>NC_143234.1:12474510-13724510 GCF_030267445.1 Bombyx mandarina | reverse complement strand
GAGATATCCGCACGTTGATATGTCTAATGCATTCTTTTGACAATTTTACGCGTTTGATCTCCGACGATACGAATCTATACATTTTCATTGTTTACCACTTTTTTTACCATTCACCATCCGGCTATGGAATGAGCTCCCCTAGAGGGTGTTTCCCGAGCGCTATGACATGTCCTTCTTCAAAAGAGGCTTGTGGAGAGTATTAAGCGGTAGGCAGCGGCTTGGCTCTGCCCCTGGCATTGCTGAAGTCCATGGGCGACGGTAACCACTCACCATCAGGTGGGCCGTATGCTCGTCTGCCTACAAGGGCAATTAAAAAAAAACCTTTAAGATCTGTAGCGTTAGTTTCAGCTTCGGAATTTATTGTAACTGATGCGCTTTGGTAATGAAGTAGAATTAATTGTTGTACGGTTTTTGTATTCCAATATAATTAGTGTAATTTACTTACCACCGGGTGGGCCCTATGCCACCTGCAACAGCCGTAAAAATACTAATAATAATACCTTTGCGAACATTAAATTAAAATTCGTTCGTTTGTAACAAAATGCTTTCATTAACTTAATAATATCGATAAGCTTGTGACATTTTTACCAGCTCACAAACTGCACGAGCAAATGGATTCGTGGAAACAATTATGGCGGTTTCGTGTGTTAATACTAAATGTTATGTTTGGACATCAAAAGGATTTGTGATATAAGGGCGAATTGTGTGCAAGAACTGTGCCAAATTGAGCGCGAGCTTCGAAAAAAAAAAACCTCATTGTTTATGTGACCGCTTATTAACGAATGATTTATTCGGAGCTCAGTGATGTTGGACGAGAAATCTTTTTTTTTTTCGAACACAATTTCCAAATTTAAATATAAAGTTTTTTTTTTGTTTTTTTTTTTTTAAAAAGAAACGGAAACCTTCCTTGTTTGATTTCGAAATGTAGGTATTTAATGAATTACAAAAAAAATATCTTCAAATTGTTTTCTAATTTCGAATCCCAGTACTTAGCCAACTTTAGTTTTATGTTTGACTAGCGGCCTGCTCCGGCTCCGCTCGGGTCTTTAACAAAAATTTCAACGATGTTTGACGTTGTTTTATTTTTTAAATAAAAGAACGCCTATTGCGGCATAACTATAATAGTTAGACATATGCTGTCGCGACACTTTCTGTAAATAATAATGTGTTCTACAAAGTCGTATTACATTATTTTATTCTATCAACGATAGTTTTCGCAGGGCACGCGATGTAAAGAATATTTTAGGTAATTTTTTTACACCTTGGGTTACATTATTGGAGTTTTAGCAAGGATCCCGTAATTTTCTCAAAAAATATTATAGCCTATGTCACTCGGGAATAGTGTAGCTTCCAAACAGTGAAAGAATTTTTCAAATCGGTTCTCTAGTTTCGGAGCCTATTCAATACAAACAACCGGTCACCGTTCTCGTCGAACCCGTCGCTTGCGACGAAGGGCTCGACGAGTAAATTAACTCTCAGACACAGCCCACTGAGTTTCTCGCCGGATCTTCTCAGTGGGTCGCGTTTCCGATCCGGTGGTAGATTCTGCGAAGCACAACTCTTGCTAGGGTTCGTGTTAGCAACGTCATCAGGTCTGAGCCCCGTGAGCTCACCTACAAACGTTAGGGTTACGCTGAAATAGCCTCTCAAGGCTCTCAGCTTAGGTAGGAAAAAAAATACAAACAAATCTTTCCTCTTTATAATATTAGTATAGACCAGGTACCTAATTCGCTAAAATCGAATAGAATATCAATTGTGTGTTTTACAATGTTTTTATTTGTTTTATTTTATTTTGATATCGTTCGAGATCCGAAAAGGCATCGTTAAGATTGACGTTTGTGATTATTTATCACCGAATTTATTTATTAATCGCGAATTTTCGAACAATAAAATCTAGACGAAAAGATCATGTTTTTTATTTATTCATTTATTTTATTTATTGGGTACCAACATGTTTTTTTTTTAATATATTTTTTTTAATATTTACTAACATTCACGCCACGTTAACTGGTCCCGTGGTAAGTTCGTAAAGAACTTGTGTTACAGGTACCAGATAACGGAAATAAATGTAAGATTTTTATTATACACATACATATATTTAAGATACATCCATAACCCTGGAAAAGACATTTATATTTATCATACAAATATCCTCCCTTGGCGGGATTCGAACCCGCGACCCCCTTGTGTAGTGACCATGTCACTTACCACTACACCAGACGGCCGTTAAATGTTATACATCAGCACAGAACATTACAGGTATCATATACATTGATTTCACATTAAATGCTAACACAATTACAGGTACCGACTGCATGCATTGATAAAAAAAGCGGTTCGTTGTATATTTATTTTTTATTGCTTAGATGGGTGGACTAGCTCACAGCCCACATGGTGTTAAGTGGTTACTGAAGTCCATAGACATCTACAACGTTAAAAAGCCACCCACCTTGAGATATAAATTCTAAGATCTCAGTATAGTTACAAAGGCTACCCCACCCTTGATTTAAATTTACGTTTCCTTCTTGTTTATCAATGGGAAACCTGAAAAACAGCAAAGATCACGCCTAGAGCTGTATAGATATTTTTCTTTTTTTTTATTGCTTTGATGTGTGGACGAGCTCACAGGTTTTAAGTGGTTACTGGAGCCCATAGACATCACCTTGAGATTTAAGTTCTAAGGTCTCAGTTTGTCCCACCCTTCAAACCGAAACGCATTACTGCTTCATGGCAGATATAGGCAGGGTGGTGGTACCCATGCGGACTCATAAGAGGTCCTACCACCAGTAGGATCATGTATCCTAAACTAATCATATTTATACATTGAGTTCCATTACTTAATAACATCTCATCTTAATGGATTCACGACGATGCACAACCGAGTCAATGAACGCCCCGCTATTCTGTCAATATTTATTTACTTATTTTCTATTTATTTATTTATTTATTACACTTCATGTAAAATTTACATTAGCGGAATTAATGCCTAAGGCATTCTCTACCAGTCAACCAAAGGTAATGCAGAGTAAATAGTGGTAGGTGCAATAAAATTTATATTAAGTTACAAAAACATACACAAAAAAGTATACATATCTATACAATCACATATACATACATAAATATAATAGCTTATACAGTATTAAAGTAATACAATATTATGTCAATTCAAAAAAAAAAAAAAAACTACTATCTCAAAGTACAATAGTTGAAATTAAAGGAATTACATCATCAATCAAGCGTCACTCATATAGATGAGCTTTTAACGTACTATAAACATTACACGTCACTGAAAACCGTGGTAATATGTATAAGGGTCAACGCGTCTCGTTGCGAAGGTAAACACAATAGCGCCGGTCTCTTTGATGCGACAAAACTAATCAACGTTTATCAAAGCAATTTTTCTCATGACGTTCCTGTTCAATGGACATTGTTGTGATTCGGTTTTGATGTATACAATATTTTTGCGCGAGGCAAGATCACACGAATTTCACTAAAATATATTGTGGTTGGTCATTTTGAAAACACTCCGATCTAAATGAGATTAATTGAGTAGTGTATTGAAATGTTCCAAAAAAATAATGATAGATTGCTGGTGGTAGGACCTCTTGTGAGTCCGCACGGGTGGGTACCACCACCCTACCTATTTCTGCCGTGAAACAGTAATGCGTTTCGGTTTGAATGGTGGGGCAGCCGTTGTAACTATACTTGAGACCTTAGAACTTATATCTCAAGGAGGGTGGCGCATTTATTTACGTTGTGGATGTCTATGGGCTCCAGTAACCACTTAACACCAGGTGGGCTGTGAGCTCGTCCACCCATCTAAGTAATAAAAGAAAAATTTTTGTTGATTAACGAAAATCTCTATAACACAAAAGATTTTTCCTTACTTTCGATCTTCAGTGAAGTCAAATTTCCGATACCAAAATCATTCGTTTAAATATATCGAGGCATTAATCTGTCTATTCGGATTGTCTCCGCCACGTTTTCCTTACTGAAAAGCGGAAATCGATTTTAATCTGTCTCAATCGATGTCTCGTATCGACACCCTCTTGTTTGTCATATCGATTATAACGCTTCATCACACATTTATTGGGTTCACAACCCCTAGTTGTGGAGACCGGGTGTCTTAGTTAATAATATTTTCAGTTTTGTTGTGTGCTTTGGATGTGTGATGCTTTTACGGCTTAGCTGCATCGCGCAGTAATGCGTTTCGGTTCGAAGGGCGGGGCAGCCGTTGTAACTATACTGAGACCTTAGAACTCTTATCTCGAGGTGGGTGGCGGCATTTACGTTGTAGATGTCTATGGGCACCGGTAGCCACTTAACAGCAGATGGGCCGTGAGCTCGTCCACCTATCAGAGCACAAAAAAACTACATTTTCGACTCGTAGAAAATACCAAACAAACTTAGCAACAAGGTATTATTACAATCAAACAAAGCGTTCCTTAAACGTGGGAACAACTTCGAACCACAGTCGAGCGTCATCCAGTAATGCAAGATAACCGCAAACAGCTTTTCACAGTCCATTTTCTTCAACCGCATCGTTCAACGACAAAAACAATGTTTTAAATTTAACTCGATTAAGCACTGTGTTAGCGCGTTAACGTTGACAAATGAAGTTGTGGGTGAAAGAGGAAGGTAACTTAAATTATTCTTTATTTGGTCATAATATTATTAGAGCGATTAGCGTTGGAATGTGTTAGCCGTGGGCGTTGTGATATTACGAGGTTGAATGATCATTTAAAACGTCGTTTAGTTAATGGCTATATTTGTCAATGAGAGTAGAATGTCTTAACAATGAAACCTACGTCACGATGTCCGATATATGAAAAGAAATTGTAGTATTGCATTTTTTTTACCCACCTCGATGCCGAAATCTAATCAGTGCACAACATTACGAGTTCTGATCTATAAAGATTCGCTACACGCGTATTCTCGATGTCAAGTCAAATATATTATTAACAATCAAATTCTTCATTACATGTTCCTAAAATTTACAGATGGTTACAATATGAAACTAGAATACGTGGTTTTGTAGTGCTGGTATAAAACCAAGACCGGACGACCTGGTCACATCTAAAGACTCGAAGCTCCACTGGTGCTAAGAAGTCTTGTGAGTCCGCGTGGGTAGGTACCACAACCCTGCCTATTTCTGCCGTGAAGCAGTAATAGGCAGAAATAGTAATAGTAATAGTATGCGCTTCGGTTTGAAGGGTGGGCAGATGTTGCACTGTAAGAACTGAGATCTCAAAACTCATGACTTAAAACAGGTGGCGGCATTTATGTTGCAGATGTCTGTAGGTTCCTTTGACTACTTAACATAGTAGATGGAGCCACCGGTATTATAGTAAAATCCTTACATAGATATTGGCACAATACTCATTTCTAATTTAAGCATAAACATTATCCATAAACTATCAACAAGTAAGGTACTAGGGAAGTCAAATTTCACTAATGGAGAACTGAGCTACTGAGAGCCTCAAAGCAAACGTCCACTCTGCCGAGGCTGAAGTTCGAGTAGGGAAAAGCCTTAATTTTTTTCTCAGTAACGAAAATACTATTTTGTGAGTTACCACTCTTCACTCTTAACAGTTACAGTAAGCCGCAATTCGTGATTGTGCCTCCTTGAAAGGGTTAATAATGTCGAGAGATTGTGTCGAACCTCAGTAATTCTGTTATAAAGCTCAGATTGAGCTATTGTGGGCTTCAGAACGGGGTTCTAAGATGTATGTCGTGCAGAAATGTGTTTTAGCTAACAATGTGTGATTAGTGAGCGGCAACACTGACTTACGGCTGTTAGTGTTGCCAGTAATACAACATATCGTTGATTATTTGAATTTACATTTTGAAATAAATTTTAACATTTTGGTAATTAATCATAGTTTCAGTTTATAAAGTGGATAATTAAAATTTATTGTAATTCAAAAGTTAGATGAAAGTGGCTGTCCACAATGCTGTCTTCGATTAGTTTTAGGGATTGAGATTTCTTAAGTTCAAACGTAAAACTTTATTTAAAAGTTAATTTAAATTTTAAATTACTTTTTCATACTTACTATTTAATGACATGAAGATAAGTACATATTCAGATATCAAAATAGTACGACAAAAACAGATCGTCGAATTGGGAAATTTATTACTTACTATCTCATTTTTGCATAGACAATCGAACAGTTTACAAATGAGTATAGAGATTTTGGTTTTTACGAAGCAATTAAAACAACAAATAAAAGTTCTTTGACGATTTATAATAAAAAAAATCGCCGTTTAAATGGCCACCAAAGTCACGTCCGGCGTAGGCGGTGTCCCTCAAGCAATAGAGCTTTGACAAACGCTCATACGCACTACGGACAGATAGATAGGTAGGTAACTTCACATTGACAGTAGTAGCAGTTCTATTTTTCCAACTGGAAAGGTAAAGGTATCATACCATATAGCCTAATCTTTTTAAAAAAAATTTAGAAAAATATGTAGTGAAATGAAATGAAGATGATTAATTTGGAACACTAGTCAATTGGCATAAAATTAAATGAAATGAGATGAGATGATATGGGATGAAATAATATAATCTCAGTAAAATGTTGGTTATTTACTGAGACTTTATCAGTGGACTTTTTTTTTTTTATTGCTTAGTTTGGTGGACGGGCTCACAGCCCACCTGATGTTAAGTGGTTACTGGAGCCCATAGAAATCCACAACGTAAATGCGCCACCCACCTTGAGATACAAGTTCTAAGGTCTCAAGTATAGTAACGACGGCTGCCCCACCCTTCAAACCGAAACGCATTACTGCCTTACGGCAGAAATAGGCAGGGTGGTGGTACCCACCCGCGCGGACTCACAAGAGGTCCTACCACCAGTAAAAACTTTTAGGACTTTTAGGAAGATCGCGAGAACCTACGTCCAGTGACTTTGTTTCATTTTCCCACATTTGTGCACTATCACAGATAATAACCAGTTAATAAACCACCGGTATTACACATTTAAATCTGAAGAAACACTAAATAGACAAAATAAAACAATTCACACAACTTCATTCCTCGCGTTCCCGCCAAAAAGTATCATTAAATAAGTGTCATCGCCTAACCGCGTGAATTAATTATCTTTGACATATTATCTAAAGCAATAATGAAAAAAAAAACGGGCGATTAATAAGTATGATTCACGAAATCCGTAAAAAATATATAAACAAATATATAATGTATAAATAAGAGTTAAAAGTGATAAATAAACGCTTCAACTATCGCGTACTTTTCGTAAAGGGTCAAACAAACATCGGGTCTTTTATATCCGCAAATGATATTTTATGGAACAAATATTCCGACCGCGGACCGGGCAAAAATAATATGTGCGCTCCGCCTAAAATATTCACAAAGGTGTAGTACTGGTACTGCGGGGGTTGCCTTATGAATAATATATCAATCATTCGATTATTATTCGATGTTGCTGTAACTGGTTGTTTTGGACACTAATAAAATATTTAATTCTCGATGGAAAAAAAATTATGGGCTACCGAGAAAAGGATCTAGTTGAAATTCAGCTCGATCGGAACCATTTGGTCTACACAGAGAAGTTACTGTACCGTGTGTTTCATGGAAAAAATGACTTTGAAAAATATTTGTTATTAGTAGTTAAAAAAAAAGTATATCAAAGGATAAATGACTGGTGGTTAGGCGTCTTGTGAGTCCGCACGGGTATATACCACCACCCTGTCTATTTCTGCCGTGAAGCAGTAATGCGTTTCGGTTTGAAGGGCGGGGCAGCCGTTGTAACTATACTGAGACCTTAAAACTTATATCTCAACGTAGGTGGCGGCATTTACGTTGTAGATGTCCATGGGCTCCGGTAACCGCTTAACACCAGGCGGGCCGTTAGCTCGTCGACCCATCTAAGCCTTAAGGCTTAATTAATTCATTGGTTTATCTTTTAAAAGATAAACCAATGAATTAATTCGAAAATTCAACTTAAAGGTTCGTAGTTAAAACAAAAAAATCGATACAATAATAATCGCGTTAATATTCAACACGGAATATCGCATCTCTAAGTCACGATGTCGGCACGGCTGCATTGTGACAATAAGTGACTGGGCCCCCAAGGCCCTTGAGGGATGTAGCAATCTTCTCGATTTCCCCTCCGACATTGCAGGGTTAATGTCGTAAACTACACTACGAACTAAACTCTGTATTTCATCTACTTTTTATTACAGGCAACACCATAAATAGGTACAAGCCAAAATAAGTTTTTACGTCATCAAATTTTTTGTCATTATATGAAATTATTTTATCTGTGGTTTTTAACTTTTTGTTTCATATTGTAGTCGGATCGTTAGAAATAATGAAATCAATGCATCTGAGATCATTACAGTATATATTTGTATTTATATGTATGTGCACATATATTTCATTAATACAGTAGTATTTGTTTCTAGAGCACCATAAATTGCAGTTTGGAGTCAGATGATTGGGTGTCATTTGTCTTTTTTTCTTTTATTCTACAGAATAGGATCAATGGAAACAGATTGAAGAGAGAGAGAGAGAGAGAGAGAGATACAAATATGAGTTAGTTTTTACGTTATTAATATAACTGTGCTTTTTTAATTCAATCTTTATCTTTTGCCACATCAAATCTTTAAATACGTAGGTAATCGCCAAACATTTCTCTTTGCCCCTGAGATTTGAAAATAATTCTCAATGGGTGGGTACCTACACTATTCGCTAACGGACGCTGCATCTTAGAGACGAGTTTCAATTTAGATTATTGCTTCGTTTACTAATGCCGTCTTAATGAAATGACTGTCTTGTGTGCGATCGGGAATTTCGGTGCCGCGGTTTTATACCCGCTGTAACTTTTGTGTGGAATATTCTGGATGTTTCTTAATACTGATTCCCGTGACTTGAAATAATTTAGACAGAATAAAATAGCTGATTTAATTATTTTAAAGACTACGAGGAAAAGTTAATGCGAATATCAAAGTAAATACTTCTAGCGGTTAGCTATCATAGAACACAATATATTTGAAAGATACCTGAATTTCGTTAACTACATTATCAAGAAAAGCTTGCGTCAGTTCGGTGGAAATGACAAAGGGCAGAAATACCTTTCACTGAGCAAGTGAAATTGCTCGATACACTTGACGGCTCGAATGTTTTTGTTCGGAACTTGTATTTTTTTTTATTGCTTAGATGGGTGGGCGAGCTCACAGCCCACCTGTTGCTAAGTGGTTACTGGAGCCCATAAACATCCACAACGTAAATGCGCCACCCACCTTGAGATATAAGTTCTAAGGTCTCACGTATAGTTACACGTATAGCATATGCGGTAGGCATTTGACAAATAGCTTGTCTTCTGTAATAGTCTGCCTCTACATACCAAATCAAAATTCATAAAAGACAAAAATTGATTTAAGCATCAAAACCGACAGATAATTAAAAGAAAACATCAGTAAAGACAATGTTTGTTTAATTCTCCGACCATCTGAAATTAGCAGTGATAATTTATATAAAGGCGAAATGGAAAGGTTGTCCCGTCGCGCTGATTCGCTACTCTTTAATCTTTCATCGTAACAAAACTCGGGTTCGTAACAGGATTGTCTGGCCGTTCATTTACTTAGCAAATTATTCTTTGTCGAAACGGAAGAGAAGGCTTTGAATCCATTAATTCCGCGTCGGGTCACAAAGAGGTGGCGCGAATTAAAATAATATATTCTACAAGTTCAATGGGATCCCTCCGTCCGGTGCTTCTATAGCGAGAATAATGTATTTAAATCAGAGACCGCTTTCAGATGAAGATGTCCCGCTTTGTGAACGAAATAAGTGAGCACGTACGTTGTCATTAGGATGTGTTTTATGTGCAAATTATAGGGCACCCATTTTTGTGCTCGTTCGTATTTCAACTGCAACAATCCAGATTCGTTAGACAGGTTACGAAATGATATTTTCTGTTTATATATTATTTATGGATCAGTCCATTTATTTGCCACGAATGCTGTATATTAAGCACAAATGTTTAATTAGAAATCCAGACAAACGTACATACAACGGCAAATTAATCCGCGCCGTCAAAGGGTTTGTGAAACTACCCCCTGTTAACAGATAATTTAGGATATGATCACCCCATAGCTGAATATTTCGGAACAAACATTTCGATGTATTTATTCTGGTGTTTATTTTGAAGCGTAATATGTCGTGTTCCACTTTGATGTCGTGAAATCGCTTCTGTTCTTTGTCAGCCGCCCAAGGATTTACATCTATTGCAACGATCATTTAATTCTCTGTTTTACTACCATCTATTTTAGTTCTAGAATCCTTTGTAATTTGATAGGAGCTTGTAACATTTCCGAATTGAGCTGTTCCGTATGGAATTATTGCATATGGTTGGTTGGAGTTTGTTTGGCAGTTTGAATGGTTCATTATACGTAGGGATACTTTGAACAGGACGCGGATAATATTTGCGATGTAAACCATTGTTTATGATTTGGACAATTGTTTGTGTTTCGATGTCAAAGGGATGTGCACTTGTTTGTTTTATGCAATGACAAAGAGTACGGATGAAAGGAAGAATATAAACAATGCGATCAATGAAATTTGTTTATCTGTAGATGCAACTGTTTTGAATTTTCCAGTTCTGATATTGCACGTAGTAGATGACTTTGATGAACTTATTAAAAAAAAAATGAAATCTATTTGTAACTACATATTTGAAATGTCAATAATGTTCAATTGCTAAATTAGATATTGATAAAGATGCACCTTTTTGGTCGTCAATATTTTTTAAACGAATGGATATGACTGAGAATTGTGGAGTTACCAAACCAATTGAAAATGTGAAGCTTTTTAAATGCTAACTCAATTGAAATTCTGAGCCAACTCTTCAACATTGTTTCGCCGACAACTCCTTAAGCTCTCAAACCGAACAGCTCAATACTAAGCTTTCCTTTTCCATTAAACTTTGAAGCACCATCTTGTTCACTCGTTTCCAAGCCGAACTATATACGTCGAGCATTCTGTTTTGCCTCTTTTTTGCAATTGATGCTTGCTTAATTTAGTATTCAATGTAGTGGAAAGAGTTTGCTGGCTTTTTCAGTTTCGAGTATTGTTAGTTCTTTTTGTTTTTGGTTTTCGAGGTTCGTTCTGTTATGCGCCAGTGGATGTTGGGGCTGGGTTCTATCGACTCAAGCATCAACGTGATGTCACACTGCCGATTATAACTACCTATGTTTTACCAACATATGGAGCACTGTAGCAACGGAAAACCCGATTCATCGTCCAAGAAGCAAAGAAGTTTCGTCGTCTGTAACCTAAAATTGTGTTCAGACGTGAAACGATTCTAAAGCCCAAAATATTGTTTGTCTTTCTAATATGACTAGAGGTCCCGCAGAAGTCGAAATTCGACTATAATTAATTGGAATTGTAAGTTTGTACACTATTATGATTGTATTTTATAGTTCTATAATCACAAATTTCGCCAAGACTACACTATAAAAAATATGAACAAAGACAAACAATATTTAATCTATTCTCAATTTGACAACAGACGTCAAGAACAAAAGTTTGACAATAAATAGTATGCATGCGTGTGTGCGTCAAATACATGGTATGTAGTGTGTGTAATGTTTTCTTTATTGATTTAATGTATCTTTTATGCATTATTTTAAAAAAATATTTGTATTGTGCACCTCTTCTCTATATTTTCTATAAGTGTGGAAAATTTCATACTCCTCCGTCCGCGCAATTTTCGTAAAAAGGGATACAAAGTTTTTGCTTCACGTATTAATATATAGATAATGACAATACTATATAATGTTGATTCTAATTAAACTTTCTTGATCTATCCGTAAGATGAACACTATCCGTATGCTACTTAAATGCCTTCAGAGTGGCACGTACAAAATACCAATTAATAGCCCCATTAACTATACAAGCTATGGCGTGCAAATTTAGAACTATGCTATATTATTAACTTATCCGGATGCGACCTCGCCTGGCACTGGAGCCCCCTTATACCACAGCGTGAATGTCGTCGCAGTCTGAGATATTAAAGCCGCAATATCAGTATATTATTCATTTCATACCCGATCCGGTAGAATGAATGGTAAACAGTCGACGTCGCCCTAAACACGTCATTACGGATCCTCCCGATACATTCAGTGCTTTTAGGTACCTCAAGCACCGGTCACCGTCCTCGCCGAACCCGTCGCTTGCGACGAAAGGCTCGACGAGTAAATTAACCCATAGACACAGCCCACTGAGTTTCTCGCCGGATCTTCTCAGTGGGTCGCGTTTCCGATCCGGTGGTAGATTCTGCGTAGCACTGCTCTTGCCAGGGCCAGTGTTAGCAACACTCCCGGTTTGTGCCCCGTGAGCTACTAGCTCGGTGAATCTAGAATAACCCCTCGAGGTTACTAGAGTAGGTAGGAGAAAAATATATTCATTTTTAAAATATGCAAGGCGATGTTTGATACTTACTACCGTTTAGAGGTAAATACATACAATATTTTTTCGAATAAAAAACAAATCGATTGTGCTAACTGTTTGGAAACTTAACAATAAATCTTTTTATTCGGTAAAGCACAAATCTTTCTTCATAAAGCTACTCACGTTTATAATCACTCCATCAATACGCAGCTGACAATTAAGGTGTATACAGACTCGCCCGCTCTGTCGATTCTCCCTAGACAAGAGAGGCTGATGAGTGCCCCATTGTGCTCCCGTCCTTAGGTCACTGCGAAATGAATTGCGAGGAAAACGAACGAATGTAGTGCAGTTACAAGTCGATGTCGGTACCGTGCTGGTTTTGAGTAGCCTTAGTGCACAAAGAATAAAGTTCGTTTTGCAATACGCGAATTCCAATAAAACAGGTAGGTCCTTCTCATGTAATTATTTCGTTATCTTTGCAATTGTTATAATTCTAAGAAATCTAAATAGGGTTTTTAAATATGATGACTTTGTATTAGTATTACACATTGTAATTATAATTACAGCACATATTATGCTGATTTATATGTTACATAGTTTTTTAATTTCCAATAATATTGAGTGTCAGCCAATTGCTCATGAATTGCAAACGCATTACTGCTTCACGGCAGAAATAGACAGGGTGGTGGTACCTACCCGTGCGGACTCACAAGAGGTCTTACCACCAGTAATTACGCAAATTATAATTCTGCGTAATCGATGGGAAAGAAAAAGAAGAAAAATATTAAATGCAATTTACTTATTCCTGTACTGTCCCCGTTTATTAACAAGACCGCTGAAGCTTTCACATACATATTGTTTGAATCTTAATATTAAAAAGTTAAAATATTTTTCTTATTTATTCAAAAGAAATCCTAACAAATCGGATTTGTTCGTAAAAATGAAACATCAAACGCTTTTAATAGAAAGCATGCAAGTGTTACAAGAATTGTAGAAAAAAATTGCTATAATTATGAGACATGTTCCTCCACCCACTTGGCTGTCGCGCCCGATAGGTAATTTCCCCTATTGTCAGTCACAAGAAAACATTTTACAAAGACGTAAAATAAATGGATGTGACAAAGTAATCTCTTCCGTTGTGAATATTTACGAGTATATCAAAATTAATTTATTAATCATTTCGTCGGATGGTGTTTGATTATAACCATGGATTCGGGTTTGGGAGGAGAAAACTAGCTCGCAGCTATCGTTCAAAGCATTTGAAAAATAAATCAAAGAAAATTTTCATAGTGTAAAATTAACACCGATTTATTTAACTTCATGCACAAAGGTACAATGACGGACTTAATGCCTGAGGCATTCTCTACCAGTCAACCAAGGGTGGTGTAGAGAGTTCTGTGGTAGGCGCATTACTTATTGCGAAAATAACAACAAACAAAATTATAAAGATAACAAATTACTATTTGATTTTTATTGTTTTGCGACACTCTCTATTCACAATGTTCTTAAGTCTAAAAAAAAATATGTCCTGAAAACACTCTTCATTTACTTAAGATCAAAGAGCTCACCGCCCTTCGCGCACCTCTCAAAACCCAATACATTACACCGAGACAAATTATTTAAAAATAAATACTTAAAAATGAACCGAATGTTTTGACATCGTCTCAATCTTTATCTATACACACAGAAATAAACATGTCACTACTTATTTTTTGAATTAAATACAATTTACGATTGTTTTCGGAATGTTTCTCATCCGACAATGTGCTTTCTTAATTTCGGTTGGCAGCACTGGAGTATTTTATGGTTATTGAAGAAAAGATGCAAGAACGCAAATTGGTTTAAAAAAAAACCTACGCTGTGCTATAAATTGTTGATTTATAAGCATTAAACTCTTCGTGTTCAAACTGCAAGCGACTACAGCCGTGTCGTGGAATAAAATCCAAATAATTTTCTACCACTTTTATCATTCTGATCAAAAATTTCTGACAATTATTAATATACTAGTAGAAATGCTAATCGTTTACTCCAAACATTATTATAAATTTTCATTAACTTCAACATCTGTGTACCTTTGATTATATTTATATAATCCAAGCGGTATACTTTAGAATATAAGCATAAGATAAAGATCTAGTTGTATGTTCTTAATGATCTGCTATTTTATATTTGGTAGAAATATCACTATTACTTATCTGAAAATGATTTAGATAAACACTGCTTTGTTTCTTGTCACATCCAGTAAAACATGTAGGTAATTCAACGTTCGTTACGGCGCTCACAAATGACTGTGTGAGGATTTTCTTGTAATACATTCAATAATTCTCGGTCCCCCTCGCTCTAGATGAATAGGGCACAATTGTACTTAACGTTTTTGACATTTCCATTTACGCTTATTCTTTGTGAATATAAGGCTTCGGATATTGTTAATTAAGTTTTTTTTTCTTGTAAAAAAATGTATATTATTTTTTGTTAATCACTCAGTCTCGCTTCGAGAACTGCTTCAGGCGTGTCTCTGTAATCAGGGGCTAGAAACTGTACACAAGCAGTCAAAATAATTCCAATCCAATAATTCCATTTACTGGTGGTAGGACCTCTTGTGAGTCTACACGGGTAGGTACCACTACCCTACCTATTTCTGTCGTGAAGCAGTAATGCGTTTCGGTTTGAAGGGTGGCGCATTTACGTTGTAGATGTCTATGGGCTCCAGTAACCACTTAACACCAGGTGGGCTTTGAGCTCGTCCACCCATCTAAGCAATAAATAAAAAATATGAGGTCTCAAAGTCGAGTATTATCATGTAACGCACATTCCAAAGCGATACAGCCGGACTATTTCTCTACAGAACCAGACAGGATGGTGATACATATGCGAACTCAAAATCCACCTTCGGATCACCCGTAAACAGCGTTTTTAATAACACTAATACATATTTAATTTAAACTAAAATATTTCGTTAAACAGAACAAGACGCTTTTAAAAGCTCTAGACGGAAAGTCTCCAGTTTTCTCGTCGAGCAAAAGAAAAACATCTTCCCCGTTTATTCAATTACGGGCGCCTCACAATATTTCTGTATTAAATTTTTTATGTTTTTTTTTTATATTTTTTTTTTTCGTTTTCATTGTGTTCGAGTGCTGAGGGAATGTTATTCGCTCGCTTGATTCGATCAGGCCATTTGTCGCTTTGTCGGAATTTCCATTTCATTAACTCATGTTTCTAAAGATTTAAAATTCGATTTTTTTTTAAGAAGCAGAGTGTTTTTAAATTGTTAATAACTGTATAGCTCTTTAATATATTTTGCTTACTTTTGCTTTATTTTTGTAATAAATAAATGATAAATAAATAAATGGGAACATACCAGAGACTGACATCAATGCGTATACACATACATTTAAATATATACACACATATTTCGGAGTAGAGTTCATCCATACTCCCTGGAGCCACTACGTTCATCCATATCTTTTTTGCCACGTACCATCCGGCTATGGAATGAGCTCCCCTCCACGGTGTTTCCCGAGCGCTATGACATGTCCTTCTTCAAACGAGGCTTGTGGAGAGTATTAAGCGGTAGGCAGCGGCTTGGCTCTGCCCCTGGCATTGCTGAAGTCCATGAGCGACGGTAACCACTCACCATCAGGTGGGCCGTATGCTCGTCTGCCTACACGGCAATAAAAAAAACTATATAAACCTATATAGATAATACATACCCAGACAAATAACAAACAAATCTGTTCGTCACACGAATGTTTTCCCGATGTGGGAATCGAACCTACGATCTTCAGCGCTACAGTCAGAGCCGCTAACTACTGCACCACTGAGTCAGCCAAAAGTTGTAATTACATATGTTTCTTGAAACAATGTTTTGAATCAATACATATGACTTATACTGCAAACGTTACAAGGTAAGCACTGATATGACTCAGACACCTTCAATGTAATATTTTTATAAGCTATAACTAGCCGTACTCGCCCGCTTCGCTGGCCATTTAAAATTAACATTATTATTTATTGTCATTATTATTTCAGAGTCCAACACTCGTATAAATTTAGCCTATCCATTAAGTACATGTATTTTCTACATGGATGCCAAGTTTCAAGTCAATCGGATGCATGGTTCAGTAGTTATAACGGAACATCCGTAAAAACCACTGTAGATTTATATATTAGTACTAGCTGACCCGGCAAACGTTGTGTTGCCTTAAATAAGATTTCTAGGGAAATTCTACTGTAGAAATAAAAACCTCATTTAACCACATAATACCTCATTATAAACTAAAAAATATATCCAAAAAATTAAAATAAAAAATAAATGTTTGGGGTGGACAACCCTTTTCACTTAGGGGTATGAAAAATAGATAGTAGCCGATTCTCAGACCTACTGAACATACTATTGATACACAAATAAAACCAACAAAACATGGCTGAAAAATGTATAGTATTGTATAGCTCTCAAATATATTAAGTGTATAATCTATGATGTATAGTGAGTAAGTAAGACAGGAGACCGGCTTCGTCCCCATCCCTACTACGTGATGTTTGCTGGATCAGTGGTGACACCTGGTGGGGATAGCTGATCGATTGATAGTTGATCTGTAGTCGACCGGCGAGCGCGGGAGATCAAATTCAATTTAAAAAAAATCATAATTAAAGGAACTTGAAATTATAAACTCTGAATAAGAATTTATCGTACTACAATTATAATATTTGATTGCCATCTTGCAACCTTATTGCGGATGGAAAAATAGGGGTTGATCGTATAAGAGTGAAAATTGAGAGTAATATGATTTTTTTATTTTAAGTCATGATAAAATTAAATAAAAAACTTGCCAAAAAAATTAAAGTTTATAATTAACAAAAAATAGGGGTTGATCATAGAGGGATGAAAAATTGAGAGTAACATCAGATTTTTTATTTTAATTCATGACAAAATAAAAATAAACATGAAAATCTTGCCAAAAAAATTAAAGTTTATAATTAACAAATAAAAAATAGGGGTTGATCGTAGAGGGGTGAGAATTTCAGAGTAATATGATTTTTTTATTCTACGTCATGACAAAATAAAAACAAAATTCTCGCAAAAAAATAAAGTTTTTAATTAGCAAATAAAAAATAAGGGTTGATCGTAGAAGGGTGAAAATTGAGGATTGTATGTATTTTTGTATGTTGTATCATAAAAAAATAGAAATTAAAAATTTTGTCTACAAAATAAAAATAAAAATTTAGGGGTGGACTACCCCTAACATTTAGGGGGATGAAAAATAGATGTTGGCCGATTCTCATAGATACCGGATAAGCACAAAAAATTTCATCAAAATCGGTCAAGCCGTTTCGGAGGAGTATGGCAACGAAAACTGTGACACTAGAATTTTATATATTAGATAGACTAGAGGTCCCGCAGTAGTCGAAATTCGTCAAAATTCGAAAGTCGACTATAATTGGAATTGTAAGTTTGTACACTATTATGATTGTATTTTATACTTCTACTAGCGACCCGCCCTCGCTTCGCTTCGGAAACATTAAAACACAGATAAAAAAAGTAGCCTATG
Source organism: Bombyx mandarina (assembly GCF_030267445.1). Classification (NCBI taxonomy): domain Eukaryota; kingdom Metazoa; phylum Arthropoda; class Insecta; order Lepidoptera; family Bombycidae; genus Bombyx; species Bombyx mandarina. The sequence goes on along the minus strand of NC_143234.1, from coordinate 13,706,552 downwards.
TTCATCAGGGACAATGTCGGCTTCTAATGGAAAAAGAATTTTTCAAATCGGTCCAGTAGTTTCGGAGCCTATTCGAAACAAACAAACAAACAAATATTTCCTCTTTATAATATTAGTATAGCTAATGACAAATTTCGCCAAGGCTACACACTATAAAAAATATTAATAAAGACAAACAATATTTAATATATTCTCAATTTGACCACAGACGTCAAGAACAAAAGTTTGACAATAAATAGTATGCATGCGTGTGTGCGTCAAACACATGGTATGTAGTGTGTGTAATGTGTTCTTTATTGATTTAATGTATCTTTTATGCATTATTAAAAAAAAAAAAATTAGTATTGTGCACTTCTTCTCTACATTCTCTATAAGTGTGGAAAATTTCATACTCCTCCGTCCGCGCAATTTTCGTAAAAAGGGATACAAAGTTTCTGCTTCACGTATTAATATATAGATAATAAATATTTAGACAACGCTAATTTCAGTACTATCACAATCTAATGTTGTTAAAATTTAAAATTTAGTTTTTTATAAAACTTTTTTTCTTCTTTTTTTTATTGCTTAGATGGGTGGACGAGCTCACAGCCCACCTGGTGTTAAGTGGTTACTGGAGCCCATAGACATCTACAACGTAAATGCGCCACCCACCTTGAGATATAAGTTCCAAGGTCTCAAGTATAGTTTACGGCTGCCCCGGGCAGAAATAGGCAGGGCGGTGGTACTTACCCGCGCGCACTAACAAGAGGTCCTACCACCAGTAATTACGCAAATTATAATTTTGCGAGATTGATTTTTTATTTTGATTTTTTGAAAACTAGTATTAAGTGAAATCAAAGCGCCTGTAAGAAATCATGTTTATAATAATATGTTAAATAGCGTATCTCGAATTCAGCGTAATTGTTTATTTCCTTCGACCATACACAGATTGCGCGCATCGCTGTCGTAGACCCACCTGGAATCCTTCTAAGACGAGCGGGCTGCAATTTCCTTCGGCTAATAGTTTTGAGTCTACACTCAAGATAACAAACCGGATGTCCATCACTGATTAATTCCTAGATCGAATACACATGTAAATACTAGTTGATTTTCCGATTAAAGGCAATTACGGTGAAGGAAATCGATGTTAGTATATTTTTCCCTAAACTCTATATGATTTATTAGAATTTTCATACGATGTTTGAAAATTGATAATATCTTAAGGTAGACAGCGACTGCTAACTCGTAAAAGAGCCGACTATTATTTGCAAAGAGCTACAAGTTAGTAGATGCTGTTTCTATGACCAAATCGTTGTTCGCATTATGTCCAATTAAATCAAGAAAATTGAATCCCGCAAGTCACTGGGGTACTTTAGAATTGTTGAAACTGCAAGCATCGAATTAAGCAAATTTAATCAACAGATATTCATTTAGTAGACATTATAATTACCTAAGAAAATATTAGAATTAATATTTTTAGCCTATCAGACTAGATAGATAACATAAATTTGTTATTCCAAATATTGATCTACGCTTTTGTTTTTGTTATTAAACTACCTAAGCTTGAAAACTACCTAATCAAATAAGTAGTAACGTAATAATTAGTAACATAATAATAAGTAACAAAGTAAACTTTTTTTTTTTTGCTTATATGGTTGGACGAGCTCATAGCCCACCTGGTGTTAAGTGGTTACTGGAGCCCATAGACATCCACAACGTAAATGCGCCACCCACCTTGAGATATAAGTTCTAAGGTCTCAAGTAAGTTACAATGGCTGACCCACCCTTCAAACCGAAACGCATTATTGCTTCACGGCAGAAATAGGCAGGGTGGTGGTACCCACCCGCGCGGACTCAGAAGAGGTCCTACCACCAGTAAATCTAGAAAATTTGTGGGATTTCGCTGAATTTAAGTTAATTTTCCTAAATCCCTTTCGGATTGTAATCCCTACTTCAATACATGCTAATATCAAGTGATTCCCCGACATAAGATCTTAAACGTCGTCCAACCTGGAGGATTGGGGTTCCTCCTTGAAGGATATTTAAATTTTATCATTACTCAGACTATTACCGGTAGCAACCTAGCTCTATTTTCAATAAACCCTTAGCCACAGAAAACAAGATCGAAAGTAATCATTAAAAAATGCTCAGAATAATAATAACATTGTAACATGACAATCTCTCAATGAATTCCTGTTCAGTGTAATACGTTGTATCTAAAATCAACTGTCAAACGAGAATAGAACTAGATTTACATTTAACGATTATAAATAAACCGACAGACAGTATATTACGGTTATCTTGTAATTTGCATGTTGTCTATGGGATTCGAAGATTTAAGTCTTAATGTATATATTTGTAAAGTCCGAATTATCAATGAATGGTATTAAGTTTTATTATGGGAACCGATTTGAATAGTGACACTTGGAATGTGGATGATGGTTCAATAGTCTTCGGGCTCGGCTAATAGTGTTAAGGCATTGGGCTTGTGATGTCCATAGGCCTTACGATGACTCCATTATGGCTAAATTAAAACATCGCTATATTAACTTGCTCTGACAGCCAAAAAACCAAGACCACTCCACTACGTACTCTGTAGTCGTCGTGGCCTAACGGATAAGACGTCCGGTGCATTCGTGTTGAAGCGATGCACCGGAGTTCGAATCCCGCAGGCGGGTACCAATTTTTCTAATGAAATACGTACTCAACAAATGTTCACGATTGACTTCCACGGTGAAGGAATAACATCGTGTAATAAAAATCAAACCCGCAAAATTATAATTTGCGTAATTACTGGTGGTAGGACCTCTTGTGAGTCCGCGCGGCTGGGTACCACCACCCTGCCTATTTCTGCCGTGAAGCAGTAATGCGTTTCGGTTTGAAGGGTGGGGCAGCCGTTGTAACTATACTTGAGACCTCAGAACTTGTATCTCAAGGTGGGTGGCGCATTTACGTTGTGGATGTCTATGGGCTCCAGTAACCACTTAACACCAGGTGGGCTGTGAGCTCGATCCATCCATCTAAGCAATAAAACAAACAAAAAATATATATATATTTTCGTAACAACATTTCGACTACCACGAATCTTTACAGAATTCAAAATGTCCCAACTAAAATAATGTTACATTTCCATTCAAATAGACTGGACAAATAAATCAAACAAAATCATGTTAGAACAAAATCGATTCAAAACAATTGTTTTTAAAAGGGTGCAATTTTGTTTTACGAAAACAATTTGCAGCCAATTTAGCGCGTTCATTGTGAGCCGCCCCCGGCGGACGTGAATTTGAATCAGCTGTGCCCTATTGAACACTGTCGCTTTATTTTATAAACGATTTCATAACTTCACGCCTCGGTAACTGACGTGGGATGGACAGGAAAGGATTTAGGGCTTTACGTGTTGTGCTGTTAGAAATCGCGCGATTTTGTTTGTAGCTAGCTCTCCCAACTCCAAATAGAATTCAGGATGACTTTTTTCTAAATTTTCTAAAATCTTTATTAGGGTAATTATGAACTTTGTAAAAAATACCAAATCGATTTCGTTATTTGAACACTAATGTGCTTACTAACAATCAGCATTTAAGATTGTTTAATAAGATTAGTACTTACATGTGACGTACTACGGTAGCTAATATAAAGAACTGTCATATAGTTTCTCGAACGTGAGTGAGTAGCCTTTTTCATGGATATCTTCAATGTTAACGTTTAGGGAGGAGACTTAGTTCACTTTAATGTTTGTGTGGTTAAATAATATTTGAAGTACTCTAAGATACCATTTCTAGAGGATTCTAGAAGATGGGATCTAATTTTACCCGCTGAAGAGTTATCGACGATACGTTACTAGACTATCGCTAATAATTCAGAATTGTCTCGATGCCAGATACAAAACAGCTTAAAACTCACCTGGTGCTAAGTGGTTACCGGAGCCATGAGACATGAGGTCTCACTTTTAACAGTACAACGGCTGCCCCGCTGCTTTCATTACGAAACGCATTACTGCTTTACGGCAGAAATAGGCAGGATGATGGACCTACCCGTCCGGACCCACAAGACGTCCTACCACCAATAAAGTGTCTTCGCAAGCCCAGATATTTTGAATACAATGCCACTTCTGATTCCATTTCTCATTACGTAAAATCACACGCTTTGAAATGTTTTCAAGTTAATGTTTTAATAGAATTAGTAGGAGTTCGAAACTTTGTACAGTTATTGTCACTTGTCTGACAGTTTCTGATATAATAGCATCAACGTGAAATAAATAAGAAGTGGACATTTCGCTTAAAAAAAATTATATATTTAAAAAAGAGTACAACATGTTTTTCATTTTGTATTAAACATAGCATGCCGAGCTCACAGAAATCCTAATAAAAATGCTGTATTTCTTGATTATTGGAACAGAGTCTTATAACAAAACATAATCAAAATTTTGCAATGCTAACAAACATTTAGGTTCCGTAATATTGACCTGTCAAATTTCCCGCCACTTCTCCGTATTGTTCCCGCCACCGCGTGACGTCATTGTTTGCGTAGTGAAAAGGAAATTAATAGTTACGTTCGCAAACATATGATGCAATCGAATGGTCTTTATGGCTTCAGGAATAGAGACACTTCTTGTAAAATTCTGCTACTAGTAAAATATGTAAGATGAAAACTATGGGGACGCGTTGTGAATGCAGCCGGTAAATCAATTTCAAGATTTATTTATTGTTAGGTGTTAAACAAGGAAATAGTTATTTATTATATTAAATTATGAATTTACGTTGTTATTTTGACTTATGCGAATATATTGAGGTTAATTTATGTAATTTTTAAACATGGCGGCTACATTGTAATGACGTCAGTACTGTCCTTCAAAGACATTTTTTTGACATATGTGACACGTTTTCTTAAATTAATACAGAGTAGTAGTAAATTTCATATATTTTAATCAATACAGAATACATATATATTTTTTTAAAAGTATATATCTTAAAGTAACATACTGTTACATATATTGTAAGAAATTATAACAATAAATTTAGTTAGTGTACGTTCAAAATATTTATTTATTTATTTTATTATTATTTGTGGTAATAGGTTAACAAAGACGGTGCTTAATATTAATAAGCACTATCACTATGTCCTGCTAGTAAAGCGTAAAAATATTACGTTTAAGTATAATCTACATAAAAACATTGAACTTAAATTATGATTATTTAACTCTATTCTACTTTATCATCTAAATTATCTAATTTTATCATCTAAATATTCTGACATAGTATATATAGTAAGCCTTATCTAATAAAAATACTCGCAATGTTTTCTCAAAATCTTGTAAATCTACTGTCTTCAAAAATTTTATAAGTAGTTTATTATATATTCTTGTTGAAATACTAAAAAGACTTGTCATAAAGGGCAAAAAAACGGGAAAAAACGTTAATAAAATAATTCGCAAAGGTCTATTTTCAAATTAATCTTAGAAGTGTATGCGGAAACTACAAGTATCATTTGATTAATAATCAGATAATGCAATAATCGATGTCATCTTTTACCTCGTTTGCAAGTAAGAAGAACCTTTGGCCTCCAACAAAACAAAAATAGTAGCGGTAATTTGCTTACGCCGCCGGTAGCTGTAGATACGAATTGTTGCAAGTTGACTATTAAGTGACTACCCTTATAAATTGGTTTAAAGACAGCGTACTCCGTAAATTCGGATGTGGCATATTCATTTTTGTTGCTGGTTTGTATGTGAAATAACAATATTTGTTGCTTGTCTGCTATTAAATAAATAAGAAACGCCCATCAAAAAACTAACTAATTTATCCATTGATGTATTGAGTATTCAAAATTACTAATGTTTCTGAAGCTAGGTTCCGTGTTATTAATATTGGAAATGTTGGACGCAAAGTTCCATAATTAAAATACTCTTAAAAAATTACAAAATACTCTTAACAATTGTTTTTATCTCCATTTCACATAGAATTATTAGGTACAGGTTAGGTACAATACAATCAAGCAGTTTTAATAATAATTATGATACTTAACTTTTGTATGATATGTAAAAATAACCTACTTTTATTAAGTTATCTATTATTGAATTGAAATCATCGTCAAAATACCACATCCATTAAAACGAGCGCACTATATATCGTACATCTGTACTGCAGTCACGGTCTCTGCGGGCCCCTGATTCGATTTCTGGTGACTGTGTTATCGGGTCTTTCAGTATTGATCTCATTCGCATTAAATTTAGCGTTTGTTTTGTTTAAAAATAGAACTTACTGTCGGTGGTTTTATTCGAAGGATGCACATAAACTAAGTCACATTTCTTTGATTTTATACATAGACTAAAAATTCCAGGGAGTTTTTTATTTGTTTTTGTTTTATTGCTTAGATTCGTGGACGAGCTCACAGCCCACCTGGTTTTAAGTGGTTACTGGAGCCCATAGTCAACTACGACGTAAACGACGTCAGCCACCTTGAGTTATAAGTTCTAAGGTCTCGAGTATAGTTACAGCGGCTGCACCGTAGGGGGCGCAATTTTTTTATTTTTTTTTATTGCCCTTGTAAACAGACAAGCCTACGGCCCACCCGATGGTGAGTGGTTACCGTCGCTCATGGACTTCAGCAATGCCAGAGGCAGAGCCAAGCCGCTGCCTTCCAACCATTCGAACCGAATTTCTCATAGTTACGTATGAATATTAGAAATAACCGAATCAAAACAATGTGCTTATTATGGAAGTATATGGTAAATCACAAAGTATCCATTTCATAATATTTCCTAATCAATTCTCGTTCTCGTTTCTAAATGAACAAAACTGACTGCTGTAACATTTAAGCAATAAATAAGCCGATATTTGATTAATGACAACAAACGGACACCTTGCCTTCTGAAGGCGGTGTAATTAAGCTAATTACTGGAGTCCAATTAGTTGAGCCAATGAAGCGAATTTCTAACTAGTCTGGAGCTTGGTGACAAATACGTTTGGTGTCTGACCTGAGATCTCGATCAAACAGTAATACCGTTTGAATGTTGTTTACATTTGTCATTTATGTCTTGTCGTCGAGGCGCTTGTAAACAAATTAAACACTTCCTATGTCTGAAGAGGAGAAACCAAAAGGAGGTCTTTGAATCAGATTTTCGCGCAACAATTTTTTCGTATAGGACAAATCCACTTTCCAACTCCACGACAACGTTCGTTTACAAAGTTGGAAGCATAATTGTTAACTTGATATTGCTTTTTTACAGAAACATGTCATCTAAACGGAAGTCGCCACCGTCAAAATTGCAAGAAGGTGCCGCCGAGAACGCCAATACTGAAGCGGGACCCGCTACCCTGGATTTCGCAGACCACCCCGAGTCTTCGGACGAGCAACACAGCTACTACAAACTCTCCCCAAGCTGCTCAACAAGGAGCTCGATCAGCGAAGACGAACAGCCCAACGAAGACGAAAGACCAAGCAAAAAGCAACGTTTCGAATCATTAGAGATGACCAACAATCTATTAGTCCCATCGTCTTTTCTAAGTCTGCACCAAATAAACGATCTGCAGGCTCGGAGACGTGGCTCCTCAGAATGCAGCAGTCCTGGTGCTGAGGCAAAGGTTTTGGGTCTTTGTAATAACAACAACTCATTGCTGAATCATAACAGTGCATTATCTTTGGCGCATCCTCATAAGAGGTCCATGGATGACGTGCTCAAGAGGTTGACCTCGAAAATGAACAACAGTACAATTAAAGAAGAAAAGCGGCCGACTCCGTCTACCACGCCAGTTAAGCAGAACAAGTAAGTACAACGTAGATATTAGAATATGTTAACAAAAAAGAATCCCAACCGAATAGTAGTCCAAGGCACTTAAATGTGCATCATTAAGGAAAACTTAAAAACTGCTTCCTATCACCACTTAGTACGGTAATTTTCGCTTGTTATTACATTGCATTACATTTTGTTTTCTGTTCCGTAATTTATTTATTTTTCTTGAAATGTTGAAGGAACAACAAAAATATTTTTGAAAAACCAACAATTCTGTGTTTTATTAATCGCACAGAAGATTTTAGCTTAGCTATTGGCAATTGAATCGGTCGAGAATTAAAGGATAATAAGGCATCTAACCTATTTGATATAAAAATAAATAGTTAATTTATCATAACGTAATCTGAAATGGTTTGCCACAAATAAATGACGGTTACTATATTTTATTATTATTATTTATTAAAGCCACGGCACAAAACAAGCACACCACAAAGTAAAATATTAACCTAAACCTTAAACCTGTAAAGGTGCCAAATACTGTAGCATCTTTCATTATTTAATAATAAATGAAACAAAAAAATTTGCATAACACAAGCGCCGGAGAATTTGCCAACGACAGTAAATAAAACGGCTCTAGTTTATTTAGTAAACCGTAAACATTAATAGGTAGTAAATAATTAACTGTTAACTCTTAAAGAGCTATAAAACGTAATAGCCGTGAACTTTAAGGAGGGATAAGTAGCTTTTCCACAACTACTATATTTAACGGCGATTTTAGGAGTTTACCAATCGTTATAAGGTTTATTATAGTTATAATTTTTAGTGTAACTAAAATGCTAGGAATTAAACTCAGTGTTGTTCTATATTTGGTTCGTGTATGGAAACATATAGAAATTATCTATCTCTATGTAAAAAAATGAATTGCTGTTCGTTAGTCTCGCTAAAACTCGAGAACGGCTGAACCGATTTGGCTAATTTTGGTCTTGAATTATTTGTGGAAGTCCAGAGAAGATTTAAAAGGTAGACGAATATGAAAACGCTAGGGATTAAATAAAAATGACAATTTTGTTTTTCCTTTGATGTGTCCCCGTCGGTCCGATTCCTTTTGTTTGTTTTAAGTTTATTTTATACAGTTTATTTATCGATTGAGGCACTACGAAGTCTGCCGGGTCAGCTAGTAATGAAATATAAACGGAAAATAATTTGATAAGTTAAGCTGATTTCTTCGTTTGAATACGTTCGCATCATGATATTCGATAATCACTTCGTGTATTATTCAGGTAACGCTACTAGCTCTATTGATGGTTAGATTACTGAAACGCCCTAGATTGAAATTCCTATATTAGCCTATACTATAAATAGTAATTGTTTTTTATCAACCTTCATTTCCAGTATTTAAAATAGAGAAAAACTTTAAAATTTCGGTTAATCTTCGATAGAAGGAAGGCTATTTAAGAATGCATTTTAATTACTAGTAGATACCTTTTGTCTGTTATAAGCAATGTTTGTGTTACTTAAATAAATAAAACTGAATGTCATCAAAATGTATTACTTATTATTAGTGAACGTGTCATCTTAAAGCCTTTCATTAGGATCCGAATTGAAACTCGAGTAATCTTTACTATCGCATCCAAATACAAATATAGCGGAATATTTTTTTTTCCATTTACGTTTGTAGATTCTTAATCGCCAAAGCAAAAAAAAACAAAGGTAATGAATCATTTAATTTATCATTCTGTAAGAATATTTTTTTAATTGATGCCCTTTAGAACTGAAGCATCGATGTGTGGTAAACCCGCAAACTATAACCAATACAGCCGGTCTGGCTAACCTGCATCGCTCGAGGTCGTTGAACCCACGCATCAACCGACTGTTATTGCATTACATTACATCTAGTGCAAAATGAATATATAGAAAGAAAATATAACATTATTCGTTAGTTTTTTTGGTAGTTAAGGATTTTAAGAAACTTGCAACTAAAAAAGAATTAGTACTTATAAGAAATATTCCCAAAAGGCAATTAAAAGTTTCTACAGATAGATTTAAAAAGTTAATATTAATATACAACTGCATAAAATATATTTGGATTGGAAAACATTGTAGTGACAATGTAAGTACCTATACCTATTTCTGCCTCAAAGCAATCGTGCATTACTATTTGACGGGTGCGAAGAAATTCATTGACCAAAGAATCTTTAATATAATTTACAATGTAACAACAAGCAATATGGAACACTGTTACAGTTCCAAAGAATTATCTATAACCCTAATAACGAATTGGAGGGTATTCTTTCGTAAAAATTAACGATTTCCCTTGCGAACCCGACCGCAAACAAACGACTCTAAAAGCTAAATATCTATTAAAAGTTTAGTTAAGAACGGCTTTTAAAGGTTTTATAGTGGTCTTGCGGTGGTCTTCACATTGTTTTTAATGAGCCATAATACGACCAATTAAATTGGAGCCGTCGACATGAGGCTGTCGCACACTGTTGTTTAGTAGTTAGAATAAAAACTCGTTCGTGCTTTATGTAAGTGGAACTGTAAATTCGTTTTTATTAAAATTTGTAAATTTGTATATATATTTTTTTCGTGTATATAATTCATTGGTCACTCGTGGAATCTACAGATATTGTTCGTAGCCCATATTGGAAGCACGGGAAGGTGTTTTCCTTCCTAATCATTACTGCAAGAAAGCCAGAGTTCCACTTCAAAGGATAGTTTCAATTCGTTTAGAAAACAATTAAAATCTTTTACTGGTGGTAGGACCTCTTGTGAGTCCGCATGGATAGGTACCAACACCCTGCTTATTTCTACCGTGAAGCAGTAGTGCGTTTCGGTCTGAAGGGTGGGTCAGCTGTTGTAACTATACTGAGACCTTAGAACTTATATCTCAAGGTGGGTGGTGCATTTACGTTGTAGATGTCTATAGGCTTCAGTAACCAGGTAACTTAACACCAGGTGGGCTATGAGATCGTCCACCCAACTATGCAATAAAAAAAAATTGCGTTTCAATAATAACTTAAAAGCCTTGTCTCGCTTAGAGCCATCTTAGAGCAGTTAAAATTCAAACAAAACTCGGACTTTTGGGCGATTGCATAAAAAAACACCTGGTCTCTGGAAGGCGCTTACTTTGAGCTAATAATAGTTGGTATATGTATTTCGTTCACTTGCGATAAAGATACACATTTTCGGCAATTTCGACTTAGAAATTACAATATTCTCATTATTACAGAACCCGTCAGTATCTTTGTTGCAGCTAATTGGCGTTTCGAATCTGGGGGTTCTTTTCAGAGACTAATTCTAAAAGAATCTATGAACTTTGGCATCCACTCATCACGAGATTAGTTCTGCCCATTCGAGCCAAAAAAAATTTATTGCTTAGATGGGTAGACGAGCTCACAGCCCACCTGGTGCCATGTGGTTACTGGAGCCCATAGACATCTCACCTTGAGATATAAGTTCTTGGGTCTCAGTATAGTTACAACGGCTGCCCCACCCTTCAAACCGAAACGCATTACTGCTAAAGAACATCAGCGTTATCATTTCGACTTAATTGGTTCAAAAACTCAATTGTTATGAACGATTCGAATAGACAAAACATAAACACAAATAGGAAAAATGCCAGATCTAATTAAATGGTTAATAATATAATTATAATAAACACATAAAGCTTATCGACAATAATTATTTCCGTGTATCTATGTAAACAGAACCTAAGTACGTTATAGGATGGATCGGAAACCTGGATTACGACTGCAAACCGATATAAGATTTAGAAGTTTGCAAAGCTTATGTCCAGATTTTAGTTCACCTAAGTTTGCTTTATTTCACAGTTACAATTTTTTCGAAGATAGACACCAGTCTTGGTCGCGTCTTAAAACAAGTCAAAACAGTCTCCTGTGAGCACGAAAATCATGGTTCGTTTTAAAATCATGGGTCATTTACTGGTGGTAGGACCTCTTGTGAGTGCGTACGTGTAGGTACCACCACCCCGACTATTTCTGCCGTAAAGCAGTTAATGCGTTTCGGTTTGAAGGGCGGGGCAGCCGTTGTAACTATACTTGAGACCTTAGAACGTATATCTCAGGGTGGGTGGCGCATTTACGTTGTAGATGTCTATGGGCTCCAGTAACCACTTAACACCCGGTGGGCTGTGAGCTCATCCACCCATCTAAGCAATAAAAATAAAAGTGATCGTCATAAGACCAACCAAACCCGGACACCGATTTGGTTCGCTAATAAAGACTTTGACAGCAACCGAGAAACGAATACAACTAAAAATCGATTCAAATTTGACTACAGTTAAAAAATATTTACCTCACCATACTAGTGATACATATGTTCCTCTAGATCGATAAATAATTTATAGGCGTCTCTATATAACTCTATACAATAAACAAATAAGGTTCAAGTCTCAATTGCATTGTGATTGTCTCCTGTAAAAAGGGACGCACCCACCTCCGCGGCAGATGTAAGCAGAATAGTGATACAACAGTGATAAAAGAATCCTAAGAAAATACTTTTCATGACCATGGTAAAGAACCTTTTTTTCCCTACCTAAACTGATAGCCTTGAGAGGCTAAATCAGCTTCGCCCTAATGTGTAGGTGAGCTCACGGGGCACAAACCGGAGTGGTGCTAACACTGACCCTAGTAAGAGCCAGTGCTTAGCAGAATCTACCGCCGGATCGGAAACGCGACCCACTGAGAAGATCCGGCGAGTAACTCAGTGGGCGTAAAGAACCGTCGAACACAGATATTCATAAAACTCTGCCATTCCTACAATCAAATAACAATAGACACGCAAAAAGACAACACGTAAACAAACAAACACGCTTCTCGTTAACCAATCACAGTTCATCGGAGCGATCAAAGTGTTTTCGATTGCTCTTTAATTGTTATAAAACAATTATAATATATATATATAAATAAACATACAGATACACGATTATTATTAATAATTGTTATAAAACAATTAAAATGAAAAGTTTGTAACGAACTTGATTGCTATTTCTAAATCATCGGTAACGACAATCAATCCATTATTTAAATTATTTCTTACGAAAATATAAAATACAATATATAAATTGAGGGCTTTAGTTGTCTAGCAATAAAACAGTTATTTTGCCAATTGTATTAATCACATTGAACGCACAACTTGTCAGATGATAAATAACTCGTAGTTATAGAACAGGTTTAACCGAGAACAAAAATTTATCTCGGCTTTCTTAATCTGTGTAATAAGAACCCCAATCTATTATTAACTTTAACGCTAGTTTTCTAACTCTAGTTATATATATATACATACATATATTAACGCGAGTTTGAGAATTGGGCATTAAAACTATGGCATTTATACCATCTATAATGGTAATTATGGTAATTTTGGTAATTTATTATGGTTATTTTCGGTAATACAGCCTCGAGTTTCCAACGAAAAACGGCTAGTGTTTTAGATTAAAAAAAACAGTATCGAACAGAGATACGGTATTTTTTTAAATATATTTTTTTAAATTTCTAAATAAATAAAATTAAAAAAAACGAAATACGGTAAATGTCTTTAAAATAGACTAAGACGTGATCTATGTCTGTTTGTAAATTAATGAGCAAAACTGCAAGTCATCGTGAACACGTTCCGTTAATCCCAAATATATTTTTATAAAATTTCTGGCGTCAATAGCAATATATTTTTGATGTACACTATTTTTTTATTGCTTAGATGGTTGGACGATCTCACAGCCCACCGGGTGCTAAGTGGTTACTGGAGCCCATAGACATCTGCAACGTAAATGCGCCACCCACCTTGAGATATAAGTTCTAAGATCTCAGTATAGTTACAACGGCTGCCCCACCCTTCAAACCGAAACGCAACTGCAGAAACAGGCAGGGCGGTGGTACCTACCCGCGCGGACTCACAAGAAGTCCTACCACCAGTAAAATGAAACAGTTTCCAGTTTCACGTTTATCCAGACTCTAACAGAGATTCATAATCGCTTCTACGTAGTTTTAAACAAGCTTATAATTAAACTAATTAAGCGCAATCAAAATAATCCCTGTGCCCAAAACGTCATAAGATTTAACGAGACAAAAGTCACCGCTAACAATGCTGACTGGGTAACGTTTAATGTCAAATTACCGCGCGTAACTGTCACGCTGACATGTGATTAGCCGGTTTTATTATGCGCTGTTTATAAACTTTGGACGTTGTGTTGCCATTTGTCACGTAATTTAGTGTTCGCAGTTTGATTTGTCTTTTTTTTTTAGCTGTAGTCAAAAGCTATGTAGGTATTATTATGTAGGCGTGTATGCGATGTCTATCCACACACGAATTTCGTGACAAATATATATCAGATAGTTCAATAGGGTTCTGGTTATCACTCAGACAGTCTTCGACGGTAAAACCTTAGTTAGTCACCGCTTATCGTTCTAGACAATTTTATTTCGGCCAATAGAAAGCATTTGTTAAATGTGATGATGGAAATGGTAGTGCAAGGTATAGGGCGAAGAGGTCGACCGAAGAAGACATGGATAGAGTATGTGAATGACGATATGAGAGAGAGAGGAGTGAGTGTTGAGCTGACGGGTGATAGAAGAGAATGGAAGAGAAAAATTTGCTGTGCCGACCCCACTTAGTGGGATAAAGTGAAGAAAAAGAAGAAGAGGCCTTCTCTTCTTCTTTTAAACTCACTCACACTAAAGATCATTTCTCGCGTAAGAAACCATACGCAATGACAGCGATCAGTCACTCAAATACTCTGTGAATGTTTATTTCGTCACAAAATGATTTCATCAAAGTTTCCTATATTTTCGATATTATTTGATCGTAGTATCCTAGAAAAATAATAATAATAATAATAAACTGCATTCAATATAGATTCACTAATTATGTTAACTCTGTAATTTAGTCTTACCCAGGGCTACTATACTTTTGACTTTGAAGTAGCAAATTTTAAATAATTTTTCTATACCCTTCACTAGTGGTGAATGAAATCTGTTTTGTGATAAGTTCTCGCAGAAGCTAGTCTGTTATATCTTTTTGGTTAATTGATCGTTTGTCTGTTCATTGATCTGTTGATGTTGTAATAATAACTTGAAAATATCGTGAATAATCCTCACTATTATGTAACGGATTCTTACCACAATATTCACCCTGACTTCCCCATATTGCAACCCTGTTAATGATTTTAATAAAACTCGTTAAATAATATCTAGTGTGGATTATTCACGATAAATAAATAATCCATTACATAATACATTCGTCAATAACATATTATGCGCCTCAGAGAAATGTGTATAAATAACAATGCAGCATACTTAGCAACGAACAAAAACATCCGCCATAACCATTATAATAATGATCGGTATTGACAAAAGCTATTAAATTATAACGAGATACTGAAAGATAACGAAATGTAAATATTGACTCGTCTGCAGATAGGATTGACATAATGACCTATGCGATCAGAAATTATATTAAAACCAACTACTGCATTATTGTATAGAGAAGTGCTAAGTCCGTACGCAGTTTTGCATAACACGATTGTATCTTTTGTCGGATTTGAAATGGTCGATATAAAATTTAATTCACAAGCGAAGTCCGGTGATGGCGATAGTCTACCACGAATTAACGGCCGTCTGGTGTAGTAGTAAGTGACATGGTCACTACACAAGGGGGTCGCGGGTTCGAATCCCGCCAAGGGAAGATATTTGTATGATAAATATAAATGTCTTTTCCAGGGTTATGGATGTATATTAAATATATGTATGTGTATAATAAAAATCTTACATTTATTTCCGTTATCTGGTACCTGTAACACAAGTTCTTTACGAACTTATCACGGGACCAGTTAACGTGGCGTGATTGTTAGTAAATATTTATTTTTTTATTTTATTAATTCATAGAACGTCAAATGCCTTCTTTATTACCTTTGTGGACAAAAAAATCATACGCTTCACCTCATGGTGTGTTGTTACTAATGCTCATGAATGTCAGTAATGCCAAGGACATAGCTAAGCATAGGTGGGAAGCGACCTATAATATTTGTCATCAAGTAAATACTCCTGTTCATAAGGTCTCTCGTTCATTTTAATTATTATCATTTTGAGTAATTGTATAGTTTTTACGAGTAGTACTTTAGACACTTTCAAATGTCATTAACATCTCAATTTTTGAATCATAAAGCGCCGTAGTATTTAACAACCCAAATAAATAATAGTTGACAAAAACTAACAAAATACGCTTTTATATGATATCAGTAGCTATAAATATTTTATGAACAGTAATTTTGATAATATCCTGAAAAGCACCCCACGCTTTTTTACAATACTTAAAATCATAAATTCTTACACTATTTTTAATTTGAATTTATTAAAATTTATTTTCTGTTTTTTAGTTGGATTTTCTACAAAAGCGTATTTTGTTAGTTTTTTAAACTATTATTTATTTTTCATTTTTTAGTTGATCTTCAATTTTTATTTTTTTCATAATTTTTTAAATATTGAACTATCATCGGTCCTTAATAAGATAATCAAATTTCGAGTTAATCCGACGTTTTGAAGGGGATCAAAATCGTGTTCAAAGATTCCGTTACAAATCTACATACATACGTCTGAAGCTAATAATAAAAGCGTATTAAAAAAAAAAACGCGTTAAGTTCCGTAGGTACGTACAATTTCTATTGTAATCATTAGAATTTCCATAGAACAAGGTTCCGTGTTCAGCGTCTCGTTTCTAAAGCAGAAACTGTTATGCTTCCTCGCTCTCGATATCACTGGGCTCGGTCGGTATATTTAGAACATCATATCCTTCGCCGACCGACGGCCATTACGCTGTGAGCCATCACGCAACGCTGCGGTAAATCTACCTGCATTAAAGCGCTATTGTCCCTCTGGCGTGGTCCTAATTAAAGGCAGCGATCGTCGACGGAGGGATTAAGACGTGAACGCGTAATGTACAACAATCCATCTCGTTTATGACTTGTTGTGAATCCAACTTAACGCGTGTGGCGTAATTTACGAGCGAAAAGCTTAAGAGTTTCTTCGTGTGTGTGTTTACCGGCCAACTATTTCCTGGTTGGTTTAATTGCAGCTCCTTGATTACTAAATTAGCTGGGCAAGATAATTTGATGATGAAATCGATTTGATTTTTGGGGGGTTTTTTGTATTACGGAGGAAAAATATTTCGTGAACACGAGTTAAGTACTGTTTCACTGGAAAATTTGGTACTTTTTCCCTTTTGGGCATGACGATTTTTTTCGTTTATTTTTTATTTAAATAAGTTTCTTTAAAGAATGCTTTCACTGAGCATTCCATATCTTCCGTTCCGTGCAGCTCTTATAGAAATATTCATTTCTGTGCTCCATTCGGAGTACTTAATTAAACACTTATTTAATACCTTAGTTTACTAATTCATATAAAATCAATTTGGATAAACCCATAATATTTATTTATTACTTCATGTAAAATTTTCACTGGCGGACTTAATGTCTATGGTATTCTCTACCAGTCAACCAAAGGTAGTGCACAGTAAATAGCGGTAGGTGCAATGAAATTTATATCAAATTACAAATACATACACAAAATATGTATATACATATATACCTACATACATATATATATACATACATATAATAATAAACAGTAAAGATGTTTTGTTTTCACCACAAACGTTCTTCGAAACTCTGTAATTGTTCAAGTCGCTTTCGCTTATGCTTTACACCGAGTAAAGAAAGACAAAAAGTTAACAATAGAACCGTAGCGTAATTTGTGTCGTGGTATATAATATATGAGTGTAAAGTAAGTGTTACAGATCACAAAAGCTTAAGGAACATTAATTAATGTGAATATTTCGGTTCTTGATTATGAGTGATTGAACCTCGGGGCGTCTACGTCTGGTCTTTACTTAAATTGAGATTGAGGGTAGTCGATAAACCTTCGTTTTTTTTACTGACAAATGACGACCATATTAGTGATATATCCATTAGCGCCTGTTCCATGTTCTTTAACACGGAACAGATTATAAATTTTTATTCAATTAGAACTGTAGTATGGATGGTTAAATTAGATTTGGTAGGCCGCAGTGTAAGCACGCAAAAAAGGCAAGAATAGGTAATGAGACTACGACCTCATGCTTCAAGGTTAATGTTGGCATTCACGTCTATATGATTAAAAATGTAAAACTAGAACGAATTTCCAGTTTGTGTGAAGAAAACAACCAGTTTGAATACAACAAAGTTGTCCATTTCACTATGACGTCACAAGTTAATAAGCTCCTTCTTCTTCAACCCGTGACCATCCCATTTTGCCTTTCGCATCCAATCCCTACCAACAACATTGACCAGGTCTTTGGTCCATCTCGTTGGCTGTCTGCCTACGTTAGGACGTCCAGTACGAGGTTTCCAGTACAGTATTTTTGTGCCCCACCGATTGTCAGTTAATAAACTACTAAATTTTAATACATGCATCTAAGAGTATGAGTATGTAGTACTGTGATTTTAAGTCACAGGAGCACGGGACAACAACGAAGCTAACATACAAAAGTTTTTCAAACGCATGTCGCCTTCCTACAAACAGCGATTGACCAAATTTTTACTGACTTATACGGCTATTGTGACGTTAATTGTACCTTGACCTCAATATGATATCTACAGCCAGCGACAACATTAAAAACATAAAATACGTACAAACTTACCGCCATTTATTGGCAGTACCCGACAATAAATGTTTCACATCGACTTGTAGAAAGAGACAACACTACATATGTGACGTTACAGTCGTCATTCAATAAACACCGGTGCTTTAGTTTTGTGTGACAGCGAAAACCTTCTCCTCCTCGCGTCATTTCCTCACTGGTGAGGGTCGTGACCATTACATTTCGACCCGCCAGCGCCTCCGATCATTGGCCGCATGAAGGGCTTCGTGGAATGGGATCTCTAGTGTGGTGCGGATTTGGTCGAACCACCTTGTCGGACTGCGCCCGCGCGGTCTCTTTCCCTCGATCTTCCCTGTCACGAATAGTCTCTCTAAGCTATCCGGTGTTTTCCGAGCAATATGACCGAAGTACTCGAGTGCGCGGCGAAGGCAGAGTGTGGACAGTCTAGTCTTGATCTGCAGTTGGTCTAAGATAGACAGATTGCTTCTCTTCGCTGTCCCAAGGTATCCGGAGCATTCTTCTCCAGCACTACATCTAAAATAATCCACGCTTTTGCGATCAGCCGCTTTAAGGGTCCAAGGAAAAAACAAAGACAAAATTAGCCGTTGTCTCTTTCCACATGTCGACGTGCAATATTTATTGTCGGGTACTGTACATCTTCATGGATAGTTTCCAAGGCTGGCCGACACAATAGTACTTGCTACATCGAATACAATAAGGCTTTGTGCCAAACAATAACTCTTTATGCAATAGTGGAAGTGATTGGCCAGCGCGCCGCCTCACACGATTTACTCAAACGGCTTATTGAATTTCTATTGTTGTCCATTTAATTGTGCTGTTGTTTATTGCAAATTGTGTTTTATTTAAGCACTCTATTGTGTGAATAATGTGTTAGACGTGCTTCTAGTTTCGCCTAATCGAAATGGCCGGACGTGTCATGGACGATATGGTGGTTCGCGCTGCCAGTCGGTTCAGATCAGCTTTCTTACCCTTCATTAAACAAAAAAAAGGGTGCGTGTACTTATGTACGCGCGTAAGAAGTTATACTTTATTTTTATTAAATTTATTTCTTTTTTTTTATTTAAATTTTAATCAATTTGAAAAAAAATCGATCCTCAAATACGCATATTGGACATTCCTTTTCTTGACATCGTATAAATTCGGTAATTCTCGGTGCGGTTCGGAAAGTTCACCTGCGGCTATATTCAGACTCGCCAAGTTACGTCGGTCGTATTGTAATGAGCGATTTAGTGGGCAACTTCATTCTGTTAATTTTGCGTCACGGTGCGCGCGCATCGTAAAATTTCATTCTCATCAATTTTTCATAACGCGCCTAAGGAAATATAACTTCAAAAAGCGAAGCATACTAACGAATGCCCGTGTGAACTTATACAACATATTTTACTTGTGCCGCGAAGATAAGAGAACGAATACAAAATTGCAATAAAACAAACAAATTTCAATGTCTAATGTAATCTTTGCATTATCCGCGCTGGCCTGCTCCAATTAAAGCTATAACAACAATTAAAACACTCGTCTTCATAACAGAACGAATTAGTGAGGAACAATCATAACGACGAGTCAAATGTTATCTATCGTACGCTCTGTATTTGATTTGCAGCTAACTTTTGGCATTCTTTTCTGCGGAAAAAAATTTAAATAGGTAGTTTTATCGTATTTTCGCTACCATTTTCCACAAGTCGCAGAAAAATTGAACACTACATTTAAAAGACTTAATAAAGTAATTTTCGTTACCGCTATAACATATCTGATAACCGACCATGAAAACGCTAAAGCATTCGAAACATGGGTAACAATAGAATGACAATAAAAACGCGAGATAATAATAGCTAAGCAACAACACGAAATCAACTCATAATATATCTAACTTTTACTGTTACAAAAGCCGGACTGACTTATCTGCGCAAGGATGACGTTTCCAGCATTCCTAGTCGACTCGATTGGGCAACAGCAAATTAACTATCATTGCAAATTACGTTGCATAATACCCTAGTTTGTGGTCAACGTTTTCCCGCCATGGCGATTTAAATCGGAATGCAATACGGCGCAACGATTGGCTCATGCAATATTCAGTTGGGCCAATCGAAGCGCGGGCTGTGCTGCCAGTGCATCAAAAATTCCATCTGAATATAGAGTCAGTGTGGCAAGCTCTAAATATGATAATGCCCTAACGTGGTCGTGCTATTCGAAATGAAGAATTCATGTATGGCCTTTCGTTTACTATACGGAATGTGTTTTTATTTGAACGTATCGGATAGTTTGGAAAACGTCAATTCTATTTGCGAAACTGATCGAAGAACAGACGTGCCACTATTTCGTATTTATGAAGGACTGTCTGTGCTTTCTTTTAAAACATATTTTTATTAGCTTCGTATGTATGTATGTAAGTACTTTTGTATATGACCGAATCTTCGAACGTTATTTTCACCAACTTTAATACGACCGATTTACTTGAAAATTTTCACATGCATCAGGGACTAATAACGATACAATAATTGTATGAGTTTGCTCTTATATCGTCCAGTATGAAAAGGATAATAAAAATGAAATTAACTGTTAGTTCGACTTGTTATTTAAGAGTATTTTTCTTCGTTTTTGAAAGACACATATTGTTATTAGCATACCTGGCCAGGTGAGTCGCAACACTAAAAACGAATCTTATACTCGGTTACAAAAAAAATAAGTGGAATATCCCGCACGGGTAGATACCACTGCCCTACCTACTTGTGCCGCGTAACCCGTTATGATGTCAAATAGCATCGGTAACTACATACCTGTAACGCCATTACTATAATTGTTTTCTACGGACTATAGTTAATAATGTAGCTTCAAAATATCGTGTAATAAACTTGAATTATTCTCAAGAATTTCGCTCGACTTTAGTGCTTTCCAACGTAATCCCATAGGTTTCCGTTGACCTTAACCTGATTTAAAATGCCATCAGTCTCCCCTCTGTACCGCGACCACAAAAACTACATGACGAACTGCGCAGTGCCTGCCGCCTTTAAATAATAATGAGAGTATTGTTTGATAGTGTACCGTGGATAGGATTTTGAAATAATTTAATAATTTTATTTCCCAAGTGAAAATAAAAACACATAAAAGATACGTAGATAGGAATATCACAAGGAAATTAGATAAAAAGCAAATCTTTCGGTTTTATTTTATAGCAAAACAAGATTGACCAGATTGTGGAGTGCTGTCGTAGACACCGGCAATTATCTCCCGGCTATCAGTAGGTTATCGATCCAGCTTGTGGAATCATCATTTGGCGAACCTCGGAGGGCAGCTATAACCAGCAATACACGTCTGTAGACTATT
The DNA here is from genome assembly GCF_030267445.1 of Bombyx mandarina. Lineage (NCBI taxonomy): Eukaryota > Metazoa > Arthropoda > Insecta > Lepidoptera > Bombycidae > Bombyx > Bombyx mandarina. The sequence goes on along the minus strand of NC_143234.1, from coordinate 13,684,849 downwards.
GATGATATCATCTTTACTCGTTGCGACAAAAGACTTAATTTTTTTTTTCTTCCTACTTATGCTGATATCCTTGAGAGGTTATTTCAGCTTCTCCCTAACATGTAGGTGGGCTCACGGGTTCAAACCGAAAGTGTTGCTAACACTGGCCCTAGCCAAAGCAGTGCTTCGCAGAATCTATCACCGGATTGGAAACGCGACCCACTGAGAAGATCCGGCGAGAAACTTAGTGGGCTGTGACTATGGGTTAATTTACTCGTCGAGCACTTCGTCACAAGCGACGGGTTCGGCGAGAACGGTGACCGGTGCTTGAGGTACCTAAAAGCACCGTTAATGGATCGGGGGGATCCGTAATGACGTGCTTAGGGCGACGTCGACTGTTTATCATTCGGTCCACAGGATAGGTCTTATTTAACACTTAAGTATTTATTTTACTAAACACACTATAACAAATGAACTGCATTTAAAGTTCCGTTACACATTATTTTATATATTACCTAAAATACAAATAGCCCATACCCATTTGAATATTTAAATAAAATTAAAAAATTTATGGGCATATCTATATTAATCTTGTGTGGCTGTCGCGAAGGGACAAACAAGACGGATAACCCTGCAGCCGTTGTCTCGCGTTAAGGGATTTTTTATTGTTGGCAACAAATTGTGTCGGCGTGTGGCAGCCCTGACGGTGCATACTTTATGTCATTCAAATGATGTGTGCTCTACAGTGCGCCTTTATTGTATGCTATTATTCTTTCGGGCACTATTTCAAACGAATGTTTTTGTTTTTCATTGCTTTTAAATAAATAAACTCGTCCTCTCTGTGTTTCCGTCACATAATATGACGTATTCTTCTTGAAGGAGGTAATTAAAAAGTGTCATTCGTAGATAAAATCTGAGGTTTTTTAATTAAGTAACTCTGAAATCTTCTGATCACAGCCTTAGTGCCAATCATATTTTTTAATAGAATAGACAACCTTAACCTCCTGTCGCAATTATATACATTATATGTATTTGTTTCCTCGTTTTTGGAAATCAATAAAGCTAGGACTTCCATAGAACTACAAAATCATGAAATAATCTGATTTAAATCGTAATGCATAAATAAAATATACTGAATGTAAATCAATCTGATACAATTTAAAAGACATTCATTAAATGGTCTAATCATGATTTTAAGTAATTTCAAATATAACCAGCCTATTTCAATCGACAAAAAAAAACAATTACATCCCATTGCCTCGTCACAAGCAAACTTTTTAGAAAATTCGTTACCCGAATATTGAAAAGAAAATTAATTCGATACCAAGATGCCCGCATCTAATTAACTGACAATTAATAAGCTAAAGATCGTTGCGAAAGAAACGTCAAAGAAACCTCATAAAATAATGTCGAAGCAATTATGTTCTAATTTGATTCCTATCAAAGAAATGTTGAAAAATTTGATCGAGTCGTGACGGGGGCTAAGAAAAATCAAAGGGAACTTCCGATGAAAGAATCGAAGTTGCACAGAATATGTTTTTCACAATTACGACGCCGGCAGGTGGGCTCGGGGTTGTCAGCTTCCAAAAAAAAAATTCTATTTTTTATGATTGGCCTCATTCACATTCGTCAACAGATGATCCAACTCTTCCTAAGCTACTAAGAAGTTCGGCTTCTGCAATACTCATTTAAAAAGCCGATGCTAAGGGTCGTGGCCCGGTATACTTACATAGGTATACTGACTATAAAGTCACTGTCTCTGGTATTGACTATAAAGTCAGTATATGTAAAGATAGGATATAAATCCTATCTTTCAGCCCAGAGATGTCCACTGCTGGACATAGGCCTCCCCCGAGCCTCGCCACAACGACATAGGCTGCTTGCATCTAACTTACTGACGCTTATAACTACTTAGTTAATAAATAATAAGAAGTCGTAATTTACTCAAACGTTTAAATTTAAAGTTTTCGTAAATAATGAGTTAGTCGAAACATATATTATGTACGTTGTGCAAAAGAAACAAAAAAAAATCGTTAACTTCCGTCGTTTTACTTACTGTAGCAACCCCAGGGCGTGCCTATCGAGTTTCTTTTAAAAAGTTGAGAATACTTTTCAAACACAGGATGTTTCTCGTTATTGCTAATTTAAAATTTGAACGTTCGATATTCGAAGTTGAAATACGATTTCTAAGTTGTTCATAGGAATAATAATTTTAACGACACAGAATATACTATATATTATTATTATTATTATAATACATATATGTATATGATACCTGGTGAAAAGCAGAGGGGTTTCATTATTTAATCTAATATTAAAATAGATTACCGTAAGAGTAACTTTTCAAAATAAATATGTTAAAATTTTCTATAATTTATTTAAATCAAATTCAGATGCAAATAGTTATATTCTTTACGATAAAATCATAGTAGCTTATTGCAGAACACTATGTATATATTAGGAATTCATCACGTCGGGCCCATGGCATCCATTTTAATGACGTCACCCCTGTTCGCGACGCAACCCTTAAGAGTAAGGGTTTGTATCCTTTTGTTTACGGAAAACTTCGAAATTTTCGAAATTTTCGGTATTGAAAATCGATTATCCGTCTTCTTTTGCTTGTCGTATTTTTGAAGATGTCGAATGCAATCTAATAGCATCCTATTGGCGTCAGTAGTTCAATGATCTTGGTAATATGTACCTCTACATAATCTTTAGGACATATGTACATACATTTTCTATACAGTCCAACAGTAATTTACTGGTGGTAGGGCCTCTTGTGAGTCCGCACGGGTAGGTACTACCACCCCGCCTATTTCTGCCGTGAAGCAGTAATGCGTTTCGGTTTGAAGGGTGGGGTAGCCGTTGTAACTACACTGAGACCTTAGAACTTATATCTCAAGGTGGGTGGCGCATTTACGTTGTGGATGTCTATGGGCTCTAGTAACCACTTAACACCAGGTGGGCTGTGAGCTCTTCCACCCATCTAAGCAATAAAAAAAAAAGTAAAGATCGTTCTTTTGAATATTTATTCAGTGAACAAGAGTTTGGCAGCTTTTTTCGGAAATTATAATATGACGTCTTCTATCACTCAATAAGACAATTCATAAGATTTGTGTGTGCCCATACTTTCTCACACTGTCGATCTATTTCGGCACAAACTCTACATTAAGGATACTACGAGTATATAAGTAATGATAATTCAAGAGCTAACATCTCAATAACCAACTGTAAAACACGTATATATGAAATTCTAAGAAAGTTCTAGAAAATACAAATAAAAAGACGACTGCTGAAAATTAACTTTGAACTAAAACAGAAGAGAACTTTAAAAGCGCTCGTGTTCCGTGAATCGGAACAATCGAATAATTTGTAAATCGATACATCGATTGACGGACAATCATTCGATTAGAGCACCCTAGTTGTCCCGCAAGCTCAATTGATTGTTTTAGCTTCATTATTGGACTGGGAAGCTTGCATTTTTTTTATAGCTTAGATGGGTGGACGAGCTTACGGCCCACCTGGTGTTGAGTGGTAACCGGAGCCAATAGACATCTACAACGTAAATGCCGCCACCCACCTTGAGAGATGAGTTCTAAAGGCTCACTTTTAACAGTCCGCCCCGCCTTTCAAACCGAAACGCATTACTGCTTCACGGCAGATATAGGCAGAGTGGTGGTACCTACCCTTGGGGAACCATTAGACGTCCTACCACCAGTAAACATTACCAAGCTCAATTCTACTGTCAAAATCTTCCAAATCAACTGATATTGTGAAAGAAAGAAGATATTGAAGATACTCAACTACAAGTTGACAATAATATAACAATAAAAGTCTATTAAACCGTACAAATAAAAGGGAAACTTCAGAGCCACGAGTCATTTGAAACTAGTTTCAAATTGGTTCGCAATCTTGTAACTGTCAATTACTTACACGTTCAACGCCGATTATAACTAAAGACAACTCGTTCATCTCATAAATTACCGTTTCCTCAAAACTTGCGTCCAGTGTGCGAGCGCATTGAATAAAAATAAAAACAAAAAAAAACTTAATTACGGGCAATTAATTTATTTTTCCTCTGAATTCGCTCTCAATAAGCGCTTGCGAGAAAGCGGTCCTCGCGCTGACAATATAATGAGATACATTGAGAAATTCTGACAGTTTAAAAATGAACAATTGCACAAATAATGCTCCACTTTTTTGCAATTAACAAAACAAGTGCACGGCTTTTCCCCCTATGCGCTTTAATTTGGTTTTCTCGGATCCGGCGATCGACTTTCCCTTCGGTAACTTTATGGTGCGAACGTCAGAGGAATGTCAAAATATCCGATCACTTAATTATGACTTGAACTGGTTTAGTTCGCACCAGACTTGTTGGTTTTTGATAATTGAACTCACAAGAACGCGTGTTTTACACAGAAGTCCGTCGGGAGATCGGTTTTTATAATTTATTACGATAATAAATATTAAGTTGAATACTTTTTATACGTTAGCAAAATTGATTATGCGTGATCAATCAATTGATTCTGCGCTGGACCATCAGTGAAGTCATTGAGAATACAACTATATTCGTGTAAATTTCTACCAGTAACATAAAAAAATTTTCGATTTAAAAAATCGAATAAATTCAATTCAATGTGCTTCTTTAGCATCACTGTTTTAAAAGCTATCTAGATTTTTGTACCTCGTCCTTAGTACATAAATATTTTATCTAAAAACCACATTTGATTCGATATTAGGTACATATGTGAGTTCATCAACTTTGCACTTAATAACTACATACATATGTACCAAATTCATGTAAGCACATAATATACGCGATAAAAAGTTGTATGAACAGGTGCTTTATTTAAAATTCCGAGTTTCAATAAATTTTGAATGTAGTGCGCGATTGCAGTCTCCCGTATCGAGCTGCGGAATTGAAAGACGCCTGTCTCATATCAATAATTCAGTTCCGTACTCTGATGGACTTGTTTGCGGTTCCGATCTAAGCCCTTACTATGGTGACGATTTATTGTTCCTTTAAAAATTAGACGAATAAAGAAATAAATCTTTTAAAAATAGTAAAAATCATTTTTATTATTGTTTAAGTGAGTGATCGAACTCACGGCTCCTTTTGTTAAATAGTCACTGAAGCCCATAGGCATCAACAACGTAAATGCCGCCACCCACCAAGGTCGGTGCGTCTCAAGAGACATGACTTTTAGGTCTCAGTTGTACAGTACAACGGCTGCCCCACCCTTCGAACCGAAACGCATTATTTCGTCACGGCAGAAATAGGCAGGGCACCCACCCGTGCGGACTCACAAGACGACCTATCCCCAGTAAAAAGTAATAACTTATTCAATAGAAGCCAAAATTCCTTAAAAATCATTGAAATAAAAGATTTAGTTGAATGTTAAAAAAAATGTCTAGCTTATTTTTCGTTCGCGCTAATTATTGATTGGTTGCTAAAAATACATGCTACATTTGTTTTTAGCAATAAACAAATCACGTAGGTATGTGGTACAAACCCGATTTGTACACGGATTTTCATTATCTATTGACTTCAACAATTACTTCTACTTTCGTTCGAGTTGTAATTTTAATATCGAGTACAACAAGTAATCGCACTGCGGAACTTCAACATTCTCTTACGATGTCCGTATCATGTGTCTGGCTTATTTTGTGATTTATTTAACAATTATTTAATACGTCCATCATTTTATATGAATCCACGTAAATGTGCTGAATTAGTTGCGATATACGATTGTTAGTCTAATTTAAAATGCGTTCATTGCTTTTGAATGTGACTCAAAGATTCGATTATATTGTAATAAGAATTCCGAGCTATAGAACTAAAACGCATTACTGCTTTACAAATAGACCAGTACTATACTAGTACATTACCATACAATTAAACTTTTAAACTGGAAGCTGATTTGTGAGAAACTTCAGTAAGAGATTAATTTGGTTGTGTCTTGGAATAGGACCACTCCATCTTTTGCAGTGAATGTCGCTAAAGGCGACTAAGGAATGCATCGGAGACTAGTCAGCAGTTTTATTTTTTAATTTTTTCATATCAGCGTACTGCAATCGGAAGTTACTGACAATTAGAAGCCTATGTGCGTAGATACCACTATGTTGTTCAGTTCTGTACTAAAATCGAGATTTCATGGCTCAAGGTTGCATTTACGTTGTGCTGTGAATTGGCTCCGATAACAAGCTTACACCAGGTGGACCTGTTCACATATCTAAGTCATATTAAAAAAAAACCAGTAGATAATATACAGATTTTCCTCAGTTTTCACGGGTCGTATTCGTCGAGTCGTATATCGTCTTAGTCTCGCGTATTTTTAATATTGTATGCAATTCATATTTATTATTTTCAACATTACCGCGAAAATTGTATAAGAAAATTTTCTGATTTCCGAAAATTTTGATTACAAAAAAAAATGCGTTATTAAGCCATAAAAGTAATTTTAATTATGTAGTACGTAAGTTTTTAAGATCTACAAATCATTTCGTACCTATGAGTTTTCCGAGTAAAATTGAACTTCGATAAATTCTAATTGCAAAATCAGAATAGTCCCACTTAAGAAGAACTCGCTCGTCCGAATTAGATTATTAATAAATAAATAAATGTCGAGTTTACGATCTTTAATTTTATTAGCTAGACTTTTGGAAGGATCATCAAAGACTCGTAGCACGATTATTAAAAAAAAAAACATTATAACATAAAAAAAAACATCACTATAGTTAACCTCTAGCCTTATGAATTTCGCAAAAAAAATTGCGTGGGCGACTTCTGTAGATAAAACAATAAAAATGAAACGTAATAACTTTAACAGGTCTTTGAATAGAGTAATATTAACATTTCGTCAAATGCAAAATGAAAGTTTTCACGTAACTAGTGATCCCCTAGTAGTCGTAGGGTAGTCGAAATTCGACTGTAATTAATTGAAATTGTAAGTTTGTACACTATTGTGATTCTATTGTCACAGACTATAAGCAATAAGAAAAGTTTGACAATAAACAAATAGTATGCATGCAACAAATAGTGTGCGTGTCAAATACATGGTAGTGTGTGTAATGTTTTTTTTATAGATTTAATCTCTCTCTATATCCACTATAAGTGAGGGGAATTTCAATCACCTCCGTCCGCGCAATTTTCGTAAAAAGGGGTACAAAGTTTTTACTTCACGTATTAATATATAGATAAAGCAATATACGCGAACATAATGATTCATAAGGCTATTCTTCTTAGCAACATTACAGTCGCGAACAAATTCCGATTATCTTAGTGATGTATCAAAACCAAACTAAAACTTTTGAACTTAAAAGCTTTCAAAATGCAGCGGTTTGGCTCTGCTTAAGGCATTGCTGACATACATGGGCGACGGTAACCACTCACCACTAGGTGAGCCGTATGCTCGTCTGCATACAAAGTCAATAAACACTTGTGACATATCAAAACATGCTGTCTATACCAGCTCTAAAGCTTCCAAAAGAGACAATGAGAAGAACTAGAAACTACACGGGCTATTTATTTTTTTATATCTAAGAGTTTCCGGTGACCATTTAACATTACTTTTACTGTTGTTAGGGCCTCTTGTGAGTTCTTACGGGTAGGTACCACCACCCTACCTATTTCTGCCGTGAAGCAGTAATCCGTTTCGGTTTGAAGGGTGGGGCAGCCGTTGTAACTAAACTGAAACCTTAGAACTTATAATTCACGATGGGTGGCGGCATTTACGTTGTAGATGTCTACTGGCTCTGGTAACCGCTTAACCAGCCAGGTGGGCTGTGAGTTCGTCCACAAACTTAAAAAAAAAAATATGTAGGCCGCGAATTCGTTTAACGATGAACGCAATAAATAAATACGCTTTTTTGGGGGATTAGATATTTCTTTCGGTGTAGAAGTTTCTTAGATATTAGAAAATATATAGGCAGTTGCCTGTGAAATTGATCTTGACATAGTCGCATTACTTCACCGACAAATCTACGTATTTATTTAGTGATTTGTCTAAGATTTCATGGAACAGTTTCGTTAATCTAAAATAATTAATCTTAATTAATGATGTATTTAAAATATAGCCTATTTGTTTTTGCCGACAAAAGCCTATAAACACCGTTTTTGTTCACAGCGAGCGACGAGGAGTTCTAGACGCGGCGGCGATCCAAGCCCTTGCCGGAGAGAGTGTACTGGAGAAGGAGAGGCAGGTCTCCGAGCTGATACTGCAGCTGCAGATGGTTCGGGAGCAGCTGTTAGCCCAACAGGAACACGCCAAGGTAAGATCCTAATTCTTCTAGCACCATGCTTTATAGCTTCCTCATTAGTGTCTATTGGCAATAGGAACCCTCGGACACAGCCCACTGAGTTTCTCGCCGGATCTTCTCAGTGGGTCGCGTTTCCGATCCGGTGGTAGATTCTGCGAAGCACGGCTCTTGCTAGGGCTCGTGTTAGCAACGTCGTCAGGTTTGAGCCCCCTGAGCTCACTTACTAATTAAGGTTACGCTGAAATAGCCTCTCAAGGCTATCAGCTTAGGTAGGAAAAAAAAGGCTATATGAATTTCACTGCAATGAAAACTTTTCAATTTATAACTCTTTCATTACAAATCCAGTCGGCAAGTACGTGGAACATTTGTTATTATTTAAGAATGGGCTGTGTATGAAGTATTCCAAGTTATAAATGATGATTTGGGAGTGAAAACAATCGAATGTCGGGCAATATAGGCATCACACCACAGGGACCACGTATGATTGACCAACTACCCTAGATGCTAGAAAATGGAATGGTACAATCTTGTTAATGAGCTAATCGATGCCAACTGGTGGTATTGCGTCTTGAGAGTCCGTATGGGTAGGTACCACCATCCTCCCTATTTCTACCGTGATGCAATATTGCGTTCTGATTTGAAAAGACAGCTGTTGTACTAAATACCTTGGAACTCATTTGTCAAAATGGCGGCATTAACGTTGCTGACGTCTATGGGCTCTGGTAAGCAAAAAAAAAAACGTTAACCTAACCAAACATAATTGCTGAATGTATCACATGTCTTAATTGAAACAAAAATATGTTGTAACCTAATTGCGTTGTTGCCAAATGAATGTATAGAGGCCATGATTGAAGATTAGCACGGCGACATGTTACAGTAGAGAAAACTGCCAGTAAGAAAATAACTAAAAAAACTAGAACTTTCTTCGGATTTCGCGAGTTGCGAGTGACCACGAAAACTGTAAAGCATACGAAAAAACGGAAATAATATAATAATAATATATCCAAAATAAAACAGTAAAAGTAGTTGGATTATTTAACAAAAAACAACAAGTCAATAATAATTTGTTAACTCTCATTTATTTTAAAACAAATACTAATAGTAAATAGGTATTTACTAATTAATTAATTAAAATCACTTATTCATTGTGATCCATTATCTGGTTAACCCGGGAAACTGCACAGATACTTTTCCTTGACAACCCAGGCGAGGCCGCGAGTAACGACTAGTATAAAATTAAATATACTATTACTCTATTATAAATATACTATTTATTGTCTTGTAACTCCAGTAATTCCCGGTCGAAGTCAGTATTTTTGTGAAAGATATTCGAGATTTCATGTCTGATTGTTTTTATAAATTTAGTCCGCGTGATAAAAACTATTATGATCATTAAATATACGACCTTTATTAAGTATATTTTACACTATATTTTTTAAAGCTTTCACTAACATTACGTGTATGATTAAAATACTATTTAAAAAATTAACTACACAAATATTTATTTACACTGCCGACTATGACTAAACTATGTATTTATATAATATAATAATAATACATAAATTTTTGATAATACAATTTTTTTACAAGGAATTTAATCTATATAAATACAAAATGTATATAAAAAGAACAACACTAAATACCAATTCATTTTTAGTACACTTCAATTTACATTTATCAGTAATCTTTCATCTATAAAATCCATTCAGCGCATCGCAATAAAGCTTTATATTTGTATAGATTCCAATTAGAATTGAGTGGCGTTACTGTTTGTGAACCTTTCATCCCTCCTCTGTTCAGGCTATTCGCATGCCAGATCACGAATTCAAAAGACACGGCCAAAGGTCCATTATTCTCAATACGTATTTTTTTCGTTTGGTCATTTATAAATTTACTAGCTGACCCGGCAAACTTCGTAGTGCCTCAATCGATAAATAAAAGACCTAAATTATTGTATAAAATATACTTAAAACAAACAAAAGGAATCCGTCCGATGAGGGACACATCAAAGGAAAAACAAAATTGTTATTTTTATTTAATTCCGAGCATTTTCATATTTATCTACCTTTTAAACCTTTTAAGTCAATAATTCAAGACCAAAATTAGCCAAATCGGTCCAGCCGTTCTCGAGTTTTAGCGAGACTAACGAACAGCAATTCATTTTTAGGTATATACCTATAGACTGAACTACATTTATCAATGTCATAAAGCCCACTGAGTTTCTCGCCGGATCTTCTCAGTGGGTCGCGTTTCCGATCCGGTGGTAGATTCTGCGAAGCACTGCTCTTGCTAGGGCAAGTGTTAGCAACACACCCGGTTTGAGCCCCGTGAGCTCACCTGCACGTCAAGAAGAAGCTGATATAGCCTCTCAAGGCTATCAGTATAAGTAAAAAAAAAACCGAATATGCCAAAACGTGATACTTATCGTTTTCTAATACAAAGGAAAATTCTTCAATGTCAATGACAATGATCAAATTCTTGGTGCCGGCAACTATATATTTTCCCCAACCTATTCGATGGTAGCCTAAGGGGATATTCCAGTTTCTCGCGGATAGGTAGGTAAGTTCACGAAATTTGCCAACACTAGACCTAGCAAGAGCAGTGCTTCGCAGAATCTACCACCGGATCGGAATCGCGACCCACTTAGAAGATCCAGTGAGATACCCATTGGCCTCGGCAACACGTAAAACTCATACATAACACACGTAGATACTTCAGTACCGTAATTTCAAATGTTTCGATATATCGCACACAAGTCATGTTCATATTACGTAAAACACACACACACACACACACACACACACACACACACACACACACACACACAGACACGCACACAAAATTTTCATTTTCATCGTTACCGTAGTTCACGTCAACATCCCATGACATCTGTCGAAACCTTGACTAGTTAATTATAATTATCATGTTTGTTGTGTCTTCCAGCTGAGAAGAGATCGTTTAGAGTTCGTTGTGTATTATATTAATATTATGTATTTTCGGATACCAGCGGGCAACGGTCACGCGTCGCTTTAAATGTCCTAAAACATGCGATAGATAATAATATGCGCACGGCTTATTGAAGTTTTCTCAACGCCGCTTAAGGTTCATGAACGATTTTAATTTCGATTTTAATTTTAATTTCGATCGCACGCAAATAACACGAACAAACAGGCTACTCTACAAATAAGGAATTTAGAAATCAGAGCAAAAAAAAAAGAAAAACCCATTAGTTTTCGCAATGTTATGTTTTATGGTAATGTAGTAAATTCGTATTTATTTTTTCATTAGTACTTCCTAAGCTTTTTTCCTATGCTGGTAGCCTTGAGAGGCTATTTCAGCTTCTCCTTGACGTGTAGGTGAGCTCACGGGGCTCAAGCCGGAATGTTGCTAACACTGGCCCTAGCAAGAGCAGTGCTTCGCAGAATCTACCACCGGATCGGAAAGGCGACCCACTGTGAAGATCCGGCGAGAAACTCAGCGGGCTGTGTCTGTGCCAACTGTGTCTATGGTTTAATTTACTCGTCGAGCCCTTCGTCGCAAGCGACGGGTTCGGCGAGGACGGTGACCGGTGCTTGAGGTCTTAGCTTTCATGAATCGTAGAAAACAACGGTTTTTCTTACATCGTGTTTGTGTTACCAGACCACCTACCTTAGACACCTTTAGTAGTATTTCTTTCGGTTTTAGCGAGTCTACAACTAATACATAATTAAAACTTACTTTTACGATTTCATTTCGTGTTTTTACAACATTTCCAAAACCAATAAAATAACCCAAAACGTGAGATATAATGACAAAAAAAGAAGCCATATTAAACCTTAATTAAAATACATGAAACCCAATATTGTTCGAATCAATCCAAATTAAATATGCAAGTACATATCTGCGTGCTTGGTAGTTGATTGGTGTCAAATTTCTCAGTATTTATGTAGGGTAAATTTTATTTGAATTGATAAATAAAGCCGGCGTCTGTCGATCGATTTTTAACCAACGGGGATAACATGACGAACGCTGAATTTTAAGATGCGATCATTCACCCTCTCACCCTGTAAACAAATTAGGTTTGTTACGCCTTTTCTTGAAGGACGATTCTGTTTGAAGTTAACTTTACAAAGGTCTTCGTTGTACACTTGTTTTCCTTCTAGTTCGATTCTGTCTACCCTTTTCGAAGGGATCCGAGGTTCATATGTACCTACTTTGACCGTTGGCGTATTGTAAATTCGCTAAGTCGGACACCATTATCCGAGAGTGAAGCAGCCGTTACACGCCACAAAAAAAAAGCCAAGCATTTATTTCGTATTTTTCTCTCTTTGTAAACGGACATAGAAATCCCGCCCAATTTTCAATTGAATCAGAAATCTATGCTTTCTTCACATAAAAGAGATATTTTTCAATAAACCCATAACACAATAGACGTCCTCTCATTTATCGTTGCGCGGCGGCGCCGTACTTCTACAAAGACACTCTCATACTAATGAATCAGCGATAAAAACTCGAACAACACTCGATCACATACCCTCTGCACAGGGATGACTGATTTAAAAAAAAAAAACTTATGACCCCATTGCAAAGAAAGAAAAAAAAAACAAGCGTCATCAATTTCGATATTGTTAGACCTATATTTCTGTACGTTCGTTTACGTATTCTTAATTACGTGTCACAAAAATATTAATAATCGGCTCAACTCTATTTAGAACACAACCGATATGTACATTAGTATTATAATTTAATTTTCGTTTGAAAAGATTCGTTGATTATCGTTGTTTTGAAAACAGAAATAATACGAAGGTACATCCCTACGATTGTTGGCGCTATAGATTGAAGAGGCCTGCCGACTACAGCGCTGCAAATGGGAACGGCTAATGGCGGGCGGCGCGTTCGCAATCGCGTTTTTTTTTTTTTTTTGAAATAGCACGTCCCTTTGTCGACTACGTTCCCGGATGCGTTCCGAATAGCCTTCGATACTGGCTGTTTCGATTTCGATTTTCAAATTTTTTTTTCCGGTTTTTTTTTTATTTGCCTCCTTTTTGTGTTTCGAAAGGTTTGTTCGCTGTTCTGTGGTTCGATTGATCAATATAGGGATTCCACAATAAACAGACGATCCTTTTGAATTTGTATGTATCTCTCGACGTTATTTACCGATTTACAACGGCAAATACATTTTTTTTAATATTTCAATTAAGATTACTAGTTTTTCATGAACACAATGATATATTAAATATCACTGTCACTGTCTGTGTGTGTAAGAAAATGCTTTCAATTAAGATAGTCGTATTCTCATCTTCCTTAATAAAAACGATGGATATAAACCTATGTACGTTTTTCATGTCTAAAAATTATTATGTCTCAGTATACAGATGACTAATTAAAAAAAACTCAGTAATATAACAACAAGCTGCATACATGTCCTTAACAAATATTATGCGAGCGCGACTCACTCACACGTATTAAACCTCGTTCAATGAAAACGCGTTATCTACAGCGAAACGTCCCCTCGATTGTAACCCCCAATGGACGAACGGAAATATGAAAATGAAACGTCGAAACGCAACAGACGACCGCTCGCGTCGGAAGCAGAACAAAAAATGAACACAAACGTGCGCTTAATTCGCAAAAAGCCCGTTTGATGTCGCTAATTGACAATCAGTCGGGAGTCGCGTCTCATTGGTGCGATATGCGTTCTGTTTTTAAAAATTAAAAAACAAAAATTAAGGAACACAGGGCGAGGTACGTTTGACTAATGTTTTTTTTTTTGAAATCTTCTAATTACCTGGATGACATATGTATAATTTGTATACAGACTTAGAAAGGTATAGACAGATGTAATTAATTAGATTTGGATGGTTCGTACCTAACCTATCTCAAGTTTCAATTTCTCTGGATTGACGGTGATCCTAATGTACTTGTTGTAGGTTGTAATGATAGGTACCAACATGCATTACTCATTTATGTGCTCCGCTTTATTTGGGTAGTTTTTTGGTTCTTTTAGCACGAATCATAGTCGCGGTTGTAGGTATTTAATTGATTTTTGTTTTGTTTTATTTTACATTAAGCGCTGTTTTCAGTGCAATTAAATTACTTAAGCGCTAAAAAAAACGCTTTTTTTTTCTAACATTAAATAAGTTCTTAAATCGTTTTTGAGATTAATAAAATCAAAATATTTTCTAGGAAGTAATAAAATAATTTGCATCTTCGAAAACACATTACTAGCGAACGGTTTCCGTGAGTATTACAAGCGAACTTGTTGTTTCAATGCAATTAAAATGTCACAGATACTCTAAAAAAATGTGTCGTTTCAAAAAACTTCCGACACACGTCAGCGATAGTTAAAATGGAAATTTAAAAAAGTATTCTAGGGGTTAAACGGATGTCAAACCAATTAGTCGGTGAAAAGAAAACCGGAGAGTGGACATGTAGAGTGTTTGCGGCAGATGTGGAAATAAATTAAAAACCTCAACGTCAAATTCCGACGCAACACAACATAATATTTAGTGATATTTTCTGCACGTTACACGCGAAAATGAAAACTTTAGGATATTGGGTAAACGGCCGTCTGGTGTAGTGGTAAGTGACATGGTCACTACACAAGAGGGTCGCGGGTTCGAATCCCGCCAAGGGAAGATATTTGTATCGTAAATGTAAATGTCTTTTCCAGGGTTATGGATGTATATTAAATATATGTGTATAATAAAAAATCTTCTATTTATTACCGTTATCTGGTATCTTACAAGTTCTTTACGAACTTATCACGGGACCAGTTAACGTGGCGTGATTGTAAATAAATATTTATATTATTTATTACTATTTATTGGATTAAAACGTTCGCTTTTAAAAGAAATAAATTCAAACACAACAATAAACAATAGTTCTGATTTGACTTTTAGTTATGTAGACAAATGTAATAATAATTTATATATTGTTACCGAATTTGGAGTTATCCCCAAAAAGTGCATAGCTTGTGACAAATAAGTTTTTGATAGCTACAACAAAACCTACAGGTTCATTATGACTATGATATAAACATATTCAGTCTCGTCCCTCTCACTGTCCAGATATGCGTCAGAACCCAAAGCTATATATGACTGTTCATAACCTAGCATTTTCTTCGGTTTTCCCAAAAACCAGCATTTTATTTGTTTCATCAATATTTATCATTTTTCGATTTTTCCTCAAAATCTAGCGTTTTCCTCGGATTTCGCGTGGCGCAGACATAGTCATATTTGCCTATAACATATAATCTTGCGTTTTCATTTTACTATACGTAACATTCGGAATATTATCAAGAAATAAATATTTTTAAAGAAAAATAGACGGTACGGTAGGACAATATTCATATGTGGAAGTTCAAAATAGACATCTAGACCGTAAAAATAGGTATATTTAACTGTATAGTTTTTTAAATATTTATTGTGAAATACGAAGTTTAGTAGAATTATTTTATACACACTATAATTTAAAGGGTTCTTTAGCACGGTTTTCATATTACATTTAGTTATACCTACATTTAGTTCATCTGCTCTTTACATCTCTGTCTTCAGTCTACCCAACGCTTGCAACAGCACCGAAATATCGAGAACCCATAGACATGTATATAATAAAGACGGCGTAAGTTCTACTCTATTCTCATTTACAATTCTGTGACAGTCAATTCTATAGTTTCTTGTACACTCTCATTACCAAAATAATTTACCACAACGATCTTAAATCGATATAACACAAAGAATACTACGAAAATTACAGTAGTTTTCAATCGATATTTGATGTACTGAACGAATGTTTGATGCAAGTCGAATCGATTTTAAACGATCATTCGAATACCTGAAAATTTGCTTTCAGCTTCAACAAACCCACACATAATGTAGTAAAAAAAATTTAATGCATTTCCACAAAGATTCGGCCTCATAAAACCGCCCACGATAAAGCACACCAATAGACTTCCGGTCTAAACCATAAACTTCTATTTACACCTACAACACGCGAACCATTGTTTTCCCAATGATAAAAGACGAATCAAATTATTGGCTGAATTACGTGCTAGACAAAATTCAACTTAAAACGTTTGCCGTAAAGCGTGTATTCGCAGTTGAGCCGTTTTCTCTAGGGCAGTACAATGCGATAGTAGGGATAACAATAGTCTATTGTTATACCCGTCCTGCTTGCGCTTACCGATATCTTTGAAGCTGGAAGGGGACAGTCGTAATAGCCGTTCCGCTCTGACACAATGTGCTGTGGAAATGGGCGCGCCTTTGTTTCCCATTGGATATGTAACATGAATTTTCTGCGCATGCCCGTTATCGATATTAATTTTAATCGTATTAAGGGATATTTCGGTTGCCACGTATATTTTAATGCAAATAAGATAGCAAACTCGTTCGCGGTTTACGATCGCACGCTTAACGATAGCGTTCGCATAACGATTTTACTGATTTCGCATCGAAATGGAAGATAGGTACTTTTACGAGTTTCCGATTCGATAGTACCATGGAATACATTCGGTACATGTTTCTTACAAGGTCGGTACATGAGTAGTCGAGTGTCGTGTCTGTTATCGATTTTATTTTTATCAAAAATGTGAATTATATCCGATTGAATCATGCATGATTCATTGAAGTAACGTTACATAAAAATGACTCACCAATCTATACTTCTATACTAATATTATAATATTATAAAGAGGAAAGATTTGTTTGTTTGTTTGTATTGAAAAGGCTCCGAAACTACTGAACCGATTTGAAAAATTCTTTCACTGTTTGGAAGCTACACTATTCCCGAGTGACACAGACTATAATATTTTTTGAAAAAATTAGGGATCCTTACTAAAACTCCAATAATGTAACCCAAGGTGTAAAAAAATTACCTAAAATATTCTTTACATCCCGTGCCCTGCGAAAACTATTGATGATAGAATAAAATAAAGACTTTGTAGAACACATTATTATTTACAAAAAGTGTCGCGACAGAATATGTCTAACTATTATAGTTATGCCGCAATAAGTGTTATTTTATTTAAAAAAATAATACTACGTCAAATATCGTTGAATTTTTTGTTAAAGACCCGAGCGGAGCCGGAGCGGGCCGCTAGTATAGTATACAAACAATACCTACTGAGTCACAGGTAGTCGAGTACTTCTAATTATACTTCTAATTCTTTACAAGACGGCCTCGCATTTAGCGACGGCGCTATTAAAATTCTAGTCGACTCCAAGACTCGAGTTTTTAATTTGTTAGAATTATGTTAGCGGTCTATTCGGAATATTCTGTTTTGATGGATCATCGTTAAAATAAACGCGATATGTAACGAAATGAATAATCGTTTTTGTCAGACGAGACGAATCGATTATATCGAAAAGTGATTTCGTGTGGGTACCGCTCTATACCAGTTTCGATATTTTTCAGTTTTATAATGAATGACGCAAAGTAAACATGGAATTCAGCTGTCTTGTTTTGAAGCGTTGATTAAAGGTTTTCATGTCGTATAATTATAGATATATTATATATTTTAATAAATATAACGTAAACGATTTGTCAAGGGTAATACGAACAGTAATCGGAGGATATTTATTTCAAATGCGGTTACGCTGAATTTAATCTCGGTTGCTTCTGATTTATCTTTTTTTTTATTGCTTAGTTGGGTGGACGAGCTCACAGCTCTGGTGTTAAGTGGTTACTGGAGTCCATAGACATCTACAACGCAAATGAAAACCTTGAGATATAAGTTCTAAGGTCTCAGTATAGTTACAATCGCTACCCCACTATACAAACCGAAACGCATTACTGCTGCAAAAAGAGGCGTGGTGGTGTTACCTACGCGTGCGGATTCACAAGAGGTCCTACCAACAGTAAATCTGTATCTGTTATTATTTATAATGTAAAAAATATTAATCAAAGAAACTGTTGTTTTATCTGACCCAATCCCTGGTAACTTAACGAATATTTCACGGATTAATATTATTTTCACTAGACACTGACTGAGGAAACTATATCTAGCGCTATCTCGAGAGTACTTCAACGATAGCTTTAGTCCATATCTAAATGGGTAATGAGCAAGTAATTCGAAGAGATCGAGGTGCTTCTTCATCATCTCAAGATAAATCATCTCCTTTTCTTCTATTTCTCACACTTAGCTCGTCCGTTTTAATAGCATGAAAACATTCGTTGTTATATCCTTATAAACATTACAATGAAATTATTCAATAAATTCTAGAAGTAGATGGTCTTGCATTCAATTTTTTTTTTCAAACATCGATTACAGCTATGATTACTGTTCATTCAATTCAATTATTTTATTGACTCCAGTATAATACGAATGTACAATCTCTGAAAAAAATATGTACCTATCAGAAAACAAAACAGAAAAATACGAGAAATCGATCAATAAACGCGATGCGAAAATGGATTCTACGTCAACGCGAATCTGTAACAAAAAGCCCAGAAAGTAAATTAACCCAAAGAAAACTCATTTACCGACAAGACGATTGCAAGAAACCAGAGTATAATCGGTGAATTCCGATGAAAATCGGAAAAAGATCGGAAACCCGGTTCTTTGTCGCCCCTATTCAGCTCGAGGTACACAAATGCTTTTCTTTGGGTTTCTTTCACGGTTTTCAATGGGGCAATAAAGGTTCCCACGGACACAATGAGCTGAGAAGGCAAGGAGAATGATGAAAAGTTGTGAATCTGGGCCGCGTTCCCGCCCGACTTAGGGATGCTACTACGGTTTTTCATGTCGATAGATATGTATTATTTTTGACACTTCATGTTTTTAGTTCATAGTAAATTTAACTTTGTTAGTTTCTAAGAAGATCTTACATTTCATTGCAGCAGTATCCACGCCCTGCTTTCTATACATTCGTCTAGCTTTGTATAATTTTTTTCTTAGAATTTATTTATTTTATTTATTTCAGATTTTACATCCATTTTACATTCATTAATAATAACATTTCATATAGAATACTAAAATGAGATAAAAACAATAACTAAAATTTCGGAATAAAATAAAAATAATAAAACAAAAAATTAAAATGAATGTCAAAACTACCTTAACCTACAGGCTGGTTTGGATCCAGAGTGCTCAACATGCTCACGTGTCCAATGTTGCATTATGGACAGTCCAGATTTATCCGTGAGGCGAACAGCCAGTGTTAGGACCTCTAGTAAGTTCACGCGGGTAGGTACCACCGCCCTGCCTATTTCTGCCGTGAAACAGTAATGCGTTTCGGTTTGAAGGGTGGGGCAGCCGTTGTAACTATACTGAGACCTTAGAGCTTATTTCTCAAGGTGGGTGGCGCATTTACGTTGTAGATGTCTATGAGCTCCAGTAACCACTTAACACCAGGTGGGCTGTGAGCCCGTCCACCCATCTAAGCAATTAAAAAAAAAGATACGTTTACGAATGATTACTGCGCAGCTATCTATTCGCGCATCCGCAAACATCCCCGACGCACCGCATTTATTGACCTCATGTAATAAGGTGAGATTGAGATATCGACTCTCAAATTTCTATGATCTGCGCTTAACCACTTAACACCGGGTGAGCTATGCGCCCGGTCACCGATATATACTTAGTCGCCGTCCTCGTCGAACCCTTCGCTTGCGACGAAGGGCTCGACGAGCGAATTAGCCCACAGACACAGCCCACTGAGTTTCTCGCCGGATCTTCTCAGTGAGTCGCGTTTCCGATCCGGTGCTAGATTCTGCGAAGCACTGCTCTTTCTAGGGTCAGTGTTAGCATCCGGTTTGAGCCCCGTGAGCTTACCTACTAGTTAAGGTTACGTTGAAATAGTCTCAAAAAAAAAAGTCACCGATACCCATCGTAAAAATGTCAATTTTATGTTTTTTTTTTTCTTTTTTTTTTTGCTTAGATGGGTGGACGAGCTCACAGCCCACCTGGTGCTAAGTGGTTACTGGAGCCCATAGACATCTACAACGTAAATGCGCCACCCACCTTGAGATATAAGTTCTAAGGTCTCAAGTATAGTTATAGTCTTAAATAAACCTACCCATAAAATCCAGTGCTCAAACACAAAATCGCGTCACAGCTCCGCGGGATATTCTCGACACTTTCTAATTATTTCTGCGGCTTTCTTCGCTACCAGGGACCGA
The DNA here is from genome assembly GCF_030267445.1 of Bombyx mandarina. Taxonomy (NCBI): domain Eukaryota; kingdom Metazoa; phylum Arthropoda; class Insecta; order Lepidoptera; family Bombycidae; genus Bombyx; species Bombyx mandarina. The sequence goes on along the minus strand of NC_143234.1, from coordinate 13,664,512 downwards.
ACGAACCGAATGAATAAAGAATGGTACTCCCCGGGAAATACCGGCTTTGTTAGAATGCTCATTCAGGTACGTATTGAGCGAATAAAAACTCACGAAACGATTTGTTGATAAAGATTCTCTTTTTTTTGTTGTTGTTGTCACATTGAATTGAGTTTTTGATTCGTAAAAGTAAATAGCACAGTAGAGTAATACAGTCAAAGAAACTGCATTACCTCAAAACTGTATTAGTTCGTTCTGTGAGAAATGAAATTTCTAGAAATATTTTGATTTACAAAAATAGACGGTAGTTACAACAATATTTAAAAAACTCGAATATATACAACTACAATTAAATACGTGAAATTAAGCCGTAAAAGTAATTCTTAATAGTTTATTATAATAATTGAAAAACGTATTTAAATTAATTAGATTTTTGTATTTATTCACTATTGTATTACAAGTCTCATGACTGTTATCTGTCTGTTGTGCTAACTACACCGCTACATTTCATTTTAATTTGCGGATGCTTTGAAAATATTTAAATTAGAACGTTTATTCTTCATCGTTAATCGAAAACTCGTTAATTTTGGGATCATCAAATTATCAACTATAAATTGTAAATAATACAATAGATACAAGACAGTTTCAATCCTTCGAGCGTAATTATAAAATTAAATTCACATTTTTTTTTTTTTTTTTAAATTATGTATTAATAATACATTAAATCAATAAAAAAAAACCATTACACACACACTACCACGTATTTGACACATACTCTATGTTTCTTGTATAAATGAATTGCTGTTCGTTAGTCTTGCTAAAACTCGAGAACGGCTGGACCGATTTGGCTAATTTTGGTCTTGAATTATTTGTGGAAGTCCAGAGAAGGCTTAAAAGGTAGATAAATATGAAAAAGCTCGGAATTAAATAAAAATAACAATTTCGTTTTTCCTTTGATGTGTCCCCCGTCGGACGGATTCCTTTTGTTTGTTTAGGTATTTTATTTATCGATTGAGGCACTACGAATTCTGCCGGCTCAGCTAGTTTTATTATAATTAACTCAAGTGAAATTATTTAATTATATTTCGAGAGCCGGCCCTGTACTGCGCTCAGTTTTTCTTGCTTCGAAGCTGCGGTTAATTAATTTAATAAGTTATATCTGAAAAGACCTGCCCGCCGAGGACCGCCTGAAACGGACTTCCATCTTCACAGCGCCTTCACAAAGAACTATTCAACTTTATGTTTCAAAAGAGAATTTCATTATTGGCACGCGAATAGAATTTTCCAGTTTCTAGCCGCTAACATTTATAATACTTTATACTTTTATTTGACTTATATTACTTTATAAGCTATATAATTATATCAAATACTCCAGAAAATGAAAGACTTAATTGTGTTTTCTGTACGAATTGACACTATAAAATTAAACCAAAATAAAATCATTTAACAAAATATTCACTCACCTGTAACATAAATAGGAAAACAGCTTTTAAGGCCCTTAAAATACAATATATTTAAATGAATATTTTTAAAAATATTATTGTATTGGTTTAGGTAACACAGAACTTACAGAAATATATACATTATTATAACGAAAATGAACAAAACAATTCGATTGCTATTCCATAAACAGGCTTAAATTAATGACATTACGAAAGATTTAGTTATCACGCACAAATCTAAAGTACCGCTTTCGTAAAAAAAAAAAAAATATTGCAATCATTAAAAACGTTCAAATATTTCACAAGACCTCGTAAGATGGCGGTCCTTTTTAATGTCCTTTAATGGAAATTCGAGACGCGATTTATATATTGTCTGTAGCCCTCGCACGGAGGAACTGAATTTAGGCAATAATTTTAATGACTTAGCTATGTACGCACCTACCATATATGCTCAAAATAAAATGGGCTCTAAAAACGTAGGACCATCTATAAAACTTTTATCGATTTGATAATGATTAGACAAGGAAAACTACATGACCACTAATACATTGGATCGTTAACCCAAATCGTATATTGAAGTACCTGGATTTGACACACAATTTATTTCCCCCAAGGAATTTAATGTATACAATTAATTCTCAGAAAAAATCGTGGTGCCGAGATTCTTTAGACACCATTGACACTAAAAGAAACAATCAAATATTTTAGGTGAAAAATGCAAATTCTTTTTTCGATTAATTACAATTAAATACCTCAGTACACATACCGCACAAAAAAAAAACGGAAACTGTGTTTTATCTGCAATAAGTTTAGTTTTGAATTAAATAAACTATGTTGGTACCACCACCCCGCCTATTTCTGCCGTGAAGCAGTAATGCGTTTCGGTTTGAAGGGTGGGGTAGCCGTCGTAACTGAGACCTTAGAACTTATATCTCAAGGTGGGTGGCGCATTTAGATTGTAGATGTCTATGGGCTCCAGTAACCACTTAACACCAGATGGGCTATGAGCTCGTCCATCCATCTAAGCTATAAAAAAAAAAAAATGTTGACATTAAAATCGTTTTGCATCGTAATTCTCCTAAAGGCTTCAAGTGATCGATTTATTTAATCTTAAAATGTCTATAATGAAATATAATGCCATCCGTTAAATGTCTCCCGTATCACATCTAAGACTAAAATAGTATCCGTTTTAACAGAATTAAAATTAATCCTCACATAAAATGAGGCGATTCGCTCCCTCGTTCTCACACGGACATTGACTTAACATAAAAAAGAAAACTACTTAAAAAAATTGTATAATTTTTACTGAATTTCACACCCATTTTTTTCTATATGAATCTTTGGGAAACTAGTCACAATTAATATCGTTCAAATATCATGAATTACTTCCAGAAAGCAACGGAAATAATTTGACTCTTAAATTGAGTGCAAGTAAATATATATTTTTTTGTCTTTAAGATTTATGTCATTCTAAACGATAATGTTAAATAACTTAGCTGGGACACGAATCTAATGCCTGCCTATATATAAACAAGGTATTGAATAAGTCCAAACATGCCGGTGAAAATTTGGTTCGGAATCACACGACTTCAGTTATGTAAGACCTTATGAAATGCTTCTTGCCCTGGGATTAAGTTCCTTTGAGGTGCCTTAAATGAATGTAACATGGAGCATTGAGACAGCGAAAGACCCATCAAATCTGCCCCCTCCAATTCGACATAACGTTCACCACTACTCAGTCAAGAGCAAACTGATTAAGAACAGTAATATCTGCGAAACACATCTTGCTGTGGCCAGTGTTAGCAACACTTCCGGTTTGAGTCCCGAGAGCTCACCTACACGCTAGGGTGAAGCTGAAATAGCCTCTCAAGGTTATCAGCATATGTAGGAAAAAAAAGAACAAGAAAAACTTCATACTGGTGGTAGGACCTCTTGTGAGTCCGCACGGGTAGGTACCACCACCCCGCCTATTTCTGCCCTGAAGCAGTAACGCGTTTTGGCTTGAAGGGTGGGGCAGCCGTTGTAATTATATTGAGATCTTAGAATTTACATCTCAAGGTGGGTGGCGCATTTACGTTGTAAATGTCTATAGGTTCTAGTAACCGCTTAACACCAGGTGGGCTGTGAGCTCGTCCACCCATCAACGCAATAAAAAAAATAAAAAACAACCCCAACGTTGCTACCGTCTATAATCGCGGATTAAGCAAACCATCAAATGTCATATTAATGTTTCTTTTGCAGTATAGTAACGCAGGAAAATGCGTATCTTAATATAACGTCCATGCAAAAGACAGAGCGACCACCCAACAATAGCGGGGCAATTAATAAAACGCTTGTATTTTTGTGTTTTTTTTTTTAAGTAAAAACGTAACTCCGCATGCCTCATGAAATCCCGGCATATCTCGAAGTGTCACGTTCTTTGAGTTATTGTGATTGTTCCTTTTGAATGCGCCTTCACCCGGTTTTGTTTTGAACTTCTGCAGCTTACTAATCGAATACATTGTTTCTTTAATTAGTAAGGTCCTTCGGATGGATCGAATGCAATAAAAACTAATCGTCGCTGTCAAACCAAAATCTGCAATGTGCAAAAAGTCTATTTTGAATTAGCGAGTAAAAACATTTTCGTATAAAATTTTATATGAAGGTGAATTTTTAATAACTATATCAAATGAATGCTAGCTAGATAAATATTAAAGCTATAAACACATAACGGTTTTTTTTATACGGTAGGTAGGGCTGTGAACTATACGAAAAAGTCAAAAATTAAAAATCTCAAATAGTGCACATAGCAGATTTTGGCTTGACAACGAAGAAATATACTTTTTGTCTTCGTCGCGGTCCGAAAAATCAACTGATCAAACGTACTAATCATATTAAAGATCGTAAAAATGACCATCTATTCGTGACTTTGTTAATTTTTTTAAATGACTGACATGACATGATTAGGGCCCATACGGTATTAACCGTACTACCGGATGGATATCACAACTGAATACTCCGGTGGGTCGTAAGCTAGAAGTCTGAATTGTATGAGATAACGGTTATAGCACTTGTCAATAATTTAACGACAAGTAGGTATATTTATTGTTTATGGTATATTATTTTAAGTTCTTATGAAGGCTGGTTTGCTTTGCGGCTGAAACAGGCAGGATGGTGGTACTTACCCGTGCTGATTCTCAATAAGACCTCTTTAAAAGTTTAATATGTCAACAATAGATCTCGAATTTATGAATACCGGCTTCGTATATCTTAGGTCGTTTGAAAAACGCTCTACTTAGTATACTTCGGTGCTACGAAAATATAATAATAAAATATTATAAAAAATACTAATTTATTTTCAGACAGTAACAGAGACGTCTACGATCTTAGTTCATTAGTATTAAGTATTGGTATTAGGCATATTAGTATGACGTATTAGGTATTACTCTCACCATCTTATACCTTTAAATGAGCAATTCTTGTATATATATAATCTGAATCTCGGAAACGGCTCCAACGATTTTCATAAAATTTAGTATACAGGGGATTTCGGGGGCGATAAATCGATCTAGCCACGATTTATTTTCAGAAAATGTTGTTTTATTCGTATTTTCAATAATCAACTCTTCCCGACATCTATTGGCGAATAATAATACTATTTTTCTTAATTGAGGGCAACTAACCGCTTTAAAGACACAACAAGATGGCGTTATCAAAAAAAAAAGTCTCATCTAGTTATAAATATATACCAAACCGGGCGAGAAAATAACGTTCTTGATATTTAAAGTTTGCAAATGATCACGACACACAGCACAGTTTCTTTTTTTTAGTTTTAGAGTACGTGTTTCAGTAGAAAAATTGGTACCCGCCTGGGATTCGAACTCTGGTGCATCGCTAGATACGATTGCATCGGACGTCTTATCCTTTAGGCCACGACGACTTATTATATCTTTAATATCTAACTACATCTATTTTTAATATGTAAGCCATTATCGCCAAATTATTGAACCATGACAATGATGGATTTTTTTTGTTTCTTACTTTATTTTTTATTGTATCTGTTAATATCAGGACTAGATTTGTATAAAAGAAAATTCAATAATAGATCATCTTCAACATCTTGTTCTTGTCTAAATAGAGAGAGAGAGAGAGAGAGAGATAATACACTTTATTGCACACCAAAACACAATTTACATTCAAAAAAAATCAAAAAAAGCAGATACATTTGTACAATAGGCGGTCTTATCGCTAAAAGCGATCTCTTCCAGACAACCGTATTCTTCCACCATATTCGTACCATATTCTTAATTTGAATAGAAGTGATATTTTTCTTAAAACAATCGGAAATTCATTTTGGCTTCTTATAAGCGATTTCGACTGTCAACAGCGCGTTCAGAAAGCAATTTCAAAGCGGCATCGTTTTTAATTCGAGCCCCCGTAAACAGATTTATCGCGGACACGATCTATTGTGGCTTGATATTATTTTATATTAATAACATGCTTTTCATTTGTTACGATTTCAAATTTGACTCGGTGGATTTGATTTTTTTTAAAACAGCTTCGACCAGAAATATCTAATGTCGAGTGAACACGTAAATTTTTCATATGATATTTATAAATAGTCCATTATGTCTATGGATATTATAAGATTTCAATTCTTGGCGTATACGTAAAAATTTCAAGCCGTCATTAAAATACTATTGAATTCGTTCGAAAAGTCATTCAGTTAGTTCTTAATTCTGATACAAAATACTAATAATGTTTCTTAAATTATTAATAACAAATCGATTTTAGAACGTCTAGAATATGTTTTTTTTTTTTTTTTCAGCACGCAATGTACGACTAGGTTTTCAACTGATCCGCGGGGTCAACAACCTTGTCCTGTTTCATAATTCTCTTTAGCTTTATAGCTTGTAATGTTTTTTATTTATTGCTTAGATGGGTGGACTAGCTCACAGCCCACCTGGTGTTAAGTGGTTACTGGAGCCCATAGACATATACAACGTAAATGCGCCATCCACCTTGTGATAAGTAAGTACTAAGGTCTCAGTATATGTAATCTCTTTATATCTTCTATCCGACTAAATCGACAAAAGCGCGTCAGTCGATACGGCGATGGTCAGAAAAGCTCTCTGCATCAATAACCACGATCTCAAAGTTAAACGTCAATATAGATAACGTTTTTTAATGTTAACAAAACATTCTAGAAATGTCTGCCCGCGATTCGAACACGGACGAAAAAAAAAAAAAAAAAAAAAACAGAAAAATATAATGAAATCAAAGCGGACACGAAAAACTTAGATGAAAATAATTAATGCGATACAAAGAAAACATTTCAGGCCGTCAACATTGTCATAACCGTATACAAAATTGTATATCCTGTTATATTAGTTTTACGACGAGGCAGATCAAAGAGCTATCCTATTATTATCAATATTGTCACGGCTCCACGCCCACAGGCTAACCTAAAAACCCGCGGTGACATCTAGCGCGAACGCGCGTTTTAAAGTTTCTAAAGATTTCAATTTTCCGAAAACATTCGAAGCTATATATTGATGAGTCGTAACGTTTTTTTATGACGAACGCTTAAAGAATAACACAATTAAACACAATACATAAGTGTAACAGCGGTTTAAAAATACAGATTTAGATTTGGAAATTACTGGTGGCAGGACCTAGGTGGTAGGACGGGTAGGTACCGCCGCCTTGCCTATTTCTGCCGTGATGCAGTAATGCGTTTCGGTTTAAAGGGTGGGGTAGCCGTTGTTATTATACTGAGACCTTAGAACTAATACTTCAAGGTGAGTGGCGCATTTACGTTGTAGGGCTCCAGTAGCCACTTAATACCAGGTAGGCTGTGAGCTCGTCCACCCATCTAAGCAATTAAAAAAAAAAGTTAGCAATTGAATGATGTTCCATATATGTTTGACGAATGTCTGGGATTTGTTTGAAGCGCGCCTTTACTTACCTCGTTCATATCATAGTGCATTCTTTGTTTTTTTTTTTATTTATTGCCCTTGTATGCAAACGTGCATACGGCCCACCTGATGGTAGGCCGTATGCTGCCTACCGTTAAGTACTCTCTACAAGCCTCATTTGAAGAAGGATATGTCATAGCGCTCGGGAAACACCGTGGAGGGGAACTCATTCCAACGCCGTATGGTACGTGGCAAAAAAGATCTCTGGAACATTGTGGCGGAAGGTGCGATGGTAAAAACGAGATGATGGTATCATCTCAAACAATTCCTCAGAGCACTCCACACTTTGTCTAGCGCGAATCAAATTCCTTACTTTTGAAGCAGTTTTTTCTTTTCGTGTTTATATATGTCGGCGCAACGTCACTATTTAGTTAATTAAAAATCGTTAAAGTTAACTGTTTCCATAATACTAGAGGTCCCGCAGTAGTCGAAATTCGACTATAATTAATTGGAATTGTAAGTTTGTACACTATTATGATTGTATTTTATACTTCTATAATCACAAATTTCGCCAAGACTACACTATAAAAAATATTAACAAAGACAAACAATATTTAATCTATTCTCAATTTGACAACAGACGTCAAGAAAAAAAGTTTGACAATAAATAGTATGCATGCGTGTGTGCGTCAAATACATGGTATGTAGTGTGTGTAATGTTTTCTTTATTGATTTAATGTATCCTTTATGCCTTATTTTAAAAAACATAAAAAAAATTTTTTTCGTAAAAAGGGATACAAAGTTTTTGCTTCACGTATTAATATATAGATTACGCAAGTCAACAACTGTTTATGACAGTATTTAAGAGAAGTCATGATTAAGTTGCCCCCACTCTCTAATATAAATTATGAGTGACTATTGTCACACAAAATCCGGTTACCCAGTCACCGTCCTCGTCGAACCCGTCGCTTGCGGCGAACGGCTCGACGAGCGAATTAACCCATAGATACAGCCCACTGAGTTTCTCGCCGGATCTTCTCAGTGGGTCGCGTTTCCGATCCGGTGGTAAATTCTGCGAAGCACTGCTCTTGATAGGGCCAGTGCTAGCAACGCTCCGGTTTGAGTCCCGTGAGCTCACCAACACGCCAAGGAGAAGCTGAAATAGCCTCTCAAGGCTATCAGCGTAATCTAATCTTATGTCTCAGTGTCGTGTTTTTTTATTTATTTTTGATAAATGAACCTGGTGCAATCACATGTCTGTAGACGATAACCACTTATTACCAGGTGGGATGTCTGCACGTGACCATTAAAAAACATTTGCAATTGTCGTGTGTAGTCACTTCAGATAGACAAGTAAGAGCGTGTATGCTTGTGAGGTGCTGCTTTGATCTCGCCGAAATATAGGGTTGACGATTTTAAGAATAATATTTATTTTATTTTCCAATTCGAAGACTTCTTATTTACGGACCGTTTTCTACAAAGTGATTAATCGATACATAAAAGTATTTTATTTATATTAAAATTAAAATGACTAAATTATTTAAATAAGGATTCGATGCTTATCTTTTTCTATATTTATTCTGCAAAAACCGATTAGTTTCGTAAACAAACAAACAAATCGATGTTTTTGATCATCAACTAAACAGTTATAGCGCTCGACTTCGAAAATAATTGCAATAAATACAAAAATACTATAGTCGTTAACCTGCGATCTTGATGTATTTAGATTGTTTTTCTAATAAAAAATAAAGAAATATTTTGTTTATTTGTGAATCGCATTAAACAAAATCGAATATCGCATCAATAAATAAACAAACATAATGTAAATTCATGCATTTCAATGAACAGATTTATTCTCTCGACCGTTCTTTGATAGTAAAAGATTCCATAACTTGTTTTTTTTAAATTTTATATTTCAATTTTTTTAAATTGGAAATTTTTGTGTTCTAAAGTTCGCAGTGATGATCGTGCATGTACTTATTTTAATTCTGATGCCAAGAAGTTGCTAAGAAACAAAGTCAGAAGATCCAGCAACCATACTATACTTCAAGTGTACAAGGGACTTAGTTCCTAAAGCCAAGGGGTACCTAGATACTTCCTAAACGAAAATAAAAATTTAATCGACTAACAAAAACACTCATCTTTTCAAGAGATTGAGACATTACAAGCCATAAAGCTAAAGATAATTTTATTTATTTTTTTATTTATTACACTTCATGTAAAATTTACATTGGCGGACTTAATGCTTAAGGCATTCTCTACCAGTCAACCAAAGGTAGTGCAGAGTAAATAGTGGTAGGTGCAATGAAATTTATATTAAGTTACGAACACATACAAAAAAAAGTATATCTACATATATACAAAATCACATATACATATACATACACACATACATACATATAATTGATTGTATAATACAGATCCCTATTTAACTGGTTTATTGCCTGGGAAATAGACTCCACAGTCGTCTGTCTATAAAGCTGCAAGTCATCAGCATATAGATGATACGCACACTGAAGATTATGTGTTAAGAAATTAATGAAAATATAAAATAATAATGGAGACAAAATACTGTTACAGGACAAGGTCGTTGACCCCGCGGATCGGCTGAAAACTTAGTCGTACATTGCGTGCTGTGTTCAAAACAACCTAGAATATGATATTAAGGTGTTGATTTTTTTTTCAGAAATCATCGTCACTGTGACGTCTGTGTTTCCAGGAAATATGACATTATGCGGTACATATTTGATATATCGACATTTTCGTGGATTTTCGGGAGTCTGACGCGAGCTTGCTAATAATAAAAGCATAAAATAAACCAAATTCTACTTCTCTTCTTATACATATATATATATATATATATATTATAAATAAAATGACATAAATTAAATGATTTTATTTATCTCCGGAAACTATGAGATCATTTTGATATATTTATATATAGGCAAAACATATACGCTAAGTACCCAAAAGCTAATTTTCATTTTCTCCACTGTTTCTCAACTTTATTTTATATTAGTAAATATACGAGCTATAGCATTTTTTATTCCTTTATAGGGAGACGAGTAAATGACTCATCTGATGGTAAGGCCGTCGCTAATGAATCTCACCAATGCCAGGGGCACAATCAAGTTTGCTTAATGCTTATTACTTTACCTCAATTAGTCTTAAAATTTCTTTAAATAAAATAACAAAATAGTGTAAAATTATGTATTATATAACGGGCGAGAGCTAGTGCTAATTGCACTACAGTCATAAATAGCGCGTATCATTCACATTATTAACGATATTCAACTCGTTAATACACTCCGAACGGGCTGTCAGCAGTAGCTCAAGTGCTCAAACTCCATGAATATCCGGCTTTATCTGTTTCTGCAACGAGAAATCACGCACTGATGGATGATTGCCGTGATTCTATTGCAAATGTGACTTCGCACTGGGTCTTCCGATCTCAATACAAAGTATCAATAATAAAAATCTTAGATAAAAAACAAACAAAATTTTCATTCGCATACTCACAATTTGGCCCCTACAAAATACGTATAAAATATTAAGTCTGAATCGAATTTAACCTCAAGTAATGTTTGGCAACCCTAAAAGCCACAGAGTACTAACAGAACAGAAGTTTACGTTCGCATCATTCAAATGCATGAAGTCGCTATTTACGTTTGAACGGGCTCTCATCACAGATTGTTATTGGAATAATAAAGATGTAGAGGTATACAGCATCCGTCTATCTTTAAGATCGTTACTGTTTTCTGAGTATTACTTTATCCATTGCGAAACCGGCTTGATTCCGCGAACTGACACTCTCTGTTGTTTATTAATCTGTGTTTATATGAACTAGTTTTATGGTTGATACAGGATTGAATTTTTTTATGTTTTAATATTTTTTTTGTGGATTCATTCAACCTGTCTTTAGGTCAAAATTTGTATTAAATAATAATAAAACTACAATTTTGACACAACCTTCAGAATATATTTCTTAGTGTGTTACATTGATGCCTAGTGATCGATTTAAAAATATAAACGCAAAAATATTGTGTGATTTCTAGGGTAGAAAGTTGTTTGAATTACACTGACGCGTTCTATAAGCCATAGAGAGTATTGTCCACTATGTAAGACTTTATGTTCTATTTAGGTTGATTGGTCCATTCCCCAACGTAGACACAAAAAATCAACGACCTTATTTTCAACCTATACGCTAGTAACCTAGGGCGCTATTCCAGCTACGCTCGGATGGGTGCGTGAGCTCACAGGCTTAACCAGAGAAAATTTACTAATACTAGCCCTAGCAAGAGAGTAATGCTTCGCCGGATCTACCACCGGATCGGAATCGCGACCCACTGAGAAGATCCGGCGAGAAACTCAGTGGGCTGTGTCTATGGGTTAGTTACAACCAATAACGTGTCGAACGCAATTTAGTGTGCGCCATATAAATGTAATGTTATTGAAGATGTCATCCCAAAATTTTCGTCCCTTATGTTTGCTGTTTAGCAGTCACATATTGGAAAGATTTTATTACAAAAACAATCTTATGACCAGCTGTCGTATTTATCCTTTTTTTAATGACCCAAGTCTTGGCCCCTTGATATTAGATACTCGTTTGATAATTAACTTAACTTTTTCCTGTTCTGCTCTTGTGACATTCGAGATATTACTCAAGCCATCCTGTGTTCTGGTTTCAATTCTACAACAATGATTGCAACAATTTAATTGAGACTTCGTATGTCGCAACATTATTAGGTGCACGTGGTAGTATCAAGGGATGTTTGGGCGGTTTCAAGTCGTACTAATCGTATTAAAATGAAACAATACGAAATGCTCCATATTTTAAATACATAAATCTGCATTTAAAGCGTTCGTATATCAATATAACAAACAAAAATGCGCAACGAAACGACAAGAACCTGACATGAAAAAAAAAATTGACAAGTTTAATTACACACGCATTTTAATTTATTATGTTTAACTAACCAAACAGTCGCCAAGTGTTATTTACGACATTTTTTATTACACCTGGAAATATTTTTGGCCTTACAAAAAGAACGCAGGTGACGCCTATATCAAATAAAAAAACTCGTAAAATTTTATTGTTACGAGTGACCAGGATTAGTTGATCTGCTATTAAAATAGACCGAAAACATTCGTAGGTCACTTCGCATTTTGTTATCGAAGTCTAGGTTAAATTAACCTTTCTGAACTAAGAGTATGTATGTCGCGAGGGATCAAGGTGGAATTGCTTTGCAACCCGTGAAAGCATCTTTATTAAATTGTAAATAGACGAACACACAAATCTGTCCTCGAGACGACATATAAAACGGTATCGTCGCCATTCGACTTGTCCGCAAGTGTACAAGGCATAATGTATGGAAACGAAGCAATAGCCATTAATATGTCCCCAAGTGTAAAGGTCGATCAATTTAGGTAAATCAAGTTGGGCATGGATTTATTCATGAATAAATTCATTAGAGTTTTTTTTTTCTATTGTTTTATGGAAATAGGAGAAATCGATCGTGACAAAGTGATATTGCATTTGAGGAATTTACTATTCGAGATTAGGTATAGCACAGTAAATTACTGTGTGCTTTAAACAATGAAAAAATAAACGTTCCACATTCTAAGGTTTCATTTGGGAATCTCTCCGGATGTTTTATTTATACCCAACACGCTTTTATTTAAGTAAACTGTATAAATCTATCTATGTTACGATGTAATTTTCACGAACTACATTAAGTCCAATAATAATAAAAAATTGCTAACTAAACAGACCAGGGGTGCGGAACAAAAAAAAAACAAAAAAAAAAACATTTTAGTCTTTAGTTCAGATTGAATTACAAGCGTATTGCTTAGAGTTTTTATTTAAGTAAGTTTATATTAAATTTAGTTCTCACAATATGCAATAGGTTTTCATTTGATTCCCACAAACCGCATACGACATCAAGAATTTCCCAAGAGTAAGTTCTCCAAAGATACCATATTAGTCTGTCTCGAATGCCAAAATATGTCCAGTTTCTGAAGAGGAAACAGAGGAGTGCTACGTTGCCATGGACGAAACATAACCCGCATGTCCTTTTAAGGCCCGTATTAAAATATCCAACGTCATTAAAAAAAAAACTATCATAATTACAATTAAAAGATTTTCTTTGAACGCCGCTTCAAACTTTTACACGGAAAGAAACCAAGTGCAAAGGGCTAAAGTCCACAAAGTGCCTTAAATTTTTTAATTGCAGCCCGCTTTATGTTACGGCTTTGTGCATTCAGACCGTACGTGTGAGAAGGTTTAAAATATGCGGACTTTGACGACGGACGATGCCTTCGCACGGTACAAGTTAAAGGCGTGAAGCGGTTTCATGACCTGTGATGGGAAAATATGAAATTCGTATCGCTCGTCACTTGGGAATGAAAATTGACTAGTGGTCCCCCGGTAGTCGAAATTCGACTATAATTAATAATTAACATTATAAGTTTGTACACTAATATGATTCTTTTGTCAAAGACTATTATACTTTTATAATCACAGATTTCGCAAAGACTACAATTTAGACAATTAATACCTAATAAAGGCAAACATTTCATATTTAATCTATTCTCAAATTGACTACAGACTATAAGTAATAAAAAAGTTTGACAATAAACAAATATATGTATATGTATATATAAAAATATAGTAGTATGCATGCGTATGTGTGTCAAATACATGTAAGTGTGTGTGTTTTTTTTTCATTGATTTAATGTGTTTTTTATGCATAATTTAAAAAAAAATTAACGTTCTGCACTCCTTCTTCAAATTCTCTTTAAGTGTGGGAAATTTCATACCCCTCTGTCCGCGCAATTTTCATAAAAAGGGGTGCAAAGTTTTTGCTTCACGTATTAATATATAGATTAGTGATCCGAATTCGACCGTAATCATTGACACCTCAAGGTTTACATTCGTTTCATAAATTGCTTTTTAGGTTACAAAAATCATGAACTTTTGTGCCTTAATTTTCTTTAAAGAATCAACTGAGTCGTCATGGCCTAAAAGATAAGATGTCCGGTGCATTCGTGTTGAAGCGATGCACTGGTGTTCGAATCCCGCAGGCGGGTACTAATTTTTCTAATGAAATACGTACTCAACAAATGTTCACGATTGACTTCGACGGTGAAGGAATAACATCTATACTAATATTATAAAGAGGAAAGATTTGTTTGTTTGTTTGTTTCGAATAAGCTCCGAAACTACTGGACCGATTTGAAAAATTCTTTTTCCATTAGAAGCCGACATTGTCCCTGATGAACATAGGCTACTTTTTTTAATTTTTTTTTTTTTTTTTGGTTTCATGTGTGTTTTAATGTTGCCGAAGCGAAGCGAGGCGTGAAGCAGTAATGCGTTTCGGTTTGAAGGGTAGGGCAGCCGTTGTAACTATACTTGAGACCTTAGAACTTATATCTCAAGGTGGGTGGCGCATTTACGTTGTAGATATCTATGGGCTCCAGTAACCACTTAACACCAAGTGGACTGTGAGCTCGGCCACCCATCTAAGCAATAAAAAAAAACGGTGTCGTTTGCCAATGTCCCTGATATTGCTAAAGTTTACTAGTCCATTTATCAGAACTCTACAGTAAATACCAAAATACACTAGCAATATTTATACGTCATTAAAAATGATAAAAATAAATGTCTCATGTTAAACCCGCGTTCCGCTTACATTTGAGTCTGTAGCGTT
This sequence comes from Bombyx mandarina, assembly GCF_030267445.1. Classification (NCBI taxonomy): domain Eukaryota; kingdom Metazoa; phylum Arthropoda; class Insecta; order Lepidoptera; family Bombycidae; genus Bombyx; species Bombyx mandarina. Next base: position 13,649,485 of record NC_143234.1, on the reverse strand, counting down.
ATAATTTAATAGTGCCTCCTTAGCGACACCCTGTGTGTGAACCTAACAAGGCACCTGGATCCGTGCGATATGGATATTACGCTCATTAGTGGGTGTTTATTTCTCAATTTAGATCGAGAAACATTATTCTAAGTTTATTCATAATACTGTCAAGTCACACGGCTGAATTACAGCAAAGCATTTGTCCATTGAAGATGTAACTGCAATAAAGATGCGATAAGAATTAGAGATACATAAGGATTAGCTACGATAAATCAATAGTGTTACAATAATATCTAGATTTGCTAGAGGTATTCCCATTGTAGCGTATATGTGCTCCCCCGCAACTACTTACCACCAAGCTCGTGGTCAGTTAATCTGCAAAATGAAAAATATAAATAATATTTAATATCAATAAATAAAAGAATATTTACTAACGATCACGCCACGTTAACTGGTCCCGTGCTAAGTTCGTAAAGAACTTGTGTTACAGGTACCAGATAACGGAAATAAATGTAAGATTTTTATTATACACATACATATATTTAATATACATCCATAACCCTGGAAGATACATTTTTTTTATATATATCATACAAATATCTTCCCTTGGCGGGATTCAATAGGTAAATAAGTTCGAAAAATATGAATGTACATACTAACAATTATCTTTTTTTTTGTTTCCAGGTAAGGTTCACACAAGACTACATCACCTACACGGTACGTAAAATTAACGCATTCTAATTGTTACCGACAATTACTTCGATTAAAATCTAAAAAAACTATTACGTAAACGAAACTCATAAAAACGGCACCATATTTTAAATTACGTTACCGAAAAATGCTTAAAACGGTAAACTTGTACCTCACTAATTAAACAAAAGAACAACATTAACGTTCGTACGTCGTTATAAAAATATATTATCAGATATAAAGCACAGCAACTCACACAAGTAATTAATAACTTGAGTTCCCACAAAAATAGCCGACAAGTCACAGTTTAAATGTATAATTGTTGCTATTGCTATTCCTTTTACGCATACAGTAAGTTTGTACAGTGCGAGCAAGATAACAGATGCTCTTAATCGTCAGACGTTACGTATACACGAGAGTTACGACTTAGTTGCTTCGCTGTGTTACGTAATCGTAATCTAGCAACTGGTTGTTAGATAGGTAATTATACGTAAAGAATTAGGCTGACACATTTTTTTTAAATGTACTTCCAAGTTTTATTAACATTTTATATTTGTCTTGTAAGAAAATGTATTCCATTATTTGATTTTTTTTGGCTTACATTTTTTCATAATAAGAAAACTCTCAAATTGTTTTGGTTTTTTTTTGTCATTTTCGAGTAACTCATTTTTTTAACGTGATAGACTTACCAGACGTGACATAGATATCTATGATAAATATATAAAATCCCATAGACACAGTCCACTGAGTTTATCGTCGGATCATCTCAGTGTATCGCGATTTCGTTCCGGTGGTAGATTCTGCTAGGGGCTACTTACAAGGGTAGTATCAACCTTTCCAAACTCTTCTCAAGTTGAGCCCATAAGCTTACCTACCCATCTGGGTGCGGCTGAAATAGCACCCTATGCTACCTACCAGGGCTACCAACGAGTAATAGGTAAGGAAAAAGATAATAGATCACTTGATAAAAACTTGATAGAAAGTGTAAAATTTGGGAAGAAAGATAAAGGAAAATAAATAAATTGGCTAATAATTTTCATGACCAACACAAATCAAGACCGTCGTTTTTTATACGGAAACTAGCGGACCCGATAGAAGTTGTCCTGCAAAAATGCATTCAAGTCGATCCAGCTGCTTAGTTGCAGTATAGATAAATAACCTACATACCGACTGCAACGCCATCTGCCGGGCTGATTTGTTAATCTAAACCATCCAGGGTGTCACCCAAAAAAATATTCAAATCGGTCCAGCCGCTTAGGAGTTCAGTGACAAACACACGCACAGAAGAAATATATTTTATATATAAAGATAAATTAATTCATACTAAAGTATTGCCAATAGCATGTTACTTATCTGAGAGACATTAAATAACTTCAGATTTATTTGCTGGTGGTAGGACCTCTTGTGAGTCCGCGCGGGTAGGTACCACCGCCCTGCCTATTTCTGCCGTGAAGCAGTAATGCGTTTCGGTTTGAAGGGTGGGGCAGCCGTTGTAACTATACTGAGATCTTAGAACTTATATCTCAAGGTGGGTGGCGCATTTACGTTGTAGATGTCCAGGGTTCCAGTAACCACTTAACACCAGGTGGGCTGTGAGCTCGTCCACCCATCTAAGCAATAGAAAAAAATAACTACGTGTGTAAATAGTATAAGCTGAACATTTCCTTCTAAAAACATTAACAGTTTAATGAATTACGTAATTAATTACAACGTAATATAATTTTAATGTACGTAGCTGTGATTATATAAATAAGAAAGGAAAACATAGAGAAAAACCCAACGTCAATATCGAAAAACAAGAATAAGTTTTTGCATAAATTCTTCGTCGCTACAAAGTTGGATGCAGTAAACTTGTCATAAAACATGGATATAAAGTCAAGTGTTTTACTAGAATAGGACAATATTTTTTTTTACTACGATGGATTGAATTTTCGATTATCAAGAGCAAAAAATTAAAAATAACAATTTTACATTCAGTAAAGTAACAATTGGCTAATAATACATTTATTCGGTGCTAGGCAAATTGGCTTTATTAAACTGCTGTGAACTTTTAGATAGAATAAGGTAATTGATAATTATTTCGTATTTTGTAATATAATAATGTAATTACAATCTTTTTTTTTTCCCTACCTATACTGATAGCCTTCAGAGGCTATTTCAGCTTCGCCCTAACGTTTGTAGGTGAGCTCGCGGGGCTCAACCGGAGTGTTGCTAACACTGACCCTAGCAAGAGAAGTGTTTCGCAGAATATACCACCGGATCGGAAACGCGACCCACTGAGAAGATCCGGCGAGAAACTCAGTGGGCTGTGTCTATGGGTTAGTTCGCTCGTCGCGCCCTTCGTCGCAAGCGACGGGTTCGACGAAGACGGTGACCGGAATTACAATCGAAAACTGTTGTCTTATTGTTAAAAAGGTATGACTTAACGATCAGCTCCAACAACTGAAGACAGAGACACACAACTATACTATGCGCTATGTCCTTCTGCAAATGAGGCTTGTGGAGAGTATTAAACGGTAGGCAGCGGCTTTTCTCTGCCCCTGGCATTGCTGACGTCCATGGGCGACGGTAACCACTCACCATCAGGTGGGCCTTATGCTGTTCTGCCTACAAGAGCAAAAAAAAATGTTAAACGGAGAGAATTTTAAAGATCCCACGTCAAATATGAAACTTAAATTCAAAATACCTAACAGTAATTAATAATTGCCTAACATAGCTTAAAAGTATTAACTAGAATCTAACTTGTTCGTCGGATTAGTGATATACAATATAACTTAAAGCAATTGAGGAACGCCCGAAACTCTCCCACACTAAATTCCGGGCTCTAAACGAAAATACCAACAGATTGAACAAAACGCGATTAAATAAATTTAATTCATACATTACAATTCAATGCAAGCGTAATGTACAAAAATATGATTGTTAATAACCACTATTATTTCTCTAAGCGTTTTTAATTTCACGGTTTTTAGTTTCAAACTTACAAATTAACATATTCATACCTCTGAATTTTTTCTTCTAAAAACAATCTCGTTTCGATACATGTACATTGTTTGTTAAGTACAATTTGATCTCTACTGTATTTAACATAAAATCTGTTTTTCCTACACTCGATAATTGTAAATACAACGTTTCGTTGTTGACGCTCAGAATTTATTTAACATATAAAAAGACCTACTGTTGCGACAAAACGTTTTGTATGATTACTTCGTATGATAAATCTTCGTAATGCGATATTCGATTTGGAACCTTGTGACCTAGGGCTTAGCTGCTATTATCGGTCGGGTGTAAGTTGAAGCGTTTTATAAACGATGCAATAAAAGTATAAATGATGGTAATCGCTAGTTCACACCATAGCGGCGGTCAGTCCCACGCCTCGAAGTATCGGCAGTGCTGTCAATACTCCCAGCCCACTTTAGACGCTTGTAACGAGGTTCGAGCGTGGTGCCAATGTCAGCGGACACGAAATAAATATTTAAACGCTTTTTAACAGCTTTTATAGATAGTTAAATTGATGTGTATGTAGATGAACCTACTTATATTAGTGTTAGTCAAATTCTCGAAATTGGACCATAGCTACTGACACCTCAAGATAGAGATTCCTTTTATGTATGTTAAGATTTATAATAAATCTTAAAGAAGTTTTAAGAAGTTGTACAGGTGACACATAAATGGTATTTAGAATATTCAAACAGAAGATACATAAGAACTGGTGAAGCAATAGCTTAAATGTTATTTATCTTTACAGAGTAACTCAGTTCGTGCTATAGTTTTACTGGGCTAAACTTTATTTTATGGTCCATAAAATAATACATTATAAAAAAAAATTCTACATATTTGTATAATATATATCAGTCAAATTATCAATTATTGTATCTCAAAGCTGCAACCTTATTTTCGACAAATACGTAATATGTTCCTCAAAAATTCGCCATCACCATAACCCTAACTCATCAATCAGACAAATTTCCAAGAAACACTTAATTTACATCCTTAAATTCTACAAAATAGATACATACTTATTTCATTGATTTACATTTAATTTTCTGTTTGAATTATTAATTATGTTTTATATATGCACGCGATGAATATATTTGGTCTTCGGTTTTTATATATTATGTAACACATTTGTTTGTGTAAATTAAACACACAAAAAAACCCAATTTAGTATCTTATAGTAGAATTTTACTTTATGAAATTTCAGATTCAGTTTTGAAGTGTTCATTATAAATGGCATATCAATGGCGATGCAGTTACAAATCTATTTAATGTCAAAATTTACGAATGTACAGTAAAAAAAGTAACAGACGGTTAGTTGGGAAAAAAAATCGGTTGTCTGTAAAGTCGGTTTATTGACGATAGTTGAACGTGACAACGTCATAAGAAAATACTGATGGAATGGTTTCATTTTCAATTATCGCAATTATCGTTGCTATAAACATTTTTGGAGTTTACTCCTTTAGAATCGATTTACATATATAGGCCCGGGGTATGAAAATTATGGGGACCAAAATCGTACTAGCATGTCACACGAAATGCGTTATGCGCCTAGCATGTCACACGAAATGCGTTATGCGCCTGATTGGCTCCTGATTGCGTGATGCGTGCGCGCGCCAATCAGGAGCCAACGCGCGGCCGCGTTATCGCAGGTGACGCCGGGCTGCTGCGCCGGCAGTCCGCCACAAAGCCTCGTACTGATCGCGCGTTTCTCTCATTATTGTATTTTCATATATTTGTTAGTCGTTTGTTTTGTGTCTCGTTAATTTGTTAATAATCTGTTGTGTATCGTGTTGTCGTAATATAGAACTATTTCTCGTATTGTTTCGTTTAATTTTTTATATCCAGTAAACTCCAGTCGTGCGTCGGAGCGGACACACACACTTTTTTTTTGGAGTTTACTCCTTTAGAATCGATTTACATATATAGGCCCGGGGTATGAAAATTATGGGGACCAAAATCGTACTAGCATGTCACACGAAATGCGTTATGCGCCTGATTGGCTCCTGATTGCGTGATGCGTGCGCGCGCCAATCAAAATCGTACTAGCATGTCACACGAAATGCGTTATGCGCCTGATTGGCTCCTGATTGCGTGATGCGTGCGCGCGCCAATCAAAATCGTACTAGCATGTCACACGAAATGCGTTATGCGCCTGATTGGCTCCTGATTGCGTGATGCGTGCGCGCGCCAATCAGGAGCCAACGCGCGGCCGCGTTATCGCAGGTGACGCCGGGCTGCTGCGCCGGCAGTCCGCCACAAAGCCTCGTACTGATCGCGCGTTTCTCTCATTATTGTATTTTCATATATTTGTTAGTCGTTTGTTTTGTGTCTCGTTAATTTGTTAATAATCTGTAGTGTATCGTGTTGTCGTAATATAGAACTATTTCTCGTATTGTTTCGTTTAATTTTTTATATCCAGTAAACTCCAGTCGTGCGTCGGAGCGGACACACACACTTTTTTTTTTTATTGCCCTTATAGGCAAACGAGCATACGGCCCACCTGATGGTGAGTGGTTACCGTCGCCCATGGACTTCAGCAATGCCAGGGGCAGAGCCAAGCCGCTGCCTGCCGTTTAATACTCTCCACAAGCCTCATTTGAAGAAGGACATGTCATAGCGCTCGGGAAACACCGTGGAGGGGAGCTCATGCCATAGCCGGATGGTACGTGGCAAAAAAGATCTCTGGAAACGCACTGTGGATGACCGCAGTGGCTCCAGGTAGTATGGATGAACTCTACTCCGGTGGCGGGCGGTGCGATGGTAAAAACGAGATGCCGGTATCATCTCGAACAATTCCTCAGAGCACTCCCCATGGAACATACGGTACAAAATACAGAGGGAACCGAAGTCCCTCCGCAGACCCATAGGTTCCAAACGATCCGTGAAAATGGGATTATCGACAATCCGAACGGCCCTCCTCTGTATGGAGTCAAATGGAAGAAGCTGGTATTTGACACTACATTCACTTTTCATTGAACTTCATACTTGACGAAACCATGTAAATGTATTATTGTATAGCAGCTGTCCACGCGGATGCATCGCTCACTCAAGAGAGAGACAGATGTCGAACGCTGCCAAACGCGGAGGCCGATTGTGCCTCTTTGTCGCTCGTTGCGCGCTCTCGCTTGCACTTCAAACCTTAAATAGAACGCCTCAGAGCGAGATAACGCCGCACGAGTCATGTTTTTTCGTGCGTGCAGCCGGCTCCATCGAATTATAAGACGTTGTCACGTCAAAAAACAGACACTCAAAACAAAGTACCGACAGAAAAACAACAACGGAAACAATAAAGGCAATCAAAGCTGCTTTACATAATCTCTGAGTCTATTCATATTTACGTAAGCTTCAGTTGTCAGTCATAAACAATGGCTGTCACAAAACAAGGTATATTTTCCTATATGGGCGCATGGTAACGGCTTTTGAATGCAACTTCCTATATGGGGATCGCCTTCCATATTGTCTTCTTGAGCTTAGTATTCTTTACTTCGTCCTGAAGGCTTTGTGTGGATGTTAATGCGTGAGAAAGCTTTTAAGATGGCCACTTAGAATTAAATCTTATTTTGATTTTTTTTTAAATATGTTTTTTTTATTGGCGCATAGTAGTAATCCATGTCTTATCGATTATTGTTTTTATTGCAAAACATTAAAGTAAGGTTCTCGCTACATACGCCACAATCCTTTTCAAGACAGTTTATTTATCATATAAAACAATGAATAAGGAATTATTGAAGACTGATTAAAGTTTATTGTAAGTTCGTTTTTTTTTATTGCCCTTGTAGGCAGGCGAACATACGGCCCACTTGATGGTGAGTGGTTACCGTCGCTCGTGGACGCAGCAATGCTAGAGGCAGAGCCAAGCCGCTGCCTACCGTTAAATATGGCATGATGATTTAGACACTTTTGCAGGCAATAATTTATTAATGACTTAGTAGTGATGAACGAAAATTAGGTCAATAATTTTACGAAACTATAATTTACAATAGATTTAAACCTGATCGTCGGTTTTTGAATTTTTTATCGATATTGAAAATATATGTATATTTTTTTATTGTTTAGATGGGTGGACGAGCTCACAGCCCACCTGATGTTAAGTGGTTGCTGGAGCCCACATACATCTACAACGTAAATGCGCCACCCACCTTGAGATATAAGTTTTAAGATTTCAAGTACAGTTACAACGGCTGCCCCACCCTTCAAACCGAAACGCATTACTGCTTCACGGCAGAAATAGGCGGGGCGGTGGTACCAACCCGTGCGGACTCACAAGAGGTCCTACCACCAGTAATTACGCAAATTATAATTTTTCGGGTTTGATTTTCATTACACGATGTTATTCCTTCACCGTAGAAGTCAATCGTGAACATTTGTTCAATACGTATTTCATTACAAAAATTGGTACCCGCCTGGGATTCGAACACCGGTGCATCGCTTCAACACGAATGCAGCGGACGTCTTATCCCTTAGGCCACGACGACTTCAGTTACCAGTCAGGCTTAAGTTACCATTTTAGGGTTTCTCGATTAGATCGAGAATTGATCGTGCGACTAAGCGTCAACTGAAGCCCAAAGAAAAAACCTTGAAAGTAAAGTCAAAATCTCGATAGTGACTCACCTAGTTATAATATTTTATGGGTTGGCGTTATAAACAGATTGATCGCTTCATTGTGAAACGAAAATTATATTATACCAGTTTGTCACTAGTTAAATTGCTTATACAACTTGTAAATATATCAATAAACCTTCAATTAAATTGTATTCACGTCCTCTAGAATGTGGTAACAGATCTCAATAAACTACAATTTTTGTTGTAATCAATTTTATAGGATGTTAGTTTTAAAACCTATATGAAATTCAACGGTACTAGAGGTCCCGCAGTAGTCGAAATTTGACTATAATTAATTGGAATTGTAAGTTTGTACACTATTATGATTGTATTTTATACTTCTATAATCACAAATTTCGCCAAAACTATACTATAAAAAATATTAACAAAGACAAACAATATTTAATCTCAATTTGACAACAGACGTCAAGAACAAAAGTTTGACAATAAATAGTATGCATGCGCGTGTGCGTCAAGTACATGGTATGTAGTGTGTGTAATGTTTTCTTTATTGACTTAATGTATCTTTTATGCATTATTTTTAAAAAAAAATAGCATTGTGCACTTCTTCTCTATATTTTCTATAAGTGTAGAAAATTTAATACTCCTCCGTCTGCGAAATTTTCGTAAAAAGGGATACAAAGTTTTTGCTTCACGTATTAATATATAGATTATTACAAAAAGACATTTTTTTTAATTAAAACAATATCTATAAATATATTAAATTTTACAAACAATACGTTTTGTGTTCATTATTCGACCGTGAGAAACTCGCGAATGTATTGCAAATACTTTTTTTTTTTTTGTTCAAAAAGAACATTTAATGATTCCGCCGACGCGCCTCACGACAATGCCTGACGAGCGTCGACAAAGGAATAAACCGAGCGGGGCATAGACAACGAGCGAACGTTTTGTCTCGTCCATAGACAAAGGCTCTTTCATTGGCGGAACAATGGCGGTCGTCTTCGCCTCATTTATCATACAGGCAGGTTACTTTCATCTTATAATTACAATGTAAGACTTCAGACATTCAAGGAATTAATTTACGAATTGTTTTGTTTTTACTTTTTGAATTACTTTTAATTTTACGAATTAAATTAAAATGTTTCCGTTTAAACAAATCTTGAGGGTAGTCTTTAAGTTATAAAAAGTTTAATAAATTAATTACTTTTGTCTCAAATCAAAAATGGTCTTTCTTACTTATTTAACACATAGATTCTTATTACCGAATACCGACTTTCGAATAAAGTGTTTTATAAATATGTATAAATAACGTCGTATTAAACAAAATTTATATATAAAATTCTACGCTTTTCATTAAGTCATTTATCTAAGCTAAAGCACAGTGTAGATAACTATAATCACAAGGAGCCTTCAAGTTTTTTAATTCAAAAGTAATGTAATACATACACACATACATCGAAAAATAAACTCTAAGGTCGAATTCGTAAAATGTAAAACTTAATGCACATCAAAAAATATCTACATCTTTGTACCAAAGAGTAAATTACGTCCGTATCAAATAACGCACCGAACAAAAGTAAACGTAATGTAATTGTACTGATTATTACAAAGATAAGGAAAGGACCTAAAAAAAAATCAAACTGGAAACCTCTTTTTTAAAACAATAGCTGTCCAACACGCGATGAACTCCAATTTTTATAATTGGCAACCCGAAGCCGGTTTTCTGATCTGTGGTCGAATTCGAGTGTTGCCCAATTAAATGAAAAAATAAAAATAAAGAACTTGTCGTCTTAATCTTTTGTACAGGTCTTTGATCTTTAGTAATATACCAATCCGGTATCATATGAAAAATTAGTGGCTAGTTTTAACAATTCCGGGGAAAACGTAATGTCGCCTATTAACGCGTATAAACAGAACTTTAATTGTTAATTAGTGAAAGTTTTTCTTTCATTCTTTTTTTTTTTCGTTATCTTTGCTGCGTTTTGTTATTGCTTAACAGGTTTCGTGATGACGCGATTTTGTTACATTAAAGAAAATAAAAATGGTGCCGTCCATGCCTCTTGAATGTTTTCTTTGATAATGCGTTATTTGATCCTCTGTTTTTGTTATTTCAGGTTTATCTTTAAGTTTGTTACGACCACCTTGATTGATTTAATTGATGCGAATTCAGTACAGTTTTTAGTTTTATTGAATTACGTACATCAATTTTACAATGATTTTTAATAGATTTATAAATGAAAAAGCCAAACCGCAATTTTTCAAAGTTTTTATTTGTTGCTTAGATGATTTGACCGCCTTTTATTAAATGGTTACCGGAGCTCATTGACACTAACAACGTAAATACCGCCATGAGTTTTAAGGTCTCCGTTTTTACAGTATAACGAACGCATTACTGCTTCACGGCAGAAATAGGTAGGGCGGTGGTACCTACCCGTGTGGACTCACAAAACGTCCTACCACCAGTAATTACACAAATTATAATTTTGCGGTTTCGACTTTTATTACACGATGTTTTTACTTCACCGTGGAAGTCAATCGTGAACATTTGCTACGTACGTATTTCATTAGAAAAATTGGTATCTATAGGCGGATTCGAACACCGGCATTGCTGAATACGAATTCAAATGGCTTCTTGGCCTGTAGGCCACGACGACTTTAAGTCAACGAATTACGTCGTTTTCTGACCTCGATCTTTTTATTAAGGCGCGGAATATCTAGTAGATTCTGGGAAACACGAATCCGAAGATGCAATAACAAAAAGAAGGCAAAGTTAGGCAATTCAGGTGCTTAGTAACAGAAATCGACATAAGTATTACAATGCGCCGCGTAGGGCATCGGTGACCTACGCAATTCGCTTCTTTCCTTACCAATGCTAAACTTCAAATTAATGCATTATACTCTCCAAGTTTGCCACAGAGAACAAAAAAGCAAATAAAAGTCAAAATGTCAAATTGTGACGTTCAATTTTCAAATTAAATACATAAAAAAAAAGAAACACAAAAGGCCGCGCAGCACGCGCTTTTGACTGCCGTCGGTGGTACCACAAAGCAATGCGCTTCAGCCAGTCGGAAGCTTTGGAGTGAAGCTCAGCGCTGTGAGCTCAGCAGTGAAGCGGCTTCGGCTGTATTGCCGTTGTTCCGAGTGCACTTGCGCGCTAATTGTTTGCGGAAAGGGTTTCGAGTATTGTTAGACACTGTACAGTCGACAAATTAATGTTTATTTTAAATTAACTTTCAATTAAAAGAGATTTTTGTAGATCGTTCGATTTGTATTTAATATGCAACTTTTTTGTCGGTGTAAATAACATAAAGCACCTTTCCCTACATATTTACTGGTAGCCTGATAGGTGAGCTCACGGGGCTCAATATGAGATAATTGCTAACACTAGTCCAAACAAGAGCAGTGATTCGCTGAATCTTCCACAGGATCGGAATCGCGACCCACTGAGAATATCCGGCGAGAAACTCAGTGGGTTGTCTCTATGGGCTAGTTCGATCGCCGATCTTTTCGTCGTAATCGACGAGTTCGACGAGAACGGTGACCGTTGCTTGAATAATTGCACTAATAATTGAATAATTGAATAATGCACCATATTGATTTTACTAAAATATTGTTCTAATGTTACTAAATTTCGTAGAACGTGTGCAATTAAGACAACACATCATCTCTACAATTTAAAGGGTGAATTGGAAAGAGAAAAAAAATCTAAACGGGTTACGTAATGGAGTTTAAAAATAAAATTGCATTTCTTGTGCTGACGCTACACGCGCTACAAGGCGGCGGCAATTTTTCTCTAATTAAAGTTATCCCGATTGTCGTTTATACAGCGCGGTCGGGCTTCGTTTGTTGTGGTCCGCGACGCGTGCCATTTGAAGCCCACTTATGCTTTTTAGTGCCCGCGTTTACCCTTCCATTCGGGAACGAGCCATCTCGTTGTAATTGTTTCATGGGCGCGTGCTTTACCCGCAGCGGGAGGGTAGAGCTTTTTTCGCTCTCTTTATATAAAAAGCCTAGTGATTTTTTTTGTCTTTTTTGTGAACTGTACTTTTAATTTGCTTTAAAAAAGAGCGCTTTGATTGATTCATTTCATCAAAGCAACGTCGTGTGAAAATCCATCAATTTTACACTGTCTAAATCAGTGATAATTTAAGACTAAGTTACGCTTCACTAAATATGCCTTCAGCTGGACCGATGGATTTGATAAATTAAAAAAATTGTTACATTTATCCAGCACGCATCAAAAGGAAACTTGACAACAACAAAAAATACGTACGAACCAGCGATTTCTTTCAGTTCTTATCTGAGAGTCGCGAACACATTAGCGTTCCGGGAAAATTTAACGCATATTGTGCGTGTGCGACAGATACGCTCAAAAAAGCTTAGATAAACATAGACAAATCGTGCGGCGATGACGCAGCGCTCCCGTTAATGACGCAAAAATACGGTATCTGCCCTCGGCGTGACTGCGAGACAAAAATGCTTGTTTGGAAACGCGATTGACTGGGCACGTCCGCTCGCGACCTGACCCGCGAACTTCTTACCCTCAAATTTGGCACTTAGTTATTAGCAGATTTAAACAAGGAAAACACATTTACGTATCACGCTTTTAAATCAAAATTTGTCAATTTCAGCGGTATATGTACAGAACAAAATTAATTGAATTGATCACCGCAGCAACCTCCCTATTTCTGCCGTGAAGTAGTAATGCGTTTCGGTTTGAAGGGCGGGCCAGCCGTTGTAACTATACTTGAGACCTTAGAACTTCTATCTCAAGGTGGGTGAAGCATTTAAGTTATAGATGTCTATGGGCTCCAGTAACCACTTAACACCAGGTGGGCTGTAAACTCGTCCAACCATCTAAGCAATAAAAAAAATCCAAATTGATTAATTTACTCGTCGAGATTATTCGTCTTCTTGTTCGTCGTTATACAATCGGCACCCAAAAAACAGGGTGTTCAAATTCGCCCTCGACACCGGTCAGGATCGCCCGATCCGCGTTACCGATGTTTGATTTTTCTCACACCGGTCCCGCTGATGGCGATTTAATTGGAATTGATGATTGTGCGGAGTTGTTTTTAAAACCAACTATCAGTTAGGGTTGCAGGGACAGGGGCCCTTGTTAGCGAGTAATGAAGTTTTGAGTGGTTTCGGGCTTATAGAATTGGATGCGCAGAACGTCGAACGCGATTTTAAAATTTGGATTGCACTTGTTGCTAGGGTTGTTACGGTAAAGTTATTGGATTACGAAATATGTAATGAGGAAACAGGTATGCATTCTGTGTGTCTATGTAAAAGCCACTTAAATCGTGTAATAAATTTGACATCATTATTCCTGAAGTTAACATTCCTGAATGCTTAAAAGAGAAAACAGACTTCAAAAGTCAAATATAAATATCGACCTCAACACTTAAGAAAAGTTGAGAACCCAAACTTGAGATACCAAAAACAATAACTATAATTTTCAATATTATTAACAATGGACATATATAATACAAGCGGCCCGCTCCGGCTCCGCTCGAGTCTTTAACAAAAATTTCAACGATATTTGACGTTGTTTCATTTTTAAAATAAAAGAAAACTTATTGCGGCATTACTACAATAGTTAGACGTATCATGTCGCGACACTTTTTGTAAATAATAATAATGTGTTCTACAAAGTCGTAGTATTATTTTATTCTATCATCAATGGTTTTCGCAGGGCACACGGTGTAAAGAATATTTTAGGTAATTTTTTTACACCTTGGGTTACATTATTGGAGTTTTAGTAAGGATCCCTAATTTTTTTCAAAAAAGGTTATATATATAGCCTATGTCACTCGGGAATAGTGTAGCTTCCAAACAGTGAAAGATTTTTTCAAATCAGTTCAGTAGTTTCGGAGCCTATTCAATACAAACAAACAAACAAATCTTTCCTCTTTATAATATTATTAGTATAGATAAATAAAACTAACAGTGGAACATAGAACCTCCTTCTTTCTTTGAAATCAGCGAAGAATACTTTATCAAATGCACACCTAAACCTATCCGCATTAACACATCAAAGCTTACTGAGATTTCATAAAACAACATTTGCAATAAATACATTAGAAGCACCTCGGTGGCCGCAAACAAAAGTCCTCGTAACGCAAAAACATAAGCGGATCACGGTAATCTTGCCGCAAATACCTTGATCCTTTTCGCTCGCCATAAAAACCCTATATGCCGAAAAGAGATGGCGACACGTTCATTATTAAGGGGGTTAATGGTATCATCAACAGTATTACACGATTCCATTAAATACTATCCCTATTAGCAAGGGTAACAGAAGATCTTTGTTTAGTCCGATAAAAATCTCTTTGACAATTTGTTTTATTCAAATTGAGCTTCCTCTGAAGCGTGAGGCTTAATGTTGTTGTTTTTTTTATTGCCCCAAATATAGTCTAGCTCACTGCAAATTGGGTATTAAGGTTGAGGTTCAAGTAATACTGGTTTTAGGCTTGGTACTGGCAGCGTGCGATGTCAATAATCTCTTTAACGCTATGGAGTTTCAATTAAAATCAACGAGCGACAAAACACATTTTTATTAAGTACTAGCTGAGTTCCGCGATGTTACCCGCGGATGTTGTCGTACCGCGGTTGACGACGCGGGGCGAGGCTAGTCTAATAGAAGTAGCCTTAGTTACTCTTTATATAATTAGCTACCTATTAGTGAAAGTCCCGTCAAAATCGGTCCAGCAGTTCCAGAGATTAGCGGGAAAAAACAGACAAAATTACTTACGCATTTAGTAAGCAGTGGTTATTTTATTATTACAAACGGACACTCGCAATTTTATTTATTTTGTATAGATAAGATTAATATTAACTTTATTGTGGTTTTCTTGAAACAGTTGTCTTAAACATCATACATACACCTCAAAATTTCATAACGACCGACCCAAAAAAAATCTAAATTCACAAGCAAAATTTATCTACTTGCGTCGGCAGATAAAAATCCTACAGAAGAATTATTAAGCCCCTTTCATACCCTTATGGCTCACAACGAATCCTTCGATAAATCATTTGTCTAAACAAACACACGACCCCAGAGGTAAAACCGACGGAATTCAAATTAACAAAACAGATTACGTTCGAGTTCAAAAGCAACCGGTGTCGCGTTATATACATATACTTATTCGCGTACATTAGATTTTTTTCAAAAGGAACTTTTTTTTGTTTGTTTTATTGCTTGGATGGGTAGACGAGCTCACAGCCCACCTGGTGTTAAGTGGTTACTGGAGCCTATAGACATCCACAACGTAAATGCGCCACCCACCTTGAGATATAAGTTCTAAGGTCTCAAGTAAGTTACAACGGCTGCCCCACCCTTCAAACCGAAACGCATTACTGCTTCACGGCAGAAATAGGCAGGGTGGTGGTACCCACCCGCGCGGACTCACAAGAGGTCCTACCACCAGTAACAGTACAGTACAGTGTGTATGTGGTTGTAAATCATCTAAAAAAACCTCCGTCCCTAATTCTATCACTAAACAAAATTCTATAGTTATTCTTGATTAAACCGAAAGAATATTTTTGCATTAAGAGCGTTGTAATGTGGTATTCGATGCAAGTAGATAAATGTAAAAAAGTTTCAAAAGAAAAAGGGAAAGCAAGGAACTAATGAGTGGAAGTGGGGCTCGGAAAAACAAAATTTGCATCCCTTGTGTCTTGAATCCCCAAATATCACGATGTGATTGCTATTAATCCATCATGGAATTTACATTTGAACGCCTGTCCCATCTGATCCCACTGAGTTTCGCACTAGATCTTCTCAGTGAGTCGCGATTTCGATCCGATGGTAAATTCTGCGAAGCACTGCTCATTCTGGGGCCAGTGTTAGCAAACTATCTCAGGTCGAGCCTCGTGAGCTCGCCTACCGAACGTAGCGTAGCTGAAATAGCTCCTTAGGCAACTAGCGAATAGGTATGAAATAAGCGTACAGTGCATATACATACACCTACTTCCTCTTCATTATCAAGTACCTTGACGAATCCACCGGAATAGTTTCCTGTCAAATAGGTCGATCCGGTTCTGCGGGTTCATTCACCCGAAGCTACAGTAGACGAACACTATTATTTAAATTGACTTGGATAATCAGGACCTTCCAGATTGACGCAACTAACCAGACCATTAGCGCAGTTGTACGGCATGTATTTTTATTTTCAAATAAAGCGATTTTTCTGGGATACAAAAACAGTGTTACAGCGTGATAAATTTACGAGATCATCTTCATCGTCATCTCAGCCTGTCCACCGTCCACTGCTGAACATAGGGCTCTCCAACTGATCTCTATCGGCCGGTCCGTTGCCACATTCATCTGACCCAGCTATTTTCAATGGCCTTCCCACACTGCGCTTAACAGTACCTGGTCATATAACTTAAGAGATGCACACATTTAAATTTCAAACACCTTTGTTTTCGATCTCACATTCAATACCTTTTTAGACAACAAAAAAAATGTAAAAATAATAAGCAAGATCTGAAGCTGATTAACATTCTAATTACAAATAAAAACATCCCCCTCGTTTATATCAAAGGTTTTCTGACTACCCTCCGTTCGTCCCCACTCAATGGAACCCATCTTAAAAAGTATCTGATTGTCTGTTTACATTGCTTGTGTTGAGTTTGGATTATTTAAATTATGTTGTGCTCCACAAGGGACATGCGATACGATACTATAAAGATAAAAAATGCTATGTTTAATGCTCGCTTATTACATTCCGTTATATATGTTAAGTAGAAATTATGTAAGCTTTAAAAAACAGAAAAAAAAGTAATTGAAATAACATAAAAAATTGTGGTTACAGCAAATTTACCTAATTTAAAAATGCTAAGATTATTATTATAAATGAACAGTCGTGAAATGTTGTACTAATATAGCGTAGCATCGCATCAATCAAATGGTACATCAATACAAGGTAACTACCAAATTTATAAAACCCGAATTTTGTACAAACAACACCACCCGGACGGCTCTACATAAACTGGAGGCTTTATTAACATTCGTAATCGTCTGAATCAAAGGCGTTAAAGTCTGCGAGTTTTGCGTTGATTGTTTACAAATAACAGACTTTGACAAATTATGTGCTCTGTTTATTCGTTCAATAGAATTCAATTTTGATTTATTATGTTTGAAATAGGCAATATTTTATTTAGAAAACGAACACCTGAAGGTACAGCAGTATTTACTTTTCACACCTTATTTAAAATGTATATTTAAAAACTAGACGATAATTTCCAAACTATGGAGCTAAAGTCATTGCCATTAGCTTCCCTTGTAAAATCACAAAAAAAAAACATAAGCAAAATACAAAATCATTTACAATAAAAAGCGGTCTATAGATACGAGAGATACGTATAATACGCCTTTTCAATGTGAATCTAAACATTCATTCATTGACCGTTTGCATAAATTATAGGAAGATTCAAAAGCCCTTTTGTACGAAAAGGGCGGATTGGAAAAATTAATTTAGATTTACTTTCAACGCAAAAGGTTCTTTTTTTTTAAAAAGAAATTTTAAAGACTCATTCATATCGCTTTGATGTCATTTTTATTTTACATATTCTTGCTTATTCGTTTCCGTAATTAGTGTTTATTATCTTAATTGCTCAACTAAAGTTTATTTTATGTTTCTTCTTGTTTACATGGGAGTGATTTGGGGTGTTGTTCGAGATTATCTCTTTATTTACCACTTCACTTTTTTTTTCCTACCTATTCTAGCAACCTCGAGGGGTTATTCTAGATTCACCGAGCTAGTAAGTGAGCTCACGGGGCTCAAGCCGGGAGTGCTGCTAACACTGGCCCTAGCAAGAGCAGTGCTTCGCAGAATCTACCACCGGATCGGAAACGTTACCCACTGAGAAGATCCGGCAAGAAATTCACTGGGTTAATTTACTCGTCGAGCCTCGACGGCGACCGATGCTTGAGGTACCTAAAAGCACCGTTTCTGACGACGTGCTTAGGGCGACGTCGACTGTTTACCATTCGGGTATACACCACTTCAGCAGAGCTTATCAATATCATTTGTTACCGTTGCTTTCATCTACAGTGCGTTTTCAAAGATCTTTTTTGCTACATACCATCCGGCTCGGGAATGAGCTCCCCGCCACAGTGTTTCCCGAGCACTATGACATGTCCTTCTTCAAACGAGATTTTCAGAGAGTCCTCAGCAATAGTCATGGGCTTGGCTGTGCCCCTGACATGGCTAACGTACATGAGCGACGGTAACAACACAAATGTCCACAAATGTCATAAAAAAGAATACCAAAAGCACTCACTAAATGTGTTCAGAACTATAGCTCAAATACAATTCCGGACTTTGTTTTCAATTTTATTTTTACCGAAATCGCCCTGACAATTTTACTGTTTCCGGCAGAGGTTATTCTTAAATTTATCAAGTGCCGAAAAGAAGATTCCTTAAATATTGGAGTTGATTTATTGGGATACAGTGCCGTTGTGAAATTTCAAGTAAACATCTCTTTCAAAGAGCTCAAACAATATGTACATAGTTTTGAATGTTAATAAAAAAAAAATTACGATCACATTCGCGGGGTACACATGTAATTAGATTTTTCAAATTTGCTGTCTTATTTTAACAGTCCTATTTTATTATTGGTATCTTTTTTACTTTGATAGCATAAACACAGTATATTGTATTCCAAAGCTACCTATCTAACATCAATTTTTAAATAAATCCACGAATCCAAACTGAATCTTTAAAAAAAAAAAATACATTCACTATTAAACAGAACGCACGTCACTGAAAATTGAAAAACAGTCAACTTCAAAAACAACTGGCCATATATTCGATTAATTTGTAAGTAAAAAAAGGCTTTCGTATTTAGACAATTAAGATCATTTCTGCTCGATTTAAAATGCACGTCAAACTCTTCGGTTCTGAATTAGCGATATAATGACAAGTTACAATACAAAAGTCTCTTGCGTCAAACGACCAGCAAATAGATTTGAATCATGATACATATTCAAACGATTCTCTACTGTATTCGCTTCGGATATAGACGAAATTCGCGTACGCTGACACTTCAAAGAGTAACTCAGGATGTGAAAATGAAATTCCTGATCAGACTAGTAATAAACTTACTTTAGTTTAAGAGAAACTTCACACTAGCGGTTTTATCGCGCGTTTTATGATTATTGTAGAACTGATTGTCGCGCGATTAGATGAAACTGAAAGTTTCGGTCAATAATACAAACCTCATGAATGCAAACAATAATGTTTTGTTTGTTTTAACCCATAGACACAGCCAATAGTTTCTCGCCGAATCTTCTCAGTGGGTCGCGTTTCCGATCCGGTGGTAGATTCTGCGAAGCACTGCTCTTGCTAGGGTCAGTGTTAGCAACACACCCGGTTTGAGCCCCATGCGCTCACCTACACGTCAAGCTGAAGCTGAAATAGACTCTCAAGCTATCAGCATAGGTAGGAAAAAAAAACATTTTTGGTTATTTTATAAAAAAAAAGACGCTTGAGCCCTAATCAAGCTCAACTGGAGACCTTTCTAAAATTGGCATCGCAAACTTAAGATTTCATCATTGACGCTACGTCTAAAATAAAATAATAAAATTTGGTTATGGCAATATAAATACACTACATATTATAATACGCACACGGCACTTAAAAAATATTAAGATTAGGTAAGAAACGAGAGGTAAGATGGGTGGACGAGCTCACAGCCCACCTGGTGTTAAGTGGTTACCAGAGCCCATAGACATCTACAACGTAAATGCCGCCACCCACCTTGAGAAATGAGTTCTAAGCTCTCAATTTAGTTACAACGGCTGCCCCACCCTTCAAACCGAAACGCATTACTGCTTCACGGCAGAAATAGGCAGGATGGTGGTATCTAGCCGTGCGGACTCACAAGAGCTCCTACCACCAGTACAACTTATTTTAAAGATATTACTGTAGTTAATAAACCTATTCCTGGATGCTAGAGAAATGAAATTAGAAAATTAGCGTCAGTCAATCCAAGAGTTACGTAAGCCCGATTGCCGACCAAAGGATATTTTTGAGTTTCAAAGACAAACTGTATTCTTAATGATTTATTGCGATTTAAATAGGAAAATCATCAGTTTATAGCTGGATATAAACGAACGTTTTTAATATTCAGTTATAAAACAACATTTTGAAGTTCGTCTAATGATTTAACTATTAAACAAATTAAAAGCAAACTGAATATTAAATAAATAAAAAACGAATATGTCATCTTTCAAAGAAATTATCAAGTAAAATGCTGTTTATATTATTTAATTCCTTAGTGCTCAGAAGTCACGTAAGTTTTATGATCGAATATAAATATGATCGTATTTACGTCATCGTGAATTCGAATTGCAATAATTTTCTACAATCAGTATGTTTAGTGCGAGTCTTTTAACGTTCTCGATAGCGTAAAAGTTAACTCAAATTTGTATGGATTTCGAACGCCTACGTGGCTATGTTACTGCAGCTAGAGATTGATACACAGGACTTCCGCACGGACTGGTAGGTTAGCTCACGGGCTCAACCTGAGAGAATTTGCTAAGACTAGCTCTAGCAAGAACAGTGCTTCGCTGAATCTACTACCGGATCGGAATCTCGACCCACTGAGAAGATCCGGCGAGAAACTCAGTGGGTTGTGTCTATGGGCTAGTTTGCACGTCGAACTCTTCGTCGGAGTCGATGACAGTATCGGTGACCGGACTTATTAGAAACCCGCACCAGGCAGATGTAAATACCCTGTATATATTCGTTGCCAAACAATCTTACCCTCCACTTTGAGGGATGGGGCGGCCGTATATAATACAAAACGCTTTTCAAGGTGGGTGTTGTATCTTCTAAACTCAGCGGATTGACGTATGAGTTAGGTTGCACGTCGAACTCTGCCAAGTTCGACGAGTACGGTTACAAGAGTTCCTATGCTTGCCCCTGCTGAGCTGAAGGCGTTTAACGCCAGAGTTACAGGATCTGATAGATCCACAAGGACGTGTCTAGGGCGTCGACGGTGACTGGCTCCTGCGTTGGCAGGAGTCGGAGAGTAATCAGCAGCGGTAACGATAAGGCGATTATCATGACGAATCGAATATTATCTTATCGAAGTTGAGTGTTGCCACCCTGTATGATTATTGACTCCAAACAAACAAAACAAAAAAGTTCATAATATCTGCGTCCACCGTCCACAGATACGTAGAAAAAATACGATTGAAATTTCACAAAAAAAAAAAAAAACTGCTCCATTAAAGAACTCCTAATAGTCATTCCGAACATCTGCTTAATGTTAGACTAACAGACAAAAGGCCGCTGTTACAGTATTTAGACCGCAGGCGTTACATAGAACAGTGCGTGATGTTTGTTATTTTATAAATTGTATATCTCAACATTTATTGTGATACGAAATGTTTATAAAGTCAGCATTCAACTAACTAGATACACGTATATACGTATATACGTCTATTTGTATATGTATACATTTTTTTAAACATCTAAACGTATGCGAGTTTATTTCGGACGATTGGTTTTAAAAGTATGTGTAATGTATTTGTATGTATTATAATTTAAAATGTATTGTAGTGTTGGCATAGTTCTAGAAGTTCGAATCCTATTTAAAAAAAAAAAAAACTTTTATTTCAAGACACCAGTCTCATATTGTGTTAGTATTACAAATAACTTACGAACTATGTTAGTATTTAAAATAAATAAAATGTATTTAAATATTTATTGATACCTCAAAATTTAGGTGCGTTTTACGTTTTACAGTTTCTCTTTTGTTTTGTATATTGCAAAGGTGAGGAAAAACAATTAGTAATAGGCGGGAATACGTCATACACAGCTATCCGGCCTCAAACTAGAATTCCCTGTACTATGGAAAATAATAACTAACAAAAACACTTGTACATGTGTATGACATGACACGCGTTTCACGTTAGAGGAAATCTGAAAGTGACAGACAAGGTGAGAAGTGCGCGTTTGGGACGCAATGGACATGTGATGAGACGAAATAACAATGAGGTTGTTAAGAAAGCTTTAACTATGAATATGGAAGGCTTTAGAAGAGGTAGATCTAAGAAGAAATGGATGGATTGAGTGAAAGACGATATGTGTAAGAGGGGAGTGAGCGAAGAAATAGTTTATGATAGAGGAGTATGGAAAGAGAAATTATGTTGCGCCTACCCCAGGTGACTGAAAGAACTGGAGGAAAATGATAATGATGACACCCAGCTAAATAGAAAACAAATTTGTTCAGCACCCGAAAGTTAGCCTGATGTGAATCGAATCTAATATCCTCGGCCTAGTAGGCAAAATAAAAGAACCCTCTTTTAAATTGCTTGGTTGGTTGGTTGCTAATGGGAACACTAAAACTCATCAAGGGCCATCGCTGTCAATGTAACACGACCCTGTTGTAAATCATACGAAAATGGCTTTATTGATTGATTACAATAGGCAGATGTACGCACGTGATATTTAGCGGTCATAGAAGCATATGGACACCACAACTTGAGTAGCCCGCAGAGTTTCTCGCCGGATCTTCTCGGTGGGTAGCGATTACGATCCGGTGCTAGATTCTGCGAAGCACTGCTCTTGCTAGGGCTAGTGTTAGCAACGTCGTCAGGTTAGGGCCACGTGAGCAAGTGAATGAACTTGAACTTGAACCTTCAAGTTGAAGTTTATATTTATTTATATTTCATTTAGTTCATTTAGGTTGAACGTGTTGCAACATCTACCACAATTTAACCCGGAAAACTATACCAATTCGCGGTATAAATGGGCAGGTTTTTTTATTATTGCTTAGATGGGTAGACGGGCTCACGGCCCACCTGGTGTTAAGTGGTTACCGGAGCCCATGGACATCTACAACGTAAATGAGCGACTCACCTAGAGATATAAGTTCTAAGGTCTCAGTATAGTTACAACGGCTGACCTGCCCTTCAAACCGAAACGCATTACTGCTTCACGGCAGAAATAGGCAGGGCGGTGGTACCTACCCGTGCGGACTCACAATAGGTCCTACCATCAGTAAAACCAGGATATTGGTATATTTCGGTTAAAGGTCACGATAAACACAACCCCACATAAAGACGATGTTTTGACGACTACACGCTGGTCCCGCTGGTGGTACACCGGTATACTCAGAGAGCGCTGCCGACTGATTTTTTCCTACAATAAAGATAAAATAAATAGACACAGAATCATCAGTGAATACAAAATAAATATTTATGTTTCGGAGCCGTATTGTTTCGGTGAAAGGTTGATTACTTTATAAACTGCGCCACGTGAACGTGCGCTGAGTGAATTATAATAATCCTTTTATTTATAGAAACGGGTTTCATCGCTTTCGATACATCCGTATTGTATGGAACGTTTGACTGTTCTTTGTAGGTGGTAGCACCTCTTGTGAGTCCGCACGGGTAGGTACCACCGTCAGGTTTATTGGCAACAATATACCTATCCGTGATAATAGATCGGTCCCAGTAGAGCGTAACATGACCATTATCAAGAACTGGTTGAGGTTGGTATTGGTAATAAGGTACAGCAGAATCAAGAAAACCATATTTCAGAGCAAGTTGTTGATTGATAATCCTAGCCATCCGTTTCGGTTTGAAGGGTGGGGCAGCCGTTGTAACAATGCTGAGACCTTCGAACTTATATCTCAAGGGGGGTGGCGCATTTACGTTGTAGATGACTCTAGGCTTCAGTAACCACTTAAAACCAGGTGGGCTGTGAGCTCGTCCACCCATCTAAGCAATAAAAAAAAGAACAAGAAACGTCTATGGAATTGAAAACAATATTTACGGTAGTAGCAATTTTCGGGTGCTTTTAGGTACTTTTTCGGTACAAGCACCGGTCACCGTTCTCGTCGAACCCGTCGCTTGCGACGAAGGTCTTGACGAGTAAATTAACCCTCAGACACAGCCCACTGAGTTTCTCGCCGGATCTTCTCAGTGGGTCGCGTTTCCGATCCGGTGGTAGATTCTGCGAAACACGCCTCTCGCTAGGGTTCGTGTTAGCAACGTCGTCAGGTTTGAGCCCCGCGAGCTCACCTACTAGTTAAGGTTACGCTGGAATAGCCTCTCAAGGCTACCAGCTTAGGTAGGAAAAATTTTTTTTAAGAACAAACCTGCAAATGGATTTGCGAAGGCCGCCATAGTCCCGTCGCTTGCTGTACAAGTATGAGCTTCGAATACCATGAACATTTCCGAGTACAATTTCCAATAATTTCTCGAATCATCTGGATCTATTTATTATATTTTTTTTTAAACGAGAACATCAAATCTAGAAATCGTTTTGAATAAATCTAATACCGAGCCGTCATCGGGGCGATTACGTTGTTTTAATAAACTCGCTTACGGTTTTCGGAGCACACTCGCGACTGACGTATGTCAGCTGAGACGGGCGCCACTTATCATTGTGAGCGTCACTCGTCGGCACGCGGTTAGTGCCCAAAATGTAGCGAGGCGTTTTAAATAGTTTTAAAACGATAATGGTGTATTCACATAGTAGAAATAAAATAGAAACGAAAAGTTGAAACTCTAAAATGAAATTATTCTCATAAGAACACTCAACGAATTTTACATCTCAACAATATTCAAATCAAAGCAACAAAATGCAGTTGCAAGGCAGAAATCAAAAAATTCAAAGTTACTTTACAGCCGGTTTGAGCCGGGTGTAATTGGAGGAGACTCGAGCTAACCACCCGGATGGGGGTAACAAGCGGTTATCCGGGTAAGTAGCGATGGTAACGAGCCCGGAAGAGCTGTCGGCTTCAGACGGAGCTCCGCGTCTTCACTTTGAGGTTGCAAAGGAAAGGAAATGTTAATGTTACATTTTCTAGTAACAACATCATGATTAAAACTACATTTATGGCTTAATCGCACATATCTTTTTATTTTTATTGCTTAGATGGGTGGACGTGCTCACAGCCCACCTGGTTTTAAGTGGTTACTGGAGCCCATAGATATCTACCACGAAAATGCGCCATCCACCTTGAGATATCAGTTCTAAGGTTTCACTCAGTATAGTTACAACGGCTGCCCCACCCTTCAAACCGAAACGCATTACCGCTTCACGGCAGAAATAGGCAGGGTGGTGGTACCCACCCGTGCGGACTCACAAGAGGTCCTACCACCAGTAAAAAGAGTATATATCTTGTATATATAATAGATATTGTCCGAAAAAGTGGAACTCATTCAGTGTGGGTCCAAACACGGCTTCTACGGTCAGTGCTAAACTTAAATAAATCACAATAAGACGGGTCTTAAAGAAATATTTTTTCATTTCTACGTTACTTTCCCGAGATTACAGCCCGTCCATTAGCCACAAAGGACAGGTGTTGAGTGTGCACTAAGCTTTATTAATCTTTTCTCTCGTTCGGCTTCGCACTTTTGTGGAATCATCTCTATTGACGTGGACAAAGCCCATGCGTTATAGGGCTTATGTTCTTAAGTAATATTTTATGTGGAAATGTGGCTTCAATTTTTTTTATCCCCCACTTTTTTTTTAGTTATACTGGATATACGGGCTTAAGGTTCGTCTGATGATAAGATTGCCAGAATTCATAGACACCATTAGGTATAAAAGTCTCCATTGTACAACGGCTGCGCTACTGCTGGTGAACTACTTAGCGATTGGCGAGAATTCTCCTTAAAACCCAATCAATCCTAAATCAGAGGAATATGCGGCGGAATCGTGGACAGATAAATGACATTCAAACCCGCGTATCTGATTTATCAAATAAAATATCCCAATACGACAAGGTTGCTGTTTTGCTGTTTTCTCACCGATATTAACTCAAATTACAATAAAAAAATCACTAGAGACAAGCGCAACAAATTTTCTGACCATATTATAGGTATTTCTGGAATGAATTAGGGGAGTGCTCTGAGGAATTGTTTGAGATGATACCATCATCTCGTTTTTACCATCGCACCGCCCGCAACCGGAGTAGAGTTCATCCATACTACCTGGAGCCACTGCGTTCATCCACAATGCGTTTCCAGAGATCTTTTTTGCCACGCGCCGTGCAACTTTGGAATGAGCTCCCTTCCACGGTGTTTTTTGAGCGCTATGACATATCCTTCTTCAAACGAGGCTTGTGGAGAGTACTTAACGGTAGGCACCGGCCTCGCTCTGCCCCTGGCATTGCTGAAGTCCATGGGCGACGGTAACCAATCACCATCAGGTGGGCCCTATGCTCGTCTGCCTACTTCTTCTTCGTCGCTTTCTTCATTGCTGAAGGTCGTGTCCCTGAAACTTGACCGTTGCCTGTCTCGTGAGCTGCTTCCATCTCGTCCGGTCCTCAGCTGCTCGAATGGCGGTTGCGACTGGCAACCCAGTTAGAGCGGTTACTTGATCAATAAAATATATATTAGGTATTTAGCTTAGTGTAAGGCTCAGAGCGACAGAGGAAAATATACAAGACAATTCTATCACGTTGGAATGTCTCAATTCGGTTCGTTCTTTGATAACGTAATTCCGAAACTTTTAACCTCACTCGTACTAACGTAAAAACGCTAAGAAAGCGAAGCACAACAAACATTGAAAGAAACCACATTGTAAACTCTTAATTAAATGAACTGTACATTTATTTTTAGACCGAACCACTCGACTAGTTCAGAAACAAAAAGCCGTATTTAAAAGTGAGTCGAAATCAAAACGCACGTTTGTTTTCAAAAAACCGAAGGAGCATTTTCCCTTGGACACTTTAAATACGACTTTATGGTTCTGATGTTGCTATTTGTTTTCATTACGGAGTCTGGTTTTGTTTTAAAAATGTGGTAAATTATAGAATTGAAAGTGAAGCGGAATAATGATGGTACTCCACAGACTCTATCGCCCACAAAAGGTCATCTTGGGAAAACGTTGGCTTGATGTAGATAATCTTTTTATTTATTTGTGCCGTGAAATGTTTTATGCGTAAAATTAAATTTAAATTTTTAATAAGATAAATAATTGAATACAGTCTTGTTGATGAATGATTGTAATTGGTACGATACCAACGAATTCCTAATTAGTAGTCGGGACTTTTATAGTTCAGACATACTTTTTCTTCTAGTTTTTAAATTAATACATAAACATTTAAGTTATCAGAGGACCGTGTTTGTATTTTATGTAAGACATTCTAAAAAAATTAGATTAATGTACAAAGAGATCGAAAAGTAAAATTTATTATTTGATTCCGTTCACGAAATATCGACCTAATAACACATCCACGTTTATCCAACGCCATTATTTCCGCCGACTAACGGAAAACAAAAATAAACATAAGAGTAGACGAGGAATAAAAGAAAAGTTGAAGTGGGACGAGCAGCCCGGAATAGGAAAGACTGGGTGAGGCAGATAGGCGGGGTGGGGTCGAGAGCACGGGACGGGGTGGGGTCGTCTCTGCCCCACGGGACTCCACAACGGACTTCCCTTTTGGTTTTGGGGAGCGCTTTTGTTTATCGGGATTTCACGCTTTTGTGCACGTGTATACATTAGGCGTGTTTTTTTCTGTTTATTAGTTGAGTCCGGATGATATCGCATTGAGAAGAAGTTGAATAAGCTTTGTTAAAGCTCAAATGAGGTCTAATTCGCTACTTGTTGAAAATATTTTTAAAGGTCTTTAGTTTCGTTTTTTTTTTTTTTTAAATTGTAAAACCGAATATAGTTTAAATAGATTCTATAACTTAAATGTGTCTTTTAGAATCGTTCGAAGATGAGGTGAGGGGAATGTCCGAGTTATAGTTTGACATTTTCTAGATCAGGATGACAGGTACCATAATTGGGATTGCCTCACTATTGTAGATCACACACAAAAAACAATTCACGGAGACAATATACATTCGTCAGAAGATCATATTTCCGATTCCTAAATTTACACATACCATCGAAGTGTACAGCGCTTCAATGGGGTCATTGATCTTTAAGATAATACTAACAGACATTGCCGACACTGTAAACAGGATCTAATAGATTTATCCGAAGAACGTTATTTATTTCAGTTAAATCAATGGTTTGATTGTTATCATGCAGTATTTGTAATGTTTTTTTATTTAATCATTGCTTAGATGGTGGACGGCCCATCTGGTGTTAAGTGGTCACCGGAGCTCATGACATCTACAACGTAAATGCCGCCACATACCTTAAGATATGAGTTCTAAGGTCTCAGTATAGTTATAACAGCTGCCCCACCCTTCAAACCGAAACGCATTACTGTTTCACGGCAGAAATAGGCAGGGCGGTGGTACCTACCCGTGTGAACTCACAAGACGTCCGACCATCAGTAATTACGCAAATAATAACTTTTTCGGGTTTGATTTTTATTACACGATGTTATTCCTTCATTCCAAATTAATCATTAAGATCGTATTTCATTAGAAAGATTGCATCGCTTGATTTTAATGCACCGGACGTCTTATCCATCATAGACCACTATGACTTGTAAACAATTGTGACAATAATATCTACGATTCGCGGGAACTTTACGTTATTCCCGAGTCAGTTCTCGTGCATGTAGTAGACTCTTAGTCCACGCGATACTCGTGTCGTGTCGTCTCGTATCGTCTCGTGTCGTGGTAGTTTGACACGTATCGGCTCAGTTGGAGCGCGCATAATTCGACAAATCGTGGTACTGCAATTCAATGAATGCGATGATTTGACTTTGTCAGGATTTTATGGTTGACGCAACATAGAGGATATAGGATATAGAGGATATCCCTTGGGAATATGAGACGTAGGCTAATTGTGTTTGAAGGGTGTGGTTTATGTTAGTTTAAGCATACTTTAATTGGCTCGGGTGTAAAGCAACATCCTTAGATCCGTACCAAATGAAACTTGGATCTCGAGTTCCAGGTAGGTGGTAGGATCTCTTGTGAGTCCGCACGGGTAGGCACCACCACCCCGCCTATTTCTGCCGTGAAGCAGTAATGCGTTTCGGTTTGAAGGGTAGGGCAGCCGTTGTAACTATACTGAGATCTTAGAACTTATATCTCAAGGTGCGTGGCGCATTTACGTTGTAGATGTCTATGGGCTCCAGTAACCATTTAACACCAGGTGGGATGTGAGCTCGTCCACCCATCTAAGCAATAAAAAAAAGGTGGGCGGTGGTATTAATTTTAAGATCGTTTTCGTCTTAATTAACCTCCTTGAACTAACAAGTCAAAATTTTCTACAAATTTCTTGTAATTTTTAGTAACGACTTACTTAAAGCTTCGATGGCGACTGCGTGCAATGAAATGTCTCATGAAAAAAACAATTTATTGTTTCACGGCCACAAAAATTTAAGAGTCCACCCGAGAAAATTCTGTAAAACTTGAGTGCTTTTAAAAAACTAGTAAATAAGCAATTAAAATAAATAAATATTACACGAATTCAGTGTAATAAAACTCGCACGGAACTAAAACAGTAAATAGCGTTATCAATAAAGAACGTTAATTTATTAGGTAATTCGTATAAAAATTTCAACACCTATCTAGGAAAGCGTTCACCAGCGCGCAGAAGGTCAGTGAAAAATATGTCTGAATTAGCATAATTAAATTTTAAATTTAATTTTATTACACATAAAACTAGCAACGTAAAACCGGAGACTTTCAAAGTCTCAATATATTAAGTACTCGGTGGTGTCGTGTGATCTTTAATAAAATTAATTAAAAATAAAATTGTATGTAACGGATCAGAGGTAGGAATTTCTTGTGTCAACGCCAGAAAACCGTAAGACAGAAGAACGCCGCATTTTAAGTCCCGCCAAATGTTAAAATAAAAATGTTTTTTTTTTTATTGCTTATGGCTTATATGGATGGACGAGCTCACAGCCCACCTGGTGTTAAGTGGTTACTGGAGCCCATAGACATCTACAACGTAAATGCGCCACCCACCTCGAGATATAAGTTCTAAGGTCTCAGTATAGTTACAACGGCTACCCCAACCTTCGAACCGAAACGCATTACTGCTTTACGGCGGAAATAGGCGGAGATGGTGGTACCTACCCGTGCGGACTCCCAAGAGGTCTACCACCAGTAGTAACACAGATTATAATTTTGTGGGTTTGGTTTTTATTACATGAATAAAAAAAAACATTTAAAAATGTATAAGTATAATCTGACGAAGCGTGTTGCGGATAATAAGATGTTTAAAAAAAGTGTTATTTCATTATTGCGAAAAATAAAGATCATTAATTTATGAATTAATCTACGTATTAGGGTGCCAATTTGTTTTTGTCGAACATCGACCACCGATCGAGGGACTAGCTTATAAAAGAAATATGTTTCGGCGGCGGTGAACTTTTATGATTTTATGTCTTCCCTCTGAAGGCGGGGCGCACGGAACAGGATCGCGCTGTAAATCATGAAACGACGCCACATCACAGAGCCAAAGTCTTTTTGAAACTGTGCTACTGCATAATGTGAATTATAACAATTTTTAGACATCCGGGCTTCGACAACTGCTTCGGGAGCTTAATTTGAAACACGTTAAAGTCGTTAAGCTACACGTACGACGAATCTTTGTAGTTCAGTTGAAGCACGGTAGTAAAATGATAAGTGAAAAATAAGCTCGAGCTTATTATGTTATCCGACACAAGTGGAACATGGTTTGATGGATATAAAATAACTTAAACTAGAGGTCCCGCAGTAGTCGAAATTCGACTATAATTAATTGGCATTGTAAGTTTGTACACTATTATGATTGTATTTTATACTTCTATAATCACAAATGTCGCCAAGGCTATTCTATAAAAAAATATTAATAAAGACAAACAATATTTAATCTATTCTCAATTTGACCACAGACGTCAAGAACAAAAGTTTGACAATAAATAGTATGCATGCGTGTGTGCGTCAAATACATGGTATGTAGTGTGTGTAATGTTTTCTTTACTGATTTAATGTATCTTTTATGCTCTATTTTTAAAAAATATTAGCATTGTGCACTTCTTCTCTATATTCTCTATAAGTGTGGAAAATTTCATACTCCTCCGTCCGCGCAATTTTCGTAAAAAAGGATACAAAGTTTTTGCTTCACGTATTATATAACTTAAATCCCATCACTTTAATGGTATTGTCAGAGCACACGGATACATACCACCACCGTATTCGAACAAAATATGTGTCCAACCTGCATGACCGATTATAATTGAGGCCGTCAGCGCAAAAGTGGCCTAAGCTTACCATAGTTATTATGGAGCAATGAGGTTTAAGTTTTCATAAATCTGAGTTTGAATAGGCAAAAAAACAATACGTGCAAAAATAATGTTTACGAAGCCATCTGTTATCTATGGGTAAAACTATGGACAGGCCGGTTTTGCATCATAATTTATTTATTTTTAAATAAATTGCAATATAAATAAATAATTAAAGGATGATTATGAAAAATTGTGGGTTAGGCCACTTTTGCACTTACGGCCTCAATTATGCTTAGAATAAAATTAATAAACATCATCCCTCTCACGAGAACAAAATCATGTTAGTTATTCTATGAACACGATCAGATAAACGGATTCCACTCAATCATCGCGGCACAATAAAAAAACCCCACAAAATGGCACATCCCATTATGTGGAACGCAAAATGCACAATCACCAACGCGGTTAATGGCATTCGATGCATTCAAGATTTAAAAACGCAATTCACGCGTCAGTCGAATTATCAATTATAATGAAGTAAAATCGCGCCTTTCGTAAGCAGTTTCGTTAATTAACCAAACCACACTAGATACGGCCCTGATGTATATTGGTGGCAGACGCGCTTACGGTCTACGGTAGTATTGGTCAGTACAATTTTATAAAGTACCTACACTGAATAAAAATAATCACAATACGGACTTATATACAAAAAGTAACTGACAATAATACTGACCAGTACAAAACGTCAGATGAGATTAAGTAGAGATCAGACGATGTGGAGCTGAATTAAATCGCGAGTATCTATAAGCCAATGCAGTAGTGTGTAGTCAGTAGTGAGTAGTCTATGAGACAATGTAGCGAGTATTCGCCTACTCGTCTTATAGACAAGAGTAACATAGCCAATAGGATCACTGAGGCTGCTCTTTCTTTTTTCCTATCTATGCTGATAGCCTTGAGAGGCAATTTCAGCTTCGCCTTGACGTGTAGGTGAGCTCACGGGGCTCAAATCAGGAGTGTTGCTAATACTGGCCCTAGCAAGAGTAGTGCCCTCGCAGAATCTACCACCGGATCAGAAACGCGACCCACTGAAAAAATCCGGCGAGAAAGTCAGTGGGCTGTCTGTGGGTTAATTTACTCGTCGAGCCCTTCGTCGCAAGCGACGGGTTCGGCGAGGACGGTGACTGGGAGGCTGTATGGAACCCCCAATTTGCTTATTTCGTAAACCAAAGCTTCACTGAGTGAGGTGTGAATTCATTACGGTTGTATCGTTAATATTCTTCATAGTGATACTGATAATGATTTGGAGTTTGTATAAATTCAAATTGACGGGACATATTTATCGTTTCTCATAATTTGTATATTCAAGCTATAAAAAGGTCTAAAGCTAAACATTTTTGAAAATGAATAAATAAAGCATTTGATATGTTTAATGCCAAGAAGTTACGTAGTTTTTCTTCTCAATATTAACATAAATTGAAACGGGGTCATTATATATTTCTCACGATAAGCAACATCTTGGTCGCTTTATCGAACATAAATTTACAATAAAAACTATAAATGTTTTATAATTGTAATGGGGCGTCATTAAAACTAAGCAAATTATTAATGAAAAAATATTTTTTTCGCGTTAGGTTTTTTTATTTGAATAAATTAAAAAAATATAAATTTAAAGTAAAGAGATAAATTAGCCGCTCTATGCATATTATTGTAGGTATTTCCGGTAATAAATGATTTTTTTTTTCATCAAATAGATAAAGAAATTATCTGCCAAGATATTCATTTTAGTATTTATTACCGTATTTTTTTTTCAGATATTTTTTTATAATTTTATCTTTTAATCGTTTGAAATTTTTCGAATCACCTCGAAAAGATTATTATGTAAATGGTACATCACTATTCGATGAAAATCAAACAAGAAAGCCATAACTCGCCGATTAATTGCCTTCTCATTTAACTTAATACACATTTTAATTCGATTTTTATAAATTAATAAATGAAATTTTCGTATAAAAAATACTAGACTTATTTTTCTCTATTTTTCGGAAGACTACGGAATATCAGTTACAGTTAGCTATGAGAGATAATTTTAATTACTTATTACTAATAATTAATTATTATATTAATCACTAATTATTATTACTTATTATACTATTATTACTTATTGCTATTAATAATTAATTACTTATTATTCCTTCACTGGTGGTAGGACCTCTTGGGAGTCCGCACGGGTAGGTACCACCACCCCGCCTATTTCCGCCGTGAAGCAGTAATGCGTTTCGGTTCGAAGAGTGGGGTAGCCGTTGTAACTATACTGAGACCTTAGTACTTATATCTCGAGGTGGGTGGCGTATTTACGTTGTAGATGTCTATTGGCTCCAGTAACCACTTAACACCAGGTGGGCTGTGAGCTCGTCTACACAACTAAGCAATACAAAAAATTAAAAAAAATACCGTGGAAGTCAATCGTGAACATTTGTTAAGTATGTAGAACGTAAGAACGTATTTTATTAGAAAAAATAGTATGTAATTGTCTGTGGAATTCGAACAATGATGCATCGCTTGATTCGAATGCACCAGGCGTCTTATCCTTTAGATCATGACGACAACAAAAATGTTATTTAAAATGCAAAAGCGGCTCTATTGATTTGTTCTTATATCACAAAATAGAAGGTCGCACCTATTCAAAAAAAAAAAGGAATTTTGTGTAATGTGTAATCCAGAAAATAAATTACCACTCTAAGTAGCCAAAACGTAGGAAACATTGTCTACAGTAGGTAATCGTTTTCAACGTCTGACAAGCAATTATTAGTTATTTGTTAATCTGAAAAAGCACAATGCAATCTAAAATCGGAATGCTATACTAAATATTCCCCTACCTTTAGTGTAGATGTCGAAGTAGGAGAGTAGTGGGGGAGTCGTTTATGTTCACCCTTAGTGGAAGTGGACTGGCCACATATGTCGTCTCACTGACAATCGGTGGGGCACAAAAACATGGAGTGGAGACCTCGTACTGGAGAATGGGTTGCATTCTAAGAGACGAGAGATTCTAAGATACGGGTTGAAGAAGAGTGCCCCTTTATAGACTTATAAAAACCGTCGTGGCCTAAAGGATAAGACGTCCGGTGCATTCGTGTTGAGCGATGCACCGGTGTTCGAATTCCGCAGGCGGGTACCAACTTTTCTAATGAAATATGTACTTAACAAATGCTAACGATTGACTTCCACGATGAAGGAATAACATCGTGTAATAAAAATTAAACCCGCAATATTATAATTTGCGTAATTACTGGTGGTAGGACCTCTTGTAAGTCCGTACGGGTAGGTAACACTGCTCTGCCTATTTCTGCCGTGAAGCAGTAATGCGTTTCGGTTTGAAAGATGGAGCAGCCGCTGTAACTATACTGAGACTTTAGAACTCATATCTCTAGGTGGGTGGCGTGGTGGTGGGTGGTACGTTATAGATAAGCAACAAAAAAAAACATTGTAAAAGTTACTATAATTAGTTGCAAGAAATATGAAGCGCTTTTTTTATTTTTTTATACTAATATTTGGGTAAAATTAAATGAAAATTCGCAAACAAATTTCACGTTACCGCCATTCGTAATTTTCAGGAAAAATGATTTTAACCCTCAACCGCCCAGCGACAGAATCTTCGAAGTAGTGAGGCCCTTATAAATCAAACGAGACTTCGTTAATACGCTCACTTCCTTCACGAAACTAATTGCAACCATCAATCCAGTACCTTTGACTATCGAGAACAAAGTCTTAATGAATTCTAAAAAAAAAAACCATTAAAAAGATCAGAGAACACCGGACATTCCTTCCTTGAACATCCTAGAGCGTGACGCGCACGATTCTCAACTTTATTCCCGCAGAATACAGATTAAGTTATTGTTGGAGCTCAATAATGAACGGACGTCAGATTGACGTAATACCCGCGAACACAGTCATAATATTTATTGTCGCCGGATTATTCGGCCTCATTTATATATTGATTGTTATTACAATTGAAAGACAGTCGAAACAATCCCGGACGACCGATCTAGAATTTTCTACAGCGTTATCAATGTTCGTAATCTATATATATATAAAAATGTATTGCTGTTCGTTAGTCTCGCTAAAACTCGAGAACGGCTGGACCGATTTGGCTAATTTTGGTCTTGAATTATTTGTCGAAGTCCAGAGAAGGTTTAAAAGGTAGATAAATATGAAAATGCTCGGAATTAAATAAAAATAACGATTTAGTTTTTCCTTTTTTTGTTTTAAGTTTATTTTATAAAAAAGTTTAGGTTTTTTAGTTATCGATTGATGCACTACGAAGTCTGCCGGGTCAGCTAGTATACGATAAAAATATCGTTAGCAAAGATCGGTAATCGAATCCCGAACTACAAGTGATCAAATGACTAAGCTCTAAATTTAAAATGCAAACCGCTTAATCATTACCCGTATGAACTATGTTTAGTAGTAGAAATCTCGATCAATCGAACCGAAACGGATTATTTTTTTGATTATTTTATTTAATTATTTATATTTTTAATTTTTTTAATAAATAAAAAAAATCCGATTCTAACTATACTTACCATTTCGACGAATAACGAGACGATTAATCATTATCGACATTACAGAATAAATCGTAACTCGTAAAATTAAATGATTATCATTATTTGAAAATGCTACGTGTATTTTGTTTGTTCAAAATAATGATACTATTATTTGAAATATTCACTCTCGATTCTATATAACAAAAGCTAACACTCATAAATGTCACCGAAACATAAAAATTCCAGTTGCCGCCCTCGATCAAAAGCTCTGCGCGCACTAAAAGCTTCACCTAACGTATTTTCTTGTGTTTCATTATGTCCGTAGTTTATTGTGGCTAAATATTCGATTTGTTTGTTTTTCGTACGCCGCTTTGCATTGTATTATAAATAAAAAGTCATACATAAAGTTCTGAATAATACAACTGACGGACTGTATTCACACGAACCAATTCCTTACATTAAAAGTTATATAGTGTGTACTTAGTACATTTGAGGCCGTCAGCGCAAAAGCGTCCTAACCCACAATTCATATTCGTGCTTATGTATTGCAATTTATTTAAAACATAATAAATGTTGTTGCAAAATCGGCCTGTCCAAAGTTTCATACATATATACATTTATTTATCCAATTTTCCAATAGAGTATACCTACACACAATACAATTATTTTTAAAGGAGTAATAAATAGTTCTTAGCGTGTGTACTCCGAGAGCTAGAGGAAAACACAGTATTCATAGAAACACGACTATGTTAACACCGATTAGAGATTAAACTATACATCAAACAAAGCATTAATAGAAAAAAAGTATATAACAAAACCAACATTTTGCGTTTGATATCATATCATTTCCTACCTTATCACTACTAGCCTAAGGGCTATTTCAGCTACTCATGGACTGGTAGGTGAGCTAGCGGGCTCAATCTGAGAGCTTACTAACAATGGCCGTGACATGAGCAATTCTTCACTCCGCCCACTGAGTTTCTGAATCCATGATCCTAAGCGCTGCTCTTGCTAGGGCTTGTGTTAACAATCTCTCTCAGGTTGAGCCCGTGAGCTCACCTACGCGTCTGTGGCGTGGCTGGAATAACCGCCTAAGGTACCAGCCAATAGGTAAGGAAAAAATTGCTTTGTTGAATCTACCACCGGATCAAAATCACGGCTCACTCAGACGATCCGGTGTGAAACTCAATGGCATTGCATGATGAAGTCTTCTCGACAAGTTCAATGAGAATCTTATACCTTTAAACGAGCAATTCTTGTATATATATAATCTGAATGTCGGAAACGGCTCCAACGATTTTCATAAAATTTAGTATACAGGGGATTTCGGGGGCGATAAATCGATCTAGCTACGGTTTATTTTCAGAAAATGTTGTTTTATTCGTGTTTTCAATAATCAACTCTTCCCGACATCTATTGGCGAATAATAATACTATTTTTCTTAATTGAGGGCAACTAACCGCTTTAAAGACACAACAAGATGGCGTTATCAATAAAAAAACGGTCATCATCTAGTTATATCATTAATCGAAGTTGTTTGCAAACAAGTTAAGAGAATGGAAAAAATACATCATTTGTTAGATAAAATACTAGGAATTTGGTCAAAAAATTAAATAAAAATACATTTTGATACGAACATAAACAAATATTCGAAACACCGTAATGTTAGCGGTGCGCGAAACGCGGGCCAATTGCGGAAACCTATTAAATAAAAATACGCACATTAGATAAATCGTTTGAATTTTAGCACATGTGTCCCGCAGATTACGAGCACAGATTACAGTTTTGTTGTTTTTAATAAAAAAAGTTTAATACGTTAGGCTTAATACGCGTTATGGCGGCTATTTGTCAGCGAAGTTTTAGGGTTGACGCGCGATAACATCGGTTTTATTTATGGTTGTCGATTACGTATGTTTTCATTAGTCGTTTTTATTTTAGGCGGGAACTCGCGAGTCTTTTTATGACGTTGTAATTTTTGAAGTGAAACTTGTTACGGCGCATGAGGGAAAAAATTTTACAGATGTAACGTCACGCAGGTATGCAACGGAAGTGTCGAAAATTTTTAAAACAGCGCCATCTATGAGATTTTTTAATACTAATATGCGTATGAAACCTCTTGTAGTGAATTTCAATTTAGGATTATACGTGACGTTAAAATATCGATTCACAGAGGGCGCTACCTCATACTATAAAAGATGATTTACAATTATTTACTAGTGACAAAATTTTACATATATTTACTTACACATTTAGGATAATTGTATTTTAATTTTTGAAAGTTTCACTTCTAACACGTGTGAATTGCACACATGTTTCTTTTTTTTTAAGCCCGGTCCCCGAAGGACTTGAACTGGAAACACCTTCGGGCACCGCTGATCGTAAACTCACACATGGATGGAGTTTTATAATGAAACTTCAATAAACCTAAAACAATAATCAAAAATTACTTAATTATACTGGAAGCATAACCAAATCGAATAGCAGTAATAATCGCTCATTATTTAGTAACTCATAATAACATTTGTTACGCGCTGGGGTTCGGGATAAATAAAAAAATTCACCAAAGTACAACTAAAGCTGTATTCAACGCTTAGAACACTTAAAACACTTAACAAACACATTAAAACTCTCAATTCGCTTCTTTCGCTTCGCTTCAGGTGATCCGTTCGCTGTTTCGCTTCGAGTAGATCCGATTACTAAATGACTGCGTGTTTTTTTTTTTTTTTTAAACCTATGCTGATAGCCTTCTCTGATACCACATCTGTAGTATTGTGTTTCCGCTATCTGACAATAGATGGCGTTGTGCTTTTCGAGCGTTCTAGCTGCTACTAGGTCCTTCGATATTCGTTCGGGGGTAAATGGCGTTACTCTTACCGGCGTAACAATATGACGCTCTTTTCATTTTCAACTACCACATTCTAAAATGTATAACTCTATGTTTTCTGGGTATAAGTCCGTATTTGTATGCTTTCATGCACATACGCTACACACAAGTAATCACAGACCTCTGACGTAACTGAATTAGTTACAAGAGATCCATGTTGGTCGCAGTAGCGGTGGTCTCAACCTCCCATATTAGGTTACGATGCCATTGAGCTTCTATATATACTTAACACCAGGCGGACTGTCGGCTCGTTCATTTATCTAAGCAGTAAAGATGTTTCTATTAGCAAACACTATAAGGAGAATGATTGTCTCTGGTCACCTTCGTCTGCGAAGGCTAAGCAATAAACAAAAAAAGCTTCAATTGTATTTCTATATTTTTTTCGTTTTACTATTGCTGTCCTGCTCTATCCAAACTTCGCATAGATAAAGCAATATAGATTATAATCAATTATTGTAGTGGACATCCAAAATATTTATATGAACCACAGACCCAGTAATAAATTCACTGATACCCAAAGTTATTGGGCTCGACTGGATAATCGTTATCTTTGCGCCGCCAAACTCATGATTTCATTTATCCTTTCAGGATATGTGACAGTTTGATCATTTAACAAAATCGCTTTACCGACTAACCCGATACGTATCTTTCAGGATGCGAAATGCAAAACATTAAGCACATTCAAAAACCTGGACCGGCTTCTTTGGTTCGTGGAAATTATTTTTGTTACTTCCGAATGAGAAATAATTTCTGACAATAATAATATTAACCATCCATCGCTTATTTTGTTCCGCGGAAAATAAACATATTTCGCGAGAATTACAGAGCACATATTACGATTTGATGACAATAAGTCATTTGATATAAAAAAACATTTACGTACATTATAATAATATAGCGGTAGGCAGCGGCTTGGCTCTGCCCCTGGCATTGCTGAAGTCCATGGGCGACGGTAACCACTCACCATCAGGTGGGCCGTATGCACGTCTGCCTACAAGGGCAATAAGCCAAGCCGCTGCCTACCGCTGTTTCTACCCTAAAGCAGTAATGCGTTCCGACTTGTAAGATTCTAATATAAAACCGAGACTTTGACTCTGACCCTTTGACTCTTAATCTCAACGTGGATATCGCATTTACGTTGTTGAGATTCATTGAATTATTTGACGGAACGTGGTTATGAGTTATCAAAGAAAATGCCATTCACGCCGTGATAAACACATATACCAGTGGAAAGTCCAGCCAAAGTCAGCAGTAACATTGTTACCGCAACGAAACAAGTCAATAAATAAAGCCAATATGTTAACGCGCAGTTTTCGATACCCAGCTACTTATGATCCGTGTTAAAACGGATACGTACATCAGCACATTATCCGATTGTCGTCACTTATGTATTCGCGAGAACTCAATCTGTACCATCAACAGTTCAATGCGATCTTAATGCAGCCTATAAAATGCGCAGTCATCGGCAAAACCGAAGCAATTAATCCGTATAACCTTTCTTTTCTGAACGTCCAAAGATTTAAAATGTACATCAGTTGATTTGTGCACGCATTAAGCACTCGTTTCTCTCTCTCTCTCTTCCTTTTGAAACTTCGACAATTTATCGTCGTAATACAAATGCGTTGAGAACTTTATCGTTACGATTATCGGTTTGAGAACACATGAGACTGATGTCGAGCTTATTAATGTTTGAATATCGCAAAAGTTACGGTTGGATTTTTTATTTTTTTTTATTTTATTGTTAGATGGGTGGACTAGCTCACAGCCCACCTGGTGTTAAGTGGTTACTGGAGACCATAGACATCTACGACGTAAATGCGTCACCCACCATATCAGTTCTAAGGTCTCAAGTATAGTTACAGCGGCTGCCCCGCCCTTCAAAACGAAACGCATTACTGCTTCACGGCAGAAATAGGCAGGGTGGTTGTACTTACCCGCACGGACTCACAATAGGTTCTACCACCAGTAATTGTTGACCAGGGTCAATAAAAGAGATAAGCTCCCGACCTACTCAATATTAGGCGTTTACAAAAGCCCAAATAGGTACCGTGTACCATTTGGGTTGGTAGATTTTTTTTATTGCCCTTGTAGACAGACGAGCATACGGCCCACCTGATGGTGACTGGTTACCGTCGCCCATGGACTTCAGCAATGCCAGGGGCAGAGCCAAGCCGCTGCCTACCGCTTGTCTTGTAAGCTCGCACGTTTACTCCAGATTTGCCTATTTCTGCCGTGAACCAGTTGTGCATTCCAGTTTGAAAGGGGGGGCAGTCGTTGCACTATGAAATCTAAACTTAGAGCTCATGTCTCGGCTGGGTGGCGGTATTTACATAGTTGATTTATTTATTTATTTTAATCTTATTGATAATTATTATTGATATTATTTTATTATTGATATCTTTCTTATACCTTTAAACGAGCAATTCTGGTATAATATATATATAATCTGAATCTCGGAAACGGCTCCAACAATTTTCATAAAATTTAGTATACAGGGGATTTCGGGGGCGATAAATCGATCTAGCTACGATTTATTTTCAGAAAGTGTTGTTTTATTCGTGTTTTCAATAATCAACTCTTCTGGACATCTATTGGCGAATAATAATACTATTTTTCTTAATTGAGGGCAACTAACCGCTTTAAAGACACAACAAGATGGCGTTATCAAAAAAAAAACCGAGCAAAGCTCGATCAGCATCTAATTTTTATTTATATGAACCGGTAACCACTAAACAAAAGGCAGGCCGTAAGCTGCTAGGCTGCCTATGTAAATATAAAAAAAGACTTCTAACTTGAGAGATAAATTGAAGTCACTATTTCGATGCTACCAGCCATTGATATAACTATAGTATAACATTTTCTCCTAAGTTTCTGCACCAATATACTTTATCTTGTATGCTGCTAGCTACTAATTGATAAAATTTTATTAAAAAAATTTTATTCAAATAACAGTAGGTCAAACTAAAAATAAATTTAAGCCTTGATGTGTCACAAATTACGGTTGAATTTCAAACACTGGGTGAATACTAGCATATTTAAATCAACACAGAATAAATGTGAATTGATTCCTCTTTATCTTGTTTTTACCACATCACTAGTTTCCTTATGGTATAGATATACTTTTTCAACGTATTTTTTCATTTATTTTATTATCGTAACAATATTTCGGAGTACGTTAGTAATTACGTTTTTTTTTATTGCATAGACGGATGGACAGCTCACAGCCCACCTGGTGTTAAGTGGTTACCGGAGACCATAGACATCTACAACGTTAATGCGGCCACCCACCTTGAGATATGAATTCTAAGGTCTCAATATAGTTCCAACTGCTGCCCCACCCTTCAAACCGATAGCCCACTGAGTTTCTCGCCATCAGTGGGTCGCCTTTCCGATCCGGTGGTAGATTCCGCGAGGCACGGCTCTTGCTAGGGTTCGTGTTAGCAACGTCATCCGGCTTAAACCCTGTGAGCTCACCTACTAGTTAAGGTTACGCTGAAATAGCCTCTCAAGGCTATCAGTTTAGGTAGCAAAAAAAATCAAACTGAAAAGCATTACTGTTTCGCGGCAGAAATAGGCAGCGCGCGGACTCACAAGAGATCCTACTTCCAGTAAATATTATCAGTATTTTTAATATCTATATTATGAAAGGTTTATTTGTTTGTTTTTTTTTAAATAGGCTCCGATTTGAAAAATGCTTTCACTGTTTGTAAGCTACATTATTCCCGAGTGACATAGGCCAAACTATTTTTTTCCAAAAAAATTAGAGATCCTTACTAAAACTCTAATAATGTAATCCAAGATTTAAAAAAATTACCTAAAATATTCTTTACATCGCGTGCCCTGCGAAAACTATTCATTATAGAATAAAATAATGTACTACGACTTTGTAGAACACATTATTATTTACAAAAAGTGTTGCCACGGCATATGTCTCACTATTGTAGTTATGCCGCAATAAGTGTTATTTTATTTAAAAAAATAAAACAACGTCAAATATCGTTGAAATTTTTTTTAAAGACCAGAGCGGAGCTAGAGCGGTCCGCTTGTTATCGATAATTTTAAAATTATTTTTTATTTTTATTACAGAGCATAGGCAACATGTCGGCGGAATTAGAGCTGCAGAGGCTACAGCAGGAACAGCTGCGAAGACAGGAGCTGGTCCGTCGTGGACAGCACGGACTCTATCCTGGACCACCGCTGGCCTTGCTGCCTCTGTTGGAGCAGATGAGGCCACAGCAACCTCAACCACCGAACGTGAGACTTCTTTACCTTACCGTTTCGTATAATCGGGGTAGATTAGCAAAGGACCTCAAGCGTTTGATTTTAGTTGATTTTGGCTATAGACATGTTTGTATATATCAACATGAATTTGTCATTAGGTTGAAATCTTTACAATACACTCTATAGTGGTAATCGGTAAGTAGCGGCTTATAAACGGTAGGCAACGGCTTATAAACGGTAGGCAGCGGCTTATAAACGGTAGGCAGCTGCTTATAAAGGGTAGGCAGCTGCTTATAAAGGGTAGGTAGCGGCTTATAAACGGTAGGCCGGGGCTTATAAACGCTAGGCAGCGGCTTATAAAGGGTAAGTAGCGGCTTATAAACGGTAGGCAGCGGCTTATAAACAGTAGGCAGCGGCTTATAAACGGTAGGCAGCGACTTAGCTCTGCCCCTGGCATTGCTGACGTCCCTGAGCGACGGTAACCACTCACCATCAGGTGGACCGTACGCTCGTCTGCCTATACGGCAATAAAAAAAAATGTATTTTCTTTTTCTTTAAGTCTCATTACGAACGCGCCGTTAGTAGATCAATTACTAAGTTTTAGCACGCTATTTACTTGTACATACAAAAATATTCTCGTAATAGTGAATCGATTAATAAACATAGTTAATAATAAAGTTACTCGACGCTTACACTTGTATTTTAGCTTATATGCTTATAAAATATAAAATGGAAATTATTTTAAAATAAAGAAACACGTGTAGCCTGATTTTGAGTTTTTTTTAACGCGAATAAGAAAAAGAAAAAAACACTATCTGTTTTATTTGGCGACTGAACTTATTAATTGGAATGAATAAATTTATGTTCACGTACATAATAATAGTCAAGGCGAATATTTTTCATTATGCGTTTCAAATTATTCCACAAAAATGTCACGAAACAAATTAGTTGTTTCTGAATGTCGATACGAAACACGTATTTTTGTTTCTGGTAGTGATGCGACATCTATTCTTCGATCTTTTTTATTTATTTATTTATTTACTATCAACCCGCCCTCGCTTCGCTTCGGATACATTAAATTTTATTATTGATAGCTGAGTCCCACGATGTTACCCGCGGCTATTTTCGTACTGCGGGTGATGCCGCGAGGCGAGGCTAGTCTAAAATAAAGTCTAAGTTACTCCTTATATCATCAGCTACCTATCAGTGAAAGTCTCGTCAAAATCGGTTCAGCCGTTCCAGAGATTAGCCGGAACAAACAGACAGACAGACAGACAGACAAAAATTGTAAAAAATGTTATTTTGGTGTATGTACCTTATATAATCATAAAATATTATGTTCATATACATAGTGTAGTAAAAAGCGGTTATTTCAATATTACAAACAGACACTCCAATTTTAATTATATTATGTATAGATTGCTTAGATGGTTGTAGACATCTACAACGTAAATGCGCCACCCACCTTGAGATATAGGTTCTAAGGTCTCGGTATAGTTACAACGGCTGCCCCACCCTTCAAACCGAAACGCATTACTGTTTCACGGCAGAAATAGGCAGGGCGGTGGTACCTACCCGTACGGACTCACAAGAGGTCCTACCACCAGTAATTACGCAAATTATAATTTTGCGGGTTTGATTTTTATTACACGTTG
The DNA here is from genome assembly GCF_030267445.1 of Bombyx mandarina. Lineage (NCBI taxonomy): Eukaryota > Metazoa > Arthropoda > Insecta > Lepidoptera > Bombycidae > Bombyx > Bombyx mandarina. The sequence continues at coordinate 13,604,843 of NC_143234.1, read as the reverse complement.
TTATTCCTTCACCGTGGAGGTCAATCGTGAACATTTGTTGAGTACGTATTTCATTAGAAAAATTGGTCCGGAGGGGACCACATTTTATGTTACATGTCGTTTAACTTATAAGATACATGTGAGATGAACAATTATGTATAATCTATCTGAGAACAGGTGCAAAGAACAATTATAAAGAATAAATAAAATAAAAATATACTAATGACAATTAATTTCTGTGAAGTTTTGCGTTTGTGTTTGTTGCATGTGTGTGTGTGAATATACACGTGTCGGTACACATGTAATCCATTTTTCATTACCGAATAAATAAGCAGACTATTAATAAGGACCTGATATAAAAAAACGTTTTCTTTCGCAAACTTTGATATATTTTTTTTATCTTCAAAACACCGACAAACATACTTTCGCGCTTATTAATTAAATTAATAATTATTCGTTTATAAATAGAGATTAGAATACATATCTGCATAATTAATTTTCTTTCGGAATTTTACATCGTTTTTAACTCGCAAGTTTATTTATTTATTTAAGCTGAGCTTAAAATAACCTTCGTTACAAATTCGTCGAGTCATGTTAGAAATTAATGAAACTTAAGATTGTTATCTTTCTTTCCTAATTTACGAGTTGAAGATGTTATGTGACACAACAGGATGAGTTCGCATCAAATAAGGCGTCCAAGGGCTACCACCGCTCTGCCTATTTCTGCCGCAAAGCAGTCCCGCGTTTTAGTTGGATCTCCGGATGGACTGTAATTATTTCAACTATATGAGACTAGCCTTATTTCTAAAATAGGGATGTGCAATCTTTTTTTTTATTGCTTAGATGGATGGACGAGCTCACAGCCCACCTGATGTTAAGTGGTCACTGGAACCCATAGACATCTACAACGTAAATGCGCCACCCAGCTCGAGATATAAGTTCTAAGGTCTCAGTATAGTTACAACGGCTACCACACCCTTCGAACCGAAACGCATTACTGTTTCACGGTGGAAATAGGCGGGGTGGTGGTACCTACCCGTGTGGACTCCCAAGAGGTCCTACCACCAGTGATTACGCACATTATAATTTTGCGGTTTTGATTTTTATTACACGATGTTATTCCTTAACCGCGGGAGTCAATCGTGAACATTTGTTGAGTACGTATTTCATTAGAAAAATTGGTCCGGAGGGGACCACATTTTATGTTACATGTCGTTTAACTTATAAGATACATGTGAGATGAACAATTATGTATAATCTATCTGAGAACAGGTGCAAAGAACAATTATAAAGAATAAATAAAATAAAAATATACTAATGACAATTAATTTCTGTGAAGTTTTGCGTTTGTGTTTGTTGCATGTGTGTGTGTGAATATACACGTGTCGGTACACATGTAATCCATTTTTCATTACCGAATAAATAAGCAGACTATTAATAAGGACCTGATATAAAAAAACGTTTTCTTTCGCAAACTTTGATATATTTTTTTTATCTTCAAAACACCGACAAACATACTTTCGCGCTTATTAATTAAATTAATAATTATTCGTTTATAAATAGAGATTAGAATACATATCTGCATAATTAATTTTCTTTCGGAATTTTACATCGTTTTTAACTCGCAAGTTTATTTATTTATTTAAGCTGAGCTTAAAATAACCTTCGTTACAAATTCGTCGAGTCATGTTAGAAATTAATGAAACTTAAGATTGTTATCTTTCTTTCCTAATTTACGAGTTGAAGATGTTATGTGACACAACAGGATGAGTTCGCATCAAATAAGGCGTCCAAGGGCTACCACCGCTCTGCCTATTTCTGCCGCAAAGCAGTCCCGCGTTTTAGTTGTATCTCCGGATGGACTGTAATTATTTCAACTATATGAGACTAGCCTTATTTCTAAAATAGGGATGTGCAATCTTTTTTTTTATTGCTTAGATGGATGGACGAGCTCACAGCCCACCTGATGTTAAGTGGTCACTGGAACCCATAGACATCTACAACGTAAATGCGCCACCCAGCTCGAGATATAAGTTCTAAGGTCTCAGTATAGTTACAACGGCTACCACACCCTTCGAACCGAAACGCATTACTGCTTCACGGTGGAAATAGGCGGGGTGGTGGTACCTACCCGTGTGGACTCCCAAGAGGTCCTACCACCAGTGATTACGCACATTATAATTTTGCGGTTTTGATTTTTATTACACGATGTTATTCCTTAACCGCGGGAGTCAATCGTGAACATTTGTTGAGTACGTATTTCATTAGAAAAATTGGTACCCGTCTGCGGGATTGGAACACCGGTGCATCGTTTCATACGAATGCACCAGACGTCTTATCCTTTAGGCCACGACGACTTCAAATTCAATTTTTATTTTGTCTTAAATTTTTAAATTTTTGTCTATCTGTCTGTTTGTCTGTTTGTTCCGGCTAATCTCTGGAACGGTTGGACCGATTTTGACGGAACTTTCACTGATAGGTAGCTGATGATATAAGGAGTAACTTAGGCTACTTTTTTTAGACTAGCTTCGCTCCGGCGTCACCCGCGGTACGACAATAATCGCGGGTTACATCGCGGGAGGCTGACGCAGTTTGTGATCACTGAAGGCCGTTGACCTCACGTCACGTTGATTCACTAACATTGCGTGCTAAATGCAATATTTAGAACCTGATTATGCATTATATAATCATGTTAAGAATCGCCCTTTCTTACATCTGTCTATATCTTCGGTATCGTTTCTCATACAGGGTGCTGTTAAATGTATTTTGAACAATGAACATTTTAAGGGTATTAAAATTCCAGGGATTGAATAGATTCGATATTTGAAAATTTACTATTAATCATAATTTGAATCATCACAAACAACATGTGCCTGTAATTAGTTGGAACAACTTTCGGCATTTCAAATAACGAATGCGGCTATGCTCTCTGTCGTTTTGGAAGCGATGCGCGTTGGATATTTTATAGATCAATCGAAAGGCCTCTTAAAAGTACCGCTATAATCACTTCTAGTAATAATTAGTTTTCTTTTATTGTCCTCATAGGCAGACGGGTATACAGCTACCTGTTGGTGCGTGGCTGCCGTTGTCCATGGACATTAGCAATGGGCAAAGTCAAGCCGATGCCTGACAATTAATTGGTTACTAAAAGTCATGTTTAGTTAATCTATCTATCTATATATATATATAAAAAAGAAATGCTGGTCGTTAGTCTCGCTAAAACTCGAGAACGGCTGGACCGATTTGGCTAATTTTGGTTTTGAATTATTTGTGGAAGTCCAGAGAAGGTTTTTAAGGTAGATAAATACGAAAATACTCGGAATTAAATAAAAATAACAATTTTGTTTTTCCTTTGATGTGTACCCCGTCGGACGGATTCCATTTGTTTGTTTTAAGTTTATTTTATACAAAAGTTCAGGTATTTATACATTGAATTATATCATATTCAGAAATTTATACATTGAGGCACTACGAAGTCTGCCGGGTCAGCTAGTTAGTATTTTAATATTTTTGTGGAAATTTCCGTATCTACTCGGCTCCTACGTAATATAAACTTTGAATAGCATCGCTAATCGTTCACACATGAACATCACCTCGAAGTTGACAGTACATATCCGTTTCATTAAAGTAAACACAATGTCAATTACGAGTTTTATAACTAAACAGGATATTAACCAATGTTTAAACGCAGACGAGACGATTGCCAAAGCATAATCGATATACGTGCGCTTCATTATAAAATCGATTACGGTTTCATTATTTTTTTTGTTTTGGTTGGTTGTCTTCGTTCTAATAACGATTGAAATATATCGTGATTTTTTGGCGGGTTAATTATTAACTTCGGGGTCATAGGTTAACCCGTGAAATGTTTTAGGTTTCGCATCCGACGGGTGCGTGCGTTTGGTTGCAAAAATCGATTTAAATAATTAACATTATAATTATCGAAACAGGTTCAAGCAATACTTAATGTTCGGTAAGAGTTAAGAGGTATGAAGTCGTCGTGGCCTAATGGATAAGAGGTCCGGTACATTCGTATCAAGCGATGCACCGGTGTTCGAACCCCGCAGGCGGGTAACATTTTTTCTAATGAAATACGTACTTCACAAATGTTCACGATTGACTTCCACGGTGAACGAATAACATCGTGTAATAAAAATCAAACCCGCAAAATTATTATTTGCGTAATTACTGGTGGTAGGACCTCTTGTGTGTCCGCACGGGTAGGTACCACCACCTCGCCTATTTCTGCCGTGAAGCAGTAATGCGTTTCGCCGTTGTAACTATATTGAGACCTTACCACCTCAAGGTGAGTGACGCATTTACGTTGAAATGTCTATGGGCTCCAGTAACCACTTAATACCAGGTGGACTGTGAAGTCGTCCACCCATCTAAGCAATAAAAAATCCATACAAATTTGAGTTAACTTTTACGCTATCGAGAACGTTAAAGAACTCGCACTAAGCACACTTTATCCACATAGCACCGGACGAGCCAAGAGCGCGTTCACCGATGAAGTCGGAGAGATAAAACGCGAACTCCTCCAAGTTGTACGAAATGTGAATTCAATTAAATTAAAATTTTATTTGTCCAGATGCAGTCAGCTCCGTGGCCAGCCACAGCCCAGCTAGCGCAGCTCTCCGCCAGCGCCCGATCCCCACCGCCCCAAGACCCTGATGCGCCACTAAACCTCAGCAAGCAGCGTTCTCCGTCTCCCCAACAACCCATGATGCTGTCGAGATTCGTGCCCTACCCACCAATGGAAGAGAAGTCTCCGTATATGCAGAAAGACGACGACTACAACAACGCTTGCAACAGTAAGTTTCTTTATTTAATTGTGACTGTTTTGGTCGTTGCTGACGGTACAGCTGAAACTTTGAGCTCATGTCTCAAGACTCCGGTAACCTCTGAATACACTTAGAGAGTCAACAGATCGCTTGCTTCCATCTGCAAGACAAAAACAGCTCACGAAACATTCAATGCTTCCATTGAAAGCAACCACGAAATAAATAACTGTTTTGCAAACTCTACACAGTTTTATTTTAGATATCAATACTTCGAAATTATTAAAATGGACAGGTCACTTTATATTGTCATAAACGTCTGCGAAAGCTAAAATTAGACAACGAAAAACATATCTTTCGCGTAAAAGTGTTTTTTTTTTTTTATATCCAAATAATAGAACGCATCAATAAAATTTTATTTTAGATTATTCTATCAGGTATTTCACCTCGTCGATGATACACGTGGATGTATCTAGATCAGTTGTTTGATGAAAAGAAAAGACGTGTAACACTTTAAAATGAATCAGACGGCTTTGTGACGTATTTACATATACATCCACCGACGCGTGTAACTTCGAAATGAGAATAAAAAAGGCATTTTTATGAAAGCGTGTTTTAGGTATCGTTCACACGTGAATCCGTCTCAAGACATTTATTTAATAGTAGCTACTCCCAGGGATTCACCTGCAAGGAAATTCAATTTAATATTATGGCAAAACACACATAAGACGTTTCTGAAAGATACGTCAATTCTCTTATATATATAAAGACGGATTATCAAATTTGTCTGAATATTAAGTGTGATGGGGAAATTAACTCGGGTCCCTTGTATTACTTAAAATTAATGTAATCAAAGCTGTACTTCATTACATGTATGATCTAACTTATTTGTGAACAAAAAACCCGGAATTGCAAATCTGAAAATGTGCCTTAGTAATTTTTTTTTAATCCGCCCTTAGTGACACAATATGAGTATGTCATCTATTCCACATCCCATAAAATAATCCTATTTAGTATTTGTCTCCTCTGTCCGTTGAAGTCTACAATCGAAAACGGAAAAGAGTTTTGATCTTTGGCTGCGTTGTGGTATAAATACTGAAATAGTAAATGTATGCACGCCTCAATTGGTGGATTGAAGTCTAAATTATGTACATATTAGAGTCTGCCGCTTAAAAGCTATCAAAAGATCTTAATTATAATAGCCTTTGCGATTTTTAAACATACAATACGCAACTCCTTTGTCTCACTGTATAATTCCGTCATTGTCGATTTCATTTTTTTCCTGCAAATTCCCTAATTCCTAACTATTTTACCGACTGCCAAGGCTCGGGGTAGGTCCATAGGTGTAGGAGAAATCTATTACTGCCGTGAAATAACTGCGAATCCCAATCGGAAGGGTAGGATCTACCGGAGTGTCACTCGCGTCTGTGGACTTCACTTACCGCCACTTGTACACATATTAGCTAATAGAAAAAAGCACTTATATAAGAACGCCACTTTCACATCCTTATATTTAGGTACATGTATAGAAATTTATTAACAGATAAGTTCATCCATACTACCTGGAGCCACTGCGGTCATCCACAGTGCGTTTCCAGAGGTCTTTTTTGCCACGTACCATCCGGCTATGGAATGAGCTCCCCTCCACGGTGTTTCCCGAGTGCTATGTCCTCTCTTCAAACGAGGCTTGTGGAGAGTATTAAGCGGTAGGCAGCGGCTTGGCTCTGCCCCTGGCATTGCTGAAGTCCATGGGCGACGGTAACCACTCACCATCAGGTGGGTCGTATGCTCGTCTGCCTACAAGGGCAATAAAAAAAAAAAACTTTAAGTTATTGTTCTTCTTCTTCTTCCTAGCGCTGTCTAGATCTAATGTCAGGATCCGCTTTCTAACTTCAACTCCTCTACTTTACCCGGTCTTCGGCATTATTCTGGGTAAGGTTATTTTCCGCCATCATCTTTACCACGTCCAACCAGCTTTTCTTGGGTTTTTCTTGGGCCTACCGTGGAATCTTGGTACTTTAAGATACCTATCGTAAAGTAAAAAATATAAATAATTAATACTGTTGTCGTTTTTTTCTCTCAAATCAAATACCGCTTTAGACTTCAGCGTGAGAATTCTAAAAACGGACCCAAGAAGATTTGCATCGTACAATAATAACAGTAATGTATTCGGAATTAGGCATTCGTTATTTAGGTATTTTAAAATTCATAAATACGTCCAATATATAACCAGTTTTCATTGGTAGAGTTACGCGAATGAAACTTAGATTTAATTGTGTTCTTTTGTCTCGCATTTCTTGCCTTGTATCCGGGAGTGAGAATCGAAATCGGGGTACAGAAAGTTTTCTAAAATTATCACTTTTTTTGTTGTTTAGACGGGTGGGAAAGCTCACGGCCCACCCTGGTGTCTAGTAATACCGGAGCCCATGGGCATCAACAACGTAAATTCCGTCAGACAACTCGAGACATAAGCTCGCAAGGTTAAACCGTAAAAGTCGTTTTAGTTCTCTCTGTGATTCTCGAAAAGCGAACACAGATGCTAAGATATTAAGTCTTCGAAAAAAACGCAGTCATTTACTGCTGTTATAATTTTTCCTACCCATGCTGATAGCCTTGAGAGGCTATTTCAGCGTTACCCTAGCATGTAGGTGAGTTTTCGGGGCTCAAACCGGAGGTGTTGCTAGTACTGGCCCTAGCGAGAGCAGTGCTTCGCAGAATCTACCACCGGATCGGAAACGCGACCCACTGAGAAGATCCGGCGAGAAACTCAGTGGGCTGTGTCTATGGGTTAATTTACTCGCCGAGCCCTTCGTCGCAAGTGACGGGTTCGGCGGGGATGGTGACCGGTGCTTGAGGTACCTAAAAGCACGGTTCATGGATCCGGAAGATCCGTAATGACGTGTTTAGGGCGAGGTCGACTGTTTGCCATTCGGTCCGCAGAATCGGGTATTTACTGCTATGTACCGCTCATTGCTGCATCTCTAATTTAAGTAAATCAAGTGTCGATTACGGGTATAATTCGTATTCCAATACTTGGGCCTCTTGTCTAACTTTAGACGAATCATGTGATGATTAAAGGATATAGGAAGTACTAAAATCCAGGTACTAAAGTACCACTTACTGGTAGGACCTCTTATGAGTCCGTGCGGGTGGGTACCACCCACCTGCCTATTTCTACCGTGAAGCAGTAATGCGTTTCGGTTGAAGGGTGAGGCAGCCGTTGTAAATATACTTGAGACCTTAGAACTTATATCTCAAGGTGGGTGGCGCATTTACGTTATAGATGTCTATGGGCTTTAGTAACCACTTAACACCAGATGGGCTGTGAGATAGTCCACCCAAGTAAGCAATAAAAAAAAAAGTTGTTACATTTCTTCTCAGCCGTTTGCACTCTTGGCTGAGTGAACATGGTCATCAGTTCAGGTGGTGGTGCGTTTCACAAGATCCCTATAATAACCGTTAAATCAAAGCCAGTCAAGAGCTAGTTTTCCGATACAGGCCCGGTTTTTTCGATTCGTGGTTTTGGATATCAATAAAGAAATTATAATTTTTTGAACTGACTCAGTTATAGGGCCGTAGTTTGCACCTCTGGTTCGTGGGCTTTAAGACCGTTTTATGGTAGATCTGATTCGGACGAAAGTTATTTTATTAAAATTAATACGTGAAACTTTGTATCCCTTTTTACGAAAATTGCGCGGACGGAGGAGTATGAAATTTTCCACACTTATAGAGAACTAGATGATGACCGAACTTCGCTCGGTTTTTTTTTTGGTAACGCCATCTTGTTGTGTCTTTAAAGCGGTTAGTTGCCCTCAATTAAGAAAAATAGTATATTCGCCAATAGATGTCGGGAAGAGTTGATTATTGAAAACATGAATAAAACAACATTTTCTGAAAATAAATCGTAGCTAGATCGATTTATCGCCCCCGAAATCCCCTGTATACTAAATTTTATGAAAATCATTGGAGCCGTTTCCGAGATTCAGATTATATAATACAATTAATATTGCTCGTTTAAAGGTATAAGACACGATATAGAGAAGAAGTGCAGAATGCTATGTAATATTTTTTTTAAATTATGCATTAATAATAAATTAAATCAATAAAAAAACAATACACATACTACCATGAATTGGACACACACATATGTATAATCTATGCTTATTATCAAACTTTTGTTGCATATAGTCTGTGGTTAAATTGAGAATAGGTTAATAATGGACTTTTTGGCGGGAACGCGAGGAGTGAAGTTGTGTGATTTGTTTTATTTTGTCTATTTAGTGTTTCTTCAGGTTTAAATGTGTAATAATGGTGGTTTATTAACTGTTTAATATCTGTGAAAGTGCACAAATGTGGGAAAATGAAACAAAGCTGCTGGACGTAACTTCTCGGGTTCCTCCAAAAAGTCCACTGAAAAAATCTCAGTAAATGACCACCATTTTACTGCGATTATATTTCATCTCATATCATTTCATTTCATTAAATTTCATCCCAGTTGATTAATGTCTCAAATTAATCATCTTCATTTCATTTCATTCCATATTATCATTTTTCATAAAATTAAGAATATAAAGTAAAATAAGACATGACTTAAAGGTCTTAGTTACCAGGTCATAAAATCTCTTAAAAAAAAATATAGGTTAATAATGCTTATTTGTCTATAGAGTGGTCTTGGCGGAATCTGTGATTAAGGAAGTCTATTATTTTTCGATAATAGAACATTAATAATGTTCAAACTTATAATTAGAATTAATTATAGTCGAATCTCGACTACTGCGGGACCACTAATTTCATTAAAATCACACGTGACAAGAAAATTATCTTTGTTATGGAATTGCTTATAGAATATAAATGCGTATTTGCTTGTTCGACTATACGAAAGCGCATGCGATCATTAATAGCTGAGTGCAAATGTTGTGAAACATCACCGAAATAAACGGGGAATCTTGGATAAATAGTTGTGAACATCGCGAAATTAAGTGTACCGCTTCGAAGGCAGGGCTGCATTCAGTGGGGCCCCGAGATATTGTTTACTTTCTTTTATTTTATTTTATTAGGAAGACAAATAGTAAACTTAAACTATATAAACTCTAACCTTACAGCCAAACACCATTTAAATGTCTCCGCATTTAAATAACTACAAACGATTGGGGCGTCGCATCGCCTAGAATTAAATAATTAAAGTAACACGTAAAACAAAAACAAAAATAAAACAATTTGAGAAATAAAACAGAAAAACGTAGTAAATAGAAAATAATTAATTAAATATTTGCATTCAACCATCGACTGACTAATGTTCTCCTAATACTAAATTACTACCGGTATCAAACTCAGATTATATAGACCGCGTTTGTATTCTGCCCTTTTTTCATTGCTTACATAAGTGGACGAGCTCACACCTGGTGTTAAGTGGTTACTGGAGCCCATAGACATCCACAACGTAAATGCGCCACCCACCTTGAGATATAAGTTCTAAGGTTTCAAGTATAGTTACAACGGCTGCCCCACCCTTCAAACCGAAACGCATTACTGCTTCACGGCAGAAATAGGCAGGGTGGTGGTACCTATGCGCGCGGACTCACAAGAGGTCCTACCACCAGTAAAAACGACCTACTCGCTGGAAGCCTAAGAGTCTATTTCAGCTACATGCGGTCGGTTAGACTGTGTTCGAAATTCAGTATTATTTAGAATTTTTTGAAAATTACTTCTTTTTGAAGTGAAACTTCTTTAGAATCGTTGTGATTTCAAACTTGATGAAACGAAAAAATAAGTCCATAGAGACACAAACACATAAATGTATAGGATTCAGCTGTCGAGAGAATGAGATAGAACACATTAGACTTTCTCGGTCTCCTCTTTGTGCGACTCTTCGTAGCATCCCCACTATCGTCTACTAAACATTGTCCATATGTATGCTCTTGTGTAGTGGGATAGTCAGTATATCTGTATCTTATTTAAAAGTTTCACTTCTACCGTGTGTCTTGCACACACACATACTTTTTTTTATAGTTAATAAAATGAGGGGACATGTTTAACATTTCATGGGTTTACTTAAGGGTGATGCAGCACCCTGGATTTGTGACCTAGGTGAATGGTGTCGACAGTCTGTAATATCCAAGCTCCATCAATTACAAGACCGTTTCAAAATAATTTTATAAAAAGCATTCCAGTATTTTGAAATAAAAGGAATTATATGATTAGTTACATTTCTCTATTTAAGTATAATATATAATAGCTCATTTGAAAAGTTGGGAAATATTTAGAAAATTGAATTGAAATATTTATTTTACGAAAAACTATGTCATTTAAAACGCAGGTCGCGCTATCATGTAGTGTCAGCAAAACAACAAAAGTATTCCTATAATTTCAATGTAATTCGGCCCTGTGCGCTTACATATATCCCAGATTTAATCGCTAAATATAATTAATACATCTCATAAGCTGCAAATTTGTTATATTTGAGTTTATATTAATTTATACAGTTGTAATGAAGACATTGTGGTTTCCAGGTGAATTGCTAGCACCGTGCAGTGTCGCTATTGTTACCTTGAAAACTCGCCAATATTAGACACAATCAGACATTGTAATCTTTTGTGGGGGTTGTGAAAATATCTTGAGTACAAATTTTATGCATCCTAACTTTTACCTTTCTGAATAAGAAAATAAATAAATTTATAGATTATTTCAGCCTCGTAGTGATTGACACAGTGATTGACATAGATATAGATAAAGTAGTCCCGGTGATTGACAATTTAAAGAGCGGACGGTTAGCGTGGTATGGACAGGTGATGCGTAGAAAGAAGATGCATGTGACTAAGAGATGTATGGAAATGGTAGTGCAAAGTAGAGGAGGAAGAGGTCGACCGAAGAAGACATGGATGGAGTGTGTGAATGACGATATGAGAGATAGAGGAGTTACTCTATAACGTAAATGCCCCACCCACCTTGAGATATAAGTTCTAAGGTTTCAAGTACAGTTACAACGGCTGCCACACCATTTAAACCGAAACGCATTACTGCTTCAGTAGTCGTCGTGGCCTAACAGATAAGACGTCTGGTGCATTCGTGTTGAAGCGATGCACCGGTGTTCGAATCCCGCAGGCGGGTACCAATTTTTCTAATGAAATACGTACTCAACAAATGTTCACGATTGACTTCCACGGTGAAGGAATAACTTCGTGTAATAAAAGTGAAACCCGCAAAATTATAATTTGCGTAATTACTGGTGGTAGGACCTCTTGTGAGTCCGCGCGGGTGGGTACCACCACCCTGCCTATTTCTGCCGTGAAGCAGTAATGCGTTTCGGTTTGAAGGGTGGCGCCGCCGTTGTAACTATACTTGAGACCTTAGAACTTGTATCTCAAGGTGGGTGGCGCATTTACGTTGTGGATGTCTATGGGCTCCAGCAACCACTTCACACCAGGTGGGCTGTGAGCTCGTCCACCTATCTAAGCATCTTTTCTAAGATCTAAGCATCTAAGATCTTTTTTGCCACGTACCATCCGGCTATGGAATGAGCTCCCTTCCACGGTGTTTCCCGAGCGCTATGACATGTCCTTCTTCAAACGAGGCTTGTGGAGAGTATTAAGCGGTAGGCAGCGGCTTGGCTCTGCCCCTGGCATTGCTGAAGTCCATGGGCGACGGTAACCACTCACCATCAGGTGGGCCGTATGCTCGTCTGCCTACAAGGGCAATAAAAAAATAATAAAAAAAGCGTTATATAACAAAGAATACATATACGTAAAAATACATAAAATCCCCGTTCTTAAAACAACAACCATTAATACAATCAGGTACTACATACAAAACGACCGCAGAATAAATTCTATCTAGTCGGCGTCATCACACTTTAGTTCCTGAAAGGCGTAATTTATGGCCCAAATGAGTATTATATGTCATAAATATCATATAATACTGTACGTAGTATTAAGACTGAATAGTTGGCAGCGTATCAAAACATTACAAAATCGTTCGGTTTCCTTTAAAACAAGAGGATCGCGTAATAGATGCAGTCCGAGATTCGAACTTCCGCTCGTCACAACGATCCCGCATTGGGGTACAGTCAGTCACACAAGTGCATCGCATTAATTTTCCGATTAATAGATTTGATGCATAGGTACATTAATGAGATACGCTATATATAAAAAAAAACAGTTATGTGTCAATAGCTTTAATATTTATCTATAGCTTTCATTTGATATAGTTCTTAAAAATTCACCGTCATATAAAATTTTATACGAAAATATTTTTACTCGTTAATTCAAAATAGAGTTTTTGCACATAGCAGATTTTGGTTTGACAGCGACGATATGCTCATATAGATATACTGAGATATGCTCATGCTATGGAATGCTCTGAGAAATTGTTTGAGATGATACCATCATCTCGTTTTTACCATCGCACCGCCCGCCACCGGAGTAGAGTTCATCCATACCAACTGGAGCCAGTGCGGTCATCCACAGTTCGTTTCCACATATCTTTTTTGCCACGTACCATCCGGCTTTGGAATGAGCTCCCCTCCACGGTGTTTCCCGAGTGCTATGACATTTTCTTCTTCAAACGAGGCTTGCGGAGAGTATTGAGCGGTAGGCAGCGGCTTAGCTCTGCCCCTGGCATTGCTGAAGGGTATGGGCGACGGTAACCACTCACCATCAGGTGGGCCGTATATTCGTCTGCCTATAAGAGCAAAAAAAAGGGCAAAGTGGAAGTCACCAGACCGCGTAGAAGGTTGCCCATGCGATGGACAGACCAAGTCAAGTCCGTAGTTTGAGGTTGTTTGCTTGACTGTACCAGACTCACCACAAACCGGGAGAAGTGGTGATTGCTCCCGAGACGCATAACCTCTGTCCACATCAACGATACTGAATGACGACCACGACCGCTCTGACAAAAGTGATACGACAAGACTAGTCACTATCAAGCCATCCAGCCGTATGGTTGGCAGCGGCTTGGCTCTGCCCTTGGCATTGCTGATGTCCACGAGCGACGGTAACCACTTACCACAGACCGTACGCTCGTCGACCTAAAAAGGCAATAAAAATGATTAAATCTACAGTTACAAGAAAACCTTTCAAAAACTAACCGAGTCGAACAGCAGCACTCGCTTGATCTAAGCATATTTTGTAGTTTCATACATATAAAAAACTCAGTTCTCATTAAAGTAGCTATTAGTAATAATCGCGATTAAGCCTTAATTTTGTTTGTATTCTGATCTTATTGTAATAAAGTAGCTTAACAGTTTTCAATTTGTTATTCACAGCTAAAACAAGACGCGTCGTGTCTTCACAAAAAAAAAAACAATACTTCATTGCATACAACAATAAAACGAGTCGAAACAATAAGTCATTTAATAGCACTTCTATTGACATGTACACCACTGTCCCACCACTCCTCGTCCCGAATCAGCTTCAGCTAGGATGTCATAAATTATCTAACAGCGTGTCAAATTCATTCGGAGAATGTCTAAGCCGTATGTTTCCGCGCTGTCGGATTTATTAATTGTAAGCGCACTTGTTGGCGAATATGTCAGACGAAATGCTTGAAGCCGTCGACCTGTTTACGAAGTTGAATGAGCGTACAGATATTACGTAAATTGCGATTAATTCGGATTCTCCTTTAGTTTGTGACGTACAGTCGCAGCTGCCTTGCTAAGTTGTGCACTGGTACGGGTAATTGAACATTATTGAACAAAATATTAATATAAAAGATAGAGAGATAAGAAATGTATAATTTATTGCACACCAAAAAAAATCATACAAGTCTTTATTTGTTAAAGATAAATTGATTAAATTTTAAGAATATCTGGCTTCTGAAAATTTACTAAATACTTCATTAAAAATAAAATATAGGATAGGTAATATGTTACTGCCATCTACAGGAGCAATGAGAAACTAATCGAAGCGAAGCCATCTAGTGACCGACGCCCGTAAACATTTTTGTTGATTGTTTGAGTTGCTTTTCTATAACTAATAATTTATGTGTATGGTTCGCACAAAATTCAATTGTTCACGAACAACACTACAATATTCCCTGACCACGAAAACTATACTAAATACGTAACGCAATGAAATAGTAAAATGTAAAAATTGATTAAGCGAGATAAAACCGTAAAAGTGATTTTAATTTCGTCCACGGCTCTCGAATAACGCATCAAATATCTCGAACCATTTCCCCTTCCCGAGCACGCACTCTGCTAGATAGCGAAAGTGATCCCATACTTCAATGAAAAGTGAAAGCCCACCTTTTCCATATACGAGCAAGCGAACTGGGCTAATGATTTGATTAGTTGATTTATGAGGAGCACACATCAGTTGGCTTCAATCAGCAGCCACAAGTTGTTTAGTGTACCGACAGCGAATGAAAGTTTCGTATGAACACAGTCGAACTATTTTTACCTGCCCGCGTTCTAAGCCGACAGGTGAGAATGGTATATGTTTATATAAATAAAAATAAACTCGAAACACTCTTAAATAGTTCATTCTTAATCTGGTTTTAACGATTGTTTTAATGCCCGCGCTCTCTGCGCTTCAATAATTTACGACGAAGCTTAAAATGGCTTCCGATTGTCTTCTTGTATTTTATTGTTTCTGTAAACAACATTTCTCGGATTAAAATGTACGTTGTAAAATCATTTTTCGTAACTCAAACGGACATTTTATATTTAAAGATTAACTTAAAAATGAACATCCTAACGTTTTTACTGGTGGTAGGACCTCTTGTGAGTCCGCGCGGGTGGGTACCACCACCCTGCCTATTTCTGCCGTGAAGCAGTAATGCGTTTATGTTTGAAGGGCGGAGCAGCCGTTGTAACTATACTTGAGACCTTAGAACTTATATCTCAAGGTGGGTGGCGCATTTACGTTGTGGATGTCCATGGGCTCCAGTAACCACTTAACACCAGGTGGGCTCGTCCACAAATCTGAGCAATAAAAAAAAAAAAACGTTATGTGAAAACTATGTATGAATAAAACTAGGTAGGTCTCGTAAATGATGAAAAATATTTTTTTTTTTTACTTTAATGTAATAAATAAACATTCTGTCCCTTGAATGAATCTTAGAAACTTGTATTATCTAGCTTAGCAACTTACAGCTCTTACCTACTGTAGTAACTTTGTTAGAGCCTAGTGAAAGTGATACAACATAGGTAACACTTGAATATGTGTTTAATACTAGTAGTAACACGGTTAGGTTATGTAAACGGTCCTTACTCGCGCTTCCTTCATTCGCATTTCGGTATATGCGTATTTAAAAAAAATTCGACCCAATTCCTATATTCGCGGACAAAGATTTCTTTATTCGTAAATCTAATCAGTATACCTATCGGTACATAAACATTGATAAAAAGGATTCCAATAGGTAGGTATCATTTGTATCCAATATGTAGGTATCATTTGTTTTGAAGTCGTCGTGGCCTAACGGATAAGACGTCCGTCCGTCCGGTGCATTCGTGTTGAGCGATGCACCGGTATTCGAATCTCAGACGGGTACCAATTTTTCTAATGAAATACGTACTCAACAAATGTTCACGATTGATTTCCACGGTGAAGGAATAACATCGTGTAATAAAAATGAAACCCGCAAAATTATAATTTGCGTAATTGGTAGGACCTCTTGTGACTCCGCGCGGGTGGGTACCACCACCTTGCCTATTTCTGCTGTGAAGCAGTAATGCGTTTCGGTTTGAAGGGTGGGGCAGCCGTTGTAACTATACTTAAGACCTTAGAACTTATATCTCAAGGTGGGTGGCGCATTTACATTGTGAATGTCTATGGGCTCCAGTAACCATTTAACACCAGGTGGACCATGAGCTCGTCCACCTATCTAAGCAATAAAAAAACACGCTTTTCCGTTTTCACGGCATTTTTCGGAACATATACCCGGCAAATAGGGAACTTTTACAACCATGCGATGATGCACTATGACAGCCCACTGAGTTTCTCGCCGGATCTTCTCAGTGAGTCGCGGTTCCGATCCGGTGGCAGATTCTGCGAAGCACTGCTCTTTTTAGGGCCAGTGTTAGCAACACCTCCGGTTTGAGCCCTGAGAGCTCACCTACACGCTAGGGCTGATATAGCCTCTCAAAGCTAAAGGAAGGAAAAAGCACGATGACTATTAGTTTCTATAAGCACTTAACCCTAAGCCATTTATTAATCTAAAAAAAGTTGATAGATAATTTTTCATCCTCAGCTTCCTCGTGGTCTCAGTCTCCAGCCGAAGATGTAGAGAAGGCAAAATTGGTACGTCAGCCTCGCCGCGACGAGACCGGAAAACCGCACATAAAAAGACCCATGAACGCGTTCATGGTTTGGGCAAAGGACGAGCGCAGGAAGATACTTAAAGCGTGCCCCGATATGCACAATTCCAACATATCCAAGATCCTGGGAGCCAGATGGAAGGCCATGTCGAACGCTGAGAAGCAGCCTTATTACGAAGAACAGTCAAGACTATCGAAACTTCACATGGAAAAACATCCTGATTACAGGTTAGTTTTTTATTTTATTTCATTGCTTAGGTGGGGGGACGTGTCCACGGCTGATGTTAAGTAGTTACCGGAGCCCATAGACATCTACAACGTAAATGCCGGTAAAAAAAAACGGTAGGTGAGATGAGTTTATTAACACTGACCCTAGCAAGGTCGTCTTATTTATTTGTATATAGATAACACTCGTCCCATAATTTTAACACAAACTACAAGAATATATTACATACGTGTTAAATGCACGACTTTACATTCTATTTTATTATTTTTCTTGTTTCACAACATACCTATTCAAATAGTCTACGACATTATGCGGAAACAACCTGTACATACGTGATGCTAATAAATCTTTTGCCTGTCCCATTTACAAGTTATTTGTGGAGACCGTACAATTTATATCAAAACGAACGTTAACTTTCAGATATCGACCAAGACCGAAAAGAACGTGCATTGTTGACGGGAAGAAGATGCGAATATCCGAATACAAGAATCTGATGCGGACGCGCCGACAGGAAATGCGGCAGCTTTGGTGTCGCGACGGGGGCAGCGAGCTTGGCTTCCTGCCGGGGCTCTCGTCTCCGGGCCCCTCGAACAGTTCCCCTCCCCCGAACGGGGGCAGCTACATGAACCAGTCGTTCTCCCCCCCGCTGTCCCCCGGCGAGGAGGATTGAGGGTCGGCGCGCGGCTGGCCCTACCCGCACGCCGCGCCGCACCTACTCCACGCACACCACCCCTGGTAAACCATCGCGAATTTAGACAATTCGACTTTGGTCCGGAACGCTAAAACATTAATTCGGAATAGGCAATCGGACAATATCACAAAAACTCTATAAACGAAATGGAAACTGCTATTTCATAAGCTATCTTCCTACTTATAAACGCGTGACGTCATACGTGGGTACATAAACGACGTCATTTGTAGTGTTTCGAGAACGATTTAAAAATATTAGGAAATGTAATTTAATCTTGTGATTTAATGTAGCATTAAAATTAATGTGTATTCATTTTAATTATTTCAGATAAATGTGTTGATTCATTAATTATCTGTATGTATCTTTGTAAAATTACATATTGATTTTCGAAACCCCCCGATTGCCTATTGTATTGGTAACGATATAGTATTTGGCTAATGAACGTAGTAATAATCTAGAAATATTTATTATCATCTTAGCTCCTCACGTGCGATATCAGCAGGCAAATTAGATACTAAATTAACCTATGTAAGTGTAAAGGTATGGCTACAAGGATCTTTACGTCATTATACGCTATCCGTCACTGCTTTTGTAAATAAACATGAAAACTATAGAAGTTTACTTAATCAAACTAATTGTTGATAAACTAGTGTCTCGAATCGGATCTCTCGTATAAACATTTATATTAAAATAATGAGATTATTCCATTAGAGAATTAAGGATTTGTAACGCATATCTCATTGTCTATACTAAAGTTTTTTTTTTTTTTTTTAATAAAATCATACATCACTTTTAATTGGAATGTTGTAATTTTTTTTTTCATATATATTTTTTTTTAAATATCGTTTTTGTTTTTTTATCTGGTTACATAATTCATTTTCTTAAGAGCATATTATTTTGAAAAGGTGAATCGGACTGTGTCACAGAATACCATCATCACAAGTAAATACTACGTGTAATCTGTATATAATCATGTTGTTAGCTTTGTAGATAACATTCACATAATAACACTTAAGTAATATCCGGCTAATATTTAGGTATTGTAAGTTCATATATTGATGTAGAGACTTAGGATTTAGTGAAACTTTTGACTTTTGCGTGGCCATGTATAAAAATTAGTTCGAAGTAAAATATAACGAAAACTCGTTGTTACGAAGTTAATATGCGAAACCAAAAATAAGCTTTGTGCTTTGAAAACGTTTGTGTTGTGAACACACATGGGAAGCTGTAATCCAGTGAGATTATATGCATAATGATTTAAATACTCATATTTTAAGAGATTGGTAGAAGACATTTCTACGGTGAATGTAAATAGAGTAATAAAAAAAACATGGTTAATGTTCTTTTAATGTCGGTTAAATAAAAATATGTGTATACTTAAAGAAACTCACAGTAAGTATAATATCTTCTGACAACATTTTAGCATTTAGGTTGTTGTATGAGAACTGAACATTCACATTGTGAACATTCGTGAGTTTTTTTTGTTTGTTTTTAATTGTAATAAACTCATAATAATTAGGAATTTTAGATGAAAATGTCATGATATGAATGACAGCAAAATTAGGTGAATCGCTATAATTGAAATGCCATAACTAGGTCAATTTTAATGATGTCAATTTGTCGAAAACCCTAAATTAAATACGAATAATGTTCTTATTCAGTCGACATTTTGTAAACAAGTTACGAATTCATACAAAATAAAATACTTTCGTGCAAAAGGACCTGATACTACTGCACGTGACGTTTTGACATTTCGTGACTGTAAATTTTGACACGTGCGCGTATTTGGGGCAGCGTTATTTAAATACTAAAAAAAAAAACATATTGAATTTTTCGCTTTATCGAATCGTGCAATTTATTATAAGTAGGTTTTAGACGAATAATAAACTGTAGCCACACACACGCATATTAAATATTGTATCAAGTAGATTTAGTACTTGTGTAGTTGTAACTTGTAAATCGAGTAATGTTGATGTAGACGCCATTTCTATTGTTATTTATTTCATCTTAGCGTATTTTGTTTTGTTTCATTTTATTATTTCTTAATAATTTTTGTAAGTAAAATGCCAGTAATCGAAGATTATTTAGCGTACGTTCGTGGCTATTAATATGACGTTTTAAATTAAGTAGTACATGCTAAGGGTTAGTAATGTGGTTAAATTATTTATTTTTTATGTTGAAATACTGTATATAGATTGATTTATTTCGATGTAAAATGTTATCTGTGGTTATATGTAGCGATACTTAACTTGTCAGTGAGCGATCTCGATCGATTGATATTACAGCAGCAACAGTACGTACTTCTTGCCATAAACACTCTTGTTAGTACGCAATGTACTTAAAAATTTGTTAAAATTAATGAATAGTTTTTTTTTAATTGTTTTTTTTTTGTTATTGTCTGAACATATTTAATTAGGATTGGAGGATCTGTTTTTATTTCTTTCTCAAATCATTTAAGTAGCTAGAATTTAGGTTTTGAATACCAAGTATAAAAATTCAGGACACATTATCTAAAAATTGTGCCAAAACCCAGAAAGTATAATAAAATCTAAACATTAAAAACACTTTTGTTTTATTTATGGAAACTAATTTTATTTTGGTTTGAAACATTACGTGTTTTCTAGAGATGCACCATAGAAGGAATTTTTGGAAAACTAAACGATGGTTATGTTTATTCATACATTTTGACGTGACAACGTCTTATAATTCGATTGAGCCGGCTGCACGCGCAAAAAAACATGACTCATTGAGGCGTTCCATTTAAGGCTTGAAGTGCAAGCGAGAGCGCGCAATGAGCGACTAAGAGGCACATCAATCTCCGCGTTCGGCAGCGTTCGACATCTGTCTCTCTCCTACTTGAGTGAGCGATGCATCTGCGTGGACAGCTGCTATACAATAATACATTTAGGTACATGTTTTCTTCAAGTATGAAGTTCAGTGAAAAGTGAATGCGGTGTCAATTGTCCATACAAAATATCTATCAAACAAATAAAATTAAAATTTTCTTTTGAAAAATGAAACCATTCCATTAGTATTTTCTTATGACGTTGTCACGTTCAACTATCGTCAGTAAGCCGACTTTACAGACAACCGTTTTTTTTTGCCTGGCTATTCACTGGTAGCCTAAGGGGTTATTTCAGCTACGCCCAGACGGGTAGGTGAGCTCGCGGGTTCAACCTGAGAGAATTTGCTAACACTAGCCCTGGTAAGAGCGATTCGCGGAATCTACCACCGGCTCGGAATCGCGACCCACTGAGAAAATCCGGCGAGAAACTCAGTGGGCAATATTTATACAATAGCTTTTTTGTATTGCATAGTTGGGTGGATGAGCTTACAGCCCACCTGGTATTAAGTGGTTACTGGAGCCCATAGACATATATAACTTAAATGCGCCACCCACCTCGAGATATAAGTTCTAAGGTCTCAGTATAGTTACAACGGCTGCCCCACCCTTCAAACCGAAACGCATTACTGCTTCACGACAGAAATAGGTAGGGTGGCGGTACCTAGACGTGCGGACTCACAAGGTCCTACCACCAGTTTGACTACGTAGTAAACCCCTGTTTATTTCTGCCGTATAGCAGTCACGTGTAAATCAATGTGGATTGCAGCAGATTGTGGATTACTTTCAGATGTCTATGGACCTCAACACCTGGTGCGTCACTTCCCCAACTTCGCCAGAACTAGATAATCTAAAAACATTAATTTTCACGCCAACTGAAATTATGAATTGATAAAGAATTATAAAAGAAAAAAAACCTTGTAATACACAAAACATATTTATTTGTTAGTAATAAAAAATATTCCTTTACATTCAGTTGATACATCTATACATTCTATATTCGACATTTAAACTACTTATTTGAGTTAAATACTAAGGGGTATTGTTTTATCCTACTAAATATTATCAGTACAAAACATTAATATGCTGCTAATTCTGATTGGAGAAACTGAGCATTTTTAAGCGTATAACATAGAGGTTCGAAGGTTAGGTGGTATGTTTGTTCATGACCTTGAACCGTTATATGCCGATAATTGTGCCAATCAACAAAACTGATCCACTAATCCAATAATGACGTTTGATATCGAGGGATGAAAGGCTTGATACGCGACATTTATTTTTGTAATTAAAGGTGCGTTTTATTTAGAACTAGCGACCCGCCCTCGCTTCGCTTCGGAAACTGTAATTTATTATTGATTTCTCCGCTATTTAATGGATCTTATTATATATTACATATAAACCTTTCTCTTCAATCACTCTATCTATTAAAAAAAAAACCGAATCAAAATCCGTTGCGTAGTTTTAAAGATTTAAACATACATAGGGACAGACAGATATAGGGACAGAGAAAGCGACTTTGTTTTATACTATTTAGTGATTAGCATCGACAGTGCGATGTTTTTAAATGAACTACAATTAAGTTTACTCTATTCAAATAGCTGAAGAACTTTTGTTTCTTATGATATTTTTTCTAAATTTTAAAGTTTAATTGGCTCTCCTGTAATTTTGCAAAAATCGCGCTTAAACATTTATTAGTCGTTCACCCCTCGAATTATGAGCAATAACATAATATTTTACATCAGTACATAAGTTTTTTGGTTTAGTCTTCAAAACGAAATAAATCAAATACGTACTTACGTCGATATTACGACGATCAGAAAACTGCCAAGTCACGAACACAATCTTTCATATATAGGTCAAATCGGTATAATATCGAGTTTCCCTACCGCTAATCAACAAATATATAATAATAAAAATGTATTTTATGACGGCTGTCCTTAAGAACCATAATGCGTGATAACGCGGCAGAAATATACGTCCTAATTAAGAGTAAAAACAAACAAAAGATATGTTTTGCATAACTAACAAACTAATAAAAACTAAAGAAAAATCGTGTACTAGCATGTATTCATAACAAAAACAATTATTTGTTTATATTTTTATACATGAGTTATTTTTAGAACCATCATTACAACGATAGATATATTACACAAAAAATATATTCGAAAAGTTTAAAAAATCAGTGTTACTCTAATTGGACAATTAAATCACCATTTTTTTTTCTATCTGGCAACACACGCAAACTTGTTTCCTCGTATATTTTTCCCTAAACTAAGATTAGACAGAGATACATATTATTATATATAGCAAATCAGTATTTTTCTATAGATATGATATGACATAGTATTAAAAACCAGTGACATATTATTAACGTAATTATTACGAAAACATTTTAAATAGGTGCTTAATGATGACAGAAAAATATTTGTGTTACTTTAGAAAATTCGGTTACCAAAGAGCTTTATGGGCATTTGCGCTGTAGATGTCTATGGGCTCCAGTAAACACTTAACACCAGGTGGGCTGTGAGCTCGTCCACCCATCTATGCAGTAAAAAAGAAAAAAGAAAGTAACCTTAAAATTTCCGTATAAATAATGCATCGAGTGAGCTTGCACTCCGGCTCGGCTTACATAATACAATTGAGACTGCGACCTCATGTCTCAAACTCGACAGCATTTAGTGTGGCCCCTTTTAGTCTCTTAACCTCACAGAGGGCAAGCCGAGGTTAGTTGACGCAATGATTTTTACTATAATTCATAAGAGCAATGACAAAAACTGAACTTTTGTTAGTCTATTGCAGTAAATTGTTGTTTTTTTTATAAATTCCCATATTCTTCCCTCATTTCGTGGAATATAAAGTCGAGAAAGTTCTTTACCAAATTCCAGATTTTTTTCCCTATTAACATTGCTGACAAGACGGTTGCTGATACATTCCTGATATACGGTTTCAAATTAGTGCCGTTACGAAGTACAGTTGTAATAATATATTATATTAACTAAGCGTATGGGTTTAATAAATAATATGCGACAGTCTCATAAAAAAAAAATATCTATGAAAAACATTAGGATATTTCTCTTCGAAGAATATAATCATATGATATCTAAAAAGTAAAATTAAGAAAAATAAGCTTTATGATCGCAGCTTAAGTACCAAATTAAAATGATAAACCTATTTAGAACATTTAAACTATGATATTCTAATCCGTATCTAGGTACTTATTATTATTATTCACAAAATAAATAGCACTATAAAATTTTGTTTCATACACTAAGTACTGTATTACAATAAAATTATTATATTTAAATAATATCGATTTAAGGCAAGCTCTACTACATTGATTCGCACTTAACGAACTAGGTAGGTAATTAATTACCTACTTTAATAATAAATAAATAAACGTTTTAATCGCATTTATTCGTGTGAAATAAATCGATTCATTATAAATATTATTAAAAGTGTTACCATCCTAAAAAAATATATGAGAATGCCCCAGTGTTGCTACTATACAAAAAAAACCTACCTTACGCGTAGATTTTTCAAGCAAAAGGCCAATGATATTTTATCTGATACACGAAAAAACTATGAATGTTATTAATAAAATTAATCTTTCATTTCACATCGACGCTTTTACACGCACAAGCGTGCGGGCACAATTTCAGTTTGTTTAAATCCAAACACGCACCGTGGAAAGTGTGGCCGCATTTAAAAACCCAGAGTCCGCCATCTTTGATCAAAACGTCATTTCGTAACGGCAGCCCGCACAGAGCGCAATCGGATACCCCGTTGTTAATGTCGGCTATGTTATCTAAAATGTCGGTGAAATCGTTTTTATCGTTCGAAGCCAACGGCTTCAGGCCCCAGTGCCGGGACTTCGCTGCCACCGATATCGGCAAGGAAGTGTTCTTCAGTTGTCCTCCTGTTGTGTTTCGGAGAAGATTGCATATCTGTTGAAAACAAAGCGATTTTGCTTAATAATAAAATCGTATTCCTTTATTTTTATTAACTGAATTATAAACTTATGAGACTCTGAAAAATTGGGGGGGTTGGGGTGAAGTGGGGTAAATTGAATTTGGTTCAATTCAACCCGTTGAAGACCCAAGTTTGCGCTTTCAATGCGAAGAAGGACCCCTTTGTCATGGCGCCGCAATTCCAAGGAGTATCCCTGCAACCTTCCAAGAGTATTGGGATACTTGGGGTCGACATTTCGAGCGGTGATCAATTTCGGAGTCATTTGGGGGGCTAAGCCAAGTTAGCGTCAAAAATGCTGGGAATCCTCAACAGAGCGAAGCGGTACTTCACGCCTGGACAAAGACTTTTGCTTTACAAAGCACAGGTCCGGCCTCGCGTGGAGTACTGTTCCCACCTCTGGGACGGGGGTCCCAAACACCAGCTACTTCGATTTCACTCCACGACACCACTCTTATGCAATCTATACATATAAATAAAATTAGAGTGTCTGTTTGTAATATTGAAATAACCGCTTTTTACGACATGCATATGAATAGGTAAGGTACATACACCAAAATAACATTTTTTACATTTTTTCCTGTCTGTCTGTTGGTTCCGGCTAATCTCTGGAACGGCTGGACCGATTTTGATGAGAATTTCACTAATAGGTAGCTGATGATATAAGAAGTAACTTAGGCTACTTTTTTAGATTAGCTTCGCCCCGCGGCGTCACCCGCAGATGTTGTCGTACCGCGCGCAACATGACGGGACTCGAAGCGAGGGCGGGTCGCTAGTAAATAAATAAAAGTCACTAGAAATAATATTTAATAACAATCTTACCTCATGTTTAGAGTCTTCATATCTATAGCTGGTGTATAGAGCGTCGACTAGTTGCGCTGTCACCGTCGAATCATACTTCTCGAACATGGTAACCATCAGGCACGTGTGATAGAACTTGACGGTCACCTCGCCCGGCTCTATCAGACGTGAATGCTCCTCCATTATCCTAAGTGAGTTCCTCCCGCCGACGCTTTTGATCATCAGCGCCCCCAGATCGTCCCAGCACAGCGTGTCCTTGACGGAAACGTTGCTGAACTTCTTCGAGCAGTTCAGACAAACGTTCGCGTGCAACGTGGCGTACAGCTGGACCGCTCTACTCCAGCTGTCCAAAGTGAACTGCGGCAGGAAGTTGTGCAGCAAACTCTCATCCAGCATCTGCATTAATATCCTCAAGATATTCACGAGATCTTCGTTTCGTCTCAAATATAAAATTTTCCTCCACAAATACGGCATCCGTTTGCACGTGTCGTAGCATTGCTCTTTCGTCGGACTAGACCACTGTCTCTCGATGAATTCGTCGATCAGCTCGAAGAAGATCGGGTTTTGCTTGGTCCTCGCGTAAGGAAGCGGGTAGCCGCACTCGCAACCAAAGTCCGTATGTTTCTGGCCCTTTAGATTAACTGATATGCAGGAGTCGACAAAGTATTTGTACAGAACCTCATCACTTATGATGCAGTCCAAGAACTCGGCCCGTTTCGTCGTCTCGCTTAGATACTTCAAGAATATATTGTTCGGTACGTATTTAGATTCCTCCGGCGAGCCGACGGACGCGCAATAATCCTCCAACAGTCTCATCAATTCGTAAACTGACCTAATATCACAGGCGAAGCTTTCTATAATAGAAATTAAATTCGATTTTTCGTCTTCCTTACCGACAAGGCTTAACCTAAAATATTGATAGAGAGATTTACAGATTTCGTCTTTGTCTGAACTAATATTATTTTCTATTTCTATGGCTTTTTGACTAGGTTGTTTGAAAACTATATCGCGTTCCAATACAGGCGTTTGATCAAGAGCTAAAGGTTCATCTCTTGATATTATTTTGGGAGTTTGGGCGGGGGGCACAATTAGTTTCTCTTGCGGTTTCTCGACACTGAGGTGCTTCATTTTCCCTTCGAAGTCGTCCCATTTCTCTTTTAAAATCTTTTTACTCGTATTCAATCTGTCCGTGACCGACACACTGAAGTCTTTCAACGTCTGCATGGCCTCCGGTGGTATGTTACCGAAACTATATTCTTCGTTATTGTCGATTGTTTTATCCATTTCACTCATCAATGAAGTTTGTGCGTTATATGTATTGTCGACCACGTAAATTCCAGATTTCACTTTCTTGCCTTCGTTCTCTTTCAATCTTTCAAACTTCACTAACAGACTATGGATAGTTTTCAACAGTTCTTTATCGTCAATTTTCTCTTTCAGACCGGCGAGGATGTGCAGCCTCGTTGACATCTCGTTGGCCAGTAAATAATCTTTGTATTGAGCACACAAATTCGCACATAAACGATGCTTGTCATCGACGTAACATTTGATCAGGAATTTGTCTATTTTCATGAACTTCAAATTGATTAACGACCCGTTATTTAGCCACACGTATATCGCATCACCGTAGACCTTACAGTCGGCTATGCTTTTGTAACGAGCGCACCAAATCGTGTGGTCAACATTATCCAAGTTGAGAAAGAAAAGAGCGTCTTTCTTGTACGAAAATATGACGCCATTTAGATTGTAGATCCTCGGAAAGTTGACCGATAGGCCGTCAGCGTTAATCGTGGCCATTTCATCGAAACTATGTCTTTCGTTTTCATAAGCGTCTACTGTGAGAATATTCATGGGACTCTTTCCTAAAATCTGTTTGAACTGGTGCGTCCTTTTGACTGTCCCATCGACGGCGGCTTCCCACAGCCGAGACGAGGGTCTGGCGGCGAAGACCAATGTGTTATCCAGTCCCCTACCGATGGCGAAGCTGCTGTCCTCATTGATAATACTGTATTTCCTGACTTCCGAATAATCCTTAACTCTGTTCGTGTTAATCTCGACGGCGTTCTCTTTGTTGACGAAACAAGCACCGAATTCGCCGTCCCTTAGTTTCTGGCCTATCTGCCTGTATTGTTCTTCGGTCGTGTCGCATAGATAACACCGGGTCAACGTCGATACCAATAGCATATACGATTTTACGTCAATTTGACATACACGAGAATCCAAATTCATGATCGTTTGCGACGAACTCTGGAACATTGTTTTCGCCTGAAACAGCGCAAGCGAACACTCACTCACTTATAGACCATAGACGGGAAATATAGATAGACCATTTACCTATGCGAGAAATATAGACGTAATAAATGAAAAACATCTCAAAAAAATTACAAGATGATTCGTGATTATTTCTCAAATTATGATTACAAGTATTCGTCACTTATTTAAAGTAAATTCGGCAGTTTTCTCTACCCTATTAGTGAACGTCTTATTTTGCAAATGGTGCGACAATTATGATGGTACTAACCCATCGACAATTCCCACCAACGACATGGTTATTTTTTATTATGATTCTTCACATTTTATATGCAACCATAACTGAGGGTCAGCTGGTGTTAAGTCGTTGCTGCCGCCTCTTGAGATCAAGTGGATGACCCCACCTTCAGACACGAGGTCGAACTCTTAATTGAAGACATTAGTGGATGAAGGGGATATGAAACAATTTGTGATTTTGCGAAAACGGGCAACAAACTTTTGTTACTTGTACTTTTTATAGCCTTCAAACCCGGAGTTTTAAGGTCTAATATGGTTTATAGGCACATAGCACCTTCATTCAATGTTAAAACAAAAAAATTTAAGAATGGTACTTAACCCCTTCATCAACCCATGTCTTCAATTGTATCACGACTCTTCAAAGCCCGAATAACTGATTCGCGGCACATATGTATGTAGGGCAGTAAGCAAGTATTGGTTTCAATTTGTCTCAACTGGTTCCAGAGTTCTCTACTACGTCATTCAATCGCACCACTGGGTATAAAAAGGCGCAAAATAAACGACTCATAAGTAAGAAACTAATTTACTGGTGGTAGGATCTCTTGTGAATCCGCACGGGTAGGTACCATCACTCTGCCTATTTCTGCCGTGAAGCAGTTGTGCGTTTCGGTTTGAAGGGTGGGGCAGCCGTTGTAACTGTACTTAGACCTTAGAGCTTATATCTCAAGGTGGGTGGCATATTTACGTTGTAGATGTCTATGGGCTCCAGTAACCACTTAACAACATGTGGGCTGTGAGATCGTCCACCCATCTAAGCAATAAATAAAAAATATCGGCTGTACACTCACGATGAAACTCTGCAGCTGCAGGACGGCTATCTTGCCTACGTCGTCGCCGCTAAAGAGCATGTTGCCGCTCCAGGCCAGCGCGGTGACCTCATTGCCCTGGTGCTCCTTGGACGTGACTACCGAATGCAGGGCGTTGGGTCCCTGTTCGCACCCTGACACCGTGATAACGCCACGCCCGTTCGCGAAGCCGACGTGCTTCTCGTCAGCCGATATTGAAAGACGCGTGATAGCGCCATCCTGAAGTTAAATAAGGAAATTTGTGTGCTTATTTATATATTCTTTATGCATATAATTTAAATAGACGCAGAAGATCTCCAGCTATATCGGCACTTCTCAGAGCCTGACGTTGAATCGGCTATTGCTGCGATGAACAGTGATCTGAAGTCTATCAGTGAATGGACAAAAGCCTACGGTGTGCAACATTAATCCGGGAAAATCACAGGCTATCATTATAGGGGGTAAACAATTGCGCAGTAGACTCAGCGATCCTATACTCCCCCCAATTTATTTGGATGGGACTCAAATAACTCTAACCGATTCAGTTAAAAACCTGGGTGTTATTATAGATCGACATCTTTCGTGGAGTTCTCACGTTGCTGAGATTAGTAGGAAGGTGCACTTCGCCTTGCACTCGTTGAGATGTTTGCAGGGCTTCTTACCTCAGCATACAAAAATATCTCTCGTCCAAGCTCTCATTCTACCCATAATTGATTACGCCGATGCCTGCTACTTGGATGCCACTGAGGAGCTCTCAAACAAGCTTGAGAGGATGCAAAATTTATGTATCCGTTTTATATACAATCTCAGAAAATCCGATCATGTTTCTCATTTTCGCAAAGAACTTAAATGGCTCCCTATACGCCTTCGTAGGAATACTCGTCTCCTATTCAATATCCTACATAAGCCCACTTCTCCCTTATATTTACGTGAGCGATTCTCTTTCATTCGTTCTCCTGATGCTCCCTGCAGGTCCAACCAACGTTCTGTTTTGTTATTCCCTTCTCACAAAACCAATTTCTATTCTCACTCCTTTACTGTGCACGCGGTCAGACTGTGGAATTCGTTGCCGGCTGACATCCGAGTTTGCAAGTCTGTTTCTGCTTTTAAATACAAGGTCAAACAATTTTATCTCTCATCAACCGAATGATCATGGTTCCAACTCTTCGAATATATGAGTGTTACTGTGTTACTTATAATATTTTGTACTCAAGTTTAACAATATTTGGTATGTGTATGTGCATTATTATAATTCTCATGTTGTATTTGTTATATTAGTTATGTGTTATTTGTTCTACACACACTTATCACTTTTTATTATTATTCTCATTATCCTCTCGCAGGTCTGCTGGAAGAGATTTCTTAAAGAAATAAGCAGTGCCTTTGTACATAATTTTCCTATTACTCTGTAATATGTCTTTTTTTTCTGTGTGTACATAAATAAATAAATAAATAGCCTGACCCAAACAAGGCTTCAGCGGCCTCGAAGCATTAAATCTCTTCCAAAAGCACTGCCATGGAAGGACGTGGGACCCCACCTTGTGTACTTTCCCAAGAAAGCCTCATTTAATATACAGACTCTAGATCAAGTGATGTCGGTCGTAACAGGCAAGGTATGCGGAAGAAGGCCCAGATGAGAAGTGTAATGCGCTGGTCGGACCAGATACGCTCCACTCTCAATACTTCAGTCCACGTTACTATCCACATATCCGAGGATAGGCAGGAATGGCGCAGAATAATACAGGAGAAAGTTGTTTGAGGAGGCCACGACCCTCAGCATTGAGGACTATCGCCGCAAGGAGGAGGAGGATGCATATGCTAGATGGGTGGACCAACTCAAGGAGGTGACTGGAGGCCAGATACAGGGAGCGGTACATATGGCGCAGAACCGGACCGAGTGGAGAAGATTGACATACAGTCACGATTTTCAGCATTGAGGGAACGACCAAAAGAAGATAAAGAAGAATGCATATGCTCTACGTGGAAGAGGAATTGCCACCAGGACTTATGGCAGGATGCGCGAGAGACCTATGCGAAAGCAAAACAATCTTTGCCGATGTCAAATGTTTAGAAAAATTAAATTAATAGTAGGTATGTAGCTAAATATGAATTAAGGTTAACAACCTTAACCGTAAAGGCTTATTTATCTTTATCTTATGCATAAAAATTCAGTGGCGAATCTAATGCCTAAAGCATTCTGTGCCAGTCAACCAACGATGGTGTAGAGTCCTGTGTTAGATGCATTCCTATTTGAGGAAAATTTTAATAATATTATATACATATATAAACACACGCACAGTATACATTCATAGACATAACATACAACACCGTACATATTATAATAACATAATGGTAATACAAAATTCAGATATATGTATATCTCTATACATATTGTCATACATATATAATCATATACACATTTATAAGACACGAAAAACAAAAAAATATTGTGAGAATAGGGCACAGAAAAACTACAAGACACTAGAGTAATGAATACAGTAATTATTAGATGTTAATGCTACTTTTCGTTCAGAAATAATGCCGAAGCTTTATTTTGAAAGCTAGACGATCAGAGAATAAACATGGCTATTTGTCAACTTGTACATGGCCCTAAACTAGGACACCCTGTATTATGGGAAACAGAGAGATAATAAAGTGATATGCAAACTTAAATACTCAGAGACAGAGAGAGAATCATAAAAATCTCAAAGTGAATGCTTCCGCCCACCTTGAGACTTGAAACTTAATGCCTCAATGATAAATAGGCAAATAAAAATTTTAATAGTTTTATTTTTATTATGCAATGCTATTCCTGATCGTAGACAGCATTCGTGAACGTGTATTTTTCATTTAAAAAATTGTGTCTGTCTGCGAGATTTGAATACAGAGACAGTGGCAGACAGTGGACTGATTCGAATCAGTTTCAAAAGGTCTCAGATCTGAGTAGAGCTGTAGATACGAATTAAAAAAATAATATTATTAATTTGTAAGTCATTAGATTAATAAAGTGGGTAGTATTCACTTTGTTTTGTTAACGTTAGATATCCAAATTCATCTTTATATCTGATGCTACCACCACCAGTACAACCGGTACTAAAGGAGATTCAAAATCCAATTGCATCATATAGAAATAAGAATTTTCTTTGAACACTACTTTTCCTTGACATAAGATATTCTACACGTGTGCATCATAATGAATTCGTGACACTCGGTAGCTATTTATTTAGGTGTTTTTACTTAAAGCCATGTTTAACGAGGAAAGTGTTTTATTTTAAATTTAAAGGCGGAAACCGGAATTAATTTAATTAAAAGAATTTTGAATATATTAACGAGGAAAGTGTTTTATTTAAAATTTAAAGGCGGAAAACGGAATTAATTTAATTACAAAAATTTTGAATAAGATATTTGTGTACTTGTCTGTTTATTACCTATCTGTTATTTAGCATTCTTTAGCAATAAACAATTCTCTGTTAAAAGAAAAACGTCTGATAGTAACATTAATATGTACAATTACAAATTACACTAAAAATGAACCAATCACAATTGAATCTTTGATAAGATATTATGAAACGGACAGAAACAAACACATAGGTCAGTGTAAACCTTTTTCAGACCAGACGTGATTGCAATAAATGTATCTTATAATAAAATTGTATATCCTATAGTTTATGAATCTTTTTGTAACCCAGATTCACATCTTTATTTTTGAAAGTGTAATTTCTGTGGATATAACATAATTACTTACCTTATTTGGAATAAGTTGCACAAATTCACACGGATTCTTGTTGAATATGTAAATACCACCACTCGTAGCTCCAAATGCTAACAGCGATTTTGAAACATCAAAGCATGTGTACTGAAAATTGAATTTAATTTGCTATAAGAAATTTATAACAGAATAAAGTGGTGACTTTTTGGGGAGAACATGAGGACTGGAGTTGTGTGATTTGTTTTATTTTGTCTATTTAGTGTTTTTTCAGGTTTAAATTAAATGCATAATAATTGTGGTTTTATTAATTGTTTAGTATATGTGAAAGTGAACAAATGTGGGAAAATAAAACAAATCCGTTGGACGTAACTTCTCGGGATCCTTCAAAAAGTTCACTGAAAAGTCTCAGTAAATGACCACCATTTTACTGGGATTATTATATATATTATATTTATGTTATGTCACTATTGGTTTCCTTCGTTTTTATTTTTCATATACCGTAAATAATTAAAAGTGAATCATAAAAATCTTATTACTTGATGCTGGCTAATGCACAAACCGTGCCAGAGACAAAAGATAAGGAAGAAGAATATAGTGGTATGTTTCAATCTCATTTAACTGTAAAAAATGTGGTCTAATACATCTCATCCATTTCTCTCTTACTTCCGTCTCGCGCTGAGGCCACATCTACAATTTCAAACAGAGCAGGAAAAATATGATTATAATACATAAATCTAAGATGTTGTATTGAACATTATATTATATATAGCCATACTTCTCTTACATTTGTCAACGGTATTTGTGCCTGAAGCCTTTTCTATATTTCTTTTGTCTACATTCATAATGAGTGATCATTCTTTATATTTAGTAAAGCATTTGTACAGTTGCCATGAGGTTTTAATTTTATAATTCAAACCTTGCATCTAAGCACACTCAATTTACTCTTTAATGAATGTTAACTTAAGACTTTAAATAGCAAGTTGTATAATACAAATTGTGTTATAATATACAAAGTCATGACGTCCATGGAAAAGAACAGTAATTGAGATAATAATTTCAATTCAAATTAATAATAAAAATTTGGATGAGAACAATGTATAGATTAGCCCCATTTATGATAGCTTACAGAAATATATTTGAAAAAATAGGGATAATTATTGCGTAGATAAGAGTTAGCTCTCGTGGGGGGCGTAACAGAAGAGATGTAGTGGTTTACACATCATTAACATTGTGTAACTGGTTGATAAGTACAATTACAGCTATAATTAAACTCTCACTTAGAGCGAAAGACGGCTCAGTTACCTATATATTCGTCGTATAGGACTTGAAGTAGTCATAAATCCCAAAATGACCAGAAATAAAAATTGGTAATTAAATAGATCGAAAACAAACAAAGATATACTGGAAAACAAATACTGGCTGTTTTTAAATGAGCAGGAAAATTTTACTGATCTCGTTCACGAGTTACAATTAAAAGCGTACATCTATAATCGGGTTATTTAAATATTTTTTGAACATTCGCCAAATAAACACTCACCTTTATACGTTGTACATTTTTGATTGGGTAATTAATGCATTCTGTAACATTTGGAAGTTCCAGCAATATATAAGGAGGAGGCATAATATTCGACATTTTTATACTATCATTTTTCTTATTTACAAAATGTTTTTTATTTATTTAGATTTAAGGCAAGAACTCATACAGTGCCTTCACTCAATGTGAAAATGACGATGTCAAAATTGACACTTATAACTTCGAGCTTAATGACAGTGACACTGACAGCATAGACAAAAACAATTATGTTAATGCAGTTGCTCACCAACTTACGTTCAACATTGTGTGTTTAAGGTATTTTTGAGAGTTGAATAAAGTGACATTGTTCGCATTGTGATGTTCGTTTCGCAACTTCATAAATGACCTCTAATTGTTATCAATTAACAAAATTAAGGTGGAAACGATCAGAACTAGACTTCGAAAATGTGAAGCTCGTGGCTATCTACAAATCATGGTTATCATCCCAATCTACAAATCCAGTTAGGCGGTTAATCTTGTTAAATATCATCATGGGGTTCCGAAATTATTTTGGATATAAGACCACTTTTTTCTAAATGAACGGATACCTCAGACCTCTAAAGGCAAATTACTATAAAAAAATTATTTCCTATTGATACAGAATACTTGCGAGTATTGTTTTGATGCAAAATCGACAGGTTATCAATTAAATTCATCTATCCAGAAAGGAACGCATCTGAACGAACAAGACGCATTTTTTTTACGATTGATGGATTACTTTTGGCCCGGAGGCCTTTCCAGTTTCACCAGGACAGGTGGGCGAGAAAAAGCTCAGCCAGGAGGGGTGGAATTTGCTAACAGCTGTCCGAGTGCCTCTAAAGGAGACCTAACAACTCAAAAGAAGTTGCTTCGCGAATGAATTTTCTACCGGTCGGAATCGCGATCCGTGGAGAAGATTCGGCGAGAAGCTCAGCGAGCTGATGCATGGGCTAGGTAGCACGTCGAACTCTTTGCCGAATTCGATACGGTTACCGGGGTCCCTACGCCTGCTCCTAGTGTTGAATTGTGAAGGCTTCTAATGCAAGATTTATTGGATCGAATGGATCCGTAAGAACGTGTCTAAGGTATCGACGGTGACTGGCTCCTGCGTGATCACGATTCGGGGAGTACACAACGGCGGCAACGATAAGGGGCTTACATGACGCATTGTCTTATCGAAGTAACGTTCCGACGCTGACTTCATGTGTTTTCGGATCGATTCAAGGCCCAAGTCGTCGTGTAAGTCGATGTTCTTCTCGAACCACGGAACTCCAACAAATAATCTCCAAAAGCGGGATTGTAGGGATTGTAGGGGTTGGAGGGTGGCTTAAGCGAGTGCGAGTCGCGTGAGCGAACACCACACACGCATAAGTCATGACGGGCCTTATGCAAGTTTTGTAAAGTCTTAGGCTTGTTCCGAAGGGACATTTTACTCCGCTTATAGATCATGGAGTACAGTCTGTTGAGAATAAATGTGGCATGGTCGCGGACTGATTTTATTAGCGGGCGAATCCATCCAGGGTGACTCCCAGGTACATGACCTTTCTGGCCCCGGGGAATAGGTTGGCTGAAAAGTGTGATGGGGGGTGTGAGTTTTCTTTTCCTAATGTGGAAGGAAATCCGTGTAGAATTACCCCCCTGAAAAAGTACCGCTGTGATTTTAGCTGGTTTGATTTTTTTTTATTGTTGCATAGGTGTATTGATGAGCTTACGGACCACTTGATGTTAAGGGGTTACCGGAGCCCATAGACATCTATAACGTAAATGCCACCACTCACCTTGAGCCATGTTCTAAGGTCTCACTTTTAACAGTACAGCGGCTGCCCCGGCCCTCAAACCGAAACGCATTACTACTTCACGGCAGAAAATAGGCAGCGTGGTGGTGTCTGCCCGTGCAGACTCGCAAGACGTCCCACCACCAATCTATGCGCCATTTTCGGAATCATTGTCCTAGGGTTACAGCTGCGCTCTGGAGCTTAGTCGCGGTTAGGGAGTTCTGTTGGAATCTTTGGCGCAGTAATTAGTGACCCTGAATCGTGAGTTGGATTCCTGCATCGGACAAACATTCGTGTGATGAACAGGTTTGCTTGCTCTTTGAACTTATTTAAGTACTAGTTGTACCCGTCCGCTTCGCTGGGCATTTAAAATTAACATTATTATTTCTCACCCCCACAAAGATTCTCATCATTAACGGCCTCGCAATTGGTGCAGGGAGTCCAACACTCATATAAATATTAGCCTATCCATTAAGTACACATATTTTCTACATGGATACCAAGTTTCAAGTCAATCGGATGCATGTTTCAGTAGTTATAACGGAACATCCGTATAAACCACTGTAGATTTATATATTAGTATGGATTTATATCAGAATCAATCCCTGGTTCCTGTAGTACGGGGAATTTTCGTTTCTACCCAGATGACCGTATGTGACTTGTCCCCGGATAATTTAATATTATAAAATAATAATAAAATATATTTTTCTGGACCGAATTGTGAATATAAATGTGTAATGTTCTTGTAATCTAATTGTGTAATCTAAGCCATTCTCGAATTCACTAGAACAGACAAAAAAAAAACATCAAAATGAGTCCATTTCTATATGAAGATTGTACTAAAATGTGTCCGGTCAGAAGAATTATATTAATATTATTTTGATTTAATAATCTGTAAACAACTAGAATTAATAACTAATTTACTTGGTTTCGTAAATAATTCATCCAAATATATTCCGGTAATACGATAAATTGTTTTCCGCATGATTAAGGTAAACTATTTTTGTACATAATATGACATACGAAGTGCAACTACAAATAGTTACTAACAGTAATTAAAAGGGCTTTGTCGGTTGTGGTCGTAACGCGAAAATGCGTTTAATTCATTTCATATTACTCCTGTACTGTTTCGGAAATATACGAACGAAGAATGAGAGCGGCCGGAGTCTCACTTTTGTTATAGATCGCTCGTATTCACTGCAACTTCTAATAAAACAGTTCAAGGAAGCATCATTGGATCTCACCAGTAAATTGATGGGACGTAAATCAAGTGATATCGTTAACGTAGCACTTATTGTGTTCGATGATCCAAGTAAGTGAGATAATGTGTTCTTTGTTATGTTAGTGTGTGATGTGGTTCTCAAATTTTAGCCGACCTAAAAAAAGGAGGTTGAATTTTTTTGTATCTGCATAATAATATATTCTTTTTTTAGTTCTTTGTGAAATGATTCAGAAATAAAAAAAAATGATGTTTTCTCTGTGTGTTCTCTGATGTGATCTCATTGATATTAAAATTAACGCGTTTTAAACTTGAAACCGATTTTCAATTATTTATTTATTTTTAAAATCACTTTTTCTCCTACCTACGCCGAAAGTTCGGTTTTCCTCCCGCTGTACAGGGAAGAAAGTCTAACTTTTCTTCTCGCGGTACAGAGAAGAAAGTGTAACTTTTCCTCCCTGGGTACTGACAAGTGCGCATGCGCGTTAGTATCTACGTCTGCTCTCACGCACCTAAAATTCTCCGCCATTGTTGTGCTCGGGTAATTTGCAATATTGTGTTTAGTGTAAAAGTGAAAGAAACAAGGCAATAAAATTTAATAGTGAAGTATTAAACAAAGATGAGTTCATCTGACAGTTCTTATTCAATTAGTAGTAGTTTATTTAAAAATTAAAAAAAACAGTTAAATTGTTTTTTTATGAGTATGGGGGGGTTCCGCCCCCCTACCCCCCACCAGGGCTTCGCCCCTGGTCCTCAGCTCGGTGCTCCACGAACTTTTGGCCTGGTAGGAGAAAAAAATAGTATGTGCACCGCGGGACAAAAGTTTTTTATTTTTTTTATTGCTTAGATGTGTGGACGAGCTCACAGCCCACCTGGTGTTAAGTGGTTACTGGAGCCCATAGACATATACAACGTAAATGCGCCACACACCTTGAGATATAAGTTCTAAGATCTCAGTATAGTTACAACGGCTGCCCCACCCTTCAAACCGAAACGCATTACTGCTTCACGGCAGAAATAGACGAGGCGGTGGTACCTACCCGTGCGAACTCAGAAGAGGTCCCACCACCAGTAATTACGCAAATTATAATTTTGCGGGTTTGATTTGAAGTAGGATATCTCATCCCGCGTGTTTGCCACCCTCGCCCGGTGCACATTGTACTATTCACGGTGTAAAAAATTCAATTACCGAGTATTATTATTATAGGGTTCTTTAATTATTTTTGTTGTATTATCTAATATTGGTATCGCTTTTGTTTAAAGCATACAAGCTTGTAGTGGACACCACGGACATTAGTGAGTTCGAGAAAAACTTAAAATCACTGGAAACTTACTACGACATTAAAAACAAAGATTGCCCTGAGATGAGTCTGTCTGCTCTCAAAATGGCTTTGATTAGGAGCTTGCCGAGATCATATATACTTCTATTCACCGACGCTACAGCAAAAGATGTATGGCTTTTGGACGAAGTTAAAATACTATCTAAGGAAAAGCAGAGCAAGGTAAGATCTATGTTGTAATAATAATCGTGTAACGTTAATTATTGATTTATCGACGAGCTTTACTTTTTTACTGGTGGTAGGACCTCTTGTGAGTCCGCGCGGGTAGGTACCACCACCCTGCCCATTTCTGTCGTGAAGCAGTAATGCGTTTCGGTTTGAAGGGTGGGGCAGCCGTTGTAACTATACTTGAGACCTTAGAAGTTATATCTCAAGGTGGGTGGCGCATTTACGTTGTGGATATCTATGGGCTCCAGTAACCACTTAACACCAGGTGGGCTGTGAGCTCGTCCACCCATCTAAGCAATAAAAAAAAGAGCTCACAACCTATTTTTTGTTAAGCGGTTACGTGAGCACAATATAGACATTACAACATATATAGTTAGTGGGAAAAACTGTTTACAAATTTTCACCACGGCGGTGCGCTGGTTCAATATTTTTGAAGGAAGTTTTTGCGGGGGCGAGTATCGCTAAAGATGCACAAAAAGAGGGGCAGGCCGAGGCTAGGTTATGAGGAGTAGACGTACCCGCCAACCCGTGGCTAGCTTCTTCCAGGTTGCAGAATTCAACGTCACTGCTGGACGACGCGTAATGGCGGTGGCTGGCCTGACGACTTGACACAGCACTCTTCTAAATTATTTGTCCATAAAAACTGGGATACCACTCGCGCAACGACGAATATGATCGTCAATAAGAGTTCGTATAATAGAAAATTAATAAGAGTCCAAAAAATACTTATATAGGTGACAAAACAAGCGGCGTGTGCGTGTACAGCGCGTGCGGTGCGGTCGGCGATTGTCTTTTTTATTTTTTACTTTTGCTGATATGTTTTCTTTTATAACTGGCCATGCCAGAGGTTTTATGTCTACTCTCATTAAAAAATAACCAATAGTATCAGGTACCTTGAATCATGAGCTCCAAATTTCAATGTACAATGTACAACGGCTGCTACATTTGTCGAGCCGGATCGGCATTGCTGAAGTCCATGGGCGACGGTAACCACTCACCATCAGGTGGGCCGTATGCTCGTCTGCGTACAAGGGCAACAAAAAAAAACATAAGAAGATCATCAATATATTCGTTGACAAAAAATGAAGTTTTATTTTTAGTAGACCGAATAAGGTAAGATAGGATGCGGCGTGAATTGAAACGCGAGAAGTGGGAGTGAGACGCTAGCGATGAAAGAGATGGCATAATGACGATTGAAGACGGTCGTAACACGTAGTAGTATGAAACGTATCAAGAGACTGATAGATCAGAGAGGAGAAAGTAGTTATTATTGGTTAAAAATAGATAAGCACCTATGCTCGATTTTGAAACACAAACAAAGGATAGGCACACTTTTACTGATAATTGGGTATAACAATATGTAATGCGTAATCTCAAATTGAAATTGTCACTTGAGAACGACAATCGACCGTTACAAGCAACGCCATTAGCCGAGTTGAAATTTAAAGCTGTTTAAAACAAAAACATATAGCAGATGCTAGATGCCGGTAGATACCGGCTTTTTGTTTATTGAAACTACATCCATAACTATACAAACTTCATATATTCTTTTATTATTCTCAGGTATTTTTCATTTTGACTGGAACATGCGAAGACGCTACGAAGGCCGAACGTAAAATTTATTCCGACATTGCCACAGAAACGTCCGGTGCCGTTCTCCATATTCACAACAACAATACCCTGGAGGTAAATGATATTTCAGCAACCTCCTCCCATCACTCTGACTCATGCATGTCAAGGAACCACGGCGACCACCACACGAGAATACTCTGAACGATAGGTGCATGTGGCCCTGTGGATTTTTTTTCCTACATATGCTGATAGCCTTGAGAGGCTGTGTCAGCGTTACCCTAGCGTGTAGATGAGCTCTCGGGACTCAAGCCGGAATGTTGCTAACACTGGCCCTAGCAAGAGCAGTGCTTCGCAGAATCTACCACCGGATCGGAAACGCGACCCACTGAAGATCCGGCCAGAAACTCAGTGGGCTGTGTTTAAGGGTTCATTTACTTTCCGAGCCCTTCGTCGCAAACGACGGGTTCGGTGAGGACGGTGACCGGTGCTTGTGGTACCTAAAAGCACCGTTAATGGATCGGGCGGATCCGTAATGACGTGTTTAGGGCGACGTCGACTGTTTTCCCTCATGGCCCAAGGCTGATTGCAGATATGCACAAAAACTTTTATTTTTTATTTTACTCTAAAAGTCATTAATATCACCTATTTTCGTTGACTATCTACTCATGCGCTCTGCTAATGGTAGTTTTTGTTTACCTGTCTTTAATACATTAAATGGATGTATTTTCCTATTATTTTTCCAAATAAATTAATAAGTAAGAAAATATTTTTATAAGCCTCGTTATTAATATATTTATGGAGACTTATGGTGTTAATTTCTTTTTGTTTTCTAGATTATCAATAGTTTTGATTTCTTAAAAAATGAAATTAATTCTATAATAACGGAGACAACGCATGATCCTGATAAAACTTACGAGGTTAGTATTTATTGTAAAACTTACTCACTCAATTCTGAGCAATAAGCATTTGTTTTTGTGATGGAAATGAAAGACGATGCTCCGTCAATTTACGTCTAGAATTTGTATGGCGGTTTGTATGAAAAAGCGAACAGATTACGGATCGCTTGTATGAGGAAATAATAAATTAATTAATTAATGATACATCTTTAAAAAATAATATTTTAATACCAAATGTTTAACAAAAAGAAAACTGACTTGAAGTTGAGAGAGAATATCATAAATATGGCTGAATCATAAAATCTTTTGACGCTTAATAAATACATTTGAACTAATATACTCCTCCTTTTTTGAAACTGATTAGAAAAAAAGGTTTTGTAATCTGTCGAAGGATAAAAATAATTTTTCATATTTATTTAAAAAAAATCTTATCTAATACATATTAAAATCGATAAAATAATGAACACATTTCTATTTATTAGGTAATTGATAGAACAACTGTTCCCTTACAAAATGTCTCTGAGATAAATCTTAGGTTCCCCGCGCACTAGGCAGCCTGGCTGTGTAGCTAAGCTGCAGCGGTCCGGCCGCAATATTTGAGCAAAACATTGATGTAAATGTACCTACAAAAAACTAATACTATGTTGTCTAAATAATACTTAATAAAAGTACATGCTAACCAAATTTTTTTTTTTTTCATTTTCTGTTATATTGTCTTCGCACATTGTAATTGTGATTTCTTTCCATTTTCTTCTCTTTAAATCACGATCGCTGCATTCTTCTGACGGCATTTTATTTCCCGAATGAATTTCTCTGTATCGAAGGTCATTTTGCAAAAAGTTTCGGAACAAAAAAAAACATCTGGCTGCTACAAGTGCGGGGTGACTGACGGCAGCCACATACATTCGCCAACACTCGCTCTGGATGCCGTGCAACAGGCGCGTTGTATTGGCTGCCGCAGCCAAGAGTTCCGGGCTGCCTAAGGGCGCGGGCTCCCATACAACGCCATATGCTCGCCTGGCTGCCGCAGCCTGGCTGCCTAGTGCGCGGGGAGTCTTAAAATACCGGCGCTTACGCCGCTAACTCAACACTTCCTAGACTAAATCTATATTTGTTCACGCTCATCACGCAATATCCTCAAAGTTTGTATTTTCGGTTACATCTGGGCATCAAAATCTAAATTTAAATTCTCATCGTGTCTGAACTGACTCTGAAGTCATCGTTGCCTAAAGGATAAGACGTCCGGTACATTCGTATGTAGCGATGCACCGGTGCTCGAATCCCGCAGGCGGGTACCAATTTCTCTAATGAAATACTTACTTAACAAATGTTCACGATTGACTTCCACGGTGAAGGAATAACATCGTGTAATAAAAACCAAACCCGCAAAATTATAATTTGCGTAATCACTGGTGGTAGGACCTCTTGGGAGTCCGCACAGGTAGGTGCCACCACCCTGCCTATTTCCGCCGTGAAGCAGTAATGCGTTTCGGTTAGAAGAGTGGGGTAGCCGTTGTAACTATACTGAGACCTTACAGCTTATATCTCGAGGTGGGTGGCGCATTTACGTTGTAGATGTCTATGGCCTCCAGTAACCACTTAACACCAGGTGGGCAGTGAGCTCGTCCAGGTAGTACGAGTGGAACTTTGTTATCAAAAGTTTTACTTTGACAATGGAGTGCTTAATGTTCATTACAGGTGCAAGCTGATGAAGGCGTGGGGGACATTACAGTATTGGCATCAGGGGAAGCATTGGAATTCCAAGTCAACTGTGCGAATCCTTTGTGCAAAGTCAATTATGACCGTTTTTCAAATACGACCAATGTAAGTATCTATCTACTGGTGGTAGGACGTCTTGTGAGTCCGCACGGGTAGGTACCACCACCCTGCCTATTTTTGCCGTGAAGCAGTAATGCGTTTCGGTTTGAAAGGTGGGGCAGCCGTTGTAACTATACTGAGACCTTAAAACTTATATCTCAAGGTGCCGGCATTTACGTTATAGACGTCTATGGGCTCCGGTGACCATTTAACATCAGGTGAACCGTAAGCTCGTCCACCCACCTAAGCAATAAAAAAATAAAAAAGTATCTATTCATTCACATTGTTTCAACTTTACTTGCGCTACGGAAATATTTGGAATATTTAACTATTTTTAGCATAATTGCAAAAGAAGCATTTACACTTGTTTTTTTACCGATTCAGATTGCTAAAGTGAACAACCCCAAAGGAAAAGTGAATGTTTCCCTTAAGGGAAAAGGCGATGTCTTCATAAGTGCTTACTACTACGCTACTTTCAACTTCACATATGGATTTTCAACTGATACACCAGCCAGAATTGAAGATACGCGGACAAAACGAGAAATATGTAAGCCATATTATTATGTACATATTGGT
This sequence comes from Bombyx mandarina, assembly GCF_030267445.1. Lineage (NCBI taxonomy): Eukaryota > Metazoa > Arthropoda > Insecta > Lepidoptera > Bombycidae > Bombyx > Bombyx mandarina. The sequence continues at coordinate 13,561,347 of NC_143234.1, read as the reverse complement.
CTATTTATTTTTACTTATTTACTTTGTGTAACGGGCTCACGTTCCAATTGGTGAATAGTGGTAGCCATTATCCCCGGGATATGAGATCGGAATCTCAACTGCGTTGAGCGACTGTTCAAAATAGACAGGATATTGGGGCCAATCCGAGCGGGCTTTGAGCTATCAAGGGTAACACCGTTCTCCAGGTCGCGAAGAAAATTTATCTGGTGCCTGCCGCAGTAAGCTTTTCAAGGACCCTCAATTTGTTTTGATAGGCGAAAGGAGTTTCTGATGTGGAGCAATCGGCTGATGAATGGGGTACAGAGCGCTCCTCGCTTTTCCCAATTCCTAGTTTGCCTAGGGCTCTATCTAAATTGATTTCGTACAGCCTATTAAAGGATGTCCCCAGATGTGATGCTGCAGCTCGACAATTTGTATTGGCAAGCCCTACCCCTTGCCTCACCCCCCACTTTCTGTCTCACCGAGGACCAAACTAAGTTGGTGGAAAAGTGACGATAAGACTTTGTAGTGAATTCGATTATCATTTATTTAACGTCTCAACTTGCGGTGTTTCCATTCGGAGATTCAACTTCTCACCAGAAAAAGGTAATACCGTCCTGCCTATTTCTGGTAATGTTCCGAGTTTGGGATAACAGCCAATGCAGTTGAGATAAGCCGGTTATTCCTTTTTTTTTTCTCAGGAGGAAATCGCTGGACTTCCGCCCTTCTCTGGGAATGGCGGGCGGGGTATGTCAGAGTGGAACTGACTAAAACCTTCTGTCGCTTAACAACCAACGTCCAAACCTCGCATGAGACAGAACTCATGAAAAGGCAAAGGGGGGAAAGTTAAGCGTTTAGTGCGGAGCACATCTCTCCCATCACCCTCCCTCTCGGGACGCCGGACTGGCAGTCGTCGGCGCCACGACCACCAGCCCTCTCGGTCGGCAAACTGTCCGAAGCCCGCCTAGATGGCCCCGATTAGAGTGGGTTACCCTACGGAATACCCCGCTGGGCCAGAAGCAGCGTGGGTCGAGGATAGCCGGCCTTCCATCACCCGAATGCTCTTGTGTAAAACGCGTGCAGAGCAGCTCGCACGTCGTCTTCTTAGGCCCCCCTCGCCGGTCCCCAGACCGACATGTGAGGGGGACCCGAAACACTTAGAAAGCCAGGGCTTGCGACACCGCCAAAGCCACCCCACCCCTGGAAACGACCTCCTCCGAGAGGGCCCGCACGCGAAGGATCGCGTCTATCGTTGAGCGGCCCTCTCGGAAGCCATACTGCTCCGGCGACAGATCGGGTCCCACCTTGACCATATGCTGGATGATGCGGGCTGCCAGAATGCGTTCCAGCAGCTTGCCCACCTCATCCAGCAACACGATAGGACGGTACCCGGCAGCAGTATCCGCCGGACGCCCCTCCTTTCTCAACAGCACGAGTCTGTCCGTCCTCCACGATGAAGGAAACCGTCCCGAATCGAGGCAGGAGTTGTAAAGTCTCAAGAGTCGGTCCCCTAGGGCACCAAGAGCCAAGGCCCAAACCCGGCCATGGACACCGTCTGGGCCGGGTGCAGTATCCTTCGCGCACGGCCACACGGAGCTCCGCCCCCGTTATATGGGGCACCTCAGCAGGGGCTTCGCCGTCGTGGTCCGGCGGCGCGTCCATAGCGGGAGCGACAAATCCCTCCCGCTCTTGCGGGAACAACGCCGAGACGATGTCCCGCAGCTGCTCAGGCTGGAGACGCTCCGTGACCGGGGGGGCCTATGGGCGCATTTTATTGCGCACCATATGATAGGGCCGCCCCCACGGATCCTCATCCAGCGTCTCCAAGAGACCCTCCATGTGTTGGTTCTTGGCTCTTCTGATGGCCAGCTGCAATGCCCTCTGCGCAACGCGAAATGCGCCGTGCAGCCGGGCCTCTGCCGCTGCGAACGCAACCGGATCATTGCGCCGCGGCAGGCGGCAGCGGCGATACCTGGCGCACTCGCGCCTCGCCTGAACGCACCCCACGCAGAGTTGCGCAATTTCGGGCGACCACCAGAACGCCTGGCGATTAGGAAGTCGAGGGCCAATTCGGGGCATCGACGCATCACAGATGCGACGCATCGTGTCCTGGAAGCACCCTGCCTCGCCCTCGACCTCGACCGGGTGTGGAAGCATGAGTGCCCACGCTGCCACCATAGAGGGTTCCATCAGGAGCTCCTTATTTAGGCGCTTCAGTGCCCACTTAGGGAATGACCGGGACGCACCATGGGGGTGGTCCCCATGGACGTCCGCGACTGCGGAGTGGGACGAGAGATCAAACCGAATATATCGGTGATCTAACAGCGTCTCCGCCCCCTCTCGCCCCGATCCCGCCCAGGAAATGCCCGAACTTCTCTTAGTTCTCGTACTTCGCGGACTTCTCTCCGAACAGTAGGCCTGTTCGGCGAGAAGTACGCCCCGATCACGACGATCCCTTCCAACTGCACCGCGACGAACCCTTGGCCCTGGTCACCATCGCCAGAGGGGGGATCGCTGCGTCTCTTCTTATGACTATGGCCGCCAAGCCACCATCGTCCCTGAACCAGCAATCATTTGCCGGGGGAACGAAATATGGCTCTGCGACCACAGTCACATCTATAGACCACTCCGCCATACTCTGAGACAGCATGTCCTGAACTCTGGCGTAGTGGTTCAGGTTTCCTTGGAGGAAGCGATAGGTGCGGTCCATCACTGTTAGACCACATCCATCGCTCCCTCTCCTTCACCGCTGCCCCCACCCTCCGACACCGGCGCCGCAGCGGGGATTACAGCGTTGGCCAGTGTTCCTCTGGCCGATTTTCTCTTCTGCCGGCGCTTTGACTTCCGGCGTCGGTTGCGTTCGGTGTTATCACCGGACGGGAGGCACGCCTTTCCTCCCGCCCGGTGGTTTGCCCCGCGCCCAGCCGCAGCACACAGAGCGCAGTGCGGGGCGGCCGCGCAGGACGCCGCTTTATGGCCCGGCTGGCCGCAGCGGAAACACAGACCGCTGCGGACAACCGAGCTGGTGCACCTGGCGTGGCCAGGCACGTGATTCAAGCAGGCGCACGTGGGCCGCTATCCAGCCCACGCGCAGCCTGCCTGGATTCCCCGACGGTCTCCCGGGCGGAGGAGCAGCCAGGCAGGCAGCCGCCTCCAACCGGCAACGCACCCACACCGAGCTGGCCCCGGTATAACCACGGCGCAGCTCGCCCACGGTTACATTCTCCGGTGCACAGTTGCCCTGGGCAGCGACGGCCGCCCTCACCTCATCCCTGGTGGTGCAGTCGTCCAGGCCGGTCACTCTTAATCCCGCCATTTTTACCAAGCCGGTTATTCCTAGCTAGTTTAATCTTTATTATTATTACAAAGGTTTTTTTTGTTTCAGTTAAATTGAATTATTTAGCTATAAACGTGACTGGCAACGAACACAATTGCAGAATCAATGAAGCCCTAGTTACGGATTTAAATGATACACAGTTGATATATTTAACTCTCAAACTTAAGATGGTATCAGATTATTTCTACGTAACTGAGAAGGCCGGGTTTCCTCGAAATTCGTTCAAACTTGTGGTGAGCTGTCTATTCATTACTATACGAAACATGATTTTTATTATTATCTATACTCTATACTAATATTATAAAGAGGAAAGATTTGTTTGTTTGTTTGTTTGTATTGAATAGGCTCCGAAACTAATGAACCGATTTAAAAAATCTTTCAATGTTTGGAAGCTACACTATTCCCGAGTGACATAGGCTTATGAAAAAAATTTGGCTTTTGAAAAAAAATTAGGGATCCTTAGTAAAACTCCAATAATGTAACCCAAGGTGTAAAAAAGTTACTTAAAATATTCTTTACATCGCATGCGAAAACTATTGATGATATAATAAAATAATGTACAAAGACCCGAGCGGAGCCGGAGCGGGCCGCTTGTATTATATTATCTATACATATAAATAAAATTAGAGTGTCTGTTTGTAATATTGAAATAACTTCTTTTTACTACATGCGTATGAATATATATAAGGTACATACACCAAGTTAACATTTTTTACAATTTTTGTCTGTCAGTCTGTTTGTCTGTTTGTTCCGGCTAATCCCTGGAACGGCTGGAACGATTTTGACGAGACTTTCACTGATAGGTAGCTGATGTTATAAGGCGTAACTTAGGCTACTTTTTTTAGACTAGCTTCGCCCCGCGGCGTCACCCGCAGTTATTGTCTTACCGTACCGCGCGCAACATGGCGGGACTCGCCTATCAATAATAAAATTTAATGTTTCCGAAGCGAAGCGAGTGCGGGTCGCTAATTATAAATAAATGTGTCGAAATTTATCTACAGGATAAATTAATATAATTATTTAAGGTTTATCGAAGGTGATTTTAATTGGTCATTTGTGTTCCGACTTCGAAGTTTTTTCTAATGCACCATTGAGTGAATGAGCTCACGGCTTAAGTGGTGATTTCCGTCAGCCATATTGTAATAGTGGTCCTATAATGTGCTATGATGCCAGTATGTGGGGAAAAAAGAAAGATTGAAGCCTTAGAAAAGCTGGACTAGGTTTGTAAAGAGACTCGGAGAATGTGTTGAAAAATAAATCATTAAGTTATCAATAGTCATTATATTCTATCTCATTCTCACTACTTTTTGATCCTCCTAGTACTTATACAATTAATAATTAAAAGTCTTACACCACAACTCACAAAGTAGGAGGCAGCGGTCACATATTGATGTCTTGAGCTGTAGTAACTGGTAAACAATGAAGGCTAGCTAGTGGTCCTCCGGTAGTCTAAATTCGACTATAATTAATTGAAATTATAAGTTTGTACACTATTACGATTCTATTGTCGAAGGCTATATTATTATATTGGGTTGTTCGGAAAGTAATTTGGTTTTATGTTAACTCTACCACCGGTTCCAAAAAAAGCCACAGTCCTGAGAAGAAACGGCGAAACAAACTCAGCGGGCTTTTTTTTTTCTCAAATATTTACTTTTTTTTTTAATAAATAAAAATATTTATAATAAAGGAAAAAAGCAAGTCAAAAAATATGTATGCTTGAGGGTAGATATTATCTTGTTGAACACCAAGTAAAACGAAGTCACCTTTGGTTTCTGATTTAATCAACAATATGTTAACTTGACAATTCACTTTAACACTTGTCCAACTTTAACCAGTACGTACAACAGTCACTGAATCACACAACGTAACAACGATATAGTAAGTGCACCAGGCAAACGCAGTCGAACGAATGTTCATTTCAAGGCACGTTCCGCCTTTTTATACTAGCCGGCGCAGCTGGCTTATGAGTCACTTCTGTTGCAGCTGTTGTTTACGAGTGGAACGACACGGCCGGCGCACCTGGCTTGTGTGAGTCACTCCTATTGCACGTGCTATATAACATAAATATCGTTAACGCCGTCACGGCCATACTGACGTGCGCTCGTCCTCGTGCGCGCATTCTTATGGTATGTCTGTGAACAACAAACGTGTTCGTTCATCCTGACATAAACGGATGCAACTTAAAACGTGGTCTATGATATTAACAATCTAGTACGGTTCGGTTCGCATAATTCTTCAGAAAATCCTATACTGGCTATAAATAACCTTCAGACTGCTTACATACCTGGGCCAGTTCATTTGAAACTCTTCAGGTATGTAAGTATGTCCCTTTTAACTTAGACCGGAATTGTTATCCCTTCAGTTTTTCGAACTGGACCGGATAATGCTAGACCGAATCGCAATCCCTGTAGCTAATTGTTGTGGCTAATCTGGATGAAAATCCCTATAGCCAAGCCATTGGACCGGACAGACCCTTCAATGACTTCACACTTTCTTTTTTTTTTTTTTTTGCTAGTCCGGATTAACATCTCTCTAGCCACATACAATTCTCTTTTTTTTTTTTTTTAATCTGCGTGTACGGTAGCGTTTGTTAAAACATTTCTTAAACCAGAACATTTATACGGAATTTCTTCAGAAATAGTGCGAGACCGACCATCGTTTTCTACATTTCCAACACCTGCACCTGAGGTGCCTGAGCTTACAGACATTGTATCACTACCCACAGACTATGTTTGCTGTATCGCTATTTGCAGACAAAAATGTCGCTTCTATTGTCAGTGATAGAGTCGTCATCATTAAGATCAGTTTCATGAACAAGATTAATTAACCCATCTGTGTACGCCGTCACGTCATCGTCACTATAATTTTCAGAAATTTCTAGTAGGCCTGACGGGCCTCGAGGTATTTCACGTAAGTTTTCATGGGGAAATTTGTACACTCTATTAGAACTATTTACATGTCTCAATTTATACCTATCGTTTTCCAAAACTGCAGTAATGTTGAAGGGACCTTTACATTTTCGGTCAACTTACGAAAACAAAATCCCCAGCGGAAAAGATTTTGACTTTAGCTTTGCCTCGACTAAACCAAGCTTCTGTTTGTGCCCTTTTTTTATGTTTTCGCGGGCCTTCGACCGTGCTAAATCAAAATCTAATCTAGAGGGATTATCACTCTGTTGAAACTTTAGATATTTCAAGTGAACTACCCTGAACGGTAAACATCTATTCTATTGGAGTAAACCCTGTTACTTGACAACGTGTACTATTAAGGGCGAGTTGAATATCCCCTAACTGCTCTTGCCATGATTGGTCCGAGTTACTTTCAGATCAAAGAGTGATTTGTTCATGAAACCTCTTACCATTGAATAAATTACTATGGCTTTGTTTTATAAGACTACATTCTGACCCTGAATGGAACATAAAGGGGAAACCAAAACCACTTATCTGTAACACACTGAAGCTCTGGAACACACGTTGACGTCTCTGGTTGCACCTGCCACAGCACCTGGAGCAGTGTCGTTTTTCTTCTTGTAGCGCATGGAACACCCAGAAGCTACATGACTCGCATCACCGCACACGTAACAGCTGACTTACAGGCGAGAGCCGGGCGCCCACGGATGAGGAGGTTGTTCAGGTTTTGCTGGAATATCGAAAAAAGTTTGAGAGCAGTATCTGTCGCAACACCCTTCGGCACGATGCCCAGGTTTTCCGCAGAAATGGCAGCTTCCACGGAAAAAAACTTCGAAAGCGTTTTGGTTCTTTATCAGGATCTTCGTTTTTTCTTTTGAGGGTAAAGCCACGTAATGTGTGAAATAGACGATTTTTTGTGGTAATAACGACAGAGTTCAATTCCCGACGGATTCTTTCATCACACTGCGACAGTATTGATATACCAAATCCGGTGGCTATTTGTTCTGGCACATTAGCGTCGGGAATCTTCTTTATAAGTTGCCATAGCCGGATACCGGCTTCAGCTGGTCCCTTTTTGCTTTCCATTTCAAATTTAATAACCAGGTCGAAGTGGTCTTGCATCATTAGATAATTTTGTCAGCATCTCTTTAATAGTAGGCCAGGATATCTTACCAGGCTGTATTTTTGCGAGGCAAGTAGCAGCTCGAGCCTTAAGCGAATGTGTGAGAGTCAAAATTAAATCGACACCATCCAATACTTCAACTACTTTAAACGGCCCTTTAAACTTCGTATCTAATTTCGTTTGATTATGCTCTTCGTATTAATGTGTGGACGAGCTCACAGCCCACCTTGTGTTAAGTGGTTACCATAGACATCCACAGCGTAAACGCACCACACACCTTGAGATAGAAGTTCTAAGGTCTCAGTATAGTTACAACCGCTGCCCCACCCTTCAAACCGAAATACACCGCTGCTTCACGGCAGAAATAGGCAGGGTGATGGTACCCGTGCGGTCGATGGCACTATACGGAGCACCCGTCTGGTGCCACGTCCTTACCCACGAGAACGTCGCCGCGCTGCGACGCCGGCAGCGCGCGATCGCAGTCAGAGTTATTCAATGATACCTCACAGTCTCCTACGAGGCGGCGCGCCCTAGCGCAAGTGCAGCCGGAGCGCGGGGGCTCCAATATCGGCAGTCCGTGCTGGAGGCGTGGTCTCGTCGTTTGGCGGACCCGTCGGCCGGCCTCCGTACCGTCGAGGCGATCTGCCCGGTTCTCGCGGACTGGGTGGGCCGCGACCGCGGAAGTCTCACCTCCGGCTACCTGTGCAGACTCACAAGACATTTTACCACCATGCAAACTTCTTACCGCAACAAATCTTACCAGCCACCACGCAAACTACAATTTTACGGGTTCCACCTCTCTTACACGATGTTACTCCCACACTGAGGAAGCCAACCGCGAACACATGTCAAGCACGCACAAGCACGCACTTCACCGGAAAAACCTGCATCCGCCAGCGGAACCCGAACACCGCCGCATCGCCAGACACGAACGCACCGGACGTCTTATCTTACAGGTCACGACGACTTCAGATGTGTCAATTTTTCTTCCCCACGGAAACTTGCTTGCTTTCTTGTTTGCTTGCTTGCTTGCTGGAGCCCGAAGTCATCGAACGTGTAGTGTTATTGGTATTGAATCGAGTAGATTCTAAAATTTCAGCGACAATTCACAGTCTCATGTCCTGGTTTACTGTACTAGTGCCATGTAACTCTAGCAGTAGTCATTGGCTTAAAAACGATTCGTGTCGGAACTACCCACTCGTCATGACAGATCCATTATTGCGATCGAAGTTTCACTTGAGATTTGCACTTGCCTTAATTTCTTGCAATAGCTTGTTACGTGTTGTATTTCCGTTAGTAAATGCCATGTGATGAAGTCGACAGTCAAACTGGGCAACATGAGCCAGAACGTAAGATGTGACGATTTCTTCGTGGCTCAGATCTTCCATCGAGGTAACAGAGACGTTATTACACGACTTACGTATGCTGCATTCACGCTCTTGTGGCGTACCACTACTAGTATTCTGATCTGCATCATGTTTTTTTTGCTGTACTTCGAACATGTTCAAACACGTCACGCCAGTGAGAGTAGAGTCCTGATCTCACTTCTGATGTAGCTGTTGTTTACGAGTGGAACGACACGGCCGGCGCACCTGGCTTGTGTGAGTCACTCCTATTGCACGTGCTATATAACATAAATATCGTTAACGCCGTCAAATACAATTAAAAATAATAATAATAATAATAATGAAAAATGAAAAGGCCAGGAGCGAACGCCTCATTCCCACGTAGTGCCATCTAGTAAATAATCCTTAACTTTATAATATGCCTTGTTGCACAAACATTCCTTGACAATTTTCTTAAATTTATGAACAGGTAGTAATTGAATGTTTAGTGGGATTTTGTTGAAAAGTTGTACACCCAGCTCCCTAAAAGAGTTGCTTATTTTCTTAATTCGAGCCGCCAGCAACGCCTTCGAGGATAATCCCAGGCCACTCAAGTAGTCATAACGTCATGTATATTCGTAAGTCACGTCTTATTCGCCGGTTCGCATCAACGAATGCCTTTATCGCGTCTTTATCAGCTTCAACCGGCCTTCCCAAACGTGGTGCATCTTCGACATCAAAATTGCCGGATCGAATTTAGCGAACCAATTCTGGCACTGGCGTACTGTCAACACACCTTATCCATCGGTCACTTTCTTTCTGGCTTGAACAGCATTTTTACTCTTTCGGTAGTAAAACAGTAAGATATGTGGAAAATGCTGCTTATCGCTCTCCTTGTTAGAAGTCGTCGTGGCCTAAAGGATAAGACGTCCGGTGCACTCGTGGTGAGCCATGCACCGGTGTTCGAATCTCAGGCGGGTACCAATTTTTCTAATGAAATACGTACTCAACAAATGTTCACGATTGACTTCCACGGTGAAGGAATAACATCGTGTAATAAAAAAGAAACCCGCAAAATTATAATTTGCGTAATTACTGATGGTAGGATCTCTTGTGAGTCTGCGCGGATAGGTACCACCACCCTGCCTATTTATGCCGTGAAGCAGTAATGCGTTTCGGTTTGAAGGGTGGGGCAGCCGTTGTAACTATACTGAGACCTTAGAACTTATATCTCAAGATGTTTATGGGCTCCAGTAACTACTTAACAACAGGTGGGCTGTGAGCTCGTCCAACCATCTAAGCAATAAAAAAAAGGGACCAACCAAAAATTACTGCGTAGAATTAATTGTTATTTTTCACACACAAGCCTTGCTGTATGAGGTTTTAAAGCATATAAAACTTATATGGCTTAAAAGTGAAGTTGGGTGCAACAAAATACAATTAAATCCTCTGTTGGGAAAAAACGAATTACTTTCCGAACAGCCTATTACTTCTATAATCACAGATTTCGCCAAGACTACACTTTAGGTTAATATTAGTAAAGACAAACAATATTTAATCTATTCTCAATTTGACCACAGACTCTATAAGCAATAAAAAAAGTTTGACAATAAAGAAATAGTATGCATGTGTGTGCCAAATACATGGTAGTGTGTGTAATGTTTTTATTTATTGATTTAACGTATTTTTTATACATAATTTAAAAAAAATATAACATTCTGCACTCCTTCTCTATATTCTTTAGAATTGTGAGAAATTTCATACCACTAATCCATCCGCGCATATTTTCGTAAAAAGGAGTACAAAGTTTTTACTTCACGTATTATTAAATAGATATTACCCAAAATTGAGAATTAATAATTCATTTTTATTAATAACATCAGGAAATATGTTCACTTAAATAACACATTATTTTAGATTACTGGAGTTGACATCAAAACAGGACAATCGGTACGAAGTGTGGCTATTATAGAAGGTGAGCAATAGATTAAAATATCCAAAATATGCAACTTGTATGCGTTTTTGGAGAACAAAAATGCTAAATCTTTATATACATATATAGTCATATAATTTTACTGTACGTGTGTATATCGCTGAACTCTTCCAAAACGGTTGGATCGGCTTGAATTAATTTTTGCAGGACAACATTTGTCGGGTCCGCTAGTATATCTGCTAGTATAATCTACTTAACTAATATTATAAAGAGGAAAAATTTGTTTGTTTGTTTGTATTGAATAGGCTCCGAAACTACTGAACCGATTTGAAAAATTCTTTCACTGTTTGGAAGCTACACTATTCCCAAGTGACATACACCCGTATCTTTAGTCGTTTACACGAGCTTAACTCGACTCGACTCAACCTCCAACGCGCGTTTTGGTATGATTAGTCGTAAAAATAAACTCCACTCAAACGTCCTTGGAAAAATTTCCTAACCGGAGTGAAGTAAGCGAACTGTCAAGTCAAGGTACGTCGCGACGTACCTCGAACGTTCCTCAAGGCTGGTTTTCTATCAATGTCCAAATAGTATGTGGACCGCAAATGGAAATATATGATATTGTTGTGCAATGGCCTGGATCTGTGCATGATTCCCGCATATTTTGATAATTTAAGTTTGATAATATTTATTAATAAAGTAAATAGTTCGAGGTTAGACATTTGAAACTCTTTATTTTATTTACCTACATAAGAGACATATTTTGCTTACTACCTGATAAATAAAGTCAATGCGATTATAAGTTTTATTTATATAATAATAAACTGGTGGTTGTGGAAAAGCACTTCAACAACACGATGCAACCAAAATCACACAAAAGCAGCGAATAAAAATACAAAGCCGGATCCGAAATCTAAAATAATAATAGGTTAGAAAATAAGTAATATACTTTCAGATTTACCGCACGCACACATATTTACGAATAACTCAGCAACCAAAACATCAAACAAGTTCATCTAGTGTCAAACAGACAGCGGCAGCCTGACTTTGACATTAAACAATGACCATAGACTACAGAACTCTATGGGTTTGATGCTAGCTTGATCAAATTTTCATCATTATTACCTCACTCGAGGACAGTTGAGGAATATTGTAATGGTCGACTAAAAATACCAAACTCGAGTAAGTTTGGAGGGAATTCTCGAGCATCATCGGATGAGTTAAGAGTGGAGGACTATTTTACGAAACGTCTAAAGATACGGGCAATAGTCTATAATATTTTTTTTTTAAAAAGGGATCCTTACTACAACTCCAATAATGTAATCCAAGGTGTAAAAAAAATTACCAAAAATATTCTTTACATCGCGTGCCCTGCGAAAACTATTGATGGTAGAATAAAATAATGTTCTACGACTTTGTAGAACACATTATTATTAACAAAAAGTGTCACAACAACATATGCCTAACTATTACAGTTATGCCGCAATAAGTGTTATTTTATTTGAAAAAATAAAACAACGTCAAATATCGTTGTAATTTTTGTTAAAGACCCGAGCGGAGCCGTCGCGGGCCGCTAGTAAATATATTATAAAGAGAGACTGACTACAGTATAGCACTCTTGGTCACTTATTGTGGACTTATTATACATATATACCAAACCGGGCGAGAAAATAACGTTCTTGATATTAAAAATTTGCAGATGATCACGACACACAGCACAGTTTCTTTTTTTTTTTGTTTTAGAGTAGGTACGTATTTGTGTAGAAAATTTGGTATCCGCCTGGGATTCGTGGTGCATCGCTAGATACGATTGCATCGGACGTCTTGTCCTTTAGGCCACAACGACTTCTTATATCTTTAATATCTAACTACACATATTTTTAATATGTAAGCCATTATCGACAAATTATATTGAACCATGACAATGATGGAAAAAAATTGGATTTTTTGTTTCTTACTTTCTTTTTTATTGTATTTGTTAATATGAGGACTAGATTTGTATAAATAAATTCAATAATAGATCCTATTCAATAATAAATTATAGTTTCCCAAGCGAAGTGAGGGCGGGTCACTACTAGTAATACATAAAATGAATGGAAATTTTTAAGTGTCCGCTGATCACCGCTGTATTTCGTTCGATCAGTCTAACCTTAGAAGCTCTAATCATTATTTGTCGTACACAATTATGTCCATGAAATAAATAAAAACTTCAGAGGTGTCAAGGGACACCCGGATGGAACGAAGTTCCTTTCGATTAATTAGCGAAGGAATTGTAATAATTTTTTTAAAGTTATAATAATAAATTACGGCATTATGAAGAAGAAAAAACAATACTATAACCTAAATTACTATTGTTGAAACGCTATCTCGAGAAACTGTACTCATTACGCGGACCAATCGGATACGAGCAATGTCACGCGATAAGCGCCTACACGTTGATTGGTCAGAATGACGGATCCAAAAAGTGTCGTGACAACTTTTCGTAAGAATTTTTTCAGTCTCCCTTTCACAACGCGCGATAAGGAACTTCGTTCCAAAAGCTCACTTTAAAAACTAAAAGCTTTCACTCATTTCAGGGGCTCCGCATAAAAGTCGAGCCGTTGTTAATGAGAACGAAACTGTGTTTATTCCTCGCTCGTAAGTAGATTTTTTTTACTACTATCAAAATCAAGCTATCACATTGAAATAAATTTTAATTCGTTCGACTGACTTTTGATTGAAGTCTAAACTAGAATTGAGGCCGTCAGCGCAAAAACGGCCTAACCCACATTTTTTCATAATCATGCTTATATTATGTATATTTCAGATAAATGTGAAAATGCTCGGAATTCAATAAAAATAACAATTTTATTTTTCCTTTGATGTAACCCCCGTCGGACGGATTCCTTTTGTTTGTTTTAAGTTTATTTTATAAAAAAGCTTAGGTCTTTTATTTATCGATTGAGGCACTACGAAGTCTGCCGGGTCAGCTATAGTAGAATTATTTTGTCCGTGCAGTTTGGGTCATAAAAAATCGAAGCGGTGCAGCGAGTATTTCGCTCTCTCTTCCACTCACGAGCCATATGGACGGGCATAGTGATGCGCATTATTGTTGTAGATAATCGTTATCGATAATGTATTTAGTTTTGTCCTTTTGTGGGTTAGTGATAAAAATTAAAGAAAAAATCACTAATCGAACACTTACACCACATATCGCCGCAGCAAGTTAACGAGAACGGCAGAAATTAACACTTTGTAACTTTTTGGGATCTATTCTCATTTCATTGAAAATTTTTTTACACATTGTTGATAATAACACGTGCTTGTGCTGGTATATTTCTGCCAACAAGCAAAATATTTGAATAAATTCTGCCGTTTTGGTACAAAACAAAGGAGTAGTCACTATGTCACTAAAGAATTTCAGAGAGCGAATGCACAAAATCACATTTCTCTTCAACATATATACCTACTATAATTTGCAGGTAGGTACAACAAATGACTCATAACATAACAATGTCTCACCACCCTTCGTATACCATCCCGCCGCCGTGTATGACTCATTTGTTTTTATCGATAATGCGCCTGCGCAACATGCTCACCGCCCTAGCCGGGCTATGTTTTATTACCCAAACTGCACGGACAAAATAATTCTACTATAGTCGACTATATTTTTTTATGCGTACGTGTGTATTCTAATGGTCATTAATAACGACAGACTTGCAACGCGACATGCAAACTATGGAATCGAATGGAATTACATGAGCAAATTGCCAGAGAGGAAACGTTATTACAAAATACCGTTCGTGTACAAAGAGACGGAAACGGGGTTGATCCTACCGAATGTTTTGCTCGGGCACAATGGAGAATACGAATGCATTGAGCGTTCGCACTCGAAGGGGAATTCCGAGAATTTCTACGTCACCAAGCAAAAAACGAGTAAGTATCGATTTCCCTACGATCGAATCGTTTCTTTTTTTTTATTGCTTAGAAGGGAAGGACGAGCTCACAGCCCACCTGGTGTTAAGTGGTTACGACCCCATAGACATCAACAATGTTAATGCGCCACCCACCTTGAGATATAAGTTACAACGGTTGCCCCACCCTTCAAACCGAAACGCATTACTGCTTCACGGCAGAAATAGGCAGGATGGTGGTACCTACTCGTGCGGACTCACAAGAGGCTCTACCACCTTAGAACCTATATCTCAATATGGGTGTCGCACTTACTTTGTAGATGTCTATGGGCTCCATTAACCATTTAACACCAGGTGGGCTGTGAGCTCGTCTGCCTACAAGAAAAAAAAAAAATGCATATTACATATGACAAAGTGAGAGGTGGCATTCTCATTATGATCTATCTATGCCGGTAAATACGTACCGTCTAAGCAATGACAACAAAAAAATACCAACAGTTATTTAGAACGAATCACCACGTGCTTCTGGGCTTGAGCTTGAATATAGTAAGCATGGTTATGGGACTGCAGAAGAAGTTGACCGATGATTTTGTCCTCAGTCCTTGAAGTCACTAAGGCTCCCACAGCGATAGGAGAACGATATAGTAATTTGAAGGTCCAGTACGGTAATAGAATTGAAATGGTGTGTGCTATTAAAGGACATCCTCAACCAATAATGAGATGGTACAACTCCAATAATGCCTTATTATCGCCCACCAGTCAGGTAAGTAAACTTTTGTACTACCGTCACAATCTAAAAGCCGGAGAGGCACTTTCATACTATGCATCGCTAATTCAAAACGCTTAACCACAAATAATGTCCTCATCATCACCATCATCATCATCATCATCATCGATAACTTGAGAGATAATGTGAAATGAAGAGAGACGACCTAAACACGTTATTACGGATCCTCCAGATCCATTAACGGTGCTTTTATAAAAGTTCAAGATTCCACAGGAGCTGTCATCGAGAAAATAAAGAAATGGAAATAGTATAGGTACCTCAAGCACTGGTCACCGTTCTCGCCGAACCCGTCGCTTGCGATGAAGGGCTCGACAAGTAACCCATAGACACAGCCCACTAAGTTTCTCGCCGGATCTTCTCAGTGGGTCATGTTTCCAATCCGGTGGTAGATTCTGCGAAGCACTGCTCTTGCTAGAGCCAGTGTTAGCAACACCTCCTGTTTGAGCCCTGAGAGCTCACCTACACGCTAGGGTAATGCTGATATAGCCTCTCAAGGCTATCAGAATAAGTAGGGAAAAAAAAGAAAAAAAACGAGGAGAGACTTTAGTGCTTTGTTTTGTTGTACCGCCCCCATGAGCGATTGTTAGAAATGAACAACTTGTCATATTTTCACGCCACACTGCGACTCTCGCCAAACAGTATTCATCCTTACAATTTAAAAACGATGTACTTACTCATCCAACCCAGAGTTTTCAGAAAAGCATTTATGGCAAATCGGTTCATTTCAAGTTTTTTTATAGCTTTAATAGGTGGTCCAGCTCACGGCCCATCTGGTAGTAAGCGTATTAAGCGGTTCCCGGAGCCCATAAGCATCTACAACATATGCAGTCACCCACATTTTATAAAATATTCGCATTGCTATAAATGTTTTTTTTTAAACGAGATTCGAAAGTGGCTTTTGGAAAGTGGGCAGTGACTAGTGTGACCCTTGTCCATGTGTAATATCTTCGAAGACAGGAAAAAAGGTGTTTTTCTTATTAAAGGTCGCTTAGGTTCTAAGGACCTAATTGCAACTGCAAGATACAGCAACCTCGTGACAAATCTTTAGACCAAGGCAAACGCACGAGGCTGCTAATGATACGCACCTAATTCTGTGTGATTTTTTATTTATTTTATAACTGAAATGCTTACTGAACTGAAGTTCTTTCATGATTTCCAGAAATATCCAGATTTTGTGTACAGAAGTATATTGACTGTGGAATCTGTGCAGAAATCCGAGAAATACGTATGCAGAGCGAGTAATAAGGTTGGACAGATAAGCGTAGAGGTGAACGTGACTGTGTTAGGAGGTAAAGCTTTCTTCTTATTGCCTTTCTTAGGCGGACGAGCATGTGGCAGACACTTGACGGTGAGTGGTTACCATCGCCCATGGATTTTAGTAATACCGGGGCCAGAGCCAAGCCGCTGCCTACCAGACTTTAACCTACCCCTAATACTCCTTTTTACTGGTGGTAGGACCTCTTGTGAGTCCGCACGGGTAGGTACCATCACCCCGCTTATTTTTTGCCGTGAAGCAGCAATGCGTTTCCGTTTGAAGGGTGGGGTAGCCGTTGTAAGAATACTGAGACCTTAGAACTTATATCTTAAGATGGGTGGCGCATTTACGTTGTGGATGTCTACGGGCTCCGATAAGCACTTAACACCAGGTGGGCTGTCAGCTTGAACGATCACCTATGCAATAAAAAAATTAAAAAAGTATATAACAAACAAACCTAGTAGTAACACGGCGTTACAAGATCAAAGTTTTTTTTTCTGTGAGTCCGCGCGTGCATATCTCATATATCGGGTATATCTCAAGGTCGGTGGCGCATTTACGTTGTAGATGTCTATGGGCTCCAGTAACCACTTAACACCAGGTGGGCTGTGAGCTCGTCCACCCATCTAAGCAATAAAAAAAACTCTTACTACTTTTAATACACCTCTTCGAATAACCCTTGACTAATTGATTTAGACAAGAGAGTTCATGGACGATCTTGGACTATCGCTGTCACGTTGTCATCGTTTTCACGGTAGATAGGTATTTCATTCAAATTGCTATATTTATGCCAGCGCCAAACATCAAAAGGACCGTACGCCGCCTAACTTAGATAATTTTATTGCCAATTTTGTTTTGGAGAGCATATCCTATAGTTATTGTATCACATGAATATTAAAAAAATATATTACAATATCAGTAATTACTTACTATAGGGCACTGGATCATTTTGAAAAATGACAATTGACATATGTAGCTCTTGAATTTGCAGACAGACCAAAGTTCAGACAATCTCTGATCACAACTGCTGCGATGGAAGGCACAGATGCTGTAATCCGGTGCAAGTAAGTAGCTGATTCCAAACCCTCGCTTAAGACGTAATGCTTTCGTTAGTACCCTGTTAAATTGAATTTAAACTCATTATTATGCAAAATTCATTATACTTAGTCTGGCCATATATACAGTTACAATTAAAAATAAACAAAATATTATTTTGAATTTGGAATTGTCATTTTTATATGATTGCTCATTGAGTTTTCTCATTTTGGCGCCAATACATTGTATAATATTTTGCGATATTAAAATGGAGCGGGGTGATAAAGAGAACCGAATCGCTGTGATTGCATTACACAAAGTAGGTATAGAGCCAAATGCAATTTTTAAAACTCTTCATACCTACGCTTGGTATTAGTAAAATGTTTGTGTACCGGGCTATTAATAGGTGCAATGAGACCTCCTCTGTTTGTGACAGAAAAAGATCTGGCCGTCCACGTAGTGTTCGTACGAAAAAGTTGGTCAAAGCAGTAAGGGAAAGAATTCGAAGAAATCCTGTCCGGAAGCAAAAGATTTTATCTCGGAAGATGAAGATAGCACCTAGAACCATGTCGCGTATTGTAAAAGATGACTTAAGACTTGCAGCCTATAAGAGGCGTACTGGTCATTTCTTAACTGATAATTTAAAAGAGAATAGGGTGGTAAAATTGAAACAACTACTGAAGCGGTACGCAAAAGGAGGTTATAGAAAAATTTTGTATACGGATGAGAAAATGTTTACAATTGAGCAACATTTTAACAATCAAAATGACCGTATTTATGCTCAAAGCTCTAAGGAAGCTTCCCAATTAGAGTCCCAGAGTGCAACGTGGGCACTATCCGACTTCAGTGAGGGTTTGGTGGGGTGTTAGCTATGAAGGAGTGACTGAGCGATACTTTTGTGAAAAAGGTATCAAAACATCGGCACAAGTGTATCAAGATACCATTCTTGACAAGGTAGTGAAGTCCCTTAACAACACCATGTTCAATAATTATAATCAAGAATGGTCCTTCCAGCAAGACTCGGTGCCAGGTCATAAAGCTCGGTCTACACAGTCTTGGTTGAAAACGAACGTTTCGGACTTCATCAGAGCTGAAGACTGGCCGTCGTCTAGTCCCAATCTTAATCCGCTGGATTATGATTTATGTTCAGTTTTAGAGAGTACAGCTTGCTCTAAACGCCATGATAATTTGGGGTCCCTAGAACAATCCGTACGATTGGCAGTGAACATTTTTCCCATGGAAAGAGTGCGTGCTTCTATTGATAACTGGCCTCAATGTTTAAAGGACTGTATTGCAGCCAATGGAGACCACTTCGAATAAGCTTTTTATACTTTAAATTATTTTATATTTATTTATTAAACTAACACACTGTAAAAGTAATAAATGTTATTTGCAATCGATTTTTTTTATTTTTAATTGTAACAGTATTTATGGCCAGACTAAGTAAATCCAAGATTTTTGAAATAATAGTTTTTGTAGCTGTTTTGCCAATGTTTCAGGATAGCTGAAGGCAAACCTAAACCAACCATAAAATGGATAGTTAATTCGAAGAGCCCAAACACAAACAAAGAGCTCTCGTCGCATATTGGAGAAGAATTAATTCTCAGAAACATTACATTATCTCAAGCGGGTCACTACATTTGCGTTGCCGAGAATACATTCGGTCGGGCTCAACAAGATACGGATCTTATCGTGCAAGGTGATGGTGCAGTTAATAATAAAATATCAAGAACGTTATTCACTTTAACCAATATTTTTAAATTTTCGATATATATTTTTTAGCTCCTCCGAAGATCCTCCGCAGAGAAGACGTACCTAAAGGTATCGTGGGAGACGTCGCTCTGAGTGTTCCTTGCACTGTCATCGGATATCCGGTGCCGACGGTGGTCTGGAAAGCCAATGACACAGTCACACTCCACTCAGGTATTTTACATATTTTAATTTACACCAGATTTAGTAAAAAAAAATCTTACGACCGGGCGGTAATAAACTGAACTATTTGTAATTAAAATACTGGGTAGGTACTATATAATCAACAATAGAACTAACATACCTCTTCTCCTTTCCTTAACCTAACCGTTGTACGTCAGACCATGAGTTGATGGTGTTTAAAAGCATTCTTAAATTTCAGGCAGCAAGTATAACATCACCAAAGGAAACACATTGATCATTAACAATCTTGAACACGCCGATGCCTATACAAAGTACACTTGCGTTGCGAAAAATACTTTTGGTGAAGTTAATCAAACCTTTGATGATATTATATACGGTAAGTGTTCCTTTACTGTTCTTTTTCAACTCACAGCATGGCCACGCTGATTTTACTGATACTAAAAGGTACCTTTATACTAAAAAGAAAACACGCGAATCTACTCAATTTTCTATTAATTAGAATGGTTTATAGGGCATAAATGGCCATTTCAGATCATCCTTGAATTGTTTATATTTTAAGAGATGGATCAAAATCTGATCAAAACTTCGAACACTGCATGTCATACTTTGCAAATATGGTAGTCTGCAAATATGGTAGTCACAAAGGACGTACTGTAGAAACTTGTCATTTTACAGAGAGACCAAAGTTCAGAAAACCTGTGATCACAACATCTGTGATGGAAGGCAGAGATGCTGTGATCCCGTGCAAGTAAGTAACTGATTTTAAATTATCGTTTATTACGTAATGCTTTCATTAGTACCCTGTTAAATTTAATTTAAACTCATTATTATGCGAAATTCATTATAAATCCAAGATTTTTGAAATAATAGTTTTTGTAGCTGTTTTGCCAATGTTTCAGGGTAGCTGAAGGCAAACCTAAACCAACCATAAAATGGATAGTTAATTCGAAGAGCCCAAACACAAACAAAGAGCTCTCGTCGCATATTGGAGAAGAATTAATTCTCAGAAACATTACATTATCTCAAGCGGGTCACTACATTTGCGTTGCCGAGAATACATTCGGTCGGGCTCAACAAGATACGGATCTTATCGTGCAAGGTGATGGTGCAGTTAATAATAAAATATCAAGAACGTTATTCACTTTAACCAATATTTTTAAATTTTCGATATATATTTTTTAGCTCCTCCGAAGATCCTCCGCAGAGAAGACGTACCTAAAGGTATCGTGGGAGACGTCGCTCTGAGTGTTCCTTGCACTGTCATCGGATATCCGGTGCCGACGGTGGTCTGGAAAGCCAATGACACAGTCACACTCCACTCAGGTATTTTACATATTTTAATTTACACCAGATTTAGTAAAAAAAAATCTTACGACCGGGCGGTAATAAACTGAACTATTTGTAATTAAAATACTGGGTAGGTACTATATAATCAACAATAGAACTAACATACCTCTTCTCCTTTCCTTAACCTAACCGTTGTACGTCAGACCATGAGTTGATGGTGTTTAAAAGCATTCTTAAATTTCAGGCAGCAAGTATAACATCACCAAAGGAAACACATTGATCATTAACAATCTTGAACACGCCGATGCCTATACAAAGTACACTTGCGTTGCGAAAAATACTTTTGGTGAAGTTAATCAAACCTTTGATGATATTATATACGGTAAGTGTTCCTTTACTGTTCTTTTTGAACTCACAGCATGGCCACGCTGATTTTACTGATACTAAAAGGTACCATTATACTAAAAAGAAAACACGCGAATCTACTCAATTTTCTATTAATTAGAATGGTTTATAGGGCAGAAATTGCCATTTCAGATCATCCTTGAATTGTTTATATTATAAGAGATGGATCAAAAACTGATCAAAACTTCGAACACTGCATGTCATACTTTGCAACTATGGTAGTCACAAAGGACGTACTGTAGAAACTTGTCATTTTACAGAGAGACCAAAGTTCAGAAAACCTGTGATCACAACATCTGTGATGGAAGGCAGAGATGCTGTGATCCCGTGCAAGTAAGTAACTGATTTTAAATTATCGTTTATTACGTAATGCTTTCATTAGTACCCTGTTAAATTTAATTTAAACTCATTATTATGCGAAATTCATTATAAATCCAAGATTTTTGAAATAATAGTTTTTGTAGCTGTTTTGCCAATGTTTCAGGATAGCTGAAGGCAAACCTAAACCAACCATAAAATGGATAGTTAATTCGAAGAGCCCAAACACAAACAAAGAGCTCTCGTCGCATATTGGAGAAGAATTAATTCTCAGAAACATTACATTATCTCAAGCGGGTCACTACATTTGCGTTGCCGAGAATACATTCGGTCGGGCTCAACAAGATACGGATCTTATCGTGCAAGGTGATGGTGCAGTTAATAATAAAATATCAAGAACGTTATTCACTTTAACCAATATTTTTAAATTTTCGATATATATTTTTTAGCTCCTCCGAAGATCCTCCGCAGAGAAGACGTACCTAAAGGTATCGTGGGAGACGTCGCTCTGAGTGTTCCTTGCACTGTCATCGGATATCCGGTGCCGACGGTGG
The DNA here is from genome assembly GCF_030267445.1 of Bombyx mandarina. NCBI lineage: Eukaryota > Metazoa > Arthropoda > Insecta > Lepidoptera > Bombycidae > Bombyx > Bombyx mandarina. The sequence goes on along the minus strand of NC_143234.1, from coordinate 13,539,314 downwards.
TCTGGAAAGCCAATGACACAGTCACACTCCACTCAGGTATTTTACATATTTTAATTTACACCAGATTTAGTAAAAAAAAATCTTACGACCGGGCGGTAATAAACTGAACTATTTGTAATTAAAATACTGGGTAGGTACTATATAATCAACAATAGAACTAACATACCTCTTCTCCTTTCCTTAACCTAACCGTTGTACGTCAGACCATGAGTTGATGGTGTTTAAAAGCATTCTTAAATTTCAGGCAGCAAGTATAACATCACCAAAGGAAACACATTGATCATTAACAATCTTGAACACGCCGATGCCTATACAAAGTACACTTGCGTTGCGAAAAATACTTTTGGTGAAGTTAATCAAACCTTTGATGATATTATATACGGTAAGTGTTCCTTTACTGTTCTTTTTGAACTCACAGCATGGCCACGCTGATTTTACTGATACTAAAAGGTACCATTATACTAAAAAGAAAACACGCGAATCTACTCAATTTTCTATTAATTAGAATGGTTTATAGGGCAGAAATTGCCATTTCAGATCATCCTTGAATTGTTTATATTATAAGAGATGGATCAAAATCTGATCAAAACTTCGAACACTGCATGTCATACTTTGCAACTATGGTAGTCACAAAGGACGTACTGTAGAAACTTGTCATTTTACAGAGAGACCAAAGTTCAGAAAACCTGTGATCACAACATCTGTGATGGAAGGCAGAGATGCTGTGATCCCGTGCAAGTAAGTAACTGATTTTAAATTCTCGTTTATTACGTAATGCTTTCATTAGTACCCTGTTAAATTTAATTTAAACTCATTATTATGCGAAATTCATTATAAATCCAAGATTTTTGAAATAATAGTTTTTGTAGCTGTTTTGCCAATGTTTCAGGATAGCTGAAGGCAAACCTAAACCAACCATAAAATGGATAGTTAATTCGAAGAGCCCAAACACAAACAAAGAGCTCTCGTCGCATATTGGAGAAGAATTAATTCTCAGAAACATTACATTATCTCAAGCGGGTCACTACATTTGCGTTGCCGAGAATACATTCGGTCGGGCTCAACAAGATACGGATCTTATCGTGCAAGGTGATGGTGCAGTTAATAATAAAATATCAAGAACGTTATTCACTTTAACCAATATTTTTAAATTTTCGATATATATTTTTTAGCTCCTCCGAAGATCCTCCGCAGAGAAGACGTACCTAAAGGTATCGTGGGAGACGTCGCTCTGAGTGTTCCTTGCACTGTCATCGGATATCCGGTGCCGACGGTGGTCTGGAAAGCCAATGACACAGTCACACTCCACTCAGGTATTTTACATATTTTAATTTACACCAGATTTAGTAAAAAAAATCTTACGACCGGGCGGTAATAAACTGAACTATTTGTAATTAAAATACTGGGTAGGTACTATATAATCAACAATAGAACTAACATACCTCTTCTCCTTTCCTTAACCTAACCGTTGTACGTCAGACCATGAGTTGATGGTGTTTAAAAGCATTCTTAAATTTCAGGCAGCAAGTATAACATCACCAAAGGAAACACATTGATCATTAACAATCTTGAACACGCCGATGCCTATACAAAGTACACTTGCGTTGCGAAAAATACTTTTGGTGAAGTTAATCAAACCTTTGATGATATTATATACGGTAAGTGTTCCTTTACTGTTCTTTTTGAACTCACAGCATGGCCACGCTGATTTTACTGATACTAAAAGGTACCATTATACTAAAAAGAAAACACGCGAATCTACTCAATTTTCTATTAATTAGAATGGTTTATAGGGCATAAATGGCCATTTCAGATCATCCTTGAATTGTTTATATTTTAAGAGATGGATCAAAATCTGATCAAAACTTCGAACACTGCATGTCATACTTTGCAAATATGGTAGTCTGCAAATATGGTAGTCACAAAGGACGTACTGTAGAAACTTGTCATTTTACAGAGAGACCAAAGTTCAGAAAACCTGTGATCACAACATCTGTGATGGAAGGCAGAGATGCTGTGATCCCGTGCAAGTAAGTAACTGATTTTAAATTATCGTTTATTACGTAATGCTTTCATTAGTACCCTGTTAAATTTAATTTAAACTCATTATTATGCGAAATTCATTATAAATCCAAGATTTTTGAAATAATAGTTTTTGTAGCTGTTTTGCCAATGTTTCAGGATAGCTGAAGGCAAACCTAAACCAACCATAAAATGGATAGTTAATTCGAAGAGCCCAAACACAAACAAAGAGCTCTCGTCGCATATTGGAGAAGAATTAATTCTCAGAAACATTACATTATCTCAAGCGGGTCACTACATTTGCGTTGCCGAGAATACATTCGGTCGGGCTCAACAAGATACGGATCTTATCGTGCAAGGTGATGGTGCAGTTAATAATAAAATATCAAGAACGTTATTCACTTTAACCAATATTTTTAAATTTTCGATATATATTTTTTAGCTCCTCCGAAGATCCTCCGCAGAGAAGACGTACCTAAAGGTATCGTGGGAGACGTCGCTCTGAGTGTTCCTTGCACTGTCATCGGATATCCGGTGCCGACGGTGGTCTGGAAAGCCAATGACACAGTCACACTCCACTCAGGTATTTTACATATTTTAATTTACACCAGATTTAGTAAAAAAAAATCTTACGACCGGGCGGTAATAAACTGAACTATTTGTAATTAAAATACTGGGTAGGTACTATATAATCAACAATAGAACTAACATACCTCTTCTCCTTTCCTTAACCTAACCGTTGTACGTCAGACCATGAGTTGATGGTGTTTAAAAGCATTCTTAAATTTCAGGCAGCAAGTATAACATCACCAAAGGAAACACATTGATCATTAACAATCTTGAACACGCCGATGCCTATACAAAGTACACTTGCGTTGCGAAAAATACTTTTGGCGAAGTTAATCAAACCTTTGATGATATTATATACGGTAAGTGTTCCTTTACTGTTCTTTTTGAACTCACAGCATGGCCACGCTGATTTTACTGATACTAAAAGGTACCATTATACTAAAAAGAAAACACGCGAATCTACTCAATTTTCTATTAATTAGAATGGTTTATAGGGCATAAATGGCCATTTCAGATCATCCTTGAATTGTTTATATTTTAAGAGATGGATCAAAATCTGATCAAAACTTCGAACACTGCATGTCATACTTTGCAAATATGGTAGTCTGCAAATATGGTAGTCACAAAGGACGTACTGTAGAAACTTGTCATTTTACAGAGAGACCAAAGTTCAGAAAACCTGTGATCACAACATCTGTGATGGAAGGCAGAGATGCTGTGATCCCGTGCAAGTAAGTAACTGATTTTAAATTATCGTTTATTACGTAATGCTTTCATTAGTACCCTGTTAAATTTAATTTAAACTCATTATTATGCGAAATTCATTATAAATCCAAGATTTTTGAAATAATAGTTTTTGTAGCTGTTTTGCCAATGTTTCAGGATAGCTGAAGGCAAACCTAAACCAACCATAAAATGGATAGTTAATTCGAAGAGCCCAAACACAAACAAAGAGCTCTCGTCGCATATTGGAGAAGAATTAATTCTCAGAAACATTACATTATCTCAAGCGGGTCACTACATTTGCGTTGCCGAGAATACATTCGGTCGGGCTCAACAAGATACGGATCTTATCGTGCAAGGTGATGGTGCAGTTAATAATAAAATATCAAGAACGTTATTCACTTTAACCAATATTTTTAAATTTTCGATATATATTTTTTAGCTCCTCCGAAGATCCTCCGCAGAGAAGACGTACCTAAAGGTATCGTGGGAGACGTCGCTCTGAGTGTTCCTTGCACTGTCATCGGATATCCGGTGCCGACGGTGGTCTGGAAAGCCAATGACACAGTCACACTCCACTCAGGTATTTTACATATTTTAATTTACACCAGATTTAGTAAAAAAAATCTTACGACCGGGCGGTAATAAACTGAACTATTTGTAATTAAAATACTGGGTAGGTACTATATAATCAACAATAGAACTAACATACCTCTTCTCCTTTCCTTAACCTAACCGTTGTACGTCAGACCATGAGTTGATGGTGTTTAAAAGCATTCTTAAATTTCAGGCAGCAAGTATAACATCACCAAAGGAAACACATTGATCATTAACAATCTTGAACACGCCGATGCCTATACAAAGTACACTTGCGTTGCGAAAAATACTTTTGGCGAAGTTAATCAAACCTTTGATGATATTATATACGGTAAGTGTTCCTTTACTGTTCTTTTTGAACTCACAGCATGGCCACGCTGATTTTACTGATACTAAAAGGTACCATTATACTAAAAAGAAAACACGCGAATCTACTCAATTTTCTATTAATTAGAATGGTTTATAGGGCATAAATGGCCATTTCAGATCATCCTTGAATTGTTTATATTTTAAGAGATGGATCAAAATCTGATCAAAACTTCGAACACTGCATGTCATACTTTGCAAATATGGTAGTCTGCAAATATGGTAGTCACAAAGGACGTACTGTAGAAACTTGTCATTTTACAGAGAGACCAAAGTTCAGAAAACCTGTGATCACAACATCTGTGATGGAAGGCAGAGATGCTGTGATCCCGTGCAAGTAAGTAACTGATTTTAAATTATCGTTTATTACGTAATGCTTTCATTAGTACCCTGTTAAATTTAATTTAAACTCATTATTATGCGAAATTCATTATAAATCCAAGATTTTTGAAATAATAGTTTTTGTAGCTGTTTTGCCAATGTTTCAGGATAGCTGAAGGCAAACCTAAACCAACCATAAAATGGATAGTTAATTCGAAGAGCCCAAACACAAACAAAGAGCTCTCGTCGCATATTGGAGAAGAATTAATTCTCAGAAACATTACATTATCTCAAGCGGGTCACTACATTTGCGTTGCCGAGAATACATTCGGTCGGGCTCAACAAGATACGGATCTTATCGTGCAAGGTGATGGTGCAGTTAATAATAAAATATCAAGAACGTTATTCACTTTAACCAATATTTTTAAATTTTCGATATATATTTTTTAGCTCCTCCGAAGATCCTCCGCAGAGAAGACGTACCTAAAGGTATCGTGGGAGACGTCGCTCTGAGTGTTCCTTGCACTGTCATCGGATATCCGGTGCCGACGGTGGTCTGGAAAGCCAATGACACAGTCACACTCCACTCAGGTATTTTACATATTTTAATTTACACCAGATTTAGTAAAAAAAAATCTTACGACCGGGCGGTAATAAACTGAACTATTTGTAATTAAAATACTGGGTAGGTACTATATAATCAACAATAGAACTAACATACCTCTTCTCCTTTCCTTAACCTAACCGTTGTACGTCAGACCATGAGTTGATGGTGTTTAAAAGCATTCTTAAATTTCAGGCAGCAAGTATAACATCACCAAAGGAAACACATTGATCATTAACAATCTTGAACACGCCGATGCCTATACAAAGTACACTTGCGTTGCGAAAAATACTTTTGGCGAAGTTAATCAAACCTTTGATGATATTATATACGGTAAGTGTTCCTTTACTGTTCTTTTTGAACTCACAGCATGGCCACGCTGATTTTACTGATACTAAAAGGTACCATTATACTAAAAAGAAAACACGCGAATCTACTCAATTTTCTATTAATTAGAATGGTTTATAGGGCATAAATGGCCATTTCAGATCATCCTTGAATTGTTTATATTTTAAGAGATGGATCAAAATCTGATCAAAACTTCGAACACTGCATGTCATACTTTGCAAATATGGTAGTCTGCAAATATGGTAGTCACAAAGGACGTACTGTAGAAACTTGTCATTTTACAGAGAGACCAAAGTTCAGAAAACCTGTGATCACAACATCTGTGATGGAAGGCAGAGATGCTGTGATCCCGTGCAAGTAAGTAACTGATTTTAAATTATCGTTTATTACGTAATGCTTTCATTAGTACCCTGTTAAATTTAATTTAAACTCATTATTATGCGAAATTCATTATAAATCCAAGATTTTTGAAATAATAGTTTTTGTAGCTGTTTTGCCAATGTTTCAGGATAGCTGAAGGCAAACCTAAACCAACCATAAAATGGATAGTTAATTCGAAGAGCCCAAACACAAACAAAGAGCTCTCGTCGCATATTGGAGAAGAATTAATTCTCAGAAACATTACATTATCTCAAGCGGGTCACTACATTTGCGTTGCCGAGAATACATTCGGTCGGGCTCAACAAGATACGGATCTTATCGTGCAAGGTGATGGTGCAGTTAATAATAAAATATCAAGAACGTTATTCACTTTAACCAATATTTTTAAATTTTCGATATATATTTTTTAGCTCCTCCGAAGATCCTCCGCAGAGAAGACGTACCTAAAGGTATCGTGGGAGACGTCGCTCTGAGTGTTCCTTGCACTGTCATCGGATATCCGGTGCCGACGGTGGTCTGGAAAGCCAATGACACAGTCACACTCCACTCAGGTATTTTACATATTTTAATTTACACCAGATTTAGTAAAAAAAAATCTTACGACCGGGCGGTAATAAACTGAACTATTTGTAATTAAAATACTGGGTAGGTACTATATAATCAACAATAGAACTAACATACCTCTTCTCCTTTCCTTAACCTAACCGTTGTACGTCAGACCATGAGTTGATGGTGTTTAAAAGCATTCTTAAATTTCAGGCAGCAAGTATAACATCACCAAAGGAAACACATTGATCATTAACAATCTTGAACACGCCGATGCCTATACAAAGTACACTTGCGTTGCGAAAAATACTTTTGGCGAAGTTAATCAAACCTTTGATGATATTATATACGGTAAGTGTTCCTTTACTGTTCTTTTTGAACTCACAGCATGGCCACGCTGATTTTACTGATACTAAAAGGTACCATTATACTAAAAAGAAAACACGCGAATCTACTCAATTTTCTATTAATTAGAATGGTTTATAGGGCATAAATGGCCATTTCAGATCATCCTTGAATTGTTTATATTTTAAGAGATGGATCAAAATCTGATCAAAACTTCGAACACTGCATGTCATACTTTGCAAATATGGTAGTCTGCAAATATGGTAGTCACAAAGGACGTACTGTAGAAACTTGTCATTTTACAGAGAGACCAAAGTTCAGAAAACCTGTGATCACAACATCTGTGATGGAAGGCAGAGATGCTGTGATCCCGTGCAAGTAAGTAACTGATTTTAAATTATCGTTTATTACGTAATGCTTTCATTAGTACCCTGTTAAATTTAATTTAAACTCATTATTATGCGAAATTCATTATAAATCCAAGATTTTTGAAATAATAGTTTTTGTAGCTGTTTTGCCAATGTTTCAGGATAGCTGAAGGCAAACCTAAACCAACCATAAAATGGATAGTTAATTCGAAGAGCCCAAACACAAACAAAGAGCTCTCGTCGCATATTGGAGAAGAATTAATTCTCAGAAACATTACATTATCTCAAGCGGGTCACTACATTTGCGTTGCCGAGAATACATTCGGTCGGGCTCAACAAGATACGGATCTTATCGTGCAAGGTGATGGTGCAGTTAATAATAAAATATCAAGAACGTTATTCACTTTAACCAATATTTTTAAATTTTCGATATATATTTTTTAGCTCCTCCGAAGATCCTCCGCAGAGAAGACGTACCTAAAGGTATCGTGGGAGACGTCGCTCTGAGTGTTCCTTGCACTGTCATCGGATATCCGGTGCCGACGGTGGTCTGGAAAGCCAATGACACAGTCACACTCCACTCAGGTATTTTACATATTTTAATTTACACCAGATTTAGTAAAAAAAAATCTTACGACCGGGCGGTAATAAACTGAACTATTTGTAATTAAAATACTGGGTAGGTACTATATAATAATCAACAATAAGACTAACAAACATCTTCTCCTTTCCTTAACCTAACCGTTGTACGTCAGACCAAGAGTTGATGGTGTTTAAAAGCATTCTTAAATTTCAGGCAGCAAGTATAGCATCACCAAAGGAAATACATTGATTATTAACAATCTTGAACACGCCGATGCCTATACAAAGTACACTTGCGTTGCGAAAAATACTTTTGGCGAAGTTAATCAAACCTTTGATGATATTATATACGGTAAGTGTTCCTTTACTGTTCTTTTTGAACTCACAGCATGGCCACGCTGATTTTACTGATACTAAAAGGTACCATTATACTAAAAAGAAAACACGCGAATCTACTCAATTTTCTATTAATTAGAATGGTTTATAGGGCATAAATGGCCATTTCAGATCATCCTTGAATTGTTTATATTTTAAGAGATGGATCAAAATCTGATCAAAACTTCGAACACTGCATGTCATACTTTGCAAATATGGTAGTCTGCAAATATGGTAGTCACAAAGGACGTACTGTAGAAACTTGTCATTTTACAGAGAGACCAAAGTTCAGAAAACCTGTGATCACAACATCTGTGATGGAAGGCAGAGATGCTGTGATCCCGTGCAAGTAAGTAACTGATTTTAAATTATCGTTTATTACGTAATGCTTTCATTAGTACCCTGTTAAATTTAATTTAAACTCATTATTATGCGAAATTCATTATAAATCCAAGATTTTTGAAATAATAGTTTTTGTAGCTGTTTTGCCAATGTTTCAGGATAGCTGAAGGCAAACCTAAACCAACCATAAAATGGATAGTTAATTCGAAGAGCCCAAACACAAACAAAGAGCTCTCGTCGCATATTGGAGAAGAATTAATTCTCAGAAACATTACATTATCTCAAGCGGGTCACTACATTTGCGTTGCCGAGAATACATTCGGTCGGGCTCAACAAGATACGGATCTTATCGTGCAAGGTGATGGTGCAGTTAATAATAAAATATCAAGAACGTTATTCACTTTAACCAATATTTTTAAATTTTCGATATATATTTTTTAGCTCCTCCGAAGATCCTCCGCAGAGAAGACGTACCTAAAGGTATCGTGGGAGACGTCGCTCTGAGTGTTCCTTGCACTGTCATCGGATATCCGGTGCCGACGGTGGTCTGGAAAGCCAATGACACAGTCACACTCCACTCAGGTATTTTACATATTTTAATTTACACCAGATTTAGTAAAAAAAAATCTTACGACCGGGCGGTAATAAACTGAACTATTTGTAATTAAAATACTGGGTAGGTACTATATAATAATCAACAATAAGACTAACAAACATCTTCTCCTTTCCTTAACCTAACCGTTGTACGTCAGACCAAGAGTTGATGGTGTTTAAAAGCATTCTTAAATTTCAGGCAGCAAGTATAGCATCACCAAAGGAAATACATTGATTATTAACAATCTTGAACACGCCGATGCCTATACAAAGTACACTTGCGTTGCGAAAAATACTTTTGGCGAAGTTAATCAAACCTTTGATGATATTATATACGGTAAGTGTTCCTTTACTGTTCTTTTTGAACTCACAGCATGGCCACGCTGATTTTACTGATACTAAAAGGTACCATTATACTAAAAAGAAAACACGCGAATCTACTCAATTTTCTATTAATTAGAATGGTTTATAGGGCATAAATGGCCATTTCAGATCATCCTTGAATTGTTTATATTATAAGAGATGGATCAAAATCTGATCAAAACTTCGAACACTGCATGTCATACTTTGCAACTATGGTAGTCACAAAGGACGTACTGTAGAAACTTGTCATTTTACAGAGAGACCAAAGTTCAGAAAACCTGTGATCACAACATCTGTGATGGAAGGCAGAGATGCTGTGATCCCGTGCAAGTAAGTAACTGATTTTAAATTCTCGTTTAATACATAATGCTTTCATTAGTACCCTGTTAAATTTAATTTAAACTCATTATTATGCGAAATTCATTATAAATCCAAGATTTTTGAAATAATAGATTTTGTAGCTGTTTTGCCAATGTTTCAGGGTAGCTGAAGGCAAACCTAAACCAACCATAAAATGGATAGTTAATTCGAAGAGCCCAAACACAAACAAAGAGCTCTCGTCGCATATTGGAGAAGAATTAATTCTCAGAAACATTACATTATCTCAAGCGGGTCACTACATTTGCGTTGCCGAGAATACATTCGGTCGGGCTCAACAAGATACGGATCTTATCGTGCAAGGTGATGGTGCAGTTAATAATAAAATATCAAGAACGTTACTCACTTTAACCAATATTTTTAAACTTTCGATATATTTTTTTTAGCTCCTCCGAAGATCCTCCGCAGAGAAGACGTACCTAAAGGTATCGTGGGAGACGTCGCTCTAAGTGTTCCTTGCACTGTCTCCGGATATCCGGTGCCGACGGTGGTCTGGAAAGCCAATGACACAGTCACACTCCACTCAGGTATTTTACATATTTTAATTTACACCAGATTTAGTAAAAAAAAATCTTACGACCGGGCGGTATTAAACTGAACTATTTGTAATTAAAATACTGGGTAGGTACTATATAATCAACAATAGAACTAACATACCTCTTCTCCTTTCCTTAACCTAACCGTTGTACGTCAGACCATGAGTTGATGGTGTTTAAAAGCATTCTTAAATTTCAGGCAGCAAGTATAACATCACCAAAGGAAACACATTGATCATTAACAATCTTGAACACGCCGATGCCTATACAAATTACACTTGTGTTGCGAAAAACACGTTTGGTGAAGTTAATCAAACCTTTAGCCATATTATTACTGGTAAGCGTCCTTTAAATGTTCGTACTCAATCCACGGCTTGGCATAGAACGGTCGGTATGACTCTTGTTCTGTTAGAAAGACAGATATCCACAGTTTGCACTATATATGACGGAGTAGGCTGGCACCATCAGACAAGTCCGCTTGGTTCGGATGCTCGAGTCGAAATGCTTTATGCGGTTTTTTTTTCATACCTAAGCTGATGGTCTTGAGAGACCATTTCAGTGTAATCTTAACAAGTAGGTGATCTCGGGGGTCTCAAACCTTACGATGTTTATAACACAAAACCCTAGCGAGAGCAGTGCTTCGTAGAATCTACCACCGGATCGAAAACGCGACCCACTGAGAAGATCCGGCGAGAAATTTAGTGGGTTGTGTCTGTGCGTTAATTTACTCTCCGAGCCTTTCGTCGCAAGCGACGGGTTCAACGAGAACGATAACAGTTTTGTGCGACAATAGTCACTCGTATTTATAGTAGAAAATGGGGGTAGCTTAGTCATGAATTCTCTTGAATACCGTCTTAAACAATTGTTAACATGCGGAGCACTAAGAAAATAGTTAACTTTAACTATTTTTAGTTAACTAAATAGTGACGTTGGGCTGACATATATGATGTATTATATTTCTTTGTTTACTGCACTTTTACCCTGGCGACAATGATGGGATTCAGTGTAAAAGTGTAGTAAGCAAACTACGGTGTTTGCTTACTACACTTTACACACTTACATACCTTTTAATGTGACACCATACAATATCTAAATGAATGCACCAAAGTGTAACGTTGGGCGGTTTGATGTGTTTCCATTTCATTTCATTTTCTTTTGTAATGGCGGTCCTTTTTGATTTCGCCAAAGTCAAGTTTTAACCACCGAAAACGCGGTAAAAGCAAGAAGAACGCTTCCTGACAGATTATTATTTGACGGGTGACGTTAAGCTCCATTCCGGCGCGTTCATGATAAAAATATTTATACTGTATATTGTATGTATGTATGATGTATTATAAATAATAAGATTTATCTTCGTATTTGTATTTCAGAAGGACTCGTTGACTTTGGAGAATTTCGCGAGATTCATTCACTAGAGAACGAAACAGTGAAAATCAGTTGTCCTACACCAAACGCAGGGGGCTATACCATTCGTTGGTTTGAGGTATGTATGAATGAATTTATTGTTTTTAAGCTATTGCATAGCTTTTATCGCGTGCTTTGATCACGGCTACCGAATCAAGAAATTCCGTAACGAAGATAAAACCTAACACCCCCACTACGCCTACCATGTAACTCGCGGTCAACACATTCACACGTTGCGTTTATGTAGTGTTTGTGTATAAGCCCGCGGCGTGACGTCACACTGCATGCGCATCATGAAAAGTCTGCCCATCTCTCTCTCGCGCGGTCTAGTTTATGAGTTTGAAGGAGACAGTTAATGTTTATAAATATAGCGTGGTCTTATTTCATTATTGTTTTAATATTAAATTATTATTGTCTAATTGTAATTGCATAAGTTGATAAAAAAGCTTTCCCAGTGTTATCCCGTTGGGGTAATGTATGTGGACCAAAAGTGACTCCGTCCAAGGACAGAGGACGTTGTTGTGGGTAGTCCGAGATGTGCTCAAAAATTTGAATCATCGCAGCTTCCGGCTAATTTATTTGACGGCGTTCTAATTATATACGATACTATCGAAATTTCGGGAACGTTAAATGACAAAAACTGACAGATGTGGTTTTGTTTTTTTTGTTCAATGGTATTGTCATAGAAAAACATCGTCTTCGCACGTTTAATTACGGGCTTTTTTCAGGATAAAAAGCAAATGAAAACGAACGAATCATATCTAAAACTCGAAAAATTGAAGGAAGAGAGTGTCGAATATTATACGTGCCGTGTTAGTGACAGAAAGGGATCGAATTCCACCACATTTGAAGTGAACGTTGGGAAGAAGCCTAGGTTTTTGGCATACCACAGCCCGCTGGTAAAATGGCAAGGACAGAACTCCCTAGACTGTAAAGTGTCAACATCGCCATCTACAAATACGGTAAGTCTGGGGTATTCTTCGAGATGATTCCTTCGTCTTCTTTTTACCATCGCACCGTTTGCTACCGGTGTAGAGTTCGTCCAAAGTGCGTTTCCAGATATAGCCTTCTGAATTAACTTCTCTCTTTGGCGTTTCTTTCTTTAGACCAAGTTTAGGGAGAGTCCTAAGCAGTAGGGATTGGCTTGACCGTGTTGACTTGAAGAATTCCATCAATTGGGCCGTATGCCCACCAGCCAAGGGCAATTTGAAGCGCTGCGAAATATAAACAACTAGGCATGAGTTTTGCAAAAGCTTAAGAGCCAATACTTAAAAAAATATTGCATCTAATATTTGATAGGCGCTTCACTTTCATTCGTGAGTTACAAATTAATACATAATATAGAAAAAAAATTTTACCTTGATCGCAACTTTGACCAGCTTTGGTGTTAGACGTCTCCCAATGTTCAGTGGTTATTCGAAGTCCATAGAGATTACAACGTAGATGCCTCCACCCACTTTGAGAAATGAGGGAGGTCTAAATTCTATTATACATATAAGGGCCGTCCCACTTTTAGAAACAGAACGCATGACCTGGCTGGATGGCGACAGAAAAGTCATAATTTTGGTTATCGAGCATTTTTTTTCTTCAATGTCACATCCTTGGTTTTTTAATAGATCCAGTGGTTCCACAACGGGAACCTTATCGTCAACATAACAACTAATGATACAGCTCCGTTGGCCTGGCGAGTTTTCGACTGGGGACAGTACGTGTGCCAGATAAAAAACATCCACGGTACTCTGACAAGGAGCTTCAACGTAACTTCGGATGGTAAAAAAATTCAATGTATTAAAAGTGTGTGTGTGTGTGTGTGTGTGTGTGTGTGTGTGTGTGTGTGTGTGTGTGTGTGTGTGTGTGTGTGTGTGTGTGTGTGTGTGTGTGTGTGTGTGTGTGTGTGTGTGTGTGTGTGTGTGTGTGTGTGTGTGTGTGTGTGTGTGTGTGTGTGTGTGAGAGAGAGAGAGAGAGAGAGAGAGAGAGAGAGAGAGAGAGAGAGAGATATTTGTGATAATCGAATTTCTTCAATCAATTTTACTAATTTCAACCGTAAATCGAACCGTGAATTCACGTCGCAGGGATCAGCACTAGTATCCACTAAACCCAAATCATTGGTCATGCTGTTTAAATTAAGTTCGATTTCACTGAGTAATTTTCGCAGTTATGGTGATCGTCAAACTCGCTGAAGAGTTCGAGCTAAACATAAATCTATAGCATTATCCATTTTTCTCACCGGATCTACTCCGTGCGTTGATTTCGATAAAGTGGCAGATGCACAGGCGAAGCAACTATTGTCGATTTAACCCCCTCTGGGATTCTCGGGCAGTTGTTGGCAAACCTTCCCAGTCAACTTAACCGACCCCACCTAACTAAGGCCTTGGATTCGCCCAGCCCAAGACCGCTTTAAGACCATTTGCGATGCTTTTAACACCGAAAAAAATTATATTCACACTGTTAAGTCCATTAGGACCAATTCGCTTTTGTTATAAAACAGACATATTAAATTCGATTACAAGAACCAATTTATTATCTACTAGCGGCCCGCTCCGGTTTCGCTCTGGTCTTTAACAAAAATTTCAAAATAAAAAATTATAATACACATTAACCATTATATCTGCGTCAGGTTCCTAAAAATTGAAAATTATAAAGGCAGTATGAATAATTATTATTATTTAAATGAACTTTTATTTTCATTTAAATAATATATTTTGTTTTTATCTATTTTTTTCACTATTTTTATATTATTATTTTTCTAATTTTCGTAACATTGTTGGAGTTTTAGTAAGGACTCTTAATTTTTAAAAAAAAAAAGAATATAATCATAATAATAATAATAATAATGTTTTTATTGCAAGTAACCATGACTCATATAAATTGTTAATAAGACTTAGACCTATGTTAGTAGTTATATTTACATCACAATGAATTACTGTCGTAACATCCCATGGGAGATGACACCACAGCGACCCATGTATACACAGTCCAGCCTGCTTGCGATCATGCTCAGGATACTGTTGGAGCTGGCCCTCACTCTGCTTGCCAGTGATGCACACCTCTTACGCATGGTAGCGTAAAAACAATCTATGTGCTATATAGCCTATGTCACTCGCGGATAGTGTAGCTTCCAAATAGTGAAAGAATTTTTCAAATCGGTTCAGTAGTTTCGGAGCCTATTCAATACAAACAAACAAACAAATCTTTCCTCTTTATAATATTATTATAAGTATAGATTTATTTAAAATTTAATTTCCAGAATGCCTCATCAAGGAAAACCTTCGACGTACTGTATCAAACGAACCCTTGTTGCTCTCCGATACCTTAGAATGGCCTAAGGTTACGAAGACCAATAATTTCTTGAATATCAAAACCGAGACATACACAGTTGCATGTCCCAACGACGGGACTTCAACGAATAGTTTCCTTCACATTCCCGGTGAGAGTCAGGTCGAAGCAACTTGCGCTTACGAAGACAAATTCTGGGTTAAAGGAAAACTCTTCAAGTACACGGACTTGAATTGCTTGCGTGCTTACCGGCTCGGAGTCATCGAAACTAAACAAAGATGCCACGAAGGCGCCGAATTAGTAAAAATAGGTTACAATATGAATGATTTCTTCAATCTCTTCGATATATGTTTCGACTATACTAACAAACGGCCGGTGTATTCGCATGTGATGATGTCAGAATTTCTTGCTCAAGATGAAAAAAGAATTGATCCTTGTGAAGGTTGTTACGCTATGGGTAAACTAGTGAACCCTACAGACGTTGTCGGCAGTGGACTTATTCAAGAGAGCTATACGTATAGCACAATCATTAATGCTGTCCTTATATGGCAACCGCCTCCTGAAACTGATGAGAACAAAAAGCGGGTACGTATTTTACTGCTTTAAAAGTATTTAGCTGTGTTTTTTTATTGCTTAGATGGATGGACGAGCTCACGGGTCACTCTGTGTTCAGTGGTTATTGAAGTCCATATACATGCCGTCGCCCATCTTGGGGCAGGAGTTCTAAATTTCAGTTTTATAGCACAATGGCTGCCCCTGCACCACTCTTCATTACCGCTTTACGGCAGAAATAGGCGGGTTGGTGGTACGTACCCACGGGGGCTCACAAGACTCTCTGTCAGCAGTAAAAGTTTTATGGT
Organism: Bombyx mandarina; assembly: GCF_030267445.1. NCBI lineage: Eukaryota > Metazoa > Arthropoda > Insecta > Lepidoptera > Bombycidae > Bombyx > Bombyx mandarina. The sequence continues at coordinate 13,523,413 of NC_143234.1, read as the reverse complement.
AATACGCGGCTCTCTTAGAGTCTTGAGTACTCCATGAACTGAAGAATAGGTACCGGTGTATTGGCCCGGAGCGATGCGACTGTGATAGCGTTTGCACAAGTAGACACTTAAATATCTGTGGTAATACTAATTATATAAGGTAACAATAAATACGAACTAAAACTAAACGATTATAGATTAGCAAAATGATTGTGGGATATTTGTTATTGTCGCGAAGCAGTACCGCATTTCGATTGCAAGGGTGGGGGACAATCGAATGAGCATGATTTAGCGTAGCATTTTTAATGGGGATGGGTTCTGAAAACCAATTTAGAGCTTACCCTTCGGTGGGGGAGTGTTTGAATCATCCATTATGCAGCCAATATATTCTTTCAGCGTAGATCATAAACGTTGGCTGAACCTAGACCTTACTCTGTTACCTTTGACGATTATCGACTGAAATAACTTTTGCGGTTTAATTTCGCGTTTTTTGTCTTCATATTATTTTCGATGTTTTGAATACTGCAGCTCTTTCTTTTGGTTACGAACGAAACACATTTACTCGTTGACGTTTGAAAATTGGGCTTACCACCATCTATTTTTGTGTAAAAATGTGGTCTAGTAATGAATTAACGATATCTTGAGGTGTTGTTTATTTATTTATTTCAATGCTCTCGCACTCTATACGCCTAGTTAATTTGTTTCCATTAGCGAGAGTTTTGTCAAATCTTATACACCTTTGACGGCTAACTTCATCATGTCGCTCTTTGCTTGTACGCGAACCACTTAAACATTATCATAATATACTCGTTGAGTGTCTGAGAATATTAACTACTTTCGCTTGACATATGAACTAGCCCTTAAACACAACCCACTGAGTATCTTCTCGGATCTTCTCAGTAGGTCGCGATTTCGATCTAGTGGTAGATTCTGCGAAACACACGAAACGAAGTCGTCGTGGCCTAAAGGATAAGACGTCCGGTGCATTCGTGTTGAAGCGATGCACCGGTGTTCGAATCCCGCAGGCGGGTACCAATTTTTCTAATGAAATACGTACTCAACAAATGTTCACGATTGACTTCCACGCTGAAGGAATAACATCGTGTAATAAAAACCAAACCCGCAAAATTATAATTTGCGTAATCACTGGTGGTAGGACCTCTTGTGAGTCCGCACGGGTAGAGGTACCACCACCCCGCCTATTTCCGCCGTGAAGCAGTAATGCGTTTCGGTTCGAAGGGTGGGGTAGCCGTTGTAACTATACTGAGACCTTAGAACTTATATCTCGAGGTGGGTGGCGCATTTACGTTGTAGATGTCTATGGGCTCCAGTAACCACTTAACACCAGGTGGGCTGTGAGCTCGTCCATCCATCAAAAAAAAAAAAAACACTGCTCTTGTTAGGGCCTTTGTTAGCAGTTAGATCGTGAGCTCACCTATCGATCCGCGCAGTCGGAATAGCCCCTTAAGTTACCAACAAATAGGTAGGGGAAGCAGCGATGAACGTAAACCAGATCTAAATTAAGTAAATCTTTCCGTTTCAGATTAGTTTTCAAGATTTAGAGAAGGAAGTGCACCTTCTTACTAGAATGTTCGAAAAGATTGAAGTTTGGACAGGCACCTACAAGTATATTGAGATTGATGGACAAACAGTACCCAAGTATTTGTGGAAGGTAGGTTATTGCCTAAAAGTTTTTGCAATTTCCTGCAACCAATATTAGCTACCGACTACCAGGAATACGATGAAGATTTGGATGAGATTTTGAAACACGTCCTTTTCGGATCCGCATATTTGATACCGGTTACTGCACTGGTACCTAAGGTCCAACTCACAGCAGCCAATAGCTCACCAAACTATTGTATGGAATAGAAGTAGTTGTTTTATTAAAGAAGGCGGGTGAGCGGTGTGGTGACATTCACGTTATGGTGTCTATAGGAACTGGTAACCAATCAACAGTACGACCTTGTACCCATTAAACAAAGCGCTGGGCCATTGGACCAGCCGGGTATTCCGGGACACCAGCGGCACCGCCTGAGGTTACCTAACCGACGTAGAGTCCTAGAGATAGCGCCGCGAGTGTGGTTGTGGTGTTCACCGCGAGAACCTCCCTACTCTGGGTTTGACCCCGGGCGGAGATCGGATGTGGGGTGAGAGAGTGTAAGAGAAGTCGTTTGGTGGGCTAGGCTCTAAAACATATTGAAACCTGCGATCTGCTCCCAACACTGGCACCGATACTTAAACGCGATTACCTTATGGCCTCTGCCCGAAACAAAGTGTTTTGGCATTAGAAGTATTAGAACAAATTAACATTATTATTTCTCACCCCCACAAAGATTCTCATCATTAACGTCCCCGCAACTGGTGTAGGGAGTCCAACACTCATATAAATATTAGCCTATACATTAAGTACATGTATTTTCTACATGTTTACCAAGTTTCAATTCAATCGGATGCATCGTTCAGGACTTATAACGGAACATCCGTAACAACCACTGTAGATTTATATATTAGTATAGATTGCTATACATGCCGGTAACTGGCTTACATTACATACCAGTACTTAATTTTATACTTGTCAATTTTAAGCTTAAATGTTTTGTGTGTATTGCGTCTAAATAAATGAATAAGTAGTGAGAAGTGCTCCCTTGGCTTTTTTCTTTTACAACCGAAACTTCAAGCATATCAATCAATTTTGTTTCAGGTGGTCGGCATACCTGAAAACGATGATATGAAAGTAGCTTATGTTTACGTCAATCATCCGAACGAGAGTGACGCGGACGTTTGGTGTGACGGTACCTCTGCGGAAGAATGTAATGAATTATTGAACTTCAAATTAGATAAATACGCTTACTGCTGCGATATCCAGACGTTTTACAAGGAGACAAGATTCAGTTTCGAGTGAGCTGACGTGTTGTTACGTCGTAACAAAATTCTAAAATATAAATTTAACTATGTATATAGTTATTTTGTTTGTTTGTGTGTAATGATTTTTTGTATTAATTTTATATTTTAGAATTTTGTTACGGCGTAACAGTGTTAGGACTTAACTCTATCACGCAGTCTTTAGATTTGATGATTATGACACTTTGGTTCTTTTTATAAATATACTAGCTGACCCGGCAGACTTCGTAGTGCCTCAATCGATAAATAAAAGACACATCAAGGTGACACATCAAAGGAAAAACAAAATTGTTTGTTTTAATATAATTCCGAGCTTTTTTATATTTTCTCACCTTTTAAACCTTCCCTGGACTTCCACGAATAATTCAAGACCAAAATTAGCTAAATCGGTCCAGACGTTCTCGAGTTTTAAGCGAGCGAGACTAACGAACAGCAATTCATTTTTATATGTATAGATTAGTATAATTACAATAAAGAATCAATTTAAATAGCAGTCTTATTATACAAATATATTGTCGATGTTAAATTTTACCAGACTTTACCAGAGATGAACTTTAATAGAATTATACTACGTTATGCTATTTAGAAGCTTCGTAATCAAGAATAAATGTAATAACAATATGAAATGTAATAACAATATGAAATGTAATAACAATATGAAATGTAATAAAAGTTAAATAAAATAAGAATAGTTTTATTACAGCTTTTTTTTTGTTTTGTATTCGAGCGCTGTTTTATTGTTAGATAATCCCGCAAATACTCCATTAACCTGTATACTATATTTCTGGCGCAAACCAGCGATGGGCTTGGAGGTCGCAACAGTCGTTATACAATGGAATTGAGATTTCGATCTCTGTCGTGGCGTGCAACTTCTTTGACGGGACATACGGCTCACATTTTTTTTCCTACCTAAGCTGAGAGCCTTGAGAGACTATTTCAGCGTAACCTTAACCAGTAGATGAGCTTACGGGGCTCAAACCTGATGACGTTGCTAACACGAACCCTAGCAAGAGCCGTCCTTTGCAGAATCTACCACCGGATCGGAAACGCGACCCACAGAGAAGATCCGGCGAGAAACTCATTGGGCTGTGTGAGCTGTGTCTGTGAGTTAGAACTGCTCACAATGACTGGATGTAAGCTAAGAGACAGACTTGAACAGTTGTGATTCAAAAAGAAACAAAAGAAAAAGGAACGAGGACGACTGCTCACGAGCAGTGGTCATTTTTCATGTCCTTGTAGTTTGTTATTTGTCCCTCGCTTTCGCGAGATATTATGCTCCGAACATATAAAAGTCGAACACGCCAATTCAACAATATCTATAATGTGTACAATATTAAAATATAACTAAAGTAAAGTAAGCAACACTAGGCACTAGAAAAGACGAATTAAAATTAAAATTACGTTTTTACAATCAACTTAAATCGACGCGCGCGAATCTCGGTGCATGACGTCACGGGAAACCTTTTTTTTGAAGTGAAACTTCTTTAGGCGCATGAGGGTAAAATTTTTACAGAACGTCACGCAGGCATGCAACGGAAGTGACATCAAACTACTATTTAAATTAAGTACTTGTCAAATGTCAGTAGCAGTAGTTGTTGTATTTTTCCAACTGGAAAGGCAAATGTATCATATCATACAGCCTAATATTTTATAATTTTTTTGTGAAAAATGTTAATAGGAATTGAAATGAAACGAAAAGAATTTGGAACATTAATCAAATAGCATGAAATTAAATTAGTCAATTCAATTGGTAAAATATTAGTAATTTACAATTTAGAAATCTAAACATAATGTGACTGTCAACACTGAGGTTTGAGATTGACATTTGACAGACTTTGGCGGGAACATATCTTCCTTTTTCCCTTCCTCTAAGTCTCGGAAATGTAAAGTTTTAGATTTGTATAAATATAAGCAACACTTATAAATTAGTTCGCGAAAAAAGTTTCACTTCTGACATGTGTGCTTTGTACGCATGCACTTTTTTTTTAACTCTGGGGAATCCATTTACGGATACCCGGTCGAGGGGGGCAACGGACCGGGTTATGTCGGACTCCGCCTGCGCGTTCGGGAACTCCGATCGCGACCGATGACGCCCGAGTGCGGTCGAATCTTGCCGGCTACACCCTTCTTAAAGACCTAAATAGACGACAAATAACAAATCGACCGTTCAGACCTCATTCATGTCGTATGTGTGTGGGCTACTTACTCTATACCGTTTCTAAAACTAACTACCCTAACATTATAAACTTCGATCTCTCGAAATCAATAATTGTCTACGCTTGAGCCTTTCAACAGTAAGCAAGCGAAGAATATGTATATTTTTATAGATATAGTTAAAACTACTTTTTCAACACAACACGCCCTGGATATGTCCTTATGGATTCTTCCGATCCATTAACACTATTATTAGACGCCTGCGGCTCTAGCATTAGGAGCAGGCTTAGGGACCTTGGTGACCTTACTCGTCGAACTCACTGATTTCCTTGCTGGATCTTCTCAGCGGGTCCCGCTGATTTTGTTTCGCCGGTTCTTCTCAGGACTGTGGCTTTTTTTGGAACCGGTGGTAGAGTTAACATTGTTATTTATATTTTGACATTCAACAAGTGTGTCATACTGACATCTAAGTTGAAATAAATGATTTTGAATTTGAATTTGAATTTGGTCGCCATTTTGATCCGGTAGTAGATGCATTCGTGAAGCAGCTGCCTTTGAGCCTTTAGATCTCCTTCGGAGGCACTCCGGCTGCTGTTACTAAAACCCACACTCCTAGCTGAGCCCGTGCCCTCGCACATTTATTTTTATTGCCGTATAGGCAGACGAGCATACGGCCCACCTGATGGTGAGTGGTTACCATCGCTCATGGACATTTAATACTCTCCACAAGCCTCGTTTGAAGAAGGACATGTCATAGCGCTCGGCAAACACCGTGGAGGGAAGCTCATGCGATAGCCGGATGGTACATGGCAAAAAAGATCTCTGGAAACGCACTGTGGATGAACGCAGTGGCTCCAGGTAGTATGGATGAACCCTACTCCACTGGCGGGCGGTGCGATGGTAAAAACGAGACGTTGGTATCATCTCGAACGATTCCTCAGAGCACATGTCCTGGAAAAACGGGAAAGGACTCCGGGCCACCAGTAATCGTTTCTTCGTAAAAAAATAATTATAACAAAACACAACAACTAGATCACAACCAATTCATTGTACGTACTCAGCTTAAATTAAACATAATACGTAGAAATTGAGTGTGTATCTGAAATTACGAAGAATAAAATCCTACGGTTTCTCTTATCAGTATAAGCGGAAATGTGTATATATATATATATCAAAACAACAGACCGTTTTCAAAGTATAATGCACTCTGTTATATATTTATTTGATGAGGTTATCAGTAATGCTCTTACTTTATTGCATTATTAAGGAGAGCTTTGCAATTGACGTATTAAATAAATAAAAAATAAATAGCCAGGAACAAATCACGCGCGGTCATTCGAACCCGATTTTGGATTCCCTGTGTTATGGGTACCAGGGACTGACAAACATATATATTTCTTCTTCTTCTAATGCTTGGTTGCTGCTTTTGAGAGACTTCTCCATCTCTCTCTATTTGTGGAGGTACGTGTACATTCAGTAAGGGAACATAGATGACTCAATCAAGTCTGTCCACCTTGTGGATGATCGGCCGAGAGCGTTGACCGTCTACTCTTCCTTGAAACACTAAACGTTCCAATGAGCTTTCATTACGAATGATATGTCCAAACATATTAAGGATTCGTGAACATATACAAACATAATTTTTTTTTTTTTTTATTGCTTAGATGGGTGGACGAGCTCACAGCCCACTTGGTGTTAGGTGGTTACTGGAGCCCATAGACATCTACAACGTAAACGCGCCACCCACCTCGAGATATAAGTTCTAAGGTCTCAGTATAGTTAGAACGGCTACCCCACCCTTCGAACCGAAACGCATTACTGCTTCACGGTGGAAATAGGCGGGGTGGTGGTACCTACCCGTGCGGACTCCCAAGAGGTCCTACCACCAGTGAACTAGTAAATATATACATAATGCCTGTTCATCACACAATGTTTGATTTTTTGAAAACAAGCTGATATTTGTGCAGTCAAAGTTCGGAACTGCCGATAAAAATAATGTATCTGCACCGCTTTGTGTAGTTTCAAATTCATCTATAAACTCTTTTGTTACTGTTATAAGTTGAAAGAGCTAAAAAAGCAATTTAGATTCGCCTAAATATCAAGGAAGAGTAGACGGTCAACGCTCTCGCGGCCGATCATCCACAAGGTGGACAGACTTGGTTAAGTTATCTACGAAGTGTTCCCTTACTGAGTGTACACGTACCGCCACAAATAGAGAAAGATGGAGAAGTCTCTCAAAAGCCGCAACCAAACATTAAGACTTACGTAACCACGACCACTCCGCCAGGACTGAACGACTGAGAGGAAGAAGAAGAAATATCATGAAGGTAATACTATTTCTCAATTAATTGGAAACGAGAGCGAAATGTCTAACTAGCCCTTAACAAATACGTAGAAACTCGCAAAGCCCTCATTGTTTGCAATAGTCATAGGCGTACGCGCAAATTAATTCAGTTATTATCGAATTAAAACTAAAACCAAAGTGATGTCGCGCAAATATTTCAATATTTTACTTCTGTTTATTATCATGATAGCCGAAATAACGTGCAAAAGTTTTACAGTTGTTATCGATACAACGGAATCTATGGACGATGAGATTAATATTATAAAAGCAAACATTGGTGAAGTTGTGAGAAATTTAAACAATAAATCGACAGTGTCTGATTACATTCTTGTGCCTTTCAATGATCCAGGTATGTTAACAATAAACTTATCAATGTAAGACGCTTTAATTTTGTGATTAGTATTTAAGGGAAACAATCTTAAATCAATCTTGCTTAACAATAGCATCTTGTTCGAAATAAAAATATGTTTCAAATGTTTTTTGTTTAGCGCGTAATGTAATACAATACAAAGATCATTAATTTACATAATTAACGCAAGTTTTTATGTAAAACACTAGCAGACCCGGAAGACTTCGTAGTGCCTTAATCGATAAATAAAAGACCTAAAATTTTGTATAAAATAAACTTAAAACAAACAAAAGGAATCCGTCCGACGGAGGACACATTCAAAGGGAAAACAAAATTGTTATTTTTATTTAATTCCTAGCACATTTATATTTATCTACCTTTTAAACCTTCTCTGGACTTCCACAAATAGTTAAGACCAAAATTAGCCAAATCGGTCTAGCCTTTCTCGAATTTTAGCGAGACTAACGAACAGCGATTAATTTTTATATATATAGAAGATATTCAATTAAACAATTACACTACTTAACCTATTATTGACATGTAGGATCCCTTTGAACATTTTTATTATTTTTCATATTTCATTTTTATATATAAGTATAATATGTAAAATGTAATTTTTATAAGAATATGTAAAATGTAAAACATATTCAATGAAAAACCATTACTTAGTTTAGTAGTTCGTTTCGGCTTCGGTTTTAGAAACAAGTCCAATACGCTGCTCGCTCATACCACAATGTTGATCCCGAAATATAAGTGTGATAAAAAAGTAAATTGATTATAGATGTGGGTACCGCATTGATAACAAGAACTGCCGATGACTTCATATGTTCTTTGACTACATTAACCACGAGCGGTGGTAAAGACTGCCCAGAGAACTCTTTGGCCGGAATCGAGCATGCCTTACGTGTGAGCGACCCAGAGTCAACAATATACGTCTTCACGGATGCATATCCGAAGAATTACGGAAATATGCCATCAGTTTTGGATTTGTGCACTAATAAATATAGTCAGGTGAGATATTATTTTTTTATTGTAAATAATAGATAGTTTTAAAATTACCATTGTTTTTTCGTAAAAACGCTTAAAAAAATGTATTACTACTGGTAGTATGACGTCTTGTGAGTCCGCAACAGTAAGTACCACCTTCCTGCCTATTTCTGCGGTGAAGCAGTAACGTGTTTCGGCTTGGAGGATGGGGCAGACGTTGTACTGTAAAAACTGAGACCTCAGAACTTATTTCTCGAGATGAATAGCAGCATTTACATTGTAGATATCTATGGGCCCCAGGTAGCCACTTAACAACAGATGGGCCGTGAGCTTGTCCACCCATTTAAGAAAAACCGTCTAAAAATGAACACCATGCATCTGGTAGTTTAGTGGGTATCTGAGTAGTCATTAAAATGAGTTTGAAGCTTTCTATGCTTTGGTGTGGTTTACTCCTGTGGCATCCTTCAAACCGGTAAAAACGCGCGACTACATCCACGACAATAATACCAACAATAATACCCGTATCCACTATGAACTAGAACCTCCTGCGTCGACCCTGTCCCGCCGTCTCAATGGCCTCAACTGGGCTCCGACCAGGTTTAGTGAGGTTTAACTCCCTTATACCGGATTTCAGTGATTTTTACCTGTAAAAAAATCAACTAGAACCTCAAGGCGGACGCCTATTCTTTTTAATTTAATTGTTACAATCATTTCTACACCTGATAGCGTCAAAATGTAGATGGGAAATATGAATTCATAAATAAGACACTTTTTGGTGGTGGCATTATGGTAGTATGAACATTTTTAGCTGGCATCATTAATTGTTGTTTTTAATACGCTTTTATTAGCCTCAGACGTATGTATGTTAGTATGTAACGGAATCTTTCAACATGATTTTGACCCTCTTCAAAACGTCGGATTAATTCGAAATTTGGTATACTTACTAAGGACCGATGACAATTCAATATTAAAATAAATATTTTTTTTTTTTTAAATCCAACTAAAGAATGAAAAATAAATAATAGTTTAAAAAAAACTAACAAAATACGCTTTTATAGAAAATCCAACTAAAAAATAGAAGTTAAAATTTTTATAAATTTGAATTAAAAATTGTGTAAGAAAAAATGATTTTATTGTGTGATTGTATTGTGTAAAAAAGCGTGGGGTGCATGGTATCAGTAGTTATAAATTATAAATATTGTATAAACAGATATGACTAGAAGGGTTATTTTGATAATATCCTGAAAAGCACCCCACGCTTTTTTGCACAATTTTAATTCAATTTTATTAAAATTTATTTTCTATTCTTTAGTTGGACTTTTTATAAAAGTGTATTTTGTTGTTTTTTTTTAAACTATTATTTATTCCTAATACAAATTTAGCGTTTTCTTGCAGGTCCATATAATACTGACCGGTGTATGCTATATGTCGGCCAGAAATTCCGCTGGTCGTCTTGACTTGTATTATGAAGTCGCGAGGGCTTGTGGTGGAGTTGTACTGCAGTTCGAGTCGGCGCATAACCTCAGACAGGTAACATAAATAATAAGAGACTCTTGCGCTGTTGACGGTACTTTCGGCTATACATTAAAACTCCATCTAACAACTCAAAGTGGGTACCGGCAATAGCTCTTTCTATGTATATTATATCTATGTAGAATGCGCGAAATCATGTGAAAAGAGTGTGAAACGAAACGTTACGGTATGAGTGAGAGGAAATGGTAAGAAAAGGAGAGAACAATGAAAGAAAAAAGCCAGATGACGCAGACGCTTGAGTGAGCGATGAGTAAATGATTGTCAATGATTGGGGGTCAGTCGACTTGAGGTAAGGCAATTCGGGACGCGCTGGTCTAAAGAGCCGATTATTTAGTTACTCCACAATGGAGTAAGACATACCTAGTATCTCAAAAGGTGTCTTTTATTTATTAACTAGCGACCCGCCCTCGCTTCGCTTTGGAAACATTAAATTTTATTATTGATAGGTGAGTCCCGCCATATTGCGCGTGGTACGACAATAACTGCGGGAGACGCCGCGGGGAGAAGCTAGTTAAAAAAAAGTAGCCTAAGTTACTCCTTATATCATCAGCTACCTATTAGTGAAAGTCTCATCAAAATCGGTCCAGCCGTTCCAGAGATTAGCCGGAACAAACAGACAGACAGACAGATAGAAAGACAGACAGACAGACAAAAATTTAAAAAAATATTATTTTGTTGTATGTACCTTAAATAACTAGTCAGGTCATAAGTACTGTCACACAGTAAAAACTTTTCTTTTAGAATGCTGGCCACAAAAAAGTTTATTGAATTCGAATTTCGAATTGTTCATGAAAATAAAAATGTATACTTTTAGAATTTTACTCATTTTTAAATATGGAGTGGACGCTTAAAGAAGACCGTGTTGCAGTTATTGCGTTGCATCGTTGCGGTTACGCGCCAATTCAAATTTTTAACATACTGAAAAATTTTAATATAACCAAAAGATTCGTTTATCGTACCATCAAACGATACAATGAAGACTCTAGTGTAGATGACAGGTCAAGAAGTGGTCGCCCTCGGTCTGTTAGGACTCCAGCAGTGATAAAAGCTGTGAAGGCGCGAATTCAAAGAAATCCCAAACGTAAGCAGAAACTGTTGGCCCTTCAGATGGGGTTAAGCAGAACCACGGTGAAAAGGGTGTTAAATGAAGACTTAGGGCTTCGGGCATATCGAAGAAAAACAGGACATCGTTTGAATGCTCGTCTAATGGACCTGAGACTGAAGAGATGCCGCGCTTTGTTGAAGCGGTACGCGGGAAAAAAATATCGGGAAATTCTTTTTTCGGATGAAAATTTTTTTACCGTAGAAGAGAGCTACAACAAACAAAATGATTAGGTGTACGCACACAGTAGTGAAGAAGCGAGCAACCGTATTCCGCGTGTCCAACGAGGTCATTTTCCATCCTCGCTCATGGTATGGTTGGGAGTTTCTTATTGGGGCTTAACAGAGGTACATTTTTGTGAGAAAGGTGTAAAAACGAATGCAGTTGTGTATCAAAATACAGTCCTGACGAACCTTGTGGAACCTGTTTCTCATACCATGTTCAATAACAGGCACTGGGTATTCCAAAAAGATTCGGCGCCAGCTCATAGAGCGAAGAGCACACAAGACTGGCTGGCGGCGCGTGAAATCGACTTCATCCGGCACGAAGACTGGCCCTCCTCCAGTCCAGATTTGAATCCGTTAGATTACAAGATATGGCAACACTTGGAGGAAAAGGCGTGCTCAAAGCCTCATCCCAATTTGGAGTCACTCAAGACATTCTTGATTAAGGCAGCCGCCGATATTGACATGGACCTCGTTCGTGCTGCGATAGACAACTGGCCGCGCAGATTGAAGGCCTGTATTCAAAATCACGGAGGTCATTTTGAATAAACTTTAGTGTCATAAGAATCTATGTTTTGTTAAGTTCATTTTGGTATATAAATGGTTACATAATGAATAAACTAGTTTCAATTATTTTACATTAAACATGTGACAGAATTTATGATCTGACTAGGTATATTCATATGCGTGTAGTAAAAAGCGGTTATTTCAATATTACACACTCTAATTTTATTTATATGTATAGATAATAGGGTAAATTTTGGAACGAGAACAATGAAACTAAAGTAGTGAATCAGTTTTATATTAAGCGCCAAGCCTCATCCCAATTTGGAGTCACTCAAGACATCCTTGATTAGGGCAGCCGCCGATATTGACATGGACCTCGTTCGTGCTGCGATAGACGACTGGCCGCGCAGATTGAAGGCCTGTATTCAAAATCACGGAGGTTATTTTGAATAAACTTTAGTGTCATAAGAATCTATGTTTTGTTAAGTTCATTTTGGTATATGAATGGTTACATAATGAATAAACTAGTTTCAATTATTTTACATTAAACATGTGACAGAATTTATGATCTGACTAGGTATATTCATATGCGTGTAGTAAAAAGTGGTTATTTAAATATTACACACTCTAATTTTATTTATATGTATAGATAATAGGGTAAATTTTGGAACGAGAACAATGAAACTAAAGTAGTGAATCAGTTTTATATTAAGCGCCAAATTCCCAATTCTACCTCTTTCTCGTATCTGCGCAAAAACTTCTTCCAATCCAAAAAAATATTCTAATATTCTTCGTAATCATTCCGCATCTTAGCCAACAACTTAGTTACGTGCCAGTTTTTCTATTTATTCGTTTGTTTCCCAAATCATGGCGTAGGATTAACATCGTAGAAAGCAAAAGACGCTGCAAAAATCAGTTGAACATAATCAACTGTTCTGTCTTTTCTGTTTTATGATAGCTACCGCCATATGTGGCGGTAGCTACTGAATTTCACAAACGAGATTGATAAGTGTACATAATATAGATATATTTAAGTTACAAATAATAATATTTGGACTGTCTGTTTATTGAGCAATTTCGCTCGCTCAGTGGAAGATCTTACCTTTGTCGTTATCAAGTTGTTGTGGCCTTTTCTGATTTTTGCACCTCGTCCAATTGTGAGTCTAATTCATATTTTATTACAGGCATTTTCATATATTAATGAGCTGAATAGAAACGCGTGGAATGAAGTAATAGTTCACGACAACATCAGAGGACAGAAACAGATAAATGTGAGTTTTAAGACAATGCTTCGTCTTGGCCCCTAATCAATAAAAAAAAAATAACTAACGAACGTAGAGAATTACGAGTTAATAGCTTTTTATTGTTAATTTTTATTGTTTTATTGTTTATGATCGCTTGAAGTCGTAGGGGCCTAAAGAATAAAATACCCTGTGCATTCATATCGAGCGATATAGTTTTGTCAGTGTTCGAATCCCGCAGGCGGGTACCAATTTTTCTAATGAAATACGTACTTAACAATTGCTCACGATTGACTTCCACGGTGAAGGGATAACATCGTGTAATAAAAATCAAACCCGAAAAAGTTATAAGTTACATGATTGTTGGTGGTAGGGCGTCTTGTGAGTCTGCACGGGTAGGTACCACCACCCTGCCCATATCTGCCGTGAAGTAGTATAATGCGTTTCGGTTTGAAGGGTGGGGCAGGCTGTCTGTACTGTCAAAATAAGAACCATAGAACCCACCTTTCAAGTTGGTGGCACCATTAAGATTGTTGATGTCTATGGGCTCCGGTAACCACCTAATACCAGGTGGGCCGTGAGTTTGTCCATACATCTAAGCAACAAGAAAACAGTTGGGTAAATGGTAGGGACGTACTAACATCTCTTCGAAGTCATCGAGAATTCCAGCTTAAAGGAATAATTATAATAAAAACTAGCTGACCTGGCAGACTTCGTAGTGCCTTAAAAAAACCTAAACATTTGTATAAAATAAACTTAAAACAAACAAAAGGAATCCGTCCGACGGGGGACACATCAAAGGGAAAACAAAATGGTTATTTTTAATTAAATTTCGAGCATTTAAATATTTATCTACATTTTAAACTTTCTCTGGACTTCTACAAAAAATTCAAGACCAAAATTAGCCAAATCGATCCAGCCGTTCTCGAGTTTTAGCGAGACTAACGAACAGCAATTCATTTTTATATATATATTTAGGCAGCGTAACTCGGACAATGGAGGTTCACAATATTTATTTAGACTTTAGACCAGTCCCAGACTCGGTTCCAAAGTCCAGCGGCCCGGCACCTTCAAATAGGACCCCATTACTGCTGCGCTGTATAAGGGCGATGGTGCCGGCTTCTTACCAAAAAATAGTAATGGTGTAGTTGGGGCATTTAGGTGCTCCAGGAGGAACATGAGTTTATTCACCTAGAGCAATGAAAATCATGAGCGCAACAAACTTTGACCTTTCAGTTTCTACTTAATCGGTATAGCAAAGACGCAATGGTAGTCGTTTATGGAGGAACTGTCCAGCTACAGATACAAGATGAAAAGGGTCTGATTGTAACTTTAGATCGGATTATTGACACCAGAAACGTCCAGGTGAGTTATATTGACATGGTTAATGTGGAAATCGGTCCACGTTATTAAAATAGCAGTCGTTATACATATCCCTTTTACTAAGTTAAACTACATACTAAACTAAACTACTTCTTTTTAGTAGTATACTTCATTACTTAAGGTCGCATCCTTGAAAGGCCTTCGTGGCTCTTTGTACCATTAGCTTCCATTTCCTTCGGTTTTCGGCTTCTCTCAAGGCGGTCGTAACAGAGAGTCCGGTGAGCGCGGTTACCTGATCTGACCAACGGTTTGGCAGCCGGCTGGGGGGTCTTTTCCCTTCTACCTTGCCCACCATAGCCAATCTTTCAAGGTCGTCTGGTGGCCGCCGAGCAATGTGACCAAAGTAACCAAGAATCATTTGATAACAAATCGTAGACAGTCTTGTTTCTACGCGAAACTAACTACACTAGCTAACTAAATTACACTATATTTAGATTGACCAGGTTGACGTGGTAGAGAAAATCGTTGCTATCTAAAGAATAAGACGTTGGCATTAAAATCTCGCAGGCAGCTAGTTACTGTTTGTTGCAGTGAAATACGTGTTTAACTCACGTTCACGAGTGATAAAGCTCGATGATGTAATAGTATCGTGCAATCAAAATTAAGCCCTCAGAAACAGGTTTTTGCTTAAGATACATTATTAAACGTTCGCACGAATAGGTATTAGAACCAGTCAATATTATTTTATGGTGATATAATCAAGGTGAGTGACAGAATTGAAACTCCTATGGACACTGTAACCACTCAACGCCAGATGAGCCGCGAGCTCAACCACATCATCTAAACATTAAAGAGCAACTTAAAAACTACTATACTAGAGCTGTGGCAACAAACGCCACAAAATATAATCTCGAAATCGGTGAAAGCGAATTTCTTTTGATTTTGAAACGTAAATAATAATAATAATAATAAAACATTTATTTCAGAAAAAATCCATAAAATAATAATAATACAATCAGCACACAAACAACAACAATACAAATAGAAAATGAACAATATACTAATTCAATTAATTAAATATACAAAGGAAATGAATTAGAAACACATAATTATATCAATACAGTAGTAAGCACTCTATGTCAATATTAGCTATCATTATAAACATAACATTGCTAATTTTTCAGATGTTCCGAATAGAACCGAAACAAGGGAAATATTGTATGTTCATTCGGAGTCACGAGGTAGTTTCAGTAACGCTGTACATAAAAAGTGATTTGGTCTTCTGTTTCGGATTCTCACCTAAATACCCTAAATCATTGGAGGAGACCAGCACTAGGCCTATGGCAGGTAAATCATTTGTGGCAGTTTCATTAATAACATAAGTATTTTGTTGCAATTATATGGATCCGAAATGGAAAGATCTTCGTAACGATTTGTGTAATGATCTGATAAATCTGCGCAGCATAAGATTTTATTGTATTGCCCGACTGTAAACTATTCTTACTAGTTGTCGCCTAGTTTTCAAAATCCGACTTCTTCTTCTTTTTTTTTCCACCTTATCCCTCTAGGTGGGATCGGCACAGCTAATTTTTCTCTTCCATTCTCTTCTATCAGCCGTCATCTCAACAGTCATTCCTCTTTCTCTCATATCGTCATTCATACACTCCATCCATCTCTTCTTCAGTCGACCACTTCCCCTTCTACCTTGCTCTACCATTTCCATACATCTCCTAGTCACATGCATCTTCTCTCTACGCATCACAATACATGTCCATACCACGGTAACCGTCCGCTCCTTAATTTGTTGCATACCGGGGCCACTTTCACACTTCCTCTGATATACTCATTCTTTATCTTGTCCATTCTTGTCACTCCACACATCCATCTCAACATTCGCATCTTTGCCGCATGCACTCCTCTTTCATGGTTTACTTTCGTCGCCCAATACTCAGATCCATACAGCACGATAGGCCTAATGATCGTTTTGCAAATTTTTCCCTTATTATTATTAAGTATTATTTTAAATTATAAGTTTGAACGTTATTATGGCTGTATTGTCAAAGACTTTACTTCTATAATCACAGATATCGCTAAGGCTACACTATAGACAAATAATAAATATTAAAGACAAACAATATTAATGTATTCTTAATTTGATCACAGATTTTAACAATAAGCAAAAGAGTATATGCGTGTGTGTGTGTGTGTGTCAAATACATGGTAGTGTGTGTTACGTCATTTTTATTGATTTTATGATTCATTATTTCATGATTCATGATTGATGAATTTCATTTTATATGCAAAATTAAAAAAAATATTAGCATTCTGTACTCCTTCTCTATATTTTATTTAAGTGTGGGAAATTACATACTCCTCCGTCTGCGCGATTTTCATAATAATGGGTACAAAGTTTTTGTTTGACATTTTAATATATTATATTCTTATCAATAATCCCAATAATTTTCTTTCAAGTGACAACTACAAGCAATACTCCACGTATTTAACAGAGTTTTAAACAAGCCATAGAGAGAAATAGAAAGAGAGAATAAATACACTTTATTGCACACCAAAACACAATTTACATTTAAAAAAAGCTACAGATAAATACAGATACCAAGTTATAGAGACGTCAAGATTTTTTTTTTTTTTTTTATCGCTTAGATGGGTAGACGAACTCACAACCCACCTGGTGTTAAGTGGTTACTGGAGCCCATAGACATCTACAACGTAAACCACCGCCACCCATCCACCTTGAGACATAAGTTCTAAGGTTTCAGGTACAGTTACAACGGCTGCCCCACCCTTCAAATCGAAACGCATTACTGCTTCACGGCAGAAATAAGCAGGGTGGTAGTACCTACCCGCGTGGACTCTCAAGAGGTCCTACCACCAGTGAAAGATTACTCTAAAAATATGCGCTGTGTGGTTATAGTTCAATTAAGGCAACAACTTACCTTTCTGGTAGGTTAAACTAAAAATATTTTTACCGCATTCATTGTTCCCAGGTCGTTCAAACTACATACTAATAAGCGTAGTGGACACAAAGATACGATTGGTTTCGTTGGAAATGAAATGTGGTAATATGACGACTATCATAAGCTTTGAATATACAACCAACGAAAGGTATTACACGAGCAGAGCATTTGTGGATCCCAACAGATTATGTCGCATCACGGTGAGTCGATTCTGTTACGCTAGCAGATGAGTAGACGGTCTACTGTTCATCAAATCCCGATAACAGACTACGCAAACATGAGACTCAAGTTTCGCGCCCTCTTTACGTCGTATTCCTCACTGCTGAGAGTCGTGACCAAACTTTTGTATCATCTTCGCACGCACGATCTTTCTCCATCTGTTCTTGTCTATGGCGGTGTGGAGGGCGTTGTGAAATGTCTCTGAAAATGAAGTCTCGCGTAATGATATGTAAAAGAAAATTGTAAGAATTCTATCGTATTTAAATCAATTGTCATGAAAGAACAATACCTTTCAGGCAATAGGAGAGGATGAGAATTCTCAAGGATTTATAGGTGCTACAAAGTTACTCAAGCCACAAGAACAAGGCAAGTATAACAAGATTCAAAGGTACTAATAAGAAAAAAATTAGAAAAAAAATAACGTACTTAGATCCTAGTCCTTTTGTTTTAAGTAGAAATCCAAGGTATCAAGCTCGTGTCAATATCTGTCCCAAAGATTTCTTGCATTGCGGTTCGCAAAGATAAAATTGTGCTTTCTTAGAATGAAAGCCTTTAAAAATTTTGAAAACCGTGTCGGGTGCCTATGTATTACCTATGCGCTGCGGTAACTACTGGATACCAGATGATCTGTCAATTTTTCTGCCTTTAACAGCAACAGATTATGTACAATAAAAAATTACTTATTCTTTTACAGTGTCAAATATTTCGGCGCTAAAACCAACTGTAGTGATTATTGATCCAGAATATACGCTGTTCGACTTTGGCACCGATGTTTCATTGACGTGCAAAATAAAAGGACATCCAGAGCCTGTTGTGAAATGGGAAGATGATGACGGCCACTTACATCCTTCCGAGGTTAATTACAATCGCGTGGTTCCAGATGCATTCGCGAAGCAGCTACACTTGATCTATTAGGTTTTCTTCGGAGACACTCGGGCAGCTCTTAGTAAACCCTACCCCTCCTGGCTGACCCGGTATTTGGCCACCTGTCCTGGTGAAACTGGAAAGGCCTCCGAGCCACAAGTAATCCTTTCTTCCAAAAAAATGTGATAGGTCTGAGGTAGTCTTCATATTGCTACCTACTACTATAAGAATAGGTTGTTGGACTTTCACTGTTATTGTCATTGTAAGGAGACGATTCAATGTCCCATCTGACAGTCATTAGTTACCTTACGCTAATAGATGTCAGCAGTGGGATACAGCAAAACTGACAGACTGCCTATCCATAAAAAATCTCTTCCCAAGTCCATTTGATGAAGGATATGCCAAAGCACTCGGGAAACACCGAGGAAGGAAATTCCAGTTGTATGGTGTCTGGCAAAAAATATGTCTAGAAACGCACTAACTATGAACTGTTCTACTTAATATAAATGAACTCAGTGGTGGTGAGCGGTGTAATGATAAGAATCGAAGTCCCTCCCTAGACCTCTAGACCCGTGAGAACAGCATAGTCACTTATTTTGTTTTTAGCTGATCCTGCTCGAATTACCCTCGACTTACATCAGTTACGTTACCATAACGAACATAACAAGGAACATGACCATTTCCTGCAGAGCTGAGAACACAGAAGGTTCATCTGAAACCAGTCTCGATGTTTATATTAACAAGACATTTACTTTTGACATTGTGCAAACGCCGTCAGGTATTTAGTTTATTTTTATTCAATATCAATTTGAAGGGTAGGTAGGACGACTGGTCATAATAAGATCTTATCTAAATCTCATTTTTCTGCCATACGAACCTACAGAGGTAGGTGACATTATCTTGTTTATTTCTACCGCGAAGGAACTATGCGCCTTATTCAAAGAACTTAGAGGTTCCGCAGTAGTCGAAATTTCAACGCCAAGATGACACTAGAAAAATATTAATAAATACAAACAATATTTAATCTATTCTCAATTTGACCACAGACGTCAAGAACAAAAGTTTTACAATAAATAAATAGTATGCATGCGTGTGTGTGTCAAATACATGGTAGTGTGTGTAATGCTTTCTTTATTGATTTAATGTATCATTTAGCAATATTTAAAAAAAAAAATTACCATTGTGCACTCCTTCTCTATATTATCTATAAGTGTGGGAAATTTCATACTCCTCCCCGTCCGCGTCATTTTCGTAAAAAGGGATACAAAGTTTTTGCTTCACGTATTTATATATAGATAGATGGTCTTTAAGCAATTAAACTGAGTCTTGAAATTATGATAAAAATAATTATAAATTATGGATGATTTTTTAAGACTTCACCAGCCAATTTTCACCATAAACAGCCCAGCAATAGAATGCTTTTTTTTGACATAATAACGCTTCTTATACTATTTTTCAGATATAACAATAGAATACGGTGAAGAAGATACAGTATTTTGTGAGGTGTCTGCTTACCCCGAAGCCACCACAAAATGGTATCACAACAACTCCGAAATAGTCTCCTCCCAGAATCTCCAGCTGATACCAGACGACAATGCCATGGTTATTAAAAACATGACTTTAGATTACACGGGCGATTACAAATGTGTCGTCGAGAACGTTGCTAATAAAAAAGAATTTGATTTCGTCATCAATATATCCGGCTTGGGTAAGTTTAGGCTATCTTTTGTAGATAAATCATAACAATAAATGCGGGAGTCTTATTTTTCATTACATTAATACCAACGGAAGATTCGTGAACCCCGACTACTGGAAAAAATAAAAAAAGGTACGAACCGACATTGCAGGAGCAGAATAAAACCAAACCGCTATTAGCTGCCATAAAATTTACTAGAATACTGTAATATAAAAATTGCTTTTTTAGGGGTCGAGTCTAACGTGTGATTATTTTAGTTTTTGAGGTAGACTCATAGTCGCTCACCAAGTATTAATGACACTTGAATAAGTCAAGAGACCGTAGAGACCATTTTCCACTTTGGATATTCACATTAAATTCTCTATAGTAAAAAAACAACTTAAAACTGATATTTCATTTGCAGAGTCCCCTCAGATTGAAATAAATACACGAGAAATCGTATTGAGACCAGGTGATTCAGCGGAACTCAACTGCAGGTACACTTCTTCTTCTTCGTCTCACTTCGGCTTCCTCATGTCATGACCATCTCCTCGCAACAAGTTATACTAGAGCTCATTTTTTTAATTTTATTGCTTAGGTGGTTGAATGATCTCACAGCCCACCTGGTGTTAAGTGGTTACTGGAGCCCATAGACATCTACAACGTAAATGCGCCACCCACCTTGAGATATAAGTTCTAAGATCTCAGTATAGTTACAACGGCTGCCCCACCCTTCAAACCGAAACGCATTACTGCTTCACGGCAGAAATAGGCAGGGTGGTGGTACCTACCCGTGCGGACTCACAAGAGGTCCTACCACCAGTTATTTGTTTTTCATTGTATCACCAATTAATGTATCGTTAAATTGGGAAACGTCTCATTTCTAGGATCTTGAAAGGAAATCCTGCCCCTCTTATCACTTGGCAGCACAAATCTGCAGACGAATTCGCTTCTGACGAACTACTCGAAGATTCTATTATAGTTGGAAATAAGCTTAAGATTTTATCTATTAAAAAGGAACATGAAGGAATATACCGATGCACAGCTGTAAATCTCAAGGGCGAAAGCTCAGCGGAAGTAACGTTGAAAGTTCAATGTTAGTATCTACATAAAGATTGGCAGTTGAGCGCGTGTGACGAGCTATAAAAAAATGGACTCCCTCGTCGAAGATCTTCCATTGGCATGATCTGACCCTGAAAAAAGCGGTTACTGAAAGCCCATGAAAAACTCCTCCTAAATACATATCGAGGTCTTAATTGTATTAGAAATAAAGTTTCCGATCAGACCAAAAACAAGACCTCCTAGTGCTTGGAGTTACTAATAACCAGTATTAGTAGTTACTGGGTCAAGTCGCCATCACACTGATGGTCAGATCTAATGTGATACCTGAAGATAGCATTAATGTAAGAGCCTCCGTTTGAGTTTTCATTGCAATGCAGTGAAGTCCAGGAAAGATATATAAAAAGAAAAAAAGAAAAGAAAGATCACCTCCAATAACCCAAGGAATCTTTAATTTATTTGTTTTTTAGTTCGATGGTTCTATAATGAAATATTTGTGGAAATGGTCTTTATTTTTGTGAAAATGTTTCGAAAAGGATGCTTTAAATCTTTTAAATTTACCACCCTTTTTGTGATTAGATTCCCTTCAACACGAGATTGATAGATTTCCAATGATTATAAGACATAAACGATTTACAGTTTTTGCACTGAGTTCGGTTAAACTATTATATGAAATAATAATAATTGATTGTCTGTAAAGTCGGCTTACAGACGATAGTATCACGTGATAACGTGATCACGTCAGTAGCAGAACTATTCCAACTGCTAGCTCTGACGTCACGCGAGAAGAGAGATTAATCCGTCACAAGCCAACGCTTGGGCCGATTGTGCCTCTCTATCGCTTGTTTCGCTCTCTCGCTTGCACGCTCAGGTTCAGGCGGAACGTGACACTTTTCCGTGCGTGCAGTCGGTGCTCATAAAAACTATTTATAAAAAGTTATCACGTCAAAAAGTTTTATTTTATTGCCCTTGTAGGCAGACGAGCATACAGCCCACCTGATGGTGAGTGGTTACCTTCGCCCATGGACTTCAGCAATGCCAGGGGCAGAGCCAAGTCGCTGCCTACCGCTTAATACTCTCCACAAGTCTCCACAACTTTTCATTAGTCCCAACTGTTTTGACTTGAATTGCAGTTGCTCCTGTCATTAAAGATGATGTTATATACCCCCAAACTGTGCCGGTGAAGGAGGGAGATAATGTGGAACTACTTTGTGACGTCACAGCATCACCGGAGGCTGTAGTTAGATGGGAAATGTCACAAGATGATGTTATAATCCCACTGGATCAAAGACACGTTACAGATGACCAGAATACACATAGGTATGTTCTGGGATTGCTCTTTTTTATTTAATGGCAGATAAGCTAAGACTTATATTTACTCATGGTTAAACTTGAGGTCAAAAGTCTTGAAATGTGGATTTTGTTCCAAACCTTGAGAAGGTCAATGTGCACCAATAGATCTGAAAAAAAAATTGATTTTTAATGATTAAGCGCTAAGCGAATGGTCTAAGATCTTATTGTCTTATTTCAGATTCACTGCGTTGTGGAGAGATTCCGGTCATTATCACTGTATTGCCGAAAATGCCCTGGGAACAGCAAAGAAAACCATTCTAGTAAATGTCTTAGGTCAGTATCGATTAGATCTCTGTCGAAAACCATTCAAAAGAAAAAGCAATACAATTACTATCGTGTTTGTATTCGTAGCCAGTTATGATTTATATTTAAACTGTGGTCGACTTTATAAATATTATCTTTTTGTTTTCCTCGTGTTTCAGTGGCCCCATACATCGAAACACCACAGTCAAAAACATTGACAGTTCGTTCAGGCTCAACTGTCAAACTAGCGTGCAACGTTCTATACGGTAATCCGGCTCCATCTTTGAAATGGAAATTCATAAATAAGGATTCAATGTCTAGGATACTCAGGTAGTTTATTCTTTTTTTATTCTTCACTTCAGCAATAACCAAAATTTACTTCTTAAGCCAATAGAAGTCTTAATGATCAGGAGTAACTACAATTTTTGAAATTTCTCTGTAGGTACATGCGACGAATATTGACCCGCGCCAGCTACCACGGCTACTTGTTGATATTAGTTGTTATCTTAGCTCTGTTAACATCATCTTTACCTAATCAAAAGATACTGTTGCTGACCTTTGTGAATTAAGAAATACTGATACCATACTATACGTATAAGCCGCGCCGATAAAGACGCGAATCTAAAATGGCGGCGGCGATCATGCGCGCTCACTCTAAACTATTGCTGTCTTTAGTCGCACACGGCGCGTACTGCATTCAAAAAAAAGATCAGTTCTGACTTTGTTGTTGGGTTCGAGTTTTTTCACGTTCGAGTTGTGCGAGTTAGATGACTGGCAGCAAAAGTGTCTACGCAAGTTGCATCCCAGATGAGACACCTCCCCCTCTGCCAGGGTATAAAGTAAAGTAAAGTCTCATTTGTTTTTTTAAGCTATTGCATAGATTTTATCGCGGGCCTTCAGCGCGGCTTGAGAGCGGAATCGTGAAATTCCATAACGAAAAAAACCTTCCACCCCTCACTACGCTACTATGTAGCTCGCGTTCAACACATTCACACGTTGCGCTTGTGTAGTGTTTAAAGTAAGAAGTCTAAACACCCATTTATGTACTATCAAAATATGTGATATAATTTCGTGGGTATGGGTGGTATAATTCGTTTCTTTATTGGCCCGGCTTATATAAATACAGATATTAATGTCTGATTTTCAAAATGAAAACCTCTTTGACGTCGTTGAAATTCGGCGAAACGGAAATGGAACATGGAAAGTGACATAAGAAAGAAAGACAGCCAGCTATAAGTTTTTACCGCGCATGAGCTGCGCATATGTTTCATATTTTTCGTTTTTTTTTTCCGACCCCCCCTTTTTTTTATTGCTTAGATGGGTGGACGAGCTCACAACCCATCTGGTGTTAAGTGGTTACTGGAGCCCATAGACATCTACAACGTAAATGCGCCACCCACCTTGAGATATAAGTTGTAAGGTCTCAGTATAGTTACAACGGCTGCCCCACCCTTCAAACCGAAACGCATTACTGCTTCACGGCAGAAATAGGCAGGGCGGTGGTACCTGCCCGCGCGGACTCACAACAGGTCCTACCACCAGTAAATTATTGCCTACCGTGCAATACATGTGCACGTATACACATTACATCGTGAATGCTGCAGTTCATATTTAGAAACGATATCGATGTCTCAAGCTACATCAGAATGTTTATCTAACAGTTGAAATAGCAACACTTACTTGATTCTCGGCAAATGCATGCATCCTTGTGATCTCATAGTGCTTCCCATATAAATAAATATAAAGGCTACCAGTAAGCTTTAGAAATGATATGGATTTTTTACATTTTCGCAAATTGCCAGAAACCTTTCTTTTTAATCAATATTTTGTGAGACTGTAATCTATCTATCTATATATATATATAAACGAATTGCTATTCGTTAGTCTCGCTAAAACTCGAGAACTGCTGGACCGATTTGGCTAATTTTGGTCTTGAATTATTCGTGGAAGTCCAGAGAGGGCTTAAAAGGTGAGAAAATATAAAAAGCTCGGAATTATATAAAAACAAACAATTTTGTTTTTCCTTTGATGTGTCCCCTTGATGTGTCTTTTATTTATCGATTGAGGCACTACGAAGTTTGACGGGTCAGCTAGTCATTAATAAATTATTAAGTAATCTGTACTTTAACTTTGTTGTTTCGTGTGACGTCAAAGGGTTGTCTTGAATTAAAATGTTGGGTGTTTTAATTTACAGAAACAACAGGACGAGTTCGTTAACCTTGAACAATGTCAACAAATTAAATGAGGGTTCCTATATGTGCATCGTGGACAATGCGCTAGGCTCTGACAGGATTAAATATCAATTAAAAGTTGAATAATAATTAAAAAAAAAATTAATATAAATTACAAAATATACATACATTAAGATTATTAATGATTTATGATGATTAAATAAAATATATATTTTTTTATTTGTGATTTTATTTTGTTGTAAAAGATGAATGAAATAGACCGAGCTTCAATGTTTAAGGGAAAAGCTGGTACCAAGGCGTTAGTAGAATAATTAAATAATTCACGGTGTTTCCCGAGCGCTATGACATGTCCTTCTTCAAACGAGGCTTGTGGAGAGTATTAAGCGGTAGGCAGCAACTTGGCTCTGCCCCTGGTATTGCTGAAGTCCATGGGCGATGTTAACCACTCATCATCAAGTGGGCCGTATGCTCGTCTGCCTACAAAAGCAACAAAAAAATAATAATAAATCTGGTGACTTCAGGACTGAGAGCCTGTAAAAAATACATTGAAAACGACATTAGAATCCATTATTATTTTCTTAGATTAAGTTCAGAAAAAAATTTTAAATAAATAATAATTTATTTCAAAAAAACAGCTTAATTTGTTTGTCAACCGCTTTTATTTATTTGTAGCTATTAATGAGTTTTAGTATCAGTGGCAAATATATGTACTTATATCTTTCAAAAAAGAATAGTTAAGTGCTATTCACCTTCGCCTGTCTTCCATTTTTTCGGTGTAGTAGCTATGAATCATATTAAAATAGTTTTTTTTTTTGGAAATACAGTTTTATTTCATTAAAACGTCAATAGAAAAAATCAGAGTAAATTTTTTAAGTAAAATAAATCTAAATCATGAGGCGTCAGTGTCAAGATCGAATTTTGATTTTGCGAACACTACCAAGAATAATAATATAACACAAACGAATTAGTGAGTGCGAGCGAGTGCCATGAAGGCTGCGACAATGACATTAAGAACCAGACCACGTTTTTAGAAACGCTATAATTATTGGTGTACAGTTGACAGCCAAACATACATTTTAATACAAAACGAATGATGCCTTTATTACGTGCGTACGTTTTATTCGTGTCTCAAAGAGTTTTCAGAATTAGCACTAGAAATCCCAGTAAAATTTGGCCATGACTTGACACAATAAGAACCAATTTACATCGACGAATTGTACATTTATGTAGGTTCGGAAAGAATGGAACTTATGGAAAGTGCGTGGAACGGAGCGTTAAGTTGTGAGTGAGAGAAAACGTAAGAAAGGCAGAAAATAATGAAAGAGAAAAGCAAGATGGCGAGGAAGATTGAAAGATCAAGGCATAAAAAAGGATCAGTTAAAAATATCATAACAAAAAAAACTTCTTCAGCTATTTCAATGGAGTAAACTTAAGTGCAATTAAAAATATCGATCTGTTCATGGTAATACCAAATAAAACGCACCTTTAATTACAAGGATAAATGTCGCGTATTAAGCTTAAACTAAATAGCCTTTTAGCCTTTCACCCCTCGATGTGGTATTACAAATAGTAAATAGTGGCGACATTCATCCGAATTTAAATAAACCTGAATTAGATGCAACTCGCAAATGAATGTACTCGGAGTTGCTAGTGATGTGCAACGAAATGTTTTTAAACTTGAATCGATTATGAGTTTTTTTTTCTTCTGAAGATAAATATTCAAAAAACTAAAACTATCTATTGGTTATGCATAACTTTTTTGGGGGTAGATGAACCAAATCACATAGTAACAAAAAGAACAAACTCCGTGTCTTAAAACAAAGTGGTATTGACACAAAAGTACTTACTTAGCTTCTTACAGTTTTTTTTTTGTTGCTTAGATGTTTGGACGAGCTCACAGCCCACCTGGTGTTAAGTGGTTACTGGAGCCCATAGACAACGTATTTGTATGTTTATATATATTGTTTTGTATCTTGTAATATGTATATATTTTTAGCAACGGCTTAATAATTTAAATAAATAAAAAAAAATACAAAAGTGGGCAGGAACGATCGACACAGAATATTAAATCTAAGACAAGTGAACGCTGCGCGCACTTCCAGCAAAAGTGATCCGAGGTGGTGTCATGTCCCCGCTGGTCGGTCGGTTGCCCCTCCAGATGACGAGTTGCCCCTCCAGATGACGTCACGAGTCCACGTGAGTGCTCGTCGTCAATGGCTCCGCCCATCGACTTTGACTTAAGAGGGAGTCGCCTCTAATACGGCCTCTCCTGACTGGTGGACGTCCACGTTCACCTCGATGTCATGACAGTCTTCAATCTCTGACGATGCAGGACTCACTGTGTGCACAGCGTTGCTATCGGGGTGTTCTATGATATCGTCATAGAAATAGATTGTTTGCATTACAATCATGATTTTGGTACCATGAACCATTAGTAAAAGTTAGTAGTTTTTGTGAGCATTTTACATCACATTTCAGTGCGTTCATGTATAGTAGGCTCTTGTTGAGTTACGTTAGATGTACTGACGACACGGCACTGTTACCATATCGGGTGTATAATATACTGTGAGAGTAAAGTCTGGTTGACATGGCCAAGTTAACATGTCAAGCTAATACACTCGTAACGTGAACTGCTTTACCACGTCACACCTTTACGTGAACTTTGTTACCACGTCATAACATATACGTGAACTATGTTACCACGGTACAACATCTACGTGAACTATGTTACCACGTAAATCTCTGCGTGAACTATGTTACCACGTTACAACATCTACGTGAACTATGTTACCACGTAAATCTCTGCGTGAACTATGTTACCACGTAAATCTCTGCGTGAACTATGTTACCACGTTACAACATCTACGTGAACTATGTTACCACGTAAATCTCTGCGTGAACTATGTTACCACGTTACAACATCTACGTGAACTATGTTACCACGTAAATCTCTGCGTGAACTATGTTACCACGTTACAACATCTACGTGAACTATGTTACCACGTAAATCTCTGCGTGAACTATGTTACCACGTAAATCTCTGCGTGAACTATGTTACCACGGTACAACATCTACGTGAACTATGTTACCACGTAAATCTCTGGAAGCATGCAGTCAACCCCAAGAATGTTTGACATTACGCGTCACTGGTGACTCAACTAGTGCCTGAACCCTACGAGGACTCGGCCTAACCTGACCTCCACCAAAAATTAAATCAACTCGTGAATCTGTAGACTAGCGTTCGCGAGTCAACCAGAGGGCCCATTATGCCCCGTATCATTATTAAAGTTCCGAGTTTGTCAGTCAGACCTCTGACCATCTTAATACAGAGCAACGATCTCCTGGCGCACTCGACGTATGAGGCAAAGCAATCTGATGCTAATTGCATAGCATTATAAAGAATATTGGCATACTCTAACTTTCGCGGACACAACGGCTTAAAGTCTTTTACGAAGTTACCCCACGTCCGGTCACTAGACAATCACACGTGTAACAAAGTACGCTCATCACTCTTAAGACAGCCCAAAACTCGTGACAAATACTCAGTGCCTTCCCAGTTAAGGATCTAGTCCATTCTACTTCCTTACACAATGTGTCTATGTATTGCACGGCAGGGTAAAACTTAGAAATAAAGTAACCATGAGCTAGATCTGAATTTACGAATCTAATGGATTCGGTTAACTTCCGTGCTGATGTGGTAGTTGCCTTTTTATTGTCACAACGCGTGGTGGAACTATTTTACATCTATTCTCAAACGCGGGTACAATCGACACGGCGATGGAGCAACACGGCGTCCCGTTTGCATGATCACCGACCTGGACAGTCGGACTGTTGTCTAATTGACGTATTGATGGAGTGTGTTGCCGACTAGTAACATTTTGAACCCTTCGAATGTTATTTCCACCCATCGAAACTGAGCATTCAGTCTCGAGCATGTTCTATCGCGTCAATAAAAATAGACCCTAAGGTCGGTTGTGATAAAGTCGTTGAGCTAGTTACTTGGTGATTTATTACATTTCATAAGAGGGTATCCGACAAAAAAAAATCTACTTCGCACCAAGAATCGATATCATTAACGCTGGGGGCAAAATTAGAAATATAAAAATGGTTCGACCTTACTTTGGACAGTGTACTTAATGCTCCGATGATCCTGTCTGTAGCGTCGTACGCGCGGGACTCTGACGGCGGCGGTGATGTGATTCCCAACGCCACCACGGGTCCGGCGCCACCACCGTCCGCGGTCGAGGGACGTGCGTCTTCTATCTGCGACCCTAGCGGGCTCGACTCACGCGCAACGTTCACATTTGAGTTTTAAGCAATTAAACGCGCCAATATTATTCTCCAATATTGGTCTCGAACATTCGGCGAATGCGAGCGTCCTCCTACCCTGCTTCCAGTTACACGTATATCGGTCATTACGTTGTTAATTTAATGCAAATTTTTAAAATAAACTGTACGCCAGGATAACCCAAAAGCGGATGGGGCACAAGCCCTATCCTACTTCTGATTTTAGCAACGGCTTAATAATTTAAATAAATAAAAAAAAATACAAAAGTGGGCAGGAACGATCGACACAGAATATTAAATCTAAGACAAGTGAACGCTGCGCGCACTTCCAGCAAAAGTGATCCGAGGTGGTGTCATGTCCCCGCTGGTCGGTCGGTTGCCCCTCCAGATGACGAGTTGCCCCTCCAGATGACGTCACGAGTCCACGTGAGTGCTCGTCGTCAATGGCTCCGCCCATCGACTTTGACTTAAGAGGGAGTCGCCTCTAATAATATTATTATATGTAATGTTTACTGTATGCACTAGGTTAGTGTTCCTAATTCTTCTTTCCTTCTGCGGTCCTACTCGAAGAGATTTCGGCATGAAATATGTACTGTCCGTGTACTTACTCTGTATCCTTATTGTCGTGTTTCTTCTAACAGCTGTGTGTACAAAATATTATATATTAAATAAATAAATGATTTTCGTTCGGTCCAGTCGTTAAATTTTTGACACACACGAGTCTAATAGTATCGTGTAATGTCAAACAACGATGACCCGATTTCGCAAGCAGCCGCGAAAATACGATCTGTTGCAGAAATATTTTCGTATGTAATTTTATCATAATAATAATAATAATAATAATATAATGTTTTGACAGTTTAATATGGTTGCTTTATGCTCACGCGGCATGACGAAGCGACAGCGGTATCGCGGTACTGTCGCCATAAAAATTAATGTTTTTATTTATTTTAAGATATACTTTTTCTTTTTATTGTTTTTTTTTATACTGTCTAAATCATTAGGTGAAACTAATTCAGTTTATTTTTTTAATGATCTAAACGAACTAGCAAGTGTTATGGTCATTTCCGAAGTACACCCAGTGTTGTCCAATCCCCATGTTGAGCCAAAAGTTCAAAATTTCGATTGAATTGTTTTTATTTAATATATTTGTAAGCATATCGATGAAATTGTTTTACTATATGCAGCTCTGTGTTAGAGCGTCTTATAACTTCACATGGGTAGGCAGAATCATCCCACCAATTTCTACCATGTAACATTTTTTACTTACCGGCATGTAGGGTTTTCATAGTCATTTCAGGCAAACTTGCTTATAAATTACATGATTATAAGTAGTCATTGTCCGTCATGGACATTAGCAATGCCAGAGGCATAGCCAAGTTGCTGCCTTCTGTTGCGTGAGACCGTCGATAAGCAAATGGGGCCGTTGAAATCCCGGACGGTAATAATCACTTAACCCATTTAGTTTGATTTTTTTTTATTGCTTACATAGGTGGACGAGCACACAGCCCACCTGTTGTTAAGGGGTTACTGGAGCCCATAGACATCTACAACGTAAATATGCCACCCATCTTGAGATGGTCTCAGTATAGTAATTACAACGGCTGCCCCACTCTTCAAACCGAAACGCATTACTACTTCACGGCAGAAATAGGCAGGGTGGTGGTACCTACCCGTGCGGACTCACAAAAGTTCCTACCTACAAAAAAAGACATGTACGCAAATTAAGACGCATAATACTCCTATGGTAACATTAGATCGGAGATAAAATACGTACATCCAAAACGATGAGTAAATCATATCGGTACAAATGTTCATACTAGATGCATATTAAATATGTGCACATTAATAAATTAAGGTCTTCATATTACACTGCAGCGAATACATAAAGGCGTATGGTATTCAAAATTTTGTTTACATAATTCATTTCGCATTAAGCGAATCAAAGATTTACAAATCGCTACCTTAAGAAATATCAACTTTACATAAAACAAAAGACGACCGATTCGATTGATGTTAACATTGAATACAACTAACAATGCCGAGTCTTTTGGGCACAATCAATAAATGCCAATTGTAATCAGTCGATGTACGTTCTCACATTCGAATAAAAACGTGGACAGATAACTCTGGCCGGGTCAAGGGTAGAACCAGGGACAGACTCAGGTTTGTATTAAGGTGCCACTCCAGTCTTAGACCTTTGAATTCGTCGTGGCCTAAAGGATAAGACGTCCGGTGCATTCGTATCCAGCAATGCAACGGTCTTCGAATCCCACAGGCGGGTGTACCATTTTTTTTCTAATAAAATACGTACTTAACGAATGTTCACGATTGACTTTCACGGTGAAGGAATAACATCGTGTAATAAAAATCAAACCCGCAAAATTATAATTTGCGTAATTACTGGTGGTAGGACCTCTTGTGAGTCCGCACGGGCAGGTACCACCACCCCGCTTATTTCTGCCGTGAAGCAGTAATGCGTTTAGATTTGAAGGATGGGGCAGCCGTTGTAACTATACTGAAACCTTAGAACTTATATCTCAAGGTGGGTGGCGCATTTACGTTGTAGACGTCTATGGGCTGGGCTCTAATAACCACTTAACACCAGGTGGAGTGTGAGCTCGTCCACCCATCTAAGCAATTAAAAAAAATTTGCTGCTCATCTTGAGGGAATGTGCAGCAATGGAAAATCTTAGCCCTGGATTCAGGCATCATGACACTCGGAATTCCCGGACACGCGAGTGGTAGACAATCTACACGGGAATCGCGTGCGCCTGGACCCACAGGTTAATTCTAAATAATACTTTAAGTGTAATATTTGGTATCTTCTAGGATCCTAAATCCTCTTTCTCGGTTATGTCATTGCATACTATTATCGCTTTTTTTTATTGCTTATATGGGTGGACGAGCTCACAGCTAACCTGGTATTAAGTGGTTACTGAAGCCCATAGACCTCTACAACGTAAATGCGCCACCCACCTTGAGATATAAGTTCTAAGGTCTCAGTATAGTTACAACGGCTACCCCACCCTTCAAACCGAAACGCATTACTGCTTCACGGCAGAAATAGGCAGTCTACAGCTTTCGAACTTTTGAAACATTATTAGTGTTAGTAAACAGTGCGTTCGACTTATTCTCTGCATAACCTTTTCGCTATTTTAGTTTCTAATAACAAACAAGGTTATTTCTTTCTCAAGCAGAAAGCGTTAGACTTGTTGAAATCAATCAGAATTTAATGATGGAATCGAATTTGGATGCGATGCCGAACTTGGATGAAACGGAACTAGACGAGGATAAGACCACCGGTCGGAGGCTGCGGTCTCAGATACATTAGAATAAGAACCATTTTTTAGACTTGATAGCTAGATTCTCAATTGTATTGTAAATATGTTGTGGTACCACTAAAATAGAAATTCATATCTATATTTCTGCCTTAAAGGCAGAGTATACGACCCACCTGATAAGAGGTTACCCTCCCTCACAGCCCTCGGCAGAGTCAAACCACAGGCAGTAGGAAGGATCCAGTTGCCGAAGATCCATGAGCTTACGGTACGCCTTACTTCTAGTAATTTACTACCAATAATTTGTAGAAATGCCATTAGTTGTATTGAATCGTGGCAATGAAATAGTAAAGTATAACAGAAACTAATATATTATATTATGTGATGTTTATGTCACGCCGGTAATAGTAACGCCATCTATCGCCAAATAGTCGAACGAATGTCGAAGGATCTAGTAGCACCTAGAACGCTTGAGAAGTACAACGCCATCTATTGTCAGATAGCGCAAACACAATACTCGAAATGTGTGGAATATTCTCGACAATTCTAGGGATTTGGTATCGGCTATAAAAGCGTTGCACAGATGGCACGCAGTCAGTTAGTAATCGCAACTACTCGAAGCGAAGCAGCGTACGGATCACCTGAAGCGAAGCGGAAGGAGCGAATTGAGAGTTTTAAAGTGTTTGTTGAGTGTTTTAAGTGTTCTAAGTGCTAATACAGTCTTAACTTGTAATTTAGTGGAATTTTTTATTTATCACGAACCCCAGCGCGTAACATTAAGGTACATTATTTATCTTTAAATATCCAATTTTGTTAAACTTTTATTAGTCATACGATCCGCGTCTTTTGGGTGGATGATATTCACTCTATGACAGATTTATACCTGAGATTGTCTGTGGCAAATAAAGTTCAGTTCTACTACATGTTTCAATTAGGGGGTTTTAATTTATATACCGAGTGCGGCCCTGCATTCAAATCTCATTTCAACTAATTCAATTTGTTTTGTAAATTCTCTTGAGAGTTTTATTACAAACATGCTTTTGGTGAATTAATATAGCGTAGAACCGCGAAGGTTATGTTTACAAGAAAAAAAATGTTTTAGCATTTAAATGGTTGTAACATCACACCTCGAGTTATGCCTAAACATGTTCTCGTGATGTTTTTATAGCTACTCTGAATTATAAATTTTTGTTGCTTAAGAAAAGAGACGCAATCTGCCTGATGGTACGTACCCCTGCTTATTGACTTCCACAGTGTCGGGAAAACTGCTCCCTACAAATCTTTTAAGCCTCGCCACCAGTAATAAGCGAAGTATCTTTATGCGAATGTCTTTATTACACAATTTTATTAACTTACCATGATAGTGAACATGTTCTTTTTATTATTATTTTTGGAACGAAATTCCTTATGGGACGATGCGGAGGGGTACCCTAACGGGGAAAAAACGTCCGTAACGTAAGAATTTTTATTAGTAATGCACACACTGTACGACTTAACTTTGTAATAACGTACAAATTAGTAATGCACACAGTGTACAACTTAACATTGTAATAATGTACAAAAAATAACATATTTTTTTATCATTCATTGACCACGATCTCGGAACGTTCGTTTGCGCTATCTACTAACTCTTATGCAAACAACCGTGAATGAAGTGTACCACAATAAATTCGCACGTTACCGAATGACCGTGGGTTGTTGCGAAGCCTCCAGTTTTATTTTCTTTATACCTCGAATAGAACTTAAAATTAGTATTTTTATAATTAGGAATTTCGTTCCTATCCGGTGTCCCACGACACCACACATCTTTTTTTTTATTTTATTTATTAGGCACACAATACACATCACAATCTAAAAAGATACATAAAAAACACAAGTAAAAAGAAACAAAATCTAGCTTGCAACATAATATTAAGCCATGTGCGCACGACTAAGCAAGACAAAGTGCTGAGTTTGTACATAAAGGTCCTTACATCTATACGACAAAACAACACGATAACGAAAACTAATCTAACTTAAAATGTAAGGAAATAATTTTATTAACAAGTAGCTAACCCGGCAGACTTCGTAGTGCCTCAATCGATAAATAAAAGACCTAAACTTTTGTATAAAATAAACTTAAAACAAACAAAAGGAATCCGTCCGACGGGGGACATTACTAAGGAAAAACAAAATTGTTATTTTTATTTAATTCCAAGCATTTTCATATTTATCTACCTTTTAAAACTTCTCTGGACTTCCACAAATAATTCACGACCAAAGTTAGCCAAATGGATCCGGCCGATCTCGAGTTTTAGTGATACTAACGAACAGCAATTCATTTTTATTTAAACAAGACAGATATACAATTAAAAATTACACTACTTAACTTATTATTGACGTGGAGGATGCCCTTGAACATTTTTATAAACGTCACTAACGTCTATGTAGTTATTTGAAAAATTGGTACTTCTTTGTGAGATTTTAACACTGGCCCCGTCGCATCGGTTCACGCGATCATATGTCTTATACTTTAGTCCACGCCGACTTCTAAAGTGTTTTGTTTTTATTATGTTTGAGTGATTACTGGTGGCCCGGAGGCCTTTTCTGTTTCACCAACAAGCTGCCCGAGCGCCTCCACAGGAGACCTAAAAACTCAAGAGTAGGTGCTTCGCGAATGAATCTACTACCGGATCGGAATCGCGACCCGCTGAGAAGATCCGGCAAGAAACTTAACGGGCTGATGTTTAGGTTAGGTTGCACGTCGAACTCTTTGCCGAGTTCGACGAGTACGGTTACCGGGGTCTCTACTCCTAGTGTTAGAGCTGAAGGCGTCTAATGCAAGGGTTGTTGGATCTAATGGATCCGTAAGGACCTGTCTAGGGCGTCGACGGTGACTAGCTCCTGCATGATCAGGATTCGAAGTATTTTGTTGTTGCAACTGGGACATATTCAAGTTCTGCAAAGCTAAACACGGCCATCTTGTTTATCGTATCGGGACCACGAAGATCATTATGGTGCTGACAGAATCCGGCAACGATATAACACCAAGTCGACAAGTACGTCAAAAAGGCAACCGGTTTTATTTAGATATGTAAAAAATAATATCAACCTTAGATCTTAAACTAAATTATAATTCAATGCTAAAACCAGTTTCTCAACATTAGCTTCGTTGTTTAATTTTAGCGAAGCCACACCCTTTCCTGTTTGCCAAATCGACTTAATTTTATGTCAAGGTTAAATGTGCCATCGCACGTATACGCAAAGTAGCATTTGCTTTAATCTATACTAATATTATAAAGAGGTAAGATTTGTTTGTTTGTTTGTTTCGAATAGGCTCCGAAACTACTGGACCGATTTGAAAAATTCTTTTTCCATTAGATGTCCCTGATGAACATAGGTTCATCAGGGACAATGCCTATGCTACTTTTTAAAAAAAAATTTAAATTTTTTTTTTTGGTTTCATGTGTGTTTTAATGTTTCCGAAGCGAAGCGAGGGCGGGTCGCTAGTTTAATCTATAAAATCCAATGAGTAAAATATATTTAAAATAAATCTTGTTTAAAAAAACGCTTTAAAAATAAACAGAATTAAAGATCAAAATTAATCATTTAACCGCTGATAGGGTCACAGAATAAGTAACGAAATAAGCTAACGTAAGAAAATTATAGTAACGCCAGTCTTCGATACGTGCTTAAATTTATTTTCATGTATACCTAACAGCAGATGTTTCGGAAGCATGGTAAAAATGGAAATGGAAGAAATCCTTTATAAAGAAAGTTAGATGTAATAAATCAATCATAAATAGAAATTCAAGCTAATAAAAACATGTTTAAAAGGGATAGAATTATGTACTTTTACGATTAAAGAAAGTTAGACGTAATAAATAAATTATAAAGATAAATTCAAGCTAAGAGAAACGTGTTTAAAAGGAATATAATTACTTTTACGGCTTAAAGGTGGACGAGCTCACAGCCCACAGCCCACCTGGTGTTAAGTGGTTACTGGAGCCCATAAACATCTACAACGTAAATGCGCCACCCATCTTGAGATATAAGTTCTAAAGTACAATCAAGCATGTCTCAAGTATTGTTACAACAGCTGCCCCACTCTTCAAACCGAAACGCATTAGTGCTTCACGGCAGAAATAAGCGGGGTTGTGGTACCTACCCGCGCGGACTCACAAGAGGTCCTACCACCAGTAAAAACATATCTGTGAACTCCAATTGTCATTATTATTAGGGAGTCCAACACTCATATAAATATTAGCCTATCCATTAAGTACATGTATTTTCTACATGGATACCAAGTTTCAAGTCAATCAGATGCACGGTTCAGTAGTTATAACGGAACATCCGTAAAAACCACTGTAGATTTATATATTAACTAGCTGTACCCGTCCGCTTCGCTGGGAATTTAAAATTATCATTGTTATTTCTCACCCCCTAAAATATTCTCATCATTATCGACCCCGGAACTGGTGTAGGGAGTCCAACACTCATATAAATATTAGCCTATCCATTAAGTATATTATTATGTATTTTCTACGTGGATACCAAGTTTCAAGTCAATTGGATGCACGGTTCAGTAGTTATAACGGAACATCCGTAAAAACCACTGTAGATTTATATATTAGTGTAGATTAGTCACTGGTTCTCATAGTACAGAGAGACCTAGTTTGGTGCCGGACGTCCGTACGTAACTAAACATATTTTATGTAATTGTGCTTATAAGGTTATATAATTGAGATCTCCAGCCTCATATCTTATGGCATTCACGTTGTAATATTTATGTGTTCGATAACTGCCTAATAAAATCAAATAAGCTCTGAGCTTGTTCAAATACCCAAGGCAAACAATAAAAGAGTAAAGTCCAGGCCTAGATTCCTTAGATAGATATTTTGGACTAGTCAGGGCAGTAAAATGTGTTGTCTGAGAATTTATTAGCTTTTAGTAAAAAAAAAAATTACATGGGTGGACGAGCTCACGGCCCACCTGATGTTAAGTGATTACCGGAGCCCATAGACATCTACAACGTAAATGCCACCATTCACCTTGAGATATGAGTTGTAAGGTCTCGCTTTTAACAGTACAACGGCTGCTCCACCCTTCAAACCGAAACGCATACCGCTTCATGGCAGAAATAGATAGGGTGGTGGTATCTACCCGTGCGGACTCACAAGAGGTCCTACCACCAGTACTACAGAATGCGCTTAATTCTGTTGTATCAAAAACAATATTTTTGTTTACATCGACTAGCTTATGACCTAGTATGGGGTGTGTAAGCTCTTAAAAATTTTGATGCTTGTCAAAACATATAAGAACAAATAAACTGATTGTTTTACCTATATTTAGAATATGATTACGATCAAGTCAATCATTCTCTTGTTTCGTCATTGTTCGCGATGATCTTCTCACGGTACATCAGATTATATGTTAGTACCAAATAAAGTACGTCTAGAGGCGTTACGAAAGTTTGCGTAGCCTTTTAAAAATCACGACAATTTCTATGCAGTGCAAATAATTTGTAGTAATGAAAGACGAAGTTAAGAAGTCGTCGTGGCCTAAAGGATAAGACGTCCGGTGCATTCGTGTTGAACGATATGCACCGGTGTTCGAATCCCGCAGGCGGGTACCAATTTCTCTAATGAAATACGTACTTAACAAATGTTCACGATTGACTTCCACGATGAAGGAATAACATCGTGTTATAAAAATTAAACCCGCAAAATTATAATTTGCGTAAATACTGGTGGTAGGACCTCTGGTGAGTCCGCACGGGTAGGTACCACCGCCCTGCCTATTTCAGCCGTGAAGCAGTAATGCGTTTCGGTTTGAAGGGTGGGGCAGCCGTTGTAACTATACTGAGACCTTAGAACTTATATCTCAAGGTGGGTGGCGCATTTACGTTGTATATGTCAATGGGCTCCAATAACCACTTAACACCAGGTGGGCTGTGAGCTCGTCCACTCATCTAAGCAATAAAAAAAAGAAGTCGATTTTTTTTATCGTGGCCGCGTTTGTATCTTTTGGAAGATAATCTTTTATGGTCTTTGCCAAAGTGAAGAGTAATATGAATATTCGCATCACAATGGCACCAGCCGTTTGCTTAAAGATCTTATTGCACTGCGAGATTTAAATTATTTCTTTTTTCAAATATTGACGACTAGCTTTTGCCCGCGATTCCGTCCGCGTGGAATAGTTACTTTGGCATAACGCTAAATTTTACCCCCACTTCGTTTGCGTAGAGAGTGAAAATATTTTTGAATCATATAAGTATAATGTTACGGAGCTATTTAAACCCCTATTTTGAAACATTATTTATTGGTGCTCCACTTGTATTGGCCTTACCGTAATGTTATATAGCATACCTATAGCCTTCCTCAATAAATGAGCTATCTAACACTGAAATAATTTTTCAAATCGGACCAGTAGTTCCTGAGATTAGCTTTATAATATTAGTATAGATAAGCAGACATAATGCGGAGAAAGTAGTTGGAATCTAAATTTCAACACCTCTGTTTTCTTTCGATTAAGCTCGCGACAATTGATTTTTCCTCGGGTTAGTTCAACCTCATTGCTGACATGATATTATGTACATTGCTGACAGTTTGTATATTCATGTACGTGGTTTTGGCATAGCCATGAGAAGGAGTTTCAGATAAATACCAGAAAAATCTATAGCAAGATAAATTAAAAAATATATCTCGAATATTTTAAGTAAGCGAGGTTTGTGGATAATACTTAACTGTAGGCAGCAGCTTTACCCCTCAACATGAAGTGGGCCGTATGCTCGTCTGTCTACAAGGGCAATAAAAAAAATTTACTGGTGGTAGGACCTCTTTACTGGTGGTAGGACCTCTTACTGGTGGTAGGACCTCTTGTGAGTCCGCACGGGTAGGTACCACTGCCCCGCCTATTTCTGCCGTGAAGCAATAATGCGTTTCGGTTTGAAGGGTGGGGCAGCCGTTGTAACTATACTGAGATCTTAGAACTTATATCTCAAGGTGTGTGGCGCATTATGCTGTAGATGTCTATGGGCTCCAGTAGCCACTTAACACCAGGTGGGCTGTGAGCTCGTCCACACATCAAAGCAATAAAAAAAAAAAATGTGAATTGCACGACTGCTACTTTGCTTAACTATGCACAACTAAGTTACCGATCTTCGACCCAAGCACCTAACACTATTATGACAAATAATAGGACACTGATAATAAAGCGATGGACCAACAGTTTATTGGGAAATACATAATATTTTCACTTTCGCACCCACTAAGCGGTTCGGTGACAATACGGTACTTTTTATTGAAATTATTTCTCTGATTGTTGTAAAAATATGTACGAAGATATTTTTTTTATTGCTTAGATGGGTGGACGAAGTCACAGCCCACCTCGTGTTAAGTGGTTACTGGAGCCCATCTACGACGTAAAAGCACCACCCAACTTGAGATATAAGTTCTAAGGTCTCAAGTATAGCTACAACGACTGCCCCACTTTTCAAACCGAATCGCATTACTGCTTCACGGCAGAAATAGGCAGGGTGGTGGTACCCGCGCGGACTCACAAGAGGTCCTAGCATCAGTAAGTATTTATGTATATGTCTTTTGCGTAACTAAGACAGGGTTGGATAAAGTTTAAAGTAGGTACATGCGTGATTAGGTAAGTGTATGTAAGTAGTAGGTAAGTAATAAGTAAGTAAGTTAATAGGCAGCGCCTTGGCTCCGCCCCTGGCATTGCTGAAGTCCACGGGCGACGGTAACCACTCACCATCAGGTGGGCCGTATGCTCGTCTGCCTACAAGGGCAATAAAAATAAAAAAAGTAGGTAGTTTCTCCTCCTTGCGACGTGTTCCTCACTGCTGAGGGTCGTGACCGCCCTTTTGTATCACACACAACGAAGATATCTCCCAAAAATATAATACTATTAGCACACGCGAACAAACCTTAGATATATGATTTTGCCCACGTCTCTCTAACCACGCGAATTACTCTTGTATTCCACTTTGAGAACTAGGTCAATAACTGCCATATCATTGATACTACCAATGTTTTGCGGCAGAAATGAGCAGGGTACCACAATAACAATTTATTATCAAACAAGATTCTTCACCATTTCGTCCCATTTCGCGATTATTGTGTGTACTCTTGCGAAGCGATTTTAGAAGTTTGTTGGACGTTCAACTTTTGGCCTTTTGTTGTTAACTGTCAAAGTGTCAACAACTGTGAGTGCACTTTTGTTTGTTGACAGATGTCTAATCAGTCACGCCGTGTCTCTCTATATTAGCTTTATAATGTTTTGAAGTTTAATTACCCGTGCTTGCCTTTAAGCTTTGTTTTCAAATTAGATATTTTTATCTAGACTAGTGCTCCCCTGGTACTGAAATTCGACTATAACTAATTGAAATTATAAGTTTATATATTTACACTTTATTACTTTATTATTTAGTTATACTTCTTTAATTACAGATTTCGTCAAGACTACACTTTAGACAAATATTAATAATGAGAAAACAGTATGAACAAATTATAACTGACAGACTGCAAAGACAAGTTTGAGAATAAACAAATAGTATGCATGCGTGTGTGTGTGTCAAATACATGGTAGTGTGTGTAATGTTTTCTTTATTGATTTAATGTATCTTTTATGCATTATTTTTAAAAAATATTAGCATTGTGCACTTCTTCTCTATATTCTCTATAACTGTGGAAAATTTCATACTCCTCCGTCCACGCAATTTTCGTAAAAAGGGATACAAAGTTTTTGCTTCACGTATTAATATATAGATTACTATTTGCGTGATCAGATTGGAGCTCTTCGTCGCAATCGAAGAGTTTATTTCCCTAATTTTATAAATGATCTCACGGCGCACCTGATGTTAAGTGATTAACGGAGCCCATAGACATCTACAACGTAAATGCCACCACCTATCTTGAGATATAAATTCTAAGGTCTCAGTATAGTTCCAACGGCTGCTACGCCCTTAAAAACGAAACGCATTACTGCTTCACGGCAGAAACAGGCACGGTAGTGGCACCTACCCGTGCGGTCAAAACGCGAACTACTGCCAGTAATTACGCAAATTATTATTTAGGTTTGTTTTTTATTATACGATCTTATTCCTTTACCGTGCAACTCAACCTCGAACATTTGTTTAGTACGTAATTTATTATAAAAATTAGTACTGTCTGCGGGATTCGAACCCCGCTGCCTCGCAAGATACGAATGCACGGGACGTCTTATCCTTTAGGACACAACGACTTCAGAAAGTTCGACAAGCGTGGTGACCTGTGCTTGAAGGCTCTAAAAGCACAAACATATTACATTGCAAATCTAGAGTAAGCCTTTTTTTTTTGTCAGGAGGAAATCGCCGGACTTCCGCCCTCCACTGGGGATGGAGGGCGGGGCATGTCGGAGTTGAACCGACTAAAACCTCCTGTCGCTCAACAACCAGCATCCAAACCTCACATGAGACAGAACTCATGAAAAGGCAAAGGGAGGAAAGTGAAGCGTTTAGTGCGGAGCACATCTCTCCCATCACCCTCCCCCTCGGGACGCCGGACCGGCGGTCGTCGGCGCCACGACCACTAGCCCTCTCGGTCGGCAGGCTATCCGAAGCCCGCCCAGATGGCACCGGTTAGAATGGTCTATCCTACGGAATACCCCGCTGGGTCAGAACCAGCGTGGGTCGAGGATAGCCGGCCTTCCATCACTAGAGTAAACCTAGAAACATTCAAATCCTAAAATACTTATAACAGAACAACCGAATTAATATTATATTACAAGAAAAACTATAATTAACGGATCAAACTAATAAAAACATATCGTGGGCGGATCTTCGCATCCTTCTTTGTCATATTAATTGAAATTCAAATGACAAGGTTGAGTGACAATTATTTATTGAGCCACACGTTTCGATGGAACAATTTAATTAAACAGTAGCGGACGCGAGAATTTATGTAAAACTAATTAATAATAAACTAATTAATTCATCCTGGGCTTTTTTGTCTGAATACTTTATAATTAGTTTTCGCGAAATTCAAGATATTAAAATTGGAAACTAGCATTAAATCTCGAATGGAAGAATTATTAACATGTCGTAATTGTAGTAAGAAGAAAAATCCTTGAATATGATTCTAGTATATGGCAATAGTCCTGTTGGGTTAGTTAGCACCATGAAAATACGATTTTTGTTAAATTTTAATAAGGGCACACGTCACACACAATAGTTGAAGGTTATAACAGCGCTAATACTGTAAAAATATGGACTCAGTCTTAAATCAGAAGTGAAATTCACGTCTGACCATCTAGCGCATTGGGAAGAATTTGCACCTATATTTGACTATTGCTTAGGTACGTTCGTAGTGGAAAAATATTTATTTATCAGTCGGACTGATATAATTTAAGACAAACGAATAAAATGTCAAAACATTTCATCTGTTTGTTACTTGAAAATCGAAATTTTACTGTAAGTGTTTTGTAAAGAATGAAATACGCTTCGTAGAACTAAAAAAGAATTAAATAAAAGAAACAATAACAGAGAAAATAGAAGAAGTATATCCCTTTTTTTTTCCTACCTATGCTGATAGCCTTGAGAGGCTATTTCAGCTTCGCCCTAACGTTTGTAGGTGAGCTCGCGGGGCTCAACCGGAGAGTTGCTAACACTGACCCTAGCAAGAGCAGTGCTTCGCAGAATCTACCACCGGATCGGAAACGCGACCCACTGAGAAGATCCGGCGAGAAACTCAGTGGGCTGTGTCTATGGGTTAGTTCGCTCGTCGAGCCCTTCGTTGCAAGCGACGGGTGCGACGAGGACGGTGACCGGAATATCCCTATGGCCTCCCTAAGGCAACGTGCTTTGGATATCTGGAGATATAACCCAAGGAGGGTTGATATCGGACCGGCGATCGATCGTAAAGCTCTTGCCAAATCTCTATTCAGCGTAATAAGAGGACATGAAAGGCAATAATAATAATAAGAAGAAGATAGACTGAAAACATACCCACAGTTATTGGAATTTATTACTTCGAATCAAGCGAATATGGATATAAAATATCGCAGCTTTAGAGTTGATGTGGCATAACTGAAAATTTTTAGAAAATAAGTTTTATACTTTGAACTACTTATAAACATGTATTGTATCAGTTTATAAAATTAAATTTGTACTATGAAAATTTTATTTCAATTTTAATCTAGAAAAGGACAAATTACACTTTCCGTCTCATTTAAATCAATCGCAAACTTTAAGCCTTATGATACGCATTTACCAAAAAACAAGAATTTTGGATTAAGCTTCAATTCTAAAGATGCGATATATAGACATGCAATTATGTTAGATAAGCGCAAAACGTAACATAACAAGTTAAACTCTTTTGCAAGACAAGTCATCAAACTTAACCAATAATAATAATATTCTTACCAATTACAATTATTTAACAATGGGATTGTGAACGGAATGGTTATTTGAACAATATATTGAGTGTGTCAAAGATGATGCAAATGTTAACAGTCACAATATATATTACGTGTCATTGAACTTTGACTTACATAGGAGTCGCTTTGTGAAATTCGTTGAAGCTATTTCAAGATTTTTATATCGACTTAGTGCAGCGCGACTTAAACTTAACTGCCCTAGTATTTTGGTTTGGACAGTGAGCTATTTCACGATTTTTATATCGACTTAGTGCAGCGCGACTTAAACTTAACTGCCCTAGTATTTTGGTTTGGACAGTGAGCTATTTCAAGATTTCTATATCGACTTAGTGCAGCGCGACTTAAACTTAACTGCCCTAGTATTTTGGTTTGGACAGTGAGCTATTTCAAGATTTTTATATCGACTTAGTGCAGCGCGACTTAAACTTA
The DNA here is from genome assembly GCF_030267445.1 of Bombyx mandarina. Classification (NCBI taxonomy): domain Eukaryota; kingdom Metazoa; phylum Arthropoda; class Insecta; order Lepidoptera; family Bombycidae; genus Bombyx; species Bombyx mandarina. The sequence continues at coordinate 13,478,786 of NC_143234.1, read as the reverse complement.
ACTGCCCTAGTATTTTGGTTTGGACAGTGAGCTATTTCAAGATTTTTATATCGACTTAGTGCAGCGCGACTTAAACTTAACTGCCCTTGTATTTTGGTTTGGACAGTGAGCTATTTCAAGATTTTTATATCGACTTAGTGCAGCGCGACTTAAACTTAACTGCCCTAGAATTTTGGTTTGGACAGTGAGCTATTTCAAGATTTTTATATCGACTTAGTGCAGCGCGGCTTAAACTTAACTGCCCTAGTATTTTGGGTTGGACAGTGACCAATTTCAAGATTTTTATATCGACTTAGTGCAGCGCGACTTAAACTTAAGTGCCCTAGTATTTTGGTTTGGACAGTGAGCTATTTAAAGATTTTTATATCGACTTAGTGCAGCGCGACTTAAACTTAACTGCCCTAGTATTTTGGTTTGGATAGTGAGCTATTTCAAGATTTTTATATCGACTTAGTGCAGCGTGACTTAGCTGCCCTAATATTTGGTTTGAACAGTGATTAGTCTGTGTAAAAGATCATAGATATTGACATCAAAGCGTTCGTTGCCTTCGAAGGAAAATAAACGTTACGTCTTTCTTCAGAGTTTTTTTTTTGTCGCTTAGATATTCGGACGAGCTCACATCTGGTGTTAAGTGGCTCTAAGTCTCAGATTTATTATACCAACGGCTAGCCCACCCTTCAAAGCGAAACGTATTGTTGCTTCGTGAGAGAAATAAACAAGGCAGTTCAACTGAAAAATCGGCTTTCGCCACTTATATCCTCGTAAGCTTTTCTACAATCTACAGTAATAAAAACGAAAACAAGTTACCGCCAACCCCTAACAATTTTATAATTAAAAAATCATTGATGTGTTTCCTTAAATTCTGTTATATCAAAACAACATGTGCCCGCAAATATTACGTGTAAACAGTTTTACAAAAACAATTTTAATTAATGCAGTCCAGTGTGATGTCTAATGTCCATTGTGAACGCGCAATGAACATCATGCATTACCAGTAACGGTTTGATTAACAACTTAAAACCAGGCGCATAGCGAAACTAAACTATAGCAAGAAAAATATATGAAAACCCCTAGAGTTTCTTTGCAGCAATACACTTCGACAATCTAAGAGAGTAATATCAAAGAACGATCTCCGACTAGCAATAGAACGCTCATCTTAAAGTTTTCCAGAACATTCATCTGCTTTAATCAACTTCGAGAAAAGAAGTTTTATGTTTTATGTTTGGCCCTTTTTACAGATTACTCCGTTGTTTTTGGAGTGGACTTGAATTGTTTTTCTTTCACATTACTAAGAATCTTCATATTGTTAAGTACAGGTGATGTATTTGAGTCTAGAAGTCCTTTTTTTATTGCAAAATGGGTGGACGAGCTCACAGCCCACCTTGTGTTAAGTGGTTACCAGAGCCCATAGACATCTACAACGTAAATGCCGCCACCCACCTTGAGATATGAGCTCTAAGGTCTCAATGTAGTTACAACGGCTGCCCCACCCTTCAAACCGAAACGGATTACGGCTTCACGGCAGAAATAGGCAGTGTGGTGGTACCTACCGGTGCGAACTCTCAAGAAATCCTGCCTTAAGTAAAATTTTCGTTACATTGTTATTAAATAGTCTAATAACATTTAATCTTAAAAATTAGGCTGGCCACCCAATAACCAGACTTAAAAAACAAAAAGAAAAAAGGTTTATTCTCGAAATGTAATTTTCTACGAAACTTAATTGTTTTTTTAATTTTAATCGGACAACACAGGACAAGGCTGAAGAGTGATGTTACTTACCTTGGAGAACTGATATTAGGAACTGTCAAAATGTTTGAATTGATGTTGACTCAACGGGTTTACGAAGACCTTTTAAGGACGATTCTTTATGAGTATTCTGAGCGGCTGGGTTTAAGGTATTTTTTTTGTTAGAAAATTTATTACAAAAAGAAATAAACAAAACACTCCATTGACGAGCAGGCTACAAATAAATGATTTTTTTAATGATGTAATACTTTTTCGATATCTTCTAGACCACCCTTTCCCAAAGTGGGTGATAGCGCCCCCTTGTGGACTCTGCAGGCCTAAAGGGGCGGTAAGAGACCAAGAAAAAAAAATGGAGGTGTTGTGTAATTTCATCATTTGCGATTTGTAATTTCATCTTGGAGGACTCTTAGACACCGACTGAGCTCTCGCTATAGTGGTGCTTAAGTAAGTGAAAAAATGGGGGTGCTAAAATATAATTTATTCTCAAAGTGGGCAGTAGGCAAACTAAGTTTGGGAGCCCCTGTTCTAGTCTGTAACCTGGCATTGGTGTTGTGTATCGGCGATGGTAATTGCTTACGAGAATCCTAAGTAATTTTAGCGATTTGAGCAATGTCGTAATGTTTTTTTTTTATGATTGAAGGATTACTGGTGGCCCGGAGGCCTTTCCAGTTTCACCAGGACAGGTGGGCGAGCAAAGGCTCAGCCAGGAGGGGTGGGATTTGCCAACAGCTACCCGAGCACCTCCGAATGTCGTAATGTGTGAAGATTCTTAATGCATACACGTGTGTTTTGTAAAATGATCCATACCGTCACGGACACAGCACGTATCTACAAAACAAAATCAGACGACGTCACGAAATGATGTAACTTTCGTTTATTAAAACTTTAACATCAAATTAATGCCCAGCATGTGTTTTATTATACCATTATGAATTAGTTAAGACTCGTTACGAAATCCTTATGTTTTTTTGCCAATAATATTTTATTTGTTGTCATTAAATGTTGCTTAATATGACCGTACCTTGGATTTAAGTTGAATACATTCAACTTAGGCGACAATGTTTCCGAATTTCTGTTTTTTTTTTCGCGTTGTAATGCAAATTTCTACACCATGAATTATTTAAATTTGACAGATGTCAATTATGTCAAAGTTACTGATGATTACATCAGGACTTCATGTTTATTTATGTATGTGGGTATTGGCATACGTCCTCTAATAAAAAAGCGACCATAACAACTAGCGCTTCAAGTTTTATTTTCATATTTATATACGAAAACTATAAAAAACGTATTCGGTTGAAAACTAATATGTAGTTAAGAAAATGGTACTCAAATGTTTTGTGTTTGTCCCTTTTATCTTTATGTATATAATTCTACTGTACATTTATATGTCACTGAACTCCTCCTAGGCGGCTGGACTGATTTGGATTATTTTGTTTGTACGCGTTTGGGTGGGGCCCTGGATGGTTTAGATTCACAAATCAGCCCGGTAGATGACACTGCAGTTGGTATCTAGGTTATTTATCTATACTGCAACTAAACCGCTGGATCGACTTAAACGAATTTTTACACGCTTTGTATTAGCTTCACTTGTATGTATGTTTGTAACTGACTCCTTTAGACGCGATTTGGACCCACTTTAAGCGGCCAGATTGCATTTAAACTTTGTAGATTTATCGAGGACCGATGACAATTCAATATTTAAAAAAAAATTGAAATTCAACTAAAAAATTAAAAATCAATGATAGTTTTAAAAAACAAAAAAACACTAATAACACCATGCACCCCACGCTTTTTTTACAATAAAATATATTTTTTTACACTATCTTCAATTTAAATTTATTACAATTTATTTTCTATTTTTTAGTTGAATTTTATATAAAGCGTGTTTTTCAGTTTTTTTTAAACTATTATTTATTGTGTATGCATTCACAGGAGAACGTCTGTCGAGTTTGCTAGTCTATATACAATGTGTTCGTGCACCAGTGTCGGAGACTTAAGGCAGGTAAAATATGCGGATTTTTATCGATAAATCACTATTCCAATTTTCTCTTGGCCCCTCCATACTAGAATGGCAGCCATTTTGTTTTTTTTTACTTCGCAGCTCAGGCGCCCGCGCTGATTTAATCATTGCTGTCGATGTAGACGTTTTAGGAAGACGAAAGAGGTGTCATTTGAAAGCTAACAATGTAGACAATCAAATTTATTATACTTTTAATTCAATATCTTTTTCAAAAAATAACAAAAAAAGTATTAATAAAATAAAGATTTAGTCCTTTTTTTTGTTTTTAATTTTTGTCACGAAAACTAACCCTGTCAAGCAAAATTTTTTTTAATTGTTTTCTCATGATACAAGATATTTTCACACAGATCTGATAGTTGACCGTCGGTCTATCGAGCAATATCACCCGCTCGGTGGAAGATCTTCCCTTTGTTGTAAATCTCCACAATACGTTTGTGTTCATACTATATCAAATCACAATCGCCCGAACATAGAATCTAATAAATAAACATAAATTCTTATTTTAATTTTATATTTGTTTTAGTACAGATCTTCATTTATTTTCGATTTTATTACTAAATTATGCGCTTAATTACTACGATGCTTAAGTCGATAACCTCAACTGTAGTCCTCGAGCTGTCTACAATATTTTTAACAGAAGATACGAATTTTGAAATCGTCATCTCATTCTGAAGAAATATGTAGTTTATAAACACTATTCTATAAATGGTCCTGACCACAATTCTCAAGCAAAAAAATCAATAATTGCCTTTGTAGGCAGACGAATACACCAGTAGACCCTGGTGGTAAGTGGCTAATGTCGATCATCAATGACAGCAATGTCGTGGGTACAGACAAGTCACTGCCACGTTTAACGAATGCCCGATACTCTAACGCCGTTAAGCATTTACGGATAACTTAATGCATGTACATAACAGTGCTGTTTCAAAAAAAAAGAAATAAAATGAAGCTTTTTGATTAAGTTTTTGACTGTGATACTTTGCTCACGACTAGAGGTAGCTATGCACTTGCTATGCTACGTATGTTTGTTTTTCGTGTAACATATTCTTTGAACATCATTTTTATCGATTTCAAGATATCTAATCAATTTTCTAATTTGCAAACGCTACAAAGGTCGATGACAGAACAATATAATTAAAATTTCGCTTCAATATCATGATCAGTACCAACTATTAGCTCAATTTGCTATTTAAGCGCGCTATTTTTAGTATTTAAACTACATAATGAAATTGAACTATTTAAAATATTTTATGGTTCAAAGTTAGATGTCTATGGGCTCCGGTAAACACTTAGCACCAGGTGGGCGATGAGCACGTCCACCCATCTATGCAATAATATATATATATATATATACATATATACATCGACTATAAAAGCGCTGCAGAGATGGCACGCTATCAATTAGTAATCGGAACTATTATATATAAATATATATATATATATATATATAATAGCAACAAAACGGATACGGTCAGATGACCTTCACACAACGCCCTTTCTGAGAAGACGAGAGGCCTGTTCTGACTTCTAACACGTTCAAGGCACCGGAATTACAATCGCACGAGAATAAATTAAAAGGTTAACAATGTTTACCGGTGATTGTCCGTAATGGTCCCCCTTCTGCAACCCTAAATCCTATTTAGCGATTATGCTCGGGTTTTTCAGATTTAGGGGTGATACCGGTTTTTCAAAACACCCATCATCACCCAGCGATGCAGCGGTGTTCGGATCCCGCAGGCGGATACCAATTTTTCTAATGAAATACGTACTTAACAAATGTTCACGATCGACTTCCACGGTGAAGGAATAACATCGTGTAATAAAAATCAAACCCGCAAAATTATAATTTGCGTAATTATTGGTGGTAGGACCTCTTGTGAGTTCGCACGGGTAGGTACCGCCACCCCCGCCTATTTCTGCCGTGAAGCAGTAATGCGTTTCGGCTTGGAATAAATTTAATGACTCATTGTTAAAACTTTTAATGCTATTTTCTATGTATTATGAAATAGACTTGTTGACATTGCTCTATGCACATATATAAATACATTCAATTATTATAACAATGTTTATCGAAGATTGTCCGTAAGACACTGGAGCAGACGGGCTCTCGAGTAGAGACCGCGCAGCGGAAGACGCAACGTGGGACGCCCCCTGGCTAGATGGTGCGATGACCTCCGCACGGTGGCCGGCAAGAAGTGGATGAGGAGAGCCGCAGACCGGGCTCAGTGGGGTAGATTGGAAGAAGCCTATGTCCAGCAGTGGACGACTGTAGGCTGATGATGATGATGATGATGATTATAACAAAATCGTTGCCATGTTGGCAAGATGAGAAGAATAGGTCGTTTTAATATTAAAATTTAAATAAATACATAATAATAAATTGGGACAAATAACGCACGGTCATCCGGCTCCATATTAGGATTCTGTGTTATGGGTACTAGAGACTAATAAGCAATCAAATAATAAAAATCAAACCCGCAAAATTATAATTTGCATAAATAATGGTGGTAGGACCTCTTGTGAATACGCGCGGGTAGGTACCACCATCCTGCTTCACGGCAGAAATAGGCAGGGCGGCGGTACCTACCCGCGCGGTTTCACAACCACCAGTAATTACGCAAATTATAATTTTGCGGGCTTAATTTTTATTACACGATGTTATTCCTTCACCGTGGAAGTCAATCGTGAACATTTGTTCAGTACGTAATCCATTAGAAAAGTTGGTACCCGCTTGGAATTCGAACACCGGTGCATCGCTCAACACGTATGCACCGGACGTCCTATCCCTTAGGCCACGACGACTTCAAAGGTTTGTAGACTAGCTGCGGGATCCGGACACCGGCGCGGCATAATCATTTGGTGGTAGAGTTAACATTGTTATTTATATTTTGACATTCAACAAGTGTGTCATACTGACATCTAAGTTGAAATAAATGATTTTGAATTTGAATTTCACTGCATGCATGCGCCAAAATTCATTTCTTCATATAAAGCTATTCAAGAACAAAAAATGTTCGCCTTGCGTTTTTGTCATTACTGACAAAGTCAATGACTGTATTTTTTTAAATATTCAGTATTCAAGATCCGAGTGTATTTGCTTTTGCATAATGAGTCTTTCCGGTACACATAGGTTAGCAGAATTTTGAAATTTCTGCGTGAAAGTCGAAGTCGTCGTCGTGGCCTAAAGGATAAGATGTTCGGTGCATTTGTATCTTTTTTTTTTTAATGCCCTTGTAGGCAGATGAGCATACGGCCCAGCTGATGGTGAGTGGTTACCGTCGCCCATGGACTTCAGCAATGCCAGGGGCAGAGCCAAGCCGCTGCCTACCGCTTAATACTCTCCACAAGCCTCGTTTGGAGAAGGACATGTCATAGCGCTCGGGAAACACCGTGGAGGGGGGCTCATTCCATAGCCGGATGGTACGTGGCAAAAAACACCTCTGGAAACGCACTGTCGATGAACGCAGCGGTTCTAGACAATATGGATGAACTCTGCTCCGATGGCGGGAGGTGCGATGATAAAAGGGAGATGAGGGGGGATCATCACAAAAAAAAAAAAAAATGTTGCATTTTTCGGTTCCAGTAACCACTTAACACCAGGTGAGCTATGAGCTCGTCCACCCACGTATGTAATAAATAAAAATAGAACAAGTAGTGCAAAGGTCAGTACCATATTATATCATTTGTACTCTCTGTCACGATGCGGGACGTTTGAACGGAACATATTATGAAAATGATAAAGCTTAAAATTAACAAAAACAAATTTGTTCGCGACTGTACTTCTTAATCATAGTTTCGCAATAATTCACACATCATCAAGTCATACGAAAGCTTCCTGGTGCGAAGTAACTTCTTTTTTTTAAACAAAATCGTGATCTTCACTATTTTAACTATAAAATATTATTTATCGTATAGCGTTTAGAAGAACCGCTTACAATGCATATGGGATTAAATTACATTTCATATATATATCTAACATTTAAAAAAAAACAATATTTAAAAATGTTTCTTGTGCAATAAAACAAACGATCGTTTCCGTGTATATTGAGTCATCTGCGAATATGTTTTTAAATTATTTCTCAAGATATGTACGTTCTTATATTTGTGAAGCTATAGTTCCATTTAGTTTTTAAAGAGATTAAAAAATCGTTCCACTTTTATTTTATTTTTTTTGATGTCGTAAGATGGGTGAAGGAGCTCACAGCCCACCTGGTGTTAAATGGTTACTGGAGCCCATAGACATCTACAACGTAAATCCGCCACTCACCTTGAGATATACGTACTAAGATCTCAGTATAGTTACAACGGCTGCTCACCCTTCAAACTGAAACGCATTACTGCTTCACGGCAGAAATAGACAGGGCGGTGGTACCTACCCGCGCTGACTCACAAGAGGGCCTACCACCAGTTCATACCGCCTTGCTTCAAGAAAATTGTGAAGGGATAAAGTAAAAGTTCATCGTCCAGCGTTCATAGACACTGGTAATGCTCGACACTACCTTGCCACCGCTGTAAAGCAATAGACTTCTTTTTCTAATTCGATAGGTGGATGAGCTTACAACCCACCCGGTATTAAGTGATCACCGGAGCCTATAGACATCAACGACGTAAATGCCGCCACTCATCTTGAAATGCGTTCGAAATCTCAGTTTTAGAGCACTACCCTACCGTTCGAATTGACACGCTTTACTGTTGCACGGTAGAAATAGGCAGGGTAGTGGTACCTACCCGTGCAGACTCACAAGACGCAAGTTATCATTTTTGCGGGTTCGATGTTTATTACACGATGTTATTCCTTCATCGTGGAAGTGGTTCAAGTAAGTATTAAATAACAAAAATACCGATCATTCTCAGCAGGATTCGAACGCTGGGACTTTCGCATCGGATCGGATCCATTGGGCGTCTTATCCTTTAGGCCACGCCGACTTATCTTAGCGCAGTGAATATTATTTCTCAATATAACCGTTGTCGTGTACAAGAATTTTATTCACAATTTGTATACTACATATTGTTACGCCGATAAGAGTAACACCACCTGTCGCCGAACAGTCGAACGAATGTCGAAGGAACTAGTAGCACCTAGAACGCTCGAGAGTTACAACGCCATCTATTGTCAGATACCGGAAACACAATACTCGAAATGTGTGGAATATTCTCGATAATTCTAGGGGTGTGGTATCGGCTATAAAAGCGTTGCAGAGAGCGGTCGCAGTCAGTTAGTAATCGCAACTACTCGAAGCGAAACAGCGAACGGATCACCTGAAGCGAAGCGTAAGAAGCGAATTGAGAGTTTTAAAGTGCTTATTGAGTATTATAAGTGTTCTAAATGCTAATACAATGTTAACTTGTAATTCGGTAGAATTTTTTATTTATCCCGAACCCCAGCGTGTAACAATATAATATTATCAAATGAAAAAGTCAATGTGTATTAAAAATATATCAAATACTCGTGATATATTCGTCGAACAACATAAATCATATCCTGGCTGGTTACTCGTCCATATTAAAAGAGTCCAAAATTTAGTTTTAATCATAATAAATTATATCTTTAAAAACGTTTTATTAAATTTATTTATGTCTGTATACCTAAAGACCGTCTGAGCGGGTGTCATCGTCGCAAATCAATTTCACAATCAGTACGTTCTCGCTGGCATTGTTTAGAAATAACGCTTTAGCACCGCGGTGGTAATTGAAAACGCGGATCGGCTGATCGTATCGGGGCTATTACTCAATGTCGCTATCGTAGTATCGACCGGGCGATTTCATTGTTTTCGGCAATAATTCTCTTTGTTCGTAACTGTGAATTTTTATAGTGCTCGCTTATCGCGCCAATCGTTGTTCGAGCTGTTTTAGTATGAAACACTGAATGTGCCACAACGTCCGTACGTGAATATTAGCCGCAGAAGTAAGGTAATACGATTCTTTTCATGGGTTTCATGGGTGAATTGCGCTATGATACACAGGGCTACTTATTTTTTTTGGATTAGGGGCTCAACCTCCTACGTGGTCCCCGCGCTTAGAGGGCGGATATGTGGGACTGGACGGTCCGCAGATTTTCGGAGCGGACCGCGAGCCCAGAATTTAGGGCTCTACCCACTAAACGACTCCTCTGCACTCTCGCCCAAGCGTCCGATCCCGAAAGCGTCCCCGAGCGTCCGAAAACATGAGTTCTAAGGTTTCAATTTTTACAGTACAACTACTGCCCTACCCTTGAAAGTGAAACGCATTACTGCTTCACGGCAGAATTAAGCAGGTTAGTGGTACGTACCCGTTTGCCACGTACCATTCGGCTTTGGAATGAGCTCCCCTCCACGGTGTTTCCGACTATGACATGTCCTTCTTCAAACGAGGCTTGTGTTAACGGTAGGCAGCGGCTTGACTCTGCCCCTGGCATTGCTAAAGTCTATGGGCGATGGTAACCACTCACCGTCAGGTGGGCCGTATGCTCGTTTGCCTGCTAGGACAATAAAAAAGGACTTCCAAGACGTGCCACCACCAGTAATTACACAAATTATAATTTTTAAAATTCAAATTTTATTATACGACTAGCTGATCCGGCAGACTTCGTAGTGCCTCAATCGATAAATAAAAGACCTAAACTTTTGTATAAAATAAACTTAAAACAAACAAAAGGAATCCGTCCGACGGGGGACACATCAAAGGAAAAACAAAATTGTTTTTAATTCCGAGCATTTTCATATTTATCTACGTTTTAAACCTTCTCTGGACTTCCACAAATAATTCAAGACCAAAATTAGCCAAATCTGTTCAGCGGTTCTCGAGTTTTAGCGAGACTAACGAACAGCAATTCATTTTTATACATACATATGTCTTCACTTGATGCCTTGACACCGTGGAAGTCAACAGTGAACATTTGTTAAGTACGTATTTCATTAGATAATTTAGCATAGTGGGATTCGAACACCGGCATTGCTCGATACGAATGCATCTCGGGAGTCTTATGTTAACTTCGCTTAAATGTTTGCTTTTACGGCTTGGCCACGGGGATCGGCGGTGCGAACAGCGAAGCGGTGGGCGAGGCGACCATTCGCGCAGCACCGTTTGCAGGCCACGGGTACTCACGTTCGCCGCCGCGACTAGTAAGGAAGTCCGACAGCGAAATGTCTATATTGAAATTATCTCGATATTGCTTACAAATTAATAGTTTTTTGGTTCAGGACCTATTATTTGGAAAAGATTGTGAAGTACATGATTTGAATAAGAATCGGAGTATACCTATAGATGGAGAATTCCACAAGAAGTACGAGAAATACTTTGAGTGGCTAGACTTCCAAATAGCTGGTCTAGCTAGTATTTCAGCTATATATTTTTTTTATTGCTTAGATGTGTGGACGAGCTCACAGACCACCTTGTGTTAAGTGGTTACTGAAGCCCATAGACATCCACAACGTAAATGCGCCACCCACCTTGAGATATAAGTTCTAAGGTCTCAAGTATAGTTACAATGGCTGCCCCACCCTTCAAACCGAAACGCATTACTACTTCACGGCAGAAACAGGCAGGGTGGTGGTACCCACCCGCGCGGACTCACAAGAGGTCATACCCCCAGTAATTACGCAAATTATAATTTTGAGGGTTTCATTTTTATTACACGATGTTATTCCTTCACCGTGGAAATCAATCGTGAACATTAAAATTTGTTGAGTACGTATTTCATTACAAAAATTGGTACCCGCCTGATATTCGACTACCGGTGCATCGCTCAACACCGGACGTCTTATCCGTTCGGCCACGACGAGTTTAAAAATATAAAAAAAAAAATTAATAAAAAATATAAAATATAAAAATTTCGGCGTTCATTTTTCGCGGCGAAAACAACTAAACTCATTTAATCACTGCATTATTCGCCGCGACTACCGCTCGACTCCGTGGCTTGCGCCGTCCTTATTCATGCATTTGTTTTGCTCGCCCGCCGCATCGTAAGTCGCCCGCGCGATTCGCTCGGTACATTCCGCCGGTCGCTTCGCCGGTCGCCGGTGCGCGTGGCTTGTTAGGTACATTTCTATGCGCTTGTTTTAGTCGCTAGACGCTTCGCCGTTCGCACCGCGCGAATATTCGTATCCGCGAATGTCCCGTGGCCAGGCTGTTAGAGTATCAAGGCTACAACATTTTTAGCACGAACATTTAAAAAATTTACAAATGCACTAGACAATAAAGCCAATACTAATCGTTTTACAACCGAAATAAACTGCGATAAAAATATATTTATTTCAACAAACAATAAAAATCAAAGTCGAAACAATAATACGAAACATTATGATCGATATAATTAATATTTAGATTTAAATTTTTGCACATTCAAAACCAATATCAGTTACATTAATAGCTCGAAGGATTTTAATTATTAAAATTCGCTTCTACTAAACGATATTTCGCAATAAAGTGGAATGATTGTGCGCTCAATATTTCGGTTCATTGTACGCGATGGTCAGTTTTCACCTTTACCTAATCGTCGGTAGCCTAAGAGGCTACTCCAACTTCGCGCCAACCGGTGGGTGAGCTCACGAACTCAACCTGAGAGAGTTGCTAACACGGTTTGAGCTCACGAGGCTCAAGCCGGATGTGTTGCTAACACTGGCCCTAGCAAGAGCAGTGCTTCGCTGAATCTAACCACCGGTCACCGTCCTCGTCGAACCCGTCGCTTGCGATGAAGGGCTCGTCGAGTGAATTAACCCATAGACAGAACCCACTGTGCTTCTCGCCGAATCATCTCAGTGGGTCGCGTTTCCATCCGGTGGTAGATTCTGCGAAGCACTGCTCTTGATAGGGCTAGTGTTAGCAGCACACCCAATTTGAGCTCCGTGAACTCACCTACACCTCAAAGCCTATCAAGGCTCTCAGCATAGGTAGGGGGGAAAAAAAGCTGAATCTACTACAGGATCGGAATTTCAGCTCACTGAGAAGATCCGGCGAGAAACACAGTGGGTTGTGTCTATGGACTAGTTCGCACGTAGAATTCTGCGTCGCAGTCGACGAATTCGAGGAGGACGGTGACTGGTGCTTGAAGAGCCTAAACGCACCGAGCATGGATCCGGGTGATCCAACAGAACACACAAAACACAAGCGACTTTGCTTTGCCATGTCGCCTGAGATATGTAGTTAGCGGCCACGATAAAGGGGTTATCGTGCGGCGCCGCTTTTTCAAAGTAGCGTTCTGATGCTTCCTTAAGAAACTTACGTATCTGTTCTAGATTTAGATCGTCGTGAAGATCCACATTCTTCACATACCAGGTTACTCCGACAGCCATCCTGCAGAAACGGTATTGATGACTTGGAGAGAGTTAACGTGTGGACTGGCCGCGTGAGCGAACACTACCCTTACATAGGTTAACACCGTAGTTATGTATCCGAATCCGGAATAAATTATTATTTTAAAGCGAACGAAGTAAACAATTAACTAATTATTCTACAAAACAATCATATGCTACCATATTGTCATCTGAAGCACCAGCGATTACTTAGTACATTGAATTTAATATATGCTTGTGGATTGATGGTCCATCTGTTAGTGAGTGAGCCTCTCTAGAACACATTCTAGCGCTTAACTCAATACTCGAATGGTATGTGGCAAAAATGATCTTTGGGAAAGCACTGTGGATGAACGCAGTGGCCCTAGGCAGGATCAACGAACTGTGTTTTTTCCCTACCTATTCGGTGATAGCCTAAGAGGCTTTTCCAACTAACGAGATTTTTTTAACTGTCGTATAGGCAGACGAGTATACGGCCCACCTGATTAGTGAATGGTTACCGTCGCCCATAGACTTCAGCAATGCCAGGGGCAGAGTCAAGCCGCTGCCTACCGGAATAATCTGGATAATCCGTAGCTGGACGGAATAATCTCAGAACAATGTAAGGTTTACAAATATATAGGCAAAAATTGTCTTAAAAATGTCCTTAGTGGGATTCAGTTGATTTTTGTAAAACCTTCGAGAGCTACCGCTGAGCTCTGAACTCTAAAAGACTTGATGTCTTTTAGCATTTATTTTATTAGCTTAAATAGAAAGTTGAGCAAGTCAAAGCCAAAGATAAGTTACGTGGTGTAATTAGAAAAAAAAAACGAATATGACATAAGCGACTAGTGTTGAATCCCCATCACCTAAATCTAAACTAACAATACTAACAAAATTACTAAACTAAAACTATTATATTTCAACTTCAAATATAACAATTAGAAAAGAAGTAGGCAAGCTCAGTACTAGATGCATATTCGAATTTCACAATACATTCAAATTACACAGATGTGAATACGGAATATACAAAGCGGGTATTTGCTAAGTTTAAATATCAATCCAGTTACCGGCCGAGTCGAAGGCGGTTCATGTTGATTATGATATAATTGACTTGTAATTTCGCCGATTCGACCCAGAGGTTAAGCGGTGAAGCATAAATTGTTTTGTGCGAAGGGTTCTGGAGTTCTCATTTCGTTTGAACAACGGGAATGCGACGAATTCCAGGTTTCAAGTGGTTACCGGAGCCCATGGACATCTACAACGTAAATGCACCACCCACCTTGAGATATAAGTTCTAAGATCTCAGTATAGTTACAACGGCTGCCCCACCCTTCAAACCGAAACGCATTGTTGCTTCACGGCAGAAATAGGCAGGGTGGTGGTACCTATCCGTGCGGACTCACAAGACGTCCAACCACCAGTAAAGGTCTTCAGTTCCTCTACTCTATTGTTTGAGATGTTAATCAAGTATGATGGCCACTCACGATCAGATGAGCTTGTATCCTTGCTACCAGTGAAGGAATCGAAAAATGTCATATTTTATTCATTCATAACAAAGTCATAACAAAGTCAAAATGATATTTTTATGAAAATACATAAAAATCTATTTCTACTTTTACTACTACTAATGTATTGAGAGAAACTATATAACTATATAACTCACATTAAAATTTTAAATACAAATAAAAAAGAGACAATTTTAAAAAGTCATTGAAATTACTGACCCTTATCAACAACAGGGGTTTTTCTTAATTTGTTCGCGGTCCCCTAATAATATTTCATAATAAACAGTGTTAAGATATTCTTCACGTCAATAACTGTGTGTTGCATGAACCGGCGTTGATTCACGGCTTTGTCTCCCTGACTTTCTTAAGAGAGATACACCACAGTCTTATGAAATTGTAGGCTTTGATAGTTCCAATAAAATAGATTGTCGTACGCTTGAAAATTTTTAATTTAATATTATCATTAAATTTATTTATTAATATATTTTTATTTTATGTCTCCTCCAAGATTCGTGTCTATCTAAAAACCTGGAAGCGAACACCCGATTTTGCTTTTCTAATTTTTTAACCGTGTGGTTTTTTTAGACCAGTGACATTTTGTGAACACTCTTTTATTGGCTATATATGTGTGTATGTTGTGTTTAAGGTACCTAATCTCTGAACAGCATTCTTACATACCGACTTGTAGGCGTTCGATAAACTTAAAGAATCGCACACGAACTAATTTATTCAAGCCTGCTTTTTTTGTTGTTCTTACAATATATTATTTTCATTGTGCTTTCATTTTCTTTATTAGGCCTTGATAACAATTAAGTACTTAATTGATTGTACGGAAACAAAAAAAGAGTGACAACAACGACTTTTCAGTATTTAATTTCGTTGAATTCTTATATCGAACCGTATAGGACATAAAATCGTACGACACAGAAGCCCAAACAATTACAAAGCTTACATAATTTAAAGTACTTCGCAGTGTGGCCTGAGGAATTCTTTGCGGAGATTCTGTTATATCTATTTTGTGGTCACTAGAGCAAAGGTCATAGTGACTAGTTGGAAACACTGCTCTCATTAGTTTTCAGAGATCTTACATGTCATGTACCAACCGACTCTGAAGTGTATATAGGGAACTCCACGGTGACTTTTTTACTGGTGGTAGGACCTCTTGTGAGTCCACGCGGCTAGGTACCACAACCCAGCCTATTTCTGCCGTGAAGCAGTAATGCGTTTCGGTTTGAAGGGTGGGGCAGCCGTTGTAACTATACTGAGACCTTAGAACTTATAACTCAAGGTGGGTGGCGAATTTACGCTGTAGATGTCTATGGGCTCCAGTAACCACTTAACACCAGGTGGGCTGTGAGCTCGTCCACCCATATAAGCAATAAAAAAATAGACTCCCGAGCGATATGACATATCTCTCTTCAAATGAGATTTGCATTAAGTGATGGACAAGTGAAGATCTGTGCAGGGTGGCTGGCAGGAGCTGGATGAGAGAAACCGAGGATCGTTCCTAGTGGCGAGTAATTGGAGAGGCCTATGTCCAGCAGTAGACTGCTATAGGCTGGTGAAGATGATGATAGGCAACTTAGCTAAGTCCCTGGCATTTCAATTTCCAATGGGAGCCGATGTGTACTCGTAGTTAGAGATATTTAGGATCCCTCTATACCTTTAATCGTCTTAATCTTCTTAAGCTCATAGTGCAGTGAAACATTCTGGCTAGGGTCTATGGATTTCCAAATAAAAGCATTTAATCTCATTTTCGTTTTTAGTGTCGCTATTTCGTCACATCGTGTTTCAAATTACAAACTTTCTTATTAAATATTTTTCACTTCTATTAAAGCTTCCCATACTATGAAGTAGTTCAAATATAGAAATATTTGACCGCTGACTGGGACAATGCGTATGTGTCTCATTCTGTATTCAGTATTCTGTATTAAGTACTGAATGTATTAAGACGCAAATTTTTTTTAGGTACCTTGAAGGTTATACGGTCATTAAAAAAAGCTTAGTGACCACAAATCGTTTGCTTAAGATTTCTAGGTCACGAAAATTTACTTAGGACCGATGAGTGAATACATATTTTTAAAAAGGCGGTCAGTCTCACTAGAATAATTAGGAAGATAACGCTGACATTTTACGAAGATTTCTAAAAGTGTATGTTTAATGTTGCTAGGCTGTATTCTCATACCCGCTCCTGCGGACCGAATGGTAAACAGTCGACGTTACCCTAAGCACATCATTACGGGTGCTCCCATTTCATTAACGGTGCTTTTAGGTAACTCAAGCACCAATCACCGTCCTCGCCGAACGCGCCGCTTGCGACGAAGGGCTCGACGAGTAAATTAATCCATAGACACAGCCCACTGAGTTTCTTGCCGGATCTTCTCAGTGGATCGCATTTCCGATCCGGTGATAGATTCTGCGAAGCACTGCTCTTACTAGGGCCAGTGTTAGCAACACTCTCGGTTTGAGCCCGTGACCTACTCGCCTGGTTACGCTGACATAGCCTCTCAAGGCTATCAGCTTAGGTAGGGAAAAAAAGGCTGTATTGATAATAACTCTTCATCTACTTATTTTGCCCAGTTTTTTTTTTACCTAATTGCTGGTAGCCTCGAAGAGTTATTCCAGCTTCTCCGGCGGCGAGCTCACGAGGCTAAGCCTGAGAGACTACTAGCAATTTCGCTAGCAAGAGCAGTGCTTCGTTGAAACTACCGCCGGGTCGGAATGGCGATGAAAAGGTCCGCCGAGACACTCAATACATTGTGTCTTTAGGATCTCTGAAGTCTGAAGGACAGTAAAGTAATATACATATATAATCATAGTGCTATGCGGTTAGAGTACTCGATTTAATCAAGGCTTAATGATCACCGGAACTCATAGACTTCAAAATATGAATCCTTGATAGCGTTCATCTTTGGACACGAGTTCAACGTCTCAATTATAATGTACGATGGGAGGGTTCTCCTTAGAATGGATAGTGTGACTGTTTGATAGCAGATATAGGCAGAATGGTACTACCTAGCTGTCCAGACTTACAATATCCCCCTACTGGTAGTACCTTTACTAATTGCTATTACATGAAACTCTTCATCGAGGAAGTCGTTTGTTAATATTTGTTCACTGCATTATTATTATTTTTCTAAAAATTGGTTATTTGTGAAGGGATGTGAGCCTCGATTTTGTCGTTTCGTTTACAAGCACAGGGAATCCTATCATTTAAGCGGCGACGATATGAATATCTGTATGCTTCGACATCCACTTAACATGAGATGGTTCGCCGGTCATCTTATTTTATTTTATTTTTTTATTGCTGAGATGGGTAGACGAGCTCACAGCCTACCTGGTATTAAGTGGTGACTGGAGCCCATAGACATCTACAATGTAAATGTGCCACCCACATGGAGATATAAGTTCTAAGGTCTCAGTATAGTTGTACAGCTGCTCCACCCTTCAAACCGAAACTGCTTCACGGCAGAAATAGACAAGGTAGTGGTACCTACCCGTGTGGACTCACAAGAGGTCCTACTACCATCTGATCATTAATAGAGCAATAAAAAATATAGTTTTACGACAAAAGCAGAATGGTGGTAGTTAATGATAAAAGCCCAAAAAATTCTTAACGGCTTTATTAGTAACTTGGTAACCAGTGATCACTGAAATATGTATACAAATTGATTTGAATATTTTAAAAACATCGTGCAACCAAACAGATTTAAATTATAATAAAATTGTGCAGTGCGTGTCTAGCTTGGACTGTGATAAAATATTCAAATTTATTTATGTCAGATTAGTTTTTTTATGTGAACCAATAAGTTTAATTTGATTTAGTTTGCATTTTTACATCAACTTTGAATATTAATACGTGAAAATAGAAAAATAAATTTAAATTATTGTTTGCCGATGTCCTTTATCTCGAATCCTTTAATGTAAATTATTTTGTTTAATATTATATAGCATTTACTGGTGGTAGGACCTCTTGTGAGTCCGCGCGGGTAGGTACCACCGCCCTGCCTATTTCTGCCGTGAAGCAGTAATGCGTTTCGGTTTGAAGGGTGGGGCAGCCGTTGTAACTATACTGAGACTTTAGAACTTGTATCTCAAGGTGGGTGGCGCGTCTACGTTGTAGATGTCTATGGGCTCCAGTAACCACTTAACACCAAGTGGGCTGTGAGCTCGTCTACCCATGTTAGCAATAAAAAAATTTAGTCTATAGATTAAAATAATGTTGTTTTTTGTGAAATCACGGGAAATTTTTAATTAAATGAAAAATATAGAATTTAATGGACATCGAATTCTGATATCAAGCGCTGGTATCAAGTTCAATTAAATAAAAATTGTAAGGCAGAGATTTGCAAATAAAACTTATTAAGTATTTTAATTTAATTATGTAATTTGGCTAATGACTCTCTGCTAGCACTCAGGTAGTTTATCAAAATCTATTAGGGATTAGGTCGATACGGAACTAATCTTTCACTGAATGAATTTTTTTTTATCCAAATTACGGTTCATTGACACCTTTTTTTTATATTACCTAAAATGCATTAACATACCAACTGCAACCCAAAGCGTATTTGTAGACCTCAATCACTTTAAAACATTAGAACGATCATGCCGCCCTTTAGATCGGAACGAATAATTGTTTAGTAACAAACAATGATTCTATCTCCCTAAGTAAATCTCAACTTAATTTACGAATAAATTAGATAAGTATGTCACCTTTGTGACTCGCATCAAATTATGCCAACGTTGCCCACTGAATTTCTCGCCCGATCTTCTCAGTGGGTCACAATTCCGATTCGGCGGTAGATTCTGCGAAGCACTGCTCTTACTGTGGCTAGTGATAAAAAATTCTCTCAAGTTGAGCCCGTGAGCTCACCTATCCATCCGGGCGTAGCTGAAATAACCTTTTAGGCTACTAGCAAATGGTGAGGGGAAAAAAGTATCTTGAAAATTTGAATTGTATTCCTAGTGCGTTTTTAACTATTATTGAATATTTTCATCACACTGCTGATAGATAATGAATTTCGTTACTTTGTTGTAAGGATCAAGATATTGGACTTTAATTTAAAACAATCAAAATTGGTATTAACTAATACATTAACTAATACATTATGCATATAATTTTTATAAATCACCAGACAGAAAACCTTTTATTGCTTCGATTAGGACAACTTCGAACAAGAAACGATTTTAATAACAGTTTTGTTTTATGTAAAACGCTCAAACATAAAACAAAATATTCAAAGGGAAATTTAAATTATCAATAAATTAGGATACTTATTACCATGCTATTCGCCACGAAATTCCTCCATAACCGGCTCATTAATGAAATACCAGTTAAAAAAAAATTATTAAAGAAAAACTATCGTCAACGATAAAGTAAATTTAGTGGTGACATAAAAATGGATGCCTTTAACAGATTGAAGGTTAATGGAGCCTACCTACAAAATTACACAATAAATATTACAAATATATGATTAATCTTTACAATGCGGTGTACGAAAGTAGGCGTTCACTAAGCAGATCAGGTTGCCGTCCGTTTTACATAATGTGTAAATATAGTAAGAGACTTGCTAAAATGCACATAGTTCAGGAAACTGGTATTCCAAGCTTCAGAGATTAGAGAATAGAGTTAATGTACACAATTCGCGAACACCTATCCGAAATCCAGGTTTGAATGCGAATGTAATCAATTTTCATAACGATCGAATGATCGCGTGCGACAGTTGACCTCACTGATGTCTTTTGACTTAATTGTAATACATTGCGGCTAAAGGACCAAAAGACCAGAAAGGACCATTAGATAATTATTATTTTATTTATTTCAATTGTTGCCAGATGAACCGCTGATTTTGAGAAAAATAACGCTATAGTCCGATTTTTATGGTGGGGCTTGGGGGAAGCCTATGTCCAGCAATAGACGTCTGTGGGCTTATAGAAATAGAAACCCCCCATAGTCAGTATCTTTGTGTTCAAGATGAGTTCGCCTGTGTATTTTCATTTCTTCAACCTCAGTTAAGGTCTGCTTTTCTAGAAAAACTCAGCAATTGCTGTATAAGCTCAGCACTATAAGCTCTCAGCAATATAAGTCACATATAATTATGTAAGCCATTATTAATACTTTTTTTATTTATTTTACCAATTTCCATGTTTTTGCTTTAACTGTGAAAACAACACCCAATCTAACTCTTTCAGAAAATGATGTATTTCCCCGACTCACCGCCACCCAAAAGAAGTATAAAAAATCGCCTCAAACGTTTGAACCTTTTTTATATTGCTTTACAAACAACATTTTTAATATTACATCATCTTTGAGTATTATGTTCTTATGACTCATTCGTGCCGAAATGGTTAGCTGAGCGTTGATCATTAATAGAAGATTCTTGTATAACTTCTTACATGTAATATCACGAACAATAGCTCAATGGAACAGATCATTGTTGGATTTGAACTTTTGTATGTAATTATTTGTGAATTTGTAATCTCAAGAGCATCGTCGTGGGGTAGGCGAGATCACGTTTTTTTTTTAAATCATAACTAACATTAAATATTTAATATTCGACTACACAAGATGCGCTTATGTGGTGCTTCGTGACTATTCGGATGGCAAACAAAAGGTTAAAGATAAATTGTCATCCATAGCCCACTGCTGCGACTCCTGTATGATCAGGACTACAGTGGTGATCAAATCAAATTATTTAATAGCGAAGAAACCCCCCCCCCCCTATAGATAGACATAACACAAGGAGAGTAGTAAAACTCACACCAAATCTCTATGTGGCATGATAAGGCGACATTTAACACTGATGGAATCTGTGTTTCATGTGTTTGATTTCGTGGCCCATCTGTTTTTTAGCGGCTACCACAGTCTATTGAGTTCACAAACCTTTCATCCTCCAACACAAACGATTCCACTCCACCTTGCACTCTCACACCCGACGTCCGATCTCCACTCGGGGTTAGAACTATCAGAGTAGGAGGGCTCTCGCGGTCAAAACTTCCTTCCTTAATTCATTAGTAATGTCCAATTTAAATTCGACTACAGACTTCAGCAGGAAACGTTTTCCGACGGCTTATTTCCGATCCGAACTGATGTTATATTTCAACAGCAATCAGAGTCTGATCTTATTTATTTGAGGTCTGCGATTTTCTCCATCCACAAAAATGCTGTATACGCTAGTAATGCTGATATATATTCACTAGGCGTTAAGTGATATTGTAACCTTCCAGTTTGTCGAAGACACCACACCCAACCTTGATGTCTTGAGTGAGTCGCGATTCTAGTTCAGGTTCTTTCATGAAGCAGTTGCAGTCAAATTCTTAGATAATTTTTCACCACCTGGCCAAGCCACCTAGTTCGACCATTTAAACCGTACACAGGAAACTCACCTCGCAAAAAATTAAGTAACTTAACTTTGACAATGACAATGCTATCATCACCTTATACAGATGATAAGAAATATGTCGTATATTTAGAAAAAAAATTATTAACCACCTGTGGGATTAGAACCTTAGTAAAGTTGCATCGCTCGATACGAATATACGGAGCGTGTTCACTTTTGAAAAGATTCACTTTTTTGAATATTACAGCACGTTTGTTGACAATGATAAAAAACCTTTCGTAATTTAATTAATATTTCCTACCTATGCTGATAGCCTTGAGAAGCTATTTCAGCTTCACTCTAACGTGTAGGTGAGCTCACGGGGCTCAAACCGGAGTATTACTAACACTGGCTACCACCGGATCGGAAACGCGACCCACTGAGAAGATCCGGCGAGAAACTAAGTGGGCTGTGTCTATGGGTTAATTCGCTCGTCGAGCCCTTCGTCGCAAGTGACGGGTTCAACAAGCACGGTGACCGGTGCTTGTGGTACCTAAAAACACCGTTAATGGATCGGGAAGATCCGCAATGACGTGTTTTGGGCGATGTCGACTGTTTACCATTCGGTCTACAGGATCGGGTATACAGTTTCCAGTGGTCACGACAAGAGGGTTCTCATGTCGTGCCGCCTTCTCAAAGTGGTGCAATAAGGTCATTAATGATTAGATGTATAATTTCTTCAACAAATTTCGAAGGGCCTCACGAGGTACCCTATTTATCATTGCCGCTAGTCAATGATGCATCTCATTGTTTTAGGCCCCGTAATAAATCAGGTGCATTAGTGACGTCACGCGGGTCGCTGCAGCTGAAGCTATATAAAGACTCGCGCTGTGAACTCGCGCGAGTCGGATGACACTCGCGCACGCACTGTGACCTGACCGAGTGAAACGCCGCCGAACATTCTGAGAATACGTAAAAGTGTGTGTGCAGTAGTAGTAGTGTTGGTGTGAACTTTTTTTTTTATTTCTTGCCAGGTGAGATTATTTATAGATAATACAAAAAAAAAAATTAACAAAGAGGTTGTTATTTTTTTTTTGTAAATTTTTTCTTATAAATTTATGTGGTTTATCGAAAGGAAAACTTACATTGGGTGCGCCGTTCAAAAGACTTCAACGCGCGAACAAATCAAGCTTATTACACATTAATGCATGCGAATGGACTTTTTTTTTTTAATTAGATTGCAGATTAAATACAAAACAACAAAAACATATTCGATAAATTATTCAGTTCATATAATCATGAAGCCGGTTTCGGCTACTTTTTTGTTATTATTATTTTAAATTTAGTAAATATTAATTATCAAAATAATTCAATAGTTATTGACTACAGAGTACAGTCGAGTAATAAATAATTTTCGGACAGACTTTTCGCTTGATTTGTGAATTGAATGGTTAGTGACAGCAAAGTTCAATGGTAAATCCTGGACAAGTTCGTTCTGAGAGACATTTTAAATTTAGAATAAAAACTTTGACCTGGAACCGATGACTTTGAAACGTTTATTATTATTATTATTATTACATAATAGACGCGACTCCCGGTTTGACCCGTGTTAAGTTTTTTATCCAGATAATCTGAAACATTTTCCCGGGATAAAGAGTTACGTGATTCTCTAGTCCTTATACAGCTAGTTGATTAGTAGATGCGTTGGTAGGTACGTAAAATCGTTAATCAGCTAACGAAATGTCCTATTTACATTAGCAGATACGGGTCATATCACCGTGATAAAATAATCCTCTATGTTAATTCAGGCTAGAAAGTATCTGAGTAAGAAATGTTTTAAAAAAAAATTTACGATTCAGTAGCAAACAAACATGTAATAAAAATAATTTGTGTTATTACTGGTGGTAGGACCTCTTGTAAGTCCGCATGGGTAGGTACCACCGCCCTGCCTATTTCTGCCTGCGAAGCAGTAATGCGTTTCGGTTTGAAGGGCGAGGCAGCCGTTGGAACTATACTGCGACTTTAGAACTCATATCTCAAGGTGGGTGGCAGTATTTACGTTGTAGATGTCTATGGGCTCCGGTAACCACGTAAAATCAGGTGGGCTGTGAACTCGTCCACCCACCTATGCAAAAAAAAATACAATAAAATTTCTTAAATATATATTTAATGTAATATATATTGAATATAAATTTATATGTTAATAGGTAGTATAGTTTAGAAATTCCTTCATCCTACCGTGACGAGTCTTCCACCTACATCTCAAGGTCTACCATAAAGTAAAACTCAAATTATCATTATCAATACATTAAAAACACACCTCGCATATTTCCATATATCTGCTATAAATGTAAGTTGTATAATAGTGAAGGTATGTTTAAGACAGCTTTATCACTATTTGGGTAATATTTAGAGGTGTTTTGAATATGTTCATCTGGTCTTAAGTGATCAGCGGAGCTCAAAGAGATTACAACGTGAACACCGCTATCATTATTACTGGTGGTAGGACGTCTTTTGAGTCTGCTCGGGTGCCACCCTGTCTATTTCTGCCGTGAAGCAGTAATGCGTTTCGGTTTGAAAGATGGGGCAGCCGTTGTACTATTAAAAGTGTGACCTTAGAACTCATGTCTCAAGGTGGGTGGCGGTATTGACGTTGTAGATTTTCCACCCATCTAAGCAATAAATAAATAAAAATATCACTATGAAACTAGAGAACGAAGCCTTATTAAAATGTGTATAGTAACTATTTTTCCTTGAATTTATCAACCAATGCACTTATTACGCTCTTTTCGGCGTGTTTCTTCGCTGACTGATAGATAATACCTAAGGCATTAAGTTTGCAGATTCATATTAAGCCGTATGAAGTGGAATAAAAATTAATATACGTCATATCCGGGTCACGATTACAGTCTTAAAAATACATAGACGTTGAATCCGTAAACAGTAGTAGGATAGAATAAAACAAAACTGGCAAGCAGACTCTGCTCTGTCCCTTCATTGAGGTGTTCAGAGTTATCCTGAGAACTGTGTTGGCTCAATTAATACATTGTAAATCTATTATTAAACTAAATATTAAGAACATTACCTTCTACCCCGGTTTCTAATTATTACCTCACAATGAGTAGTCATGAGCGTGATAATATTGCCAGCCGCTCTGACATATTTTTACTGGTGGTAAGACCTCTCGTGAGTTCGCGCGGGTAGGTACCACCACCCTGCCTATTTCTGTCGTGAATCAGTAATGCGTTTCGGTTTGAAAGATGGGGCAGCCGTTGTAACTATACTGAGATCTTAGAACTCATATCTCAAGGTGGGTGGCGGTGATGTGGTAGTTTTCTATGGGCTCCAGTAACCACTCAACACCAGGCGGGCTGTGAGCTCGTCCACTCATCCCACCGTATATAGACGGTCGCTTAAATCGAAGCGCATATGAACATAGACATGGAAATACTTTATCGTGTTACAATGCATCTTATCTTCGATTTCGGGGAAGCGTTGAAGTTACACAAGGTAGAAAGTGCAGTGCGAACCAGACCCGGGTCGCGGGGCTCCGCTTCTTCATTTTCCGTCCTATTACTTAACTATATAGTAGTACACAGAACGCTCTACGTAAATGTTGCATTGATGAGAATTCTTAGTTCATAAACGCGTCGTGTCCGAAACATCGCAATCTATTGTTGTGGGTTTTGAATAGGGTTGACGCGTTCCCTAATTTTTTATAGAAGGAAAATCTCGAAATTGTAAGATGATATAAAAAAAAATTTATTGCCTAAATCAAATCAAATCAATACAAAAAAAAAAAGTATTCAACATAAATGAAAGTACATACTTGTTGAACGTCAAAAAGAACTACCGCCAATTCATAAAAACTAGCCTCCGTCCTGAGAAGAACTGGCAAGAAACTCAGCGCGCATATATTTTTCTTAAACATTAGATTTTTTTTAAATATTCATTTTTTTTTTTTTATTTATTTATTTAATATATTTTGTACACACAGCTGTTAGAAAAGAAACGTCAATAAGGATACAGAGTACAAGGGCACTACTTATTTCATGCTGAAATCTCTTCCAGTAGGCCCGCAAAAGGAAAGAAGAATTAAGAATACAAACCTAGTGCATACAGTAAACATTACATATAATAATATATACATATTACAAGATACAAAACAATATATATACATACAAATACACACACACATACAAATATATAACATACACACATATACTTACTTTATATTATAATACATTATACAAATATATATAATTTATTTAAGATGGTAAGGATAAATAATGTTCCTTAACAGATTTCTTGAATGCTGCTATGGTTTTGCACGCTCGTATGCTTGGAGGGAGGGAATTCCAAAGTATAACTGCTTGTACAGAAAACGATTTTGCGTAAGCATGTGTTTTATGAACAGGGCAATTGAGGAGAGTTTTAATGTGGGTTCTACAAGGAGCAATGGAGGGACGGGCATAGGTAAAGCGATCACGTAAATATTGTGGGTAGTTAGGATTATGTAGGATATTAAATAGGAAGCACAACATTCTAGTATTTCTGCGGAAACGGACTGGGAGCCACTTGAGCTTTTTGCGAAATTCAGAAATATGATCATATTTTTTGAGACCAAAAATAAAACGGATGCACAAATTTTGCAAACGCTCAAGCTTATTGAGAAGCTCCTCAGTGGCATCCAAGTAGCAAGCATCAGCGTAGTCCAAAATGGGTAAAATGAGACTATGGGCAAGAGAAATTTTAGTTTCCAAAGGCAAAAAATATTGGAGACATTTGAGTGAATGGAATGCAAAGTTAACATTCATCATTTTTACAAGGAGTATTATAACGTAACAATTATTGCAATATTGAAATGCCCGGAGCGAGCAACTCATTCCCACTTTGTGCAATCTTCTAGATAATCATTGACTTTATAGTAAGCTTTATTGCACTTAGATTGGTGGACGAGCGCACAGCCCAACAGGTGTTAAGTGGTTACTGGAGCCCATAGACATCTACAACGTAAATGCGCCACCGACCTTGAGATATAAGTTCTAAGGTCTCAAGTATAGTTACAACGGCAACCCCATTTTTCAAACCAAAACGCATAATGCTTCATGGCGGAAATAGGCGTGGTGGTGGTACCTACCTGTGCGGACTCACAAGAGGTCCTACCACCAGTAAATACATATGATAGAACATAATAATAATAATAATATTTGAAACTTTCATTAGACCTTATAACAAAAGACTAAAAAATTGTGATGGGTGGTGGAAAATTGTGGTGAATTATGATCTGAATTTTATATCTAAAAAGTCAGTAAGCAGTTTTCTAAATGATTCTTGTCTACCTCATGGTTGTCTGGAAGAAATCGCTTTTAGCGATAAGACCGCCAATTGTACTTTTATCGCATTGAAAGTTTAACATTGTTTTGGTGTACAATAATGAATACTCTCTCTCTCTCTAAGCTGTATAAATAGTATAAACCTAATGAATCCAAATATTAGTCTACTTAATAACCCCTGCAGGGCTCCGTAAAACGCTTCTGAACGTCCTTGTGAAAAAACCGTTACCAAAATTCGCAGTAGCCTCAAAGAGATTTCTATGAATTCGTAATAAAAAAATATTTTGCAAATATAAATTCGGTGCTGATTTTGGGTAATCATTTTAAAGGTACAATTTCAAATAATAATAAAAAAAACTCTCTATTGAAGGTACAATTTTAAACAATATAAAAAATTTAAAAAATCTTCAGAGTGTCAGCCCTACAGCCCTATCTATCATCTCCCGAGTTACCTTAACAAGTTGCTCGATTCGGCTCATAGTCGAAGATTTTTAAATCTTGACCCCTTTGT
The DNA here is from genome assembly GCF_030267445.1 of Bombyx mandarina. Classification (NCBI taxonomy): domain Eukaryota; kingdom Metazoa; phylum Arthropoda; class Insecta; order Lepidoptera; family Bombycidae; genus Bombyx; species Bombyx mandarina. Next base: position 13,451,095 of record NC_143234.1, on the reverse strand, counting down.
TTTTCTCTGAGGTCGACTGCTACTTACTCTAAGGATGCGTTTCCTATCCAGATCAAGATAATCAAATAAAAACAATTACGAAATATATACTCAGAGGTGGAACGTTGAAGGTCGCATTTTAATTGTTACGCTAAATAAATAGAATCTTAAAACGGTTTGCTATTTAATACGCAGTTGATACATTAGCAAAAATATTAATGGTAAAGTCATAACGATTTGTCAATGCTTGCGGAGGTCTAATTTATTGCGAAAACTTTATTTATATTTAATTTTAGATCGGTTTTTGAATATTAGGTCACTCGAACAATAATTAGTACCATAATTTGCATTGTAACAAATGAGAAGCCTATCTTCCTATCTCTGAAGCAATGACGGTCTCAAGAGTATGTTAAAACAATAAAACAAAACAATATAATGTTTCGAACTATAGTCTCAAAAGCTGTCGTGGTTTTACCTAATGGTATTAACTCTAACCCTTACTCTAACCCTAACTCAGGCCGACCCATCTGCAATAAAACAGTAGATTTTCCAATTACGAATAAAATAGTTATCTATACTAATATTATAAAGAGGAAAGATTTGTTTGTTTGTTTGTTTCGAATAGGCTCCGAAACTACTGGACCGATTTGAAAAATTCTTTTTCCATTAGAACCCGACATTGTCCCTGATGAACATAGGCTACTTTTTTTCATTTTTTTTTATTTTTTTTTTTTGTTTCATGTGTGTTTTAATGTTTCCGAAGCGAAGCGAGGGCGGGTCGCTAGTGTAGGATATATAACAAGATCGTCGTGGCCTAAAGGTTTATGAATTCCTCGTGGCCTAAAGGATAAGACGTCCGGTGCATTCGTGTTGAGCGATGCACCGGTGTTCGAATCCCAGGCGGGTACCAAATTTTCTAATGAAATACGTAATCAACAAATGTTCACGATTGACTTCCACGGTAAAGGAATAACATCGTGTAATAAAAATAAAACCCGCAAAATTATAATTTGCGTAATTACTTGAGACCTTAGCACTTATATCTCAGGGTGGGTGACGCATTTACGTTGTAGATGTATATGGGCTCTAGTAACCACTTAACACCAGGTGGTCTGTGAGCTCGGCCGTCCATCTAAGCAATAAAAAGAAGATTGTTTCATATCTACATAATATGCATATATGTAAATTACTTAAATAGATACTTGTGTTCGCAGAATCATCGAAATTAGACCGTGATCGCTAATACCTCAAAATTTACATTAATACGATACCGATATGTTATAGTTACTCTTTTGTTTTATAAAATTTAAACCAAAGTTCGTCGAAAAAATCGTTGATAAACCATCTAGAGATTTCAACGTCATATCTCTAGATCCGTGGCAGTATTCACGATCTCTATTGGCTTAAAAAGCCATTAAAATACTGTCGCGAGCTAATCCATATGTGGTTTGTTATTTTTTCGTATTATTGTTCGTATTCGGGATATTATACTCCGAACATATAAAAGTCAAGCACACCAACTCAAAAATATCTATAATGTGTACAATATTAAAATATAAACCAAAAGTAAAGTAATCAACGCTAGGCACTGGAAGACACAAATTAAAACTAAAATTACGTTATTACATTCAACTTAAATCGACGCGCGCGAATCTCGTTGCATGACGTCACGGGACACCTGCGCGTTCGGGAACTCCGATCGCGACCGATGACGCCCGAGTACGACCGAATGTTGCACGCTACACATACATGTAATAAAATAAAACATTGATTCCTTTAAGTATTCGATAGGCACGCAGTGTAAAAAAATTAGCCTTGTTCGCTTTCCATTGCGGCCTCATAAATTATGATATAATTCCAACCATGCTACTTTTTTTTGTAGTTCTGGAACGATTACTTGACACTGTATCCATTATTTATTTTTTATTTATTTATTTATTTGGGAAACAAACAGTACAATTATGTGATACGTCTTCCAACAAAAACTCTTTCGCAATACAGATTGAGTATTCCACGCATTATGTTCGTATTTGTAAACAATGAGACGGCTATTAATGCACGGACATACCGTCGTTTTGAATCACTCTCATACATTCAATGTGCCGACCTACATGACCGAGATTCAAAAAGTCGAGATTGGAAAATTATAATCGCGTATTCAGCTGTTTTTTTTTGTGGTTTGCTGCTACCGTCGTAGTTCAAATATGAAAAGAACTTATTACGCGTTATTATATCTTCTTTAAGAAATAGAAATATGTGTCTCTCTTATGAATGAATGAGTGGCACCTGTGACAGAGAAGCTGAGGAGTGCGCGTTTGGGATGGTATGGACATGTGATGAAACGAAATGAAAATGAGGTTGTTAAGAGAGTGTTAACTATGAATGTGGAAGGATCTAGAGGAAGAGGTAGACCTAAGAAGAAATGGATAGATTGTGTGAAAGACGATATGGGTAGGAGTGGAGTGAGCGAAGAAACGGTATATGATAGAAGAGTATGGAAGGAGCAAACATGTTGCGCCGACCCCAGGTGACTGGGAGAAGGGCAGGATAATGATATGTCTCTCTTATGAATGTAATTGGTTTCTGGGTTTTTAAGTGGCATAGTAAAAGAAAAAAAAACGCGCTTAAATTATAAACAGAACTAATTATTAATGTCATATTTGTCATAAAATTAATGTATTGTCACCGAATCTTCATCATTTGATCATTTTTAAGATAATCGGACTTCTTGAAGTTGGTGAATATGCGTTCAAAGATTACTTTACATACATACATACCAAGCTAATAAAATTATGCTACAAAGCGATACCGTTTGGTGGTAGGACCTCTTGTGAGTCCGCACAGAAAGGTACCACCACCCTGCCTATTTTCAGCCGTGAAACAGTAATGCGTTTCGGTTTGAGGGGCAGCCGTTGTACTATAAAAACTGAGACCTCAGAACTCATGTCTCAAGGTGGGTGACGGCATTTACGTTGTAGATGTCTATGGGCTCCAGTAAACACTTAAAACCAGGTGGGCTGTGAGCTCATCCACCCATCTATGCAATAAACAAAAAAAAGTATAGGCAAGAAATTAAAAATCACCCACCAACAAGTAAACACTTGTTCGGCTTTAAATTGAAGTTACAGAGCCAGTACAACGTCTCTTACGAATTAATTAAGCGGATTTGAATTTTTAATTACTCAGAACCATAATACAATAGTTGAGTGGAACGAAGCGGTGTTCGTAAAAATAACTTTCTCCCTTGAAAATCGTAAGTGGAACTAAACTTATTGCATTTCCATTTTTGTTGTGTGGACTCAGCGAAACTTCGTCGGACTGTCCATAGTATAAAATAAAGCTACCCACAAAGAAAAAAAAAAAAATATTGTGCTTCCTTCTTACCTTGATGGGATTCATCAATACGATCATTGCTTACGACAATTTTGACACACACACACACACATAGGGACATAATGATAACGTCTCACAGTCAAGCGTGTAGTCAAAGTACAAGATGTCATTTTCCAGTTCCCATTACAACCAATATCAGATAGTTTCATTCGTTGTTACCGTAATAAGTCAAACCGATCAGTGTTCTATCTTTAACATTGCCTTGTTAGTTGGAGATCCGTCGTCACCAATGGGATGAGATATTTGGCCCTATATTCTTTCCCAAGGTCAAAAATGATTTCCAAAAAAATGTTTGTAAAAATCGTTCCGTGACTGTGGACAGTGAACTTAAAAAAGTAGTAAATAATAGACTTATATTGTATAGTATATAATAGAGAACGTTATATTATAGAACTATATTTTATCCAAAAATCTTTAAAATTAATTTTTATTTTCGCAACATCAGTGATCAGGCTCTAATTCTGATCCTAATTAATCTCTATCTAAATATGAAAATTCGTTAAGTGCTTTCAGAGGTATGTGCGAATGATCAAGCAGACGGAAAAAAAGATTATGATACATACCGATTTATATAATAATATGACCTATATTCTTCTTCTATAGTCTATATATATAACAATGAATTGCTGTTCGTTAGTCTCGCTAAAACTCGAGAACGGCGGGACCGATTTGGCTAATTTTCGTCTTGAATTATTTGTGGAAGTCCAGGGAAGGTTTAAAAGGTAGATAAATATAAAAATGCTCGGAATTGAATAAAAATAACAATTTTGTTTTTCCTTTAATATATCCCCCGTCGGACGAATTCCTTTTGTTTGTTTTAAGTTTATTTTATACAAAATTTTAGGTCTTTTATTTATCGATTGAGGCACTACGAAGTCTGCCGGGTCAGCTAGTAATAATATAATTCTTCTTTGGTTACACACCGAATCGTACTGTTTTATTATAATGTATTGATTTTCGTTCATTTTAATGTTCGATTTGCCCAGGAATTATTCTGAGAGACTGCAGAAAATTTAAAATACACCGTACTATTTCACTGATGATATTATTCGTAATTAGTTATCAAAGCTTTGTAAGCCCGTTGTAAAAAAAAACACGAAATTGGCATTCGATTTGATAGAGCTCAAACATTCATTAACATAAAAAAAATAGTAGCATCGTACGTTCGTAAAAAAATAAACGTTCAATCGGATTATATAGTGTTTTTTAATCTTATTTGTTTGCTTTTCGAAAAACGGTTTTACTATGAATAAGAACATAAATTAGTACCTAGTTTTCTTTATTTTTATCTTATCTTATACCTTTAAACGAGCAATTCTTGTATATATATATGATCTGAATCTCGGAAACGGCTCCAACGATTTTCATAAAATTTAGTATACAGGGGATTTTGGGGGCGATAAATCGATCTAGCTACGATTTATTTTCAGAAAATGTTGTATTATTCGTATTTTCAATAATCAACTTTATCGATAATCAACTTTATGACTCTTCCCGACAACTATTGGCGAATAATAACACTATTTTTCTAAATTAAGAGCAACTAACTGCTTTAAATACACAACAAAATGGCGTTATAAAAAAAACGAGCAAAGCTCGGTCATCATCTAGTTTAACTTAAGTAGACACATTTCTTTTATTTATAAAATTCATACAAACCTATAGTTTTCGCAAAACATGTGGCAACTCTAAACGATCTTTGTTTCTTTTTAAGGCATCGATTTATCTTTTTATTGTCTCAGAGCTTTTAAGTTTCCGTTACGGTTCGGACGACCTCCAGACTCTAGATGTATAATAAATTAGCTTAAAATCACACACAAAAAGAAGCTTTGTTCGACTCGAAAGCTAAAACGTCGCGGCTATGTAGCTTCGGTTACGTTATCGGATATAATTTATAATAATAATTATAATGGTTTTGCTAACGTTTCATAATATGTCTTGACAATCGAATTTATCATCTGTTACCATCTGTTTATCATCATCCCTTAACACTAGGTGGGCTGTGAGCTCGTCCACCCATCTAATCAATAAAAAAAAAGTGGTAAACGCTGTATATGGACAAAAGTTCATTACGTCCTGAATTCTAGTCGTGGTCGAGGCGATTGGCCAACCCCACGTGGGGGCTACGGACCGTCGAGGCGGTTTACCCGGTCTTTGATGACTGGGTGAATCGTGGCGAGGGACGTCTCACCTTTCGTCTGGTGCAGGTGCTGACCGGGCACGGATGCTTCGGGAAGTACCTGCGCCGGATAGGGGCTGAGCCGACGACGAGGTGTCACCATTGTGGACACGACCTGGACACGGCGGAGCATACGCTCGCTGTCTGCCCCGCTTGGGAGGTGCAGCGCCGTGTCCTGGTCGCAAAGATAGGACCTGACTTGTCGCTGCCTGGCGTCGTGGCGTCGATGCTTGGCAGCGATGAGTCATGGAAGGCTATGCTCGACTTCTGCGAGTGCACCATCTCGCAGAAGGAGGCGGCGGGGCGAGTGAGGGAAAGCTCTCCTCACTACGCAGAAACCCGCCGCCGCCGAGCAGGGGGTCGGGACCGGGGTCGTATCCGTGACCTGGCCCCCTAAGAGCTAGGGGTCCCACCCGTTTTGTGCGGGGAGAGACCCAGACGTGGGGTGGCGTGCTTGCACGCTCACCCGCAATAGGAAGCCGGGTGATGGCAGACCGCGTTCCCCCGACCGCTCTGGGGGAAGGTGTAACGCGGCGCCATCAAAGCGGGCTCTCGGCCCGCTGAACGAGGGAACCGGTGGTCGTGTCGCTGGCGGCCACCGGTCCGGCGTCCGTGGGACGGTGGGATGGATGTAATGTGCTCTGCGTCAACCCTGTCCCGCCGTTTCAATAGCCCCGACTGGGCTCCGGCCCGGTCCGAGGTAGGGCGCCGGTTGTGAGCGGCAGGAGTTTTTAGTGAGGTTCAACTCCCACATACCCCACCTGCGGCGCGGGTGGGGATCCGGCGATTTTCTCCTGTGGAAAAAAAAAAAAAAAAAAAAACGTCCTGAATTCTGAAGGCTGAAGGGCTCTAAGGTCTCAGTAGAATAGAACTTTCATCCAGTCTGAAGCCTATCCCCAGTGCGGATTCTGGTGTTCGAATGCCACTCCCCCAGATTCCATCTCTTCTAAGAGCGATACTCTCTGCGAACAACCAGCAACATTCTAGCCTCAATGGTTATTTATACCAATGAGAATCCTATTACACCGATAACAATCGACTACTTGACTTGCTTTTTTAAATTTATTCTTTTTTATATTCGCTTGTTTTAATCATTCTGCGATCGCATAAAATGTCAACATTTATTCTTTGTTTTTATATTAACAAACATTTTTCTAATCTATTCCGTTTTTTATTAATTAATTCGTATTAAAATTGTTATTTATTTAACACTTTAACGAGCCATTTGACATTTGTGATAATAATTATTTATCATTAATGACTTAGAATGAGTATTTCGATTTTATAGCTGTAAAACCTGAGTCTTAATGAATTTTCGTTTGGAGATAAATCAAAATGTAGCAACAGAAAAGAAATCGTTGTCAAAGGCTCATCCTTTCAGTCATTCGCTTGATAAAACGGGAATAAAAAAGTATTACTCATTATTACTGCTTTATTAAAGGGATTTTATGACCTGGTAACTAAGACCTTTAAGTCAAGTCTTATTTTAATTGTAATGAAAACTTTTTTTATATGAAAAATGAAATGAAAAGAAAACGAAATGAAATGAAATTAAATGAGATGAGATGATTATGGTATGAAATAATATAATCTCAGTAAAATGGTGGTCGTTCCCTGAGATTTTTTCAGTAGACTTTTTGGAGGATCCCTAGAAGTTACGTTCAGCGGCTTTGTTTCATTTTCCCACATTTGTGCACTCTCACAGACACTAAGCAGTTAATAAACCACCGTTATTACATATTTAAACCTGAAGAAACACTAAATAGACAAAATAAAACAAATCACACAACTTTAATCCTCGCGTTTCCGCCAAAAACTCTCCATTATTGATGCTTACGCGTATTTTGAACAAATTGCTACAAATATCCGTTGCGAAAGATGGGCATGCTCTAAAGTATCATGCAGTTAAGACTTCGCCTAAAGTCTCAAGATTGCATTCACAATCTGCTCAATTAGACCGCAAAAAAAAGGAAAAAGCATCATTATAATGTTTACCGTATTGTATGTTATGTGTATGTTTGCTATGTTTTTTTTTTCAGTTAATATTCGTAGTACAATACTTAAATACCACCAGGCACCGTTGGTTGACCGATATTTTTTTAATTTTTTTTTAAATAAATAAATAAATAAATATTTACTAACAATCACGCCACGTTAACTGGTCCCGTGATAAGTTCGTAAAGAACTTGTGTTACAGGTACCAGATGACGGAAATAAATGTAAGATTTTTATTATACACATACATATATTTAACATACATCCATAACCCTGAAAAAGACATTTATATTTATCATACAAATATCTTCCCTTGGCGGGATTCGAACCCGCAACCCCCTTGTGTAGTGACCATGTCACTTACCACTACACCAGACGGCCGATAAAGAAAGTTTTTGGCATTAGGTCCGCCTCTGTACTCTTGTGTATAAAGTTGAACAAATAAAACTAAATGAAAATTTATAATCTTCCAATCAGTAACGCTTATTCGATTGTCACGCCAATAAAATCCGTTTATAGGCACATTTACTATTTATTACACGGCTCTTTGTATTACGGTTTCGGTGAGAGAGCAAGTGAAATTGTTAGTTGTAAGTTCAAAGGGCAGCCTTGACCAGATTAAGACGGGAATCCGATGCTTTGTTAATTTGTTTATGTACGAAACAACTACATCGCGGTAGGCAGCGGCTTGGCTCTGGCCCTGGCATTGCTGAAGTCCATGGGCGACGGTAACCACTCACCATCAGGTAGGCCGTATGCTCGTCTGCCTACAAGGGCAATAAAAAAAGAAAAAAAAGGAAAAACTATCAAACTTATGTTCGGATCGAAAAAAATTTTTTTTTTCTTGGTAGTGTGGAACCGTGTTGTAAAATACCGCGTAATAGGAGTCTTACCTGCATTCTCAAAACTACAGTTAAATGTAAAGAAGCAGAGTATTAAGTATTTAAAGTTTAAAGAGAATAAGTTCAAAGCAGACATTCTGTTTTAATAGAACATATTAGACATACATTGATATGTATATTCATCTCTTTCCTGCACTATATCTAATTGAAATTACAGCCTCTACACGACAGAGAGGTCTAGATTTTTCTAAATTCAGCTCCAAGGAACATACAGAAAAAGCATATTAGACCTCTTTTCACACTTCAGGTGGTCAATAGAAAAAGTGTTGCTTCTTTTTCGGGGCCCTGCTTAAACTCCCACTTAAAAGTCGAAGACGTATACAATAAATGTCACAATTTAGTTACTATACAATTGAGGTGCCATGACAAAATCGTGAGAAATACATGCAACAAATTCATTATTTTGAAGGGAGATCATCAATAAAAACTATTGTTCTTTAATCACGATGACGTATGTCTGGAAACTTCGATTATTTTCTAAATTCAAATCATGTTGAAAGAGTTGAAAAACTTCTTGCGATCGACCTTTTTGTGAGAACTGATGGTAGGGCGTCTTGTGAGGAGGGGTATGTACCAACGTCATTCCTATATCTGCCGTGAAGGTCGGTTTTAAGGGTGAGGCAGCCGTTGTAGTGTAAAGCTGAGATTTAGAACTCATATCTCGAATTGGGTGCCAGTGGTTACGTTATTGATGTCCATGGGTTCTGGTGACCACTTAGCAGCAAGTTCGCTAGCCCGTCTAAACAATAAAAAAATGATTGGCTAAGATGTATAATAGCTATTCTAAGGGAGTCGGTACTAAATACCAACATAAGCCCACTATATCACTGGTAATTCCTTCACCGTAAGATTGTTTCGTGAGGACATCTTACGTTTACCTTTCCTTAAAAAAAAAGGTATCTATATATTAATACGTGAAGCAAAAACTTTGTACCCCTTTTTACGAAAATTGCGTGGACGGAGGAGTATGAAATTTCCCACGCTTATCAAGACTATAGAGAAGGAGATCAGAATGTTAATATTTTTTTAAATTATGCATAAAAAATACATTAAATCAGTAAAAAAAAACATTAGACACACTACTATTTATTTGACACAGACACGCTTATAGAAATGTGACAATAGCACCTTCTTAATGTTCAAACTTATAATTTAAATTAACTTTGGTCGAGTTTCGACCACTGTGCGACCACTAGTTTAAATAAATACAAAAATAAACTAAAACAAGTGACAAAATGGCTGAAGAATCGAAATATAAAAGCTATTCGTAGGCGAATGTCAGAGGTCGATAAGCGAAAGTGTAGTTACGTGTGCATTGCATAACACATAGTAAATATGAGTTTTATTGCATTCACATGTGTTAAAGCGTATGTGCCGGTGAATAGATCGGTTAGGCAATGTCGTGTGTAGCCCGGATTCTGATGGGTGACCGTTTTTAGATGAATCACGTAGTCTGCGCTTCTACGCGAATCACTAGGTCGGAAACAAACGGACTAAGTTGGCCCAATAACCCAATGGCAAATTTGTAAAACAGATAACCATTTATCGATATCGGTAGTAATCGATAGTATTGGTTACGCAGAATTACGAAAGACAATATTATTATTATTTATTTTTTTAGTTATGAGATATAAGTTCTAAAGTCTCAAGTATAATTACAACGGCTGCCCCACCCTTCAAACCGAGACGCATTACTACTTCATGGCAGAAATACTCAGGGTGGTGGTACCTATCCGCGTGGACTCACAAGAGGCCCTACCACCAGTAATTACGCAAATTAAAATGTGCGGGTAAATTTAACAAACTTATTTACCTACGCATTGTAAGGTTAAAAGCAACCATTTTGGCCAGTCAACACGGAGACGAGGAATACAATTCCTTCGTGTTTATTATTTTGGCATTGTAAAGTATTTAAGCTATAAATGTTTAGCAGGACCAATCTTTGTGGTGAGGCTTGGGGTGGCCTGTGTCCAGCAGTGGACGTCTGTGAGCTGATAGAATAGAAAAATAAAATTGTATTGTTAGAGCATCTACATTATTTATCAGTGGCTGTTTCTGGTCCGACCAGGGCATTGCATTTCTGATTTGTTTTTACTAAATAGATAAACATTTATAGAATGCTAATAAAAGATCGAGGTATTTAATCACGAAATATCACTGTCTCGATGATATCTTTACGACTGTCAAAGCAGGGACCAATTCAGCCACATCACTTACGTGAACTGAAACAAAATGAACCTAATGCGGCTTCCACAATTTACTTTCAAGCTTACAGTGCATTTTAAATGTAAAAATAAACTATTTGTATTTAGTTATAAGTATAGTTATTATTTTACTGTAATTTACGTCATCAAGTGGATATATAGGTAAATGTGGCAGTCGGCCTAGAAGACTTCCGTGAGATCTTCTTTATTGTTAGCATTGTACCATTGACTTTTCGATTCAAATCGATTTTCGTATCGATTAAGCATATAGTGTTATACCACAATACATTATAATAGTCAATTTGAATTTCAATTCATATTTTAATTATTTTTCCTTGAGTTTGTTGTTTTTCAATTCGAATTTAAAAATAAATTCGATCTCATAACATCTTAGTGACATGATCTTTGTATTTTGATAGATGGTAGGTAGTTTTTGAAAACTGTTAATGTCTAGTTTGACATTTCAAAACGTTTTACGAAATTGGTATTCTGTTTATATATGACATTCAAATTCGCGAATTTACGACAATTAAACAGACGAGATCCAAAACTGAAACTATTTAATATTAACTGAAAAGATTTAATATTACTGGACTTAAAAGATTTAATATTAAAAACACTTTATTCTAGCAACGCGCGGAATCGTGCGATTTATCTCTTCCACAGACTATACAAGATGCAAGGGATCCCTTCTCAAAGCCTAAGTCGTAAAAACGTGCTTTTCTAGCTAGAGAAATTATGTTAAATATGTAAAATTATGTAATATTAAAAATGTTAATCTAAAAACAGATGAAGTCTTCAGCGGTTGGCGTCGAAAAAATCACATTGCTTCTGATTTTTCATTGGGGTTTTGTCGCCTCATTTTGGCGCGAAACTAACACGCGTTTGAACTACTCTCAAGTAATACATACATTCCCTTAGGCCATCAACTTGTTTGACGATATAATAAGGCATTATATTATTTATTGGGCTAACAGGTTCGAAGAGTTTACGACCTATCTTCTGCAGGTGTATCTCATACCAAACTTCCAGTCTTACAACAAGTCTAGCTCACCATATGTCCTACAAAGCTCCTCCTCCTCCTCGCGTCGTTTTCTCACTGCTGAGGGTCGTGACCATTATATATAGACAGGATTTTTATATAGAGACAGGATTTATATATAGAGACAGGATTTGTAGGCAGACAAGCATACGGCCCATCTGATGGTGAGCGGTTACCGTCGCCCATGGACTTCAGCAATGCCAGAGGCAGAGCCAAGCCGCTGCCTAAAAAACGCATATTCAAACTTCGGTATAGTAGCAACCCTTGAAGCGGAAATATCAATTAAATACACTTAATATTTTTACTTAAACTTGGTTTAAAGGCCTTATTAACTATATTGTTCAATGACGCGAAGAAACAGCACAATCTTCTTCGAAACAAATATTAAATAATTATAGTTCCACTACAAAAAACAAAAAAAAATCGACGTAACACTGACGGAAGTGTTTCAAGAACACTCTCATATAGGCATTGAAAACGAAAGTTTGACTGGTCATGCTAATACAGTTATACGCTCTGATGCTCTCAAAATAAGAGTCAATATTGATTGATGGTATGACTTGTGAATTATTAAGTATTGAATATACGGTAAGACGATCGTGAATGAGAAAGGTATATTATTATATACATATTTAGCTAATACTAGAAAGGCGTATTTTGAGCTTGCACAGTTGGGATGCCCTGCCTATGTACTATGCCATTGAGGCATAGATCTATGTCTTAAGATGGATAACGGTATTCAAGTTGTGATGCCTATGGGCTCCTATGACCACTGAACACGACGTGGACCGTAAACACTTTCAGCCATATAAACAATGAAAATAAAAACTTTGTGTTTCTGAATTGTGGGTATTTTTAATACGCTTTTATTAGCTTCAGACGTATGTATGTTAGTAACGGAATCTTTGAACATGATTTTGACCCCCTTCAAAACGTTGGATTAACTCGAAATTTGGTATACTTATTAAGGACCGATGACAATTCAATATTAATAACTTTTATTGAAAACACACAAAAAATTTAAAAAATTGAAATTCAACTAAAAAATGAAAAATAAATAATAGTTTAAAAAAACTAACAAAATACGCTTTTACAGAAAATCCAACTAAAAAATAGAAAATAAATTTTAATAAATTTTAATTAAAAATAGTGTAAGAAAAAAAGATTTTATTGTAAAAAAAGCGTGGTTTTTCGCTTTTTTACAATAAGCTCCCACGCTTTATCTTTTAGCATTTTATTAAATATTTATTATTTTTAGCTATATTTAATAAACTTCGGTTTACGTCTGGAATTTTGGAATAAATTAATATACTTGATTAGTCATTAAAGAGATTAGTTTTCAAAACGCACGCTCACCCACTGAGTTTCTCACCGGATTTTCTGAGTGCATCGCGAATCTGATTCAGTGGTAGATTCAGCGAAGCGCTGCTCTTGCTAGGGCTAGTGATGGCAAGTCCTCCCATATTGTACCCCGTGGGCTTGGCTACCAGAGAATACCGGAAAAAATGGAAGCGAATACACCAACGTAAAAATTATAGGACATTAGACAGAGGCTTGCCTATACTCCTGTTAGAAATACCAGGACGTCAGTAATCATGTTTGTGGGTGACGAAGCTTGCTCAACATCAGTATAAGCGTATATTCGTTCGCCTAAATTGGCAAACAAAAATATTAATAATAAGAAAATAATGGGTTTTTAATCTTAATTCATTTAGTCAGCATTTAACACACGAACAGCTGTTTGGTATGAAGCGGGGTCAACAACCGACTTGGAATTTGCTTTAGATTGCGGGTTCACACTAAAATTACACGCTTTATAATTAGTTTCTGTTTATATGACCATAAATACCGTGGACTGCCATGAGAACTAACGTGCCAGTTCTAAGGGAGCTAAACATCCGAAAAAGGCTCTCTGCCATCTGCTGGGAACGTGTTATGAGCTTCTTCGGACACATCATACGGTCTCCCAGACATGAATTAGAGAAGCCCATAATTGCAGGTCTCATAGAAGGCAAGCGCACCGTGGGCAGAACACCAGCTAGATGGTCAGATCTAGCAAGTGAAGCACTAGGTGGTAGTCTGTACCATGCAGTCTATGCCACCCATGACTGAACACTGTAAAGGATGTCACATGTGGTCGCGATCCTTAGCAGTGAGGGAACGAACGATATAGATAGATAGACCATATAAAATGGTTTAATATTCCCTTTTCAGGTTAACTGTCCTCGGATCGCTAAGTATAAATATGAATTTCAAATAACCAACACTAGCCGGCAATGTACGCAATACAAAAATTTAATATCAATCACATAAAATAAAAGACTGTAAATGTAAGAAACAAAATTTTTAAATATCAAGAACAGTAATAATGAAATGAAGCAATATTTTTAGTATATAAACTTAATCCCACGCTTCATTCAGAATTATCTCCTTATATTACATGTGTAATTGGCCATTGTTGTTACAATTCTCGCTGTGAATACGGTTTATCAAATAGACCAATTTTTATCTGTGCTCATCTATTTGGTGTTACCAGACTGGAAATTGTGTCATAATAATATTGTTGAAGTTTCAAATTATTTTTTATCCGTTGAAGGTTACAATTATTTGACTCTGTTGAAAAGTTATTCTGTTCAAAGCTTTTAATTTAGATAGATTAGGACAAATATGGAGGAGATACTAAGCTTGTACGGGTTGATACCGCTGCGATTTCTACTCCGAATATAATATCGATTCAAAGAGTGAATTTCAGGGTTCAATGAACTCTGAAAGAGCAGCGGAATTCAAGTTTTCAAAAATTAGCATTTATTTAGCCTTAATTCTACATTAAATGCCTTGAAATTCCGTAACAACGAAAACAATAATGTATTCAAAGAAATGTCAATTATAAGAGACTCGGAAAAATCTAAGGCGGTAAAATTTTTTTTTAATAATTTGTTTTTCTTTCTTTTGCAGGTAAGGCCTGTTCAAAGTTTGACCGTGAATAAAATTATGTTATCGTAAGTATGATATCGTATCTCACAAATATATATATAAATACAGATAATTTGTTTGTCTTCTTGTTAATTCAGCTTAATTAATGATATCAGAATTTTACAAAAATAAGTCAGATTTGAGCAAAATGGAATGAGAATTTCATAAATTTAATCTACTAAATATTAATTATTAAGGATCATTTAAAACCTTCAGGTCAAATGTTGATAAATTTAAATAAGACCATATCAGAAGCATCATCTTTTAAACAAAAAATCAATCATGAAAATCAATTCACCAAAAAAAAAAACTGAGGTAACACATAAAGAAGTTGAATTGAGAACTTTCCCCTTTATTGAAGCTGGTTAAAAAACACGAGTTTTATTAAAGTAATCACGCTTACCTTGTTAATACCAAATCTGGACTTCAATGATGAGACAATAATTTGGGAATTATACTCGCGACTTAGCAAGGTCTCCAGTTGGCATGAATTTATGTAGCTATTAATAACATGATTTTCACTCCCTTCAAAACGTTGGATTAACTCGAAATTTGGTATACTTATTAAGGAACGATTTCAATTTAATATTAAAAAATAATATTGAAAAAAACAAAATATTCAAAAATTGAAATTCAACTTAAAATGAAAAATAAATAATAGTTTAAACAAACTAACAAAATACGCTTTTATAGAAAATCTAACTAAAAATAGAAAATAAATCTTAATAAATTTCAATTAAAAATAGTGTAAGAAAAAAATATTATATTGTAAAAAAGAGTGGGGTGCTTTTCAGGATATTATCAAAATAACCCTTCTACTCATACCTGTTCATAAAATATTTATAACTATTGATACAAAGCACCCCACGGTTCTTACATTATTTTTAATTCAAATTTATTAAGATTTATTTTCTATCTTTTAGTTGGATTTTCTATAAAAGCGTATTTGGTTAGTTTTTTTAAGCTATTATTTATTTTTTTATTTTCTTTTGCTGTTTTTGACCAGACGGTCCATTTGGATTCGAAATTATTCATGTATTAATAAAACCTTTAACCTAACTATCTAAAGTCGACTAGTCTTAACATGTCCGTGAGCATTAAATATAGTAAATTTAAATTATGTAATTAAATTATGTAAATAATCTTGCTATTATTGTAAATTAAAATTGTTTTTGTATTTAATACGAATTAATATGTATGTATATATTTATATATACGACATGTCCTTCTTTAAAAGAGGCTTGTGGAGAGTATTAAGCGGTAGGCAGCGACTTGGCTCTGCCCCTGGCATTGCTGAAGTCCATGGGCGACGGTAACAACTCACCATCAGGTGGGCCGTATGCTCGTTTGACTACAAGGGCAATAAAATATATATATAATATATATATTTACATCATAATATGTATTGATCGTCTGTATGGAATACATCTACAAGTTAAAATACGTAATGAAGACAATTAATTTTAAAATAATAACGCTATTTACATAATTTATTGTATTGTGACGCAAATATTTGTCCTTAATAGATAAATATACCGAATGTATTATTTAAAAAACATATAAATGGGTCAGGAAATTAAGCTTGTTTATATTAAAGACCTTTTATTTCTGCACTATTTATATATTTAATTCTAAATTGTATCATAGTTCATTCATACTACCTGGAGCCACTGCGTTCATCCACAGTGCGTTTCCAGAGGTCGATATTGCCACGTACCATCCGGCTTTGGAATGAGCTCCCCTACACGGTGTTTCCCGAGCGCTATGACATGTCCTTCTTCAAACGAGGCTTGCAGAGAATACTTAACGCTAGGCAGTGGCTTGGCTCTGCGCCTGGTATTACTCAAGTCCTTAACGATCGTAACCACCGGTGCATTCGTGTTGAGCGATGCACCGGTGTTCGAATCCCGCAGACGAGTGGTGGTAGGACCTCTTGTGAGTCCGCACCGGTAAGTACCAGTAACCACCAGCCCCAGTAACCACTTAACACCAGGTTGGCTGTAAGATCATCCACCCATCTAAAAAAAACTCACTATAATGAGCCGTATGTTCGCCTTCCTACAAAGCGAATTAAAAAAAAAACTTTTTGGGACACCTAAAGTAGAGTACATACTATAGTATACATAGTAGTATATATGTATATACATAGTAGACTAGACTAAAATGTAACAAAAAAGAAAACATAGAAGGCTTAGTTATTTACAATAACGTTTTTCCCTGGTTATCTTGGTTTTTTGGATTCTGAATAAAACGATTGTACCGTCATACGGTCCTTGATAAATACCCATATATTCAGGTCGATCGATTCTCTTGAAGTTACAATAATAATAATAATAGCCTTTTTATTCCTAAACATAGGGTTACAAGAGGTCCCTAAGTTCGGTGTGCCTTTTGGCATAGGCCTCCTCCAATTTCTTCCAATGGGTCCTATCCCTTGCTACTCTCAGCCAGAATGGTCCCGCTGTCTGCTTCAAGTCATCTTCCCATCTCCTGATTTGACGAAGTTAATTGAAGTTAGTAATAATTAAAACTAGAAATTATTATCAATTTAACGTAACGTAGCGTTTTAAAAATGTTTATCTTTTATTCAGCTATTTCCTTATGCTAACTCAATAACAGCAATTTGGACTAAAAGCCATATACATAACCATTAAATGTTATTGATGAACTTATATGAAGATTCTCGTAAATGGTTACGATATTTTACGCAAATTCACACTACGTAAATAATTCGATAGTAATGTATTACCAAATGTGAAGGCTTCACTAATACTTCTCCTACGCAATTATAGATATTAATATTATCAAATGTTTTTTTTTTTTTTTTGCGTAATCGATAAGGAATACGGCCCTGTCTAAATCTTATGTGGTTTACGGGGCTCTATATCGTGTCTCTATCTCTATCACCTCTATCAATACGTGCCGTAATGTGATTTACCTGTACCCACCTTGAGACATGAAGACGAATTTAAATTGGACATTTTTTTTATTGCTTAGATGGGTGGACGAGCTCACAGCCCACCTGGTGTTAAGTGGTTACTGGAGCCCATAGACATCTACAACGTCAATGCGCCACCCACCTTGAGATATAAGTTCTAAGGTCTCAAGTATAGTTACAACGGCTGCCCCACTCTTCAAACCGAAACGCATTACTGCTTCACGGCAGAAATAGGCAGGGTGGTGGTACCCACCTGCGCGGTCTCGAATTGCCTGGATTGCCTATACACATAGGTAATTTCGAGGTAGAAATGAATACAAAATGGCGTTACAAATTTATGCGATTTTAAGCAGTGACTTGGCTAATCTCCTGTCATTGCTGATGTCCATGAGCGACGATAGCCTCTTACCATCAGGTGAGCAGTACGCTCGTCTGCCTACAAAAAAAAAACTGGTTCACAACACCCACCACTAGAAAGCATGGGGAATTTCTATAAATAGTTTTTTTTTTTTAAATATTAGATGACATTATTTTCTGTCTTCAAATTACAAGTAGGTATTTATTTTTCAATTAGGAACGAATTAAATTTACAATCGTTATACAATATAAATGCGACTTCAATCGTAAATTGAAAGGCTCTAATAACTGTGATAACTGCATAATCTACAGCAATAACAATAAGTACAAAATGGAACAATTTTGTTGCTTAATCGTAATTTAATTGCATACTAATTATATGCGCTGGTTTGACCAGATCCCTCTATATATATTTTATTAATCCTACCTATGCTGATAGCTTTGTGAGGCTATTTTAGCTTCTCCTTGATGTGTAGGTGAGCTCACGGGGCTCAAACCGGGAGTGTGGCTAACACTGGCCCTAGCAAGATCCGTGCTTCGCAGAATCTACCACCGGATCGGAAACGCGACCCACTGAGAAGGTCCGGTAAGAAACTCAATCGGCTAGCGCTATATATATGATCCTATTCACAATAAGTAGGTAGAATCCGTCTATTTAGGCACTAAATCTTCAATTATGTAACCGTTCTTAGGTAAACCGCAAACTTGGCACCGATCGGATGAATTTTAAATGTTATTGGAACTGTGCCTAGGTTTTATAGTCTCTCATATCTAACATCTAAAGGTACTTACTGTTTACTGTTTATTAGTGATGTGCAAATAATTCTGGTCGCAACGATTGAACTTTGATTTCGAATCCGAATTGTTCTTGTTTTATTGAAGTATGTAGATAGCTCACGGCTCCACTGATGTTAAGTTTGTTACCGGAGTTCATGGACCTCAACGACGTAAATTCGGTGACCCACATTGAACCAAGAGTTCTAAGTACCAGTTTTACAGTACAACGGCTTACTGTACTTAACAATGTTACTGCATGACGGAAAAAATAGCAGGGGTGGTGGTACCTACTCGTGGGGATTCACAAGAGATCCTACCTAATTACGCAAATTATAATTTTGCTTGTTTGATTTTTATTACACGATGTTATTCCTACACTGTGGAAGTTAATCGTGAACATTTCATTAGTACGTATTTCATTAGAAAGATTGGTACCCGCCTGCGGGATTCGAACACCGGTGCATCGCTAGATAGGTTTATACCGAACGTCTTATCCTTAAGGCCACGACGGCTTGCAACGATGCAACTCTTTACACTTTTTTTTCATTCATAGTGAAATCAAATGACTTGATCTCATTTACATTAGTAATGAAATCTAAATATGAAATTAATCACAGAAAAACATTAAGTTCGAATTTCTTAAACATGACCATATTTAGTTTTATTACACGAATAGCTCATTTCTGAAAGTGTTCTTCAAAAAAACTAAATAAATTTTGTTGGAAAATTTGATAAAAATAACGAAATTAAAAATTCAATTCGCACACGAGAAACAAAGTGAAGTCTAAAACCGTTGCACTTAATCACATAGAATTATTTATGTATAGTAATATTTTTACATACTACATTGTCACTTTTTGATGAACTTTTTGTTAGGATATAAATTAATCAATTATGATAAAATGAATCAAAAGAAGAGGCAAAGGGGGGAAAGTGAAGCGTTCAGTGCGGAGCACATCTCTCCCATCACCCTCCCCCTCGGGACGCCGGACCGGCGGTCGTCGGCGCCACCAGCCCTCTCGGTCGGCAGGCTATCCGAAGCCCGCCTAGATGGCGCCGGTTAGAGTGAGCTATCCTACGAAATACCCCGCTGGACCAGAATCAGCGTGGGTCGAGGATAGCCGGCCTTCCATCACCCGGATGCTCTTGCGTAAAACGCGTGCAGAGCAGCTTGCACGTCGTCTTCTTAGGCGCCCCTCGCTGGTCCCCAGACCGACATGTGAGGGGGACCCGAAACACTCAGAGGGCCAGGGCTTGGGCGAGTTCCGCCTCCCTGGCCCCCGCTCGACGGCGGCGGGATTGTGCGTCTCTCACGCGCCCCGCCGCCTCCTTCTGCGAGATGGTGCACTTGCAGAAGTTGAATCATTAGGACTTGGGTTCATTGTTTTATGAATTTATTTCGTTCGAAACGCGAAAATGACACACGCCTGACATTCTAAATTAAGCATCTATTAAATGTCGATTGCGTTTAATACATATAATTTCGATGAAGTTCAGTATGCGGGAATCCAAGAATCATGATCGAATACAATATAGCATTTACCTATCACGATGAGACGAATGTGCGGCGTGAATGCAACGCTTTTGCAATTGTTTGTTTGTTTGGACGAAATAGTAATGATGGAAATTCGATTCCATTAAATTCATTCTTCAAATTTTAAGACGTTTAATAGAAAAAAAAATGGTTGCATGTATATCTTTTAGTTAATAAAATCGCCTGAGGAATAGTTTTCGTATTTTGTTCCCCTACTTAATCATTGGTAGGTTATAGGGCTATTCCAACTTCACGCGGACCGCTAGGTGAGCTCACAGACTCAACCTGAGAGAATTGCCAACACTAGCCCTAGCAAGAGCAGTGCTACGCTGAATTTATTACCGGATCGAAATCGCGACCCACTGAGAAGATCTGGCCAGAAACAAACTCAGCCAGGCTGAGCCCCGTGATCTCGCCCACACATATATATTTATATACAATATTTATTTATTTATGGCTTAGATAGGTGGACGAGCTCACAGCCCATCTGGTGTTAAGTGGTTACTAGAGCCCATAGACATCTACAGCACAAATGCGCCACCCACCTTGAGATATAAGCTCTAAGGTCTCAGTATAGTTACCACGGCGGCCCCACCCTTCAAACTGAAACGCATTACTGCTTCACGGTAGAAATAGGCAGGGTGGTGGTACCTACCCGCGCGGACTCACAAAACGTCCTACCACCAGTAAGTAAATCAGTTCAGTAACTCTAATGTGACCCCTCGAGGTTACTAGCAATAGGTACGCCAAAAAAAAACTGAACATGACTTAAGTACATATTTAATTAGAAAAATACCCACACCGTCAGATCGATCGAAAGCATTACACCGGGTGACTTAATTAGACCACGATTAGTTATTAGAAAATGCTCAAGTCCTTAGCCTTCTCTAGTCTTATTACCACATTCCCACCCTGTAATGCAGAAAAAAGTAACAAATATGCGGTTATGAAATTCGTTAAGCCATATTATGTCCTTGTGCTAAAATATTGACACATAAACTATGAACTTTATACATATTTGAGTTATTTATTTAAAAAAAATAATGATAATAACAATATTCATTATACAAATGACGACCATTAAAAAACACATTAATTTCTGATCAAACAATTAATTCCCCATCAAAATTTAATATCCGATCGAGACTACACCGGTACAGAACCTTAAAGGTCGTATTACAAAACCGTGTTGCATCTCAATAAATGTTTATTTATTACAAATAATGAACGTGTGTTTGTTATTGGCAGCCCGGTTTTGGTTGTACGCGACTTGAATTTATTAAAAGTCACGAATCAAGTTTCGGCTCTGTAATGTATTTCACGTATCAACGCGTCCGGACGACAGCGCCATATCCTTGTTTATGCAACTTTAAGAATTTAGAAACGATATAAAACTTAGAACGATTATTCGAAGATTCTTACTGCCTACCACCTCTTGTGAGTCCGCACGGGTAGGCACCACCACCCTGCCTATTTCTACCGTGAAGAAGTAATGCGTTTCGGTTTGAAGGTACTGAGACCTTAGAACTTATATCTCAAGGTGGGTGGCGCATTTACGTTGTAGATGTCTATGGGCTACAATTACTACGTAACACCAGGTGGACTGTGAGCACGTCCACACATGTAAGTAATAAAAATAAATAAAAAAAGATTTAAGGAGTTTCATTCGAGCTAACAACTTAGCTTTGTCTCTAGAATTACTGGTGTTCAATAACGGTGACCACTTACCAGCAAGTCAGCCAATGTCCGTCCATCTAGCTTTTAACAAAAATAGAAAATCCTTGAAGCCGGAACTCGACAAGTCCGCGTCACCTTCGACCTTTGAATTCACCAACTTCTTTTATTTGAGTCCAAACAAGGAAGCGGCGTATAGGTGATCTTAGATCTTAATTTTCCAGATGATCTCGAGTCGTTGACCGTATTCATAGGGAGTGCTTGGATTAATTAATTTACCATTTTATACAACGTGACTGGAATAGACGCTTAGGCTACCAGCGATTGGGGTATGATAAAAAATTATAATCCAACACCGGAGTAAAGTTCATGATTTAGCTTCATTTATATTGACTGTCCAGAATGTTTAATGATATCAAACTATGGAGTGAGCTTTTCTACACATCGTTCCTGATCGCTATAACTTGATTGCAATGACGTGTTTCACGGTTAGGCAACGGTGTTCTCTTGTCACTGACATTAGCGATGTCAACAAGCAACTTCTACTGAATCGTCCTGCACTGTTGTTTGTCTAATACAAAAAAAACGATTATTTTATTCGGGTCAATGACATGTTTTATATTTTATTACACATCGAATACTTCACAGTTTTCGTGGTCACACTGACGAGGGATCTGATATTTTCAGTATTCCAAATTTTAGCTATGCGTTATCATACAAATAATGATCAACTTGTTGATTTTCACAAAAATAGTATATAGATTATTAATTAAATGTTTTGTATTTGATTTCAAATATTTTCCGTTAAAAAAATTTCCTTTCAATTGATTTAAAAACAAGTGAAATACAGACATCACTGCGGCCACCGTTATATTATTATGTTATTTGTGGAAAACGATTGAAACAACAAATTCTACCATTAAATATAGAATATTCATCATATAAGGCAATTTGTTTATGAAATTAAAACATTAAATTCATAATATGGCCATTAATTTTACATTTTTTGAACGCACTGAAGATAACAATTAAAACCTTAAAAAAGAAAACCGTCATTATATTTTTTTTTGTGAGAATTATCCGATTTGTTTTTTCTAGATTCTAAATCAAATTTTTCTAATAAAATACGAACTCAACTCATGTTCACGATTGACTTCCACGGTGAAGGAATAACATCGTGTAATAAAAATCAAACCCGCAAAATTACCGAGAGGACTGGTGGTCGTGGCGCCGACGACCGCCAGTCCGGCGTCCCGAGGGGGAGGGTGATGGGAGAGATGTGCTCCGCACTAAACGCTTCACCTTCCCCCCTTTGCCTTTTCATGAGTTCTGTCTCATGCGAGGCTTGGATGCTGGTTGTTGAGCGACAGGAGGTTTTAGTCGGTTCAACTCCGACATGCCCCGCCCTCCATCCCCAGTGGAGGGTGGAAGACCGGCGATTTCCTCCTGACAAAAAAAAACCGCAAAATTATAACTTGCGTAATTACTGGTGGTAGGGTCTCTTGTGAGTCCGCACGGGTAGGTACCACCACCCTGCCTATTTCTGCCGTGAAGCAGTAATGCGTTTCGGTTTGAAGGGTGGGGCAGCCGTCGTAACTATACTGAGACTTTAGAACTTATATCTCAAGGTGGGTGGCGCATTTACGTCGTAGATGTCTATGAGCTCTAGTAACCACTTAACACCAGGTGGGCTGTGAGCTCGTCCACCCACCTAGGCAATAAAAAAAACATAACGCGCTATCTCAGCCTCTTAATGGTATCTCTCAGCTATTTTTTAATGTTTACTTACATGATATAAAATAAAAATATATTATAAGTCTGACGAGACTTGCCCTACTAACACAATTGTATACATAACCAATAATGATAAGAAAAATAAATTAAAAACATGTCAATTACCACCGAAACTTTTCAAACGTGTTAATTGAACCGCGCTGCATTTTATGGTGAAATATAAACGGGCGTGGTCTATGTCAATATATAAAAGCTTTTTCATTAAGAGCGCTCGAACTTAAAAAAAAAAAAAAACAAAAAACTGTTTAAGTGATATTGCAACAATTTTTTATTTATTTTAAAGGATATTCATATGGATTATAATTTCAACGATATGGCCGCCGAGACTCCACTCTAGGTGGTATGTCCTGGTGGACCAATTTTGTATGACATCTTCGCATAAATGGGACTAAATTTTACGAAGAACGTAGCCCCACAGAAAGGGGCATCTGTAATCTTTCATTCAAAAGAAAAAGGAAGTAAAACAAACTATTTATTGTACTAACAAAATATCGTTACCAAATTTCTGTGTTCGATACTTAACAAGCGTAAACATACGCCACTTGTCACAGTCTAAACACATAGTAGCCGTATTATCTACGGACCTAACTTTGAACAAAAGTGCGAGACACGATCCGACACACTGAGAGCGAAAGTGAGGATATGCGGTCATAGTTTACTGCCCTGTGGCTTAATGCTTCTGCGGTTTTAAAGTTATATACGGACTACGAAATAATTACGTTGTTATCAAACACAATCGAAAGCAAGACAAGGCAGTGTAATTTCAGGATTGATTACACGACTTTTATTAATGACTAGCGGCCCGCTCCAGCTCCGCTCGGGTCTTTAACAAAAATTTCAACGGTATTTGACGTTATTTTATTTTTTTAAATAAAAGAACACTTATTGCGGCATAGCTACAATAGTTAGACATATGCTGTCCCAACACTTTTTGTAAATAGTAATGTGTTCTACAAAGTCGTAGTATATTATTTTATTCTATCATCAATAGTTTTCGCAGGGCACGGGATGTAAAGAATATGTTAGGTAATTTTTTTACACCTTGGGTTACATTATTGGAGTTTTAGTAAAGATCCCTAATTTTTTTCAAATAAGATTCTAATAGCATATGTCAGTCGGGAATAGTGTAGCTTCCAAACAGTGAAAGAATTTTTTAAATCGGTTCAGTAGTTCCGGAGCCTATTCAATACAAACAAACAAACAAATCTTTCCTCTTTATAATTATAATATTAGTATAGAAAAGTCATAAGTTTTGAAGATCTTATTGACGTTAATGACATTTGGAAATAAATCGGTACTATTGAGTTATTGACCAAATCTCATGCTGTAGATATTTTTGGATAATAAATTATCACCGAAATCATAACCCACAACAACTCAATTAAGTAAAAATTGTTTCAAATTGCTTATTGTAAATTTATATCTTTTAATGTATTTGTACGTATTAATAACTTAATGTGGTAAGTAATGTATTTTTTTCGTCACATCTGCGAATTACACTTGAGTTATTGTGTTGCTGACATCAAATAACTTTACATTAATAGCACATTGATTGTCAATTGTTAGATAAACAATAATTCAGTACTCAGCGAGCCTTTTGTTTGTTCATTGTTCGATACATTGAGAGTTGACGTAACAATTTTGTCAAACTTCGCGGATTTGGGGTTACTTTGATTTTTTTAAATATTTTCGCTCTATACAAACCGGGCGTCTTAGAATTAAGACCACAGATGCTTGATGCTGACGTCATTAAGAACATCGATCAATAATTGTATGTTTTTATTACTTACGCTTCGTAGTACCTCAATCGATAAATAAAAGACCTAAACTTTTGTATAAAATAAACTTAAAACAAAGAAAAGGACAAAATTGTTATATTTATTTAATTCCGAGCATTTTCATATTTATCTACCTTTTAAACCTTCTCTGGACTTCCAAATAATTCAAGATCAAAACTAACCAAATCGGTCCAGCCGTTCTCGAGTTTTAGCGAGACTAACGAACAGCAACTCATTAAAATTAAAAATTGCGGGTCAACGAGATACACAAAAAAACTGTCAGTGAAATATGACCTTTGATACGAGAATCAACAAAAGAACTTTTCGCACCTCTAAAAATAGATTCGTATTTTTTTTTTCGTATCTTCAAATCCGGACGTGCGTGAATAAATTGATGTATTTATCGATTATATTTACGATTTCCCGTATCAATTATAAATAATTAATTTGCAAATTCATTTACTGTATCTGAATGTTAATTGAATCGCGTTATAGCTCCTCGATGTTACGGTGTAGGATTTCGTGTTTACATTTTTATATTCATCCTTTACAGCATTTGGTATTAATGTTAATAATCCCACTAATATTATAAATGCGAAAGTTCGAGAAGGTGAACGTAAAAACAACTAAAATTGGTATATTTCTGCGGAATTTGAACACGGGCATCGTCGCATCTCTCGATACAAGGGACCGCGACGATATATTGTTAGGTATATATTTGGTGAAATAATAAAATAAAGTGCTGAAATAAAAACTCAATTCAAATTTAATTGTAATCATAAAAATGCCATTGTTTCTTTGGGAATAACGACGAAGGCAATATCTTCCGCCGAAGCGGGTGATATTGCTCGGTAGATCGACGCGCGACGGTCCAAGTGTTTTTTTCCTACCTATGTATATAGCCTTGAGAGGCTATTTGAGCTTTACGTGCTACTACAGCTAACGTGTAGGTGAGCTCACGTGGCTCAAACCCGAAGCATTGCTAACACTGCCCTTAGCAAGAGCAATGCTTCGCAGAATCTATCACTGGATCGGAAACGCGACCCACTGATCCAAGTGTTGTTGTTCGGAACCTGTATATCCAAGCTTATCTTGAAAATGTCGTAAGCAAGATTCAGGCATCTGTCAAATATCTTGCGTTGTATGATAGATACCGTCAAAATTCCTTTGTTACTTTCCTTCAGTGAAAGCTTTCGCAAAAAAGCGCGATACTTATTATACTATACAATTTTTTTTATGATTGAAAGATTACTGGTGGCTTGGAGGCCTTTCTAGTTTCACCAGGACAGGTGAGCGAGCAAAGGCTCAGCCAGGAGAGGTGGGATTTGCTAACAACTGCCCTGGTTATGGACGTCAGCAATACCCAGTCAAGCCGATACCTAGGATAGAATAGTGTATTTTGACGAAGGGTTAATATCCACACTTATTAATGTCTCGTTAAAAAATTGTGAAAAGGTTGTTTGTCCTTATCATTCTTGTTGCCATCCTTTTCATAGCGTCACGGCTTTAGAGACAAAATAGTATTTTCAATAGACAGAAATTAGGTAATGCATTTGGAGGTAATAAAAAAAGTGAAAGAAACCGCTCACAATAAACAACATTGAAATCTATGCAGTTACCTAACAATTTCATAGATTTCATATTTAAATTATCACGGAGCATCTAAACGAAATATTGCGACAATCACACGAGATAACCCGAGTAAGAAGAGGTCACCCATCCGAGGACGGGCCGTGGTTACTATTGCTTAACAACGTTCCGACATAATGCGTATATTGACATAAATTATTTACCAGTAGCTTTGTGTGCACTTGTCTAATGTTACATGGTTTTGTAAGGCTTTTGTAATATACGGGGCATTTTGAAACTGTACCCACAAATCTAATAGGGAATACTTAGTACGGAAGTACATATAATTATACATTCTTCGCAAATTTGCGCGTCATCATTACTGGAGTAGAGTTCACCCATATTACCTGGAGTTCATCCATACTTCGATAGGCAGCGGCTTGACCCTGCCCCTAGTATTGCTGAAGTCCATGGGCGACGGTAACCACTCACCATCAGGTGGGCCGTATGCCCGTCTGCCTACAAGGGCACTAAATAAATAAAAAAGCCAGTGCGTTCATTCACAGTGCGTTTCCAGAGATCATTTTTGCCACGTACCATCCGGCTTTGGAATGAGCTCCACTCCACGGTTTTTCCCGAGCGCTATGACATGTCCTTTTCTTCAAACTAGGCTTGTAGAGAGTATTAAGCGGTAAGCAGCGACTTGGCTCTGTCCCTGGCATTGCTGAAGTCCATGAGCGACGGTAACCACTTATCATCAGGTGGGCCGTATGCTAGTCTGCCTGGCAATAAATAAAAATTAAAAAAAAATCTAATTTTAATCGTATAAATTGCGTGAAGAAAAGTATTATTATTAAAATACCAAAAGCTCCCCCTTGCTGAGCTGACGAACCCCACGCTTTTTTACAATAAAATCATTTTTTCTTACACTATTTTTTAGTTGGGTTTTCTATAAAAGTGTATTTTGTTAGTTTTTTTAAACTATTATTTATTTAGTAATTATTTTTATTGTATACATGCACTCAAATGCAGTTACTTTGCCTATTTTCGTTGAAGTTAAGAATGAGAGTTGAAAAAAGCAGGTAAATCATTACCACTGATATTCCCGCCACGTAGTATCTAGATCCAGTAAACACTTTATGAGTTCCTATTAGGATTCACTAAGATTCACGAATTTGTATTTGTCCAAAAATGTAAATACGATTAGGACTGGTTCGATTGAACTTTATAGTTAAAAATAAAACAAAATAATAATCTGGAGCTATTATCGCAGGCAATTACGGAGAAGAAGAAAAGGAGCTTAAACAAGACCCGTTTTATTAGTTCAATAATAAACATTTAGGATCATCATTAAGTGTTCTAAAGAGAGAAAAAAAGGATGCAATATGCAAATAATTACTATCAAAATTCTTGACATTTGGCAACACTATCCGTGATATTTAAGTTGATACAATTAATTTAATTGAGAACGAAGCCATTTTTTATTAAATGCCGCCTTTTTTGGACTAGTTGGCTGAACTGAGCTTTTAGTGGGGAACTTTTAGTTGGATATATTATTAGCACGGGAAGTTAGGTAGATATGTCTATATCAGCTACAAAGCGGTGATGATCGAATAAAAGATAACGCGGACTTACTACGCCTTCATTAAGGAAGTCCATGGTTTTAGTGACGTGTAATGTAACAAATGCTGGCTTCAAAAAAAAAACAAGATAAAAAAATGCGAGATGTCAAAAACAAAATTTCAAAATTCCTGTAGGTCACATACAAAGAAGGAATTATATTTGAACGCCCTCGACACAACTCGACGACGTGCAAATGTCTGCCTGTAATAACCATATATTTTTTAATTTAAACATTCATGTAATTATTAGTATGTTATGAAATAATCGTTACTAATTCTATATTAATTAAAATTAAATTTAACTAAAATCAATGCCACCTTCAAATTTCCTTTTTATATCATGGACATTTTGAAAAAAATTAAGGTATTATTTAAAAAAAAATATATTGGCAATACTAAAGCAGATGAACGACTACTAAATTTATATAAAAAAAGGTCATTTTAATCGTCTTCACGCGTATATTATGTATGTAGATTACTCGTACAAAATTATCAAAAAGAACAGAAAGCAATAAAGTACCATTATTTTTGGTAAAATACAATTGTATTTGTGATAAAAAAAATATAAAACTTTATGACTGTAGTCTGACCTCATAGCGCACAGTGACATCTGTTTAACAGCGTATCGTTAAAACGTGGACATGTCAAGGGCTCCGTATATTAAATAAATTTATTGCAAGCTCAATTTCGTGATAATTATTGATTTCATGGCCGCAATGAATGTGATTGTTTTAATAAATATATCTTAACTTAACATTTAATTTTGTGCATAATACGGAATCATGATTTAGGTGTGGCTTAAATTGTGGCATAAATAGAAAAAATAATTGATGTATTATTTTTTTCAATGATACGCGTTCCTAAGAAAATCATTAAGAACAAAAACGCTGTCCCGAAAAATCTAAACTATTTTGTTTTTCTCAATAAATTTTCTAGTTTTATTTGAATCCAAGTATGTGAGTACGGTAGAGTAACAAAATATGGATATGCCTTAAAATAGTCATGAAATAAGTCAATAGTAATGAAATAAGGTTGTATAAGTATTCTAATGGATTCTAATTTATTTATTAGTTCTAATATTCTAAAGGGCTACAATTGGTAGCCTTCTCTCTTTGGAACAACGCAATCCAGCTAAGTTCTGTGGTTAAGCAGACATGCATTCTAGTTTAAAGAGTCGAACAACCGTTTTCCAATTAACTCTTAATGTGAGTGACTGTTTTCAATTGGTGGTGTTCTAGACCACTGAGTATCACAGCAGATTCTTTCATTGGGTCACAATTCTGATCCGGTGGTAGATTCAGCGAAGCACTGCCCTTGCTACGGCTGATGTTAGCAATTCTGTCAGGTTGAACCCCGTGAGCTCAGCCACCAAACAAGGTGAAGAATAGCACTCTGAGGATACTAGCATATAAATACACTAAAAACAGTTGTTTTACTCCTGACTTAATAGGATTACACTTGAACCAAAGCTCCCAGTTTTTTAATTGCAAGTAATCGTAAGATACGCTTCAAAAGTCAGGTAAAACAATTCCAGGATATTTCAAAAATTAAATCATCAGCCGTGACATCATTTAGCTACTCCATCGACTAAGCTGCGCTGCTTCTCTTTTATTTTAATGGTTTTTTCGTGTGTACCCTTGAACCCTAAGCCGGTCGACCAATAGATTATCGTATTATCTACGTAGCTCATCAAACGTGTTAAGTGCATCGAATATTTTCTCATGGTCACTCGGTATCCGTTGTTCAAGGTTCAAATCAACTTGTAAAGTAAATATGTTAATTTTGGAAGTATCATCGTCATGCGGATTTTGTTGGGTTTTTTTTTGGGGATTCCGATGGTGTCTGGTATTTATGTATTATGTAGTTAATGATGCAAAATGGAATTTGATTTAATGGACGTAGGTAGGTATTCTATAATTATTTTTTCCTTAAACGAGTGAAGAAGCTTGCAACCCAGTTGCTGTAAAGTGGTTATTGGTGACCATAGCATACATATGTCATAATAATTTGTTACACGTGTTGACTTAGTAACTTTTGTGTTTCTTGAGTAACAATTACGAAGTTAAAGATTAGAAAACCGGAATTTCGTGAACCGATAAATGGACTCTAAATTTCGTATTTCACCGGTATACTACACTCACTGCACTACGCAGACCCTAATTTCAATTATATTTTATTTATACCGAATTAAATGTGGAACCCTAAATTATAATAATTACGTAACCCAAAAGTTAACATTTGACCGCACATCCCACGTGGCTATTTAAATATAAATACGGGTATTTAATTATTTCATGTAGTTTTACGATAACGCAACGAACGTTCCGAGTCCCACACGTGGGAGTCGAATTGAATAATGAATGAAGCGTAAAATTTGCAAATTCATTTCTTTGCGCATATTTTCAGTTTTCTCGTTTGCCGCTTGCCTTTCCTTTGGCAGTGCGAGCGAGATGTAGCGAGATGATTTTGTTTTCCCACTTATTCGCTGGTAGCCTAGGGAAGCTATTCTAGCTACGCCCGAACGGATAGGTGAGCTCACGGGCTCAACCTGAGAGAATTTCGTAGCACTAGCCCTAATAAAAGCAATGCGGACATTTTGGCGGGAACGCGAGGAGTGAAGTTGTGTGATTTGTTTTATTTTGTCTATTTAGTGTTTCTTCAGGTTTAAATGTGTAATAACGGTGGTTTATTAACTGTTTAATATCTGTGAAAATGCACAAATGTGGGAAAATAAAACAAAGCTAGGTAGCTACTCGGGTTCCTCCAAAAAGTCTACTGAAAAAATCTCAATAAATGATCACCATTTTACTGAGATTTTATTTCATCCCATATAATCTCATTTCATTTAATTTTATCCCAGTTGATTTTTCATAAAATTAAAAATATAAATTAAAATAAGACATGACTTAAAGGTCTTAGTTACCAGGTCATAAAATCCCTTTAAAAAAAAAAAGAGCAATGCTTTGCATAATCTACTATCGGATCGGAATCGTGACCCACTGAGAAGATCCTGCGAGAAACTCAATAGGCAAATGATGATATGTAGGAGTCAACTTTTTTTTTCCTTCTTATGCTGATAGCCTGGAGAAATATCAGCGTTACCCTAGCGCGTAGGGGCTCAAACTGGAGGTGAAGGAATCGACGCTATCCTATCTCCAAAGCGAAACGCATGATTATTTCGCCCCGAACACAGACAGTAGACAGTAGACAAATGAAAACAAAATGAAACGAACTAAATGGTGATCGTTCAGTTTTTTTTTTTTGTTCTGCCATTTATAAATATTTGAAACCTGTTCGAATTCTGACAATAATCGTCTTAAAAGTTGTCACGAATGTGAGACGATAAAATCCTAAGTTTTAAACACAAAAAATAATAATATTTAGAATTTTATGTAACTACCACGTTTGGAATGATGGCGTTCGAGAATTATTCGAAATGTTTTGATGAATTCATGTAAGGCTGGTCAGCAAAGATTTATTTTCTTTTCTTTATTTAATATTATAAAGCTGAAGAGTTGGTTTGAATGCGCTAATCTCAGGAACATACTGGTCCAATTTGAAAACTTATTTCAGTGTTAGATAGCCCATTTATTGAGCAAGGATATAGGCTATATAATATCACAGTAAGACCGATACAAGTGGAGCACCAATAAACAATGTTTCAAAATATTTTCATTCTCTACGTAAATTAAGTGGGAGGTAAAATTTTGCGTTATGCCAGTCACTATTCCACGCGGACGGAGTCGCGGGCAAAAGCTAGTCATTTAATAAATCGGCGAATGAATTGTTAGTACAAGTTAAATGTTTACTGATGTTAGAAAACATTTTGAGACCGGCTGGGTTCTCCCTATCCTGTCCCTTTTACAGCGAAACAGCCATGCATACTCGATTGAATGATAGGGTTCTTAGACAGCCCACTGAGTTTCTCGCCGCATCTTCTCTCGGTGGTAAATTCTGCGAAGCACTGCTTTTGCTAGAGCTATTGTTAGCAAGTTCTCTCAAGTTCAACCCGTGAGCTGACCTACCCGTAATCTATTTATGTGTAACTTGAATAGGCCCTTGAACCACCAGCGAATAGGTAGAAAAAAAAAGGTAGGACATCCGATATTACAATATATGCAATCGAAAATTAACCTCTCGTCTGGAGGTAGGAAGTAATAATTAAGCTGATTGCTACGGGTTTCGCTAACTACTTATTACAGAGTGACACTTAAGCATCTGTTCTAATCCCAATCTAAATCTAATTCCAATAAAAAATATTAAAATTAAATTATGTTTATTTACATTCAAATTACCAACTCTATATTAATACGTCGAACGAAATATCAATAAAGCTTAACGTTCAGCTATGCCGATGATACAATTCTGGAATATTAAAAAATAACTCAGATTCTTTTTTTTCAATTTCTTCACTTATTTATTGCACTTCATAAATATTTTTATGATTGAGTTTGTGTTTAAGATATTCTCTAACACATTACCAAATGGATCGTGATAAAGACATTATAGTTAGTTAGTTGAATGGTAAGCGGTAGCTTGGCTCTGCCTCTGGCATTACTGAAGTCCGTGGGCAACGATAAGTGCTCACCATCAGGTGGGCCGTATGCTCGTCGGCCTACAAAAGCAATAAAAAAAATTTGTGAGTACCTTACCTAGTCATTTTTATAAAACATTTTCGAAAAAATAAATAAAAAATTTCAATTGAATGTTACTACTTTCAATTTCGTTAAGGAACCTAAATATTAATATTAATATTTGATAATTTGCAAATTCTGTCGTCTATTTTATCGGGATATTTTTTTTACTTTTACTTATTTATTTATTTTAAATAAATCGCTTTAAATGTTAGTTACAATTAATTATGCAACATTTCATCACAATACAAAAACATTTGCATGTTTTACGTTTCTACTCTCGAACTAATCATCGAACAATTATTTGTAACATTTAGATGATATTTTGTTTCATAGATAAAAATAAAAATATTTTCCGTATCTAAGTTTTACGTTGCTTTAGTGGGCGTAAATACTAACGCATCGACCTTGACATAAGTTTCATATTTGAAAGGTTATTGTAATAATTGTAATACAATGTCTAAATACAATGCGATGATTTATAGTGTTGGTTACGAATTCCAAAATTTTTTAATCAATGTTTTTTTGATATTATGTAAAATTATTTTTATTGGTAGTAAATTTTTTTTTTATGTAACCTAGTTTTTCGGTCACATTACGAGAAAAAAGGGTGACAATCTCGAAAAACTAATCATCACCGGCATAGTGGAAGGAAAGAGGCCTATGGGCGTAGTCCCATATGCTGGTCCAATCAAATTAAGACGACATTGGACTCCAGCATCAATGTCGCTATCCACTGCGCAGATGACAGGAGGGCACGGAGGAATAGTATAATAATATAGTCCAAAAAAAGTGCTCCATTAAGGTTACGACCCTTAGTTTAGTGGGTAGGGCCCGGAAAACATCCTTGGGCCCGCGGTCTCGCGGTCACCAGACAAGTCCCACATACACCGCGCGCTCCCTAGGCGCGGGGACCTAAGGTCATGCTCCTAAGGTCACCCTCAGCACTGAGGAACACGGCGCAAGGAGTAAGGATGTATGTGAAATAAGAACACTAAAAGTTAATGCATCTTTTTAGGATTGATTTAAGGGAATTTATATAAAAAAAAAATTGATTTATTTTAATGAACACTTCTAAATACATAGTATTTTAAATTAGTATGATCAAAATTTAGTTGATCTGGTATTCAATTCATAAATACAGATCAACTTACGGTACTGATCATAAATTACATTTTTGGACATCAACAATGTAACTTAAATCTTAATTTTAACTACATTTCTTCAGGATGCTTTGTAGCTCGTCAGCAGTGGGTTGCGGCTTGGCTTGGCCCTTAAGCCCTTTGGCTAATATCTATAAGCGATGGTGCCCACTTAACCTCAATTGAGACATAAGTTCACCTGCCAACAATGGCAACAAGAAACTCCGATCTCACAAGGAATCTATTTTTCGTACCACCAATGTAGCAAATTTATCCATTTTTGTCCATCGATGTAACAACTTCAGAATTTCCTCCCAAATACACATCCAAAACTCACAAATACGTGTACACAGCATCACAGACGGCACAAACGATCTTAACGTCGATCACGACATAGAAAGCGCTGTGAGAAATGCAATTCTATTGTCTGTTGAACTATTAAGGTACGTCACGTAATGTGCATGCAATAAGTATTGTTCCTAGCCTTTAGTGTATTGAAGAAACGTCCTTAGACTTCAATCTGAACTTACGGTTTAAATATATATTACAATCCAGCCTATTTTTACCGTGGAACACGAATGAGATCCGGCTTTTAAGGCCGGGGTAATCGCTTTAGTACATTTGCGAATTTCTTCTCCAATCTCAAGTTGTGATGTGATATGAACACCCCATCCACGAGATGCAATAAATAACCGTGTTACTGATGTCAACATCGTGTAATAAAAAAAACCCGCAAAATTATAATTTGCTTAATTACTGGTGGTAGGACCTTTTGTGAGTCCGCGCGGGTATGTACCACCGCCCTGCCTATTTCTGCCGTGAAGCAGTAATGCCTTTCGGTTTGAAGAGTGGGGCAGCCGTTGTAACTATACTTGAGATCTTAGAACTTATATCTCAAGGTGGATGACGCATTTACGTTGAAGATATCTATGGGCTCCAGTAACCAATTAGCACCAGGTGGGCTGTGAGCTCCACCCATCTAAGCAATAAAAAACGTGGTGTAAAAAAAAGGAAACAGTTCGCGAACGAGGATCATAAACTTTTTCGTGAACACTCATGAGCACCGCCTCTTTTATTTGCACAGTTCATAACGTAACTCTAACCAATTCCCGAATTTCCACTCCATTAATTACTTTAAAAGCATCATTAGTTATATTCGTGTCTTCGAGAATTCTTCCGTCTCTTTGTCGTGGCGATAATTAGCGTCTAATTGTGAATCTTCAGCACTTCGGTTATATAATATACGAAAGCTATCGTTTTTAACGTCTTGCACAATCTTTTTATTATTGGTCGACATAACTTTAACGTGTCTATATATTACTAACTGACCCGGCAGACTTCGTAGTGCCTCAATCGAGAAATAAAGTATCTAAACTTTTGTATAAAATAAACTTAAGACAGACAAAAGGAATCCGTCCGACGAGGGACGCATCAAAGGAAAAACAAAATTGTTATTTTTATTTAATTCCTAGCATTTTCATATTTATCTACCTTTTAAACCTTCTCTGGACTTCCACAAATAATTCAAGACCAAAATTAGCCAGATCGGTCCAGCCGTTCTCGAGTTTTAGCGAGACTAACGAACAGCAATTAATTTTTATATATAGATTATAGTTACAACATAACAGTGGTATAGCTAGCAGTAAGCAGTATGGAGCTACTAGATAAAATTGTTAATTACACTTAACAACACTAAATAGGATTAAACTTAAATAAGTAACTGAAATCCAGATATACCATCGCGCCAGATCTCCTGTATCCTGACGGTTATAAATTTTTGTCATTTAATTCAAGCATTCGTTCTTTCCACGAGAAACTTCGACGATGAAGAAACAATAATAATAATTGTATATAATCAATTAATATATAATAATAATTTATACATTTGTGTCAATATGAATTGTAGAGACAATAGACATAGTGAACACGTACGTATAGGTGTTATTAACCTTGTTATTGTGGCCGCCAATTACATACCCGACCCAGCGAGGGGGCAACGCAAAACCGACGTCGCGCAAAGCATGTCTTGTCAAACGTCAGACCCACGGATCCACTCCCGGTGCTTTTAAGCTCTTCAAACACCGGTCACTTTTTCCGATCAGGCGGTAGATTCTGCGAAGCACTGCTCTTGCTAGGGTCAGCGTTAGCAACACTCCGGCTTAAGCCCCGTGAGCTCAGCCACACACGTTAGGGCGAAGCTGAAATAGCCTCTCAAAGCTATCAGCATAGGTAGGAAAAAAAACACCTCGTTGAACTCCTGCGAACTTGCCCAGAGACCCAATCAACTAAGTTTCTCGCCGAATCTTCTCAGTGGGTCAAGATTCCGGTAATAGATTCTGCGAAGCACTGCTCTTGCTAGAACAGTGTTAGCAAACTCTCTCAGATTGAGTCAGTTAGCTCATCATCCGCGAGTATTCAGAATAGTAATTAAGGCTAGCAACGATTAGATAGGGGAAAACAAGGCAGTATCGCCATGCCTGTTTCCTTCACAAAGTAGTAATAGGTTTCGGTTTTGTTGTAATCTATGGTAATTTTATAATACTAGTTTATATTAATCTACGGTCACTTGTTTAAAAATGTCTATCATGGTTCCTCTTTCCGTTAATATAATTGTCTAATAACACTAATGGTCTCCTTTTACCTCAACAGGTTTAATGAAAGACTAATCTAATTGTTGTACAACGGTTGACTCTTCAAAGTCGTTTCCCAAGGCGTATGATGGATTACATCTGTCCATCCAACATCAGAAGTGAACTCGGTATGAAGATAAACAGTAAAAAAATTTTGACAACCAAATCAGATATCGCATTGAACATCACCTCAATTCGTAATAGATGGATAATACGCCCACGGGCTCTTCCAAATGTCAGACTGGAAAGCGACTTGGGCAAGCACCGGTGCGGTAATGACACGCGCTGATGGTATTTATCGAGCCGTCATTTCGCGTTTGTCGGTCATTGTGTAATTATGCCGTACGCAATTGAGTTTTATTGGCATAAGTAGGCATTTTTGGGGTATCCGGCTGGTTTTTACTGGTAGGACCACTTGTGAGTCCGCGCGGGTAGGTACCATCATCATCGCGGTAGCCCCCCTACCTCATCCGGGTTCTGACCTCGGAGGGGATCGGACGTCGGGTGTAAGAATGCAGGGGAGTCGTTTAGTGGGTGGGCCCTAAAATCCTTGGGCCCGCGGTCTGCTCACAACACCATGCAGATCGTTGAGTCTCACATACCCCGCGCGCCCCTTTTGCGCGGGGACCTCGTAGGAGGTTCGGACCTCTACCCGAAAAAAAAAAAAAAGGTACCATCACCCTACGTATTTATCCGTATCCGGCTGGTAAGGTCCAGAAGCAATATTGGAATGAAAATAAAAATAAAAAAAGATTAAGTAGGTAATAAACTTTTAAAGCAAATCTTGTTAGGTTCTAACCATTATTAATATACTAACATTCTAGAATCTAGATGATGGAATATATTTCGGCTTATAGGAAAATTCCCTTGAACCCGCATGCATTACTCTCAACTCCACAAATGTACATAATACTATGTGCTTTTTTTAGTTGAACCTTTTCACTTCAATAAAACTTTTCGGATCTTGCCTTAATTCTGTTTAAGGTAAACCTTCATATTTGTTCTATTTCAAACGTAATGTATTTGTAAGATATATCTTATTCTCGATAAATTCGTTCGAAATAATAGATAGCATCTATTGAAATAATAAATTAAAAACGGCATTTTTATTAATAATATTAAGTTATCATAATAATTTGCTTATAAAACGTTCCCACGGCGATTACTGTACATTAAAATATTAACAAATATACAAAACAATACGGGGTTTCATTGAAGCGATAATTGTAAAGTTCGAATTTAAATTACAATAGCAAATTATTTGTGAATTAATCGGGCTCTCTCATTTTTAAAGCAAGAAGATGGGACACGAATTATGCGCAACATAAAGCAAATATATTATTAATTTAATTAGAATAATATAATTATATCGTCACTAGCTGACCCGGCAGAATTCGTAGTGCCTCAATCGATAAATAAAAGATCTAAACTTTTGCATAAAATAAACTTAACACAAACAAAAGGAATCCATCCGATGGGGGACACATAAAAGTGAAAACAAAATTGTTATTTTTATTTAATTCCGAGCATTTTCATATTTATTTTCGTTTTAAACCATCTCTGGACTTCCACAAATAATTCAAGACCAAAATTAGCCAAATCGGTCCAGCCGTTCTCGATACGGGATCTACTGTGGTGTACAAAAAAAAAGTGGACTAAAATAATACAAAATTCATGGATATAATATTTCATTCTTATTATATTCTGTACATATTACAGCATTAAGAACGATTTCTCATCAACAGATTTAAAACAAATGTACGAAAGCTTTTTAGAAGAAGAAAAAAAAACAGAATTAAAATTTTTATTTTTCGAACTGATTTTTTGATAAATCCGCTGTATATAAGACTCGGCCTTACCACACAGGTGATTTAAATTGATGGCCCGAGCATATCGAGTCAATAAAGAGAATGCCATTTAAAGGTCATGATGACTCATAGACGCTATGATGAGAACTGATGAGCTGCGATGCAATACTGCAGACAGTTTTATAATATACTAGCGGCCCGCTCCGGCTCCGCTCGGGTCTTTAACAAAAATTTCAACGATATTTAACGCTGTTTCATTTTTTTAAATAAAATAATACTTATTGCGGCATAACTATAATAGTTAGACATATGCTGTCGCGACACTTTTTGTAAATAATAATAATTTTATTCTATCAACAATAGTTTTCGCAGGGCACGCGATGTAAAGAATATTTTAGGTAATTTTTTTATACCTTTGATTACATTATTGGATTTTTAGTAAGGATCCCAAATTTTAAAAAAAATTATATCCTATGTCACTCGGAAATAGTGTAGCTTCCAAACAGTGAAAGACTTTTTCAAATCGGTTCAGTAGTTTCAGAGCCTATTCAATACAAACAAACAAATCTTTCCTCTTTATAATATAAGTATAGAAGTACAGATTGATTATATTGAGCAGATGAGTTCAATAGTCGGCGATAGTTTGCAATTGTTTTTTTTCCTCATAACGATAGATATTATTGACATTTGATCAAAATACCGGGAAATTGGCTATAAAGGACTGCATTTTTAAGTTTATATTATAGATTTAACACGATCGTGTCAAAGCTAAAATAGACCTGTGGTTATTTTTGCTTCTTCTTCAATTATTTCTTCCCCATTGCTGTACAAAAGCAGTAATTTTTTTTTTCAAATAAACTTTTTTGCGTGTGACAACATATTTTGATTAACAAAATTATGCTACGAATTTATTACAATGAAACTATTCTAGTAAAACGACTTATTTCTGGGCGTTAATCTTATACCTTTAAACGAGCAATTCTTGTATATTAATATATATATATTCTGACTCTCAGAAACGGCTCCAACGATTTTCATAAAATTTTGTATACAGGGGATTTCGGGGGCGATAAATCGATCTAGCAACGATTTATTTTCAGAAAATGTTGTTTTATTCGTGTTTTCAATAATCAACACTTCCCGACATCTATTGGCGAATAACAATACTATTTTTCTTAATTGAGGGCAACTAACCGCTTTAAAGACACAACAAGATGGCGTTATCAAAAAACCAACCGGTCATCATCTAGTATGAACATAAATACCGTGGACTGCCATGAGAACTAACGAGTCCGTTCTAAGGGAGGTAAACATCCGAAAAAGGCTCTCTGCCATCGGTCATCATCTAGTTACATTTTAACTGTCGTCAATGAACTCATTAGCTCATTTCGCAATTGTGTAAAATCTCAATCGAAATTTCGTTGAAAAATATTTATTCGATACTCCTTCTTGCATCGTGATCCTCAGTGCTGAGGGTCGTGACCTTTCGACACTAAACCAATAAAACCATTCGAAGATCCTACAGAATCGGAAACATTCGATTACAGTCGTGATATTATTATAAGGCCTTCTCCGTTCCCAATTACCAAACGAGCTAACCAATAGACGCATGCCGGAAACAATTGCGGAACTAAGCAAAGGTTCGCGTAATCATTGTAATTTGTAAAATTGTTTTTGCTTTTCGTAGGGCACGCTGTAAGCTCGCATTTGTTAGTTTCTACCGCTGTGCATACTTCTGTTATCTTATCGATTTCCTACCTATGCTGACAGCCTCTATGATATGTCCTTCTTCAAACGAGGTTTGCGGAGAGTACTTCACAAGAGGCCGCGGCTTGGCTCTGCCCCTGGCATTGTTGAAGTCCATGGGCGACAGTAACTACTCACCATCAGGTGGGCCGTACGCTCGTCCGCCTACAAAGGCAATAAAAAAAGACTGGATGTTCTCAAGTCAATTTTTTTTACATGCTCAACTCATTCTGGCGAAGTATCGTCTAGGCATTAACAAAATGTCTACTTAGTACTTTCTTAGGTTTTCGCCACAAATTGTATATACAACTTTTACAATTTTCATGGCCCCGGATGTTTTGTAAAGTATTCGTAACGTGGCAAATAATAAAATCTAAAAACGCGACATTAAACAGTAAATAAACTATATATTAATACGTGAAGCAAAAACTTTGTACCCCTTTTTACGAAAATTGCGCGGACGGAGGAGTATGAAACTTTCCACACTTATAGAGAATATAGAGAAGAAGTGCACAATGCTAATATTTTTTTAAAATAATGCATAAAAAATACAGTAAATCAATAAAGAAAACATTCCACACACTCCATACCATGTATTTGACGCACACACGCATGCATACTATTTATTGTCAAGCTTTTGTTCTTGACGTCTGTTGTCAAATTGAGATTAAATATTGTTTGTCTTTGTTAATATTTTTTATAATGTAGTCTTGGCAAAATTTCTGATTACAGAAGTATAAAATACAATCATAATAGTGTACAAACTTTCAATTCCAATTAATTATAGTCGAATTTCGACTACTGCGGGACCTCTAGTCCATATAATTATCTGATATAAAACTTCAAATGTTACCGACAGAATATCCGCTAAGGATTGTTCAACTTTTGCCTCTGACCCGACGCTAGCAAAAAATGTTTTGAAGATATATAAATTTTAATGTAATTAATTCAAATTTAAATAGTATTTCTGTGTTAATTTGAAACGTAAAATGTCAAGGTCTTCATTCGTGTCCTGTTATTTACTAAAATGGACCGTTTTGAGATGAGCTTTATAGTGTTCATATTAATTTGATTATAATTTTCGAATAAGTTATTTGCTATTTAGGTCGTTGAATATAATTTGAGAAGCCGATTTAAACAATATTCGACATAATGGAGGGCAACTTTGTTATTATTTCAAATTACTAATGGTTTTTAATCGGTACGTATTTCATAGATTTTATTAAGAGTGTATACATACATACTGGGTGTTTGGAGACCGCTTCCGAAAACGAAGACAGACGATAGTACTAATAACACCTTTGATCATGGAGTTATTTAAACAAAAATGTTGTAAATAAGTATTTGTACGATCGCGCGTATGTGCGCCGCGCCGCGCCCGCGCGTTCCTTGACCCGAGCATCAGCTGTTTTTGATTTTGCGTTTCATTGCTGGTTTTTTTTTTTATAAAACTATCGTTTCATTTAAATCAGGATCGATTTTTTTTTCCGTCCCATCATCAAAGGTGTCATTAGTACTATCGTTTTCGGACGCGATCTCCTAACACCCAGTATATGATATTTTTTTCCTACCAAATCTAGTAACATCGAAGGGACTTACTAGATTCACAGAACGAGTAGGTGAGCTAACGGGGCTCTAACCTGACGACGTTGCTAACACTAGCCCTAGCAAGAGTAGTGCTTGACAGAATCTACCACCGGATCGGAAACGCGACCCACTGAGAACAACTGATCCCTTTCACGAAAAGATGAAGTGTCAGAATATTAATCAAAAGTATGCACAACTTAAATTATACATCAAATATTTAAAGTACATAATCTTTATTACCGTTATAGGCAGATGAGCATACGGCCCAACTCATAGGAAGGAACTACCGTTGCTGATGGGTTTCGGTAATGCCAAGGGCAAAACGAAACCAATGCATCCTCTAATAAAATATATTTATAACAAAGAAATACTAATAAAAAAATAAAAATTGTGAGCCGTCACGGGACGCCTGGCAGATGTGAAACATCGACATTATTTTGTAAAAGTAATATGCAGAAAAGAACAGATTATGGTAGGAACTAAATATGTCATAATGATAAAATAAAATATTACGAAAAAATAATTTGTTTTCAAGTAAAACACAGGTTATGTGTACTGTAGTAAACAACACTGTACACTACGGAGTATACACTATAGGTATC
The DNA here is from genome assembly GCF_030267445.1 of Bombyx mandarina. Lineage (NCBI taxonomy): Eukaryota > Metazoa > Arthropoda > Insecta > Lepidoptera > Bombycidae > Bombyx > Bombyx mandarina. The sequence continues at coordinate 13,408,236 of NC_143234.1, read as the reverse complement.
CGAGCTCAGTGTAGCGAGTGAGATGGCTTAACGCCGGAGCGAGTGGGAGAGAATCGCACAGTCGATTGCGCATGGCGACGCGTCGCCACACCGTACACACTACTGCATATAGACTGTATATATATACCATCATATACGGAATGCCTCGCCACGCCAGAAATCGGTTTTACGTGCGGCTATAGATGTTTCACATCAAAACAAATAATATGAAAATACACAAAAAATTGAGAGCGTAGAAGTATTTGTGTGCTAGTACATGGCAACACTGTAACCTAATGCGTAACTAAAATACTTTACGATCAATCGTATGTTTTATTACCATCTTGACACAAATAACGAATCGATTCCACGTAAATTAACGCCAAATGAACAGGAAAAAATCAAATGTAACTGGCATGTGGTAGTTCATTCACAATTCCACTTAAGCATGGTTCACATAATCATTGCTTCACTAACATACAAAACCGCAAACAGAATTCTTACGACCTTTGACTTTTAACTTATGAAGCGCTTTGAAATTGAAATTTGCGACGATTATCGTCTTGCTTTCAATTTAAATATTAAATACTAGCTGACCCGGAAGACTTCGTAGTGCCTCAATCGATAAATAAAAGATCGAAACTTTTGTATAAAAAAAACTTTAAACAAACAACAGGAATCCGTCCGACGGTGGACACATCAAAGGAAAAACATTTTTTTTTATTTTTATTTAATTCCGAGCATTTTCATATTTATCTACCTTTTAAACCTTCTCTGGACATCCACAAATAATTCAAGACCAAAATTAGCCAAATCGGTCCCAGCCGTTCTCGAGTTTTAGCGAGACTAACGAACAGCAATTCATTTTTATATATACAGATAGATAGATAGATTAAAAACACGGAATTGAAAATCGACTGTAATATGGATGACCTGTTACGACATTTATTCGTTGTGATGACCTCGACCAATTAAACTAGTTACCAGTATATTACATTGTTGTATATATAAAGTCGAGAACTGATGTTGTAGTACTAAAGAAATAGACACGTGAAAATAATTCTTCCACTGTCTTTCACTAACTGAATGACCTATGAACTTTTAGGGCGTGGTTCGGTAATAGCCAATTATGTCCAAAATATTAATCGATTGTCGGGAGTCAATAACATTAATAATGTGCCAATCAAATTGGATTCTAATTAACATCATAAAATAATATAATTGGAATATAAAACGCGCATTATGTACGGTAAATGTATATGTTTGATTTCGTGTTATATTCCGTTGTTGGATGATTAAGATATAGGAATTCTTTACGTTTCTGCTTATAATATAATGGTGAAATTACAGCAAGACTGTTATAAACTCACAGCCCACCTGGTGTTAAGTGGTTACTGGAGCCCATAGACATCTACCACGTAAATGCGCTACCCACCTTGAGATATAAGTTCTAAGGTCTCAGTATAGTTAAATCAGCTGCCCCGCCCTTCAAACCGAAACGCATTACTACTTCACGCCAGAAATAGGCAGGGTGGTGGTACCTACCCGCGCTGACTCAGAAGACGTCCCCTGCCTATTTCTCCCGTTGTAACTATGCTTGAGACCTTAGAACTTATATCTCAAGGTGGGTGGCGCATTTACGTCATAGATGTCTATGGGCTCCAGTAACCACTTGACACCAGGTGGGCTGTGAGCTCGTCCAACCTTCTTAGCAATAAAAATAAAATAAAAAAAGAGTTTTACATGCGTATGCACCGCAGGATTCGGCGAAAACTGATCAAGATAATTTCGAATTTAAACTATGAGATTTTTTCACAGAATTATTGCCAAAATCGAAATAAAAGCGGATCGTAACTACATATAATTAAGCGAAATATAATTTTGGATGCGTTCAAGGGCGCCCAAGATGGCCATCTTAAATTAAAACAATGGAGCGTTGAGTAATAATGTTTCGTTTCATAAAATCCTTGTGTGTCGTGCTTTAAATTCTCACATGTTCAATAAGAAAATGTTAATTGTTGTGAAACACTATCACGTATTTGGACACTTGAACTTCAATTATTGTATATGTAATTATAATATAAGTGAAAAGCTATTTGATTAAAGTTAAATTTTTGCAACTTTACAGAAAAACCTTTTTTTTTGGACGATCTCACAGCCCACCTTATGTTAAGTGTTTACTGGAGCCCACAGACATCTACAACGTACATGCGCCACCCACCTTGAGATATAAGTTCTAAGGTCTCGGTATAGTTACAATGGCTGCCCTTCAAACCGAAACGCATTACTGCTTCACGGCAGAAATAGGCAGGGTGGTGGTACCTACCCACGTGGACTCACAAGAGGTCCTACCACCAGTAGTTACACAAATTATAATTTTGCGGTATCCATGTATGTTCTATATGGATACCAATTTTCAAGTCAATCGGATGCATGGTTCAGTAGTTATAACGGAACATCCATAAAAACCACTGTAGATTTATATATTAAGTATATAGATTATTTATAGAAAACCCTATTTTAATATCAGGTACTTTCTTCTTATATAAGCATTGCATTATTTGTGACGATTTAAAAGTTTCTTCTTCTTTTCTTAACTAACTATATTTCGATTATGATAGTCTATATATATAAAGATGAATTGCTGTTCGTTAGTCTCGCTAAAACTCAAGAACGGCTGGACCGATTTGGCTAATTTTGGTCTAGAATTATTTGTGGAAGTCCAGAGAAGGTTTAAAAGGTAGATAAATATGAAAATGCTCGAAATAACAATTTTGTTTTTCCTTTAATGTGTCCTCCGTCGGACGGATTCCTTTTGTTTGTTTTAAGTTTATTTTATACAAAAGTTTAGATCTTTTATTTATCGATTTAGGCACTACGAAGTCTGCCGGGTCAGCTAGTATCTTATAATATCAACTGTTTCATTTCATTTATATACGCCTTATTTTTGGTGGTTTACCCAAGTCTATATTCTCACGGCTATTCATTATTACTAATGTCCGCTAACGCTATTTTTGCTTTGTTGAGAGCATTCGGCATTAACTAAAAGGTCACTGTACGTAATTTGGAATATTACGACAACAGCTGATGAATACGTTAAATGCGTGTGGTATAGCAGCGGTGTGAATTAATATTACTTAAAAATCCTTTTTAATAAGTTAATAAGTTGGGTTAAATAAATTGGGGCAAGTAATAAAGCAGATACACTGGTGGTAGGACCTCTTGTCCGAACGGGTAGGTACCACCACCCCGCCTATTTCTGCCGTGAAGCAGTAATGTGTTTCGGTTTGAAGGGTGGGGTAGCCATTGTAACTATAGTTGAGACCTTAGAACTTATATCTCAAGGTAGGTGGCGCATTAACATTGTAGATTTCTATGGACTTCAGTAACCACTTAGCTCCAGGTGAACTGTGAGCACGTCTACATAACTAAGCAAAAAAAAAAAAAATTTAAGAATGTCGAGTAAGGACCATCTGTATCTATAAAAAACAACTTCAGGTCCCCTAACAATACATTTTTATAAATTGATTGACTAAAATACGTATTATATTATAATACATTACTTACAACTTCATAATTATGACAAAGATTGGAATGATTGGATGTCAAAACTCGGTATTTAAATAAACAATATTATTTGCTCATCAAAAGAATAAATCTGCAATTTTATTGCAACAGCTCATATTTTAATCCAGTGTCAAGTCAATTTCCTGTGTATCTATATATTAATCCGTGAAGCAAAAACTTTATACCCCTTTTTACTAAAATTGCGCAGATGGAAGAGTATGAAATTTCCCACACGTATAGAGAATATAGAGAAGGAGTGCAGAAGGCTAATGTTATTTTTAAATTATGCATAAAAAATACATTAAAACAATAAAAAAAACATTACCCACACTACCATGTATTTAACACCCACACGCATATATACTATTTTGTTTATTGTAAAAGTGTGTGGTCATATTGGGAATAGATTAATATTTTTTGTCGTTAATATTATTTATCCATAGCTTAGCTTTGGCGAAATCTTTGATCATAGAAGTACAGTTTTTAACTATAGAACCATAATAATGTTCAAACTTATAATTTAAATTAATAATTATGGTCGAATTTCGACCACTGGGCGACCACTAGTTTAAATAAAAATCAAGTTCGATTTTTTATTAAAAACTACTCTTAATAAATTAAGACATGCACCAAAGTATAAGAACGTCAATATAAGTAGAAGTGAACGTATGAGCTAATTCAATGGATGATCTTTAACTAAGTATCGTCTTGTCGTGACCTGGAATTCTGTTCAAAGGTTGCGGTATACATGCTCGAAAACATCTTATAATTGAAAAATAAATCCATCAGAAACTTCTTGTGCGTTTACAAAAACAAAATATAGTAAATTTATAAGTTCTCTTTAGATTATAAATCTTTCAAATAACAGATAAACAATAATATAGAAAAACAGTTTTACCAATGACAAGTTAAATGTATCGTCCGCCATTTTGAATTTATTCAAAAAATGAATCGAAGTTTTCTCAAGCGCCATTAAATATTATTATTTTTTCTGAGGTTCAATGCAACAAGTTGACACAACTCAGAAGGGTGAAAAAGAAAAAAAAACATTTAAAAGTACAAAATAAATACAAAAATGATCTCAATTCTGAACAATGTGACTCTTAAACGTGTAATTAATATTCCATGACGCGGCAAGGCTTTGTTTACTACCGTAACATCGATAATAAGCGTATAAATATAATACATTTGTATACGTGATTTGAACATTATGATTTTGAGTTTTTTACTAATATATTTACAACTTAATAAAATTGACATAAGTTTTTATTGTGTTGTTTAAAAATAATAGATTTTTAACGATAAAACAGCACTGTATTTATTTTTGTGATTTTCGCTTAGTAGCCCTGAAGGTTTTAAGATATCCTATTCTCGCAAATCCGTTCAGTAGGTATATTGCAAAATAGTTTCGTTTGAACTTTTATTAATTGGCAAATTTGTTTTCTATTCGTGTAATTAAATTCTAAGTAATGTTATTATATTTTTATAATCATAGAACTAATGTTACTTTGTTTACTAATTTTTTACGTTTGTTGTTACAGGTAAAACTTCGAATCCAAAATGGTCAATTCAAACTTTTTACAGCACGGTATTTACTTAAATTATAATTTTTCTTTTCCTATTAATCTATCAACTAGGTTTATAATTATTTTTCTTATATCTATAATGATTGGCCATCGTATTCAAGAACTACTAATTCAAGAACTATCTAGGATTTAAAGTAATATAAGATACAAAAACCCTTTGATTGGTCGTTCTTTCTAATCATGCAATGGAATTCAGGGGTCACCTGCGCTTAGCGTTAGTCGTAGCGGTAATGTGATTTATGCTACAATTTCGATAATTTAATAGTCAAAATAGATTGAAGTCGTCGTAGAAGTATAGGGATTGGAGAAGCCCGGTATCTTCGACACTTATCTGCTGAAGAACAGCCGAAAATTAGACAATCACGCGGCGGTAGCTGTGATAGAATACAAAATATTTGACAGCTTCCTGAATCGCGCTAACGACATTTTCAAAGTAACTTTCATATACGCAAGTTCCGAACAAATGGACCACCCCCTCAGACACAGTCCACTGAGTTTCTCGCCGAATCTTCGCAGTGGGTCGCGTTTCTGATCCGGTGGTAGATTCTGCGAAGCACGGCCCTTGCTAGGGTTCGTGGTAGCAACGTCGTCAGGCTTGGAGCCCCGTGAGCTCTCCTACTAGTTAAGGTTACGCTGGTATAGCCTCTCAAGGCTCTCAGCTAGGTAGGAAAAAAAAATGTACCGTCGGTCTACTGAGCAATTTCTGGAAGAACAGTTGTTTTCCGTTAACTCAAAAAATCATTTAAAGATCTACAAGTCCTCTGCTAGTTCGAAAGTTTCATCACGATAACATTTTCTAATCGTGGCTATCCTATATTAAATCTAACCGATGCACAAAGCCGTGCCACATACTTTTGTCAAAGTTCAAGACCCGACAAATTTAAAATTCTCAACAGATTTTTGCTTACGTAACCGTTAATGGTCATGCGATCGACTCATTACACGAACTCCGCGAATGAATTTTAAGCTATTTGGTAATATAATTATCAAATAGTTTGTTGTTATTGTAAATGTAGTAATAACTTTGTAAGTGATTAGATTTAGTTTTGAGCGATATTCGTGTTTACAAGTCTTGAGGTAATCAAACGTTATCAACGAAATTTGAAAGAATGTTCTAGAAAGTTCTATGCTTATTTTAAGAAAAATAACTTAAGCCTAATGATTTTTTTGGGGTACAGGTTTATTTTAAATATTATTAATAGCTCACAACTGACCCAGTGTTAAATGATTACCGGAGCTCAAAGATATTTTTTCTTTAATCTTTATTGCAAATATAGAACAAATTGCGAACTTAATGCGTACCTTTTTAATCTACGATCCGGTCACAACATACAAAACGTAAGGCAACGCTTAAGGGGCGAGATATGAAAAAACTAATTATTGCCAAAGTTCGAGGTCTCAACTATTTAGATATGTCTGTCCGATTCTTAGATCTATTTAGCTTAATACGCGACATTTATCTTTGTAATTAAAGGTCCGTTTTATATTAGTATCAACAATTCGATATTTTTAATCGCATTCAAATAGCTAAAGAAGTTTTTTGTCATGACATGTTTTCCAATTTGTTTATTTTCTATTTTATTGCTTAGATGGGTGGACGAGCTCACAGCCCACCTGGTGTCAAGTGGTTACTGGAGCCCATAGACATCTACAACGTAAATGCGTCATCCACCTTGAGATATAAGTTCTAAGATCTCAATATAGTTACAACGGCTGCCCCGCCCTTCAAACCGAAACGCATTACTGCTTCACGGCAGAAATAGGCGGGGTGGTGGTACCTACCCGTGCGGACTCACAAGAGGTCCTACCACCAGTAATAATCTATAAATGGCTCTCCTGTAAAGTTGCAAAAATATCGCTTAAACCAAATAACCTTTCACGCCTCCATATATATCTATACTATTATCACAATATTTATTATACATTATCTTATCTTATACCTTTAAACGAGCAATTCTTATATATTAATATATACTTATATAATCTGAATCTCGGAAACGGCTCCAACGATTTTCATAAAATTTAGTATACAGGGGATTTCGGGGGCGATAAATCGATCTAGCTACGATTTATTTTCAGAAAAAGTTGTTTTATTCGTATTTTCAATAATCAACTCTTCCCGACATCTATTGACGAATAATAATACTATTTTTCTTAATTGAGGGCAACTAACCGCTTTAAAGACACAACAAGATGGCGTTATCAAAAAAAAATCGGTCATCGTCTAGTAAAATATGATAATCAACAGTAATAATCAACTGTTAAATATTTCGCAAATGAAAACAAAACAAAAACATATCGTGACCAACGTATTATGTAAGATGAGTCAAATCATTCAGCAAATGAGCACGTCAGGTACGCGAGACCTATAATTATAGAACCTATGGATTTATTGCTTGACCCCTTAAAATTGTGAAATTTAACTGTGCAACGAACGCTTTGAAGAATACTGAATATTTCTCTGAAGTAATTGGAAGTTAATGTTGAATGTGTTATTCGCTTCTCATAATTACCGGGTTGCATACAGTTCTCACACTTGGTTAAGCGCTTAAGTGTCTAACACTTAACTATTTAACTACTCGATAAATTATTAAGGTAAATCTAAGTATATTTCAATTTAATTTTTTAGAACGAAGTTCCTTATGGGACGATATGGAGCGGTACCCTAACCGGGAAAAAACGTCCGTAACGTAAGATTTATCATTGTGAATAAAATAAAGTTGATAACTTTGTAAAGTAGTTTTTTAATAACAAATCATAATAAAAAATGTATACCCGAATAATTATTTTTTTATACCTTGAATAGAACTTAAAATTAATATTTTTAAATTAAGGAACTTCGTTCCTATCCGGTGTCCCACGACACCACACATCTTTTTTTTACGTTTTTTTCGTGCCTTTATAAATTGATGCATCACTAATGTATGTCTTCGAATACGACTAAATGAAAAAAATAATTTTTATCAATTTACTAGCTGTACCCGTCCGCTTCGCTTTAAAATTAACATTATAATTTCTCACCCCCACAAAGATTCTCATCATTAACGCCCCCGCAACTGGTGTAGGGAGCCCAACACTCATACAAATATTAGCCTATTCATTAACTACATGTATTTTCTACATGGATACCAAGTTTCAAGTTAATCGGATGCACGGTTCAGTAGTTATAACGGAACATCCGCAAAAACCACTGTAGATTTATATATTAAGTATATAGATTATTTATAGAAAACCCTTTTCGTTAAATCTTCAAAAACATAAAAACAAATAAGATAAATTCGGATTTAGATACTTAATTTCGTGTTAAACAGATAAAGCTAAGTTAAATAGCAGACGAAATTACTTAAATAGCAGAACAAAAGCCGACAAGACACCACGATTAATATGTCTGTTGCTTCAGACGGCCGAAGCTCTGTAGCCTTAAGTATTGCGAAACAAACGTACCTACATCTTGTAGTTCCACACGAAATCGATGTTACGAAAACGTTTAAGCAGTTTAAAATAAGTGGTCTTCGAAGGCAGATGAGTAAAAGACCGCACCCGTTGATATGGCAATGCCAGGGACATTGTTTAGTGTCCGCAAGAGACGTTTTATCGATTTTATTATAATCGTTTATAGAGTTTCGGTACGGCAAACTCTTTAACCAAAAAATCGATGTCTGTTTCTTATCGATTTATGAATTGTAATATTAAGATCGATTATTCAAAGAAATCTAATTATTTATTAATTTGGGAAACCAACAGTACAAATTAACATAATATTTACAAAAATAGCTAAAGCAATGACTAGATATGTTTCCACGATCAAAACATACATATAAGAACAGAATGAAAAAAAAAGAGAAATTTAAAAATTTAAGTTTACACAAATAAACAAAATAAAGCAACCCAATACGCACATATTAGTACATCAACATAAACTATAAAACTTAATAATACTCATTGGACCAAATCACCTTAGAAAAAAACTTTTCGACCACAGCTTCCCTCTGTGCAGCCACGGCTTTATATCGCAGATCTGTACTCAGCTATGGAATATGAATGAATCTGTATTCTTTCTCAAAATGAAAATGGCTTACATACCAATTCTGGTCTAAATCAATTTAATAGATTAGGTATCAAAACGTAACTGACAGAAAGAGTTAATTTTGTGCTAATAATATTATTTGCGGTGTAAATTTTAATTCATTTTACTAATTAATAAAAAAAAACCTTTACCGTTACATTTTTTTGTAACAATCGATTATCACGAATGAAAGCTTTTTTTCTGGTACAAATTAAGCTGCCTTGCATCCCAAGTCGCTCAATAAAACCGCCTTGCTAAAAACAGGTTGAAAAAAGTTAAGTTTCACTAGATGTCATGAAGGTCTTCGAATCTGACTATTTTGATGATGAAGATAAAAATGATCATTCAATGCATTATTTGTTTTTTTTTAATTGATTTAAATATACGAATTCGAAGTTTAGTAAGTCAATACAAATTGTGATTCTGAAATAACCGCTAGTAAACAATCACTGTCCTTTTGGATTTGTGGCATTAAACGGACACGGAGAGGACGCATCGCAATGTCGCTGTGAACGTGCGACATTTTCAACTATGTGACTTGAAAGTCTAACTTCGAATTTATCGAGCGCTTTTTCAGAGATGCATCGATGCAAGCGTCGACTTCCACATCATACTGCATTGTAAGACTAATCTTACAATGCAGTATGATGTGGAAGTCGACGCTCAGAAAATTAAGCCCGTTGTGATAATGTTTTTCGATCACTTGCAAGTGCGTACAAAGTCACTGCATAGTGAGAAATGTCAAATTCAACTTAATGGACTGTCCTCAGTATATTAGGTCTGGTCAGTTAATATAATATCGGATTACCTACGCACACCTTACAAGTTGCGGGGCCATTATGAATCATCTATTCGTAATTATCGCCACCCTTGTGCTTAGTGCGAGTTTTTTAACGTACTCCAGTAATAGCGCCCCTAGCGGCAAACTTAGGCAAAAAACTACAAGACTTACTCTTCAAATGTCACACGTCATCCACAGATTTACTGACACTGGACATAAGTCATTGTCTATTGAACGAGTCAATAACAAGTCTACCCATAAACAATTACGATCGCAGCGCAGGTAATTTATCTGACGTTTCCAATCTAATATATCACAGCTATTTCCATTGATGCTCCGGTATATGATTAAACCAACTTAAATTGGTTTAATAATCGTCCAAAAAAAAACCTTTAGGCACGAACCGCAAAACGGTCGTGCAAAGTCATAAATATCAGTTACATAACGTACAATCGAGTATCGTATCGATACCGAATGCGATATGACGAGTCGATACCAGTATACTTAAAGATTCAGACGTTACGAATTCAGATTTATTGTTGGGAACGATGTTAATGATGATTATTATCGGCTTTGTGTTCGTATTCATTTTGGATATGCCATTACGCCGTTTAAGGATATTGCCGCTTAAGAAACAAATTTACCCAATGTTTTTATTTTTAAATACAATCTATATATTAAAGAAGGAAGTTTGTATGTTTGTTAATCGATTACGGGAAATCAGCGGGACTCAAACACGAGTTTTTATGTTTGTCACTGGGTCATGGGAAATCAACAGTACTCAAACCCAAACGTCGTGGTATAATAACCAATATCAATAACTACACGATTCTGTGCATGCATTCATATTTGGCCTGGCTAATGCCTTCTATGTTTAAAGAACAGACACGAACGGAAGGTCCTATGTCTTTAGTCATTTGGCACTGGTTAGTGCTTGCATTTCTTCGAGCGCATCCAGGCATATTAGGATTTATAATTGACGCAGCGTAGTTGGAACCGGGAGATCCTCAGGAGGACAGTTCGGTTGCCAGGTTGTTGCACTATTAGCACCACCCAGGAGTCACGTGTAGGGTAGCGGTGGGTAATCTCCTACGGACGTTATGCAACTTCGACCCCTGTTTCACAAACTGTAAATTTAAATTATAACCACGCAGTGTAAATGAATGCCATACGATAAAATAAATAAACTACACGATCAATAAGACGAAACGAAGAGCTACCTTGGAGTGACTGCGTGATTTGTATGATTGCTTCGCGACAGGAATAGCCCGTACGGATACCACGATGGTCTGACTTGGTGCTTTGAATAGGAAGTTTCCTATGTATCCCAATGGTGGTTGATGATGGAAGTCAGTAATGCCAAGAGCAAAGCCAAGCCTTTGCCTGCCTGGGAGGACTACGTTGAAAACGAATTCAAAGATTTAACAGCTTGACAATGAGAAGAAGACAACGAAGGGAAGGCTTATCCCTCAGCCAGATACTACGTGACGAAAAGAATCTATCAATGTGTATCTACCGATGTACCAATTAGATTCGCAAATAAATAAATCTTTAGCCGCGAATATAGGAATTGGGTCACATTTTTTTAATCTTTTTTTTATTGCTTAGATGGGTGAACGAGATCCCAGCCCACCTGGTGTTAAGTGGTTACTGGAGCCCATGGACATCTACAACGTAAATGCGCGATCAACCTTGAGATATAAGTTCTAAGATCTCAGTGTAGTTACAACGGCTGCCTCATCCTTCAAACCGAAACGCATCCGCGAATAAAGGAATCGCGAAGGAATCGGAGCTTTTACTGTATTTTGTTTTCTAAATGTTTTTTCGTGAAAAGAAATTCATAAATGCTTAACTTGCACTTCACTGTGACGCCTCAATGGATGCTACGTACATGTTATTGGTATTCAAGATTTATGGTTTCGAAAACACGCGTCAGGGCGCTTTTCAAATGCTAGATGATGACCAAGCTTTGTCGGTTTTTTTTTTATAACGCCATCTTGTTGTGTCTTTAAAGCGGTTAGTTGCCCTCAATTAAGAAAAATAGTATTATTATTCGCCAATAGATGTCGGGAAGAGTCATAAAGTTGATTATCCATAAAGTTGATTATTGAAAACACGAATAAAACAACATTTTCTGAAAATAAATCGTAGCTAGATCGATTTATCGCCCCCGAAATCCCCTGTATACTAAATTTTATGAAAATCGTTGGAGCCGTTTCCGAGATTCAGATTATATATATATATATATATATACTTCACTTACATTTTTTAATATTTGAAAATTCGCGCCTGGTCGTCCGAATTCTCGACAACATCCGATCACCCGAGTATGTGAATCAGGTAAATCTACATACGAAACGCTACATACAAACGAAGATTAATCTGATTTACGCGACAATGCAAATGCTTTTTGCAATTCTCATTGTAACAGTATGAGACCATTAAATTCTCTCACGTCAGATCGATATTAAGTATACTCATTAATTATGCTAACATTGTAAGGTGATATGTTGGGTAAAACTATATTTATGGGCTTAAGAATATTTAATTAAGTTTTTTCTCATTACCTCTATGTTCTGACGTTGATAATCTTAAATAAGAACGAAAAGCAGTCGACGTCGCCCCAAACACGTCATTTCGGATCCTCCCGATCCACTAACGGTGCTTTTAGGTACCTCAAGCACCGGTCATCGTCCTCGTCGAACCCGTCACTTGCGATGAGGGGCTCGACGAGTAAACTAACCCTCAGACACAGCCCACTGAGTTTATCGCCGGATCTCCTCAGTGGGTCGCGTTTCCGATTCGGTGGTAGATTCTGCGAAGCACGGCTCTTGCTAGGGTTCGTGTCAGCAACAACGTCAGGTTTGAACCCCGTGACCAACCCGGTGACGCTGATATGGTCTCTCAAGACCATCAGCTTAGGTAGCAATAAAAAAAACATCATGGAACACACGACAGCTACACGGCAAAACTAGGCGGCTTCGGTGGCTTAATACCTTTTGAAGGTCTTGATATCTCACTGCTTGTACCGTAAAATCAGTTCATTTGTTAGTGTGTCAGGGTCTGTGTCCTGACCGGTCCGACTGGTTCGGCCATCCCGCCGCCATTACATCACATACGAATCAATTGTACAACAGAAGCGGACATTTAACTTATTTTAATCATCTATACAATAATGGGCTACCTACTGTGAACTTACTGTTAAATTCACATACTAAGCGTGTTTTTATTTTTTTATTGCTTTAATGGGTGAACGAGCTCACAGCCCTCCTGTTGTTAAATGGTTACTGGAGCCCATAGACATCTATAACGTAAATGTGCCACCCACCTTGAGATATAAGTTCTGAGGTCTCAAGTATAGTTACAACGGCTGCCCCGCCCTTCAAACCGAAACGCATTACTGCTTCACCTGCCGTCAGTGCATACCCGGGCGGACTCACATGAGGTCCTACCACCAGTAAGTTAAATCATCTTTACAATAATGTTGTACCTACTAAGAATTAGTTGTTAAATTCTCATGATAATGTAGCGTGTGTGTCACATGATGACCATGATGTAAATACAGCACCGGGGGTCCGATTTCGAATTCCGCTCGGAGTATCTTGCGAGGGGGGGAAAGCTATCGGGTTTAAGAGACATTTTTAAAACTTTACAAGAGAACGATTTGAAGTTTAAAATTTGGAAAAAATATCATAACAAAAAAAACCCATCTTCAGCTATTATTTGAAAGCTTATTTGAAGTTAAATTTAAGACATCGAATTGTTGAGCTAATATTAAGTAAAAGAGACCTCTTAAATACAAAGATAAATGTCGCGTATCAACCGAAATGTCGCTTAGACCAGATAGCCTTGAAAGGCTGAAAACCAAATACTGTTTTTGTTGCACACTCCTGGTATGTACTCTAATATATTTGCAGAATTCATAACACAAACAAAACCTTGTCTTGGGCCCGTTGGATCAGAAATGTTTATAATTATTTTGTAAATAAAAAAATGTAAACTAACTAACTATAATAAAAAAAATTCAATCTAAAAACTATTTATGATAGATCTCAATTAAACTAAAACGATTATCATTCAATCAATATTTATGTGAATAAATTATGATTTATGTGTAAGTCACTAAATAAATTCGAATAATCCTAACATATTATAGTTTCAAGCTTCACCGATCAAACCGGATTATGTAATAATAATATGTGCATTAGCGTATAGTCTATCTATGGTTTACTCGTCTTCTATTTACGCTCAAATGACGTCATAGGCGTTGAGGTTGCGGTCAACCCTGTTTAGTAAAATAAACGCGGCTATTTTAAAAAAAATGAATGGTTTGCTTACACTCTTCTTGGTTTCTTTAAAGAACAATATAAGAATTAGTATTTAATATCTGTTACATTTATATCGTATGTAAATATAAATAATTCTCAAGGAAAAACAAAAATTAACTCGCCTTTTCTAAATAACAATTAAATTGTACGTTATTATTATTTCTCTGCGCAGTTAAGAAGAAATAATATAAACAAAACATAACATTCAAATTGTTTACATGTAAAATAAATTATTATCATAAATACATGTCAAGATTCATTCACTTGAAAAATCATAAGTTAACGAACAAATAAGTTCCGCATTTTGACTTGGTATCTCCGGGTGTGGACCGTGAACTTACAGCATTGGTGTTCGACTTAGTCAAAAGGTCAAATCTATGTTTAAAAATACGTTAACTTGCCATTGGCAGAAAACAGAATTTTATCATCAAATTTGGTACCTGTATCAAGCGTTTTTAAGCCACATTCAACACTTAGAATTAAACATTGCCGACAGAGCAGTCAATGAACTAACCTTAACCTTTTTTTTATCTTTTCCAGGTCCCCATGAAGCGGTTGTCATGCGCATAGCGACGCTGATTGCACTCGTGCAGGTAATAAATCACTTTTTTTTTTTTTTTTTTTATAACAAGTAAGAGGCAAACGAGCAAGACGGGTCACCTGATGGTAAGTGATTCACCGCCGCCCACGGTCACCAGCGTTTACGCCAGTGCGTTGCCTACCCTTCAGATAAGAATATGCTCTTTTCTTGAATAACCCAATGTCGCAGTTGTTGGGGAAGACCGCTGATGGCAACGAATTCCAGAGATTTACTGTGCGTGGCAGAAAACTGTTTTTAAAACGCATTGTAGTGGAACGCCAACCATCCAGATGGTGCGGATGATAGTTCCGGCGAGACGATCGGTTGCGAAAATCAGCGGCTTCTATTAAATTGAACAACTCCTCGGAACACTCCCCATTGTAAATTCTGTAAAGTATGCATAGGGAAGATAAATCCCTACGCAGTGCCAAAGGATCTAGCCGATCGGTAAGTACAGGATCGTCGACAATCCGAGATGCCCTACGTTGAATTCGGTCAAAGGGAGATAGCTGATAACCCGGAGCCCCGGCCCAAAGGTGGCAACAATACTCCATGTGAGGCCGCACCTGCGCCTTATACAGCTTAAGGCGGTGAGCCGGCTTGAAGTACTGTTTGGCCCTGTTGAGTACTCCGAGTTTTTTGGAGGCCATTTTAGCCTTGCTCTCCAAATGACCGCCAAACTGGACAACACTCGAAATGTCTACGCCCAGAATGCCTATGTTCGGCTTGGCACAAAGGTGAGTGTTTCCGAAGAGTGGCGATGCGACAAAGGGGGCTTTTTTAGCGGTAAACGCGCAAACTTGAGTCTTAGAAGGGTTAAACTGGACTAGATTTAGTCCCCCCCAATCGGAAATCTTCACAAGGGATGATTCGATTTCAGACACAAGTTTGTTCCGACACTCATCGACGTGATCCCGAGAGATATTGCTGCGGCCGAAATACAGTGCATCCACGGTACTGTCATCCGCATAGCAATGAATGCCACTGGTATGCAACAAATCATTGATATGCAGAATGAACAATGTCGGGGATAACACGCAGCCTTGGGGAACACCAGCATTTACGGTCCGGGGGTCCGAGCATGAGCCGTCTACGACGACTTTAACTCTCCGTTCCGCAAGGAAACTGCCGATCCACCTACAAAGTCTCTCAGGAAGCCCATAGGAAGGAAGCTTCGATAGTAAGGCTTTATGCCAAACCCGATCGAAGGCTTTCGCAATGTCCAAACTAACGCCTAGTGCCTCACCCCTACTCTCAACCGCCTGCGCCCAACGGTGAGTTAGTAAAGCCAAAAGATCACAAGCTGATCGGCCTTTGCGGAAGCCATATTGGCGGTCGCTGATCAGCTGGTGCTCTTCCAGGTAGCCCATGAGCTGGCGGTTGATTATGGATTCCATAATTTTGGAGAGCAAGGAGGTGATAGCGATAGGCCTGTAGTTGGACGGATCTGAGCGGTCGCCTTTTTTAGGGATCGGGTGTACTAGAGCCGTCTTCCATGAATGTGGGACAACGCCGAGGACATAAGAGTGTCTGAATAAGCGCGTTAAAACCGGTGCCAGCTCTGGAGCACACACCTTCAGCACAATAGGAGATATTCCATCGGGCCCACTCGACTTGTTGACATCCAGGGAGAATAGTGCTTTCCGCACAGCACACTGTGTGAAGCGGACGTCCGCCATTGTGGTTTCACACCTCGGGATGGTAGGAGGAGTGTTCCCCCTGTCGTCAAGAGTCGAGTTTTCCGCAAAGATAGAGCCAAGAAGATCGGCTTTCTCCCTTGCGGAATAGGCCAATGAACCATCCTCCCCACGCAAAGGTGGAAGCGTCGACCGACAGAAATTACCCTGGACAGCCTTGGCGAGAGACCAGAACGCACGAGAGCCAGATGGCAGGCGCGCCAGTCTCTCGCCAATTCTCCCAACGTAATTTGACTTTGCCAATGCAATTTGCTTCTTAAAGAACCTGGAAGCAGGAACTTAATACATAAATCATTAATAAATGATATTGTTTGTTATAGAGTTCAGCTAAGATCTTTTGAGACAGATAAATAAAAGTCTCTCTGATAGTAATATGATGTCTTCGTCTGACAGATGGCTAGTTTAATTAAAAAGTTTAGCTTTATTTAATAGACATAGAATAAGCGCTAATTCAGACACTGTAGGCCACGATGGGTTACTCTTCCTTTATTCAAGTATGGCAATTTGCTTCACGCGCCGCCATTGCTGCCAGTGTCGAGTTTATATAAATCTTCAATTTAAACACATACTATGTAATGATATAAAGCGAAATTATATGAAGCTGATTGATTTGAGACTTTAATCAATTAGGATATAATTAAATAAAATTACGGAGACTATTTCTGTGCACGTTTTGGGAGAACCTGAGAAGCTACGTCCGCCATCTTTGTTTCATTTTCCGACATTCATGCCCTTTTACAGATGCTAAAAAGTTAATAAATAACCGTTATTTATACATTTAAATCTGAAAAAACGATAAATTATCAAAATCAACAAAACTGCACAATTTCTCTAATCGCGTACCCGCCAAATAGTTGTACAGACAAACCATAGAGGTAACAAAACATATAAACCACGGATTGAATTTCAGCATCACTTTTAATTTGAGGTTGAAGTTGAAATTATATGTAGGTGAACCAATTGCCGAGGTTAGGAAATAGAAATACTGACTACAATTGTTACACTACAGTCCTAAACGTTGAAAATTAGAAACGATTTGTAATTTGGCACAACATACTTCGCTTATTTTAAAAGGTTAATGTAACAAACGTGTAACTAATGTTACTGCGTAAAGTGATTTAACTGACGAAAGGTTAAAGATCAAACAGCCAATTAGATGCCCATTTAAATTTTCAACGAATTCCCTGTTGCCAACATCAAAATGTATAAAAACTTTATTCTTTAAAATCGATTACCTACTGAGCACAATTATGAAATTTGCATTTTACCTCGTTTCATATTGACTAATGTAAATACTATTCAAATAAGACAATAGATTAACAAATATCTATGAATATTCATATAAAATAATGCTTCCTCTTACGTCTGGACAGATTTTATCAAACCGCTCAAATAGCTTTCTTACCTATAAGAAAAGTAATGTGTTTATTTTGAATTGATTAATGATAACGTGATGATAACAACTGACGACTGATGCGTGATCAAGTTTTTCTTTTATTGGTCTTGCTTAGTGTAGGACATCACGGCCCACGTGATGTTAAGTGATATCGACACCCAAGTTACAGCGTGGTCGCCCACCTCGAGATTTCAGATATGAGTCTCAATTGTGAAACTAGTTAAAGAAATTACTAGATAACACTTTCCCACGACATTTTATTCGGGGATTAAACTGAAGAAGTTGCAAACCAATGACCAAAGAAGCGCTAATTTAATATCGAGGTTTTATTTGGATTAAGTGCTCTGAGGATACCATCATCTTGTTTTTACCATCGCACCGCCCGCCACCAGAGTAGAGTTCATCCATACTACCTGGAGCCAATGCGTTCATCCACAGTGCGATTCCAGAGATCTTTTTTGCCCCGTACTATCCGGCTTTGGAATGAGTTCCGCTCCACGGTGTTCCCCGAGCGCTATGACATATCCTTCTTCAAACGAGGCTTGTGGAGAGTACTTAACGGTAGCCAGCGGCTTGGCTCTGCCCCTGGAATTGATGAAGTCCATGGGCGACGGTAACCATTCACTATCAGGTGGGCCGTATTCATCTGCCTACAAGGGCAATAAAAATTTTTTGGATTATTTAATTCCTTTTGACGGGTAGATAAACTCATGGCGGACTTGAAGCTGTGATAGGAACCCAAATTCATCACAAAGATGAACGTCGCTAGTCACCTTGACGCCTGTATGAATTTTAATGTATCAATAGCTGTTTATCTTTATTTGGCAGCCGGTACAGATCACTACTAAGTTTAATAATAGCTCAGACATAAACAGCACGGCAACCATTGACGGCAACCGTCTCGTGGCCGTATTCATGAAAAGATATTGAAATTTAAATCGTTTATTAACATCTTGTAAAACAACATTCTAACAAAAATGTTTTCATAACATCAACCTTTTTTTAAATTATGAGGAAACAAACGTGAGAGCGGTACATACATTGCACATTGTTTTGTATTTTGAACAATAAATTAGAGATCTCACTGATAAATAACATTACAATTAATTCGGATCTCAGGGAACGAACATTGCACCACGCTAATATGATTTGATAGGCTGCAAATTAGCAATAAGCGCCTATCTGACAAATTTATCTGTCTGACTATCGTGATACGCTAGCGACAGAGTGAATCATTCAAGTTCGAGACATAATAAACATAATTTATTTACCGTAGGTATGCACCTATTGCCTGTACCTAATGCTTTATTATTACGTACCTATATCTGCAGACAACGCTATCACTAAAACCAACTTGTTTAAGATTAGTAGAGTAGGTAGGTACTCATGTCATTTGCCCAGTGAGAACAATGAACCAAGAGTTGATTTCAACTAACAATATATTATTATGTACATATTCCATAAGCTTCAATGCGAGAAATTGAACCAACACACAATACATAAAAGAAAATAAAATAGAAATCCCGACTGCACTACTGACTAAAATGCGAAATAATATTACTATATTATAGACAGAACTTATTTATCCTTTTTTTGTTCCCGACTGCAAAATAATTAAAATAAAATAGAAATTGGTGATCAAAACATTTTAAATTATGTTCAATTAATGTGGTCGTTATTAAGTAGGTATAGGTCATGGAGTTAAACTAACTCTATGGTATAGGTACTTAATATTATATCCTCCATGATTCTAAAGCGTAAAAAATTAAAATTGATGGTGCTGTACCAAAGATGGCGTTTCTGGCTTTCTTGAAAGTCATGCATTTTATGTTCCTCCCTTCCCCCACAAATGCCCACAATAGGTACCTATTAGTTATTTTGGTAACTTGCTTCTTCAAAAAATGGAGTTTAATTTTAATTTTAATTCTCGGATGGAATTTCAAAAATAATAATGTAGTCCTGAGGTAGACACCGATATGACTCTGCCTTTGACATCGTTGATGTTCTGGGGCCAGGGTGTTCTATCTCCATCAGGTGGGGTGCAACATAATACACATAAACTAGTATTAGAAAAGCAACTTGAGAAATGTTTACGGGCGTGAGCCACTAGATGGCTTCGCTTCGATTAGTTTCTTATTGCTACTGTAGATGGCAGTAACATACTACTTATCCTATAATTTGTTTTGAAGGATTTTGCAAATTTTCAGGAACCACTAATTGATAAAATTTAATCAATTTGTCTATAACAAATAAAGACTTGTATGATTTATTATTTTTTATTTTTCTGTGTTTAGGTACACAATAATTAAATGTCTTATCTTTAACAACATTTAGGCTTAGGGGCATACGCTACAAGATGTCGATAGTTTCCATACAAAAAAATATATAACCTATACATAGTATCGCAGTTTTAGGCAAGAAACGAAAAACAATTTACATATTAAATACCTCAATTTATAGATATAACAACAAACTTAAATTAAAGACTACGTAAAAATTAAAAATATTATCTAATTTAATCAATATGTAAATTTTCACAGCTGTCGCTCGCTACAGCTGTTTCAGACGAGTTCAACACCCTCACAGCGGCTGAGTTGAACCTACAGCTCTCTCCTGAAAATGCCCTGTCTCCATTCTACGAGAGCTCTGAGGAAGGTGTCACCTTTGTCAGAGGCTCGAGAGCAGCCGACTCGCCATTGTCACCAGACATAGATGTTCAATGTTCAAATGATTATATCGATGTGACAGTAGAATTTTCGGATATTTATGATGGAATTATTTATAGTAAAGGATATTTGAGCGACCCTAAGTGCAAGTAAGTTCTACTTTCTATGTTCTATATGTAAACACCCAGTATAAATTTTGTGGATAGCTAATAGTCACCAAAGGATACAGGAAATGGAAATTGCTCATCAATTTTCATCAGTAAAAATGAAATGCTATCCAAACTAAAGACATCTCTCAATTATGTCTTATTTCCAATTATTAAGTGTTAGAGTTTCGATCCGAAGAATAAGAAAACCATATTAGGGTGCTACTGACACTTTAGTTCATGTCTTAAAAATGAGAAGATGTTTAAATATCTGTAATAAAGCAAAAATAAAAGTCATTACCTAGCTGTTATTCAGCTGTTTTTTTTTTGTTTTGTTTATTAGCCATTGACAAGCTCTAGTTTATGAAAAAAATATTTAGAAATAGTCTTCTGTTTTCATCATAAGTCAATACAAACAAAAAAGTTAATGTAACACATAAAATGAATATAAAACTTTGTGTTTCGCTGATGATACAGTTACCGTTCAATAATTATAATTGAATTGCAAATCATTAGACACACACAATTCAATTTAAAACAATAGTAAAGGATTTTTCTTATTGAATTGTACTACATATTAATTTCTATTAATAATTTTGCAGATATGTGTCACTGGGAGGCAGCCAATCTAGGTACTCATTCCGAGTTCCCTTAAATGGTTGCGGCTCTAGACCTCTCTGCAATGCTTGCGGCACTATCGACAATGTTCTCGTTTTCCAGGCTGATGACTTCATCCAGGGCTCAGCTGACTTTGCCCGAAAGGTCAGATTGATTTTTGATCAACTAAAGAGTATTCTCATAAACTAGCTTGGAAAATATTACCTAAAATGCAACCTGATTCTGTCCCATATTTAATGAATTTGAATTTTCTATGATTACAATTATGCTAAGGAACTTGCTTTAGAACCCACAAATTGACTTATCTATTAGAACTTCAACATATACATAAAATCCAGTAAATTATCAATCACACATTTTACTATCAAGACTTAACAGAAATAATTATAACTCTAACAAATTACTGAAAAGTGATTTGAAAAGTGAAATACATTCATATTAAACTTATTAATAGGGGTCCCATTCGCCGGGAGGAGAATTGACACATTCAAGCAAAATATAATAATTTCAAACTTGGTTCATGAATTAGGAATCAGTGAACACCCAACAAGGTGCAGTATAACATAGAAAATGCTCCCTTTCTAAAAATTTAAAATAATATTCCCAGATATCATGTGTTCGAACAACCCTAGAAGTATCTGCTGGATCAGATGGCAGTGCAGGTGCTGGAGCTTTAGCAGTTAGAGATGAACATACTCTAAAACTGAAGCCATTTATGGTTGACATGTTAGATATAGTTGCTGTCCAAGGACCAGCTGGAGGTGTCGAGTGCTGGATGGATATACAGAAGGGAGTGTTCCCTAATGTGAGTATAGTATGCTAGTATATTTTTAATAGTGTACTGAAACTGCCGTTATTACTTTAGTACCGTCACCCATCTTGAGACAAAAGTACCAATTGTAGGAAAATGTAATAGAATGACTTGTCCTTTTTTAAGACTTAGATTGGTGGACGGGTATCGCCTAGATGTCTAATACTTGGTGGTTGTAATGGTTACCGGAGTCAATGGACATCAACAGTTTAAATGCCACCAGACAGCATGAGATTTAAGTCTCAGTTTTATAGAAAAATGGCTGCCTCTCCCTTGAAATCTCAAGTCACCCTACAACCAGGATTCAATATAGCAATCATAGCTTTAATTTTGATAACAAAGAGTAAAACCATACTAAAAGTATTATCATGGCTTTGAAAGCCATAACATGTACTGATCGAAATCATTATTGACATTAGCTATTACAATAATATTTTTTTTCATTTTTGTTTGCAGACAACCCCGTTGAAAGATTTAATCAAGATAGGCGAATATCTGACTATTCTGGTGTACCTGAAAGATGTAAGAAACCAGTTCAATCTGAAGATACACGACTGCTGGGCCTATGATAGCGACAACTATGACAGCCCCAAAACAAATAAGATTCAACTTACAGACAAACAAGGATGCCCAAAGTATGTATGCTACTTGCATTCTTGAGTACATTATAAATGACTATAAATACTGGCTATTACATTATGCTGGTAAATATTGAACACTACAAACAGGGATACTGTCTGATTTTATATTTGGAAATTCTTGCAAACTTCTTTAACATATGTATGTATGTACGTCAATTGGGGCTGAAATGATCCAAGACCTCATTTACTACTAGTATACAAATGATTAGGCGCATACAATATTAAGCAACGATATTGGTAATTAGATTAATGTGGAATTTTAGATTATTATCATTATTATTATTATTAAGAAATACCTGTTAAACACTGGTTAAAAATAAGAAATAACGAAAATAATAAAAAAATTATAGTATTAATGATCAAATGTATCATTATTATAGGATTAATTTAATTTATTGCATTATTCGACAGAGATCAGCTCAGTTTTTTCTCTCTCTGTAATGCACTGACTTAAGCTTCTAATGTTTTTTTTTATTTTATTTTGTGTTTCAAGGAAGAAGAAACTAATTGATTTGTGGCAGAAGTCAACAAACACAGGCAAGAGTGGAGCCACTTTAATTGCATACAGCAAAGTGAGCGCTTTCCGCTTCCCCGAGACTGATCAAGTTTACCTAACGTGCAATGTAGAGGTACGAGCTTTATTTTTATTTATTTATTTCGTATCTGATGTTGGATGAAAATTCATTTTCCATTCATTGTGGAGAAAAGTGTACCTAACATTTTAAAATTAAAATTTTCTAGCTCTGCACAAGCAGTTGCGATGCAAGCTGCGATGGAATTATCAAGGAAGTGTCAACAACAATCAGACCGGATAGATGTTATCCGGGATCAAGAGAGCCTGGATGTCAAACAGCCACAGCGCCTCCACAAATCAAATGCTACCCTGGTTCGACAGACCCAAGGTGTCCTCAACCAACGACATCGTCACCACTGAGATGCTATCCTGGCAGTAATGACCCGCGTTGCCCCAAACCCACTACTCCTGAGGCACCCAGATGCTACCCAGGAAGCTCCGACCCTCGCTGTCCTCAACCCACAACACCAGCTCCGCCAAGATGTTTCCCGGGCTCGACAGACCCACGTTGTCCTATACCTACCACTCCTGAAGCACCCAGATGCTACCCAGGAAGCTCCGACCCTCGCTGTCCTCAACCCACAACACCAGCTCCGCCAAGATGTTTCCCGGGCTCGACAGACCCACGTTGTCCTAAACCTACCACTCCTGAAGCACCCAGATGCTACCCAGGAAGCTCCGACCCTCGCTGCCCTCAACCAACCACACCTGAGGCACCTAAATGTTTCCCGGGCTCGACAGACCCACGTTGTCCTAAACCTACCACTCCTGAAGCACCCAGATGCTACCCAGGAAGCTCCGACCCTCGCTGTCCTCAGCCCACAACACCAACTCCGCCAAGATGTTTCCCGGGCTCGACAGACCCACGGTGTCCCAAACCCACCACGCCTGAAGCACCTAGGTGCTACCCAGGAAGCTCCGATCCTCGCTGTCCTCAGCCCACAACACCAGCTCCTCCAAGATGTTTCCCGGGCTCGACAGACCCACGTTGTCCTAAACCTACAACTCCTGAAGCACCCACATGCTACCCAGGAAGCTTCGACCCTCGCTGTCCTCAGCCCACAACACCAGCTCCGCCAAGATGTTTCCCGGGCTCGACAGACCCACGGTGTCCCAAACCCACCACGCCTGAAGCACCTAGGTGCTACCCAGGAAGCTCCGATCCTCGCTGTCCTCAGCCCACAACACCAGCTCCCCCAAGGTGCTTCCCTGGTTCGAGTGACCCACGTTGTCCGAAACCCACCACTCCTGAGGCACCCAGATGCTACCCAGGAAGCTCGGACCCTCGCTGCCCTCAACCAACCACACCTGAGGCACCTAAATGTTTCCCTGGGTCCACAGACCAACGTTGTCCTAGACCAACTACTGCTAAGCCGGTGTGTTACCCAGGATCACCTGATCCTAAATGTCCGCAACCGTCGAGACCTACCACTCTGAACCCACCAACATACCTTCCGCCGTCAACTGCAATTCCGAGATGCGACCCAGGAAGCTCTGACCCTCGCTGTCCTCAGCCCACAACACCAGCACCACCGAGGTGTTTCCCGGGATCGACAGACCCACGGTGTCCCAAACCCACCACGCCTGAAGCACCTAGGTGCTACCCAGGAAGCTCCGATCCTCGCTGTCCTCAGCCCACAACACCAGCACCACCAAGGTGTTTTCCGGGCTCAACAGACCCACGTTGTCCTAAACCCACTACTCCTGAGGCACCCAGATGCTACCCAGGAAGCTCCGACCCTCGCTGTCCTCAGCCCACAACACCAGCACCACCAAGGTGTTTCCCGGGATCGACAGACCCACGGTGTCCCAAACCCACCACGCCTGAAGCACCTAGGTGCTACCCAGGAAGCTCCGATCCTCGCTGTCCTCAGCCCACAACACCAGCACCACCAAGGTGTTTCCCGGGCTCAACAGACCCACGTTGTCCTAAACCCACTACTCCTGAGGCACCCAGATGCTACCCAGGAAGCTCCGACCCTCGCTGTCCTCAGCCCACAACACCAGCTCCGCCAAGATGTTTCCCGGGCTCGACAGATCCACGTTGTCCTAAACCTACCACTCCTGAAGCACCCAGATGCTACCCAGGGAGCACCGACCCTCGCTGTCCTCAGCCCACAACACCAGCTCCTCCAAGATGTTTCCCGGGCTCGACAGACCCACGTTGTCCTAAACCTACAACTCCTGAAGCACCCACATGCTACCCAGGAAGCTCCGACCCTCGCTGTCCTCAGCCCACAACACCAGCATCGCCAAGATGTTTCCCGGGCTCGACAGACCCACGGTGTCCCAAACCCACCACGCCTGAAGCACCTAGGTGCTACCCAGGAAGCTCCGATCCTCGCTGTCCTCAGCCCACAACACCAGCTCCTCCAAGATGTTTCCCGGGCTCAACAGACCCACGTTGTCCTAAACCCACTACTCCTGAGGCACCCAGATGCTACCCAGGAAGCTCCGACCCTCGCTGTCCTCAGCCCACAACACCAGCTCCTCCAAGATGTTTCCCGGGCTCGACAGACCCACGTTGTCCTAAACTTACCACTCCTGAAGCACCCAGATGCTACCCAGGAAGCACCGACCCTCGCTGTCCTCAGCCCACAACACCAGCTCCTCCAAGATGTTTCCCGGGCTCGACAGACCCACGTTGTCCTAAACCTACAACTCCTGAAGCACCCACATGCTACCCAGGAAGCTCCGACCCTCGCTGTCCTCAGCCCACAACACCAGCTCCTCCAAGATGTTTCCCGGGCTCGACAGACCCACGTTGTCCTAAACTTACCACTCCTGAAGCACCCAGATGCTACCCAGGAAGTTCCGACCCTCGCTGTCCTCAGCCCACAACACCAACTCCGCCAAGGTGTTTCCCTGGATCAACAGACCCACGTTGTCCCAAACCCACCACTCCGGAGGCACCAAGATGCTACCCAGGAAGCTCCGACCCTCGCTGTCCTCAGCCCACAACACTAGCTCCCCCGAGGTGCTTCCCTGGTTCGAGTGACCCACGTTGTCCGAAACCCACCACTCCTGAGGCACCCAGATGCTACCCAGGAAGCTCGGACCCTCGCTGCCCTCAACCAACCACTCCAAAACCAACCACACCTGAGGCACCTAAATGTTTCCCTGGGTCCACAGACCAACGTTGTCCTAGACCAACTACTGCTAAGCCGGTGTGTTATCCAGGATCACCTGATCCTAATTGTCCGCAACCGTCGAGACCTACCACTCTGAACCCACCAACATACCTTCCGCCGTCAACTGCAATTCCGAGATGCGACCCAGGAAGCTCTGACCCTCGCTGTCCTCAGCCCACAACACCAGCACCACCGAGGTGTTTCCCGGGATCGACAGACCCACGGTGTCCCAAACCCACCACCCCTGAGGCACCTAGATGCTACCCAGGAAGCTCCGACTCTCGCTGTCCTCAGCCCACAACACCAGCACCACCAAGGTGTTTCCCGGGATCGACAGACCCACGGTGCCCCAAACCCACCACGCCTGAAGCACCTAGGTGCTACCCAGGAAACTCCGATCCTCGCTGTCCTCAGCCCACAACACCAGCACCACCAAGGTGTTTCCCGGGCTCAACAGATCCACGTTGTCCTAAACCCACTACTCCTGAGGCACCCAGATGCTATCCAGGAAGCTCCGACCCTCGCTGTCCTCAGCCAACAGCACCAGCTCCGCCAAGGTGTTTCCCGGGATCGACAGACCCACGGTGTCCCAAACCTACCACCCCTGAGGCACCTAGATGCTACCCAGGAAGCTCCGACCCTCGCTGTCCTCAGCCAACAACACAAGCTCCGCCAAAATGTTTCCCAGGCTCGACAGACCCACGTTGTCCTAAACCTACCACTCCTGAAGCACCCAGATGCTACCCAGGAAGCTCCGACCCTCGCTGTCCTCAGCCAACAACACCAGCTCCGCCAAAATGTTTCCCAGGCTCGACAGACCCACGTTGTCCTAAACCTACCACTCCTGAAGCACCCAGATGCTACCCAGGAAGCTCCGACCCCCGCTGTCCTCAGCCCACAACACCAGCACCACCAAGGTGTTTCCCGGGCTCAACAGACCCACGTTGTCCTAAACCCACTACTCCTGAGGCACCCAGATGCTACCCAGGAAGCTCCGACCCTCGCTGTCCCCAGCCCACAACACCAACTCCGCCAAGGTGTTTCCCTGGATCAATAGACCCACGTTGTCCGAAACCCACCACTCCTGAGGCACCCAGATGCTACCCAGGAAGCTCGGACCCTCGCTGCCCTCAACCAACCACTCCAAAACCAACCACACCTGAGGCACCTAAATGTTTCCCTGGGTCCACAGACCAACGTTGTCCTAGACCTACTACTGCTAAGCCGGTGTGTTACCCAGGATCACCTGATCCTAAATGTCCGCAACCGTCGAGACCTACCACTCTGAACCCACCAACATACCTTCCGCCGTCAACTGCAATTCCGAGATGCGACCCAGGAAGCTCTGACCCTCGCTGTCCTCAGCCCACAACACCAGCACCACCAAGGTGTTTCCCGGGATCGACAGACCCACGGTGTCCCAAACCCACCACCCCTGAGGCACCTAGATGCTACCCAGGAAGCTCCGACCCTCGCTGTCCTCAGCCCACAACACCAGCACCACCAAGGTGTTTCCCGGGCTCAACAGATCCACGCTGTCCTAAGCCCACTACTCCTGAGGCACCCAGATGCTATCCAGGAAGCTCCGACCCTCGCTGTCCTCAGCCAACAACACCAGCTCCGCCAAAATGTTTCCCGGGCTCGACAGACCCACGTTGTCCCAAACCCACCACTCCGGAGGCACCCAGATGCTACCCAGGAAGTTCCGACCCTCGCTGTCCTCAGCCCACAACACCAGCACCACCAAGGTGTTTCCCGGGCTCAACAGACCCACGTTGTCCTAAAACCACTACTCCTGAGGCACCCAGATGCTACCCAGGAAGCTCCGATCCTCGCTGTCCTCAGCCCACAACACCAGCTCCTCCAAGATGTTTCCCGGGCTCAACAGACCCACGTTGTCCTAAACCTACCACTCCTGAAGCACCCAGATGCTACCCAGGAAGCTCCGACCCTCGCTGTCCTCAGCCAACAACACCAGCTCCGCCAAAATGTTTCCCGGGCTCAACAGACCCACGTTGTCCTAAACCCACTACTCCTGAGGCACCCAGATGCTACCCAGGAAGCTCCGACCCTCGCTGTCCTCAGCCCACAACACCAACTCCGCCAAGGTGTTTCCTTGGATCAACAGACCCACGTTGTCCCAAACCCACCACTCCGGAGGCACCCAGATGCTACCCAGGAAGCTCCGACCCTCGCTGTCCTCAGCCCACAACACCAACTCCGCCAAGGTGTTTCCCTGGATCAACAGACCCACGTTGTCCCAAACCCACCACTCCGGAGGCACCCAGATGCTACCCAGGAAGCTCCGACCCTCGCTGTCCTCAGCCTACAACACCAGCTCCCCCAAGGTGCTTCCCTGGTTCGAATGACCCGCGTTGTCCGAAACCCACCACTCCTGAGGCACCCAGATGCTTCCCAGGAAGCTCGGACCCTCGCTGCCCTCAACCAACCACTCCAAAACCAACCACACCTGAGGCACCTAAATGTTTCCCTGGGTCCACAGACCAACGTTGTCCTAGACCAACTACTGCTAAGCCGGTGTGTTACCCAGGATCACCTGATCCTAAATGTCCGCAACCGTCGAGACCTACCACTCTGAACCCACCAACATACCTTCCGCCGTCAACTGCAATTCCGAGATGCGACCCAGGAAGCTCTGACCCTCGCTGTCCTCAGCCCACAACACCAGCACCACCAAGGTGTTTCCCGGGATCGACAGACCCACGGTGTCCCAAACCCACCACCCCTGAGGCACCTAGATGCTACCCAGGAAGCTCCGACCCTCGCTGTCCTCAGCCCACAACACCAGCACCACCAAGGTGTTTCCCGGGCTCAACAGATCCACGCTGTCCTAAGCCCACTACTCCTGAGGCACCCAGATGCTATCCAGGAAGCTCCGACCCTCGCTGTCCTCAGCCAACAACACCAGCTCCGCCAAAATGTTTCCCGGGCTCGACAGACCCACGTTGTCCCAAACCCACCACTCCGGAGGCACCCAGATGCTACCCAGGAAGCTCCGACCCTCGCTGTCCTCAGCCCACAACACCAGCTCCGCCAAGATGTTTCCCGGGCTCGACAGACCCACGTTGTCCTAAACCTACCACTCCTGAAGCACCCAGATGCTACCCAGGAAGCTCCGACCCTCGCTGTCCTCAGCCCACAACACCAGCAACACCAAGGTGTTTCCCGGGCTCAACAGACCCACGTTGTCCTAAACCCACTACTCCTGAGGCACCCAGATGCTACCCAGGAAGCTCCGACCCTCGCTGTCCTCAGCCCACAACACCAGCACCACCAAGATGTTTCCTGGGTTCGACAGACCCACGTTGTCCTAAACCTACCACTCCTGAAGCACCCAGATGCTACCCAGGAAGCTCCGACCCTCGCTGTCCTCAGCCCACAACACCAGCTCCGCCAAGATGTTTCCCGGGCTCGACAGACCCACGTTGTCCTAAACCTACCACTCCTGAAGCACCCAGATGCTACCCAGGAAGCTCCGACCCTCGCTGTCCTCAGCCCACAACACCAACTCCGCCAAGGTGTTTCCCTGGATCAACAGACCCACGTTGTCCCAAACCCACCACTCCGGAGGCACCCAGATGCTACCCAGGAAGCTCCGACCCTCGCTGTCCTCAGCCTACAACACCAGCTCCCCCAAGGTGCTTCCCTGGTTCGAATGACCCACGTTGTCCGAAACCCACCACTCCTGAGGCACCCAGATGCTTCCCAGGAAGCTCGGACCCTCGCTGCCCTCAACCAACCACTCCAAAACCAACCACACCTGAGGCACCTAAATGTTTCCCTGGGTCCACAGACCAACGTTGTCCTAGACCAACTACTGCTAAGCCGGTGTGTTACCCAGGATCACCTGATCCTAAATGTCCGCAACCGTCGAGACCTACCACTCTGAATCCACCAACATACCTTCCGCCGTCAACTGCAATTCCGAGATGCTACCCAGGAAGCTCCGACCCTCGCTGTCCTCAGCCCACAACACCAGCTCCGCCAAGATGTTTCCCGGGCTCGACAGACCCACGTTGTCCTAAACCTGCCACTCCTGAAGCACCCAGATGCTACCCAGGAAGCTCCGACCCTCGCTGTCCTCAGCCCACAACACCAGCTCCGCCAAGATGTTTCCCGGGCTCGACAGACCCACGTTGTCCTAAACCTACCACTCCTGAAGCACCCAGATGCTACCCAGGAAGCTCCGACCCTCGCTGCCCTCAGCCCACAACACCAGCAACACCAAGGTGTTTCCCGGGCTCAACAGACCCACGTTGTCCTAAACCCACTACTCCTGAGGCACCCAGATGCTACCCAGGAAGCTCCGACCCTCGCTGTCCTCAGCCCACAACACCAGCACCACCAAGATGTTTCCTGGGTTCGACAGACCCACGTTGTCCTAAACCTACTACTCCTGAAGCACCCAGATGCTACCCAGGAAGCTCCGACCCTCGCTGTCCTCAGCCCACAACACCAGCTCCGCCAAGATGTTTCCTGGGCTCGACAGACCCACGTTGTCCTAAACCTACCACTCCTGAAGCACCCAGATGCTACCCAGGAAGCTCCGACCCTCGCTGTCCTCAGCCCACAACACCAACTCCGCCAAGGTGTCTCCCTGGATCAACAGACCCACGTTGTCCCAAACCCACCACTACGGAGGCACCAAGATGCTACCCAGGAAGCTCCGACCCTCGCTGTCCTCAGCCCACAACACCAGCTCCCCCGAGGTGCTTCCCTGGTTCGAGTGACCCACGTTGTCCGAAACCCACCACTCCTGAGGCACCCAGATGCTACCCAGGAAGCTCGGACCATCGCTGCCCTCAACCAACCACTCCAAAACCAACCACACCTGAGGCACCTAAATGTTTCCCTGGATCCACAGACCAACGTTGTCCTAGACCAACTACTGCTAAGCCGGTGTGTTACCCAGGATCACCTGATCCTAAATGTCCGCAACCGTCGAGACCTACCACTCTGAACCCACCAACATACCTTCCGCCGTCAACTGCGATTCCGAGATGCTACCCAGGAAGCTCCGACCCTCGCTGTCCTCAGCCCACAACACCAGCACCACCGAGGTGTTTCCCGGGATCGACAGACCCACGTTGTCCTAAACCTACCACTCCTGAAGCACCCAGATGCTACCCAGGAAGCTCCGACCCCCGCTGTCCTCAGCCCACAACACCAGCACCACCAAGGTGTTTCCCGGGATCGACAGACCCACGGTGTCCCAAACCCACTACCCCTGAGGCACCTAGATGCTACCCAGGAAGCTCCGACCCTCGCTGTCCTCAGCCCACAACACCAGCTCCGGCAAGATGTTTCCCGGGATCGACAGACCCTCGGTGTCCCAAACCCACCACCCCTGAGGCACCTAGATGCTACCCAGGAAGCTCCGACCCTCGCTGTCCTCAGCCCACAACACTAGCACCACCAAGATGTTTCCCGGGATCGACAGACCCACGTTGTCCCAAACCTACCACTCCTGAGGCACCCAGATGCTACCCAGGAAGCTCCGACCCTCGCTGTCCTCAGCCCACAACACTAGCACCACCAAGATGTTTCCCGGGATCGGCAGACCCACGGTGTCCCAAACCCACCACCCCTGAGGCACCTAGATGCTACCCAGGAAGCTCCGACCCCCGCTGTCCTCAGCCCACAACACCAACTCCGCCAAGGTGTTTCCCTGGATCAATAGACCCACGTTGTCCGAAACCCACCACTCCTGAGGCACCCAGATGCTACCCAGGAAGCTCGGACCCTCGCTGCCCTCAACCAACCACTCCAAAACCAACCACACCTGAGGCACCTAAATGTTTCCCTGGATCCACAGACCAACGTTGTCCTAGACCAACTACTGCTAAGCCGGTGTGTTACCCAGGATCACCTGATCCTAAATGTCCGCAACCGTCGAGACCTACCACTCTGAACCCACCAACATACCTTCCGCCGTCAACTGCGATTCCGAGATGCTACCCAGGAAGCTCCGACCCTCGCTGTCCTCAGCCCACAACACCAGCACCACCAAGGTGTTTCCCGGGCTCGACAGACCCACGTTGTCCTAAACCTACCACTCCTGAAGCACCCAGATGCTACCCAGGAAGCTCCGACCACCGCTGTCCT
The DNA here is from genome assembly GCF_030267445.1 of Bombyx mandarina. Classification (NCBI taxonomy): domain Eukaryota; kingdom Metazoa; phylum Arthropoda; class Insecta; order Lepidoptera; family Bombycidae; genus Bombyx; species Bombyx mandarina. Next base: position 13,375,543 of record NC_143234.1, on the reverse strand, counting down.
CAGCCCACAACACCAGCACCACCAAGGTGTTTCCCGGGATCGACAGACCCACGGTGTCCCAAACCCACTACCCCTGAGGCACCTAGATGCTACCCAGGAAGCTCCGACCCTCGCTGTCCTCAGCCCACAACACCAGCTCCGCCAAGATGTTTCCCGGGCTCGACAGACCCACGGTGTCCCAAACCTACCACTCCTGAGGCACCCAGATGCTACCCAGGAAGCTCCGACCCTCGCTGTCCTCAGCCCACAACACTAGCACCACCAAGGTGTTTCCCGGGATCGACAGACCCACGGTGTCCCAAACCCACCACCCCTGAGGCACCTAGATGCTACCCAGGAAGCTCCGACCCTCGCTGTCCTCAGCCCACAACACCAGCTCCGCCAAGATGTTTCCCGGGATCGACAGACCCACGGTGTCCCAAACCCACCACCCCTGAGGCACCTAGATGCTACCCAGGAAGCTCCGACCCTCGCTGTCCTCAGCCAACAACACAAGCTCCGCCAAAATGTTTCCCAGGCTCGACAGACCCACGTTGTCCTAAACCTACCACTCCTGAAGCACCCAGATGCTACCCAGGAAGCTCCGACCCTCGCTGTCCTCAACCCACAACACCAGCTCCGCCAAGATGTTTCCCGGGCTCGACAGACCCACGTTGTCCTAAACCTACCACTCCTGAGGCACCCAGATGCTACTCAGGAAGCTCCGACCCCCGCTGTCCTCAGCCCACAACACCAACACCACCAAGGTGTTTCCCGGGATCGACAGACCCACGGTGTCCCAAACCCACCACCCCTGAGGCACCTAGATGCTACCCAGGAAGCTCCGACCCTCGCTGTCCTCAGCCCACAACACCAGCTCCGCCAAGATGTTTCCCTGGATCTACAGACCCACGTTGTCCCAAACCCACCACTCCTGAGGCACCCAGATGCTACCCAGGAAGCTCTGACCCTCGCTGTCCTCAGCCCACAACTCCAGCTCCGCCAAAGTGTTTGCCTGGATCAACAGACCCTCGTTGTCCCAAACCCACCACTCCTGAAGCACCCAGATGCTACCCAGGAAGCTCGGACCCTCGCTGTCCTCAGCCAACAACACCAGCTCCCCCAAGATGCTTCCCTGGTTCGAGTGACTCACGTTGTCCGAAACCCACCACTCCTGAGGCACCCAGATGCTACCCAGGAAGCTCGGACCCTCGCTGTCCTCAGCCCACAACACTAGCTCCCCCAAGATGCTTCCCTGGTTCGAGTGACCCACGTTGTCCGAAACCCACCACTCCTGAGGCACCCAGATGCTACCCAGGAAGCTCGGACCCTCGCTGCCCTCAACCCACATCACCAACTCCGCCAAGATGTTTCCCGGGATCAACTGACCCACGTTGTCCTAAACCCACCACTCCTGAAGGACCCAGATGCTATCCAGGCAGTTCAGACCCCAGATGTCCAAACCCGACGATTCCGACACCTAGTTCCTGTTATCCAGGTTCAAAAGATCCAAAATGTCCTCAACCATTCGCCCCAAGCAGCACAAATCCACCATCCACGTATCTACCACCATTCCCTGATGAAAACGAAATAAATGCCGACAAAAGAATATCTGCTAACGAATTATCGGATGATTCTCTTCTTGGCCCAGGTAAGGAGCGTCACTCTTTCACTATACCATTTCACCTTTATTATGTACCAAATACGACGTATACGACAATGTTTCGTGAACTTTGCAATACTTAACCTCTTTGATAATGTGTCAGAGACAAAATGCCGGCAACTATAATATTATAAATTTACTAAAAACGGGACGAGTGCGTGTAAAATACAAGACAATGCTACCGAATTACGACTATTATCGTTATTAAGTTAACCCTGTTAGTGCTAAGCTTATTTTCACATAAATTGCAGAAAAAGCTAAAGGATTTTTGAAAAAGAAATCTTTACAAAAAACTATAACTTAAATAAAAATATATTGCTTAGATGGTTGGACGAGCTCACAGCCCACCAGGTGTTAAGTGGTTACTAGAGCCCATAGACCCAACTTGAGATATAAGTTTTAAGGTCTCAGTATGGTTACAACGACTGCCCCACCCTTCAAACCGAAACGCATTACTGCTTCACGGTAGAAATAGGCAGAGTGGTGGCACCTACCAGCGCGGACTCACAAGAGGTCCTACCACCAGTAATTACGCAAATTATAATTTTGCGGGTTTCATTTTTATTACACGATGTTATTCCTTCACCGTGGAAGTCAATCATGAACATTTGGTACATACGTATTTCATTAGAAAAATTGGTACCCGTCGGCGGGATTCGAACACCGTTGCATCGTTAGATACGAATGCACCGGACGCCTTATCCTTTAAGCCACGCCGACTTCATAATGCTAATGACACGCATTCTAAACTCTGACAACAGATCGTAAAACTTATTTTCTAAACTAGTTCATGATAAAATAATACTCTAACTGAAGTTTAATGAACTTAATGCCAGAATCTGTTCTGACAGTCTTCAATTTAAACGACAGCCAAATATCTAACCTTTATGTTATAAAATTACGTGCTGTTATTGCTGCTTCAATAAAAAACACGAAACGTCAAAACACCGAGCACAGATTAGTTTAATCGCTTTTACCAATAATGACATCATTATTTATAATTTAATCTGCGTTTCATTATTTTTTTTAGATTTTTTCCAGTCCGAACGAACCAAGCCTAGGTCTAGAACAGCGAGAGACGTCAGTGGTATTAGCGAGGCAGTAGCGAATACGAGCAACGGGATATTTTTGGCAATAGGAGCAACCGCTTTCATGGTTCTCTCTGTTACATTGATGATTTACTTGTTAAAATGCAGCAGGAAGGAAAACAGAAAAACCGCGAATCCTATTGCTAAAATCGAAAACCTTTGTTAATATAGAACGTGTGTACAAATGAAATTTGTTATTTTAATGTGATATTATGTTTTTATACAGTTACGTTACCATTCTTACAAGTACGAAATGGCTGCGATTTTTTTTTTTTTTATATTTTATTTAGTAAACGACCTGTCACTGCCTACTTTTAGCTTTATATTTTTTCGGGCGCTTCAAAATGCCTATTTTATAGTTACATAAAATAGTGCCATACTGACTTGTATTAAAGTATTCTCAAAAGATATATTATGTATGTAATTCCTAGTCAAAGTATATATGATTTTGCATTGTCAATTTTTAATGAAATCCTCGTATGTACATCTAAAACATTTATTATTGTCATTGATTAACGAATATACTCATTTGTGATATTTTTTTATTGTAAATATATTTTTTTTATCTGTACAACTTTGTGGCCATTCATTATTTAGAACTTATATACTCTATATCATAATTTTATATACATTCTCTTTAAAAAAATGTCATTTAATGTACACATAATTACGTACATAGAAAATCTGTTGCGTCATGTGTTTTTAACGTCGGTCATGAATGTAATGTCACATTTGACAGCTGAGTTATTGTTTTATTGACACTTAATTTAACGAACCGAATTTGGACTACTCGAACTTACGATTCAGAGGCAAAACATCATGATCGGTGTTGAGATTATCCACGTTGAGAATGAATATAAATATATTAATAATGTCATTTTAAATGTTAGCGCGATTGCTTTTTGAGACAATCTAAATAAACATTCTATGAATGTCTAGACTTTGTTTTATCCCTACCTGGTAGCCTAAGGAGATATTCCAGCTACGCTCGAATGGGTATTTGAGTTCACGGATTAAACCTGAGAGAATTTGCTAACTCTAGCCCTAGCAAGAGCAGCACTTCGCTGAATAAGCCACCGGATCTGAATCACGACCCACTGAGAAGATCCGGATCTCAGTGAGTTGTGTCTGTGAGTTAGGTTTCGCGTCGAACTCTTGGTGATAAGCGGTGCTTGAAAAGCTTAAAGCAACAAGAGTAAATCCGGGGATCCGACTAGACATGTTTCGGACGACGGCGACTTTGCATTGTCCCGTCGTCTGGGTCAGATAAGGTAATTAGCAGCGGTTATCGTGTCACGCCGCTTTATTAAAATAGCGTTCTGCCGCTTCCTTAAGATCCTTAGGTATCGATTCTGTGGTAGCTATCATAACCACAAGAAATTTAACAGATGCCAGAATCTCGCTTACGACGTTTCAAGATAAGCTTACATATATAAAATTACAAGTCAATAGCGGAGCACCCAGTGTAGGTCAGACCCAGACTCCTCTGAACAAAAGCACTGGCGAGTACCGTCGAAGAGTCTAGCCCAGTGATTCTCAACCACTGTTCCGCGGCACCTTTGTGTGCCGCCAAATTTCAAAAGTGTGCCGCCAAATTTTGCGAATATATAATAATGTTAATATTATTAAATTATATCATTTTAAAAGAAAAATATTTTAAACATGAAAATATATTTAAATCCACAAAAAAAAAAGTATATTTTAGTTTATTTCGTATATTAAAAATTTTTGATAAACTATTTATGCAGTGTGTTGTAATAAGTAAATAATTATTTTTATCTTTTTTTTTGTGTGCCGCCAAATTTTGAAATCGTTAAATATGTGCCGCAACAAAAAAAAAGGTTGAGAATTACTGGTCTAGCCAATGCTCGAGCGCAGGGCCGTACTCAGCGCAGGGCCGTACTCAATGCAGGGCCGTACTCAGCGCAGGGCCGTACTAAACGCAGGGCCGTACTCAGCGCAGGGCCGAACTCAACGCAGGGCCATACTCAACGCAGGGCCATACTCAACGCAGGGCCATACTCAACGCAGGGCCATACTCAACGCAGGGCCGTACTCAGCGCAGGGCCATACTCAGTACGGGGCCGCCCTCGGGCTCGCCACGATTCTAAAATTAAGTCGTCTTGAAGATCGACATTTCTCACGTACCAAGGTGCTGCGACGGCTATCCTGCAAAAACGGGATTGGACGATTTGGAGAGAGTTAACGTGAGTGTGAGTGAACACTGCCTGACTATACGGTTCCAAATTACGATTCCCTGTGTTATGTGTACCAGAGTCTCACTTGCATACTTTTAAACATACTAAACACCCGGACAAAGAGTAAAAGAGCTTGTTCATCGCACAAATGTTCGTCCGATGCGTTAATCGAAGCCGCAACCCTCATTAATGCACCAGTCAATTAAATAACTATTTAAGAGTAAAGTCATACATGAATAAAAAGCAGTTTTATTTAAAAATATATATTTATTTAAGACGCGTTAGTTTCGTGGTTAGCTTGTGTACGGTCGGGAGGTTTGTTCACGGCCCGCCGTCTGTCGGACGCCGTGGTGACGTCACCGCTCGACAAGCCTCAATCGGATCGGGCCGTTTGGCGTGTACATCGGGTGGATGTGATACTCGAGTGGCTCGCGGCGGTACTCGATCTTGAAGGCTTGGATCATCTGCACGAGAAAATATGTCGGAACGTTACTCAGCAAAAATTAAGATAGCTTGGCTGGAAGGTGTTAACGCATCCGCCGTATAGTCCTGACCTTGCACCTTCAGATTTCCACCTGTTTCGGTCTCTTTGGAATTCTTTAGGCAGTGTCAGGTTAACATCACGAGAGGACTGCCAAAACCAATTGTAGCGGTATTTTGATCAGATGCCCCAAAATTTCTATAGCAATGGGATCATGTCCCTACCTACAAGATGGCAAAAAGTTATCGAACAAAATGGTTCCTACATACTTCAGTTAAATGTAAATAAACTATATTAAAAAATGTTGTGAATTTTCTTAAAAAATGCGTAGAAACTTTTTCCCCAACTTATTCACTCTGACGATCGACATTGGACCGTAACGTATACACCACAAGGTTTATTTAGCACTGGACATAAAAATAAGTCTAAATTCTAGGGTCCTTTAGTAGCCATCATTGATTTCGTTAAGTAAATTAAGTCTAATGCAATTAAGACAATATTTGAATGAGCCATGACAGTTTCTTTTATGGCTTAGATGAGTGGACGACCTCACGGCATATCTGGTGTTAAGTTGTCATTAGAGTACATGGACATCAACAACGTAGCCACAATCAACTTTGAAACACGAGTACTAAGTCTCAGTTTTTAAGGTAGAACGGCTGTCGCACCCTTCAAGCGCATTACTGCATCACGGCAGATATAGCAAGAACGGTGATACTTACCCGTGTATTCTCACAAGACATCCTACCACCAGTAACAATTACGGTCGGTAATGCGGTATACGGTTGGTTAAGTTAACATTACAAGATTTTTTTTTTATTTTTTTTATTGCCCTGTTAGGCAGACGAGCATACGGCCCACCTGATGGTGAGTGGTTACCGTCGCCCATGGACTTCAGCAATGCCAGGGGCAGAGCCAAGCCGCTGCCTACCGAAAATAGATATCCATAGATAGACTTCTGAGTCCGCACGGGTAGATACAACCACCCTGCCTATTTCTGCCGTGAAGCAGTAATGCGTTTTGGTTTGAACTAGTAGCCGTTGTAACTATACTGAGACCTTAGAACTCATATCTTAATGTGGGTGGCGCATTTTACATTGTATATTATATCTATGGGATTTTATTTCAGAAATTATATAGAACAGACAAAGCCGTATGGGCTTAGATCCCCTTGCCTTTTCTGATAAGGAAAAATTGTACCAAAAAAAATGTCTACGGGCTCTAATAACCACTGAACACCAGGAGGGATGTGAGCTCGTCCACCCCTCTAAGCAATAAAAAATAAACATATTCGAATGCCGCCACCGGCCCGAGTGATCTAAGCTTCAAAAACAATGGCTCTTTTTCTCACCTTACAAATGACTGTATGTATTTCGAGTTCAGCGAATCTCCGTCCCAAGCACATGCGTTTGCCGTAGCCGAATGGCAGCGAGGCGAAGGCGTGGTGGCGCTGCGCCGTCCGCTTCAGCCAACGCTCCGGCCGGAACTGGGAGGCGTCCTTGAAGTACTCCTCGCTGTTCCCCATCACGTAATGTTGGAATATCACTTGGGTCTGAAACAAGTTTATTTCGAGATGTGAAACGCTATTTGGTATAAGCGACATTTTTGCGACTTTGCAGTGTGCTTAGTGCGAGTTTTTTAACGTTCACTATAGCGTAAAAGTTAACTCGAATTTGTTTTATTGGTCTTGTAGGCAGACGAGCATACGGCCCACCTGATGGTGAGTGGCTACCGTCGCCCATGGACTTCAGCAATGCCAGGGGCAGAGCCAAGCCGCTGCCTACCGCAAAACAGAGTATAGAGTTGTATAGAGTTGGAATGTTTGCCTACGTTTGTCGCTAGGGGCGCTGTATAGCGCGTGCTTTTTTTTATAATATGTACAATTTATATAATATTTTTTCAATAAAGGTACGTAGCTGCCATAGTACTATACACTAGCTTTGCTTGACCCGAAGAAAATATGTCCGCCACTTTACTCTTGTGCATTAAGTTACATAGATTAAATAAATAAACACTCACCCCTTTGGGTATGTTGTAACCGCATATGACCGTATCTTTGGTGAGTTGTCTCCCGTTGCCAATCACAACAGGGTACATCCTTTAACGAAAAAACAAAATAAAAAATGCATACATTTTTTTATGTGCACGTACGAAAAAGTGTCACGTTCCGCCTGAGCTTGAGCGTGCAAGCGAGAGCGCGGAACAAGCGATAGAGAGGCACGATCGGCCCAAGCGTTAGCTTGTGACACATTTATCTCTCTACTCGCGTGATGTCAGAGCTAGCAGTTTAAATAGTTCTGCTGCTGGCGTTATCACGTAAAACTATCGTCTGACTTTACAGGCTACCAATTATTTGCTCTATAAAATTCTTCCAATGGCCCTGATTAATGTAATTTTTATATATGTAACCTCTTTAAGTTTTATGACATGAATCTTAAAAGAGGTTAATATGTTATGTTAAAAGATGTGACATAAATGTTAATTTGAATATTGTAACCACAGAAATAAATCAAGAATATATTATATATAAAAATAGTGCTTTTTTACAATAAAATTATTTTTCTTAGACTATTTTTAATTCAATTTTATTAAAATTTATTTTCTATTTTTTGGTTGGATTTTCTATAAAAGCCAAATAAAATTCTAAAATCAAATTTCTAAAATATATTTATTAGTTTTTATAAACTATTATTTATTTTACAGTACAACGGCTGCCCCGCCCTTCAAACCGAAACGCATTACTAATTCGGTAGTAACGGTAGGCAGCGGCTTGGCTCTGCCCCTGGCATTGCTGAAGTCCATGGGTGACGGTAACCACTCACCATCAGGTGGGCCGTATGCTCGTCTGCCTACAAGGGATATAAAAAAAAAAAAAAAACTTCACGGCAGAAATAGGCAAGGTGGGGGTTCCCACCCGTGCATACGAGACTCACACGACGCGCTACCGCCAGTAAAAATGCGATAGTCGTGGTAAGAACCCGCCAAATAATATTGTTAATAGAGTATCTAGCCGCCAAAGTTTCAAAACAATTGATTGTATTATGGTCTTTCGTCCGAGTCCACGCATAGTATTCAGAACGTCCGAAATAATTTAATGATAATATTTAAAGATAAATTAATTAAGACCTTAATTTTAGTTTCAACTATACTAATATACCTATATAAATCTACAGTGGTTTTTACGGATGTTCCGTTATAACTACTGAACCATGCATCCGATTGACTTGAAACTTGGTATCCATGTAGAAAATACTTGTACTTAATGGATAGGTTAATATTTATATGAGTGTAGTGTGCAGCTCGCCTAACCTTATATTTGTAACTGCACACACTAAATTATGACAGTATTACACGAATTGTCGACTTGAACAGTTCTCTTTTATTTCACCTACAACACTCCAATACATGGCGACCCTTAGCCAGCAGTTAAAATTTTGCAACATACGTAAAATACGAGAGTAGCTGAATAAAATATGAAGAAATATAATTATGAAGAATAGTATGAAGAATAGAAGTTTGTAAAACGAGAAGAGGAAAGAAGATTTTCAAATTACAGAAGATGAAAAAAAAAACCCTCAGGAGATTGATTTGGATGAAGCGATGTAAACAATTTTATAAAGGAAATGAGCCATTTGAAAGATTCTCCCAAGTTACTTGTTATTAAAGATGTGACAAGAATTACTGACAAAGACACAAAGACTGTGATCCTAAATGACTTCCACCTGTTACCCACGAGTGGCCACGCGGGGGTAAACAGAATGTTAAATAATATTAGCAAGTATTATTATTGGCATCAAATAGACATCAAAACATCAAATAGACATCAAAACAAAAGTTATGAACTCAAGTCTCTTACCATGCCTGACGTATGGGTGCCAGACGTGGAAGTTCTCCTCTAAAGCCACAAATAAAATCAGGACCTGTCAAAGGGGGATGGAGAGGAGTATGCTCAAAATAAGGAAGATGGATAAGGTAAGGCATACTAAGATAAGAAGAACCACTAACGCGACCGACGCCCTGACTTATGCACTAAAACTAAAATGGAAATGGGCTGGCCATGTCGCGAGATATACAGACCAGAGATGGACTGCGAAAGTTACATCTTGGAGCGGCCCAACGGGCAAGAGAAGTCGAAGGAGACCACTAACCAGATGGGAAGACGATCTTAGACGAACAGCTGGCCCAAACTGGATAGACGTAGCACAGGATAGAGACGCTTGGGCATCTTTGGAGGAGGCCTTTACCCGATCCGGGGTTCTTGCTAACTAAATTTTACTGATTTAGTACAAAACTCTTTTACATCCTAAATACTTATACATACATTTATAATTATTATATATTTTTTTTAAACTTTGTAAAGCAAGAAATAAAGGGCTTATTATATTATTATTATTATTATTGACCAGTATTACACGAATTGTCGACTTGAACAGTTCTCTTTTATTTCACCTACAACACTCCAATACATGAGTGTTGGACTCCCTACAGCAGTTCCGGGAACGTTAATGATGAGAATCTTTGTGGGGGCGAGAAATAATAATGTTAATTTTAAATGCCAAGCGAAGCGGACGGGTACAGCTAGTAATTAAATATAAAGAGACTCGCGAAATTCGAAAGCAATCAAAGAGGTTATTTTAAGGAAGCAATGGATTATAAAATCGTTAGCACCTTCTAATTTACATAAAACAAACCTTAAGACTTCCTTAACGGTAGCCTTCAGATAGGGCATCTGGTTGAGGTCCCCGGGCGACATCGGACGACCTTGTAGAGCCTTGGTCGCTTCTTCGTATATTTTCTCTTGGACGTGAGGCCGCGAAGATAGCTGATACAATATGGATGCTACTGCGGTAGACGTCTAAAATTAAAAATAAACGAATTCTCTATGGGCAGAGCTCAATTCATCCGGTAGCGATAGCTAGAGTCTATGGACATGAATTTTATTGTTGTTTTATAAAGAGTAATTGATCAGAATTTAAATATTTTTCATCAATTTCGGATATTCAATCGTTGATGATGAAAAGTCATGCCTTAACTCAAATATAAAATAAGAAACATTTGACTTACTAAGCATAAATAGTTTATTAGTAATTTTGAGTTTTACGAAAACGGAATGTAACGCGTATGCACGTTGCATACATGACCCGCAATGTACGAAGCCGTAGAGCATTGACCCCTAGCTTAAGCTAATTGTTTTGTTTGTACTACATTACGCGCAATTTGTAAACATTTGTAGACATAGTAAACCACAATTTATCGAACGCGAATATTTCTTTATCGTATCACGAACTTCCAGCACCTATCGGCATTCGTTTTCGGGTACAGCTTCCCCGTAGTCGCCATTGACCAAATACGTGGTGATGACGTCATTAATGTTTTACCGTGTCAATCCCGACGAGGAACATGTCCAGAGCGGCCACAGCCGCCACCCTGGCTCCAGCGGCGGTCACCAAGTCCTGCAGCAGCGACTTGCTGCTTCCGTTCAACTTGATCTCTTCCAATGCCTTATCCACGTGACGAAGAGTTACGCTGAAACGAGACATTCACATTACTGGTGGTAGGACCTCTTGTGAGTCCGCGCGGGTAGGTACCACCACCCTGCCCATTTCTGTCGTGAAGCAGTACGCATGCATGCGTTTCGGTTTGAAGGTTGGGGCAGGCGGTGTAACTATACTTGAGACCTTAGACCTTACATCTCAAGGTGGGTGGCGCATTTACGTCGTGTATGTCTATGGGCTCGAGTAACCACTTAACACCAGGTAGGCTGTGAGGTCATCCACCCATGTTATGTCTTAACACGAAAAAACCTCACCTGAGGATAGTGTCTAAGGCAGCGACGTATCGCCGGAACATGGCGGTGGGGTAGAGCCTCCACCACGGCGCCCTCAGCTCCAGCTCTCCGACGCACAAGAAGAACGTCTTGACGGCGTCGATCAGGCGCTGACTCTCGGAACCTTCGCAAGCTTCGAAGCAGCCCAGCCGGGTGTCTAGGGCTATGAGGCCTAATGCTATGAAAAAAAATGAAATTCGTGTTTTATTGAAGACTAGCTGACCCGGCAGACTTCGTAGTGCCTCAATCGATAAATAAAAGATCTAAACCTTTGTATAAAATAAACTTAAAACAAACAATAGGAATCCGTCCGACGGGGGACATCAAAGGGAAAACAAAATTTTTAATTTTATTTAATTCCGAGCATTTTTATATTTATCTGCCTTTTAAACCTTTTTTGGACTTTCACCAATAATTCAAGATCAAAATTAGCCGAATCGGTCCAGCCGTTCTCGAGTTTTAGCGAGACTAACGAACGACAATTCATTTTTATATATATAGATGAAGATAGGCTGATCGAGTTGCCACTAAAGCTATTTGTGATTACGAAAGTTCTTGGACACAAAGATACCGAACACTATGACACGGAAGAAGTAGTATCGTATATCACTGTTTTTTTACTATTTCAATTTTGGTATTCTTATTAAGAGATCACTTTATTGATAGCATAATATAAATAAAATCTGCTCACATTCAAGAGACCACTTGTGTATTTCGTTTAGGAAATCTTCAGGAGTCTCCATGTTCTCGTCACGTATTTTGCGAATCCTGAAAGAAAATTAACTATGAGCTAAAAGTAGAGCAACACTTTATAGACAGTCTGTGACTTTCTCTATTTCGTATAACCAACTCTTAATAATGTCAGTCCTCAGATGGGGACTTTAGAAAACTTGAGAAAGCTAAAGTCCCCATCTGAGGGCTGACATGCCCCTAATGTCTGCCCTGGGCAACTTTCTCAATTTTTTTGCGCAGGGCAGACATTTAGGGGCTTTTCCTCCAAGACTTCCGGCTAAGCCCCATCAAAGACTCTTTATCTCCCGACACTCGATCCCCACCCGGGGACAAAATCTGGACGCGTTACATTAGACCAAACCTATTTCTCCTAGTCCAAGATACTTTAAAATGCCTATTGATTTGCAAAAGATCTAACCTCGAATTTCTTGCCAATTCTTGTCAGTGTCAAAATCATGACGATTTAAAAGCAGTTACGTGCGTCTACTTGAATATTACATTTAGATGTCGATTTTCTCCCACAACGCAATTCAGGAGATTAGATCAAGTCTTATCCTTATTGAGGGGAGGGGATTTTTATTTTTTATTTTTATTCACCTGGAAGGCGTCCATGCTTTTTTTCTATTTTAGTGTTCACACGAACCTTTCCACAAAACAATCAGCCACTTCAGCCACCGGCGCCGTGTACTGGGCAGCCGCACCCGCACTCAGCGCCACTCTTGACACCTTCGTCCTGAACGCAGACCACGAGTCTCCATGCCTACAACCACCATATAGAATAGTCCTACTACCGCGGGGTGGTAGTACGAAGTGAGGTTTCGTTACAAGCAATTTCGCTTATTATCCTACCTTTGAGGGTTGCAGCCATTGTACTATAAAAGTAAGACTTATAACTCATATCTCTAGGTGGGCGGCGGCAATTGCCTTGTAAATGTCTATGGGCTCGGGTGACCACTCGACACTGGGCCTCCTGTGAGCTTGTCCACCAATCTTAGCAAAATAAACTTTTGGTAATACAAACCTTCGGTGACGCGCGAGTGGCATCAACAAATTGATGTTATATAATATTTAGAGATAGTCTCACACCGAATCCAACTTCGCATTGAACTTGTGTTCAATAATATTATCTATTATAACCTTTTTAAAAATATTAAAAAAAAACATCAAAAAACCCTCTTTTTTTTAATATAGAACAAAAAATAGATTTGCGATAGAAAATAAAGATATATTCGTTAGGAATCCAGAGGCAAAGACCTCCTCATATCAACCGGTGTCTTCACCAGGCTCCTAACCCAGCTGGATAACGAAGGTCTCTTAAGATTTTGGTCCCTTTTTTTTTTGTATTGCTTAAATGGGTGGACGAGCTCGAGGACGAGGATTAGGATCCTTGTATATACTCTGAACGACTTGAACTCCCGCAAAGATTAAAAATTGTATGATACTTGTATACATGTTTATTATATTTTAATGTGGGAGTAACGAGATCGAGTCGTTCCGTCATATAAACCTACTTTCTGAATTAATTACTCCGAAGTTATTTTCATTGTAGATGTAGGACATAGTAGGCGTGCACAGGTGTAGATGGCACGGCCTGCTTGAGGCTTGGGCTTAAGTAAGTTTACAGGACCCATCTTCTTCTTCTACATCGTTCCCTCACTACCGCGGATTGCGACCACATGTGACGTTCTTCTACTGTGTTCGATCATGGGTGGCATGGACTGCATGGTACAGACTACCACCAAGTGCTTCTCTTACTAGATCTGACCATCTGGCTGGTGTTGTGCCCCGGCGCGCTTGCCCTCTATGTGACCCACAATTATGAGCTTCTCTAATTCATGTCTGGGAAACCACATGATGTGTCCGAAGAGGCTCATAACACGTTCCCTTTTTCGGATGTTTAGCTCCCATAGACATCGTGAATGCTTTGACCTTGAGACATGAGGTCGAATTCTCTATTGTGATGTAAAACGCAACTCCTACTTTCAAAATTTCATCTACTATCTGTAATAGCTTACGTAGAAAACTGAACTGGTCTTTGAATCATCGTATCGTGTATACAAGCCTTATTACTGCCTATTTCTCTCGACTACTATGTCAAGACATTTAATGAATAGTCTCGGAGTGAAAATCATTAGAGTAAAATTAACATTAGCTAATTAGATAGTGCAATTCGTCTCACACAGCAATAACTCCAGCGCAGTTTTCCTCGGCGCTAAAGAAATCTTTTCGGAGCGTGTGTTTGTAGTAATTCAGCGAAGGCATTGAAGGACTGAAAAGAAACATACATTATTTGTAAATCGTACCTAAATAACTCAGTTACAATAGTTCAAACATGACGAATATCCAAGGACCTTCAATTACAATGCCCACCAATTCAATAAGGTCTTTTTCAGGATTTTGGGAGTTTTTAAAGGAAATATGGACTCACCGATGGGGTGCGACATCCTCTCCTCTAAACACCCTCTCGACTTCGTTAGCATCAAATACGAACAGCATATCCGGTCGCCCCAATAGACCAGCCATCTTGACACACTTCCCGTATTTCGCGCGCAGAGATACGCATATCCTGTCAATGTGTTCGACTGAGTAGCTCCCTGAAATAACGTTAATTTATGGTGTTGAGACCACAGATAATACACAGGCGATTAATTTTGAATAGCCCGCCATTTGTCATGACAGCTATCACTATTTGACAGATGACAAGTAAAAACTGCGTCATTTTAATAAAAATGGACCCTATCGTATCGAAATTATTAAAATTAAACTACAAATAGAAAGGTTTCGGAAATAGAACGAAAATTTCGCGGTCGCAAGTTTGCATAGCTAAAACATTATTACGCAAAGCACCTTCTTTGTCAGCATTTGTAAAGTTGGTGGAGAAAATTGAAGTGGTAAAAATGTGAACTGCTGGGGCAGGCTAGTGATGTGAAATATCCTTGGGCCCGCGGTCTGCTACCAACATCTGCAGATCGTCAAGTCCCACATACTCCGCGCGCCCCTAAGCGCAGGGACCTCACAGGGGATTCGGCCCCCGGCCCAAGAAAAAAAAAAGCTAGTGATGTGAAGAATCGAATTCGTCCACATCGCCAAAGAACAACTTAAAACATTTGGCGCTTAATGTTGATCAACTTTCGGCCTTGTCTATGACACGTTCGAATACTTTAATAGTAGATACGTTTCGAAACAAACGGCCGTCATAGATTAAAAAGTTTATAAGACACAGATCAATTATTTCGTAATCATTTCGTAAAAGTCAATTTCGTTTGCATATAATATTTGACCACAGCAAAATAACTAACGAACACAATCTACCAGTGATGTCGCTGAAAATGTATAAGAAGTAGATTATTGACACCAGTTGTTTTTTATTAGGGATACGAGTGAATTATTAAATGGTGGTAACCGACACATGAACTTAACAATTCACAATCGTCTTTTTTTGCCTACCTATGCTGATAGCCTTGAGAAGCTATTTTAGCTTTACCCTAGCGTGTAGGTGAGTTTTCGGGGCTCAAACTAGAGGTGTTGCTAGAACTGGCCCTAGCAAGAGCAGTGCTTCGCAGAATCTACTACCGCCAGATCGGAAACGCGACCCGCTGAGAAGATCCAGCGAGAAACTCAGTGGGCTGTGTCTGTGGGTTAATTTACTCCTCGAGCCCTTTGTCGCAAGCAACGGGCTCGGCAAGGACGGTGACCGGTGCTTGAGGTACCTCAAAGCATCGTTAATGGATCGAGAGTTTTGATGTTAACGGCTACCCCACACTTCAAATTAGAATCTGTAAAGGCAATTTGGTTTAAGCGACATTTAAAGTTCATACGTGACATTTGTCTTTGTAATTCAAGGTCAGTTTTGGAGTTGTCGTGGCCTAAAAGATAAGACGTCCGGTGCATTCGTATGTAGCGATGCACCTGTGTTCGAATCCCACAGGCTGGTACCAATTTTTCTAATGAAATACGTACTCAACAAATGTTCACGATTGACTTCCACGGTGAAGGAATAACATCGTGTTATAAAATCGAACCCGCAAAATTATAATTTGCGTAATTACTTGTGGTAGGACCTCTTGTGAGTCCGTGCGGGTGGGTACCACCGCTCTGCCTATTTCTGCCGTGAAGCAGTAATGCGTTTCGGTTTGAAGGGTGGGACAGTCGTTGTAATTATACTGAGACCTTATTTTTTTTTATTTTTTTTTTTATTGCTTAGATGGGTGGACGAGCTCACAGCCCACCTGATTTTAAGTGGTTACTGGAGCCCATAGACATCCACAACGTAAATACGCCACCCACCTTGAGATATAAGTTCTAAGGTCTCAAGTTTTAGTTACAACGGCTGCCCCACCCTTCAAACCGAAACGCATTACTGCTTCACGGCAGAAATAGGCAGGGTGGTGGTACCCACCCGCGCAGACTCACAAGAGGTCCTACCACCAGTAATTACGCAAATTATAATTTTGCGGGTTTTCATTTTTATTACACGATGTTATTCCTTCACCGTGGAAGTCAATCGTGAACGTTTTTTTAGTACGTATTTCATTAGAAAAATTGGTACCAGCCAGATTCGAACACCGGTGCATCGCGCTCAACACGAATGCACCGGACGTCTTATCCGTTAGGCCACGACGACTTCAAAAATTGGTACCAGCCAGATTCGAACACCGGTGCATCGCGCTCAACACGAATGCACCGAATGCACCTTAGAACTCATATCACAAGATGAATGACGGCATTTACGTTGCAGATGTCTATGGGCTCTGGTAACCACTTAACACCAGGTGGGCTGTGAGCTCGTCCAATCGTCCAAGCAATAAAGAAAACAAAAATAATTCTCGTATAATCTAAAAGTATCAAGTAAATGTTGCTTAGTCATTAACACTAATAATTTCCTTTCCAAATAGAGAAAGAACCTTTCACAATCAAGATTAGAAGTAGGCTTTAACACAGCGATTCTCAACCACTAGCACTGTGCCGCGGAATTTTTGTATATCACTAAATTCTTAGTGTGCTACTAAATTTTAGAAATGTTTGGTTAATTATGTGTAGATATTTCTCATTAAAAGTTTCCTTATTATTATCTTGTAATTATTTTCTTAACAAAGGTACAATATAAAAAATAAATCAAATCATAAACTATATTGCACATTCTAAATTGTTTTTATTGCTTAGATAGATGGACGAGCTCACAGCCCACCTGGTGTTAAGTGGTTACCGGAGCCCATAGACATCTACAATGTAATTGCCGTCACCCACCTTGAGATATGAGTTCTGAGGCCTCAGTATAGTTACTACGGCCATCCCACCCTTCAAACCGAAACGCATTACTGCTTTACGGCAGAAATAGACAGGGTGGTGGTGCTTAACCGTGCGGACTCACAAGAGGCGTTACCACTTATATTCTTATATACTTTTCAATTTTTATAGTTTTGCAATCATCAACTTCTAAAATCTTTATCTTTGTGTGCCATCAAATTTTGAAGTCTCTGGGCCGCGATAAAAAGGTTGAGAATCACTGCGTTAACATAACGTGCTTTTAAAAGAAAGTGTGTTATAATTTTGTTACGAATCAAATTACTTTCAATTGAAGTCGCTGCGTTTACTGTGAGTCTTGGGCGTAAGAATCGGTAGATAGAGCGCAGTGTGTAGCCCACACGAGTTAAACTAATACTTGTGACAAATTTCCTTATACGAAATTTTCGGTATTATACTTATAGCTTAATCATCTAGAATCGAGATTCTAGATTCTTCTAGAATCTTAATTTATCATCAAACCGAAACGCATTACTGCTTCACGGCAGAAATAGGCGAGGTGGTGGTACCTACCCGTGCGGACTCACAAGAGGCCCTACCACCAGTTATTACGCAAATTATAATTTTGCGGGTTTGATTTTTATTACACGATGATATTCCTTCACCGTGGAAGTCAATCGTGAGCATTTGGTAAGTACGTATTTCATTAGAAAAATTGGTACCCGCTAGCGGGATCCGAATCCGCGTTTCGGTTTGAAGGGTGGGGCAGCCGTTGTAACTATACTGAGACCTTAGAACTTATGTCTCAAGGTGGGTGGCACATTTACGTTGTAGATGTCTATGGGCTCCATTAACCACTTAACACCAGGTGGGCTGTGAGCTCGTCCAACTATGAAAGCAACAAAAAAAAACCACCGACTGGGTTGCTCTTAAACAGTATGTTAGGCGACGACAGCGACAATGTGGACCGCATCGCAAGCCGCAGCCGCCGACGCGTCGTCCCATCACCATCACCGGGAGGAGACTGACTCCTCACAGCTCCATACAAATTTGAATTAAACGCGATCGAGAATGTTAAAAAACTCGCTAAGCACACTGATGCCGATTTCATAAAATTAAGAATGCTGTACCGTCCTAAAAAGAAAATACTAAACACGTTTTTGATTTCGTCCTCGTTTCGTCGTTCATAAATCATCTATATATTAATACGTGAAGCAAAAACTTTGTATCTCTTTTTATGAAAATTGCGCGGACGGAGGAGTATAGAATTTTCCACACTTATTGAGAATATAGAGAAGGAGTGCACAATGCTAATATTTTTTTTAAATAATGCATAAAAAATACATTAAATCAATAAAGAAAACATTACACACACTACATACCATGTATTTGACGCACACACGCATGCATACTATTTATTGTCAAACTTTTGTTCTTGACGTCTGTTATTAAATTGAGAATAGATTAAATATTGTTTGTCTTTGTTAATATTTTTTATAGTGTAGTCTTGGCGAAATTTGTGATTGTAGAAGTATACAATCCGATCATAATAGTGTACAAACTTATAATTCCAATTAATTATACTTAGTCGAATTTCGACTACTGCGGGACCACTAGTTGTAATAAATCTATCTACGGTTAATTTAACATGTTGCATAAGGAAGGAAATATGCCGCATGCATCGTTACACTGCATACACACAAGTAGCGTTTCTCTGTATACACAATAGTATAGTTTTCGTAATGTTGTATCGTCCGGTCACCGTCCTCGTCGAACCCGTCGCTTGCGACGAAGGGCTCGACGAGCGAATTAACCCATAGACACAGCCCACTGAGTTTCACGCCGGATCTTCTCAGTGGGTCGCGTTTCCGATCCGGTGGTAGATTCTGCGAAGCACTGCTCTTGCTAGGGCCAGTGTTCGCAACACTCCGGTTTGAGCCCCGTGAGCTCGCCTACACGTTAAGGCGAAGCTGATATAGCCTCTTAAGGCTATCAGCATAGGTAGAGAAAAAAAAGTTGTATCGTTTGAAATACATTTAATCACATACATATATCATTAATGATTGATAATGAAATATAGTTATTAAATTATATAAAAAAGTATATATAATTAATATATTTTATAGTTAAAATGACTTTTGTTAATAAGAATGGTAAATAAATAATAAATAACTGGGAACTAATCACGCACGGCCATCTGTGTCATAGATAATGTATATAAATTAGATCTGTGTGGTGGAACAGCGCCCTTAGCGGCTATCGTAAGCAAACAAAAATAGGCAGCGCCTTGGTTCTGCCCCTGGCATTGCTGAAGTTCATGGGCGACGGTGACCACTCACCATCAGGTGGGTCCTATGCTCATCTGCCTACAAAGGCAATAAAGAAAAAAAAAAAGTTCCACCTCCATACAAATTTGAGTTAACTTTTACGCTATCGAGAACGTTAAAAAACTCTCACTAAGCACACTGTTCCTAATTTAAGATTCCCTGGATCCCTTCCTTAAAGGATAGCAGAAACTAACAAACATACTTATATACGTTTAAATATGTACATATATAAATAATAAACAAAGTAGCCTATGTTCATCAGGGACAATGTCGGCTTCTAATGGAAAAAGAATTTTTCAAATCGGTCCAGTAGTTTCGGAGCCTATTCGAAACAAACAAACAAACAAATCTTTCCTCTTTATAATATTAGTATAGATTCTTTCGAGATACACAAACTGATGGCGATGTTAATTTTTATTTTTTACTAGCTGACCCGGCAGACTTCGTAGTGCCTCAATCGATAAATAAAAGACCTAAACTTTTGTTTAAGATAAACTTAAAACAAACAAAAGGAATCCGTCCGACGGGGGACACATCAAAGGAAAAACAAAATTGTTATTTTTATTTAATTCCGAATATTTTTATATTTATCTAACCTTTTAAACCTTCTCTGGACTTCAACAAATAATTCAAGACCAAAATTAGCCAAATCGGTCAAGCCGTTTTCATGTTATGTCGTGACAACGGAAAACGGGTTTCATTTTTATATATATAGATAGCTAAAACAGACATCAACTACAAGATAGATTTCATAGATATCAAAAAAGTAAATAGCGGCACCCAACTTGAGACATGAGTTCTAAGTTTCCATTTTTACAGTACAACGGCTGGCCCATTCAACTCTTCACCCCGAAACGGATTACTGCTTCACGGCACAAATAGTCAGGATGGTGGTTTTTTTTTATTGCCCGTCTAGGCAAACAAGCATACGGCCCACCTGATGCTGAGTGGTTACCGTCGCCGATAAACTTCAGCAATGCCAGGGGCAGAGCCAAGCCGCTGCCTACCGTTAAGTACTCGCCACAAGCCTCGTTTGAAGAAGGATATATGTCATAGTGTCCAGGAAAAACCATGGAAGGGAGCTCATTCCAAGCCCGGATGGTACGTGGCAAAAAAGATCTCTGGAAGCGCAATGTGGATGAACGCAGTGGCTCCAGGTAGTATGGATGAACTCTATTCCGGTGGCGGGCGGTGCGCTGGTAAAAACAAAATGCAAACAAAACAAATATGCCCATACTGGGCCGACAAGGCCCACAAGACGCCCTACCACCTGTAATAAAACACTATTTACTATAACAACACTATTATACCTCTCTAAGTCGAAGCCTCAGAGCAATCTCAAGTTCAGTATAAAACTTGGTAATAGTATAATTGAGGCCTATAAAATCCAAGTCTGTCAAATACTCAGGTAAACTACAAAAATCGTCCCTAAACACGTCATTACGGATCCTCCCGAAGGGCCAGTGTTAGCAACACGCTGAAATAACTTGGTTCGGATAGCTACGATATTTTTTAATTTTAAAACAGATTTATAAAGAATAAGAATATTACTAACTAGCGACCCGCCCTCGCTTCGCTTCGGAAACTTTAAAACACACATGAAACCAAAAAAAAAAATAAAAAAAAAATTAAAAAAGTAGCCTATGTTCATCAGGGACAATGTCGGCTTCTAATGGAAAAAGAATTTTTCAAATCGGTCCAGTAGTTTCGGAGCCTATTCGAAACAAACAAACAAACAAATCTTTCCTCTTTATAATATTAGTATAGTTATATTATATTACTAATAATCTGAATTTTAAATGATGAAACTTCGTTTATTAGTACTTAGTACTGAGTAAAAATAATTTTTTTGAACTGAATTTGTTAGAGATTTAGCTGCATTTGTTATAACATGAAAACACTAAAGCGTGTCCAATTAACTAAACAAAATAAGGCCATTGTTAATCCATTTCACGACATTATGGCGTTTAGCTGCTTTGATTTTATAGGCCTCACTTATGGATGTCTATTTCACAAGAATAAATCATATACTAAAAGTTATAGAATATTTGAACATTTGAGTAAGAAATTAAAACAAAAAAAAGGTGCGTGAAAATTTATTCCGCGCAGCGCAATGTTACGCGCCAAAATAAGTGAGGTTATTAACTCTAAATGACGCGTGGGGAATAAAAATGGCGACCTTGTCCTACATCATTTTCACAACACAGCGACGGACGCAACGCAGGGCGTACATAAACATTTAAATTAGAATTTACTTTGTAATCGTGCGCAATAATTAAAAACACTACCGCGTATGTAATGTGGGAAATCCGTGTGTTTTATAACTGTGGAAACAACATCATACTACTTGAGTTTTTTTTTTTTCGAGAAATACGTAATTACGCAAATTATAATTTTGCGGGTTTCATTTTTATTACACGATGTTATTCCTTCACCGTGGAAGTCAATCGTGAACATTTGTTGAGTACGTATTTCATTAGAAAAATTGGTACCCGCCTGCGGGATTCGAACGCCGGTGCATCGCTCAACACGAATGCACCGGACGTCTTATCCGTTAGGCTACGACGACTTCAAACAAAACATAAAAACAAACAATTTTGTTTTTCCTTTGATGTGTCTTTTATTTATCGATTGAGGCACTACGAAGTCTGCCGGGTCAGCTAGTATTTTATATAATATTTATTAACTTGTTCATCTGTAAACATCAGAGTTTAAATTCAGAGAGATTGTTATGAGACAAATTTATTGTATGTATGTAGATATTTAAAAAACCGTTATAATATCGTCATTTATAATTTTAATCATATACTGCGAATCTTTGCAAACTAGAAATTTATAACCTACATCCATTTTAAGTTGGCGCTACAAAAAAAAAACGCTACAAAGCAACGGGATCTGTTAATCAAACCTGTTCTTAAATTTCTAAAAGCAAAATATTCTTGAACATCGTAGGTTGTGAAAGTTTTATTTCGGTATTCGGGTTAAAAATCTGCATTATTTCCGAAACAAAACCGGTCTTTCAAATATTTAATAATCTTGCTATTTTTGGGTGGCAAAAAAAACTAAACTTTTATAAACACATAATTAATATAAAACTTTATTAAAAAAGAACACCGACTTAACTAAATTAAATAAAATGAAAATATCTGCAACGAAGTCACTCAAAAACTATTCGTCAGATCTTGGATAAAACTTAAAAGGGACTATCTGTCACAAGCCTTAGCTTTCAAAAGAAAAAACAATTCATCCATTGTCTAATACGGAGTAACATCCGTATTTTTTACGGATGGTAATCTATATATGTATATAAAAATGAATTGCTGTTCGTTAGTCTCGCTAAAATTCGAGAACGGCTGGACCGATTTGGCTAAATTTGGTCTTGAATTATTTGCGGAAGTCCAGAGAAGGTTTAAAAAGCAGATAAATATGAAAATGTTCGGAATTAAATAAAAATAACAATTTTGTTTTTCCTTTGATGTATCCCCCATCGTCAGACGGATTCCTTTTGTTTATTTTAAGTTTATTTTATACAAAAGCTTAGGTATTTTATTTATCGATTGAGGCAGTACGAAGTCTGCCGGGTCAGCTAGTCCGTAATAAAAATACAATCGAATAGATGCTTCCTATTTTTATTGATGTCGGTTAAAAATTAAAATTTTTGGTTACCTACTCAACATTTTTCTGCCATATAATTACTTTCCTTCTCATCATATTTTATCTATGGTAGTAGCGATGAAAAAACCAGAGTATGTAATTAAAACACGCATCAAATGAATCAAAATCTTGAGGTGTTGAGTGTTTATAGTTGAATTCTAATCATTAATCTAATTACTAGTCTAAAACGAAAAGGCAATCAATATTGTTTTCCTTCAATTTTCTTAAAATTCAAAATAGCATTTATCTAATTTCCCAATACAGAACACCGAATTTCGATACAACCAAGGCCAAAGTTAATCTAAAATTGTAATCTATGGCATTAAGCATCTCGTAACAACATAAACATAATATTTAGCTCGTTATTTTTAAACCTTGCAACATTCGCCATGCAATTCTAACAATAATTACACCGTTTACGATTTCTCAAGTTTCTCTATGTATTAAAAAGATTGCGGGAAAATGTTAAGAATAGTTTTATATATACGGTACATAGTACATAATAACATTTTTTTAAATTTTTGTTTGTCTGTCTGTTTGTTCCGGCTAATCTCTGGAATGTCTGGACCGATTTTGACGAGACTTTCACTGATAGGTAGCTGATAATGTAAGGAGTAACTTAGGCTACTTTTTTTAAACTAGCTTCGCCCCGCGGCGTTACCCACGGTACGAAAATAACCGCGGGTAACATAGCGGGACTCTGCTATTAATAATAAAATTTGATGTTTCCGAAGCCGGGTCGCTAATACAATATATAGTCGTGGCGCTGTTGGTTGCGCAAGGAAATCTTTGATTGATGTCGAAAGTAAAAATTACATTTGAATGTTAAGAACATTTTGATGGTGTCTATAAATACAATGGCGGTTCGAGTGATTATTTTTATTCAACAAGTTTTCTTCATTGATAGTAGGTACTTTGAAGGCTTTATTTCGCGTTTTTACCTGCAACGATTTTTTATACAACAGATAGGTATGTTATCTTCATGGTAACTGACTCTTCAAATCTGATCGCGCCATATATATCTACATACCTACCGATATATTACACACACATGTTGACAAGTAGCATTAATGAAAAGTACAAAAGATGGGATAAGCGCGTGATTAAAAAAGATAGCTATAATTGGAACGATTGCACTTGTTATATTATTATTGCATTTGTTTAGACGCGACTAAAGACGAAACGTCCCGATTGGCCGGTTTTCGAGTCTTCACTTGACGTGCGCTTGAAACATACTTATCTACTTCTTTTTACATATAAAATATCATTGTTTAACTGTCAATAAATTGTTACTGACGCTTTGAATACTTTACAATTTTCCTTGGTATAAAGTAGACGGTAGAAAAGTTACTTTTGTTATTTAAAAGCTAGACGATGATGTCAGGCAGGTTGCAGTCAAAACATGGAGTAGAATAGCCAGAGAGAGACCAGGATGGCGTAAGCTGCAGGAGGCCTGGTGGTAGGACCTCTTGTGAGTCCGCACGGGTAGGTACCACAGCCCTGCCTATTTCTGCCGTGAAGCAGTAATGCGTTTCGGTTTGAAGGGTGGGGCAGTTGTTGTAACTATACCGAGACCTTAGAACTTATATCTCAAGGTGGGTGGCGGTATTTACGTTGTACATGTCTATTAGCTCCAGTAACCGCTTAACACCAGTTGGGCTGTGAGCTCGTCCACCCATCTAAGCAATAAAAAAAGGCGTTTGCCAACTGGCAAACCGACTAACAGAAAATAAAGAAGCAGCAAATACGCTAACAATTTTAATTGTCTAAAATACATATTATCCTTTCTGCAGTTGAGGTGTATAAGTGCAGTAGTATAACATAATTGTATATCTGTTGTCCGAATATAAGGCTTTATTATTATTATATTTAAAAAGATAGCAGCCCCGCGATGCTACTCGCGTTATTGTCGTACCGCGGGTGACGCCGCGGGGCGAACCTAATCTAAAAAAAAAGTAGCCTAAGCTACTCCTTATATCATCAGCTAACTATCAAAGTTCCGTCAAAATCAGTCCAGCCGTTCCAGAGAGTAGCCGGAACAAACAGACAGACAGACAAAGTTTAAAAAAAATGTTTTTTGGTATATGTACTGTGCATACATACTTACGCATTTAGTAAATAATGGTTATTTTATTATTACAAACAGACACTCAAATTTTTATTATTTGTAGGTATAGATGTCTATAAGTTCCCAAAGCGATCTAAAATTCAAAAATAATATTTTCATTGTTAACTTACCGATATAAGGAGTGAACCTCCAAGTGTTTCCAAGTAAGGGCAGTGGCTTTGGACCTGGTACATCTTCCCAGGGTTTGACAGAAGACGATACTTCGAAGGCTGTAGCGTCCACGACGTGAGTAGATCTGGCTCGCTGGATGTGGACGGGACACGTGGAAAGCATCGAATTTTTGGCACCTAGTAAATGAATCATTATCATAACTAGAGGTCCCGCAGTAGTCGAAATTCGACTATAATTAATTGGAATTGTAAGTTTGTACACTATTATGATTGTATTTTATCCTTCTATAATCACAAATTTCGCCAAGGCTACACTATAAAAAAATATTAATAAAGACAAACAATATTTAATCTATTCTCAATTTGACCACAGACGTCAAGAACAAAAGTTTGACAATAAATAGTATGCATGCGTGTGTGCGTCAAATACATGTTATGTAGTGTGTGTAATGTTTTCTTTATTGATTTAATGTATCTTTTATGCACTAGTTAAAAAAAATTAGCATTCTGCACTCCTTCTCTATATTCTCTATAAGTGTGGAAAATTTCATACTCCTCCGTCCGCGCAATTTTCGTAAAAAGGGATACAAAGTTTTTGCTTCACGTATTAATATATAGATACAAAATCTAATTTTATGTCTCGAATTTTTTAAAGAAAAATCGATAAGTTCCTTCTTCGATTTTCACGAGTCATAGATATGATTAAAACAACTTTTACGACTGTCCGTGTCCGTGACCACGGAAACTGGAAAGTATTCAAAACGTCAGGTATCATAAAACGATATGAAAAAAAAAAGTGCGTGCGTACAAAGTACACATGTCAGAAGTGAAACCTTTTTGGTGAACTAATTTATAAGTCTTGCTTATATTTATACAAATCTAAAACTTTAGATTTCCGAGACTTATGCCCGTATCTTTAGACGTTTCGTAAAATAGTCCTCCACTCTTAACTCATCCGATGATGCTCGAGAATTCCCTCCAAACTTACTCGAATTTGGTATTTTTAGTCGACCATTACAATAATCCTCAACTGTCCTCGAGTGAGGTAATAATGATGAAAATTTGATCAAGCTAGCATCAAACCCATAGAGTTCTGTAGTCTATGGTCATTGCTTAATGTCAAAGTCAAGCTGCCGCTGTCTGTTTGACACTAGATGAACTTGTTTGATGTTTTGGTTGCTGAGTTATTCGTAAATATGTGTGCGTGCGGTAAATCTGAAAGTGTATTATTTATTTTCTAACCTATCATTATTTTAGATTTCGGATCCGGCTTTGTATTTTTATTCGCCGCTTTTATGTGATTTTGGTTGCATCCTGTTGTTGAAGTGCTTTTCCACAACCACCAGTTTATTATTATATAAATAAAACTTATAATCGCATTGACTTTATTTATCAGGTAGTAAGCAAAATATAACTCTTATGTAGGTAAATAAAATAAAGAGTTTCAAATGTCTAACCTCGAACTATTTACTTTATTAATAAATATTATCAAACTTAAATTATCAAAATATGCGTGAATCATGCACAGATCCAGGCCATTGCACAACAATATCATATATTTCCATTTGCGGTCCACATACTATTTGGACATTGATAGAAAACCAGCCTTGAGGAACGTTCAAGGTACGTCGCGACGTACCTTAACTTGACAGTTCGGTCACTTCACTCCGGTTAGGAAATTTTTCCAAGGACGTTTGAGTGGAGTTTAATTTTACGACTAATCATACCAAAACGCGCGTTGGAGGTTGAGTCGAGTCGAGTTACGCTCGTGTGAACGACTAAAGATACGGGTGTTAGAGGAAGGGAAAAAGGAAGATATGTTCCCGCCAAAAGTCTGTCAAATGTCAATCTCAACCTCAGTGTTGACAGTCACATTATGTTTAGATTTCTAATTTGTAAATGACTAATATTTTGCCAATTGAATTGACTAATTTAATTTCATGCTATTTGATTAATGTTCCAAATTCTTTTCATTTCATTTCAATTCCTATTAACATTTTTCACAAAAAAATTATAAAATATTAGGCCGTATGGTATGATACATTTGCCTTTCCAGTTGGAAAAATACAACAACTACTACTACTGACATTTGACAAGTACTTAATTTCAATAGTAATTTGATGTCACTTCCGTTGCATACCTGCGTGACGTTCTGTAAAAATTGTACCCTCATACGCCTAAAGAAGTTTCACTTCAAAAACTCTAAACTAAACAGTAAAAAAGCAGTTTTAATTAGATTCTGTGATTGTAGAATAAATATTGTAGATTAAACTGTAGATTAAATTAAGTCGAAAGACGCCAATTTTCATGCTTAAAAAAAAAGAAAGAAAGAAGGTATACCCATTTCCTTGCTGCCTTCCGATACTTGCTGGCGGCTGGCCGTGGTGCAGATGCTCCTCTTCACTGTCCTCAAGGGCCACATCACTGCAGTTCCCCTCATGGTGTACCCCTACCTGTATTCATTATTTATCAGAAAACCCTTTTGTTATTATAAAACCACTCGCCCGTCACCTGTCTGTATCGAGTTGGTGAATACCTTAAAATAAACTAATGGTCCCGCAGTAGTCGAAATTCGACTATAATTAATTGAAATTATAAGTTTGAACATTATTATGGTTCTATTGTTAAAGACTATTATACTTCTATAATCACAGATTTCGCCAAGACTACAATATAGACAAATAATATTAAAGATAAACAATATTAACCTATTCTCAATTTCACCACAGATTTTAAGCAATAACAAAAGTTTGACAATAAACAAAAGGGTATATATACATAATATGTGTGTATGTCAAATACATGGTAGTGTGTGTAATGTTTTTTTATCGATTTAATGTATTTTCAAAGTATAATAAAAAAAAAAATTAACATTCTGCACTCCTTCTCTATATTCTCTGTAAGTGTGGGAAATTTCATACTCCTCCGTTCGCGCTTTTTACGTAAAAATGGATGCAAAGTTTTTGCTTCACGTATTAATATATAGACGTAATTCGAAGTCGGGAAGGTTCAAATCTTCACAAACTTCCGCGCATACGAAAACATTAAATAAAGTACGAATCAATCATAATACAGTCACGTCTACAATGGACGGACTTGTTTCTACATCTATATTATCTCTTATAGATAAACATTTATTATATTGTATTGTGCAACAACACGTTACTTTAGTTGTAGTATAGATATAACCATTGCATTTTATTTATTTTATTTTTATTTATTTATTTATTTGGGAAACAAATAGTACAATACAAACATATAAAATTTTAAAAAAATATATGTAATACAATAACCAAACATGTTTCCACAATCAAAATCACATGTAAGTAGAGAGTGAACAAGAAGAGAAATTTAGAAATTTAAATTACAAAAAAACAAAAGCAACACAATACACACATATTATTTTATACATCAACTATACTACTTATCGGGCTAAATCACCTTATAATTTTGTGTTAGGTAATTAGTAAGGCAGTCAATAAACGATCGTCGACCAAAGCACTCGTATCATTTAGATAGCCCACACATCACATGGCGACCCTGCCAGTGGTACGTCGCGGGCGCGCCTCTTGTAAAGTATTATGGTGTGAATTTATTTGAACGTCGCCAATAGATGGCGTTAGTCGTAAAATTAAATTGCGCTATCGATGTGTGATATTATATTCATGTTTATGGGAAATGTATTGTGAGCAAATCGCCCGGTAATCGTTCTCGTCGAACCCGTCGCTTGCACGGGCTCGACGAGTAAATTAACTCATAGACACAGCCCTACTGAGTTTCACGTCAGATCTTCTCAGTGGTTCGCGTTTTCGATCCGCGATCGAGGTTACTAGAATAGGTAGGAAAAAAAATCAAGAAAATCTCATCTGACGAGTAGCGGTCCTGCAATAAACACCACCCCTTGAGACCTATAATATTGGGCAAATTTTAATATTTGTCCATGGTTCTTCCAGGAGGAAGCGTCAGCCCGTAATTTGTTCATATTGCGATATGAAAGAGTCTACAGCGGGAATTTTTCGTCACAATACGACTTATCTATCTTCTTCTTCTATATATATATATATATATATAAATGAATTGCTGTTAATTAGTCTCGCTAAAACTCGAGAACGGCTGGACCGTTTTGGCTAATTTTGGTCTTGAATTACTTGTGGAAGTCCAGAGAAAGTTTAAAAGGTATATAATTTTTAATTATTACCTAATTAATAACCTAATTAAATTAGGTATTTTATTTATTGATTGACCCACTACGAAGTCTGCCGGGTCAGCTAGTTTTAAATATAACTTTAAATATGAATGGCCTACAAAAATCATGAGGCGTGGTTCGTTCGTCACGAAAGAATTTTTAAATGTTTGAGAACCGGTATTAGGTAAATGTTTGAGTATTATTGTGTAGACAATAATCCCAAGCTAACGCATTGATTGTTTTTGACACGGAATAGGTTTTTGAATAGAAGTGGAAAATAATTCTAATTTTATTTAAAGGGTAGACGGAAAATGGCAACTTCAAAGCACTGTTTTATTTATTTATGTTATGATCTATTAAAGCCATTAATCAACACACAAGTATCACGAAAAGATAAAAATCAGATCCTATAGGTATACCATCTTTGCCAGAAAGCAGCAAGTTTAGCACGTTTTTAGACTAAATCCAGCGTCAAATTATTGTGTTTTACCGTTTTAATGTTGTGGTAAGTGGCGGGACTGAGTGTCCTCATGATGTCTGTGGACTACGGTGACCACTTAACATATAGGTATGCAACAAACAAACAATGACAGAATTACGTTGTTGCCATAATATTAGCACAGTTAATAATGTAATAGAATTGTCTATATGATTTGTCATTGTACTTTAGTATGTAATGAATAATTGTTTACGTGCGTATACTTAGGTAGTTTTAATGTAACTCATATACAATTATGGTGGCACTAAATAAATTATGTACAAACTTGTTCGTGGTACTTCAAACAATCAAACAATCAAACTTCAATTTTCAAAAATAATTTGCGCAAAATGGATTACGTACGAAAAATGACACAAATTAGCCCTTTTTTTAGCGTTTACAAATTAACGAATTCTTTCCTGTTTCAAAATTGTTACCAAACCATAGTTTATTTTATTAATTATTTAGCTATTAATTAATTATTTATTTATTATTAGTTAACAAAAACATAAATATAAACTTACCTATTGCACACAGTTCACAGTTCACGCAGCTATGCACGATCAGAATCACACGATACACACACAAGAATTAATTAATTAAAAATATCACACCCAATTTTTTGTTTGTATACGCAACGAGCGCTCCATAGTAGTACGTAGTACGACTGAACGATAGAAATGATCCATGTACTTACTTTCTGCGGGCGCGTTTCCAATGACACACGCGATTAATGTCGTACGAAAATTTGACGGCCGTAAAAATAACTCGTTTAAAAATTTTGGGGGACAGAGGAGCTCCTGACTCACCTGGCGACTGTAATGAGAATCTACAATCGCAATAAAGACAGGTAAGGTATTTATCCATATGAAACTAGAGTATGCTCTGACTGAAGGTAAGGTATTAATTATATATTTTTTTATTGCTTAGATGGGTGAACGAGCTCACAACCCACCTGTTGTTAAGTGCTCACTGGAGCCCATAGACATCTACAACGTAAATGCGCCACCCACCTTGACATATCAGTTCTAAGGTCTCAAGTATAGTTACAACGGCTGCCCCACCCTTCAAACCGAAACGCATTGCTGCTTCACGTCAGAAATAGGCAGGGCGGTGGTACCTACCCGCGCGGACTCACAATAGGTCCTACCACCAGTATATATATACCAGTATATATAGTATATATGTATATTTTTATAATATTCCAAGCAGCAATGGAAACGAACTTCGTAATCTTCTCGCCGACAGAGCCTGTTCAAGCCCAAACGAGACTGAAAGTAGCCACTGTTTAAAATCGTATCTAAACATTAATACGTAGGTATAGTTCGTTAGGATTGTCAAGGCATTTCATTTTATTCTTTTCTATTACTAACTATTTCTATTCTTACTGGTGGTAAGACCTCTTGTAAGTCCGCACGGGTAGGTACCACCGCCCCGCCTATTTCTACCGTGAAGCAGTAATGCGTTTCGGTTCGAAGGGCAAGGCAGCCGTTGTAACTATACTTGAGACTTTAGAACTTGTATCTCAAGGTGGGTGGCGCATTTACGTTGTAGATTCCAGTAACACCAGGTGAGCTGTGAGCTCGTCCACCCATCTAAGCAATAACAAAAAAGTAATAATATTTTACAGCTATTTAGGAAAAAACCGACCAAAGTCACTCCTGACACAAGCCAATAAGTAAAAGCATAATATTATTCTATTGAAAAATGACGTCACTGTTCATTCTTAATTTTGACAGAAATAGATTGAAAATTCTGATTAAAGACGAGAGTCTTTAATTATTTATTTTAGTCATAAAACTTTACTGAGAAAACTACTTAAACAAAAACACTATTGGGATCCTAATGCTAACAATCATCATAAATTTGATATATTAAAGAGTGATACTGAAGTCCAGGCAATGAATTCACAACTAACAACACTTATAATGCTAGATTCTATTTGTCAAACTCAGAACAAATCAGCCGATTTAAATAAAACAAAAATATTATCAATTAGCCTAATCTTAATTTGATCAGTGAACATCATAGCAAAATGACACTTGACCCATGTCACCAGTGACTTCCCCGACGAAGGAGGAACATTGAAAAATAAAAAATCAAACCGTCAATCATCGACATTCCGATATCTATGGACTCCGCTAACCACGTAACAAAAGGTGAGCTGTGAGTTCGTTTCCCCGCCTAAGCAAAAAAAAACAACTATTTAAAAAAAAATTCAAGCACATAGCGTATGTATAGGTATTGTAATATTTTCTCACTGCTTCTACATAAGAAAGTAAGATTTCACTAGCTTGGCTTGAACACGGCTCGTCTGGGAAAATACTCGTATATGACAATGACAGTTGTAAAGGAAACTTAGGTCGTATGTCATTTGATACCTCGTGCATTCAACACAAGAGAAAGGCGTTCCGCTCTACGCTTTATTCGTGTACTAGCTTTTGCCCGCAACATCTTCCGCGTGGAATAGTTTACAAATAAAATGCTTTATTTTAGAACAAATTTGGTTAGCATAAAAAACGTTATAGTCAGCCAACCATAACATATAGACATATACTGTCGCGGACTTTTTTTAGATCATTTAAAGGAGAATAATTCTCTCATACATTATTTTAGCGAAACTTTTACCGTTTCTACAGCGCACGCAGCGGAAG
Organism: Bombyx mandarina; assembly: GCF_030267445.1. Classification (NCBI taxonomy): domain Eukaryota; kingdom Metazoa; phylum Arthropoda; class Insecta; order Lepidoptera; family Bombycidae; genus Bombyx; species Bombyx mandarina. Next base: position 13,342,794 of record NC_143234.1, on the reverse strand, counting down.
CTCTCAAAAGGTAAAAATAACCCCGATTTTGAAAAATCCTTATCGGTGCTCCGCTTGTATTGGTCTTAGCGTGATGTTATATAGCCTTTTTCGATGAATGGGCTATCTAACACTGAGAGAATTTTTCAAACCGGATCAGTAGTTCCTGAGATTAGCGCGTTCAAACAAACAAACTCTTCAGCTTTATAATACTCGTATTAGTATATTCAACTTAGTCATATCACATATGTTCATAGTCAAAACAGTATATCTCTGGTACCGTATTAAAAAAAACACAGTCGAGAACATGTGTGGCCAACCACTCGATCGTGGCTATTAGTCCATTATTTTCAGCGCAACGATATTCCAATTCAGTGGAAGAACCGTAGCCCTAGAATATCTGAGTCCTTGAGTTCACTTATCAGTGCTCACTAAGCGGTAAGATCACTGGACCAGATACAAATCTTTAATCCCAAAAAAAACCTTGATAGCTTTCTTAAAGCTGTCCATACGTAATAATTAAAAGTGTTGTGGGCCTTTTGCAAAAATCTCTCAAACGTAAGCCGATGTTTTACCTAACAAATGAATATACTTCATTCAATATGAAATCGAACGAAATATGCTTCTAACTCTTTTGTCCGTAGTAGATCTTGTAGGTTGTATGATGCTAAGTTCTCTAATGCTGACATCTTTTGCTTGTCACTTGCAGCGTATAGAAAAGCTATTTTAAAATATTTATAAGGTGATTTAGTCCGATGAGTATTATAGTTTTATTGTGTAATTTATGTATAAAATAATAAGTGCGTATTGTGTTGCTTTTGTTTTTTTTTAACTTAAATTTCTAAATTTTTCTTTTCTGTTCACTTTTAATATGTGATTTTATTGTGGAAACATATTTGGTTATTGTTTTAGCTATTTTTTTAAATATTATATGTGTGTATTGTACTGTTTGTTTCCCAAATAAATAAATGTAGCTAATAAAATAAATACGAGTTATGTTCCGGATACCGCCCTGCTTCTCCTCTGCTATTTATGTTGCTCCAGTTTGAAGTACCAGACAACAGTTGTACGAACAGATGAGGGTTCTCGAGGTGGCTAGAACTATAATGAGGAAGGTGTTAACTGCGTTTTACGATTTAAAAAAAATTTTAGTCAACCAGCTGCTAACATTAGGAACAGTGATAGTTCAGGCTACAATGCTTCATCTTCATCATCATTCTGCTGCCCTTCTCCCAATCACCTAAGGTCTGCGCAACATGCTTTCTCCTTCCATACTCTTCTATCAAATACCATTTCTTCACTCACTCTCTTCTTATACATGTCGTCTTTCACGCAATCCATCTATTTTTTTCTTAGGTCTACCTCCTCCTCTAAAGGCTTCCACATTCATACCATCGTAAACGTCATTTCGTCTCATCACATGTCCATACCATCCCAAACTACCTACTAAGCTACCACGCTTCTAAAGTTCAAATATTTGGACTGCTACACCTTACACATTTTATAGCCGGAATCATATTCAGGCAGTGAGGTATTTCTATGTACCGATTTTAAGGATAGTTTTATACCCTAACTGTTTAGACTGTATGTCTTCAAGCAGCATTAACTTTGAGGTGAACGAGCGTGAAGTGAGCGTATGAACCTATGCGAAAATTTGAATAAAAATACCGTAACCTCTTTAATAGACTACGTTGATTTATTTTTGCGATGTTTGATGTTATTTGACAGGCTCAATTGCTCTTTACCAGAGCCTTTGTTTAATATTAAATACTATGCTATCTGAAGAATGTAATAGAACGGAATGAAATGAAGATGATTTATCTGAATTTCATCATGGGATAAAATTGGATGAATCGAATGAGAAGCGAAGAGATTTGGTAGAACCCAATAATTCACGTCCAGCGATTTGGGTGTCGGTAGCCCATACTATTTTCTACTTTCACAGATATTAAACAGTGAACGACCCACCATTATAACGCATTTGAACCTGAATAAAAACTAAATGAACATAATAGAAATGTTCACATAATTTATCTGTTCGCGTACCTGCCAACAAAAATGACGTATTTCTGTGATGAGGCCCCAAATGTTGCCACAAACTGTAACGGAGTGAAATTATTTCCGGCACCGATCTTAACTCGTTTAAAAACTCAAGAGCGCCTAGCTTAACGGTTTGTTTGATAGAAAGAAATATCTCGAAGGGCCCCGATGGTCTTATTCGTTTTGTTCTGCGACTTTCAAAAATCAAAATCACCGTTGGTTCTGTGAGAGTTCAATAATGTAAATATTTTAAGTACATGATGTTATTCGCTAAGCTAAACTAAATAACTAAATATTTAATAACAATCATGCCACGTTAACTGGTCCCGTGGTAAGTTCGTAAAGAACTTGTGTTACAGGTACCAGATAACGGAAATAAATGTAAGATTTTTATTATACACGTACATATATTTAATATACATCCATAACCCTGGAAAAGACATTTATATGTCGCATCCGGGTCAATAGTTCGGAATATCAACGATACACAAACGTCAAAGTGACGTGTACAGAGCCCTATAAATGCGGCCGTTCTATCTAGCGCTGATTCCCAGCCGATCGTCATCGCATCCGTCTATCTCCCCCCTGACAAACCCCTCCTGAGCAGTGACCTCGAGACACTGCTCGGTATGGGGGACGCGGTCATCCTGGCAGGCGATTTAAATTGCCACCACACTAGGTGGAACTGCCATCGCACGAATGTGAACGGTAGGCGTCTCGACGCGTTCATAGACGACCTCACATTCGAAATATTCAACCCCCCGACCCCCACGTGCTATCCGTACAACGCCGCGCGTCGTCCGAGCACAATAGATCTGGCACTGCTGAGGAACGTAACTCTGCGCTTACGCTCCATCGAGGCAATGTCAGAACTCGACTCAGACCACCGACCTGTTGTCATGCAGCTCGGTCGCCCACTCAACCGCGAACCAGATACGAGGACCATGGTGGATTGGAAGAAGCTGGGCACGTGCTTAGCTGACACCGCTCCACCAATCCTCCCTTGCGGCCCGGATTCAACTCCATCCCCCGAGGATACCGTCGAATCCATAAACATCTTCACTGATCACGTCTCGACGGCGATCATAAGATCCTCGAAACAAGTCGATGTGGAGGACTCCTTCCACCGCATCAGACTTTCCCCCGATCTTAGGGACCTCGTTAGAATCAGAAACGCGGCAATCCGGGCCTACGATCGATATCCCACGGATTCAAACCGGACTCGGATGCGTCGCTTACAGCGGGAGGTCAAATCCCGCTTAAGCGACGCCCGAAACGAAAACTGGGATAGTTATTTAGAAGAACTCGCGCCCACTCACCAAGCATACTGGCGACTAGCTAGGACCCTCAAGTCCGAAACTATCGTCACTATGCCGCCTCTCGTACGCCCCTCAGGCCAACCACCGGCTTACGATGACGATGACAAGGCAGAGTTGCTGGCCGATGCACTGCAAGAGCAGTGCACCACCAGCACTCAACACGCGGACCCCGAACACACCGAGTTCGTCGACAGGGAGGTCGAGCGCAGAGCTTCCCTGCCGCCCTCGGACGCGTTACCCCCCATTACCACTTCCGAGGTTAAAGAGGCGATCGATAGCCTACAACCACGGAAAGCTCCCGGCTCCGACGGCATCCGCAACCGCGCGCTAAAACTGTTACCAGCCCAACTGATAACGATGTTGGCCACGATATTAAATGCTGCTATGACGAACTGCATCTTTCCCGCGGCGTGGAAAGAAGCGGACGTTATCGGCATACACAAGCCGGGCAAACCGAATAACGAAACCGCGAGTTACCGCCCCATCAGTCTCCTCCCGGCGATAGGCAAATTATACGAACGGCTCCTTCGTAAACGCCTCTGGGATTTCGTATCCGCGAATAAAATTCTTATAGACGAGCAGTTTGGATTCCGCGCCAGACACTCGTGCGTCCATCAAGTGCACGGCCTCACGGAGCACATCTTACTAGGGCTGAACAGGCGGAAACCCATTCCGACAGGAGCCCTCTTCTTCGATATAGCGAAGGCGTTCGACAAAGTCTGGCACAACGGTTTGATATTCAAACTGTATAACATGGGAGTGCCAGACAGACTCGTGCTCATCATACGAGACTACTTGTCGAACCATTCGTTCCGATATCGAGTCGAGGGAACGCGTTCCCGGCCCCGTCACGTCACAGCCGGAGTCCCGCAAGGCTCCGCCCTCTCCCCGTTACTATTCAGTTTGTATATCAACGATATACCCCGGTCTCCGGAGACCCATCTGGCGCTCTTCGCCGATGACACCGCCATCTACTACTCGTGTAGGAAGAAGGCGTTGCTTCATCGACGACTTCAGACCGCAGCCACCACCATGGGACAGTGGTTCCGGAAGTGGCGCATCGACATTAACCCCACGAAAAGCACAGCGGTGCTCTTCAAAAGGGGTCGCCCTCCGAACACCACGCTGAGCATCCCTCTCCCGACTAGGCGCGTCAACACCCCCGCCCCCGCCGTTCGCCCAATCACGATGTTCGACCAGCCCATACCGTGGGCCCCGAAGGTCAAGTACTTAGGCGTCACCCTCGACAGTAGGATGACATTCCGCCCCCACATTAAGACGGTACGCGACCGTGCCGCCTTCATTCTAGGACGTCTCTACCCGATGATATGTAGGCGAAGTAAAATGTCCCTTAGAAATAAGGTGACACTCTACAAAACTTGCATACGCCCCGTCATGACCTATGCAAGTGTAGTGTTCGCTCACGCGGCCCGCATACACCTAAAAACATTTCAAATTATTCAATCCCGTTTTTGCAGGATAGCCGTCGGAGCCCCGTGGTTCGTCAGGAACGTCGACCTCCATGACGACCTGGACTTAGAGTCCATCAGTAAGTATCTGCAGTCGGCGTCCATGCGCCACTTCGATAAAGCGGCACGACACGAGAACCCTCTCATCGTGGCCGCCGGTAACTACATTCCCGATCCTGCGGACAGAATGGAAAGCAGTCGACGTCGCCCAAAACACGTCATCTCGGATCCGCCCGATCCACTAACGGTGCTTTTAGGTAATTCAAGCACCGGTCACCGTTCTCGTCGAACCCGTCGCTTGCGACGAAGGGCTCGACGAGTAAATTAACTCTCAGACACAGCCCACTGAGTTTCTCGCCGGATCTTCTCAGTGGGTCGCGTTTCCGATCCGGTGGTAGATTCTGCGAAGCACGACTCTTGCTAGGGTTCGTGTTAGCAACATCGTCAGGTTTGAGCCCCGTGAGCTCACCTACTAAAGTTAGGGTTACGCTGATATAGCCTCTCAAGGCTCTCAGCTTAGGTAGGAAAAAAAAAAAAAAAAAAAAGCGCTGATTCATTCGTGTCCGAGCCGTAGTACAGTACGGATCTCTCTGAACGTTGTTACGCTTCTCGTGAAATATACGCCACGCACAAAGTTCTCGTGAAGTTTTGTTTCGGAAGCCCAAACATGAGTCATCGTCGAGAACTTAATGACCGTGACGTCAGCAATGGTGACGTCACACTATGTAAAACATTCCTTCAGTGTTTCTCCTCCGACATATATTTATCATAAAAATATCTTCCCTTGGCGGAATTCGAATCCGCGACCCCCTTGTGTAGTGACCATGTCACTTACCACTACACCAGACGGCCGTTAAATTCGCTAAGCCTGTATTTCAAATTTCATTAAATCGAATTTGCATTAAAAATGTCTGTTATTTGTTAAATTAAGTAGGTAATTGTTGGATTTTCGGCGTGCACTGCGGTACCATAGGTCTGGTGTAGCCGGTGTGGTGGAGCTCGATGGGGCTTAGTCGGTAGTTGGTTTCGCGGGGTGAGCGCCTCACGCACATTTTTCAAGGCGTAGTCTCCTGTGAGGAAGTCGAAGAGGTGGAGGACCTTCGCCCTCCTCGTCTCCCTCTTCCTCTCGGGAGGTGCCGGAGTCCAACACACCGGGCGCTACTCCCCATGACCGGGTATTCGTAAATGGATTCCCAAGTTTTAAAAAAAAAGGTAATCGTTGGATACTGCATTTTTGTGCCTTTGGATGGTGGTTAAAACTTATTGTCAATGTGGGAAACATCATACGGAAAAGACACCAGCTTAAAGTATTTCGCATCAGAAGAGCCTAGTTTCAAATACTTCGCATCAAAAGACGCTAGTTTAAAGTATCTCGCATTAAACTACTTTAAATTTATCTAACAACAGAGCCAAGATCATAATTACAGGGAGTATTGAAATCATTTCCGAAAAAAAAAGACCGTCGCACCATTAATTACAAAAAGACGGCTTCTCTCACCCGGTACGCCACAGACGAGTCAGAGCTTTTCAGGGAACACTGAATCGCCATTTTCGCGGCAGAAAATATAATATGTTAGTCAAAAATCGTATGTTCTAAATCACAGTCAGCCTTTTTTCTTTTCCCTACCTATGCTGATACCCTTGAGAGGCTATTTCAGCTTCGCCCTAACATGTAGGTGAGCTCACGGAGCTCAAACCGGAGTGTTGCTAACACTGGCCCTAGCAAGAGCAGTGCTTCGCAGAATCTACCACCAGATCGGAAACGCAACCCACTGAGAAGATCCGGCGAGAAACTCAGTGGGCTGTGTCTGTAGGTTAATTCGCTCGTCGAGCCCTTCGTTGCAAGAAACGGGTTCGACGAGGACGGCGACCGGTGCTCGAAGTACCTAAAAGCACCGTTAGTGGATCGGGAGGATCCGAGATGACGTGTAAACGAACAGCAATTCATTTTTATATATATAGAAGAAGATAAAATATAAATGAAAGTACATACTTGTTGAACGTCAAAAAGAACTACCGCCAATTCACAAAAACTAGCCGCCGTCCTGAGAAGAACTGGCAAGGAACTCAGCGGGCATGTCTTTATTTTATTTTTTAAATATTCATTTTTACAAGAGTATCACGAACATAAGTCCCTTTATTTTTGTCGTTTAGGATTTGCAGCCGTTATATCAATGAGGCACTTGAAAGGCTGAAGTGGTGCTTGTGGTACTTAAAAGCACCGTCAATGGATCGGGAGGATCCGTAGTGACGTAGTCAGCCTACCACCTCAACAAAACAACTTACTGTATTCTTTAGAAATGAAAACACTCATTGTAACGAACGTAGATTTCGGAAACAAAAAACACGCTGTTGACTCAGTAGTACTACACTTTCTATTTCGTTTAGCGATTCGATGTCCATTCAAGCGTCCTCGCGTGACTCAGCAGTGTTAATTCAATGTTACGGTCGTAATGTCGTGTCAAATTCCTAATAACACAGCACACATGCCTCTCGGTTGTGACCGTCATTGGTAACTAAATATATACCTCAATATTTTGAACCGTATTTTTGTTTACCGCTATCGAAGTTTATGCTCACGCAGTGCTCCCAAGCAAAGCAAAGCTGCTATCGCCTAAAACATGTCTTGTCGGATTCCCCGGATCCACTCTCGGTGCTTTCAGGCTCTTCAAGGACCTGTCACCGTACTATTTCGATGACCGAACTAACCCACAGACCCAACCCACTAAGTTTCTCGCCGGATTTTCTCAGTGGGTCGCAATTCCGATTCAGTAGTAGATTCAACGAAGCACTGCTCTTGCTAGGGCTAGTGTTAGCAAGCTCTCTCAGATTCAACCCGTGAGCTCTCTTACCCGTAGGTAGGGAAAGCCTCCACCGCAGCACCGGCATAATCTTCGATCAATGGCATAATAGAATTTCTTAAAATGAGAGCCAAGGGCATCTTATCATTTAGACTAGTGACTCTGTGACAGTGACCTTTTTTACTCAGTTACGCCTAGGAACGCTCGCATACCCTTTACAAATTCGACCCATTACGAATACAATTTTCCGACTCCGGAAAAAGTCTGCTTGGTTCGAATTCTGTGTCATTTAAGACGGCGTGTTCGTTATCCGAGAATGATTTTAATCCAATCGACTCTTATTTACCTCGCCTACGGCCCTAAGCGTGTAGGCGAAACTCAATTACCTCATTCCGCAAAGAGAAGACCTCATTCCGCGAAACATAATAGTTTAATAGGCTCTATAAAATACTATTTGTCCCGGACATTGGCCACGAATCAGTTTTATGCTTAGACAAATATTAATTTAGCGAGTAATGTTGAATGTGTACGGTAAAGAATTTTATTTCAGTATACCGAGATTTTTATGATAATAACACGGTTGAATTAATATCTCAACAATGATAATAATAATGGCGGGCTCAATTCATGAAATTTGTTTTTTTTTATTGCTTAGATGGGTGAACGAGCTCACAGCCCACCTGGTGTTAAATGGTTACTGGAGCCCATAGACATTTACAACGTAAATGCGCCACCCATCTTGAGATATAAGTTCTAAGGTCTCAAGTATAGTTACAACGGCTATTCAAGCCGAAACGCATTACTGCTTCACTGCAAAAACAGGCAAGGTTTTTTTTTTTATTGCTTAGATGGGTGGACGAGCTCACAGCCCACCTGGTGTTAAGTGGTTACTGGAGCCCATAGACATCTACAATATAAATGCGCCACCCACCTTGAGATATAAGTTCTAAGGTCTCAGTATAGTTACAATGGCTGCCCCACCCTTCAAACCGAAACGCATTACTGCTTCACGGCAGAAATAGGCGGGGTGGTGGTACCTACCCGTGCGGACTCACAAGAGGTCCTACCACCAGTGAAAAGGTAGTGGTACCCACCTGTGCGGACTCACTAGGCGTCCTACCACCAGTAATAAATGTGTGGATGTGTTGTACTATTAGTTTCCAAAATAATGAAATAAATAAATGTGTACTATTTAAATTGCTTGAAAAATTGCGAATTATACACGAGAGATTTTTTTTGTGTGTCTCAACACCGAACGAATGTTTCCACTGCTGTTCTAATTGCATTTCAGCTTAAATTAATTTTAAATTTTAATAACAATTATAAATTTTGCACTAGGGGTGACTCATAATTATATTATATTAAAAAAAGCTAATTAAATTTATTTAATTCCAGAAAATGGAAAAATCGATTATTATCTTAAATTTTAATGTCCAAGGAAATAAATTGATTAAATCATTTTGATTATTAATTTTTACCAAAAGTGCCAAAGTGAAGTCCATGGGTAACCACTCACCATCAGGTGGGCCGTATGCTCGTCTGCCTAAAAGGGCAATAAAAAAAAAAATTATAATTTTAATTACACGATTCTCTATCTTTTATGTTGAACTAAACTAAGTCACTACAAATAATCTATACTGTGTATTTATATTTGACATTCTTCAACTCGCTGCTAAGCAGTCGCGCCTACAAACTAAATATTAACTAATTTCCTCTTAGACATAATTTGAGTTGTGTAAGAACGATATTTACCGTGCAAACATCCCGCGCAAGGTACATCGAACAAAAAGTTATCGCCGTTTTAACATTTTCAATGTAATTAGCGTTATTGTCTATATATTAATACGTGAAGCAAAAACTTTGTATCCCTTTTTACGAAAATTGCGCGGACGGAGGAGTATGAAATTTTCCACACTTATAGAGAATATAGAGATGAAGTGCACAACGCTAATATTTTTTTTTAAATAATGCATAAAAGATACATTAAATCAATAAAGAAAACATTACACACACTACATACCATGTATTTGATGCACACACGCATGCATACTATTTATTGTCAAACTTTTGTTCTTGACGTCTGTGGTCAAATTGAGAATAGATTAAATATTGTTTGTCTTTATTAATATTTTTATAGTGGCGAAATTTGTTATTATAGAAGTATAAAGTACAATCATAATAGTGTACAAACTTACAATTCCAATTAATTATAGTCGAATTTCGACTACTGCGGGACCTCTAGTTCTATTAAAAATGTTTATTTAATACGCTATTTCGTTCACTCTGTTCGTCCAGTACTTGACGTATCTCCGTTTCCGGGTTCTAATATAGGTCGGAGTCTATATTAGGTTTCGTATTCGGTATCTGAGTTTTTTTGTTGCAGTATTAAATGAGGATGAAAGGCGATTGCATGCAGCAGAGATGCGAATGTTGCGATGGATGTGTGGAGTAACGAGAATGGATAGAATACGGAATGAATATATTAGAGGAAGTCTGAAAGTGGCACCTGTGACAGAGAAGCTGAGAAGTGCGCGTTTGGGATGATATGGACATGTGATGAGACGAAATGAAAATGAGGTTGGTAAGAAAAAGTTTACTATGAATGTGGAAGGATATAGAGGGAGAGGTAGACCTAAGAAGAAATGGATGGATTGCGTGAAAGACGATATGGGTAAGAGGGGAGTGAGCGAAGAAATGGTATATATTAGAAGAGTATGGAAAGAGAAAACATGTTGCGCCGACCCCAGGTAACTGGAAGAAGGGCAGGATAATGATGATGATGAATAAATGAGAATACCGGTGATGCCCATTGTCATCACAACGTGTTTTCCGCCACATATCTTGAGACACAAGGTCAAATTTTCAATTGGACTATACATATAATGAATTTCCCTTCGATTGGGAATGGAAACACTTTCTTAAGGTCTCTTTCGATGTTTGATGACGATAGTAATAAAATAAAAAAAACTAAATTATAAAAAAAAAACAATCATAAAATTCATAAGGAGTCATTTTTATTAACGAACAATTTTATTACAGATTTCTATTTTATTATTCATGCCGTTACAATAGATCCATTGTCACTTAAGTATATTTAACAAAAACGTATTTGAACAATTGAGAGCACATTAAAATATTCTTAAACATAAATGTTAACGAATTATTTACTCGACATTAACTTTAAAAAAGCCGAACTCCAAATGTACACCGATTTTTTGGTTACGGACTCTAAAAAGAAACGGTCTACGAAATCGGGCCGATACAATGCCACATAATAGTAAGCTTTATTGCGATTTAAATAAACATCATTTCCGTGTAACGTGCAACTAAATTATAAAATTTAATGTCTATGTTTAGTGCGAGTTTTTTAACGTTCTCGATAGCGTAAAAGTTATTTACCAATTTTGTATGCAGTTGGAACAGCGCCCCTAGCGGCAAACGTAGGCAAACGATCATTCCATACAAATATGAGCTAACTTTTACGCTATCGAGAAAGCCCACTGAGTTTCTCGCCGGATCTTCTCAGTGGGTCGCGTTTCCGATCCGGTGGTAGATTCTACGAAGCACGGCCCTTGCTAGGGTTCGTGTTAGCAACGTCATCAGGTTTGAGCCCCGTGAGCTCACCTACTAGTTAAGGCGACGCTGATATAGCCTCTCAAGGCATCAGCTTAGGTAGGAAAAAAAAGCCCTATAGAGAACGTTAAAAAACTCGCACTAAGCACACTGATAGAAGTGATCATCGTTCAATCATGCGCAGACGCAGAGGTCCGTCCGGCGCGTACATGAACGTAACGGCGTAGTCCAGAGGCTCGTGGTGGTATTCCAGCCGGTAACGGCTCAGCAACTAAAGAGTAAAATTTAAAAGAAAACGGTAAATTGGATCGTCTAAATCTACGTGACGTAACTACTATCTTATACCTTTAAACGAGCAATTGTTGTATATTAATATATATATATATATAATCTGAATCTCGGAAACGGCTTCAACGATTTTCATAAAATTTACTATACAGGGGATTTCGGGGGCGATAAATCGATCTAGCAACGATTTATTTTCAGAAAATGTTGTTTTATTCGTGTTTTCAATGATTAACTCTTCCCGACGTCTATTGGCGAATAATAATACTATTTTTCTTAATTGAGGGCAACTAACCGCTTTAAAGACACAACATGATGGCGTTATCAAAAAAAAACCGAGCAAAGCTCGGTCATTGTCTAGTATATAACTAACAGATGTACTAGTAATTTGTATTTAATAGAAAAGCGATGAGTATTCTAGATAAAACTGTATAATTGTGATATTTTTTGTGAATCAAACGTTTAAGCCAAGCTAACGATAAGTTAATTTCATAAAAAACGTTGATTCAATAATCGCTTAGACACAACATCAAACGTTGGTAAACAAATACGTGTAATAAAAATCAAACCCGCAAAATTATAGTTTGCGTAATTACTGGTGGTAGGACCTCTTGTGAGTCCGCAGGTACCACCACCCCGCCTATTTCTGCCGTGAAGCAGTAATGCGTTTCGGTTTGAAGGGCGGGGTAGCCGTTGTATCTATACTTGAGACCTTAGAACTTACGAGTATATCTCAAGGTGGGTGGCGCATTTACGTTGAGGATGTCTATGGGCCCAAATAACCACTTAACACCAGATGAGCTGTGAGCTCGTCCACCCATCAAAGAAAATTTAAAGAGCGTCTTAAGTAAGGTAATTTTACCTTAGCCAACAACACTTGGATCTCAAGGTCAGCGAATCTCCGTCCCAGACATATCCTGGCGCCAAACCCATACGGCAGGGAGGCGAACGGATGCAGCTTCCCGCCGCCCTCCAGCCACCTCTCAGGCTTGAACTCCAGAGGATCGGAGACGAACTGCTCCATATTTCCGGTCACGATCGTCGGGAACACCACTTGAACCTACAAGACTCGATCTTATTATCAACATGTTGTGTAACTTTTGCCTTAAATTTTATTAGCATTTCTTTGCTTATAGGGGCCCGCTCTGGCTCCGCTCGGGTCTTTAACAAAAAATTCAACGATATTTGACGTTGTTTTATTTGTTTTTTAAATAAAAGAACACTTATTGCGGCATAACTATAATAGTTAGACATATGCTGTCGCGACACTTTTTGTAAATATATAATGTGTTCTACAAAGTCGTAGTACATTATTTTATTCTATCATCATTAGTTTTCGTAGGGCACGCGTTGTAAAGAATAAAAATATTCTTTTAGGTAATTATAACTATAATTTAGGTAATTTTTTTTCACCGTGGGTTACATTATTGGAGTTTTAGTAAGGAACACTAATTTTAACAGTGAAAGATTTTTTTCAAATCGGTTCAGTACTTTCGGAGCTTATTCAATACAAACAAACAAATAAATCTTTCCTTTTTATAATATTAGTATAGATGTGAATGTTTCAGTGGGTCGCGATTCCGATCCGGTGGTAGATTTAGCGAAGCACTGCTCTTTCTAAAGCTAGTGTTAGTAAGCTCTCTCAAATTAAGCCCGTGAGCTCACCTACTCGTCTGCGAGAAGCTGGCATATCCCCTTAGGCTACCGGATAATAGGAAAGTATTGTAACAAAAAGTACAAAAAAAATAGATGATTAAATTTTTTCTAAGCCTTCTGATGAAATTATTTTATGTGCGTTCAAGTGGATTCGATTATGGCTTAGAATCACAATTCGGTATTTTAATATAACTAGTATATATATTTGTTCATTTTGAATCAACACAGTTCAGATTGTTAAAGCTCATTCAAAAAAGATTAAAATTTTCGACTTTAATATGTCTATACAATATCTGACGGGCTAGTTGAATCTAAGGCACAATTTATTTAGATATTCAGTGTCAAAACAGATTTATCGCTTACATAATTTACATTTACTAACAACTATTACTAAAAATAAAATAATAAATAATGAGATTGATTCTAGCTATCTTCTTTCCAAAATTTCATTTAAATGTAGTCGTATTTCCGCGCGTTCTAAACAGACCTTCCACATGTCCACGGCTCGAACGAAATATGCTTCTAATTCTTTTGTCCGTAGATTTTGTAGGTTGTATGATGGTAAGTTCTCTAATGCTGACATCTTTTGCTTGTCACTTGTAGCATATAGAAAAGCTATTTTAAAATATTTATAAGGTGATTTAGCCCGATGAGTATTATAGTTTTATAGTGTAAGTTGATGTATAAAATAATATGTGCGTATTGTGTTGCTTTTGTTTTTTTGTAATTTAAATTTCTAAATTTCTCTTCTTGTTCACTTCCTACTTATATGTGATTTTGATTGTGGAAACATATTTGGTTATTGTTTTAGGTATATTTTTTTAAAATATTATATGTTTATATTGTACTGTTTGTTTCCCAAATAAATAAATAAATAAAATAATAAACTTAAAGAATGATCTCAGAGGGTACATTAAAAAATTAATTTTAATTTGCGTAATGTGAGCCGATCGCTCGATGTAGTGCTTGTACTTACACCTTTTGGAATGTGATAACCACATATGACGTCATCGTCTTGCAGAGTACGACCGTTGCCGATGACCGTTGAATACATTCTGAAACAAAAACAACGAACATCAAAAATGAGGCTCACAACATGCCCTACCATTTTTTATTACCCTTCTAGACAGACGAGAGCATACGACCCACTTGATGGTGAGTGATTACCGTCGCCCATGGACTTCAGCAATACCAAGGAGAGAGCCAAACCGCTGCCTACCGTTATGTACTCTCCAAGCCTCGTTTGAAGAAGGACATTTACCACCAGTGATTACGCATGCTACAACTGCCTACGACCGCGACCGAAGACGACTTATCTCCTCAACAAACTTACCTAAAAACTTCTCTGACGAAAGCCTTCGTGTAATGCAGCTTGTCCAAGTCCGAGTAGGTCAGAGGCTTGCTCGGATCCGGGAGGACCCTTCTGATCTCCTCCGCCATCTTATCCTGTTGCTCCAATCTTGTTGCTGCTTGGTACAGGATCGAGCAAACCGCCATCGAAATCTATAATTGTTTTTATTGCTTAGATGGGTGGACGAGCTCACAGTCCACCTGGTGTTAAGTGGTTACTGGAGCCCATAGACATCTACAACGTAGACGCGCCACCCACCTTGAGATACAAGTTATAAAGTCTCAGTATAGTTACAACGGCTACTCCACCCTTCAAACCGAAACGCATTACTGCTTCACGGCAGAAATAGGCAGGGCGGTGGTACCTATCCGCGCGGATTCACAAGCGGTCCTACCACCAGTAATTACGCAAATTATAATTTTGCGGGTTTGATTTTTATTACACGATGTTATTCCTTCACCGTGGAGGTCAATCGTGAACATTTGTTGAGTACGTATTTCATTAGAAAAATTGGTACCCGCCTGCGAGATTCGAACACCGTTGCATCGCTTCAACACGAATGCACCGGGCGTCTTATCCTTTAGGCCACGACGGCTTCATAAGGCCATAAGGTCAATACTCATAAAAGAGTAAGATGGTTTGAACTCCGTGAGTTCACCTACACGTCAAGGAGAAGCTGAAATAGCCTCTCAAGGATATCAGCATAGGTATGAAAGAAAATTAGATTCGAAAACCGATGGTTGATTGTTTTCTTAACAATTTCGTCGACTATTTTAGTTTAATCTGGTGTGTTTCTGTTATTTTTTGGGTGTCAAAGTAAAAACAATCTTGATTGGGATACAATTCTAAAGGAGTTCACGTTTTTTATTATTATTTAATTCGTGATTAATAAAAAAACTATAAGTAATACGAAAGTTTCAATCACAAAATGAGGTGATTTTGATTATCTTCTAAGTCTAAGCCTAGCAGCTCGTGGAAATACATGAAAATAATACATTTTCTTTTATTTATTTATTATCAATAATAGTATCGTGTTATTTATTGGATAGTCTAAAAAAATATTATTAATGAATTACGAAAAAACCACTAAATTATTATAGATAAATCGAAAAACAATTAAAATTACTTTTACGGTATTTTACGAGTCATAGACATAATTAAAACGATTTTTACGCTTTAATCTTAATTACTTCTTAAGTTTAACAATTTTAATTATAGCTAATTTTACGGTTTAATCTAGGATTTATTATTTTAATTTCATTATTACGGATGTATCAAACAATTTTTATGATCACGGAAGACTAAAGTGTTAAACCTCTATATTTTAATATTGTGCAATCATCACCAAGAATTACCCACAGACACAGCCCACTGAGGTTCTCGTCGGATCTTCTCAGTGGGTCGCGTTTTCGATCCGGCGGTAAATTCTGCGAAGCATGGCTCTTTCTAGAGTTCATGTTAGCAACAACGTCAGGTTTGAGCCCCGGGAGCTCACCTACCAGTTCAGTGAATCTAGAATAACCCCTCGAGGTTACTAGAACAGTAGGAAAAAAAGAAAAAGAAAAAATATAATAAGGTAGCCTCTACTCACAAACAATAAAACTCTGGGTACTCACCGTATCAATCCCAACAAGGATCAAGTCTAACGCCATTATGGTGGCTATCTTTGGATCGCCTTCGCTCCTCAGAACCCGTTCGAGCAGCGAGAGATCGTTCTCTGACGTCACTTTCTTCGTCTTCAGCCTTTCAAGTGCCTCATTGATATAACGGCTGCAAATCCTAAGCGACAAAAATAAAGGGACATATGTTCCTAACACTCTTGTAAAAATGAATATTAAAAAAAAAAAAAAAAAAACTCATATTTAAAAAAAGTTTTTGTGAATTGAGTTCTTTTTGACGTTCAACAAGTATGTATGTTGAATAAAAAAATTTGACTTGACTTGACTTTATTTGACTACAATATACAGGATGTTTGTTAAGCCACAAGATCCTAACCAAGTCGTGTTACGTATACAAGTGAGACGTGAGATTGAAGCTTTGGTTTTTTTATGGAAGGGAATACTGTGTGCTTAATGCGAGTTTTTTAACGTTCTCGATAGCGTAAAAGTTGACTCAAATTTGTATGCAGTTGGAATGTTTGCCTACGTTTACCGCTAGGGGCACTGTTTACCGTTACTGTAACTTTTACGCTATCGAGAACGTTAAAAAACTCGCACTAAGCATACTGTTCCTGTTTGAAAAGACGGCCGCTATCTGATACAATGCCCCTAGCGGCAAACGTAGGCAAACGTTCCAATTCCATACAAATTTAAGTTAACTTTTACGCTATCGAGAACGTTAAAAAACTCGCACTAAACATACTGTTCCTGTTTGAAAAGACGGCCGTTATCTGATACAACGCCCCTAGCGGCAAAAGTAGGCAAACGTTCCAATTCCATACAAATTTAAGTTAACTTTTACGCTATCGAGAACGTTAAAAAACTCGCTCTAAACATACTGTTCCTGTTTGAAAAGACGGCCGTTATCTGATACAATGCCCCTAGCGGCAAACTTAGGCAAACGTTCCAATTCCATACAAATTTAAGTTAACTTTTACGCTATCGAGAACGTTAAAAAACTCGCTCTAAACATACTGTTCCTGTTTGAAAAGACGGCCGTTATCTGATACAATGCCCCTAGCGGCAAACTTAGGCAAACGTTCCAATTCCATACAAATTAAAGTTAACTTTTACGCTATCGAGAACGTTAAAAAACTCGCTCTAAACATACTGTTCCTGTTTGAAAAGACGGCCGTTATCTGATACAATGCCCCTAGCGGCAAACTTAGGCAAACGTTCCAATTCCATACAAATTAAAGTTAACTTTTACGCTATCGAGAACGTTAAAAAACTCGCTCTAAACATACTGTTCCTGTTTGAAAAGACGGCCGTTATCTGATACAATGCCCCTAGCGGCAAACTTAGGCAAACGTTCCAATTCCATACAAATTAAAGTTAACTTTTACGCTATCGAGAACGTTAAAAAACTCGCTCTAAACATACTGTTCCTGTTTGAAAAGACGGCCGTTATCTGATACAATGCCCCTAGCGGCAAACTTAGGCAAACGTTCCAATTCCATACAAATTAAAGTTAACTTTTACGCTATCGAGAACGTTAAAAAACTCGCTCTAAACATACTGTTCCTGTTTGAAAAGACGGCCGTTATCTGATACAATGCCCCTAGCGGCAAACTTAGGCAAACGTTCCAATTCCATACAAATTAAAGTTAACTTTTACGCTATCGAGAACGTTAAAAAACTCGCTCTAAACATACTGTTCCTGTTTGAAAAGACGGCCGTTATCTGATACAATGCCCCTAGCGGCAAACTTAGGCAAACGTTCCAATTCCATACAAATTTAAGTTAACTTTTACGCTATCTAGAACGTTAAAAAACTCGCAATAAACACACTGGTGGATCTTTCCAGTTTCGCCACGATGTGATGATACTATTTAGGCCGATACCACACAGTCAAAAAAATCTCAATCCAATAAAAAAAAAATCTTCAAGGAGAAAAATACTTTTATTTTTATTTTTTATTGCTTAGATGAGTGGACGAGCTCACAGCACACCTGGTGTTAAGTGGTTACTGGAGCCCATAGACATCTACAACGTAAATGCGCCACCCACCTTGAGATATAAGTTCTAAGATCTCCGTATAGTTACAACGGCTGCCCCACCCTTCAAACCGAAACGCATTACTGCTTCACGGCAGAAATAGGCAGGGCGGTGGTATCTACCCGCGCGGACTCACAAGAGGTCCTACCACCAGTAAAAAAGCCAGTAAAAAAGTACTTTTAAGCCAGGCTCATAATAATATGTATGACTAGGATTACTCACTCAACAAAGAAATTCATGTTATTCACGTATTTACTCCAAAGCGGTGTCGGTATGTATCTCCAATAAGGCGCCTTTAGTTCTAAAACTGCAACGTTTCGTAAAGCAAACTTTGCGGCATCGATGATGCGTTGCGGTTCTGAATTGCTATTCAACTGTGGCGACAGACAACCCAGCCGGACGTCCAAGGCGACGCGGCCGATACCTGTAATCATTCATAGATGGCGTTAGTGGACTTTGAAAAGTAATCAATAATAGATGGCGTTAGTGGACTTTGAAAAGTTATCTATGATCTAAAATACTTTTTTAATACATACGCTTTTATTAGCTTCAGACGTATGTGTGTTTGTAACGGAATCTTTGAACATGATTTTGGCCCACTTCAAAACGTCGGATTAACTCGAAATTTGGTAGGTATACTTACTTATAAAGGACCGATGACAAATCCAATTTTAAAAAAAATGAAAGAAAAATATTTAAAAAATTTAAATTTAACGAAATAATGAAAAATAAATAATAGTTTAAAAAAGTAACAAAATACGCTTTTATAGAAAATCCAACTAAGAGTACAAAATAAATTTTATACATTTCAACTAAAAATAGTGTAAGAAAAAATTATTTTATTGTAAAAAAAGCGTGGGTTGCATGTTATCATAAGTTATAAATATTTTATGAACGGATATGAGTAGAAGGGTTATTTTGACAATATCCTGAAAAGCTCCCCACGCTTTTTTACAATAAAATCATTTCTTCTTACACTATTTTTAATTCAAATTTATTAAAATTTATTTTCTATTTTGTAGTTGGATTTTCTATAAAAGCGTATTTTGTTAGTTTTTTAAACTATTATTTATTTTCCTACCTATTCGCTGTTAGCATAAGAGGCTATTCCAGCTACGCCCAAACGGGTAGGTGAGCTCACGGGCTCAACTTGAGAGAATTTGGAAACACTACTGAATTACTACTGAACGGTAGGCGTGGCTCTGCCTCTGGTATTGCTGACGTCCATGGGCGACGGTAACCACTCACCATCGGGGGGCCGTATGCTCGTACGCCTGCATGGACAATAAAACAAAACACTAGAGCCCTAGCAAGTGCAGTGCTTTGCTCTACCACCGGATCGGAATCGCGACCCACTGAGAAGATCCGGCGAGAAACTTAGTAGGCCGTGTCTATGGATTAGTTCGCTCGTCGAACTCTTCGTCGTAATTAAAGAGTTTGACGAGGACGGTGATCAAAAGAACAAACACGATGAATCAATTACTTAATTCGTTCAATCGTGACACTAATTGGAATTCAATTACAAAAGATTCTGGTTATTACTTTAAAATAAAACGTTGTTTTATTTTTGCTGCGTATCTTCGGAAAATTAGGAATTAAATTAACGAAGAAATTTCTAATAATAATTTGCACACAATATAATATAACAACGGAGAACTACTTCTTTATACGTGTTTTTAAGTATAAAAATATGTAAAGGTCAGAGTAAGTATAAAAATATGTAAGACAAGAGACAAAGAAAAGTAGAAAATCTTGTATTTCTAATGAAAAATATTTAGCTAAAGAATGCAATGTGATTAGTCTATCATTATTGTCATAGATGGCGCTAATTACAGTTGATATTGAATATAAATGTTGTGACTGGACGTGGAAAATATTTAGAAATGTATAAAGTAATTAATTAATTATTATTTATTAATTACTTAAGTAACATTAATGTTTATTAAAATTTTTATAGGATTCTGAGAGGCAGCAGAACTTTAATTGTGATGCATCGACTGTACTACCATATCCGTTAGTAAAATTCATTCATTTAGTGTTATCCAGTCTTACTATCGCTGCGTTACCTTTAATAATTGACTACTAATAATCCTTATAAGATACAACCAGCGTTCTAGAAGCGGTCAGCGGCCATGTTAATACGTTCGCGTGAGCAACCTCATTTCTGAATAGGTATTGCTACTGTGGCGCACCTTTTTCCCATACAAAGCTTAGCAACGTCCAAAAATGTCCCGCCGTAATAAGTAGGTACATCTTATGATGATTTAGGGTACGCGGCTGTGTAGGCTATGTAAATCGAATGCGTTGCAGCGCTAAGTAGATGCGCCATAGGAATTTGCCCAAAAAATAGACGTCCAAAGACGTTCGGACATATTATGATAATCTAGAGGCCGTCATATGACGCTGCACCATTTCATAATTTTTTAAAAAAAAAAACGTAAGACGTTGAACGTGTTAATTGTGTGTATGTAATCTGCGGCAGTCATCAGCACAATAAATTAAATTATATTAACTACGAGCGACCCGCCCTCGCTTCGCTTCGGAAACATTAAATTTTATTATTGATTCATAACTGAGTCCCGCGATGTTACCCGGCGTTATTGTCGTGCCGCGGGTGAAGCCGCGGGGCGAAGCTAGTCAAAAAAAAGTAGCCTAAGTTACTCCTTATATCATGAGCTACCTATCAGTGAAAGTCCCGTCAAAATCGGTCCAGCCGCTCCAGAGATTACGGAACAAACAGACAGATAGACAAAAATTTGAAAAAAAATGTTATTTTGGCGTATGTGCCGTATATATGTTCATATGCATGTAGTAAAAAGCGGTTATTTCAATATTACAAACAGACACTCCAATTTTATTTATATGTATAGATGGAGGTAATTAATAAAGTAAATAGTACCTAATAAAAATAAATAGTTAACTTTTTTAAATACTGCATTATTATTTTTATCTACACAAGTAACGAACAATATTAAATTTTTCAACCCAGCATACTTAACTCTGTTTAAAACTGCTATATTCATATTATTTCCATTTCCTATACTAACGCTATTGCAGTGACTCTTCCAACAATAACTTTCTGTTTTAGATAGACACTTTTTCAACTTGTCCCCTGTATAAGATGGTGCTTCTACTTTCCATGATACATAGAACAACTGGTCTGGAGTTCTTGTTTTTAAGAAAGAATGGTTACTTTTGTCCCGAAGGCTTTTACAGTTTTAACAGGACAGGTGAGCGAGGTCGCTTAGCCGGGAGGGGGCTTCACTGGTAGGTACCACCCTGCCTATTTTTGCCGTGAAGCAGTAATGTGTTTCGGTTTGAAGGGTGGGGCAGCCGTCGTAACTATACTTGAGACCTCAGAACTTATATCTCAAGGTGGGTGGCACATTTACGTTGTAGATGTCTATGGGCTCCAGTAACCACTTAACACCGGGTGGGCTGTGAGCTCGTCTACCTAAGCAATCTAAGCAATAAAGAATAAAAAATCTTGTCAACGTCGTTCATGGACATCAACAATGTCATCAAGTCACTGCCTACTGCTATATTATAGTAATAAGATCTTTGTTACTGTTACAGTGAGGCCTACTCATTAAGATTCAATCCCGATTCTGCAGGATAGCCGTCGGAGCACCATGGTTCCTGAGGAACGTGGATCTCCACGATGACCTGGAGCTCGACTCTGTCAGTAAGTATCTACAGTCGGCATCATTGCGCCATTTCGAGAAGGCGGCACGACATGAGAACCCTCTTGTCGTGGCCGCTGGAAACTACATACCCGATCCTGTAGATCGAATGGTAAACAGTCGACGTCGCCCAAAGCACGTCATTACGGATCCTCCCGATCCATTAACGGTGCTTTTAGGCACCACAAGCACCGGTCACCGTCCTCGTCGAACCCGTCGCTTGCGACGAAGGGCTCGACGAGCGAATTAACCCCTAGACACAGCCCACTGAGTTTCTCGCCGGATCTTCTCAGTGGGTCGCGTTTCCGATCCGGTGGTAGATTCTGCGAAGCACTGCTCTTGCTAGGGTCAGTGTTAGCAACTCTCCGGTTTGAGCCCCGTGAGCTCACCTACACACGTTAGGGTGAAGCTGAACTAGCCTCTCAAGGCTATCAGCATAGGTAAAAAAAAAAAAAAAAAAAAAGTAAGATTGAAGCTTAATGCTTAATTATTTATTATCTTTTTTTTTATTGCTTAGATGGGTGGACGAGCTCACAGCCCACCTGGTGGGCCCACCTGATTACTTTTGGCCCTAGGGCTTTTCCAGTTTCACCAGGGAAGTGGTCTATTGAAGTATTTCATTACAACTACATAAATAGCTAAATTCCAACACTCACATTCCAAAGACCATCTGTGAATGTCGTTGTCGAACTCATGAGGCAAGTCCCCGTTCTCGTCTCGCGCGTCTACCATGTACTTAATGAAATCCTCCGTGACCATCTCGATTGGTGCCACGTACTTCTTCACCGTTTGAGGCTGGAGTATGGGTCGTTGAACCTTGGAACGAAATCTACGCCATTGATCACCGTGTCTAAAACAAGAGATTTTTTTTAAAATAATTTCTTTTGATTTCGGATAACCTAACCTTTAATCAAGCGCATAGGGAGCACGTGGGATATGTGGGACTTAAAGGCCTGTAGATTTTGGGAGCAGACCACGGGCCCAAAGATTTTAACCAACAATCTCATTTGAACCAACCCTTAGCCAACCGTTACCTTTAAAAATTCTTATTAATTCACGATTTAACGAATCTAATAGAATAAATCGTGGATATTTCAAAATATAATATGCAAATCATATGCAATTTTCTTTTAATTAAATTATCTTGTAAAGAAAAACACAATCTGAAACATTACGGCAGTTTCACCTAACACGTACAAAAATAAATTCAATTAATAAAACTTACAAATTCGTATAGTTAATCTTTATTTGTATATAACAAGAAGACCGATCATCTATTTACACGTATGTAACTTTTTTTAATGATAGCCTTGAGAGACTATTTCAGCTTCGCCTTAACGTGCAGGTGAGTTCACGGGGCTCAAATCGGAAGTGTTGCTAACACTAGCCCTAGCAAGAGCAGTGCTTCCCAGAATCTACCACCGGATCGGAAACGCGACCCACTGAAAAGATCCGCCGAGAAACTCAGTGGGCTGTGTCTATGGATTGATTTACTCGCCGAGCCTTTCGTCGCAAGCGATGGGTTCGGCGAGGACGGTGACCGGTGTTTTTTTTTTTTTTTTTATGATTGAAAGTTTACTGGTGGTCCGAAGGCCTTTCCAGTTTCACCAGGACACGTGGGTTCACCAGGACACGTGGGTGTGACCGGTGTCTGTGGTACCTAAAAGCACCGTTAATGGATCGGGACGATCCGTAATGACGTCTTTAGGGCGACGTCGACTGTTTACTATTGGGTCCACAGGATCGGGTATGTAGTATGTAACGTAATCTCATTAATAATATAGCTATTTACGAGTTAAATAAACACGTTAAAGAACGAATTCAAATCGACTAACTGCTTCACGAATATAAATCGCGTGCTTATGAAAAACCCATCATTTTATTATTATGTTGGCTTGTTTTTAAATTACGCCATTTGTAAGGAAACCGCCCGAAGCAAGAGCGAACAAAATACGCGATTGCAATCGCCATGATAATCAAAGGCTCTTCGTATTCATAGTTTAGCTGGTACGACTGTATATATGAGTCATATAAACTATTTCGCATGTAATCGCTAACAGAAGAATGTATATAACAATAGTAAAAGAGCTGGGGAAAATCACACATAGTCACAAATCATGCGGCCTCAAATTAGAATTCTCTGTGTACCAGAGACTGATAAATATACTTTAAAAATTTATCAAAGAGCAAACAGACTTGTTCATCACACAATATTTGCCCGATATGGGAGTCGAACCCACGACCCGCGGCGCATTAGTCAGGGCTGCTAGCTACTGCACCACCGTGTTAGTTAATATCACAATTGCAATATTAATTGTTATAAGCTTGGATCGTTAATACGAAAACTTAATTGCAATTCGTAGCATCAAATCTGAGGCCTTTTGTCAGAGACACTTTTGCCTTTTGTTGATGAAATTAAAAATTTCTTAGATGACAGGGAAGCTGATGATAGGTGGCTTGAAAATAAACTGTTTTTTATCAAGCCACCCCAAAACGTAACATAACCACAGCATAACGAAACCTTTAGTGTGACGTCACTGGTGGGCAGATTAAGACCATTACTGACACGCATGTAATGATGGTAATTAGGGTATCTGATCAGAAATCATGCTGATTTCACAAACGGTTAATGCTGATGTAAGATAATTGAACGGTAATTGAATACGTGAAAAAATTAATAAAACTGTAAAACACAGAAATTTGCCCTATAATATAACATCACACGTTACCAATATTAATTTGGATTGTTTTGTCAAAAGCGTAGGCGTTGTAGGCTTGTTCTATAAAATATCGGAAGTGACTTCACAATCGACCTTTCGGTTAATTTTACTCTATCCAAATCCTTTCGAAGCCCGAGAATTGTCCAAAATGAATGAAAATGAACTACAAAATCTCCAGTAGCAGAAAAGGGGCACCTTAAAAACTTCGCAGATTTGCCGTAAAACTGGTTTTTAGTCTATATGATTGCTCACTAATAATAATTTGAGAGCAAACTTAAATAAAGAAATTCCACATCAATTCTGACCTTGACAATACTACGCAAACTGAATTATAACACACTCCCATTTCGGATAGCCATGCGGCGGTAACTATGATAGAACAAAAAATATTTAACCGATGCCTGAATCTGTCTAACGTCATTTTCAATATAGGCTTACACTTAAACAAGTTCCAAACAACAACATCTGTGGCAGTCCACTAAGTTTCTCGGCGGATCTTCTCAGTGGGTCGCGTTCCCGATCTGGTTATAAATTCTACGAAGCACTGCCCTTGCTTGGGCTAGTGTTAGCAAATTCGCCAGGCTGAGCTCCCCCGTGAGATGGCCTACGCGTTAGGTCCACCTGGTATAAACCCTCGCCGATCGCAACGTCGGTCTACAGAGCAATTTCATCTGCTCGATGGAAGAACTTCCTTTTATCGTTATCTTCCAAAGACATAACAATATCGTATTAAAAAATATAATTCTATATAAATTTCACAGTAAACTAAATTTTGAATTTATTCCAGTAGCCTTTCTCGGGTGAGTTTTGAAGATCGTTTCGAAGATCGGACACAAGTTGTTAGGCAAAAGGAGGTTTTAATCGGTTCTACTCTCGCATGCTTCGGTTGCCGTGCCGAACGCGAAGCCAAAAGACCAGAGAAAAAAAACTGCCCGCGAAACCTAAGTTTAGGTACAATGAAAAATACAAATTGACATTGACAGATGAGTGTAAATTAAAAAAAAAAACAATTTTTTTAAAGTCATGGTATAATGATCGCCCTAAATAGAACAATCCAGTTGGCAACCAAATTACGAACTTCCCCAAATAATGAGAAAGACAAACGCTTACGTAAGTGCTATGTTTTATTGCGTCTATAACAGTCTCTGATAGTTTAGTCTATAAATAGATGACACGTGTGAAATACCATTGAGAAAACTCTTCGATTTGCTTCGATTTGCTTCGATTTGCATTAAGCCGGTGCAATTACTGGAGCCCATGGGCATCGCAACATTAATGCACCTCGAAACTTGAGTTGTATACCTCAATTGTATAGTTATTACGCAATTTTAATTTTTTTCTGGTTTTATTCATATCACACCGGTGTTATTCCTTACTAGGGCTTACATGCTGGATTGGAAGATTGCACTGTCATATCGCTCGAGACAAATACGCCGACAGACTTATCTTTTAGACCACAACTTATCCATCAAGTACTTATCCTTGAAGTCGTCGTGGCCTAAAGGATAAGACGTCCGGTGCATTCGTGTTGAGCGATGCACCGGTGTTCGAATCTCAGGTGGGTACCAATTTTTCTAATGAAATAGGTCCTCACCAAATGTTCACGATTGACTTCCACGGTGAAGTAATAACATGTAATAAAAATCAAATCCGCAAAATTATAATTTGCATAATTACTGGTGGTAGGACCTCTTATGAGTCCGCGCGGGTAGGTACCACCACCCTGCCTATTTCTACCGTGAAGCAGTAATAAGTTTCGGTTTGAAGGGTGGGGCAGCCGTTGTAACTATACTTGAGACCTTAGCACTTACATCTCAAGGTGGGTGGCGCATTTACGTTGTAGATGTCTATGGGCTCCAGTAACCACTAAACACCAGGTGGGCTGTGAGCTCGTCCACCCATCTAAGCAATAAAAAAAACAACAATCACGGTCAATGATACGAAACAATTTGACGTTACGCGATCGGTCGCGACTCGTCTGCAAACCATCTGCAAAATTGTTGCTGTTGCTAATTTTTACGTGATAAGGCCGCGGGTAAGTGTCGCGAGTTGTCCGCAAAAGAGAATTCCGAACGTCGTCAGTTCATTGATGCGTATTCGTGATCCTAATTACAATTCAACGCATACCGTCACGCAAGCGACAAACGGCATCTCAATAGCAATGCGGACCTGCTAGCTTTTACTTTGATACAATTCGTGACGTTTATATAGACATTTTTGTGTTTCATCATAATTATTTGTAGGCAGCTTATATTGTTTGGTAGGCAGCGGCTTGGCTCTGCCCCTGGCATTGCTGACGTCCATGAGTGACGGTAGCCACTTACCATCAGGTGGGCCGTATGCCTGTTCGAGAAATAAAAAAAACTCGCGTTTTTTATTAATCACTAGCGGACCCGGCAGACTTCGTAGTGCCTCAATCGATAAATAAAAAACCTAAACTTTTGTATAAAATAAACTTAAAACAAACAAAAGGAATTTGTCCGACGGGGGGCACATGAAAGGAAAAACAAAATTGTTATTTTTATTTAATTCCGAACATTTTCATATTTATCTAACCTTTTAACCCTTCTCTGGACCTCCACAAATAATTCAAGACTAATATTAGCCAAATCGGTCCAGCCGTGCTCGAATTTTAGCGAGACTAACGAACAGCAATTCATTTTTATATACTTAGATTACATTATTTCCGATGGATACAAATTATTACGAATAGGTACTGTAACGTTTTGACCGACGCTTGTCTGAAGAAATTAGTTTTAATGTTTATATTTTATATATTTTGGTTCTTTCCTTTTATCTTCATAAGCCGGTATTGATATCTTGATCATTATAATTTAGTTGGAATTGTCCTAAAATTAAGTAGTTCTTCAATAATATACCTCGTAATTATACGTTCCCTAGACCACACCTTGTCGGAACGGGCCGGCCACGTATTTGCATCATACTAATTCTAAGCAATAAAAAAATTAAAAAAATACTCTTGTGAATTCTATTTGTTGTACATGTGAATTCTATACACGTGAATTCCGTACTTAGGGAACGTACCCATACTACGTGACCCGTTTAGGGGGGGGAGCGGAGTCTTTAAAATACTACGGTCAGTCACAGGAGCGGGGGGGTGGCTCAGGTTTTTGTCACGTAGTCGATTTTAGTGAGAGAAATCTCGTATTTTTTCGACCTATATTCGAATATAGCGCGCAGTGTTTAGCGTTTTGTAAACTCACACTACATAATTCTACTAGTAATTTAAGTGTGCATGCAGTCTTATGCAATAAAGACGAGTATGAACCAAACTTTTCTTTTTACAATTTTTGCCTGTGAAATGATTAAAAATCATAATTATGAATTACTACGTGAAAACTAAAGGGAGAGAGGGGGGGTCTTGGCATATATTAAGAGTGATCACCGAGGGGAGGGAGAGGTCGAAAAAACTAAAAAAATAGGTCAAGTAGTATGGGTACGTTCCCTTACTAGTGCTTCGTAAAAGCAAATCCATTTTTGTAATCTACTATATAAAAATAAGTCGGGTTTTCCTTCCTGACGCTATAACTCCAGAACGCACGAACCGATTTCCACGGTTTTGCATTCGTTGGAAAGGTCTCGGGCTCCGTGAGGTTTATAGCAAAGAAAATTCAGGAAAAAATTCAACAGAAAAGCGGGAAAATCTTTTTTATTAACGCGCCAGCGGCAACACATTTATTTGACAACTGTCTATTGTGTACTACTAATCAATTGAATTGTCCTTAAAGCATAAAAAATCACTTAATGACACAAACAACATTCGTTTAGTAATTAGATTTAAAATAAGAATTTAATCAATCAGAAATTTAGCTTTATGATTATTTTTCCTGGGTTCTTAGCTTTGAGTTTATTATCAGTATAATCTATTTTATATGTTGTTTGATTTACGTTAAAAAGAATATAAAGTAACAAATTAAAATGTTGTAAAACGCTACTTATTTCAAAACGTTTCTAAGCGTTTTGTAAGTTATCAAAATGACATCCATCAAAGTGACGTTTTCTAAAGTCGGGGCGGAATAAGCCCCCAGTTAATTTCATATGACAAACCGGTATTGTGTTTACTGTGAAATTGTGAAAAAAAAGTAAAAAAAATTAGTTATTCGTTTCCTAACATTTCAATTGGAAAGCATCAAATCAATCACGTGTATTGTGCAAATTTTGATTCAATTTCAACAGCAGGCATTTGTCTTTAAGGTCCTAAGTTGAACTGTGTAAATTATGTGGATCGTGCATTTGAAGTTAAATTCACCACTCTGTCCATAGGCCAAAATGCCTAGAGGACGACGTGCGAACATCGGCCGCCGCACAAGACATGCAAGCCAGCAACAAGTGTATTCACAGAACTTAAGCGAAGAAAGACAAAATATAATAAGAGAAAATACCCGATTGAGACAACGCGTGAGCACACGAAGATCATTGGCATCATACAATCGCTTGGCATTCCAATATGATCCCACTGCGAACTACAGTGATGATGAAAATTTAGATATTGGACCAATGACGACTATATGCCGATATTGCAATGCGTTAAAGTTCAAAAGAGAAACGGCTGGATTGTGCTGCGCAAGTGGAAAAGTCAAACTAGATCCATTACTTACACCACCACAGCCACTGAAACCATTGTTCGATGGAACTGATCCCGATTCCAGCCATTTTCTTTAACACATCCTTGAATACAATAACTGCTTTCGCATGACTTCCTTTGGCGCTAATATCATTCGAGAAGGCGGCTTCATGCCGACTTGCAAGGTAAAAGATACAAAACACATAACCAATCACTCACACCAACACAATGAATTGCAACACATAACAACTACATATACACCACACACTACACCATCACACGATCAGAAGTTACACCGTATTCTTCAACAAATGATTGTTTGCAATTACAGATACAAGGACAAATATATCATTTGCATGGTTCAATGGTGCCAACACCAAATGAACCGCATCAATTTCTGCAAATATATTTCATTTCGTCGATGGTGGATCAGCTGAATGTGCGGTGCAATATACAGGGAACTCAACAGTTAAAGAGACGAATTATTGAACAGTTGCAAGCATTTTTTCACGCTAATAATGTTGTGGTTAATATGTTCAAAACAGCATTGGAACGAATGCCATCGGATACGCACAAATTTGTCATAAGAGCGGATTGTACCCCAACAGGTGAACATGTGCGAAGATTCAATGCACCCACCGTTAATGATGTTGCTGCAATTATTGTTGGCGATCCAACTAAATCGCGAGACATTGTCGTTCAGCGAAGAAGCAATATCATGCATCGTGTAAACGAGACACATCGTTTGTACGATGCGTTACAATATCCAATCATTTATTGGCAAGGGCAAGACGGATACGACATCACGTTGAAGATGGTCGATCCAATTACAGGTACAATATTCACACACTAATTATTGCTATTATTGCTATTATTGGTTTCCATTAACAATTCATTTAACTTTGCATTTTCAGGCGTATCAACGAATAAAAATCTAAGCGCAATGAATTACTATGCGTATCGTATGATGATTCGTACACATGAGAAGAATGCCATTCTGAAGTGCCGTCGGCTATTCCAGCAATTCGCTGTCGACATGTATGTCAAAGTCGAGACTGAACGTTTAGCGTTCATCCGATTCAATCAGGCAAAGCTACGATCTGAGGACTATATACACTTGCGTGATGCTATTCATTCAGATGGTGATGTTCAAAACATTGGACGTCTGACGATTCTCCCATCATCTTATATCGGAAGCCCACGCCACATGCACGAATACGCTCAAGACGCTATGACGTACGTGCGAAATTATGGAACTCCGGATTTATTTATTACGTTCACATGCAATCCGAAGTGGACGGAAATTGAACGTGAGTTAGAACCGGGCCAAAAACCGCAAGATCGCCATGACATAATCGCCAGAGTATTTCAGCAAAAACTCAAGGTTATGATGGATGTGCTTACTAAGTATCGAGTTTTTGGTGACACACGCTGTTATATGTACTCGGTGGAATGGCAGAAGCGTAGACTACCGCATGCTCATATCCTAATCTGGTTGCTGAACAAATTACATTCAAATGAAGTGGATGACATCATATCAGCTGAAATTCCTGATCCAGTCACTGATCCCCATCTACACGACATTGTGACAACACAGATGGTGCATGGACCGTGCGGTGCATTAAATCCATTATCGCCTTGCATGGCTGATGGAAAGTGCACAAAACGATATCCGCGACCGTTAGTTGCTGAAACAGTCACAGGGAACGATGGATATCCAGTTTATCGTCGGCGTTCAAAAGAAAATAATGGTCGAACTATCAAAGTTAAAGTTCAAAATCAAGAGATTGAGATCGGAAATGAATTCATTGTACCATATTGCCCGCTGCTATCAAGAATTTTCGAA
Organism: Bombyx mandarina; assembly: GCF_030267445.1. Taxonomy (NCBI): domain Eukaryota; kingdom Metazoa; phylum Arthropoda; class Insecta; order Lepidoptera; family Bombycidae; genus Bombyx; species Bombyx mandarina. The sequence goes on along the minus strand of NC_143234.1, from coordinate 13,311,831 downwards.
ACACATGCAAACGTTGAGATTTGTCATTCGGCCAAATCAATCAAATATTTGTGCAAGTACGTCACAAAAGGCAGCGACATGGCTGTGTTTGGTATTGCGTCGGAAAATGCGAATGACGAAATCAGTAACTTCCAAATGGACAGATACGTCAGTACTAATGAAGCACTGTGGCGATTATTGCCATTTCAAATTCATGAAAGATATCCCACAGTTGTACATTTAGCAGTGCATTTGGAAAATGGCCAAAGAGCTTACTTTACTGAGGCTAATGCGGCACAACGAGCTGAAAGACCACCATCGACAACATTGACTAGCTTCTTTGCAATGTGTGAAGCAGATCCATTCGCAGCGACGCTGATGTACGTTGAAATGCCCAAGTATTACACTTGGAATCAATCAACAAAGAAATTCCAACGTCGCAAACAAGGAACCCCAGTTCCAGATTGGCCACAGGTGTTTTCCACTGATGCACTAGGTCGCATGTATACTGTTCATCCTAGAAATGATGAATGTTTTTATTTGCGACTGCTGTTGGTAAATGTACGTGGACCAAAATCATTTGCGCATTTGAAAACTGTGAATGGCCACCAATGCCAAACATATCGAGAAGCATGTCAACTATTGGGTTTGCTGGAGAACGATTCTCATTGGGATTTAACACTTGCGGATTCAGTTGTTTCATCAAATGCGTACCAAATACGAACGCTGTTCGCAATTATCATCACCATATGTTTTCCTTCACAACCAATTCAGTTATGGAACAAATTCAAAGACGACATATGTGAAGATATCTTGCATCGCTTGCGCATTCAAACGAATAATCCTGACATCCAAATAACCGATGAAATCTACAATGAAGGATTGATTCTGATTGAGGATCAATGCTTGACTATTGCAAACAAGCTACTGATTGAAGTAGGAATGATTGCGCCAAATCGATCGATGCACGATGCATTCAACCAAGAATTAAATCGAGAGCTGCAATACAATGTTGATACATTGCAGGAATTCGTTCGAAATAATGTGCCGTTGCTAAATGAACAGCAAAAACAAGTATACGAAACATTAACGCAAGCGGTGGACCATAATACTGGTGGTCTATTCTTCCTGGACGCACCTGGAGGAACAGGGAAAACATTTGTCATTTCATTGATTTTGGCCACTGTTCGATCAAGATGTGATATAGCTTTGGCGTTAGCATCATCTGGAATTGCGGCGACTCTTCTAGATGGCGGTCGTACTGCACATTCTGCGCTTAAGTTGCCACTCAATTTAAACACAATTGATACTCCAACATGCAATATTTCCCGATCCAGTGCAATGGGAAAATTGTTGATGCAATGCAAGCTCATTGTTTGGGATGAGTGCACAATGGCACATAAGAAATCACTTGAAGCACTTAACTTCACACTGAAGGATCTTCGGCGAAATAACAACATCTTTGGCGGCTTGATGATATTTTTGGCAGGCGATTTCAGGCAGACGTTGCCAGTAATTCCCCGTGGAACGCCTGCAGATGAATTGAATGCTTGCCTGAAGGCATCACCTTTATGGAATAACGTAAAAACATTATCGATAACCACTAATATGAGACTTCAACTTCAAAATGATCAAAGTGCTGCATAATTTTCCAAACAATTGTTATCTGTTGGAAATGGAAAAGTCCCAGTTGATGCGACATCTGGATTAATTACTCTTACCAACGACTTTTGCCGATTTGTAGACTCTCAATTAGCTCTTATTGAAAATGTTTTCCCAAACATTAGTGAGAATTATCAGAATTATGCTTGGTTAAGTCAACGAGCAATTCTTGCCGCAAAGAATAGTGATGTACACGCACTGAATTTCACCATTCAATCAAAAATTGCTGGCGATTTGGTGACATACAAATCCGTTGATTCCATAACAAATCCCGATGATGTAGTAAATTATCCAACGGAGTTTTTGAACTCTCTGGAGTTACCAGGATTTCCACCACATAACTTGCAACTCAAAGTTGGTACAGTTATTATGATATTGCGTAATTTGAATCCACCGCGACTTTGCAACGGTACTCGACTTTCGGTAAAAAGACTTATGCCGAATTTGATTGAGGCAACCATTATTAACGGAAAGTACGCAGGTGAAAATGTATGTATTCCTCGAATACCAATGATTCCGACTGATCTTCCGTTTGACTTCAAACGATTGCAATTTCCAGTTCGCCTTGCGTTCGCAATGACAATTAACAAGTCGCAAGGCCAATCGCTTAGTGTTTGCGGGATAAATTTAGAAAATCATTGTTTTTCACATGGGTTATACGTTGCGTGTTCACGAGTTGGGAAACCATCCGCTTTGTTTGTGTTAACGTCAGACCAAAAAACAAAAAATGTGGTTTACCAAAGAGCACTTCAATGAAACGGATAATTTGCGGACACGTTTTTTTTTTTTTTTTTTTATTGCCCTTGTAGGCAGACGAGCATATGGCCCACCTGATGGTGAGTGGTTACCGTCGCCCATGGACTTCAGCAATGCCAGGGGCAGAGCCAAGCCGCTGCCTACCGCTTAATACTCTCCACAAGCCTCGTTTGAAGAAGGACATGTCATAGCGCTCGGGAAACACCGTGGAGGGGAGCTCATTCCATAGCCGGATGGTACGTGGCAAAAAAGACCTCTGGAAACGCACTGTGGATGACCGCAGTGGCTCCAGGTAGTATGGATGAACTCTACTCTGGTGGCGGGAGGTGCGATGGTAAAAACGAGATGCCGGTATCATCTCGAACAATTCCTCAGAGCACTCCCCATGGAACATACGGTACAAAATACAGAGGGAACCGAAGTCCCTCCGCAGACCCAGAGGTTCCAAACGATCCGTGAGACCGGGATTATCGACAATCCGAACGGCCCTCCTCTGTATGGAGTCAAATGGAAGAAGCTGGTATTTGGGAGCCCCGGCCCAGAGATGGGAGCAGTACTCCACGCGAGGCCGGACTTGTGCTTTATAAAGCAAAAGCCTTTGTTAAGGCGTGAAGTACCGCTTCGCTCTGTTGAGGACTCCCAGCATTTTGGACGCCAACTTGGCTTTGCCTTCCAAATGACTCCGAAACTGGACATCGCTCGAAATGTCGACCCCAAGTATCCCAATACTCTCGGAAGGTTGCAGGGATACTCCTTGGAATTGCGGCGCCATGACAAAGGGGTCCTTCTTCGCAGTGAACGCGCAAACTTGTGTCTTTAACGGGTTGAATTGAACCAAGTTCAATTCACCCCATTTGGAGACTCGCCTCAGAGAGTTCTCCACTTCAGACACAAGTTTTGATCGTCTCTCTTGCACCACACTCCGAGAGAGACTCTGATGGCCGATATATCGCGCATCCCCCGTGCTGTCATCCGCATAGCAATGCATGCCATCAATAGACAGCATGTCATTGATATACAGGATGAAAAGCGTGGGGGAGAGCACCGAACCTTGTGGAACGCCAGCGTTAATGGTCATGGTATCAGAACAGTCACCATCTACAACGACCGTGATGCTCCGCCCATCTAAAAAGCTAGCGATCCACTTGCAGAGACCCTCGAGGATTCCGTAAGATGGTAGCTTCGACAGAAGTGCCCTATGCCAGACCCTGTCGAAGGCCTTCGCGATATCAAGGCTCACAGCAAGAGCCTCGCCCTTGCTCTCCAAGGCTTCAGCCCACCTGTGAGTAAGGTATACAAGAAGATCGCCAGCTGAGCGACCGTATAACGCTTCGATTCAGTATTTACTTTGGATTCAATTTCATTTACTTAGAGAAGTTCAACTAAATAACACTTCATTTTTGTAATCGAAATGAATTCATTACTGTTGTGAAATGAAATTTTTTTTTTCCTTTTCAAATATCAAACAAACAAAAAAAATTCTTCATCTTTTAATCACCAAACGAAATGTTACATAAAATGAAGCCATCTGGTGGCGAAACGGAGCTCGCCGGGTTTGCTAGTGTCACTATAACAATCACAAAGTCCTTGGATCTAAGGATATTGGCACACGATCTCACCTTCAAACATAGCTGTATCATCGTGCTAACGAAACATCAGTTATATTATGCGGACGAATTTCGGCATATGAATTTTTTGGTTTAGAAGACTGTGTGTTTAGCTTCCCTTCCTTTGTCGCTAGGGGCGCTGTTCCAACTGCATACGAATTTAAGTTAACTTTTACACGATCGAGAACGTTAAAAAGCTCGCACTAAGCACACTGACGCCCACGGAATCGATAATTAATTTAATTATTAAATAATTTAATAATTATTAAATATATTTAATTATAATTGACAATTAATTATCTATTCCGTGCTGACGCCAACAAATAAATATATCCTGTAACAAATTGGTTCACGGGTTGGTGGAGTTTCTTAGCTATAGAACGTAATAGCTAAAGATACGAACGTAAATACATAATAGAAGTTTTTATTAGTAACATTTCCAAACCAGTCTTAACTCTTTATGAAGTTCAAAGTCTGAATTTGAATTTTAGTGGATTTCCCTAGATTATTTCTAGAAATATCGAAGATAATTTCTCCATGACATATACAGCAGCAGCTATTAGCGTTGATCCGTTATACAACACGGCTACAGTACGTATTCTTTATTGATTCCTCAAAGAAACTTGATTGATCATAGCAGATCGATGTAAAATCTTCTTAGTTAAATGTAAAATTATTAATACCTGCCTACGACGTATCGCGCAATCACGTTCATTAGGCCACGGACGTCAAATCTGTTTTTCTGTCGCAACGTATGGTTCGAATGATAGTTATTAAGTACCTACAGCGTTTGTCAATGGAAAGTTCTGGAAAATCACGATTTCAATAATATATTTAAATAACAATTACATACGAAAATCTATATATATAAAAATTAATTGCTGTTCGTTATTCTCGCTAAAACTCGAGAACGGCTGGACCGATTTGGCTAATTTTAGTCTTGAATTTTTGTGGAAGTCCAGAGAAGGTTTAAAAGGTAGATAAATATGAAAATGCTCGGAATTTAATAAAAATAACAAATTTGTTTTTCCTTTGATGTGTCCCCCGTCGGACAGATTCCTTTTGTTTGTTTTAAGTTTATTTTATACAAAAGTTTAAGTCTTTATCGATTGAGGCACTACGAAGCCTGCCGGGTCAGCTAGTAATTTATAAAAATGATCTTTGGTCATTGGCCGACGGAATACATAATTTTTGTATTTCAAATAAAAGCGTTTGGAATTGTACATCTTTTCGCAACTCTATAGAGCGGGTTTATTATGTTAGTTGAAATATACAATTTCACAACTCAATATTACAGCACCTGGCGATAAATACTGCACATCGACTTTTGGAAAGATACTTGTCGGCTAATTTCGGCTTTGTAGAGCGTTATCTCTGTCGCATACTACCTATGTGACCTTACAGTCGTTGTTAAAGTTTTTTTTTATGATTGAGGGATTACTGGTGATCCGGACAAGGACCAGTGGGCGAGCAAGGACCCAGCCAGGAGGGTCGGAATTTGCTAACAACTACCCGAGCGCATCCAAGGGAGACCTAACAACTCAGGGATAGCTGCTTCGCAATGAATCTACTGCCGGATCGGAATCGCGACCCGCTGAGAAGATCCGGCGAGAAACTCAGCGGGACGATGTTTAGATTAGGTTGCACGTCGAACTCTTTGCCGAGTTCGACGAATCCGTTACCAGGGTCCCTACTCCTAGTGTTAGAGCTGAAGGCGTCTAATGGAAGGGTTGTTGGATCTGATGGATCCGTAAGGACGTTTCTAGGGCAGTTGGTAAAGCGCGGTAGGATGCGATCGTTTTACTGGAGGTAGGAACTCTAGTGAGTCCACGCGAGTAGGTACCACTACCCTGCCTATTTCTGCCGTGAAGCAGTAATGCGTTTCGGTTTGCAGGGTGGGGCAGCCGTTGTAACTATACTGAGATCTTAGAACTTATATCTCAAGGTGGGTGGCGCATTTACGTTGTAGATGTCTATGGGCTCCAGTAACCAATTAACACCAGGTGGACTGTGAGCTCGTCCACCCACCTAAGCAATAAAAAAAAATACACTATTAATGTTTCGTGCGACAGAGATAAGACTACGAAGCCGATATTAGTCGATTATGTATGAATAGTTCTGAAGATAAATATATACATGACGTATGGATACTTTCAGATTTCTAGAACATACTTAAACAAACTACATACGATGCTCAATGAAAACGATTTCTTTCAAAAAGCAGATCTATAATTAGAAAACCTGGTATTACGTATAAATAAATATTTAACTATTTATAAACATTTGCTTGTTCTCTTTTCTATAAAGGAATTTCTACTATATCACAATATTACACATATCCGATTCCAGCCATTCACAATAATTGTCAATAAACTTAACATACATACAAATTGAAGTGTAAACTTATCGCAAAGTTTATAACACACCGAAAGATAAGCTACGGTTCACCTACTACTATTTTATTCTGTACTTACTAGCTGACTCGGCAAACTTTGTTGTGCCTCAATCGAGAAATAAAAGAACTAAACTTTTGTATTAAATAACCTTAAAACAAAAAAAGGAATCCGTCCAACGGACACATTAAAGGAAAACCAAAATTGTTTGTTTTTATATGATTCCGAGCATTTTCATATTTTTTCAAACCTTCTCTGGACTTCCACGAATAATTCAAGACCAAAATTAGCCAAATCGGTCCAGCCGTTCTCGAGTTTTATTTATTTATTTATTTTTATTTATTTATTACAAATTTAAAGTACATGTAACGTAAATTATCTTTTTAAGTATTGATGCCTTTTTGATAAGACAATCATAGCTCGGAACATGAACTTTAAATAATAGGACCGCCCTTTCTTTATTCTGATATTCGCTAGTTTTTAATTTAATTCAGGAGTATTATGATGGACAACAATGGAATTTAGGCTGGCTAACAACGCGCTAAGGTGACCCAAGCGAAGTACGAAAACCGATTTGCTTAGTACTTTCAAAACAATAATGTCATTCTTTTTTTAGTGCAAAGACGGCCCCAATCTTATATGTCAGGATCGGCAACGCGGTCTATAGGTTATGTATAGGCACGTGTTGCAGTTTGAACCTTGTCTAAATGCGTAAATAAGTTTATTTTTCAACATCGTTTGACAAATGGAGTCAATGACGCAACGTTAGACTCTTAAAAAATCAATTAGAGATTGAATCATCAAAAAATATTGAACCAAATTATATTACAGAAACATAACCTGAGCTATTCTCGTAGATGTTAACAAATAACTTCGCTTCTCCATTGGACGTCCGTCTTTACCAATGTCATATTTGTTAGCTTTCATTTTAGCACAATACAACGAAGGCCGCTTAGTAAGTGACATAAGTGTACCAAAGTGTAACATGAGACAGCAAAAACGAGAATACAATATCATTGGTGTTGATAAGAATTTTTGAAGGTCACTTCATAATATGTGTCCTAAATTAATATGCTACAAGGTTGACTTTAAAACATCGGCCTACAGTTCTCCGTTATTTGCGAAAAACAATCATAAATTTCGTGTAGTACAGGTATGACAATTCACAAAATACTCTGGTATATTTTGGCAAAAGTATAACTCTACTAAATCTGGATTCAACTTTCATTCGTTACACTTGAAGTAATTTAACATGTATATCACGTCATACGGGGTACGCTTTCGCCGTGGCCTGCTTCTCAAGTGGACCAAGTGTCATTTGGCTATAAGAAAAACAAAAACAAAAAACTAACAAAATACAGGTCGATGACCCCGCACGGTTATACCAGTGTTGAGCTACTGCCGACTGAGACCAATGTCGGCTAGTGAGAAACTTTATATTAGCCAACTATTTCGTTACAAATGTTACAATCATGACCTCTATGTCAAGAGTGCAACGCCGAAGAAAAATAACAATGAATGTTATGAACATCGTGAATAAATTTTAACTAATGTTTCAATTTTATAATTACAGATTAGCACATTCATCGATAGCTGAGACTATATAGAATATTTACATTTTCTATATAGAATATATAAATACGAATCACAAAATAGCTTTGATTAAATACACGTCAAATAGGTATAATCATAGTTTAAAATCTGTTTATGATATTCATTTAACCCTTGAAGGTAAAGAAGTTCCTTTTCGAACATACAAAAGGTTTCTTCGATAAAACTTACATTATTTTTGTTAAGAAAAAGAGATTCGTTTCTTTTTGTAATCTTTTAATAATACCACAACTTTTACTTATTAATATTTATAATTAGCATTTAAATTAAGGTATTAGAAATTCAAATCTATTCTCAGATATTCTTGCAACCGAAGTAACCCCACTATCACACAAAGGTGATGTTTAGTTATTAAACAATAATTTGCTTACGTTGGACGTAGAGGAAATATTTATTTTTATGTGTGTACATTGTAGGTACTTGTTGCCGTTTTCTCAATTGTTAGTCTTGAGTTTCTTTGTCGGAGACTGTTTAAATAGAACCATAATGGAATACAAATTTATTTTTCAGTGTCTACTACAAGCAAGGTTTCTTTTTATGAATTATCGGATAGTTTGCATAGATTTTGAGCTACATGGGCATATCTAGCTCCCTTCAACATCTTTAGAATATAACCTCAAAATAATTATAGAAAACCATTTTGAGAAACAAAAATTCTTAGTTTACTTTTTTAGTTTAGATATAATTGATTTACATTAATTTTCGTTATAATTGGATTATTTTTTCTTATTATACTAGAAAGTTGATTTTTGTAGCACTACTTTTATGCTACATTTTGCGGACAATGACCTAAACATCATTGTTTACCGTCTGTAATTCTAAAGATGTGCATATTAGCATATAATTTACATAACCAAATAATTGCACGTATGCTATTTAAACTATATGTTTCAACAAGAAATTAAACAAACTTAATGGTTAAAAAGAACAAAGGAAATTAAACAAAATAAACTGTAGATCAATAATTGTCTATGGTTAACTTTTGGGTGGCCTTGACCTATTTCTGTCGCGAAACATTCGATTGCGTTCCGGTTAAAAAGAGTGGGAAACCCGTTTTATGTACAATACAATTGATATTTCTACCTCATTTCTCATTGTTGATTGCGTTATTCACGCTGTATAGCCTCGGCGTTTCTATAATTCTTTAATACCAGGCCGTGAGATAGTTCATCCATTTATCAAAAAAAAAAATTTTTTTTGACCCAAATAAAATATATAATATCCAAATTTGATACCATGAATCGATCTAAAGCCTCTAATGTCGAAAAATACTGAAACAAAACTGAAAGTCACACATCACCAAGAAAACTTTTTCTTTTCTCTCTCTCTGTTTGTTCCGGCTAATCTTCCAAATGTCTAAATCGATTCAATATCGACGGGATTTCCAATAATGGATATTTTTATGTAACAAGGATTAACTTAGGCTTACTATCTAGAAAGAGAGTTCGTTTTTCACGCAAATAAATTAAAATCTGTGAACAAAATGCGATTAAAATAGGGAAATTAATTTATAATTGTCACAATACCAAATTCCCAACAAAACGTGACAGTGCTTGGCTAACAATTACATACTGCCGGTTTAAATTTTGTAACATGACATTAATCATTTGGGAGTTTTGTTGGTGCTGCCAGATTTGTAGTTGTCTGATTTGTAATGTACAATGAACTTATACTTCAACAAGGTTTCATGTATATTATCATTTGTAACGTCAGTTAAACACTAGCATCATAACTTAGGTCACGTTTACAATAGGTACCTACCTACGTGCAAATACTAAACAATTTACTTTACGCGATGATAATCTAACATGGTATGGGCCATGGGCATTCGTGACGGCTTCATTAAGGATTGAAACTATGACATAGGTTGTGAATTAACTGACAGTTAACTCGATGGCTTAATGGTTAGCACCCCATCGTGGATATGATTTCGGGCAAGCATTCCTGTGGCGAATTGGTTTGTTTGCTCTGTGTCATTAATATCTGTTTATGTATATGTTTATGTTTATAAGCCTCTGGTTCACCTTGTAGAGAAAATTCTGGTTTGGTGCCTTGTGGTCTTGTTTATCCAATAATTTATGAATGAAACTATAATTTATTTAATGTTGAATTTCTATTTATTTATTTAAACAACTGTTTTGCCTATTCGTCCGTAAAACTAATAATCATTTACCGTTTTAAGGAATCCATCAAATAAAAGGACTGGTTTTACAATATCACGTTTCTGCTTGAAGATTTCAAAATATCATGACAGTGTCATTTAGTTAATTAACCTACATACTTCAAAAACGAGAATATTTTGTCTCTTTTTTGCTTTTATAATGAATGGCGCGTATAACAGAGACGCCGAAAATTCGCCCTTTCATTTTCGGACGGTGGCCATGCGATGCTTGTTATCAAAATTGCGTGAGCAGGTTGTGTTAGAAACTCTCCGGTTGAGCCCGTGAGCTCACCTATCTGTCCACGAGAAGTTGGAATAGCCACTTAGGCTACCAGCGAATAGGTAGGGAAAGATATCAAAATTGTGTGATCGAGGGAGGGGGACTGTGTGTTTATGTGTGTATACCTTTTTGAACAAAATCCACAGGACTTTCACGACTCATTGAAAAGCATAATTTTCAATTTGTATCTCCTTCATGTTAAATGTCAAAGCGACACGACCTTGACAAAACACATTAAAGTCTCTGTGCGAGGTTTGGGATTTGCTAAATGTTTTTCTTCTTCGAACGAAGCAATTTATGGGAGGATAGGAAAATGTCAGATTTACATCTAATATCTTAAGGTGGGCAGTAGCATTCTCGTTGTAGAGTCTATTGATTCCTTGAATCGTTCTATAAATTAAAGTTTTTTTTTTATCTCGTGAAAGTCTTTAGTGTTACCAACAAAATAAAAATAGTTTCGTTTCTTTTTAAAATGTCTTTAACTGAATAGAAGCGAATACGTAAAATTCATTTAAATCTTCATTTGATTATGGTCGAATTTCGATCATACGATACTATAATAGTAGAACGAAATGAGCAAAGACTTACTAGCACTAAGCACAGACTTCCTGGCGCTATGTAGGTCGTTGTATAAAAAAAGTTCGTCACTAATTTATTCAAGCTCTGTTACTGAGTTTTATGACACAAAATCCGGTTTGGCCTTGTCGGTACAAAAGTAATCTTTGTGACGGTGAAAGTTGCAGCGCCGCGGATAACGGTACATCTCTGCTTTTCATTAATCACACACACACACGCTAATCGTAATTTAATATGATACACTGTTAATTTAGAAGATAACACAATAATACTACAGCAAAATTCATTCCTTTTCAAAGTCTTATAAAGTTTTTATATCGTTTTGAGTGCAATTGAAAAATTGAGAAACAATTTCACATAACTTTCTAGATCACTTTTTTAATTACAAATAAATGCTATTGATCTTTGAAAAAATTAAGCAATCTAACAGTATAACTTTTTGAAACTGTTGATAATAAAGTTAAATTTACCATTTCGATCGACCGTTTAATTTTAAACAAACTATTTATTGTAACGAATCAGGAAAACTTACACGCCAACAACGCCCGGGAGTTCGCCAAAGAAATCCTTCCTGACTTCCGATTTGTATTTGACGAGACACGGCATCGCAGGCCTGAAGGGGGTCTGTCCCTCCCTCCTATACATCCTCTCGATCTCGTCAGCATCATAAACGAACAAAAGATCGGGCCTTCCGATCAAACCGCCGAGCCGAACGATTCGGCCATACGTATCCAGAAACTGTTTGGTCACTTTCGCGAACTCGGATATATCGAACTGCCCTATAACGGGGACCATTCGCCACGTATTCCCCAAAATAGGGATAGGTCTAGGGCCGGGAACTTCGGAGTAGGGACGGGCGTTTGCGAATATCTCCTCATTTAACTCCGCGGTCGGGGCTATTTGGGAACGTTGCCGCTTAGAGAATGGGCATGACGATGAGCTACGTGTGCTTTGAAGCTGTATAGGTCTGGCATAGGCCGCGAAGGAGCGTAAAGCGCGACCCATGGCGGCGGAGCAACTGATCAACTGAACGTTGAACACCAGACGTACCGGTCCCGTTGTATTGCTGTCATGGTCGGCAATTAGCCCGTTCTCCGAGTGCGATTATTATTTATTTGACTTTCGATTGTTATGTATGCATTTAGTTATTTTTATTATTCCTATTAACGGTGAAGTTGTCTTGAATTTAAAAATTTACGATGGTAATTTGGTGGGATATAAAAGTTTAGTGTTACGACATTGGCCGATGTAGTAGGCTTTTATTGGGAACTAAGTCCCACACGATGTGAAAAAAAAGGATGTACCTGTTTTAATATAGTATTTCGTAAATACATAATTTGTTTTAAATTATTATTCAATTGGTATCTTCTCATACTCATCCCGCAGTAAATTTGTTTCCTTACATTTATGATCAAAGGGCACTACAACGGGTCTCCTGAATGACTTTAATTTCCTTAGTAACGGTAGACCTTTAGACATTAGGTAGAAATGAATATGATGATAATGATGGTGCCATCCATATTACATACATTACATTGAGTATGATGGTACTCCAATCCAATCCTATATGCTATCTGCTTCTGTATGCTTCCAATCCTATATGCTACTAAGATACTCTTTTATTTTTCCCTACCTATGCTGATATATATATATATAGATAGATGAGGTGTAGGTGAGCTGACGGGGCTCTAACCGGGAGTGTTACTAACACTGGCCCTTGCAAGAGCAGTGCTTCGAGGAATCTACCACCGGATCAGAAACGCGACCCATCGAGAAGATCCGGCGAGTACTTTCCTCTTTTGGAATTAAAAAAGCCAAAACAACTCTGTTCGTTTGTCTATGACTAAACCGTTTTATTTGGATTTTTTTTCTTTAATGTACAAAAGTTTTGCCTCCTTCTCGAATGTAATATCGTAGACTTCGAAATTATCAGGGGAACAATGACTTCATTGTTTGTCTGCACCTACCATTGAAATATTACTAATATATAATTGCTGGTTTATGTGAATTTTCGCGAATATATTATATATATATATTTTTTTTTTATTAGAGTAACAATACACAACACATGCTATAAATATACATAAAACATAACAAAAAGTAAAAAAACATAATCTGGCTTGCAACTTAAGCCATATGCGCACGACTAAGCAAGACAAATTTTAATGTGCTGAATTTGTACACAATAGTCTACCAAGAACGAAGAAATATAAACCGTTTATAAGAAAGCCCGCTCGTTCGAATTTAGGTGCTTACTCTCCCTTAAACAGAATCCTTTGGGACTACAATAATGTCCACGGTAGCGCGGTCTCCGTCAATGTTCCTTCGGAGTTGTCCGATTGCGCTGAACTTATTGTAAGTGAAATAGATGTTTTTTCTGATTGTCTCACTACTTACAGGAAAAATCTGTCGCGGATCATCTCCCAATTAAATTAATCTTAAGCAATGAATGAAATGTATTCAAATCTTAGCTGTATATTTTTTTTATTTTTGATGTTAATGCACTGTCGATTGCACCTATAATTGAGGTGACATCTGCCATGAACTTTTGTCAATTTGTCAATGTTTTGTATTGATGATCACTTTGTTGGTGCGACTTAATAAATAAATAAATAAATAAATAAATAAATAGTCCTTAAAACTATACGAAAAAACAAGACGATAACGAAAACTAATCTAAGTTATAATGTAAGGAATAATTTTACTTACACTATACAACAATGACACTACTTAAACTAGTATTAACTTATTACTTTAACTTTAATATAGTATATTTTTTAAAATACATGGCAGCAACTCAAGTATTATGCTTCCAATTTATAAATGTCACAGACTTAAAAGGAAGAGGGCCTATTAATTAAGTCTAGGTTTAACGGTAGGCGTCCCAATGGAAACATGAATCGTATAAATAGAACAACGAGTATGTATGTATTTATCATTGAAATTTCTATTTAGTTAAGTCTTGTGGCTTTCTAATTTATAATAAATATTAAGTGCTTGTTGCAAATTTCTGAGGTAATTTTATAGATATGTCTACATACCTACTCTTGAGGCTTTAGCAAATTTTACCACGACCGAAAATGAGACTTACTTACGTATACTTTAATGTATAGTTTTAAATGTATGTATATGGTGGCAGGACCTATTGTGAGTCCACACGGGTAGGTACCACCACCCTGCCTATTTCTACCGTAAAGCAATAATGCATTTCGGTTTGAAGGGTGGGGGGCAGCCGTTGTAATTATACCTTATAACTTATACCTCAAGGTGGGTGGCGTATTTACGTTGTAGATGTCTACGGGATCCAATAACCACTTAACACTAGGTGGGCTGTGAGCTCGTCCACACATCTAAGCAATAAAAAAATAAAATTTGAAAATTAAAATGTATAAATCTATATTTGAGTACGATTTGATATACTTAGTGTTTATTTATTTTTTTCATTTTACAAATTACTAAACACCTGTATTCACACCTCGATTCTTTTCTAGGCATATAGTTTACTAGTATTATAAAAAAAGGACATATTTAGTGAAGATTAAAAAAATTAAGAGCGATAAAAAAATACTTGTACTTGTACTAGAACTTGTACTTTCTATTTCGCGTTTTCTGACTGAGCATGGTAAGTTCAGACCTGCGTATTTTAATTGATTGAGTGACCTTACTGCGATTTCTCAACACACGGACTCAACTACGCACAAACTGAGAGAGACGAGAATGCAACCTCAAGCAAGATGTACGCTTAATATGTAAGGTGGATAAATTTTTTGAAAAGTCGACTTTAAATGTGCATATTTTTACGCGCTGGGGTTCGGGATTAATACAAAATTCAACCGAAATATAAATTGAAACTGTATATTAACACTTAGAACACTTTAAAGCTCTCGATTCACTTCTTCCGCTTCGCTTCAGGTGATCCGTTTCGCTGTTTCGCTTCGAGTAGATCCGATTACTAACTGACTTCGTGCCATCTCTGCAACGCTTTTATAGTCGATACGACATCCCTAGATTTATCGAGAATATTCTGGGCAAGACGAGTAGCTTTGATATGTGTTCCCGCTATCTGACAATAGATAGCGTTGTAGGTATATCTCGAACGTTCTCGATGTTATTAAGTCCTTTGATATTCATTTCTGCTATTCGGCGATAGATGACATTACTCTTACTGGGGTAACAATATAAAATACAATTAATATTTATCCTATGGAAATTCATGAAAACTCCTTTGTTAACCGACTCTTACGACATAATTAATAATGAATAATGGCACAATAAATAGCATGACAGTTCAAAACGTACGTCAAATTCCATAGACATATAATAAATGATCGGTGACGCGTTGTAGTCCCGCTCATAGATTATACACTTATTATATTTGAGAGTCCCGCTTCTCTCGATAGCAGCTCTTCTCACTATTGTTTTAATGCTTAGACGGGTGGGCGAGCTCTCGGCCCGCCTGACGTCAAAAGGTCACCGGACCCATAGACATCAACAACTTAAATTCCGCTATCCACCTTGAGACATGAGTTTTAAGTCTCACAATGGCTGCCTACCCTCTAATAAGATGCCTTAGTAAGATATTTGTCGAAGGCTCCAAGTAATTATTCGAGATGATCCCCTTTAGGCATCATACCTCCCATCACTGAAGTACAGTTCACAAACGGGCTATAAAATTGTTTATTGGAAGATATCGTTGGAAGTGGGGGTGGATGAGCGTTTGTCAAATGAATAAGTACTTTCATGATCTTCCGAATAACATCCTGTCATAAATATTAAGGTGATAAAGCTCATTAAATAGCATATTTACCATTGACTATAACTTACCTGAGCACGCAGTTCCTGCCTATATCTGTCTATTTCCTATATCCTGCCTGTTTCATTCTTCAAATCAGTTAAATACGGTTGAAATTTCAATTTAAATATCATAAGTTTTTGAGGGAAGGAAAGAGAAGTCGAGGAAGATCGCCACCCAGGTGGACGGACATTGTAAGGGAAGTCACAAACACCAGCGTCCCGGGCGCCATTAAGCAGGCCGAATGCAGGCAACGTTGGAGGAAGCTGGTGCAGAAACTAGATAGACCAAGGTGGTCACGACCCTCAGTTATGAGGAAGCGACGAAGAAGAAGAAGAAGTTTTGGAGATCCTCACGTTGTGCTCACGTATGATAGTCTGCCTATCGAGGTAAGATAATAAAACATTCCTTTCACTTTTTTTATTGTTTCAGATTTAACTAGGCCGATTTCATTTCATGATAGTACATCGTTTTGCTACAGCGTTATTTGAAGGATGATTGCTGTTATCTGTTAGGGTAATTATGCGCATTTAGACAGCGGTGGATCTCAAGTACATGCAGCCAATGTGCGTGTAACATTTATTTAATTATAATGACTAGCGTGCATTTGTTTCTTTTAAATAAACGTTTTAATTCAGGACTTGTTCTATACGCATACCTACCTGCTATTATGAATACATTATTTTAGCACGTACCTAATATGAGAGCTGCTGTGTACTGAAACATAGATGGTTTACTAATAAACATATTACTTGCAATGGTTAATTACAAATAGGTTACAACACAGTTACAGTATTAAATGGTACTCTTCTTTTTTCGGACAAGGGCCGATCCTCATACGGGACTTGACGGTCTACAGATCTAGGGAGCAGACCGCGGGTCCGACATGTTTTTAGGGCCCTACCTACTAAACGATTCTCTAACCCAACGTCCGATCTCCGCCCGAGGTCAGAACCTGGGTGGAGTGTGTAGGTTCTCGCATTCAACGTTGCTAAAAAATTGTACCTGCCTGGGAGATTTAACCAGCAACACAGTTGCATCGCTTGTTGCCTGCATGGATGCAGGCAGCACAGGACCGATCGTTGTGGTGAGGCTTGGGGGAGACCAATGTCCAGCAGTGGACGTCTGTGAGCTGATAGAATAGAAAAATCGCATCGCTTAATTCCTAACTATGAGTGGTGTGAGCTGTAGCTTCTGGTTTAAAAGTATAATAACGCTGGCTTAATAGTTTAAAGACCGTTTACCAACTGTGAAAGTGAGAGTGAAGAAAAGAGTAAATGAAATAAAATCGCTGGAAGTACCTAAAAAAACATTGTATTCTGAGTAAATTCCAATCGATTCACTGATACACGTGGCTTTAGCCTGTGTCAGATTTGGCTGTATGGACTATATAGCCTTTACCTATTCAATGGATAAATCAAACAAGTCTTATCAATAACAACATAACCTATAAACTATAAACAATGTTTTTTACTAAATATTAATGAGTATCAACAATGACTGCTGATTTTGCTAAAGAGAAAGTGTTCTGGACTAGAAAAATGAATCTGAAGTTGGTTAAGTTTATCGAAAGCCGCCCTTATATGTGGAATCCTAAAGATCCACTATACACTTCAATATCGGCAAAGGATCAAGCTTATTCGGATTTCGCTTCAAAATACGGTGACGAATTCAGTTGGCAAGCTGTTAAAGAACGTTGGACCAATATAAGGTCCACGTACAATAATTATTTAAGGAAAATAAAAGCAAGCCGGACGAAAAGAGACGGGGAGGTAAGCCAAGATATTTCATTTCACAATTAGTACGTATTTGTTTTATATTCTGCAACATATTGGAATAAACATTGGCTGTTGGAATGTTTCAAGTTTTTTGAACCAAAAGCTTATTTACCCTGGTGTTATTTGAAAAAAATTAAATTCGAATCACATTCAACTATTGAGTTTCATTCAAACCTTCATTTCATTTCATTTTCTTTTGTAATGGCGGTCCTGGTTCATTCAAACCGAAAATATCACTTTGAAAGCGACATCAATAAAAAAGAGCGTAAAAATATCAACACTTAAAACTATTTAAGCTCTCATCTGCTGAACTGTAACAATAAAAAAAAACAGGAAGACCTGTCTCAGTTGTTCATATGTCAATATTTTTTTTAAGGCCATAGAAGCTTAAATAATATTAGTGTATGATTGCATGTATCCTTCTAAAAAAAAATTTTAAATATCTCTTGTACCCTAATTCCAGATATATAAAGTGAACTGGCATCTCTGGACTGCCTGTAGTTTCTTATTAAAATTAAATAAAGAAAACAATAGTGAATTGAGACTATTTTTGAATGAAAATGGTGAAAGTACACAGGTAAGTATTATTGCTTATTTTGCTCAGGTCAAGATCCACTAAAAGTTGCTGAGCCAGTCAGTTCGGTCTAATATGACCTAACAACTTAGCAACTTAAACCACACAGCACATTCATATAAAATTGCACTTGAACAATAAGAACGGTCATTCAACAACCTGTTTCCACTGAACCGGGGTGCAGTCCTTTTGATTGTAACATTTAACATTAGGTAGGCAGATAGGCAGTGGCTTGGCTCTGCCCCTGACATTGCTGACGTCCATGAACAAGGGTAACCACTTACCATCAGGTGGGCCGTATGCTCGTCAGCCTACAAAGGCAATAAAAAAAATTGTATTTAACCTTAACCTTAAACATTTATAGCATAAAACACTTGTACATATTGTGTTTATTAAAGTAAATAAAATTCTGACTTGCTATTAATAAACATTCATACATAATTTCTTATTTATATTTGTTTTTAATAATTTCTGTACCAATCTAATTTTTAAACTGAATTAACTAACATGCAATAAAGAAAAATCTAATATGTCATTTTCCACAGAACACAGACCAGATAGGAGAACAGTGTCAATACTATCCAGATGAAATTGAAATAAAAAGTGATTCTGAAATTGAACCTGTGAGCTTAAATATGGACTGTTTCTCGATAGCTGAAAGTTTAGCATCCGTCTTCCGTGGTATTCAGCATGATGCTTTCGGTTTGGAGAATACAAAACACGGTCAAATAGGCAGAGCTGTAATAAGAAAACTAAATGAAATTAGCTCTTATGAAGCTGCACAAATGATGCATAAAATCACAGAAATATTGTTAAGATATGACCGATCAAATCCTATCAATCCTAATAATATAAAGGCTGAGATAACTTAAAGGTTGTTTTATTGCTTCATTTATATAAAATACTAGCTGACCCGGCAAACATTGTTTTGCCATATATAAGATTTCTAGGGAATTTTTAGTGTAGAAAAAAAAACTAACTTATTGTAAGTGTGTAAGGTTGTGGTAAATCAGTGAAAGAGGTATGTAGTGCTGTGAACGATGAGGGAATATATAATAAAAATAACAAAACCTCATTCAACCATATAATACCTCATTATAGCAAAAAAAATGTACAAATAAAATAAAAAAAAATTGGGGAGGACAACCCTAATCACTTAGGGGTATGAAAAATAGATAGTAGCCGATTCTCAGGCTTACTGAATATGCATAAAAAAATTCATGAGAATCGGTCAAGCGGTTTCGGAGGAGTATGGGAACGAACATTGTGACACGAGAATTTTATATATTAGATGTATTTAGTTCCTTGTCCCTGTCTCTAGATCGGTAGTAAAGAGCATGTGTGTCATGTTATCTTCTCAGCTTTCGGAATAACACACATGTACAAATCTTATAGGTGTTGACAGCATCTTAAGCACGCATCATCTCTCATTTTATTTCTAGATAACAAATAATTAAACAAGCTTCAATCTTACTGAGTAGGCCTCGCCGTATCAGTAACAAAGAACTTATTACTATAGTATAGCAGTAGGCATTGTTGATATCCATTAACGACGTTGACCACTTACGATCAAATGGGCCGTACGCTCCTCTTTTTATAACTGTCATTTAAAAAACCCTAATATGTAGAGTAAGTAGGAGTTCTACTCTATGGTTCGATTTTTGGGCGGGAAAGTGAAGTCTGAAGTAAATAGTTTTGAATTGTTTGTTGAAGTTCTATTTATTGTTTCTTCTAGTTAAAATCTGGTATTATTGGTGGCTTCTTGAAAGTGCTCAAGTATGGATAATTAAAACGACTTTTACAATCTAGCAATTTATATTGTGATTAGGTTTTTTCGGACGCTACGAATAATTTACATTTTTTTTGCCTTATTTTTACTGTGAGATAAAAAAATCATTTAAAAGTTATCTTTTGGTCTCGTTCAATTATTAACTACTTGTTTTTTCTTAACCCAATAAACTTTTTGAAAGAATTAAACTCAAGCTTATGAGTTTATTATAATATTTTTGGTCGTATAATAACTTGGATATGCTATCTGTGCCTATCCAATAGAGGAATCATCACGAATCAACCAAAAAATTATAATCGATTAATTAATACAAACGGTATGTACCTATGTATGTAGGTACATATCGTCTCATAAATATTACATCAATATGTATTATCTGGACTTTTTCGCGAGAATGCGAGGAGCGTTGTGTGAATTGTTTTATTTTTTCTATTTAGGTTTAAATGTGTAATAACGGTGGTTTAACTCTTTATTATCTGTGAAAGTGTACAAATGTGAGAAAATGAAACAAAACCGCTGGACGTAGCTTCTCGGGATCCTCCAAAAAGTCCACTGAAAAAGTCTCAGTAAGTAATCACCATTTTGCTGAAATTATATTTCATCACATATCATCTCATCTCATTTCTTTTCATATTAATCAACTTTATTTCATTTCATTCATATTATCATTTTTCATAAAGACTAGACTGTATGGTATGACACCTTTGCCTTTCCAGTTGAAAAAATAAAACCACTACTATATCGCACACTTAGATCTAAAGAGGTATTAACTCAAAAAAGCACTTTTTTCAGAAAACACGAAAAACTGTTTTCTGTGTCCCTGTGTACTGCAGGAGCGTTTTCTTTTTATAGTTTACTTTATTTATACACAATAAGAATTATCTTGTAGTCATTTTGTGTTTTATACACGTTTTAAGGTAAAAAATTGGAATTTTTAAGTTATTTCCCTTTTGCTTATTAATGTACGTATATTTGCTATACTAATTTGAATTGAGCTTGTGTTGGTGAATTAAGGTTTTAGTTGACTCTCTTTTAAGAGGCATTATACAATTAGATCGCAATAACTTTTTGAATTATATAAGATAAGTCCAATTAACAGAGTGTGGTGTGACCAACAGTAAGAGTATAATTTTGATAATAAAAAATAAAAAAATAAAAAAAACTACTGCAGTCAATCAATATTGTATATTAGTTCTATTATTATTAATAGCATTAACTTATGTCAGTCTCATAAACCCAAATGGGTCATAGTAACTCTTAAACATTCTTGAGGGCTCTAAAATTTTGTGTACTTGAGTACCGATATTTAGGCTTTATTTGTTGCGAGTGGCGTACTATGAATTTTCTTTGCCTTTCAAGATCGCTGAGTGCCCAATATGCGTCAAAGACCTGTTGTCTTGACATCTCGTCCACTTTATCTTTGCATTTTAGGCGACATTTGTCTCCACAGGGTGGTCCAACCTTTCTTTCTAGTATTAGTTTCTTAGATTTTGACAAGGACTGATAGGCTTTGCCAGAACTTCTCAGTTGTTTCGCGATTTTCGACTTCCACGTTGCTGGTTTACGTACTCTCTTTTTGCCCTTTTTTTCGATCTCAATACCAGATTCAGGAACCTAAACATTTTCCGGACCTACTTGCTTACTATCATCTTCGGTATCCGACGAACTCGAGTTGCTGCTGCTGGTGCTGGACGAAGTCGCCGATAATAATGAAGGTATGACCTTAGGTGGGAGCTCATTTTTGTTTCACAGTTGAAAATTAGGATCTTCATCAGAGTCGTCAATTCACTTTCATCGCTCCGGATCGGTGAAATATAGTAGTTCGGGGCAACATAATTTTGTTGTTTAGATGGGCTACTGCTAGGTACAAATTTTTAACCGGTGTCAAGACAGCATGAGTTTCATTGGATGAAACTTCATCACTTGATGATATTATCTTCAAGTCATCTTCCACGGTTGCATGTTGCGTAGAAGTGATAGGAGGAGCGATATTTTCTTCATCCCGTTTTTTATCATATTTACTAAAAATCGCCCGCAGTGCATTATTTTCCTGAAATATAAAATGTTTATGTTACGAACTTACCGAGTCACGTGCTCCAAATCGATTTAGAAAGCCGATAAAAAAACATTTTGAATCTTTTTAGCTATTTTGTAAAAAGATATTTGTCAGAAATCATCTAAAGGGATCTAACTTGAAAAATTGGCAGTAAAAAAGGAATAAACTTTGTTAATGCTAAGATGAATATTAAATTGTACTAAGACCTAAAAACTCCAATCGCCAATAACGAAATAAGTTTAATTTTGATAAGATTTTACAGATAAAGGAGGGCATAAAATATGACTCAACAAAATAGACACAACTACAAAATCAAAAATGTTTCAAGAATAGGGTAACAACTCAAAATAAAAATAAAAACTTTACTCACCTTGCCAGCAATATAGGTTTAACTTAAAATGTTGCATCTATTTAATCAGCAATAACCATCTAAAAGGTGACAATTCAAATTAACTCCAATTTTTTTACGGAGAGCACGTGTACTCCGCTCGTAATTCTGATTGCAACTAGCATTGTTTCCGTTTAGGCGCGAGAGGGGCTGGCTCGCTCGTTCAACAAAAGGGACTCTAGGTGCCATCTAGCGTTGAGTTTTGTACTTATTTTTAAATCTGTTTTATTGGTCAGATAGGTATCCGTATAGGAAATTAAATGGTGAGCATAACTCAATCATACAGATTTTTGACTTAACTCTCTTTAGATCTAGGTGTGCGATATGTCAATGTCGTTTTCAAAAACAGACAAACTGCAAAACTGCATTAAATAGGTCTATGCATTTAAAGCATGCAAACTAATTGTCACTAAATACTATGGAAAGACAAAATGAATTCAAAAATGTACCAAAATTATTCGAGGAAATACTTAAAAAAAAATGGGACGAAATACACGAGGGACCTAAAGTGTTTCGTTACAAAATAAAAGAAATAAATGAAAAATATTTACAAGAAAAATATCTAATTCAGGTACTTTTTATATTCAAATTCATACTAATATTAGTAAGTTTATTTGTTTATTACATTTTTACGACTCAACTAGTTAACCGGTCATCGTGAATCATTGGGTACACACTGGTTCTTCTGGGTAAAATCATGTCATATGCGTATACATATTATGCATCATACATATGTTTTGTAAGGGTGAATGGTACAAAAAATTAACTTGTATAGTGTTGTAAAGTAAAATGTAATAATATAAGAATCAAAAGGCTGTTTGGATATACTAAAGAAAAAAATTCATCACTCTGTGCATCATCATCTTATTCAATATTAATATATTTGACTTGATCAATTAACTTTTAATTATTCGAAAGCTACTTCTGAACATTGATAGTAATTTTTTTTAAGTTTCTTGACAATTTCAGTTAAATCCTGATCGTGGCAAAAAGAGAAGGGAGCCTGAAGCTATACACAGTCTTTCTCAACCATTTGATGAAACAAAATTTAATTTCATGAAGGCATCATCTAATGAGATTTTACTAACTCTTATTAACGGAAATGGTAAATTAATTCTGTTTATAACAAATTAAAACTGTAACAGTCAAAGATATCGTTTATTGATGTGTGAAAGATAGGTAGCTCATGTACACACAATTTGAAACCTTTCCTCTATTGACTCATAAGGACTCAACAAAACAAAGGTGGCCAACCTGATGTAACTATTTTTGCCCTCCCTACATGCATGCCATCAGAGACCCACTGGGAATAACAAATAGGGATGTGAGCTGTCGTATTTTATGTTTTCGACATAACTTTTATTAGTAATATTGTACAGTTACTAGTTTAGGCAGGCATGGGATGCTAATTATATAAGTATTATTTTTGATTATTTAATTATTAACTTGATCACATGTGTTCTGTAACAAATCAGTTCATTGTGCGTCTGTCTTTATGCAACCTGCACATAGCAATCATTTTATTAAAAGGAGTCCTATATTATTATTTCCTCCTCATTTCTCAATTTGAAATGTTTCTTTAACTAATATCCATTCTTTTGCAGAAGAACATGTTTTCTTGGTAAACGTAAGTCCAATTGCACGTTATCACATATTATTCTGTCCTTCCATGGGAAGTTGTCTTCCGCAAACAATAACACTAGATAGTCTAGAATTAGTCGTCAAAATGATGTTTGCGTCGCAGGACCGGTGAGTGTAGGCAAGTAGCGTTTGTGTTTGCCTTTTGCATGTTTAATTTCCAAGCTTTGATAGAAAAGAAAGAGCTCATCAAAGATACAGCTTTTCATATTCACATACAACAGCTCCTTTAAAGAACACTAGAACTAAAATGAATTACATTGTGTTGCCGTAACATAATATTAATGTTGCAGTGATCTAAGAATTGGCTTCAACAGCCTCTGCGCATTTGCATCAGTCAATCATCTGCATTACCATTTATTATTTGAAAAGAGGACATTGTATATAGAGCAAGTGGTAAGAAACATAAATTGACCAATAAAACTAATTCTCTTCTTTGTAAAGCACATAATTAGGTATACATGAAGTTTGTTATGCAATATATTTTAAACATTAATAATAAGTAATACCCATAAAGTATTTAACTAATACTATGACCCATTTTGATTGATGTGATAGTTTATTTTAATATCAAGGAGGTATGTCTTCATATTAGACATTCATGTTTATCTTTTCTGGTTTATGTTTGTGGGTGCTAAAAAAAGCACACAATTTTTTTTATAATTTGAGTACTTTTTTCAGAAATGGAATCATTTAAAAGGACCTGTATATTTCAAGGAAGATTATCCTGTTCCAGCATTTTGTTGCAATATAAAAAAACTATCAGAAACTATCAATGCTTATATTCTTATAAAATATTTAGTGGATAAATCTATTGCTCACAATGTTTTAATAACAAATCGAAGATCACAAGAGACAGGAGTTCATGTTATAATTTGGCCTCGGAAAAAAACAGAAGGCGCCAAACAGTTTACAGATTTTAATGTTGCCATATGTGAACTCAGTGGATGGATTCCTATTTACGGTAAGCGGTATTATTTGTATGATTACCCTTCTGAATTACATAGTTCATACATAGCAAGTTCTACGATATAGGTAGGTACTTGAAAAACAATAATGTTCAAAATATCTCATTCATATTGTGATGATTAATAACTATTGGTAACAATATCAATTATTTACAGATGAAGAGACATACAGAACAATAACAGCAGAACAAATTGAAGATGAATTAAAGAAATGGAAGTTAGATGATTTTTTTGAGCTATGTGAAGGAATCAAATCCTTGTATTGAGTACTAAGCATTTAAAATATATATTTATTATGTTGTATTACAACTATTATAATTTTAGAGTGGATGGATGTTAGCAGTTTTCTACCTCTAGACAAGGCCTAACTGATTATTCACTTTAATTGTATTTAACTCTTGATAAATCAACACACAGAAAGGATTTTCATATCAAGCCAATTAGTTGTCGTCTGCAGTCACTAGATGGAATTGTTTCAGATTTTAGTTTGTAGGTTTGAGAAAATAGATGTTTGTGACTTAGACCTCAAATTTATCATAGGATGGATTTTCTTTCCAAAAATATTTGTAGAAAAATTATTTAAGTTCTAAAACTATTTATTCATTCACTGTATGATCATTTTCTTTGAGTTATCAAATATAATCATATATAATCTAAATCTGTATTATGTCATTCATTTAAAATCACAGATTGACAAAGAAAACGTTGAAAATTGACAAACATTCCCAATGTTTACAGTGTATCTGGTTTTATCTTAATTTCTATTTATTTAATCTTTATTAATGTCTGTTTATTTTATGTTAAAATTGTTATAGACAGAAATTATATTTATGTATCATAGATCATAAATTATTTACTGTTTTTTATGTGGAAAGCAACAAAATTACCAATATACAAGCGATCCGCCCTTGCTTCGCTGCGTGTCGTGCAGTAGTTTTCGAGTTTATCGCGAACAGCAGACATAGACATGACATAAGACTTTATTTTATAACTAGCTGACCCGACAGACTTCGTAGTGCCTCAATCGATAAATATAAGACCTAAACTTTCGTATAAAATAAAACAAACAAAAGGAATGCGTCCGACGGAAGACACATCATAGGTGTAAGTCGTGGCCTAAAGGATAAGACGTCCGGTGCATTCGTTTATTTTTATTTAAATAGAAGATAATATGTAGTGTTTGTTAAATCAAATCAACAAAGGTATTAAAGCAATAAAGCCTAAAGATTATGTCAAACAGAAACGTGGTCGTTGTGCTAATCTTGCGCGGTACATTTATCTTATAAAATAATATACCAATTTTTCATATACAATTATCAAACGAAACATAAAGGACCCAATTTTTACAGTAATCTCCGGTTGTATTTGTTTGATTTTTTCTTCACAATATCTCCACCTCTTTGTATGCTGTCCTGATGATGGCAAGAGACAGAATCGCATTCATAATAACTCGATTATAAGCAACGAATCATCCGAAATAGCAGACGGTGTTGAGGTCGAAAAGAAAGTCACTTTTTAGCTCCCAGTCATACCCGGTTTTCCACAGCAGCGGGCCATGGACAACACGCATGACCAGAAACCGGTGCATAGCTACATCGTAATCAGTGCAAATAGACGACCTGGTGAACCGAAGTGGGAGCCGATAAGTGATAAGAAGAGCACTCGTGTGTTGTTCGAAAGTTCCCTTATCAAGCATCAGAGATCAAATCGATAGGTACATTGCAGGCAATTTATTTCCTCAAGTGATTCTAGTCCATCTGATGCTTGCCTGGAAGAGATCACTCTTAGATACTTTTTTATTTAATATTTTGCATTTTTATTTAGGTGTACAATAAACCATTCTCTCACTCTTGATTAAATAAAAGATCTTTATTGCATAATATCTCTAAGAGTAACCAATTGTTTTTCTCCTCTTCTATTATTTTAACTGATAAAGCAAAAGCAGCGGGTAATATTTTTCAGACATTTAGTTTGTCAGTGAAGTAGATTCAAGGCTACATCAGTTTATTCTTATTTATTCTGACTGATACAACATCAATAATCCTCATTCTTAAGCTTTATCATATTTGCTCATTTCCACACCACCTTTGAGGTAGAGCACTGTTGGCGCGTTTTTTTTATAGTGGTATCCCCTGTAGGCCTAGTCCACTTATTTAAACGATCCTAACGCGGGAATTTCTTAGGAGGTTCTTTAATTAAAAAATTTAACTAACTTTAAGTTCACACTGGACTCACTTTTTTGAGACAGGAATAAAAGTCTTGTTTGAAACCTTTTTAAAAAAACTCACAATGTTAAAAATTGAGGAATTCAATAAATGTGCTTCCTTAATGCACAACCAGTTTATATGGATTCAATCTTAACTTAGGAGTATTTGACAAAACATGGATTTAATTGATAGTACCATTGAATGTTTAAAATGGAATTATTTCAGTTGTTTAGTGCTCTGGAATCGAGTACATAGGTGATGAGAATTTAATGAAAAATAGTCAAGGAAACTAAATTTTGTTCTAATGTTCTGAATTAAACTTTTCAATAGTTTTTCAACAACTATTGAAAAGATTTTATCGAAAAGTTAAAACCGTGATCGAATACTTTTTAGTATCGTTATTGGTAAGATTACAATGTACACTGCACAATTACGTGTTGCTATTAACCAATTATTATCGGAGAAAATGGCGACGATATTCATGGGCGACGCGTTATAGAAAAAAAATTTTTTTTTAACGTTATTCAATTGTGCACTTTGTTCAAACCAATATGGACTAAAAAATTCGGCCACGATAAATTGTGAAACTAGGTGAACAAAGCAAAACTGAATATTTCAGTTCGGCATTGTTCCTTGGTTGTCATAAAATACCTTTCATCAGCATCCAGTCATCTTAAACATTTTACTATTTCCTTTAAGTGGAAAATGCCTTCAATTAACTCCGAAATTTCAAAACGTTTTCTTATCTCGACCGCCATTTTTCTGAGAATGTAAAAACTATGATTGCCCAACCGAGTCTATTCATACATACATTATTATTTTTTTCTCATAAAGCAGACGGCAGAAGTATTGCGTTTATACCAAAATTTTTTTAAGTAGCCAGTTGCCGCTACATCAACGCAAATGAATTTGTAGGTAACTTAAGACGTAATAGAGTTAGGTAGTAAAATCCTTACGTGGTTGAAGCGTTGTAGTAGTTTCGTACTTAATTTCATGAAATGAAATTGAAAAGCATAATTTGAAGAATTCATTTCAGTCGTGCTTGCTGAAGCTCAAATACATTAAGTGTTTAATCCATAGATTATACACTTAATGTTTAATCTATGCTGAAGCTGTTCCTAAAAACGTAGAATTGTCGAATGAATATATATATATATATATATATTTTTTAAGGGATTTTATGACCTGGTAACTGAGACCTTTAAGTCATGTCTTATTTTAATTTATAATCTTATTTTTATGAAAAATGATATTATGGAGTGAAATGATATGAAGATGATTAATTTGAGACATTAATCAACTGGGATAAAATTAAATGAAATGAAATGGGATGAAATATAATCTCAGTAAAATGGTGGTCATTTACTAAGATTTTTACAGTGGACTTTTTGGAGGATCCCGAAAAGTTACGTCCAGCGGCTTTGTTTCATTTTCCCACATTTGTGCACTTTCACAGATATTAAACAGTTAATAAACCACCATTATTACACATTTAAACCTGAAGAAACACTAAATAGACAAAATAAAACAAATCACACAACTTCACTCCTCGCGTTCCCGCCAAAAAGTCCGTGAACTATTCCTATCACAGATTAATCATTAAATTATTAAGTTTGGCTAAAGAGTTCATCAAGTTGATTTAAAGATGAAAAATGAAGAAAACCACAATACTACGCACCCCAAAAGAATTTTCACCTCTTTCACTGGCACCAAGATGCACCCATGGAGTTAATAAGTACCTACAATCTATGGATGCACCATATTGGTTTCGATTTTTCTATTGGAAAGGCAAAGGGAACAGTCTAAACATTAAATTATTTCGAAAGAAATATTGAAATAGTGTCGAATCTAAATAATTAATGAAATCTAATAACCTAAACTGAATGAAACGAAGCGAAATATGACCTTTCACATGGCTTGAAAGAATAACCTTTCAGCAAAATGGAGAATTGACTGAGAATTGACGTAATTTTTTTTTTTTTTTTTTATGATTGAAAGATTACTGGTGGCCCGGAGGCCTTTCCAGCTTCACCAGGACAGGTGGGCGAGCAAAGGGTCAGCCAGGAGGGGGGGATTTGCTAACAACTGCCCGAGCGCCTCCGAAGGAGACCTAACAACTCAAGAGCAATTGCTTCGCGAATGAATCTACTACCGGATCGGAATCGCGACCCACTGAGAAGATCCGGCGAGAAACTCAGCGGGCTGATGCATGGGTTAGGTTGCACGTCGACCTCTTTGTCGAGTTCGACAAGTACGGTTACCGGGGTTCCTCAGCCTGCTCCTAGTGTTAGAGCTGAAGGTATCTAATACAAGAGTTATTGGATCTGATGGATCCGTAAGGACGTGTCTAGGGCGACGACGGTGACTTGCTCCTGCGTGATCAGGATTCGGGGAGTAATCAGCGGCGGCAACGATAAGGCGATTATCATGACGCATAGCCTTATCGAAGTAACGTTCCGACACTAACTTCATGTGTTTGCGGATCGATTCGAGGCCCAGGTCGTCGTGAAGGTCGACGTTCCTCACGAACCACGGAGCCCCGACGGCTAACCTGCAAAAGCGGGATTGTAGGGATTGGAGGGTGTCTATGTGTGTGCGGGCCGCGTGAGCGAACACCACACTCGCGTAAGTCATGACGGGCCTTATGCAAGTTTTGTAAAGTGTCACCTTGTTCCGAAGGGACATTTTACTCCGCTTACAGATCATGGGATAGAGTCTACCGAGAATAAATGCGGCACGGTCACGGACTGTTTTTATATGCGGACGGAATGTCATGGATGCATCCAGGATTACTCCCAGGTACTTGACCTTCCTGGTCCAGGGTATAGGTTGGCCGAAGAGGGTGATCGGGGGTGTGATATTTCTCCTCCTAATGCGGGAGGAAATAAGCGGAGAGTTTCCCCTTTGAAATAACACTGCTGTGCTTTTCGCTGGGTTGATGTCTATGCAAGGGCGGATCCAGCTTTGGCGCTAGGAGGGGGTCACATAGTCAAATTTTCGATGCGCTCGTTCCCAAACGCTTGCCGTCATACAAAGTTATTATATTATATTAAATTAATTAAATATTGAAGGTATGTAGTTACATAAAATCTGTATAGTGACAAAATATATAAATAAAATCATTATGTTCAATTAGTGGTTCACCTAAGTCCCGGAACCAGCTCAGGGGGGGGTCATGACCCCATGACCCCCCCCCCCTGGATCCGCCGTTGTGTCTATGCGCCATTTTCGGAACCACTGTCCGAGGGTTAACGCTGCACTCTGGAGCTTACTCGCGATTAGGGACTTGTTTCTACTTGAGTAGTAAACGGTTGTGTCGTCAGCGAATAAGGCTAGCTGGGTCGGCGGCGACCGGGGAATATCATTGACAAATAAACTAAATAGGAGCGGAGAAAGAACGGAGCCTTGCGGGACTCCAGCCGTGAGTGGTCGCGGGGAGGAGCGGGTTCCCTCTACTCGATATCGAAAAGAGCGGTTAGACAAGAAGTCCCGTATGATGAGCACGAGACTATCCGGTACGCCCATGTTGAAAAGTTTGAAAATCAAACCGTTGTGCCAGACTTTGTCGAACGCTTTTGCGACGTCGAAGAAGAGGGCTCCCGTGTAGATCGGTTTTGGTCGGTTAAGTCCCACGAGAATGTGCTCCGTGAGGCGGTGCACCTGTTGTACGCATGAGTGATTTGCACGGAATGCCCTTTGATGAGACGAAGTCTCTGAGGCGTTTGTATAGCAGACGCTCATACAGTTTGCCTAGAGACATGAGGAGGCTAATCGGGCGGTAGCTCGTCGGATGATTTTTTGGTTTACCGGGTTTATGTATGCCGATAACGTCCGCTTCTTTCCACACCGCGGGAAAGATACAGTTAGCCATAGCGGCATTAAAAATAGATGCCAACATCACGATGAGTTGGACGGGTAAAAGTTTAATAACACGGTTAGATATACCGTCGGAACCGGGTGCTTTGCGAGGACGTAGGTCTTTGATCAAGTCTTTAACTTCCATCGGGGTGACGGGTGGTAACGCATCCAAGGGTGGCAAGGAGGCTCTGCGTTCTACCTCACTGTCTACTAATTCTACATGAACAGGGTCCACGGATTGAGTGCTGGGCGTGCACTGGGTTTGCAATGTATCGGCCAGCAGCTCTGCATTTTCGTCATCATCGAACGCCGTGAGTCGGCCTGAGGGGCCTACGAGGGGGGGCATAGCTACTACCGTATCCGATTTGAGAGTACGAGCTAAGCGGTAGTAAGACCTTTGAGAGGGCGCGAGTCCTAAGAAATCAGACCATCTGGCATCTCGGACTTCGGCGATGCGAGACTTTACGTCGCGTTGTAGGGCACGCATTCGAGTACGATTTTCCACGGTAGGATACCTATCGTAGGCGCGGATCGAGGCGTTCTTAGCTCTAAGGAGTTCCCTAATATCGTCGGGCAATTTGAAGCGGTGAAGGAAGTCCTCCGCTACAACTTGCTTCGATGACCTATCTAATGTCGAGGTGATGTGTGACGTTAAGATGTCTATGGCTTCAGCGGTATCCTGAGGAGACGGGGTAGAGTCCGGGCTAAACGGGAGCGATGGTGGATCAGATTCAGCCAGGCTAATGCCCAGCGTGTGCCAATCCACCACTGTCCTCGTGACGGGAACGGAATCGGGAGCGCGACCGGGCTTCAAAATGACGGGACGGTGATCTGAATCTAACTCTGAAACTACTTCGATCGAGTGTAAGCGCAGAGTAACGTTTTTTAATAACGCTATGTCGAGTATATCCGGGCGATGCGCGATATTTAGCGGGTAGTGAGTCGGGGTTAGCGGAGCGATGATATCGAAGGCGAGATCATCGACTAACGCGTCGAGCCGCCTGCCATTAGGGGTTGTGGTATGTGAGTTCCACCTGATGTGTTTACAATTTAGGTCGCCCGCCAGAATGACAGAGCTTCCCATGCCAAGTAGCGCCTCGATATCACTGCTTAGAAGGATCTTATCCGGAGGAAGATAAACGGACGCGATAACGATCGGTGCGTGCCCAATTGACGTAATCACCTCTTGGGAGTCCGCACGGGTAGGTACCACCACCCCGCCTATTTCCGCCGTGAAGCAGTAATGCGTTTCGGTTTGAAGGGTGGGGCAGCCGTTGTAACTATACTGAGACCTTAGAACTTATATCTCAAGGTGGGTGGCGCATTTACGTTGTAGATGTCTATGGGCTCCAGTAACCACTTAACACCAGGTGGGCTGTGAGCAGGTCCACACATCTAAGCAATAAAAAAAAAAAGTTTACCGAGCTCAGTAGTGTTTTTGAAAGAGCCCGATAGGTCACGTTTTTCTCATAATTGACTCACACTCTTTTACATTTCAGAATTCGAAAAAATAACACAAATCACTTCTTAGCACTGAAGACAAATAGGTAGTTTAAGGGAACATTTTAAATAATGGCATCCAAGTTTAGATTTGTGAATTGATATAGTTCAAATGTAATTATCTATACAGGTATGTGTCATTTTTCTCTGCGAATTATTAATGCAACACGCAATACGCTCATTTCTACACCACCTTTGAGGTAGAGCACTGTTGGTGCGTTTTTTTTAAAGTGGTATCCCCTGTAGGCCTAGTCCACTTTCATTAACTTATTATAAAAGAAAAATGTAATATTGGTAATTTTAAATTTAATAGATAAAAATATGTATATGTATATTACTACAAGGTAGGTACGATAAATGTAAAGGGGTAAAAAATTTTTACAGAGGAGTTTCGAATTTTAAAGTTATTGACATTTAATTATCAAAGCAATATTTTTGTTTTAATAAAGTACATTTGAGTTTTACTTCTACGTTCTTTATTATATTCTTGGTAATTTTTTTTAAATAATAATATTAATCAAAGGTTATTAATTGAAGTAAAACAGTCACAAATGTTTTTACGCGCTTCGTTTTCGTTCATCGGCATCATTTAATCGAATATCCTTTATGGAATAATGTAATCAGATTAGTCCCTAAAACGAGATAAATAATGATGAAACATGAACCAGCGCCAAAAAAGCGACAAAACGCCCCGAGGAGCCTTCACCATACACCGAGAGCTGGGGCCAGCTCTAGATGTGCTGAAGATGTGACATTTGAGGGTACGAACCCTCCTCACATTACGATCACCGACCGGCAGACTATAGAAACGGTCGGAATGTCAACCCTAATTCTCTAATGACTAAATATTGTTTATGTCATCATGTTGCATTATGACATCCACCGCCACTCCGCACTCTAACCCTGAGAATGCTGATTAAAATCGTCCCTAACATGTAGATAAAGTAAGATTCGTATAAAGGGCTAAACAAAACATGATTTCCCGAATATGTTGTAAGTACTTACACAGGACACTGCAGTGGATTATTTCTAGTTTTTTTTCACTACAGACTCGTCAATGTCAAGATGGCGACGAAATTTAAGGGAATGGAAAAAGTTAATTCTGCGCATGTCCGAATTCAGAATGTATTGAAGTTATTGATCAATGTAGTCTCTGGTCATGTTCATCATATGTTTGTTTTATCGATTACAAAAAAATAATTATAATTGATTTTGATTATTTCGAAAAATAGTCTATTTAATTTAACGCCCAAATTCTCTTTAATCATTCCGCTCTCGAGGCAGGCCAGCTGATAGCCATAGCAAACTCGGAGACCAGGTTAAGCCATGTGTAAAGTCCTACAATTACCGACAGAGAAAAGTCAATGATAGTCGTCAATAAGGACAAGGAATTGCTGTTCGCATCAAATTGCCGGTTTGTTACAAGACCTAAGACTTAGTTCTCGAAGCTTGTCGTCAAAGTCTTGATAGCTAACGAGATGCCAATTTCTTACTTACGATTTCCTGTAGCTAGAGATCTCATAGCGTCATTGCGGCCGACGCCAACAAAGCGATTATTGGTGTGGACTTCTCGCATCCCAGGTTGATCGACGATAGCGTGGTCAGCTTATCAACTGTCAATCAGAAGAAGTTACTTCATTGGCCGGTATCGAGTCCATGGACATCAAAGCAGATTGCATGGAAGCAAGGTTGAAGCGATCCAACAGTTCCCCATCCGAAAAACCATCAGAAAACTAACACGATTCCTAGGCATGTGCCAGTGATACGCTGAGGGCTTTTCAACACTGCGAACAAAACCTGAATGATGCTACCCTGCTAGCACACTCGAATATTGCCGCAGACTTAGACCTTGTTGCAGATGCAAATCGGACACTGTTATCGGCGGAGTAGAAACAGCGCGTTAATAAAGAATGGCAGTAATCAGCTTTCTCCAGTCGTAAACTTGGTTCAGCCCAGAGAGGAAACACTCAATTTAGTCGGAGCGGGAGTTGCTGGCGATATACAAAGCTATTCGGTATTTTCCGAAATTTGTCGAAGATCGACGCTCCGCCAATTCCGCCACTTCGATTTTATACCCCAAATTCGCTACAAGTTTTCTATATATATATATATGGGAAAGATAACGTCGTGGCAGACACCCCCTCTCGGGAAGGGGAACTGGCAAAATCGGTTAACATGGAAATTTTTGCTACGTCACAGAAGAACGACACAGAGATCGAAGGCGGATATTGGTGACGTGATCACCGCTGGGGAAAGCAACAAGAAGTTCGGTTTTACGACTACCTTTACACGAATCATCTAACTAATCGAATGGCGTAAAACTATTTTTACGATTTTAATCTGTCGCTTTTAAACTTTATTTTACTACTTTACTTAAAACAATTCGACGGTAATTAAACTAAACACAACGTTCAAAGGTCTATCCATAAGAGCATTTTCGTCCGTAATCACGAAAGCTGTGAGGGGTCCGAAACAAGAAAGATACAGTTAGAAGTTTTGATCGTGTCTTCGACTCGCGAAGGCCGATGAAAACCCTACCACTTGAACGGCTTTTTGAGCTTGCATTTTGGGCTTGAATTTCATACTGAATTCGGAAGAGATTATTGGCTTGTAGTCGAGTGCACCGATAAAGGTGTGGCGTCTAAAGACCACACCTAAACTGCGCAATTGCATAAATGCAAGTATTGATCGATTCAATTTGATGACCCAGACTATTCTGCTCAGATCTATGATCGCAGCCATTTTCAACAATTTTAATAGCGCTTTTTAATTTTAACGATTCTTTCTACAGAACCATATCCCAGGGCACGTAATTAGTTATAAACAATGTAATAATTTAAAAATAAAATAAAATTCCACCACATGTCTGTTTGTTAATTTTTTTTTTTAATTTTGTATACTGCAAGGAGAGCACTAGCCATAAAAGTAATTGCAGCTATAAAACAGTAACGTCTTGACACGTCCTTAAGTTGCTGACGTTGCTGCTGTTCCACCTGTGACACCTCGTCGTTAGTTAGGACGTTTTTTTTCCTACCTTTGCTGATAGCCTTGAGAGGCTATTTCAGCTTCACCCTAACATGTGTAGGTTAGCTCACGGGGCTCAAACTGGAGTGTTGCTAACACCGACCCTAGCAAGAGCAGTGCTTCGCAGAATCTACCACCGGATCGGAAACGCGATCCACTGAGAAGTTCCGGCGAGAAACTCAGTGGGTTGTTGGGTCGTATAATTCGACTAGCCGTACTCGTCCGCTTCGCTGGGCAAAATTAACATTATTATTTATTGTCATTATTATTATTAGGAAGTCCAACACTCATATAAATATTAGCCTATCCATTAGGTACATGTATTTTCTACATGGATACCAAGTTTCAAGTCAATCGGATTCGAATTTAGTAGTTATAACGAAACATCCGTAAAAACCACTGTAGATTAATCTCAATAGAAAAACGGCAGTTGAAATAGCAGTCTGGAATTTTTTCAAATCTCACGCGACGTCATGAGAAATTTAGGTTATAAATAAGACATTTACACTGAGCGATTCCAACAGGGACTTCTACCGATACCTTAAATTTCGTTTTCGCTCAAGTCATATCCAGCTGCATAATTAAGAAATACTTTTGTTTTGTATTAAGAGCACCATGCTCAAGAGTCATGATTCGAAATTTCGTTTATATAGACTACACCGTATAACGCGTGAGTGGAGATCCATGCTCAGTTCCCAGGATTGAAACTATTTCCATACAAAATCACATTCAGCGGTTAAGCGCCACTGAGTTTCTCGCCGGATCTTCTCAGTGGATCGCGTTTCCGATCCGGCGGTAGATTCTGCGAAGCACGGCCCTTGCTAGGGTTCGCGTTAGCAACGTCGTCAGGTTTGAGCCCCGTGAGCTCACCTACTAGTTAAAGGTTACGCTGAAATAGTTTCGCAAGGCTATCAGCTTAGATAGGAAAAAAAGAAGGTATAAGCATGAATAGAAAATAATTCTCAAAATGACTTGTTTACGTCCTATTGTTCATTTATAGCTATCGCCTTTCTGTTTATATTCATTTTCTTAATGCACAGTCACACTGGATTCTACGGTTTTATTGTATGCATTAATGAAAAGGACATTTCATTTTAATTATCAATCAGAAAATCCTATTTTTAGTCAACAGTAGCGTCGAAGTCTGCGCATGTCCTGAATTCTACAGGAATGTGCATTGATTAGCTTCGGAACGGGCGTGGTCCCGTCTGCACCTGAAGCGGATGCGAAATTTAATATAATTTCATACTTGCAGCGTCAATTATTTTTGCTTAAACTATTTAAACATTCAGCGCACACCACGAAAAGATCGCAACTTTCGATGACTGACGTTGCCATTTTTCTTAAGTACCTATATAAAAAATAATTCTACCGATCTTCCTCAACACATCTTTATGTCTTGTCTATATATATATATATATATTTTTTTTTTTTTCCTAACTCCTAACCGGATGGAGCGGCTGGATCGATTTGGAAGATTTTTTTTTTATGCATTTGGGTGGCGCCCTGGATGGTTTAGATTCACAAATCAGCACGGCAGATGGCGCTGCGGTCGGTACGTGGCTTATTTATCTTTCCTAGAAATAATTTATATGGCAAAACAACGTTTGCCGGGTTAGTTAGTATATATATAAATGTCCATAATTGAAATTCCTCATACTTGTGCTACGTTTTGAACGCGCCACGAAGTATTGCCAGAATGTAGAAAAAAAATCAACAAACCGTACATATTCTAAGTAAAGCAATCGTTTCATGATTTATACCATAGATTATACATTTAATTTATACCAACTTGGGACTCGTTAGGTATGTCGACGATGGATTTGAAAATTACGTTTTAAATTCTACGCAGGTATTTTACGAAATGATCACACTCGAATATGGAGTCTGGTGTATCTTAATCGGTAATTTGTATATATATTGTACCGAGACAGATCAAAAGATTAGCTATTGATCAGTCCGATGTGCCTACATGTCGTTTAGGTAATAGAGTGACTACCCTCAATAATTTCGGGGTATGTATCAATACAGTTGACATAGCTAATTTATACCTGAACGCACAAAAGTTCTGCAGCCAACAAGATAGTGATACCAATCCTTTTTTTTTCCTAGGTACCTAATATGATAAACTCGAGCGAGTAGGTGAGCTCACGGGGTTCCAGCCTAAGGAGTTACTAACACTAGCTCTAGCAAGAGTAGTGCTTTGCAGAATCTACCACCAGATCGGAAATGCGATCCGCTGAGAAGATTCGGCGAGAAATTCCGTGGGCTGTGGATACCCATCCATGCGCGCTCGCTAGAATCAGAATACCTACAATATAGGAAAGTAACAGTGATGTACTGTTGTATTAAGAAAGTTTTAATAGATTCTACTGATGTGATGCTGAGACTCAAGTACAGTGTACTTAGTGAAATTTTTTACGGAGTTGGAATGTTTGTCTACGTTTGCCGACAGGGGCGCTGTTGCAACTGCATACAAATTTGAGTTAACTTTAACGCTATCGAGAACATTAAAAAACGCGCACTACGAACACTGAAAAGTTTAAAAAAGTCGAGATATAACAGCCTGGCCACGGAACATTCGCCGATACGAATATTCGCGCGGTGCGAACGGCGAAGCGTCTAGCGACTAAAATAAGAGCATAGAAATGTACCTAACAAGCCACGCGCACCGGCGACCGGCGAAGCGACCGGCGAAATGTACCGAGCGAATCGCGCGGGCGACTTGAGACGCGGCGGGCGAGTGAAACAAAGCCATGAATCAGTACGGCACGAGCCACGGAGTCCAGCGGTAGTCGCGGCGAATAGTGCAGTGATTAAATAAGTTTAGTTGTTTTCGCCGCGAAAAATGAACACCGAATTTTTTATTGCTGAAATACTAGCTAGACCAGCTATTTGGAAGTCTAGCCACCCACAGCATAAATTTAAACATATAGTGAAGAGATTATGGGAAGAAATAAAAAAAAAATCCAGATTCTGAAGGTAAGTAGTATTTTTTTTATTTATAGTTACAAATAATTAATAGTTTGCAAAGTAGTCTTTAAATTGATTTCTTATGTCTATAGCACGTAACGTGGCTCTATTGTTCCGTCGAGACGTTATAACTTGATTAGGGGTAGATCTAGAATGCATGTACCGTCTAAAATCGGGATCATTATTTCCATCTTTTTCTCTTACAATATTATGCAGTAGACATCCAACTTTAATAATTAGTTTTGCATGTTTGGTGTCTGTTTCTATTGCTTTGAGGAAAATTCGCCACTTATTAGTCATAATACCATAAGCACACTCAATTGTCACTCGAGCTCTTGACAATCTTTTATTAAAAATTCTTCTTGAATCATCTAAATTAGTCGACGGAAAGGGTCGCATTAGATACGTCTTCAGTGGATAGGCTTCGTCGCCAACTAGAACGTGTGGCAGTAAAATATTTGACCCAGGTAATATTTTTGGCGGTGGCATATTAAATCGATTGTTAGTAAGCAATTCATTAAATTTTGAAAAATGAAACGTTCCTCCGTCACTTTGCCTTCCTTTCCCACCAATCTCGATTACAGAAAATTTATAATCTGCATCAGAAACTGCTTGTAGAACCAATGAAAAATTTTTTTTATAATTATAATATTGACTACCGCTCCGTGGTGGCTTCTGAATTCGAAAATGTTTACCGTCTATGGCTCCTACGCAATTAGGGAATTGCCATCTAGAGAAATACTCTTCTGAGATTTTCCTTAAATCTTCACTCATTAATTTTGGTGACATATGCTGAAAAACCATTTTTTTCCAAATTGCCTTGCAAGTTTGATATATCGTTTTGGCCACAGTGCTTCGGCCTAGGGAGTATGATTGAGCCAGAGATTTAAAAGTCATCCCAACGGAGAGAAATCTGAAACATAAATTGTTTTTTCTGTATTTTATAATTTATTTATTTTATTTTTACGATATTTGCGGGGCTAACAGCTGTTGCTTAGAAATATCAATGGAGTAAATAATAAAAACCATTCACAATATGCATATACATTTACCATTTTCATTATTTCTGTTTGTTAGTATCTACCCTAACTTAAAAATTGTAGATTAATTTAGTCATTTTTTTCAGTTGGTGATCTCAAAAAGAAATGGAAGAACCTGAGGGACACATATAGTAAAGAGCTAAAGAAAATACCTAAACCTCGTTCGGGTGGTTCGCCCTCAAATTATGAACCAACCTGGAAATACTTCACGCTATTAGGATTTTTGAAAGATGAGTACATGCCTTTAACTGCCGAATCAAACTTAGATGAAGGAGACAGTGTAATAATAGATTACGAAGACAATGATGATATATCCATTGAAGCTATAAATGAAGTAAGGTCACCACCTTCTCCGACTCGAACATCTTCACCGATTGAACCCTCTACATCTAGTTTTCAAAATTCAAGAAAAAAACGACAAAATATACAAGATATTCGATCACAGTATTTAGAGATTGAGAAAAAAAAACTGAAACTTTTAGAAAACGATATCTCTAAAAATACACCAGTCGACAATGAAAAAAAATCAGATGACTACCATTTTTTAATGAGTATTTTGCCGGAAATAGAAAAACTACCTATTATCCAAAAGATAAGGTTAAGAAATAAAATAAACCAAGCTCTTTTAGACGAAATAAATGTCACGATGTACGGTGAACCTTATGGGCATGGTTACTCTACTCAATCAAACAATAATAATTTTAATAAGAAATAGAGACATAATTATCATAGAAAAGATTATCTGAATAATTCATAACTATTGAAATTAACATAAAATACTGATTAAAAGTAACAAGATGTTGTTTGTTTGTTTTAATTACACGAAGAATTAATATTTAATTTAGATTTTTTCAATAAACAACAGAATTATTTAAAAGTATTTTATTTTATGAAATATATATACAGGGTGACATTTAATTAGCTGGTCATATTTTGAGTAAAAGTAGTTCCACTTTCTGATCGCGCGCCGCGACCAATCAGGGGCTCTCGTTGTCGGCTCCCGGTGCGACTCAAAGAGTAGCGACCGAGGGGCTTTCCTTTTAGCAAGCCGCGCGTGCGCCTTTACTGGCGCCGACGATTCTCTGAAACCACCGAAGCATACACACGAGAATACGTCCGCACCTCGCTCGCTACCATTCCTTTTCGAACTTGTTTGTGGGACCCTCTGGAGTATTCATACCCAGTGCTCCAGCTGGACAACTCAAAAAGTTATAAAAAAATCCGTTTGCGAAAGGTTCTTGGGAAAAGATGTTCACATTCATGGATACTATAGATACCTACCTAATTCTTCAAATTATGATCAGCTAATTAAATGTCACTTTTATATATAGGTATATAGACAGATTAATGTAGCTCACTGAGTTTCTCGCCGTATCTTCTCAGTGAGTAGCGTTTCCGATCTGATGGTACCTAGGTGGTTAGCAACACTCCCGGTTTGAGCCCCGTGAGCTCACCTACACGTCAAGGAGAAGCTGAAATAGCCTCTCACAAAAAATAAGTAAAAAAATTTATATGTATATAATATGATATACTTACCTTAATGTCAAAAACAATTTTTCAGCGGCACTTAAAACTCTATTTGCATTGACTTTTTTTTCCAATTCTGGTTGAATATTCATAAGGACATAATCGAAGGTTTCAACACTCATTCTGGTATACTCGAAAAAATTTTCAGGATACTTTCTGTATTTCTCGTACTTCTTGTGAAATTCTCCATCTATACCCCGATTCTTATTCAAATCATGTACTCCACAATCTCTTCCAAATAATATGTCTTGAACGAAAAAACTGTTACTTTCTAAGCAATATCGAGATAATTTCGTTGGAGACATTTCGCTGTCGGACTTCCTTACTAGTCGCGGCGGCGAACGTAAGTACCCGTGGCCTGCAAACGGTGCTGCGCGAATGGTCGCCGCATCCACCGCTTCGCTGTTCGCACCGCCGATCCCCGTGGCCAGGCCGTAATGTTGCATACCTAACATCTACCACGAGCCTAATATAACTAGGACAGTAACTATTAAGAAGTCAGCTGCTAAGATAAGGATTTTACATTATTGTCATGAACGAACAGTCTGTCTGTACAGAAGATATTTGTAGTATTATTTTGCCATCATCTGTAATTTTACGACTTGACATATTATCTCTAATTCTACCTTGATTAGTG
Organism: Bombyx mandarina; assembly: GCF_030267445.1. NCBI lineage: Eukaryota > Metazoa > Arthropoda > Insecta > Lepidoptera > Bombycidae > Bombyx > Bombyx mandarina. The sequence continues at coordinate 13,270,057 of NC_143234.1, read as the reverse complement.
GTACTGCTAGGATGAGAGCTCTGGTCAATATTTGTATCATACCTGTTACAGCAGTAAAGCAGTAATGCGTTCCCGTTAAAAGACCTTATCTACCGTGTCGATGAGAGATTTATGAGATGAGATATATTTCTTATGAGATACATTATAAGGTGTGCCTTGCTCTGCTTATGTCGGCAATGAAAAAGATTTTAAAAATCAAGTAACAACGGACACTAACTGTACTCATCAATTTAATAGGTAAGAAACGGAAAATTTGTCGCAGACAACTTCACTGAATATTCTAGATGTTGATAATATTAGCTCAGCATCTGAAAAACTTGTGTGATGGTCGATCAATAGACTATTTTCACATTTCATGACATGCGCAGCATGTCCCGCAGCCTCTATGAACTATTTAATGTTACATAGAATGTATTATGACTTATGATGCACCTAAGTAAGACACGACTTAATTTTATCTTTTTTTTATTGCTTGGTTGGGTTGACGAGCTCACAGCCCACCTGATGTGTAGTGGTTACCGGAGCACATAAACATCTGCAATGTAAATGCCGCCACCCACGTTGAGACATGAGTTGTAAGGTCTCACTTGCTTCCCCGCCCTTCAAACTAAAACGAATTACTGCTTCACGGCAGAAATAGACAGGGTGGTGGTACCTTCCCATGCGGACTCGCAAGACGTTCTACAACCAGTAAAAATTAAATTAGATTAAATCAAAAATGGATTATGTCTTTTGTACAATATGACCAGCATGGATGACCTTTTAATGCTTGTATTCATCGCGCACTGCAAGCAACAAGGTGTGGTCGATCTATAATACCTCTCACCACTCAACCCTGTGAGTTTTATGACATGCGCAGAGCATCTCGCAATTCCCTCTGAATTCTGAATTACGGGCGGGCCTCATTTGACGCCGCACCGCATCCCGAGCTGGTCGCTCCAGAGTTACGCAATCGTCCACTGTTCTACAGTACCCCTGGCTTCTAAAGTAAGAATCTTAGATTTATAGCTGAAATATTAATTATGTTTCATTTCGTTTTATCCGTTTTTTTCTTCTCCAACAGATGACTGTGCTCAAAATTACATCAGATCTAAATCGATTGGATGATAATATGAGAATTCAAAGATTAATAAGAATAAAGAAAATCGGGAAGTACGGCTGAGAACATTCTATTGAAGTGTTAGGAATCTCTTAGGAGGTATACATTTTGTTCAAGAACTGTGCGATGTTTCGTAACCGGTATATTGCCGCCATCTTGTGATTGAAGAATCAAAATGGCGCACCAAACAGTGTTCGATGTTTTATAGAAATCAAATTAAATCGCAAAATTTAGTCCGGTTACGAAATATTAAGACTTAAAGACAATTATGGTGAATTTTATTGTGTACTTTATTGTGTTACTATTTGCTAAACATAGGCATTGTTTGTTTAACGTTGGTTCGATTAATTACAGTAATTCGTGATCTTATTTTTGATGATCCTAAAAGTGAATCATTTAGAGACTTGAAAATTTAGTGAACAGTGTCTGTGTTTAACATTGTTACTTATGCTGCGCGATCAATTTTGTCTTGTTACAAAATTGATAAATGTTTTATGTATGTATTTTTTTAACTGATGTATTTTTTGTGTATCTGTTATGTTACATGAATTCGCCTTAGCATTTGCATTGACAGACGTTGACACATGTGAGTATATTCTTGGTTTGTTTTTCTGTGTATTATTTAAAAAAAAAAGTGGACTAGGCCTACAGGGGATACCACTATAAAAAAAACGCGCCAACAATGCTCTACCTCAAAGGTGGTGTGGAAATGAGCACACGACTTTGTCATCGGTATGCAACATGGGCTAGTTCTCGATTTGTCATAGAAGTCGGAGTTTACTCGCAGTCAGTCTTGCTAGTCTCCGGATTCGCACTTCAGTCCAGTCATTTTAGGCCAAATTAGGATCTGGGAAAATAGACATACCCAGTGTATTACCACGTAAAAACTTATATTTTGGCATCCTAAAACTATTTTCAAAATGTATATATTTATTAGTGGCTGTGGCTCAAGATATGGACGCAGGAAATTGGGGTTGCAATGCTCTAGCTTGGGGCTAGTGTAATGCTTATCTCAATGCTGTACCATATCAGACCGATATTAATGATGATAGAATATTTGATCCAGAAATTATGAATGACTTGGAGACAAATGTCATTGAAGACGGAAATGAAGAGGAATTTGAAATTCTGTAGTAGAGGGACTATGACGACGAAGATGAATAAGAAAAAGAAGAAAATTGAAATTAGAACTTATTCTCAAAAAAATTATTTTAATAAAAACCTTAATTAAAAATTTAATTCTTTTCTTCTTCATTAATATAGAAAGTCATTAGTATAAATTAGATTAGAATTAAAATACAATTTAAGTATTTTCCTCAACAATTTCTTAATTACAGGTAAGATGTGTTATTAAATAAATTGACACTTAATTATAAATAGATAAGTAACGAAAAAATTGAATTTAATCTAAAAGTTTATAAAAAATAATCATTTTAGGTTTAGCAGTAAGACGTGCATACGGCCCACCTTAAGATGAGTGGTTACCGTCGCCCATAGACTTAGCAATGCCAGGGGCAGAGCCAGGCCGCTGCCTACTGTTAAATTATAACATTAATATTACGAGTTTTTGATCGAGACTACCAGTTGACCTCAGATAATTCTTTGACCGCGCGCTCTACGCCCTCTATCTCGAAAACAGTTCAGGGTATATGTATAAATAAAATACAGGCTCGTATATTGAATATTTGCGTTTATTCTTATTTTATTAATTTAAATTACAATTTGCCATGCACAGGCCTATATTGCTGAAACGGAAGAGAGAGTTGCCAAGCGCCAAACTTAAAATTAGCAACTTTGAACTTAGGTGCTACCATTACAATATTACAAAATAATTCTAATGTTCATATTTTGATTAAAGAGTTTAAAAAAATGTCAAATAGAAAAGTTGTGGAGAATTTAATTCTCTACAATATTAACAATAAATACAAACAGCGTAAAACCCATAGAAAACGATATATTTGCAAAAAATGTGAAAAAAATCGACTTTGTACCCTTGATCCCTGATTTTAAAACTTGCGGCTATCCAATTATATGTGAATTTGTAGAATAGTTTTAGGATGCCAAAATACAGGTTTTCATGTGGTAATATACTGGGTAGGTCGATTTTCCGAGATCAACCCCTTTTAATGACTGGACTATACAAGCCTCTTAAACACAGCTATTCATAGGAAATAGGATGTATCTGGACTGATCTCTGGTAAATTTGCGACATCCTGAGGTACTATTTATTGATCAGAGCGTGCTATTGTAGCGTGGTATTTGATACGTTCACAGCGGACATTTTGTTATATGTATTATTATACCCTAAATATATTTTGATCTCTTTCCTACACTAAATCAAATTGAAGTTAATGCGTACGATAAAGAAGTCTAGGTTTGTCTTAGACTACTGTAAGGAAAATAGCGAGGCGTTTTAGACCTTATTTCAGTAATCTAGTATTTTCTTATTGGTTCTTTGGTATTTGTCGAAATGCATACAATTGTGGGGAATAAAGTACTTTAGGCCATATCTTTTTGGTAAAAAAATCACAATTATAACTGACCATAAACCGTTAATATATTTGTTTGGAATGAAAAATCCGTCAAGTTTTTTTTATATTTTTTATTGCTTAGATGGGTGGACGAGCTCACAGCCCACCTGGTGTTAAGTGGTTACTGGAGCCCATAGACATCTACAACATAAATGCGCCACCCACCTCGAAAGATTGGTAAAACATAGATTAACATTAGAACAATACGATTTTAATATCACTTAAATTTATCATTAAATTAAAAGAAAAGATAACTGCGTATCGGATGCATTGTCTAGGTTACCAACAAACTTGGACGAATTAAAATGTATGAACTCAATATTGTTAACAGTAATGACTAGAGCACAAAAGAAAAAAATAAGCGACGTGGAGGATGATACAGAAACTCATATCAATATCAATGACACGGGCAATCGGACTGATCACCCGAAAGTTGTGGAATTGTTGCGGATACTTTCCCAGTTCTTTAGAAAAATCAATTGAAGTTCCAGTAAATTTGTAATATTTTACATAATTCTAATAAAATAATTTTTGGTTTAGGTAACATTATTTATCTCCCACTCCAAAAATTTAGCTTAGGCTGTATGAGCAATATTTCTTTTACTACTCTTAGTGGACAATAATTAAAAAAAAAATGTCAGTTGAAAATCAGCTGGTTAGCAATAATATAAGTTCAGGATATTATTTGTTATATGGTTAAAGTCGAAATACAAATTATCAAAATCGATAAAACTCATAATTCTGAATGTCTGTACACATTTCATGAAAATAAAATTTTGAAATGGCATTATTTCGTGGTTGGCGTTACACAGCTTTTATCGGCGGTTTCATTGGATTATTAGGATTAACTCTTTATCCAATAGCAATAAGTCCGATGATGGATGTCTCAGAATACAGTAAGATAATAAATTATTGCTATTACAATTTCTTCATTATTCACTACTTTGTTTCTTAACTTGACTGTTGTTCGATTTAATTTCAGAACAGATTCAAAAAGAAGCTAGAAAAAACATACGACAAGAAGACATCCAACCTGGAAGTAAGTTTAAAAGCTATTGCCATGGAAACTTTAGTAATAAAGTTGAAAAATAATTAGAAACTTTGTATTTATTGCGTAGATGAATGAGCTCACGACCCACCTGGTGGTAAGTGCTTAACGGAACCCTCAGATACCACATGGACGTTGTCATTGACTGTGGGACTTAGTTGTTTATCTCAATTGTATAGTATTTAAAGTGGTAAGTAACTAACTTTATAAAATGAATAGGCCTATAATAATGATTTTTGAGGATATATTGGATGTGAGCTCCCATCACACATATAAACAACTAGTAACTGCAAAGTTGTGAATGATAAACTTAGTGGTATAGTTAGTTATATTTGACATGGTTGACGGAGGTGGGTGGCGGCGTTTATGTTGTAGATGTCTATTGGCTCCGGTAACCACTTAACACCAGGTGGGCTTTGAGCTCATCCAATCTTAAAAAGAAAACAGAAGATGAAAAATCATTGAAAATGTACTCTGTCTTTACAGATATGAAAGTATGGTCCGATCCATTTGAACGAAAGAAACCAGAGCATGATTGATACAAACTCACCTTAGGTAGTTTTCAGATTTACTTTATTAATTAGTATTGTAAATAAAAAACTTTCAAACAATAAAATTGAGTTAAGTCATTTAAGATTTTTTTATTAATATTGTTGTACTTTTGATTCGTGTAGCTTATACTCTTGCTTCTTCGGCTGATGATATCTAGATTCCATAGATCTTAATTGTATTGTACAATGAATCTCATCAATATATATAGATTGTGGAAGACTATCTAGATGTTAAACATCAGATATGGTTTATATTTAGAAAAGTAATAAAACATAACACAGTGTATAGATATTTAATTTTGAAATTGCAAATAGCGCAATATATTCGCCGATTCAAATACTTTTAAAGCCTTATAAAACAGTGGAGCACTTTTATACAAAAATATTTAATTTTGTCATATTCGTCGAGATATTTACATGTGATTTTTTCCATAAACTATACTGTAAGCGAATATCGTACACGAATAGTTCAATATCGCCATAAGTAAATATTGTGGAAATATAAGCAAGCTGCCTCATATTAATTTGGCCTATGGATGCATCGTTACTTACATTCTAGTTGTACCTTTTGAAACCATGTCGAGTGGTGAAAGGATATTTAATTTAGCAACATTAATACATTGAAATGCTTAATACGCGACGTTTTTCTTTGTAATTAAAGGCCCGTTTTATTTGTTATTAGTATCAACAATTTGATGTTTTTAATTGGACATCAAGTTTACCCCATTCAAATACTTAAAGTTTTTTTGTTATGAATTTTTTTTCAAAATTTAAACTTTAAATGGTTCATCTGTGGAGTTGTATAATTTTGCAACTCCACACTCGTTACCTATCACACCTAGTTATAGTTAAATTTTTTTTAGTCTAAACCGTTACATAAATTTTGAATTTTGAACAGTTTAAAAATAAACAGCCATTATTATATACATAGATACTTTGGACTATTATTGTATTCGAATTTCGAACTCAATTTCAAGTTCAATCCTAAGTTTTATTGTTACCTTTTTCCAATGTAAAATCGACCAAGTTAATATGAGGCATAAGCGAGCCGTAATAAGTACTACAAGAACTAGGCAGTGTTAACGCATTATGTACAACTAATGAGATGATCTTATTTAACTTTTCTAAATATATATTGTGGTAGAAGTCTTTTCAAAATTTGGAATTGGATGCTATCAAACATTATTAAGATAATTTCTAAATTTTTTTCTTTCACTAGGATTAGTTGGAAATATTCGAAGGTTCGATGTAAAAATTGACATTTTATTTAATGATAAGAAAAAGTGTAGGTAGTTTAAAATTTACTAATCTACACCATCTGATAATTAAAATGTGCTTAAAGAAAGGACATTTTTCTATTACATAATTCTATGCTATATAAAATTGAGTGTCAGTTCAGTGTATCTAGTATTTAATTTATTTCAATTTGTTTATTGAAAACCATTTACTATTATTATTATTTGATCACATCTACATTTTTCAAAACAAATTATATTATTAATTTTACAAATTCTTTTTTTTTTTTGGCCGAAATTTATAAATGGAAGAGAATCTCTCCTTTAGACAGTTGAAATATATACTCATATTGTGAGTACATTCTGAAATCAGTATTAAAAAAAAACCTATCTGAAATATACATTTTAAAATGCTCTAAATATATATTATATTCTATGTAAACGAAGTGGATAGTATGCATTACAATATTTTTTCTAATGGAAATATATTAAACAAACTGGAAAGACAACATATATATTTTTTTTAATAAATAAATAAAAAAGTAAAAAAAGGTAATGAAACATACAATACAAATAGCAATTTAGGTTTATGGTCTATATTTTAATAAAAACTACATAAATTCCTTTCCTTTAATCGTGTAATTTACTAAACGTAATACAACACAAGAAAAAATAAACATTCATGCTTTTTTTTTGATACAAAAATGATAATATTTTCTGAGCTGATTCATACAACAGGTCTGCTCTGGTCGGAGGTCGCGGCTATACTAAGCTCCACCACTCAAACTTAACCCAGCCTCAATACATTCAATATAAAAACCGGCAAACTTCTTGAGCATTTGTTGACGTAGTGGGGGTAAGTTTGCGCATGGTACACTCACGTGCAAAAACATTACTTACTCTGCGTCATAATGCTATTAAATTATTAAAATCAACATATGTATTTATTTATATATTTATTAGAATATCAACAAAACATATAGGTTAATAATTGTAATAATTTAATCTTGGGGTAAAATAGATATTCCTTCTATTAAGTCAAAACTAGAGCTGTTGCCAGGTCTTGGTTCAGTTGAAGCGAAGCTGGTATTTGTAATTTTTTTTTCGTTATCATAATCTTGACCATCATCATCATCACTGTTTTCATCACCCGAGTCGCTATCATCGTGATGAGTCGACATAGGGCTCATCGGCGTAGTTTACAACTCGGTCGATTCGGTCTTCTTTTTTGTCTATAATATTACGGTTTTACATAACAATAAAACCGATATTATGTGCCGAGAAGGAAAACATACAGCATTGTATTATGAAGAAGCAGTGTGTACTTAGCTTAAATTCCTTGTCTATGTCCAACCATTGACAGTCGATTTAGTTCCATCTTTAGCCGCTAGGTGCTGCCAGCAAGTATAAAGGAAGCGCAGCCATCTTTGATCTTCATAGTCTTCACCAGGAAGAACTTCCTGCAATGCTGTATGTTTTCCTTCTCGGCACATAATATCGGTTTTATTGTTATGTAAAACCGTAATATTGATGTGCCTTTGGAAAACATACAGCATTGTATTATGAAGACGTGTTTGTTATCTGCTGGTGAAATTATTAAGCACAACGCTATGATGAAATAGGTAAAGCCATAATAAAATTATGAAGCGCAATGATAATGTTCATAATTTATATAATTATTAAATCGAAAAAACCACAGCTGTTAACTTTCATGTTCACTCGATAATTAAAAAATATTTTTATGTTTGTAATAAACATTTTGTCTTGTATATACATCATGTAGGAGCAAATGTTTTGAAAAAAGAATCGTGAGGATCTTTAGGAAGTTCTATTATTCGGCAATAATTATTGTAACCGTTTGGATGATTTGCAATTGCGTCTAGAAAGTATTTCGTCCATTAGTTCATTATCAATCCATCTCAGAGGCTACTGCTGATCTACAACTTCTGAGACGCGTTGATGCCACTACCTCGTAAGGTTGAACGAAGACCAGTTTCCAATTACAGTACGGGATGCCGCTTTTGTGACAACACACATAGTTAGAAAAAAAATCTTACGAATCTTACTGGGCATATGTCTTTAGTTTCATGTTTAGAAAGCACTTATGCTTATTGACGAAAATGGATTTCAATTTTAGACCCAAAGACTGGTATCAGAAAGATGTTTTCTCCGTTATCTGAAGATACTGAAGATACTGAAAGAAACTATCTTTAGAAATGTTGAGCAAAGTAAGGTCATTAACTCTGCGTCCAGTAGCCAGCAACATGGTTGTTGGAGTCCTTCAAGCTACATTGAGAAGTGAGCTGGCGGTTGGGTTTGAAGAAAACCAACTCATGTGAATGGGACTATACTAAGTAAAGTTGTAATAAGTAGTTAAATTTTGTTTAACTATTCAGATGCTTTTTTAGAATAGCAATTTTTATTAGAAAGCTTGAGAATGTTTGCTGTCCTACATGTATGTTGCCCGCAGAAAGTCGACAGCGCTGCTTTATGCAGAAGGATTGTTTTATAGGCAAAATTTTCTTTTTGGAAAAGAAGAAAGAATTTGGCAACATCTGCAGACTTAGGATCAATTTTAAAACTGTAGCACCATATGCACCCTCTTCTAGTTGCTGGTAAGTATGCTGACCAAGTGGATTGACACCAGCTAATTTTCAATAAATCTTCTCCTGTTTAGACCAGTCTATTATTTGTACAATCTCCCCCCCCCCCCTTTCTAAGCTTTCAGGGTTAATGTTTAACCTGTGGAGGAGGCAGGTTTTGGATTTCGTGCGAGTTATCTAGCGTTCGGGATCTGAGGGCTTGGAAACCCAAATGCTTTCGCTCAGTCTGGGAACACTACCAGGTAGGTTCCCTAGACACTGTTGAAGTGAGTCAGTACTTTGGGGAGAAGGTTGAGAGGAGGAATTCTCCATGCTAGTTGCATCCTCTACGGTCTGCTGAAGGTATCCAATCTTGGTCGGCGAATGGGTTTATATCCGGATGACCCCACTTTCGAAAAACTTTTGTGGTCACTTGTGGTAAAAAGTGCCATTTCGCAGGTTGATTTCCTCGTGATAGCCTGTCGGCTATGATGTTGTATCTCCCCGAGAGATTATAAGCTGACAGTTATCTTGAACTTATCGCTTAGGTTTAAAAATCGAAAGGTCAACGTTAGTGAAATACTTTCAGATTCATTTTGATTGTCACTACCATTGCAAATAGCTCTTTTGTGGGTGAGCCGTTTCTGTTGTTGAGCTGACCATAGACAGGACGTTAATATTTTGTCTAATTGTAACCCCTACCCATGTCCGAAACTTCCGTTACCAGGAAATGGTTGGTTTTGGGTCTCGGCAATGTTTGACATGTGGCTCCGCGTCAGCACTGCATTTGTAACCCCTACACATGTCCGAAGCTTCCGTTGCCAGGAAATGGTTGGTTTTGTGTATCGGCAATGTCCAACATGTGGCTCCGCGTCAGCACTGCATTTAATTGTTAACACATGCAGGATGGCCTGTTTTTTACGGGGGTGTTTTTTCTTGAAACTTCGCAAGAAAATTTGCAAGTTAGCATAGATTGATGTAATTCCGTCAGAGTTTGAGCTAGGATGTTGTTGAGTGGCCACTTCATTTCTCGCAATTTTCCATCGAATCCCTAGACAAGTCATCTCTTGAACCAGTGTACTAATTGATTTTTTGTAAGGCTGACTTGGCAGCCCAAATAATCCAAGAGCTTTACAGCTTATGTGGCCTGAAGACTCAACTTGGACTTCTTTTGATGGACCTGGTGGGATTTGCGTAGGTGGGATAACACTCAACATCCCTTTGCACGCAATGTTTCCGCGACCGAGCATGCTATGCAAGCAAAAAAGGTGTATTTGTCTTCATGGACCAAGAAAAAGTCGCGTAGGTAGGTTAACATTTGACTTCCCTATGTACGTAAGGTCTTCGCGACCGAGCATGCTATGGGAGCAAAAACGTTTATTTGTCTTGGTGAAACAAGATCAAGTCGTGTAAGTAAGCTAGCACTTCGATTTTGCACGCAATGCCTCCGCGACCGAGCATGCTGTGGAAGCAAAAAGGTGTATTTGTCTTCAAGGACCAAGAGAAAGTCGCGTAGGTACGTTAACATTTGACTTCCCTATGTACGCAAGGTCTTCGCGACCGAGCATGCTATGGGAGCAAAAACGTTTATTTGTCTTGGTGAAACAAGATTAAGTCGTGTAGGTAAGCTAGCACTCGACTTTGCACGCAATATCTCCGCGACCGAGCGACCGGGCGACCGAGCACCCTATATAATGGAAATTGACATGCCAGCCCAGATAATCCAAAACCTTCACAGCTTCTGCAGCCTGAAGTTTCAACTTGGATTTGTTTTGGTCGACCAAAAGGAAGTCACCTAGGTAGACTAGCACTCGAGTTCCTTTTGCACGCAAGGTCTCTGCGACCCAGCATGTTATGGAAGCAAGAAAGGTTAATCCAAAAGCTTCACAGCTTCTGCAGCCTGAAGTTTCAACTTGGATTTGTCTTGGTCGACCAAAAAGGAAGTCGTCTAGTAGACACTAGCACTCGAGTTCCTTTTGCACGCAAGGTCTCTGCGACCCGCATGTTATAGAAGCAAAAAGGTGTGGCTCTGGATTGTGCCAGATGTTACGGACTATGATTGTTTATAATGTTTGGCTTGCCTTTTGTACGAGATCGTGACAAATAGGATTGTAGCCCTCCGAGGGACTGAATAGATTTCAATTTAGTATTATCAAACAAAAATTCCTCAATGAGTGGTGCGTTGGCAACAGGATACTTTGTTAAAGATCACGGAAATGTTAGAGATCACGGAAATTAAACTTTGACGTCTTATTTCTATGCATACGGCCCTTTTTTCCGCATACAATTTGAAACGCTTTTTCGGATAATTTGTACGACGCAGACGATTTGCCAAAGTTTTCAGTAATTATGTTACAAAGATTATTAGTTTAAATCTGTTGTGTTTTTTGTCAAAATTTCCGTATTGACAAGCTCAATTTGTTTACAACAATTTCCGTTACATTAATTGTTACGCATAGTTGATGCATTATTAGATTTGCAACGTTACTGACCTGGTGGGATAACGAGCCGATTCGAAGATCGACAGTTACCTTTGAATCCAGTCGTTTCTTACGCAGAGACTCCTTTTTTTCTTTTTCGCTTGACGAGCTGTTCGAACGCGAGGCGTCTCACAGTGGGTCGATACTATGATTTTAGTGACTTAGGCACCAACTTTGTTTTTTTACATTTTTCTTTATGTAGATACATAGAGCTCGTTAATCTAAATAATAATTGTTTTGGGCAAAAATTACAAAAACTTTATAGTTTGGTCAGAAAAATGTGTTTTGTGATTTTTTTGTATGGAGCGGGTCACATTAAATTAAATTCCTGCTAAGTATCGCGAGGTCCCGCTTTGAAACTTTATTTTCCTTACACCTTGTCTAGTCTACTATCATTTGATGCTATGAACATGTGCATAAAGTTGCAACTCTGCCAAATAAATGGATCGAAAAAAATGAATAAATACATAGAATAAAAACCTTTATATTTTTTTTCGTAAGTGCTTTTAAGTTAAATTTGATATGGATTAGTAAGTAAAAGCACGTAATGATACCCATCATTACATAATACCTAACAACAATACATTTAGTAGGTCTCTAATTAAGCAATATCTCTAATTATTAGGATAGTTAACATTATTTAATGAGGATAACTAGTTAAGCAGCCATTACTGGGTAGTAGAAAATATAGTAAACATTTGTTTGCCTCTGGAAGTATAAAGTGACCATGTTTATTATATACTAACTAGTGTTCGTTTATTCGTACTACTACTAACATCTCGTGATTGTCGTTGTGATCTTCCTTTTTCCGTTATAATGAATAATTTTGTAACAATTTAGAATTATTTATGATTTTAAGAGAGCAACTACAGTCGCTGTCTGATAATAAAAAACTCTTTCAATTCCTACGAAATCAAATAAACGTGACCGAAGAGTAAAAGTATTGAGCTCCAAAAATTCTGTACGCACTTTTGTTCAGATATAAGTGCAATATGAAAACGAAGTAGTCGCATGTTAGCACAGTTTATAAGGAAAAAATGTGATTGGTTAGAAGGTGCAATAAACTGGCCCGTAGGAATGATACCTGAAGCTATCAACACTTCACAGGAAAGGCTCGAGATTTCTAATACTGAAGATGTTGAAAATGTACCACCCTCAAATGTACTACAGAAGCCTCGACATCTACTTTTATACCTCGAAAACCTTTTGAAGAATTGGGATCCAGGCAAAAACGAAGACGCATTGAACAAACTTACCAATCGCTTTCATTATCCCCGGATGAAATGAAAGCTACTACAATTGATAGATTGAGAAACACTGGAAATGAAGATGTAGGAGAAATAATGAACCACTAGTCAAATCACTCCGAAGATCTAGAAAAAGTTAAGGAGTGTTTAAGTACAAGTAAAGTGAAAAGTAGCACATATTCTCCCGATAAGGCACTATTAGTTTCACTTAAATTAAGTGGCGGTATATAAACCTACGAGAAGCAGCAAGTGAAAATGGGTCTGATACCCTTCTTAATATAAAATTAAGCAAGAAAAGACCAAATGTTATCCAGGGAAAGACGAGGTAATTATTACTGAAGAAGGAGCTGAGCTGCTATTAAAATGCAAGCATTACTAAACTTGGCGCTATATGGGCTTTTAGATGTGATTACTTCGGATTTGGACTCAGCAAGAGAGCTACTGCTTATAATCAAATAGGCTTTGATAGAGCCCCAGGTCAAAGTAATTATAAACAGAAAACTGAAACAGAGTTTAATGATTCATCTATTTTTATGGTCAGTCTAGTTACTATAAGGCTTCAGGAATTTGATGGAACAGTTGTTTGGGAAAACGATCTACCCTAATCAACTTTTTATTGCCGTCCAATAATGTTTAAATTTACAAAAGAAACGCAGTCAACAGTGGCAATTATAAAAGCTAGCATAACAGAAGAAATAGAAAGACTTCAGCCATCAAAAATAAAACAAGTTGAAGTGAAGCATCAATTGCACATGACGATGATAGACGGCAAAATAACCTCATATTTGTCAGAAACATTTTCTGCTGTCTGTGATATTTGCAAAGCAAAACCGTCAGAGTTTTTTGGAGTCACTTGCTTGTCAAAGAGAAAATAATGATGAAATATTCCAGTATGGAATGCCATCTTTACATGCCTGGATAAGATGCATGGAGTGCTTACTTCATATCGGTAAATATAATTTTATTACTTCACAATTTTTTCATCGTATGTAGTTTCCTGTGAGATTATTTTTATATGACACTTTTTTGTTTGCGTCTTATCGTTTGGACTTCAAGAAATGGGGTTGCAAGGGGGGATGACAAAGAAAAAATATCAATCAGAAAGAGCGCTATACAGCAAGCGTTTAAAAAGGAATGCGGTTTACTTATAGATGTTGTCAAGCAAGAAGTAGGAACAACCAATGATGGCAATACTGCCAGAAGATTTTTCAGGGATGCAGAAGGAACAGCCCGCATAACAGGAATGCGTAAAGATTGAATAGAGAGGTTTCACTTGATTCTTCAGACTGTTGCATCTGGAGAGCGCGTGGACCTTTCCAATTTTTCAGAATTTTGTAGATATACTGCAGAATTGTATGTTAATTTATATCCCTGTTATTATATGCCTTCCAGTATCCATAAATTGTTGGCTCACGGCGGTGATATACAATAATGAAGAACTTTGTTGCCATTCGAATAGGTAAGCTCTCGGAAGAGGCAGCGGAATCTCTCAATAAAGATTTTCGGAAGTATACAGAGAGTTGTTATTCTAGAAAAATAAGTGGAACGTCGACTAATGAGGATATTTTACACAATCTTCTTTTGTCTTCTGACCCAAAGATCGAATGGTGAAACAAAATATACAAAACTTAGAGAGATTGCTTAATTAGAGACCTACTAAATGTATTATTGTTAGGTATTATGTAATTATGGGTATCATTACGTGCTTTTACTTACTAATCCATATCAAATATAACTTAAAAGCACTTACGGAAAAAAATATAAAGGTTTTTATTCTATGTATTTATTCATTTTTTTCGATCCATTTATTTGGCAGAGTTGCAATTTTATGCACATATTCATAGCATCAAATGATAGTAGACTAGACAAGGTGTAAGGAAAATAAAGTTTCAAAGCGGGACCTCGTGGTACTTAGCAGGAATTTAATTTAATGTGACCCGCTCCATACAAAAAAATCACAAAACACATTTTTCTGACCAAACTATAAAGTTTTTGTAATTTTTGCCCAAAACAATTATTATTGAGATTAACGAGCTCTATCTATCTACATAAAGAAAAATGTAAAAAAACAAAGTTGGTCCCTAAGTCACTAAAATCATAGTATCGACCCACTGTGCGTCTCCATCGCGTCTCGCCTGGACGTTTTCCCTCTCGGAAATTATGGAGCTTGACTCAACATCACCTCCAACAGATGACGCGTGATTCATGGCGTCCGATGATAAGATTGGTAAATAATACTCGTAATGATTGCAAAATAACACTCATAGAAACACAAAATAAATATTTTTTGCAATTAATAAGAAGTCGAATAAATATTTGTGGATTTGCGACTTCACAGTACGAAAGTACACAACGCTATGAAGATCAAAGATGGCTGCGCTTCCTTTATACTTGCTGGCAGCACCTAGCGGCTAAAGATGGAACTAAATCGACTGTCAATGGTTGGACATAGACAAGGAATTTAAGCTAAGTACACACTGCTTCTTCATAATACAATGCTGTATGTTTTCCAAAGGCACATCAATTAATTATTTTTTGAAGATATTCGATTCGTAGTAATCGAATGTTACTTTTTTCATTTACCAGCTTCCGATTATTTTCTGTTCTTTTTTTCCATCTGAAGCCTTCATAATTCGTCGTAAGCTTCATTCCGAGCCATTAAAATTTATATATTCTTTAAAATTTTCGAAGCCTTTCTACGGTACGGAGTTTCGCTGCTTGTTATGTAGTTATTATGATTACATCTTTTTATTACAGATTGAACGAAACTATCCATTCCGGTAACTTTCTTCTTCCCTGATCTTTTCTTACCCGGAGTCCGAAACACGGCGAGCAAGCCAGAGCCTTTAGCTTCGTTAATAATGCACCTAACAGTACTCACTGATGTTTTTGTTGCTTCCGAAGTCTGTTTTAATTTTTCCATATCATTCTTCCCCTGTTTTATAAAGAAGCAATATACGTCGTACACAAATTTTCTACCCTTTCTTTTAAGTACTACACCAGTTTGTCACGGCATAGTGTATGTTTTATAAAAAATCAACAAACACTCAACAAATAGCAATGGCAACAAAGTCCACAAGCAATTATAACAAATAACTTAACGATTAATAACGATAGACTTTCCACTGTACGTACGCAAGCGTACTTTTGGGAGCAAGCGGAATGAGGGCGCGTACGGGACGCAAGGTTCGACTGATCTACCAATAACGCGCTCGATACGATTTCCCCTGCCGTCGCGCCTCACCCTCACCACCAAAGTGATCTAAAATTCGGTTCTGCGCAGTCAAGGTCATTTGCTCAAGAAGTTTGCCGATTACTATACAAACATTAATAATTTACTTCTATTTTAACATGATATATTTTAATGTTAAATAATATTTCTTTAGTAGATAATATATGAAGACATCACAACAAATTGTGTTTGGTTGATATCACCTGATTGACTTTGGACGTAAATAAAGTTTTTTTTTACTTTCTTACTAGTTCTATAACGCTGTTCGTAATTTAATATCGTAGAATTTGTTACTTAAACTTTTTTTTAAGTAAATTTGTCATGTAATATGCGTTTACGTGCATCGATCAATAAAACTATAAGTTAATAAAACTAAAAAAAAAATACAATTTCTAAAAAAAATACATACGTAAAAATGCAATTGGTGCCCTGTCTTTTGCATTTAAAAATTCACATTTATTTTAATGGGAATCCTACGCATGCAAGCCTTATTATAATAGCACGTTTAACTATTGTTTTATTTCAAAGAGTTTTTAGATTGTGACTACGCTATAATATTACTGCTATTCGTCTAACATGATTATAAAATGACTCGCATAATCTTGCTTGCTCATTCAACGAAACAAAATCATCTGTTTCAGTTGTAAAAATAACTATCCATGCAACTTTGATCTGAACTGCGAGGTTATTCTAACATATTATGACTTATTGATATACCTAGCTCACTCACACTACAAAATTTATGCGCGAAAAATCATAAAAATTTTTTTTATAAAAATTTCGAAATCATGGGAATATTGTTTTGTTAATCGTCCGCCATTTTCAATTTTAGGATTTTCTTTAGAGGTTACGTTACCACTAGAGATTTACGCGCGACAAAATATTACGAAAATTTCGAAGTTACATACACACGTCAATATAATTTTTTGTTAATCCGCGCCAAAACCTTTTCAATTTTAGAATTTTCACAAAAACTTATTTATCACTAGAACTTTACGCGCGAAAACATTACAAAAATTTCGAAATCACGTCAAAAATGGTTTTTTTTCTTCTTTCATATCACGCCATTGTTTTCAATTTTAGAATTTCCTTAAAAACTAACATACCGTTCGCGACATTTACGCACGAAAAAAATAGTACGAAAATTTCGAAATCACGTAAAAAAAGTTTTTGATTTTTTTTTATCAAACCTCATTAACGACTTTTCAATTTTAGAATTTCCTTACAAACTAACATATTATCATTCGCGATAATGACGCACGAAAAATTCTGAAAAAATATAACGAAAATTTCGAATTCACGTCAAAAATTGCTTTTTTTTCTTTCAAAACGCGCCAAGGGATTTTCTTCAATTTTAGAATTTCCTTAAAACCTAATTTACACAAGTATTATCACTCTTTATTATTTTAACATGCGTTACTATTCAACACTTACTTAGTCAAATTTAACGTTTGCAATTTGTAAAAGACGTTTGCATGTTTATTTATTTATTACGATCACATTTCATACGATTGTTTTTTTTTTGTGTTTTTGTATATTTCTTTTTTAATTCACTTGTAACACTGTTAAAGTTCGAATAAAGTGAATTTTATTGTACAGCAGTCATCATTGTAGGAATTCGTCGTCGTCACCAACCTGAAATATGTTCAATTACTCACAATAAAACTAAGATTAAGTAAAAGTAGTAAAAATTACTTCATTAATTCTTACTGGCGGTAGGACCTCTTGGGAGTCCGCACGGGTAGGTACCACCACCCCGCCTATTTCTGCCGTGAAGCAGTAATGCGTTTCGGTTTGAAGGGTGGGGCAGCCGTTGTAACTATACTGAGACCTTAGAACTTATATCTCAAGGTGGGTGGCGCATTTACGTTGTAGATGTCTATGGGCTCCAGTAACCACTTAACACCAGGTGGGCTGTGAGCTCGTCCACCCATCTAAGCAATAACAAAAAAAAAGTACAAACGAAATCTGGTTAGAATATATCATTTACGATTGAAATCAGTTATGTTGTTTATTATAGATGGGGAACGATTTTGCTGATGTCCATAGGCGACGACGGTTACCATTAACCAAACACCGAGCCGTAAGATGATCAGTCACGGTCGGCAAATAAAAAAAAAAAGCTTCCATTCACAATCACGCGAATATCAATCTGTAAATGTATTTATCGTGTCTCGTATATTATATCCTGGTTGAGCCTCGTTAGTTCGACTTTACGTCAGGTGAAGCTATCATCGAGATTACTAACGATAGATAGACAAGGTCTCAAGTATAGTTACAACGGCTGCCCCACCCTTCAAACCGAAACGCATTACTGCTTCACGGCAGAAATAGGCAGGGTGGTGGTACCTACCCGTGCGGACTCACAAGAGGTCCTACCACCAGTAATTACGCAAATTATAATTTTACGGGTTTGATTTTTATTACACGATGTTATTCCTTCACCGTGGAAGTCAATCGTGAAATTTGTTGAGTACGTATTTCATTAGAAAAATTGGTACCCGCCTGCGGGATTCGAACACCGTTACATCGCTACGTACGAATGCACCGGACGTCTTATCCTTTAGGCTACGACGACTTCGATATATTTCGATTAGAAACCAAAGTTAATGCAATTGATGATGATTACCTGCAAGAAATATTCAAAGTCGGACCGATGACAGTTTCCTTCCGCTGCAAACGTGAACTTGTGGAAGGTGCCGTCCTCGCATATCACTACTGAAACAAATAAAATAACACTAGAGACGTCAAGCAGAGAACATGCCGCTTCCATACATTCCTAGATCTGTGTGTGCTTAGGGCGAGTTTTTTTTAACGTTCTCGATAGCGTAAAATTTAACTCTATGCAGTTAGAACAGCGCCTCTACCGGCAAACGTAAGCAAACGTTTCAAAATCCATACTAATTTGAGTTAACTTTCACGCTATCGAGAACGTTAAAAAGCTCGCACTAAGCACTTTGTACGACAAAGTTATTCGAACTAGAACAGCTTAATTAATATTGAACCATCATTGAGAATTTTATAAGTTTTTGTGGTGGTGGTGCGGTGTGGTGAAAAAGGTGAACGAGCTCACGGCCAACCTGGTCATAAGTGGTCACCAGTGCCCATGGACATCTACAACGTAAATGCCCACCTTGAAACATGAGTTCTAAGGTCTCGGTTTTAGCAGTATAACAGCTGCCCCGCCCTTGAAACCGAAACGCGTTACTGCTTCACGGCGGAAATAGGCAGGGCAGTGGTAGTAATCATCACATAACACAAGATATTTGATTGTATATACAAGTCCCGAACAACAACATTCGGGTCGTCGAGTCTGCTGAGCAACATCACCGGCTCGGTGGAAGATCTTTCCTTCGTCGTTAAGCCCCCAAAGGTGGCGCTACCCGTGTGAACTCACAAGACATCCACCAGTAACAACTCATTAGTAGTTTATTGAGTATCCTGATGTAGTATAGTAGCTTGCAGTGGTGCGATAGTGCAGTGCGGTAGTGTGATGCGGGAGTGCGGTACGGTAGTGTAAAGCGGTAATGTAATGCGGTAGTGTGATGCGATAGTGCGGTACGGTAGTGTAATGCGATAATTCGGTACGGTAATGTAATGCGGTAGTGCGGTATGGTAGTGTGATGCGATAGCGCGGTACGGTAGTGTAATGCGATAGCGCGGTACGGTAGTGTAATGCTATAGTGCGGTACGGTAGTGCGGTGCGGTATTTTGGTGCGGTAATGTGGTGCGGTAGTGTAATGCGGTAGTGCCGTGCAGTAGTGTGATGCGGTACTGACCGACAGCGCTGTCGTCGTCGGTGAGGGCGCAGAGGGCGCGCGTGTCGGGCGGCGCACGCGCGGCGGCCACGTGCGTCCCGCGCGCCCACACGTGCACCGTGCCCTTGTCCGATACGCACACCGCGCGTCCGCCCTGAGCGCTCAGACTTATACTGGAACAACAATCAACGAGGTAGACAGTCGCTTGGCTTTGACCTTGCTGCTGTCCATCAGCGACCGGTTAAGTACTGACGGGTCGTAAGCCGATCAGCCGGCGGTGGCAATGAACAGATAAAACCAGTTCTATACAGGGTGTACTTTACGAGTACCACCAATTTGTAGCTTCTACGACTAGCTTACGATATTAAAAGAAACTGATTGTTAGTCAAAAGATGCAATAGTGTTAAAGTCAAAGACAAATGAATAATCTATCGTGTCACGGGATTAAGACAAAACACTGTCTTCAGAAATTAACATATGCACACATGAGAAAAAAATCGGAACTTGATCACAATATGAGTAGGTAGGTTTTCCATTATCCATGATTCAGCATAGAAATTGTGAAAATTCTGGCACCTTAGTAAGAAGATCGAAGAGAGAAATCGACATAATTACTTCAGTGCGCCGCGTAGGGCACCGGTGACCTACACGGCAGTCAACGTGTTAAATGAAATTCTTAAGCCACAACTACCATTGACTAGACCGTCCTCTGCTACGTACTAATGATTCGATTACAAAGGACTCACCAGTAGACGTCGGCGTAGTCGGAGCCCCGCCTGAGCTCGTGCAGTAGCTGCCTGGAGACGGCGTCCCAGAGGCGGACCAGGGTGCCGCGCGCGGACGCCGTGGCGAGCCGGGTGCCGCTCCCGCTGACGCACACGCACACCAGCGCCGAGCGGTGGCAGCGCACCACGCTCGGCGCGCTGGAGCCGCCGTCGCGGTGCACGCTCGACACGTCCTATCGTACCGCACACAGCTCTTAGCACGTTGAACGCCCACCGATGGGCCTAGCATACCGGTCGAGCCAAGCCCAATTTTTACTGGTGGTAGGACCTCTTGTGAGTCCGCGCGGGTAGGTACCACCACCCTGCCTATTTCTGCCGTGAAGCGTTTCGGTTTGAAGAGTGGGGAAGCCGTTATAGCTATGCTTGAGACCTTATTGAACTTATATCTCAAGGTGGGTGGCGCCATTTACGTTGTAGATGTCTATGGGCTCCAGTAAACACTTAACACCAGGGATAGGCTGTGAGCTCGTCCTCCCATATAAGCAATAAAAAAAATCAAGAAATCCGTAACTTTTAGTTTAAAATTAATAAAATTCTATATTTTGCAGGGTAGATAAAAATTAGCGACTTTTACCGTTTAGTTTTTGAGGTATTTTAAAAGACTTATCATCTTAATAAAAACTAAGACTTTCTATTGAAAACCTAAACGTTCGTTTCAGGTAAAGGGTCACGCGGCTCACTTCCATACGCGTTTTGTTTGATAGCTGCAATCTGTGGCTTGTAGGAAGAGTTTACGTTGGGAAACCTTACGGGCTCGCCGGTAACCACTCATGGCCCGAACGGTTCAGTAAGATAAGGATCACCGGTGAGCACCGTGGTTTGAATTTGTTTTCTTTTTTTTATTGCTTAGATGGGTGGACGAACTCAGAGCCCAACTGGTGTTATAAGTGGTTACTAGAGCCCATAGACATCTACAACGTAAATGCGCCACCCACCTCGAGATATAAGTTCTAAGGTCTCAGTATAGTTACAACGGCTACCCCACCCTTCGAACCGAAACGCATTACTGCTTCACGGCGGAAATAGGCGGGGTGGTGGTACCTACCCGTGCGGACTCCCAAGAGGTCCTACCACCAGTGAAAATATAGATAAAGCATACTCTCTCTCTCTCAGTTGCAAGCTAATTCGTTTAGGACATACGAGCAACTGCAGGGATCCAGTGCGGTGCGCGGGCGCGGCCAGTATCTGCGTCGCGTTGGGTTCCGTGGCGATGGCGCACAGCGGCCTCGCGGAGGACGGCGTCCGCAGCAACGCGACCCGCTGGAACGTCGGCAACGCCAACACCTGCACGCTGGACGTCAGGACAACGGCCACCCTGAAACGCACAGCTCTACTGTGACTACGTTTTTGAAGTGAAACTTCTTTAGAATCGTTGTGATTTCAAACTCGATGAAACGAAAAAATAAGTCCATAGAGACACAAACACACAAATGTATAGGATTCAGTCGGCGAGAGAATGAGATAGAACACATTAGACGTTCTCGGTCTCCTCTTTGTGCGACTCTTCGTAGGATCCCCACTATCGTCTTTTTTTTATTGCCCTTGTAGGCAGACAAGCACACGGCCCACCTGATGGTGAGTGGTTAACATCGCCCATGGACTTCAGCGATGCCAGGGCCAGAACCGAGCCGCTGCCTACCTCAAAAACTAAACATTACCCATTTATATCCTCCTGTGTAGTGGGATAGTCAGTATATCTATATGTATATCTTATTTATAAGTTTCACTTCTACCGTGTGTGACTTGCACACACACACACACACACACTTTTTATTTTTTTATTGCCTAGATGGGTTAATGTTACTTACTATTGTTGATCGAAGAATTAATGTAAAATAAATTACTTGGGAGTCGTGTAAAATTCACTGAAATATTTGTTTTGAATATTAAGCTATATTTGACGAATTGTTATGGCTGCTTCACGGCCAAAATAGGCGAGGTGGTGGTACCTACCCGAGGGATTCACAAGAGCTTCTACCGCCAGTAATTACACAAATTATACTTTTGCAGGTTTGATTTTTATTATACAATGTTATTCCTTAAGCGTGGAAGTCAATCGTGAGCATTTGTTAAGTACGTATTTCATTAGATTGGTACCCGCCTGCGGGGTTCGAACACCGGTGCATCGCTACAAACAAATGCACCGGACGTCTTATCCTTTAGGCCACGACGACGACAAAATAGTGATCAAGTTTTAAGGACCAAGGACCATGTGCGTGCACAGAATTCTAGGACGTATTGCCTGGTCGGAGAATGCGACATTCCTTTGCGTTAGAACGATCGAATCAAACGCTTAGATTAAAACATCTGTAACTTTCCATGCCTCAAGTACTGAACTATGTGGAACCAGATCCAGAAATAAATTTGCAGGCTTTTTTCCTCCAATTCTTGTTTTATCCCTTAACCTAACTACATAGTCCTTTTATAAGGCAGTGATTCCCGCACGGGAAAATGCCGCTCTTACCGCGAAGGATATATCTCAGGGTATTAAGTTTGAAGGTCATGTACATCTCAATTACATATGAGGCTGTCAGCCCAAACGTGGCCTGTAATCTTAGTTAGTATGGAGGCAATTAGGTTTGAATTTTCATGAGTTTGAATTTGAGTAAGCAAAAAAACAATACGCGCAAAAATAATGTTTACAATGCTATCTGTTATCTGTGGATGAAACTATGGATAGGCCGGTTTTGAATCAAAAATTATTATATTTTAAATAAATACCAATATTACATCATATAAGTTTTAATATAAAAAATTATGGGTTGGGCCACTTTTGCGCTGATGTCCTCATATGTGATGTCTACAGACTGGAAGTCGCTTAGGCTGTGACCCGTCTGCTTATCAGCACGATACTACAACTGCTACGCATTTTTTTTAAGCCAGTGCTTTTAGTACAATTTGACTGATAGAGTACGACGTGTATTCAATATGAGGGTATTAGGTGAAGGTCATCGTTATCTAATCGGAAATACCGTATTTAAATATTCATGTAAAAGTCTAGACGTATTGTTTATGGGTTGTCGATTTGTATTTTTTTTTTAAAAAGAGGTTAAATTACATGAAACCATTCCTAGGTTACCGCCTTACAAAAGAAAAGCGTAATACGTGATATCCGTTTGCCTCAAATACTTTTTTTAAGTCGATTTAAAAATCAAACAACTGCAGCGATTTTAATGATTATTTTACGGGTCCAACACGAAAATATGTATAAGGTTTAATATTATAATCTATATTATAATTTCAATTAAAACATTAAATGAATCGAAATCTTGGATGTGAGAGGTTATAGTCGAATTTCGACCAAAACTGGACGAACACTAGTTTTTGTAAACGAATTTTTTTCTGTTTACTTTAGATGAATATATTGCGAGTTTTAGTTTCATTCAAATTTAAACACCCTGTATTTATTGATTAATTACGCTATTCACTAATCCTTTTTGAATTAATAGACTGTATCAATTAGCTACCGAATTACGCGAACAACAACAGCATTGCAACCCAAAAAGGATGACACTGACCGTCTTCCAGTGCCTAGTTAGCGAATTACGGACCGCGAAGGTCAAGTTTTGATTGGCGCTCACAAACCTAATCGCAAGCCGTTTGCTTGTACAATAATTCTATATCGTGATTATTCATTAGTTATTTCCATTGATGTATTAAAAAAAAGATACAAAAATAAAATAAAATTAAATCGATCACATAAAAGTATAATTATGGGTATAGAACACAATTGAACTAACTCTTAAAATACTAACTAAATGTCTTATAATAAAAAAATATACAAATATTCGTCTTCACTCCATGTCCTGTCCTGCCGGCTAACTTCGGTCGTAAAATTTGATTGGTTATTGTACACTGCTTAGTATTAGCAACTTTAAACAATGCGTGTAAGGTTGAATATGCAAAAGATATGTTTATAGTATAACTATAACTACGTAGATATAATTGGTGAGTGTTTGGGGACAGTTTCGAGTGCTAATTTTGTATGAGACTGTGCATCTTGGGTTTTTATATATCAATGGTTATTTCGTATTATCTACTGCAGCAGACGACGACACCGCTGCTTCTCAATCGCCAACCGATGGTCAATACAGACCTACAAAATAATGGCGCCATATTTTTTTTCTCTCTGAAATCTTGAAATGGTTTAAGGAGGTTTGGTTTTATAATAAATTAATAACATTTCGCAACGTACTTATCCTTCCTGGCCCGCAAAGCTCGTATAGGCGACTTGAAGACCACCTCAGCTTTGAAGGCACGTTGCTGGTCGTCCAAGAGGAGGAGGCTGTACGGCTTCCGAGCTTTCACCACGAGCAGCCAGTTGGTGCGGAACACCATCTCGCATAGGGACACCTCGCCCAGCTCCTCTTTGCCTGAAGGTAGTTAAGAAATGAGAACTTACTGTACATAAGTTCGTCGATGATCTTTGGAAAACGCGCCACCTTTTCCTTTTCCCTACCTAAGCTGATAGCCTTGTGAGGCTATTTCAGCGTAACCTTAACTAGTAGGTGAAGCTCACGGGGCTCAAACCTGACGACGTTGGTAACACGAACCCTAGCAAGAGCAGTGCCTTGCTGAATCTACCACCGGATCGGAAACGCGGGTCGCGTGAGAAGATCCGGCGAGAAAATCAGTGGGCTAACCGCGTCACCAAGACATATGACTCTTCATTATTATTGCATATACAAGTGAACAAGCGCAGGGCTCGCCTGATGTTAAGTGGTTACCGGAGTACATAGTGTAGACAATGCGAATGTCCCTACCCAACTTGAAGACTTTATCTGAATTTTACAATAATTTCCCAAAACTATACTCTTTGCGGGTTTTGATTTTTGATACACGTATGCTTTCCTACATCGTGGGAGTCATTAGTAAATAGGAGTATATATACATGACGGAGTGGCTGGGGCCGTTAGAGAGGTCCGCTCAGCTCGTCTGCCCGGGCCGGAATGTTTTGTGGGTTTTTTTTATACCTATTCTAGTACTCTCGCGGGTTTATTCTAGATTCACCGAACTAGTAGGTGAGCTCACGGGGTTCAAACCTGACGTCGTTGCTACCTCTAGCCGTAGCAAGAGCAGTGCTTCGCAGAATCTACCACCGGATCGGAAACGCGACCCATTGAGAAGATCCGGCGAGAAACTCAGTGCGCATTTTGTGCGACAGCAGTCAATCGTATTTAAAGTAGAAAGTGGGGGTAACTTAGTGATGAATTCTCTTGAATACCGTCGTAAACAACTGTTGACCTGCGTAACATTAAAACAGCTACCTTTAACTACATTTAGTTAGTCAAATAGTGACGACGTTGCGCCGACATATACTTATAAAGTTACTTATGTATTCATCAGTCCACTGGTCTTCATTTATTAACCGACCTCAAAAAAGGAGGAGGTTCTCAATTCGACTGTATGTGTATTTTATTTTTTTATGTTTTTTACCTCATAACTTTTGACTGGGTGAATCGATTTTGATAATTCTTTTTTTATTAGAAAGCTGACGCTTCTCTTTTGGTCCAATGTTCAATTTAGTCCAGTTCTGATAATGGTTTCCATGAGAAAACCATATAAGTCTTAAATTCGCATTAAGTACGTGCGCGACAAATAGATGAATAACTCAATAACTCAATATCACGCCATCCGATTTCGATGATTATTGTTTTTAGTGTATATTAATTTATTTTGGAATATCTTCTTTTTTTCTATTTGAAGTCGATTTTTGTTAAAGCATGTCTATTTAAAATTATTATTTACCATAAGTACTACATATACTAAATCGAAATAGATTCTCTCGGTGTGATATAAAGACGCTACGCCATTAACAGCGTGAACTTATATTTGGTTTTATCATGTTGATGCATTATTCACACAGACGTCTTCTGTACACAACCAAGATAGGGTAATCGCTATTTAGATTGTGATTTAAACGTAATGGGATTGATGTAAAAAAAAATATAAGACCACTTCATCACAGTGGCATTTTATTTTATTTTTTTAGGATTGAAGAATTACTGGCGGCCCGGAGGCCTTTCTAGTTTCACGAGGACAGGTGGGCGAGCAAAGGCTCAGCCAGGAGGGGTGGGATTTGCTAACAGCTGCCCGAGCGCCTCCGAAGGAGACCTAACAACTCAAGAGCAGCTGCTTCGCGAATGAATCTACTACCGGATCGGAATCGCGACCCGCTGAGAAGATCCGGCGAGAGACTCAGCGAGCTGATTCATGGGTTACGTTGCACGGCGAACTCTTTGTCGAGTTCGACGAGTACGGTTACCGTACCAACACGACAAGATGACAATTCACATGTCTGCATTTGTAAAGTTGTGACTAGTTTAAGTATTCAACGGTATGCAGCGGCTTGGCTCTGTCCCTGGCATTGCTGACGTCCATGGGCGACGGTAACCGTTCACAAGTTGGTGACACCGATAGTTGAGTCGTATGCTAGTCTGCCTAAAAGGGCAAAAAAATGACAAGGTGAAATAAAGTAAAGTAAGGTTAGGCTTAGGTTAAACTAAGGTTCCCCCTACTCTGACCGGGTTCTGACCCCGGACGGAGATCGGACGTGGGGTGTAAGAGTGCAAGGGGAGTCGTTCAGATCGTCAAGTCCCACATACCCCGCGCACCCCCTAGACGCAGGGACCTCATAGGAGGTTCGGCCCCCAGCACGAAAAAAAAGGTTAAACTAAAGTATGGTATCGTATGGTATGGGGTACGGTACCACAATATATTTTAATTATTTGAACAGCGAATCCACGGTCACTGGCTTTGTTTGAAGCTCAACTAACGAGTGTTCTTTGTTGTGTATTTGAATTAAAACGTCACTATTTTAATTGCGGTCTTAACATATTAAAAGCTATTACGTTTTAGTTTTCAAGTAATTGAACGAGTAACGAAACAAGAAAATACGTTTGAATATTTATACACTATCGACCTTCCTGAATTCGTACGCACGCTGCATAATAATAAGTCCGACGATTGAATCGGAACAATGTGCGGTTTGACTTTATGTGACGCGTTGATTATATCAAGCTTTATATGGTAATTAAATAATAGTTTAAAAAAACTAACAAAATACGCTTTTACAGAAAATTCAACTAAAAAATAGAAAATAAATTTGAATTAAACATAGTGTAAGAAAAAATGATTTTATTGTTAAAAAAAAGCGTGGGTTGCTTTTCAGGATTACTGATACCATGCACCCCACGCTTTTTATTCGCGATCGAAAACGCGACCCACTGGGAAGAACCGGCGAGAAACTCAGTGGGCTATGTCTATGCGTTAATCTACTCGTCGAGCCCTTTGTCCCAATCAACGGGTTCGGCGAGGACGGTAACCGCGAGAAGTGGTTTTTTTTTCCTACCTAAGCTGATAGCCTTGAGAGGCTATATCAGTGTCGCCTTAACTAGTAGGTGAGCTCACGGGGCTCAAACCTGATGACGTTGCTAACACGAACCCTAGCAAGAGCCGTGCTTCGCAGAATCTACCACCGGATCGGAAACGCGACCCACGGAGAAGATCCGGCGAGAAACTCAGTGGGCTGTGTCTAAGGGTTAATTTACTCGTCGAGCCCTTCGTCGCGAGCGACGGGTTCGACGAGAACGACGACCGGTGCTTGAGGTACCTAGAAGCACCGTTAGTGGATCGGGAGGATCCGATATGACGTGCTTGGGGCGACGTCGACTGCTTTCCATCCTGTCCGCAGGATCGGGAATGTAGTTACCGGCGGCCACGATGAGAGGGTTCTCGTGCCGTGCCGCTTTATCGAAGTGTAAAAAATGAATTCCACTACTAAAAGTTCAACATTAATATCTCCTTCTAATCTCTCGAACAAAATTCGCATATAACAGAACAACGCTTTTCAATTTTTTAACGAATCCGTGTCTCCGTAATTGGCACTAGGCCCAATTTGGTCTTAGTTAATTTTTTTTTAGGTCAAGTCAAACTAACGCTAAAAATAAGCACGCGAGTGCGTTACAAACGTATGAACAACGAAACAATGTGTGCTATTCGCAATGAATTCGATATAAAAATTTAAAACTTTAACATATTTAACCCGAGTATCACACACGTCACATATACCATTATTCGAGGGGTGAAGGCTTCTTTTTTTTTGCCCTTGTAGGCATACGAGCTACGGCCCACCTGATGGTGAGTGGTTACCGTCGCCCATGGATTTCAGCAATGCCAGGGGCAGAGCCAAGCCGCTGCCGACCGATTTGGCTATTTGATTGCTGGCTATTTGATTTAAGCGTGATTTCACTTAATACGCGGCATTTATCTTTGTAATTAAAGGCGCGTTTTATATAGTATTAGTATCAACAGCTGTCCGATGTTTTTAATTGAACTTCATTTAAGTTTACTCTATTTAAATAGCTAAAGATGTTTTTTTTGTTATGATATTTTTTCCAAATTAACTTTAAATGGCTCTCCTGTAAAGTTGTAAAAATGTCGCTTAGACCAAATACCCCTCGATATAATTTATAATAAAAAAAAATATTGCTTAGATGGTTGGACGAGCTCACAGCCCATCTGGTGTGAAATGGTTACTGGAGCCCATAGACATCTACAACGTAGACGCGCCACCCACCTTGAGATATAAGTTCTAAGATCTCAGTATAGATACAACGGCTGCTCCGCCCTTCAAATCGAAACGCATTACTGCTTCACGGCAGAAATAAGTAGTGTGGTGGTACCTACCCGCGCGGACTCACAAGAGGTCCTACCACCAGTATATATGATTCAGGGGTAGGATAATACTTACTGTAATGCGCCTTCTCGACCAGGGGCTCCACATTATAGACACGCAGGCCAGTCTTAAGACAGCATGTGAAACAGCCTGCAAATTACAAATATTATAAGTCAACGACCCGAAAACAAATACATCACGTATTGGCCCCAAATTACGATTGCCTATACTATGGGAAACAGACCCTGAAATACGTTTATATACGTTTAATTATGTGCTTATAGGGATACTAAGCACTCAGATGAAGGGCTAACTAAACTGTTCGTCACACGGATGGGTGACATGTGGGAATTGAACCCACAACTGTCAACCCAGCAGTCAGGGGCACTAACTAATAATAAAAACTTAGTGGTTCATATAGTTTTTAAGACTAGTGCAAAAATATATATAATGCAATGGCGTAATCCATTCTTATTGAATATAAGCATTTACGAATACTTATTTATACAAAAAAAACTTTTTATAACACTCTAATCTTATCCAGGCATCCTAAATTAATAGCCAGAATAGGTTTTGGTATACAGAAGATAAAATCAGGATTCTGGTACCAATCTGTATTGGTTCACTCACTACCGCAATACTTAGAACTGAAATACAAGGAGTTGATCTTAAAGAAACTATGTATGTCATGATCTGTGAAAAAGAAACAAATCAATATCCTAGATGACTCAACTAAGTTGTCTACATCTTATCCGGCAAAACTAGTGTAATTTATATGAGCTGTGTTTAGTGATGAAGGTTAGAGATTACGCAAACCATCATTAACGGTTATAGTGACTGGTCATTATCTGCTCGGTAATTAATTTAAGAAATAAATGAAGATAACGACAATGTCAGAATCTTTCTTGTTTGTACACAAGGTAGCAATTGGAGGTTATTGAATGATTAAATGTATCTTATGCTGTAAAAAGAGAATAAGGCGAGAGTTGTCATAATACAAACAAACGGGTTTTGTTGTCAGTAGCAGTTTGAGCGAGCAGAATATAATTACTATTCTTGATTGGCTGAAAGATTCGTTTTGACTACCAACTTAAAACTATAACTTTGGGTTAGGCACTGAGCACATTACATTTACTGAGGTCAGCTTCGTGTGATTTATGAAATTTTAAAATGTTATTATGTTAATTTGACATAACGAGTTTTCAAAACCAAATTTGTTTAATGAAGTTGCTAGTTAATTGATGTATTTTTGCAATCTAAATAGATAGACATAATTGAAATTAATAGACATTATATAATTTATTTTAGTCATTCTAATATTTATGTGTATCATTGCTTTAAATAGATGGATACCGAGACAAAGTATAAAATAGTAATTTATTACATTATACACACCAACACTAAACAACTATACTAAGTACAACATCGAATTATAATTAATACCATATGAGACATAAACTCATAGCTAACCTGGTGTGATTGGTAACAAGATACCATGGAAATTCCAAGGGAAATGTTACCACTTGAAATATGATGTCAATATCCAATCACATTGAACAACAAGTTTTCCACCCCTCAAAATGCTATACTACTTTGTGGCAGAAATAAGCAAGATGCTGGTAGTTACACAGGCATAACAATGTACTAGATTTAGAATATAATAATTAAATAATTTAGAAGAAAGAAAAACTATAGTAATTTCACAGACATAAACCTATAAAAGTTAATTTACATATTATACTTCTGTTCATTGTTAACTAAAGCCAGATAAAGTACAAACATTTAATTCTCAATAAAAAAATATTCTTACAAGTACAATGTAATTATTTATTAGTCTTTGTGCGTTTACAGTGTAACAACATTATTTCTTAAAATTTATGTGTATAAAACAAATAGCATGTGCCACATTCGAGTTGTTTAATGAAAATTGCGTTTCAAATCGAAAGTGTTGGTCGAGTGTCGAGGCCAAGTAATCTTACGAGCGGACAATAGTGAAACCACGTAGAATGAAAAGAGCGCGTGGGCACTACTAAAAATATAAACAACACGTGGAAAAAGCGCGGTCCGCATCGCATCGTATCATACCGTGATAACTATGCCGCGTACACGGTCATTCAAAAACATTCAACACAAAGCCTTGTCCACGATCACCCCGGATCGAAACCCCACGCGTTCTCCACGCTGACGCACCTGAGAACAAAGACCTAAGGTTGACGAACTAGGAAGTATCGCATACCTTGGTCCTGATTGAAACTCAAGCTCGTTATGCCACTGCTCTTCCGGCGCGCCATG
Source organism: Bombyx mandarina (assembly GCF_030267445.1). Classification (NCBI taxonomy): domain Eukaryota; kingdom Metazoa; phylum Arthropoda; class Insecta; order Lepidoptera; family Bombycidae; genus Bombyx; species Bombyx mandarina. The sequence goes on along the minus strand of NC_143234.1, from coordinate 13,238,540 downwards.
TCTTCGACGCCGTGAAATTATCATAAACATTGATTTGATATTTTGAATATTTTCACTTTGGACATTTTCACTTCAATAATTTAATACGCACATTTATTATTGTTACATGCTCCCTGTGTGTGGTACACAGCTGATTTGATGACGGATGACACAAAAACAACTGTGTTGTCAGCGGCAAGCACCAAACAAGTTCTCTAATGCTGCCAGAATAAGTCAAACGATCCATTTTAGTAGAAATTAAACTTGCTTTTTTGTTTCTTGCTGAGAATGATTTTTTATTAATAAAATTTTGAGTATTTCTTTGACTTTAATCAGTCAACAATGTGATTATTATTATTCTCAATTAATTCTGCTTTTATTTTCTAAAAGATATCTGTACAAAGCTGAAATGGAACATTAAAAAAAATCAGTTTGGCGTACCATTTTACTATTTCAATAACCAATGATAATTCTCTAAAAAATAAAAAATGAAATGCCTGTACTTATCACAAGTTTTTATCATAAAATCTCAGTAACAAATCTAAATACAGTCTGTTCACTTTCATTATTTAATTTTGACGGAAGACGTAATTAAACAAAAAAATGGCAACTAGACTTCAAAAATGATTAATTTATCTTCTCTCTTCGAAGAAATTTTTATTCAATTCAAATTTTTAGCTTCAAAGGTTATTTTAAATTATGTAGGGTGTCAAATAGCAAGATTAGTTATAATAAATCTAAAAAATATAAACTTGATAAACTAAGGTAATGTTACGTGCAATCAAACACATTATTGCAATAGCTATTTTTGTGCATTATTTACCCAAATGTTTTGTTGTTGAAACTATTTTATATCTCACATGGCTATTTTCAGAATCTCAATCAAGATGGATTTTGTTACGAATACTCATAATGACTACCAGTGGCCGTTTCCAAAGCCCATCGTAGGAAAGTAAGACTTTTGCGCCTATTCAAAGCTAATCGCAAAATTATTGTACAACGTTTATCCATGCTTTGAAGTTTTGCTAACGTTTAAACAAACTATTCGACGTTAATTGCAATGAATTATCGGCGTTAAGCTCGCATTATGAAGACTGTCAGAAGGTGTTATCCAGAATAATATAAGATAGACCATATGGGTAATATTTCTTGACAGTATTGTTTGGGTTTATAGAGCTCGGATTGGAAAATACCGTAATGCTTCTATCTATTATCACGCGTCCTCTTTCTATAGTCTATAGATTAGTGGAAGTTCTATATATTAGTGGTAGGCAGCGGCTTCTGCCCCTGGTATTGCTGAAGTCCATGGGCGACGGTAACCACTCACCATCAGGTGAGCTGTGTGCTACTGACGAGCAATATACTACCCGATAAAAAAAAACTAATACAAAAATTTGAACACTAGACCATGCGAACCCCCAACGCCGTCAGGAGCTCCACCCGCTCAACGAGCTCCAGTTGCGCCCTACTGTCATTGCGATGCTCATTCCTACTCACCGAGAGTAGAACAATACAAACAGCTGCTCGAAAAAGAACAGAAATTATGCCAAGACTATGAACAGCTGCGGAAACAGGTACCTATCTTGAGCGACTTCAGTGAAGGAATGACACCATGTAATGAAAATCAAACCCGCAAAATTATTATTAAATAACTCGAAAAAAATATATTTTACGTAGTTCGTTTGGTGGTAGGACCTCTTGTGAGTCCGCGCGGGTAGGGTGATCCACCCTGCCTATTTCTGCCGTGAAGCAATAACGCGTTTCGGTTTGAAGGGTGAGATAGCCGCTGTAACTATACTGAGACCTTAGAACTGATATCTCAAGGTGGGTAGCGCATTTACGTCTTAGATGTCCATGGGCTCCAGTAACCACTTAACACCAGGTGGGCTGTGAGTTCGTCCACCCATCTAAGCAATAAAAAAAAAGAACTTGCAGCGCTAGTCAGCATAGAGCAGAATATATTTGACAGATGACTGAATCACGCTAGTGACTTTTTCAAAATAAGTTTGTCTAAGTTCGGAAAAATAACATTAGCAGCGACAATTTACCGAGCGATGGATAATCTTCCATAAGTCGATCCTAGACCGACACCACTCAGCGGGATGACGTAGCGTCGCGTTCAGAGAAGTGGGAGTGACATTTAAGGGGGACCAAGGGACCAACGGAGAGAGAACGGCAGCGTCTTTATTTATTGCATAAACGGGTGTGGAGCTCGCAGCTTACCTGACGCTGGTTACTGGGGTCAATAGACATGACTGAGTCAAAACTGCCGCCCACTTTGAAATGTATGTAATGCAAGCGTTCCTCTTTGCCAATTGGTATTTACTAGTGGTAGGTTTGAAGGGTGGGACAGCTGTTATCATAAACATTCGAAGCTTTGACCACCTCTGCCCTTCATAATAAGGACTTTTCGGTTTGTTAAGTAGTTTAACGATTGTGACTACTAACAATGGTATGCGAGTTGCTTACCTTTTTTATTAGGATTTGATCTTCTTGCCTAATCGCTCGTAGCTTCGAGGGGCTATTCCAGCCACGTTCAGTTTGGTAGGCGAGCCCGTGTGACTCTAGCAAGAGCAAGGCTTAGCTTAATATACCATCGGATTGGAATCGCGATCAGATCAGAAGAGCCGGCAAGGAACTCATTGCGTTGAGCTTTTGGGTTAGGTTGCACGTCAAACATTCGACGAGTTCGACGAGAATGATGACCGGTGCTTGGAAAGCCTAAAAGCACCGAGAGTGTATCAGGAGGAACCGATAGGACGTATTGATGGTGATGGCAACTGCGCGTTGCCACGTCCTCTGGGTCGGTTATAATATTAGAGGCAGCCACGATAGGGGGGGATTGTCGTTACGCGCCGCTTTTTAGAAGAATTCTCTTAGTATTGGTTAACTGACTACATAATAATGGTAGATTTGACGTATCTTAACCGCCGTTCGTATTACCAGTCTTTGGCAAGATACGAGAGCCGTTGATGAACTTTTCAGATGGTCAGCGTCACAAATGACATCCTAGATCATCCTTGCGATGACCTGGACTCGAAGATGACAACGATGTATCAAGCCACGTACAAGAAGAGATGTAAGTTCCCGTTCTAACTGAACCTTTCTTAATCAGTTTTTCGGTCAGTTTGTGTACCGGTATGTAGTAGGATAAACGTTTTTATATAACGTTTAAATATTTATATGACAGTAAAATGCGAATCACAGACTTAAAAAACTGATGAAGCAAAAGAAACCTCGAAGGAGAAAACAGATAAGCCCCTCATTATGGCACGAGAGATATAACCCAAGGAGTGATGACGTCTGACAGGCAACCGGGCGTAAACCTCATGTGAAATCCGTAAGCAGCATGATAAGAGGACGTGCTGTGCCTAACCCATATAATGTAGGATAAGGGCCAGAAGAGGGTTAAATAAATTCATCCGATGCTAAGATCTTCGAACCTAACGTAACACCATCGGAGTAGAGTTCATCCATACTATCTGGAGCCACTGCGTTCATCGACAATGCGTTTCCAGAGATCTTTCTTGCCACGTACCATCTGACTTTGGAATGAGCTCCCCTCCGCGGTGTTTCGGAGCGCTATGATATGACCTTCTTCAAACGAGGCTTGTGGAGAGTATTTAATGATAGGCAGCGGCTTGGCACTATTCCTGGCATTGCTGAAGTCCATGGGCGACGGTAACCAATCACCATCAGGTGGGCCAACGTTTGCCTACAAGGGCAATAAAAAAAACAAGTGTAAGGCCACCACCAATCACGTCGAAACATGACGTGAAAGCCTTCATTGTATTTGAACGGGGATTTCACTCTTGAAACCGGTTCGCATAGCCGCATCGCGGGATAAACAAGGAGGGTAGTGGTTGTTGTTGTTCTTAGGGGCTTTTATCGGCCTCAGTGCCAGTAATAAAAGTTAATTTAAAGGGAATTCACTTTAAGTTAGTAAGATTGAAGTGACAATATTGATTTTAAAATGTAACCGATTGAATTTATCAAAACATCATCAAATATACTTTTTAATAATTAAAACAGATACAGGGATTAGAAGTAAAGATTTATCCACATTCATCACATTTAATTCCACAGCATTCCCGGTAGCCGATTACAGAACTATCATGGCCTCGTCGCAATCATCAGCTCCGATTCCTGTGGAGTCGAATCGTCTTGGCCTCCTTCGCTGCTACAAAGATCCTACTCATTTCTCCGAGAACCCTCCTAAAGTCAGGCCTTCGATTCATCCTCCGGCACCGATCCACACTGGAGTCACGCCACAGTCGATAAAGACTTGGTTCTCTGAGTTTCCCGGCAGGACTGAGTACATGGACACGTATAGCGCATCGGCGAAGGCTTGCTGGAGGTCGATGCAGAGGTACAAAGAGCCAATGCCTTCGACCAGACGTAGGGCGGATGATAATTGCGTTTGAGTTTTTTAATAAAGAGAAGATATATTGTTGGTTGTTTTATTAAATCAAGACATGTCGTTGTGGCCTAAAGGATAAGGCGTCCGTTGAAAACGACCAGTCACCGTTCCCATCGCTTGTGACGAAGGTCTCGGCGAGTAAACTAACCCATAGACACAGCCCACCGAGTTTCTCGCCGGATCTTCTCAGTGAGTTGCGTTTCTGATCCGGTGCTAAATTCTGCGAAGCACTGTTCTTGCTAGGGCCAGTGCTAGCAATGTCTCCAGGCTTGTGCCCCGAGACCTTCCTACACGTTCGGGTTACGCTGACATAGCCTCTCAAAAATGAAAAAATATTGAACGATGCGACAATGTCGGTGTACAAATCCTGCAATCTTTTAATGAAATACACACTAAACACATGTTCACTAATGACTTCCATGATGAAGGAATAAAGGCACGTAATATCTAAAGCAAACCTAAGGTTTGCATAACTACTGGTATAGGAAGCCTGTGCCACACGGGTAGGTAGGGTAGGTACTACGGCCTTGTCAATTATTTCTGCATCGGAGAAGTGTATTTCGACTCTTCGAGGATCGGATAAATGTAATGCAATAGTGTTCAAGCTTAAACTTTGTCTTTGGTTGGGTGTGTAAAATTCAATTAAAACAAAAAAACCATTTATACAGATAAAATCCATCCATTATTTCACTTCTACATTCAGTGGGATTATAGATGGTAATTTTATCTATACTAATATTATAAAGAGGAAAGATTTGTTTATTTGTTTGTTTGTATTAAATAGGCTTCGTAACTACTGAGCCGATTCGAAAATTCTTTCACTGTTTGGAAGCTACACTATTCCCGAGTGACATAGGCTATAATCTTTTTTGAAAAAAATTAGGGATCCTCACTAAAACTCCAATAATGTTACCCAAGGTGTAAAAAAAATATCTAAAATATTTTTTACACCGCGTGCCCTGCGAAAACTATTGATGATAGAATAAAATAATGTAGGTACTACGACTTTGTAGAACACTTTATTATTTACAAAAAGTGTCGCGACAGCATATGTCTAACTATTATAGTTATGCCGCAATAATTGTTATTTTATTTAAAAAAATAAAACAACGTCCTTGAAATTTTTGTTAACGACCCGAGCGGAGCCGGAACGGGCCGCTAGTTTCTTATATTTTGGATTTCATTTAAGAAAGTTAGTCGTGTACAAAATTTGTTATATGTTGCGGATTCTCTTACAAAACCTGATCTGGAATTGCACTACATTTATGAATTAGTTTGACATATAGTTACAAAAAAACAACTAATTCATAAATGGTAACTTTCAATGCCTATGGTGTAAAGTTATATCTACATAATTTATAACAAAAACACGTAAAACTTAATTATAAGGGATTTTTTAACAGAAACTTACTTATAGGTAATTGAGAATCGATTTTTCGAAGTCAATTAAAAAGTACCTAGCTGTATGTCTAGTCTATTAAAATTAAGATGTTTCATCAGAAATCTTCCCTTTAAACATTTTGTGGATACATAATTTATTGTATTCTTTTTATAATGTGTTTTCCCAAACTATTCTAATTTAAAAAAAAACATGTGGCACTCGGGGACTGCCCGGTAAAGCTATTGCATAGCATTTTTTATTAACTTATGCAAGGTAGGCGGAGTGGGGGTGTTAGGTTTTATTTTCGTAACGGAATTTCTTGATTCGGTCGCCGCGCTCAAAGCCCGCGATAAAAGCGATGCAATAGCTTAAAAAACATTGTTTCTGTATACTTATTCTATCCATTTGGGTCGTTCAACTGATTATGTTGGAACTTTTATTACAGTTGTTAGCAATCCAGTTGATGGCATCTATAATACCAGTATCACAGTATTTACAAAATGGGCAAGACGATACAGTTTGAATTGTTTTAACCAAAGCGATGGTCTGCGCAGAGTTCTTGTTAGCAGCTTAACTTGTAGCGTTAACTCTAATCTGTGATGAGTCTAATATCTATTACTAGGGACCGGCCCTCGCTTCGCTTTGGAAACTGTAATTTATTATTGATTTCTCCACTATGTAATGGATGTTATAATACGTATAATCCTTCCTCTTCCATCAATCTATCTATTAAAAAAACCGCATCAAAAGCCGTTGCGTAGTTTTAAAGATTTAAGCATACACGGGACAGATATAGGGACAGAGAAAGCGACTTTGTTTTATACTATGTAGTGATAGTCTATGTGCTGTGCGAAATAGCTGAATCAAATCATAATTAATTAATCTGTGAATCAAATTGAATACGTATCGAGGGGTGAAAGGATATGTGCTATAAAGTGCCTTTTATCCACAGATTCGGTAGAATCTGGCGCCAAGTTCCGTTCAAAAATCCCGTTGACGTTGTAAACGGAGCGCCAGACTACCGACTGTGTTTACTGTGAGCAGAACAGTTTTTTGAGGTTGCGAAATTTTATTTAATTCTACGGTACTTCTGGTTCCTAAATTGTATATTATATCAATCACTCACAACTTTATTTTACTGATATTAACTAGTTATATCAATTACAACAATTAATCTACTTGAAATTATTAATTTTATCGCCACAAACTATGGCTCGCTCAAAAATTTCGATCCTGACTTTTTTCGATGTAAAAAGTGACATGCCACAGACTATAAATATTCGAGAATGGTAATCTACGGCCGCCAGGGTGCGCTGGAATTATTCCTATTTGTAATGGATTTTATGACCTGGTAACTGAGACTTTTAAGTCATGTCTTATTTTAATTTATATTCATATTTTTATGAAAAATGATATTATGGAGTGAAATGAAATGTGATATTATGGAGTGAAATGAAATGAAGATGATTAATTTGAGACATTAATCAAATGGGATGAAATGAAATGAGATGAGATGATATGGAATGAAATATAATCTCAGTAAAATGGTGGTGGTCATTTACTAAGATCTCAGTGGACTTTTTGGAGGAAACCGAGAAGTTACGTACAGCGGCTTTGTTTAATTTTCCCACATTTGTGCACTTTCACAGATATTAAACAGTTAATAAACCACTATTATTACACATTTAAACCCGAAGAAACACTAAATAGACAAATTAAAACAAATCACACAACTTCACACCTCGCGTTCCCGCCAAAAAGTCATTATTCCTACATAAACTGTAGCTTCAAGGGGATAGTTTGCAGTTCTTATTGAACGGTTTATACAATAAATAACGTTAATGTTGTTACTGTTAGTATTTTAGTTTAAGTACTGCCGAAGCAAGTACTGTTGTTACTGTTGGAGAAACAATTTTGTTTTGTAATGTAATACCGAAATACTTTACGAGATGGCGTTACAAAAAATCCCTTCCCAAAACTATAAAACCGTTGTGATTGTCTACGAATAATAAATAATATAATAACTAATATTTATTCGTAGGTGATTGTTTAAGATGCTATGAATATTTCGGTTTTGATTTCATCAAAATAACTTGAACTTTACTATTGAATTCCGAAGAAAATTCTAATGAAGGCTGAGTTAAGTTCAGCTTTTTATTTAAGCCTCTTACTGTAGTTTTTAAATTACATTTATGCGGATTGATGTTTCAAGGCTTTCAGATTTTAATTTTAAATTCTGAAATAATTAAGAACAGCGTCATCTACGCTTCACATTTGAAACAAAATTTTATTCGGTTTAAATTTGTAAAAGTTGATGTTGATTATTATTACACTGTAACGCAGCGTTCCGTTTCGCGGGGCAACAGCAGCCAAAGGGAATGTGACTCAGGTCCGTGCCGCGACGACCCACCCCGCGCTACCCGCGCCCGCGCATCTGTTGCATCATTCGCACCCCCAATTAGTGCGCGCCAATTAAGTGTATAATCTATATATATTAAGTGTATAATCTATGCTATGGTGCGCGCCAGACTTTAAAGCGGAATACACGCGTCCCCGGTCGATACCGGAACTGACAACCCGAGAGTCTCATGCCAGTCGGGCACCTAACATTAAACTGGCAGCCCAAGCGCGGGCCCTTTAACTAGTATTTCGGAGTGAATCTACGTAATTACGACACGTACTCGTCGTCAGTCACGGCGTCAATCCGATTTTCAAGACGTTGAAGAAGAAATTGGTTCAACCGCGGGACCGACGCCAACATTTACCGCAAACAACATGGCGTCATTACAAGAAAGTCAAATGGCAGCATTCGAACGCCTACTCGACCGAGTTTTTGAGCATAAAACTCAACTCGAATCATCAGCAACACCGACGTCGGAGCCGACATCGCCGCCTTCCTCGACGCCCGCTCACCATTCTGGGAACTTCGCGTCATGCACGGCGCGGTTCAGCGGAGCGCCCGGCGACTCACTCGACGGTTTCCTTGACGCGGTCGAATCATACAAAGATTGTGCTGACGTAGGACACGCCATCGATGTTACTAACCGGAAATGCAGCCGTGTGGTGGCAAGGCGTTAAAGCTAGCATCACTTCCTGGGACGACGCTTTATCATCGTTACGAAGCGCTTTCGGTGATTGCAGACCGCCCCATCGAGTCTACTTAGAGCTCTTCAAAATGTCGCAAGGACAAAGAGAGAAGACGGAGATCTTCGTTGCCAGAGCACGAGCTCTACTAGCTCGACTCCCACCTGGTGACTCTCACCTTAGTGAGAAAGTTCAAATTGATATGCTTTACGGCCTTCTACACCGTCGTGTTCGTAAAAGATTAAGAAGAGACGAAATAACTTCATACGACACGTTATTAAAGAAAACGCGCCATATCGAGGACTCCATCTACGAGACCAGTCCGCCTGAATTTATTCATCATCCTTAGCGAGCGACGCCACGTTCATCGGGTAGTACCGTAGGCGAAGTTCCCGCCGGTACTTCGACTTCGCAGCATACATACGCGCGGATGACGCCGCGGAAAATATTCAACTCGGGCGCCGGTGGCGGCCCGCCACGCGACGACAGCGCTGCGCCGAGCACCGTTCGAGTCCCCGCGCCTCGCTACACGAACACTGATAATGTTATCATCTACGTCGATTGTTAAAAGACTGTTCTGTGTTTATTGCAAAAAGTACGGACATATTCGTGATGAGTGTTTAAAATAAGCGTCAAAAACGAAATTCGACAACGAAAATACGCAAGCTGTATCCTCGTGTTACGGGTGTGGTACCAAAGGTGTTACTCGGTCTCAGTGTACAAAGTGTAACGCAAGTTATTACGCCGTCGACGCTGCACGGACCCGATCAGTCACATCCGATTTACCTATTGGTAAAGTAAATACACAGCTGTCAAGTTCAGTGAACTCTATTCATCGCGACAGCTCGTTGCATACAGCTTGCACTTCAAACACCGTAAAGTCGTCCATTTATATTAATAATCGTAAACAATGTTTTGTTGATAATGAAAATAATTATTATCCTACCGATTTTAAGGCGATTCTTCCTCCGCGCTTTTTCGGTACTGATAACAAGGTTAGACTTCAAAATTATTCTAGACTTAATCATAATATAAACAATAATATTAGTTCTAGGAATAGGCCCCTGATGCGTTACTCGAGTGGTACCAAACCAAAACATAGTTATTCCGAGGTACCAAGTGGCCGCGATAGGGTGGGTGACCATGATGAACGAAAATAGGGTGACCATGGAAAACGTCGGACATTTTTCGACGATTAATTCTAATGTGAAAAGTGTTGCCCAGAGTAACTACTGAGCACCAGGTTAGGTTAAGACCAATTTTAAGTGTTCAAATTTTAGGTATACGAGGTAATGCTTTGTTGGATACGGGAGCTAAGAGTAGCGTTGCCGGTGCGTTGCTTTATGAATTGCTGTTAAAGCATAACCATCCGTGTGAGGAAACCAGGCGTCGGGTGAGGCTTGCAGACGGTTCCGCGCGCACCCGCCGAGTTTTGCTCACTACTCTAGAAGTAAGGATAAGTCCCGAAAGGTCAGAAACCCTTGAATTTACTGTTTTTCCAGATGCTCAAAATAATGAAACTTTGCTTGGCATGGATTTTTTGGTGGCGGCAGGTATTGTGCTTGACTTTGCTTCATCCACTTGGCATTTTTCGGGAAAACGGGTTACCTATCCAATTGAATATGAGTGCCCTAAGCCATGCATGTTTGCTTCTACTGCTGACTTCCTGCGTGATGATAAGGGTTCTATGCTTGGCTCCGATGAACGGCAGCAGCTATCACATTTATTGCAGCAGAATGGAGACATCTTTAGGGTGGGGGGAGCCCCAACCCTTTACGCCGAGCACCACATTGATACCGGTGATCATCCGCCTATATCGGTACCGCCGTATAGGCTCACTCCTGTGCTTCAACAGCGAGGAGAGGTTCTCGCAATCGATTTGTTCGGGCCACTGCCAGAAGGAGAGCAGGGGGAGCGATGGGTACTCCTGGTAGAGGATGTAGCTACAAGATGGGTAGAACTCTACGCACTTGTTGATGCCACCGCCGTGGCTTGCTCCCGAGTCCTACTGGAAGAGTATTTCCTTCGTTATAGCTTGCTTATGCGTCTAGGGGTGTAACACGTAAGTTCATGCCACGACGGGATGGCCCGTATCGCGTAGTAAAAATAGTTAGTCCTACAACGTACTTCATAGCAGACTTGTCAAACAATGTCATCGGCAAGTATCACACCGCGGATTTAACCCACTCTCCGTCAAATTCAAGTACGGATCCAATTATGCCAAAGAGGCAAAGAGGAAGGCCGCCGCGTCTTCAGACTAACAGTCCCAAGTTGGACTCGGAACGCGTTCCCAACTTGGAGGGGGAGTATGTAACGCAACGTTCCGTTTCGCGGGGCAACAGCAGCCAAAGAGAATGTGACTCAGGTCCGTGCCGCGACGACCCACCCCGCGCTACCCGCGCCCACGCATCTGTTGCATCATTCGCACCCCCAATTAGTGCGCGCCAGACTTTGAAGCGGAATACACGCGTCCCCGGTCGATACCGGAACTGACAACCAGAGAGTCTCATGCCAGTCGGGCACCTAACATTAAAACACTAATTAATTGAGCGTTTCATTAGCTTTTAAGCTGAGTGACTACAGTCAAAACCGTTTACTGCGACATCGTTTAGAACAACATGCCGGTTATAATAACCTAGAACAAAGGTCCCGGCTGAATGCCATATGACCGCCTTATTAAAAATATTGCTTTCTACGACATTGGTAATAACGACATACCTCATAAAACGACCACATTTAACTAATATTTCGGAGAATTAGATCTGTTAGAACGACCGGCTAAGCTGTATTGTAAACAATTTGAATAGGTACCCACATTTGTCTTCAATGACTATTAAAATCAGGAAAGAAAACAATAGGATTTCGTTTAGTGTAGGGTTTTTTTTTTTCTTAGAAACAAAACATGTGCATGTAGTAGAGAGTACAGTTGTGCACGAGCTACGGAAGATATTGTACGAGATGTTCAAGAGGAAGATGACTAACAGGAAGACTCTGAAGAACAATTTACTGTGCCAACTTTGAATGATGGTATCAATGCTGTTAGTGTATTAAGAAAGATTGTTCTTTTTAATGAACAGTTCAAAATCCACAGCAATTATGACGATACGTTAATTAAAATCCAACGTGAATTACAAAATACCTATGCACAGCAGAAGTGCTCCAAACACACCAAAATTACAGATTTTATGCTCACAGAAAAATAATATGCATTGTACTTATGTTTAATAAACAAAATGCACATAGTTGAATAAATATATTTTTCCAATAATTCCCTATCGATTTGTTTGTACTTGCACGATACACATTAAACATCACCGGTTGTTACGACTATCGGTTTTTACGACTGAATATGAGCAGTCCCTTCGGTGTCGTTATAACAGATTTTGACTGTATTTATAATTTATTTTTATTAAGTAATAAATGAGCAAAAAATAATACTTAACAAAAAGATATGAAATCCGAACAAAAACAGTTTCACTGTAAAAAATTGCGCCAAGTCCACGTTTATAAAACTCATCTCAATAACATTTGCACTTTACAAAAAAAAGAAGACTTCAATAGCTTTCATTCTCTACAAAAATATGTGAAATACAAAAAAATACCAAGAAACCGTCATAAAGATGAAAAAATTAAAAAAAAATTGTTGAAAATTTAAAAATAAAAAAATAAAAATTTTATCGTACTTGGCGCGCGTCATTGAGTACCCCAAAATTTTTCGGAAGAATTTCAACCCGAGAAAAAAACCATTTTGCTTTAATATACAGTGAAAGCTGAAAAAGTTACCCAGGTTGTCTTTTTCGCTCTTGTTAGCGTTTTATGAGAAATTGAGACAGAACTACGGTAATTTTCAACAGCTCTCACTATATACCTATGGGCTATTATATGCCAAATCGACCACTTTTGCGTTCGACCCCTTTAGATTCAGCTGAAACTTTATTATTCTTTTCTACCCTTTGAAAAACATCTTTGAGAATTTTTTCAAATGTTTTGAAGCCAACGTGTACATACGTATCGACTCGTAAGTAGCTTGTATTTGTATAAGCGAACACGAGAGGGTGTTTAGTTCAAATCATAAAAGATGAGTGGGAAATGAAAAAAATTCAAATAACATACGTATGAGATGTCGATTTTACTTAACTTTTGTAAAACTTATTATGAAATAATAATTCATTAATTACATTTATGCATTTCATAGGTTGACCTACTTATAAATTCCTAAACATTGAAAGGATGTTCATTTATCCTGAAAAATTTGGGGTACTCAATGACGCGCGCCAAGTACGATAAAATTTTTATTTTTTTATTTTTAAATTTTCAACAATTTTTTTTTAATTTTTTCATCTTTATGACGGTTTCTTGGTATTTTTTTGTATTTCACATATTTTTGTAGAGAATGAAAGCTATTGAAGTCTTCTTTTTTTTGTAAAGTGCAAATGTTATTGAGATGAGTTTTATAAACGTGGACTTGGCGCAATTTTTTACAGTGAAACTGTTTTTGTTCGGATTTGGTATTAGCATCAACAGTTCAATGTTTTTAGCTGAACTTCAATTAAGCTTACTCCATTCAAATAGCCGAAGAAGTATGTGTAAAGCTTAAGCTTTAAATGGTTCTCCTGTAAAATTGCAAAATGTTGCTTAAACCAAATAATCTTACCTTTCGATATAATGACGTTAAAAAAATGGGATACTAAAACCGTAAAAGTAGATTTAGTTACATACAAAATATATGTATCAATTTTCCGGTATATAAAGTAGATTACACGTTCAATGTTTTTATCATTCTTTACATTGTTACATTATATTGACGTTTACAGACCACCTATCAATTTAATTCCACACTTAGTTCAGTGCCCTGTGCTAATTTACAGATAAGTAGTAATCAAATAATTGTACTTTCTGTAATCTTCGGACGGCTCTCGGGAGTTCATATTGTTATTAACATATTCATTATTTGTATTCATAGTATTCTGCCGGATCTGTGGTATCCATAATGCATTTGTGAAATCATGTAATACTATGATGGTTAACCAAAATAGTAATAGAATCTGAAATAGTAAATAAAAACGTTAAAAATATGTGTTGAATTTTCTTATTGCATATGAAGAGCCATAGCTCTTTATATGCAATAAGGGGCCGCCTGCTCATAAACAAGCGGGCCCATCTGATGGTGTGTGGTTACCGTCACACCTAGACAATAAAAAGGGACACAGCCAAACCGTTGCCTATTATAATAGTGCAGAAAAAAATATTCGTCCCATAATTAAACATCTATACTAATATATAAAACTACAGTGTTTTTTACGGATGTTCCGTTATAACTACTGAACCATGCATCCGATTGACTTGAAACTTGATATCCATGTAGAAAATACACGTACTTAATGGATAGGCTAATATTTATATGAGTGTTAGACTCTCTACACCAGTTGCGGGGGCGTTAATGATAGAATCTTTGTGGGTGTGAGAAATAATAATGTTAATTTTAAATGCCCAGCGAAGCGGACGGGTACAGCTAGTAGGTGTATAATTTCGTATATAAAAATTAAATAAGAACTGTCCCACCTCTCAAACTAGGATTTAAGACTGCTTAAGTATTCAGGAAGGGATTAAATGAGCACTATCTATCGATTTAGTATTACTTATATGTCTTTATTTTATGTATTTCATTATATATGGACGTGTATGTTTATGTTATTTATGTGTGTAATTGTGTATGTATATAGTCTGATATATTATGTATTAGATTTTTTTTTATAATTATTATTGTTATTGTGTATTGTATCAATAAGTAAATTGATTAGATTATACTCTTCTACCCATTTATGTAAAGCTCTCCCTCTTTAAGAACGGTTAGCTGGTAGATAACTCAATTGTTAAGCTCGCCATTTTATAATTTTTCGCAATTATTGTATTGTATTATCTGTGTGTACAATAAAGAATTAAGAATTCTTCAAAAATGTCGAGCGACACGATAACCCCCTTATCGTGGCCGCTTTTATTTATATAACCATCCCAGACGACGTCGTCTTAAGCACGTCTTATTGGTGCTTTTAGGCTTTCCAATGTAGTCCATCGACACAGCGCACTGAGTTTCTTGCTGGCTCTTCTCAGTGGGTCGCGATGGTAGGTCCCGACGCGGTGGTAGATTCAGCGAAGCACTATTCTTGCCAGGGCTAGTGTTAGCAAGTTCTCTCAGATTGAGCCCCGTGAGCTCACCTACCGGTCCGCGCGTAATTGGTATAGTCCCTTAGGCTAACAACGATTAGGTAGGAAAAAGTTCATAGCGGCAAAAGTAGGCAGGACAGTGGTACATACCCAGGCGGGCATCGTCTAAGCCTCAAAACCGCGATGAAATACGTTTTCAATATTTTGTGAGCTTGAATTTGATTAGATGAATCTTTGTGCGTGGAATTTGGGTATTTGATCTATATAGGTCTTCTGGCATTTAGTTCTCTCGGGGCCTAAAGGATAAGGCAACTGGTGTAACCGGATCAATTGACGTGACTAGCCGGAGTTCGAATACCACTGGCAATTCACATTTCTCTAAGAAAACACCACGACCGGAATTAACGAATAACATCGGGTACCGAAAATCAAAACCTCAAAGTTTATGTAAACACCGATGGTAGGACATATTTGAAGACGCCACGGTCAGATATCACCATAATTCCTGTCTCATGGCCCACGTATTCTTGTTTCACAACCATTAGCTGTGACATCTATAATAATATTATAAAGCTGACGAGTTTGTTATATGATATAACATCACTGTAAGACCAATACAAGTGGAGCACCAATAAAGAATGTTTCAAAATAGGGGCTTAAATGGCTCCTTAACATTCTATAATTCAAAAATATTTTCACTTTCTACGTAAATTAAGTGGGAGGTAAAATTTAGCGTTATGCCAAAATAACTATTCCACGCGGGCGGAGTCGCGTGCAAAAGCTAGTAAATTAATATTTATAAAATTACTTACAAATTTGTTCGTCATTGTGCTTGTTTCCACGTGTGATTGTTTACAGAGCTCTCGGACAAAGAGTGTTATGAATATAAACATTTATTATATATTTGTTACGGTTATTAAAAACCAACACGTCCGTGTTCCCGTCGCTCTCATATAGGTCTGAGTCACAGAGAAACTGCGACACATACGAGCTTCGATTCAATCTGCATTGTTTCCGACTGGTCTGGTAGCCGTATTTTACTAATGATGTTTGAACAGATTCACTAATTGCGCTCCGTGATGCGGTGATCGCAGCCAGGGAGTCCTCAAGTCGTTTCTCTTATATGTGCTATCTGGATGTCGGTGGATTTTCACGGTCATGGTCGTCATTACCTTGGAGTGCTATTGCTGGTGGATATATAGGCTCTTGATTTTTTTATTGCTTAGATGGGTGGACGAGCTCACAACCCACCTGGTGTTAAGTGGTTATTGAAGCCCATAGACATCTACAACGTAAATGCGACACCTACCTTGAGATGTAAGTTCTGAGGTCTCAGTATAGTTACAAAGGGGTTTTTTTTTTTTTTTTCGGGCCGGGCGTCGATCCTCCTACGAGGTTCCCGCGCCTAGGGGGCGCGCGGGGTATGTGAGACTCAACGATCTGCAGGTGTTGAGAGCAGATCGCGGGCCCAAGGATTTTAGGGCCCACCCACTAAACGACTCCCCTGCACTAATACACCCGACGTCCGATCTCCGTCCGGGGTCAGAACCCGTTCAGAGTAGGGGGGTTCCAGTTACAAAGGCTGCCTCAACCTTCAAACCGAAACGCATAACTGCTTCACGGCAGAAATAGGCGGGGTGTTGGTACCTACCCGTGCGGACTCACAAGAGGTCCTACCACCAGTAAAGATCTGAAATCTATTTTTCATAATGCTTAGACTGGCGAAGATCTCACTGCTCAACCTTTAATAAGTGGTTACCTGGTATTACGTAGGAGTCAATAGACATCAACAACATAAATATCTCAGACATGAGTTCAAAGTCTTATTTCTATAGCACAACGGCTACCCCGCCCTTCAAAGCAATATCGATGACTGCTTGGCGGAAGAAATAGGTTGGTTGACGGTATCATCTGGAACCGCTGCGTTCATCGACAGTGCGTTTCCAGAGGTCTTTTTTGCCACGTACCATCCGGCTATGGAATGAGCTCCCCTCCACGGTGTTTCCCGAGCGCTATGACATGTCCTTCTTCAAACGAGGCTTGTGGATAGTATTAAGCGGTAGGCAGCGGCTTGGCTCTACCCCTGGCATTGCTGAAGTCCATGGGCGACGGTAACCACTGACCATCAGGTGGGCCGTATGCTCGTCTGCCTACAAGGGCAATAAAATAAAAAAAGTCTACCCATGCAGGCCCATAAAAAGCCGGCATTATAGTCTTTACACGTTTGATTTTTATTATGTTATTCCTTCGCCGTGTAAGTCAATCGTGAACATTGGTTAAGTGCGTATTTCATTGAAATAAATCGGTATTCGAACAACACACACACGCATCGCTCGGTACGAATGCACCGGACGTCTTATCCTTTATTTATTTAGTTTATTAATCATTAATGATTTATAATATTCTTCGTTACCGAGATCGATAATTGCAATATAGTTCCATCTTATTTTACCAGCAAAGATGAAGGCCCAAATTGTATTTGTTTATTTATTTATACTTATTGTACACAAAAAAGAAAATACAACAAAAACAGATTTAAAAGAATGTCTAAATACTATGTACAAAGGCGAGCTTAACTCATTCATGAGTTTCCTTAAAGCAAACCATTATCAGTGAGTAATACGATGTATAAGAGGGGAAAAGTGTACAATATAAAAGGTATTAAAGCATGACTGTTAAATTAAAGTTCAAAAAAAAAACACAATCATTATGACACAAATGAATACGTAATATATCTAATATAAGATGCAAAATACATATACTTAGTCTGGCTATAAATACTGTTACAAAGGAAGACAAAAAAAATTATATGGCAAAAAACATTTCTTACTTTTACAGTGTGTTAGTTGAATACATAGATATAAAACAATTTAAAGTATAAAAAGCTTATTCGAAGTGGTCTCCATTGGCTGCAATACAGTCCTTTAAACGTTGAGGCCAGTTATCAATAGAAGCACGCACTCTTTCCATGAGATAATTTTTCACTGCCAATCGTATGGATTGTTTTAGGGTCTCCAAATTATCATGGCGTTTAGAGCAAGCCGTGCTCTCTAAAACTGACCATAAATCATAATCCAGCGGATAAAGATCGGGACTAGACGACGGCCAGTCTTCAGCTCTGATGAAATCCGAAACGTTCGTTTCCAACCAAGACTGCGTAGACCGAGCTTTATGACCTGGCGCCGAGTCTTGCTGGAAGGACCATTCTTGATTAATGTACTTGGTGTTGTTAAGGGGCCTCACTACCTTCTCAAGAATGGTATCTTGATACACATGTGCCGATGTTTTGATACCTTTTTCACAAAAGTATGGCTCAGTCACTCCTTCATAGCTAATACCCCACCAAACCATCACTGAAGTCGGATAGTGCCCACGTTACACTCTGTCGACTAATTGGGAAGCTTCCTTAGAGCTTTGAGCTCATTACATATGGTCATTTTGTTTGTTAAAATGTTGCTCAATTGTAAAAAAAATCTCATCCAAATTTTTTTTCTATGACCTCCCTTTGCATACCGCTTCAGTAGTTGGTTCGATTTTACCACCCTATTCTCTTTTAAATTATCAGTTAAGAAATTACCAGTACGTCTCTTATAGACTGCAAGTCCTAAGTCATCTTTTAAAATACGCGACATGGTTCTAGGTGCTATCTTCATCTCCCGAGAAAAAATATTTTGCTTTCGGACAGGATTTCTTCGAATTCTTTCCCTTTCTGCTTTGACCACCTTTTTCGTACGAACACTACGTGGACGGCCAGATCTTTTTCTTGCATTTGTCTCCATACCTACTTTGTGTAATGCAATCACAGCGATTCGGTTCTCTTTATCACCCCACTCCATTTTAATATCGCAAAATATTGTACAATGTATTGGCGCCAAAATGAGAAAACTCAATGAGCAATCATATAAAAATGACAGATTCCAAATTCAAATGTAATATTTTGTTTATTTTTAATTGTAACAGTATTTATGGCCAGACTAAGTAAATAAACATACATAAAACAATAACCTAAATACAAATAAAGTGACTTATGACGACGCTTGTAGCTGAAAATAAGTATTGTACTTTTTGAAGAAGCATGTTGCTGATAACTCTATTTCTATAATCTGACGAAGCATGTTGCGGATAATAACATGCACTTTTAGGTTAGGATTATTATGTTCTTTTTTTTATAATAAATAACTATTGAAATTTAAAAAAATTAAAGTGACAGGAAATGTTTCTTCATTTGACTCTTAAAAACTTCTAGAGAGGAACTGGCACGAATAGGTTGAGGGAGAGAATTCCATAATCGCACTTGTAATAATGATTCATTTATTTATTATCCAATTAGTAACGTACATCAGAATTTTTGTCGCATTCTCAGCAAATTCTTCCGTGACCTTCGCGTATTGTAGACTACGCGAGCGTGTCAGCATAATGGCGATGAAAATAATATTTTATAACAAATTAGACGTGTCCAAT
This sequence comes from Bombyx mandarina, assembly GCF_030267445.1. Classification (NCBI taxonomy): domain Eukaryota; kingdom Metazoa; phylum Arthropoda; class Insecta; order Lepidoptera; family Bombycidae; genus Bombyx; species Bombyx mandarina. The sequence continues at coordinate 13,219,050 of NC_143234.1, read as the reverse complement.
GGATTTGAGAGGAAATATCTATTTTTGTACATTTATTTTAAAACGTTCCACAATGAAGTCGTCGTGGCCTAAAGGATAAGACGTCCGGTGCATTCGTATGTAGCGATGCACCGGTGTTCGAATCCCTCATGCGGGTACCAATTTTTCTAATGAAATACGTACTTAACAAATGTTCACGATTGACCTCTACGGTGAAGGAATAACATCGTGTAATAAAAATAAAAAACCCGCATAATTATAATTTGTGTAACTACTGGTGGTAGGAAGGACCTCTTGTGAGTCCGCGCGGGTGGGTACCACCACCCTGCCTATTTCTGCCGTGAAACAGTAATGCGTTTCGGTTTGAAGGATGGGACAGCCGTTGTAACTATTCTGAGACCTTAGAACTCATAATAATATCTCAAGCTGGGTGGCGGTATTTACATTCTAGATGTCTATGGGTTCCAGTAACCACTTAACACCAGGCTTGCCGTCCTTGGGCCCGCGGTTGGCAGTCGCGGACCAGTTCGACATAAACCGCGCGCTCCATAGACGCGGGGACCTCGAAGGAGGTTCAGCCCCAGACCGGAAAAAATGCTCTTGAAATTGGTCATGTCTTGTGGAAAATTATCTACTGGGATTTCAATTAGATTGCCAATTGCTTAATTCAGAAGAATCCTTTTTTTTTTTAAAAACGTCTGACACCTTGAACGCTGACAAATTAACTAGCCTTTCTAGCCACTATGAGCATTCGTGAACACTACACGTTTGTTAAAATAAATTCGTTTAAAAATAAAAATAGGCCTACCAATCTATTTTTGCAAAATAATTTGGCTTCATACAAGTAATATGAAACGTGTTTAAAAATATAATTGTGATCACTTGAAAAATAATCTCTACGTGATGATAATTGTACACTGCGTGAGTGTTTGGTGATGGCCTCTTAAAAAAAAAGTATAACGGTGGCCTTATCAAGACTAGACACGTACATTTTTAAGATCAGTAAGTAGTCAATCTAATCGATCAATCCAACTTTAGGTCTTATATAATAATAAAAATAAAAAGAAGGAAACCAAAGGAAAAAGTAAAAAAGAAGAAAAGAAAAAGAAAAGGACAAATTAATAAAATATATAAACCTGGCCCACGAGACTACCGCCATCAGCGTCAATCTATTTTTTAAAGTTAGTGTTTTAAAAAAATTGTATTTTTGATACCTTTTAAAAAAAATTGTATAATTAATAAGATTTCAAATAAACATAGTATAATAATAATAACAAATCTTTATTTCAGAAATACCATATGTAAAATAAATAAAACTAAATTAATTGTGCGGCGAATCGAGAAGTCCACGTCCATTAAACTATCTACTTCAAAAAAATTTGAAAAACAAAACCAAAAACATCAATTTACTGCAATTTACTACTGAAGTATGTTTAAAGGTCTATGCAATTTACCAATTTAATATGTAAATCCCATTGAAGTAAGGTCTATGGTAAATCTTTCATCATTTTGACATTGACATTTATGACATACGTCAAAAAAATTTATAGTAAAGTAATTTCAAATGCATAAAAAACAAATTTAGATTAAAATAACAAAATCTTCAAGTATCCAACGAGATATAGCTAAAGTAAATACTAATCAACCAATGAATAAATAAATAAATTATGATCCTAAAATATCTGATGATGATATTGTGCGTGTTTAACGTAAAACCTGGACAAAGATGCATTTTGAATTCAAGACGAGACTTCGGTCAGCCTCTCCCTGTAATTATTCGCAATGGCAGGCTCCTAGAGCCCACAGACAAATACGGAAACGTTGAAATAGACAATGGGGAAACTCTGACTTTAAGCTGCGGAGAGTCGAGAGTGAGGCATCCAAACGCGAACAAGCATTTCGAAGTTGCGACGGTCACGTGCCAGGGCGGTGATACGTTTACGAACAACGATTGGATCACAGCGCCCTCTAGCTTCTTATTTTTCTCGTGTGATATTCCCCCGGTATACAAGAGCAAGCGTACAAATCGGACCTGTCACAATAATAACAAGATTTTTGAAGTCGGCTACCCAGTCCGCGACGATTTCTACCCAATTTACGAAACCTGCTTCGACGAGTGGCGTCTCACCCCCCTTTATTCTGTTTACACGCAGAAGCCTTATAACGCTCAGTTCCAGCAACACGTCGAACGGCCCTACTTCGTTGAAGACGACGCGTATCGTCACTTGTCTGTGTTCAAACTATTCTCGCCTAGAGGCTTAGAGGCTGCTGTTAGAAAACGTGTCGGCGGACACGCTGCCAATGACTACATTACCGCCGAATCATTTCTGTCTAGAGGACATTTAGCAGCTAAAACCGATTTCGTATACGCGTTTGGGGAGAGAGCGTCCTTTCATTATGTCAACTGCGCCCCGCAGTGGTACGGTTTCAATAGCGGAAATTGGAACACTTTGGAAGTGGATTTGAGGAACCGCGTCCACGCAGCCGGCTATGACACCGTTATGTACACCGGCACGTATGGCGTGATGGAACTACTCAACAGCTCTGGGAGTACGGTGGACGTGCATCTTTACGACGACGTAAACAACAATCCGCTGATACCGGTGCCGCTATATTTCTACAAAGTCGTATACGAGCCGAGCTCTAAGCGCGGTACAGCATTTGTCGGAATCAACAATCCATTTTACAGTTCTGTCAGTAGAGAGAGCGTGATTATCTTTTGCCCTGATCAATGCGCTAATAACACCCAATTTTCATGGTTGACTTGGAGTCCTAGAACAAAATCTGAGGGAATCTGCTTCTGCTGCACGGTGGAGCACTTTAGGCAAGTCATTCCACATTTACCACCATTCGAAGTGACCGAATTGTTAAGTTAGCTTTGTGTGCTGCGAGTTATTTGGATCTGAATTCAATTTGAATTGGGTTTGGAAAATGTGTAGTGGAATGACTAATTAAATAATTTAATTATTGAAATGATTATAAGGACGTGTATGAGAAATAAATTGTAAGAGTATATAAATAAAGAGTATATAAATTGTAATAATAATGCATAAGTCATACTTTTTTTCCTACTTATTCGCTAGTAGCCTAAGAGGCTATCCCAGCCACGCCCGGACGGGTAGGTGAGCTCAACCTGAGAGAATTTGCTAACATTAGCTCTAGCAAGAGCAGTGCTTCGCATATTGTTAAACCACTTAACACCAGGTTTGCTGTGAGCTCATCCACCCATATAACCGATAAAGAAAACTGCCCATGAACGTAACGTAAAAAAGTGATGATGGAATCATTTCAAACAATTCCTCAGAGCATTGCCCATGGAACATACGGTACAAAATACAGAGGGAACCGAAGTCCCTCCGCAGACCCAGAGGTTCCAAGCGATCCGTGAGAATGGGATTATCGACAATCCGTCTATTGTTTCTCTTTTAATGGAGATGCGAAATTTTTTAATCAATTGAATCATTTCATTATGTCCCAGATATTATACCTTACCGATACCTTCATCGTGGATGTCGTTTGTAAAGACAAGAACGTGCATATTTTGGAAAAGATATGGTATCTGCTCGCGGGATTGTAACTCTCTCTCTTCCTAGCTATTTATCCTACACGGTGGTGGGGTCAGCTTTCCCGATTCTACTCTTCCACCTAGCTCTGTCTTCGACATCCTCGTCAGCAATATTGCATTCCCTTTTGTCCTTCAGCACTACATCTTTCCAACTTGTCTTGGGTCTATCTCTATTGTAACCTCAGCATGATTTTGAGATTCGCCCCCTAAAGTGCTACAAGAACGCACAAGATCTGCACGAACGCATGATTGCTTTTCAAGGGAAATATAATGTTAGTGCTTGATACTAAATGTTCTTACAAAAATTTTACGGGTTTTTACGATCTTACCCGCACGGGTAGATAGCAACGCCCCGCTTATTTTGGCGCCAAACATTAATCCGTCTCGGATCAGGCTTAGGAACCCCGGAAACCGTACTCATTCGCGAAGCAGCTACTCTTTAGTTGTTAGGGCTCCTTCGGAGGCGCTCAGGCAGCTGTTAGCAAATCCCACCCCTTCTGGCTGAGCCTTTGCTCGCCCACCTGTCCTGGTGAAACTGGAAAGGCCTCCGGGTCACCAGTGAGCTTTTAATCATAACAAAAAACCGTCTCGGAGGCATTTGAGGGCCAGTAACTTCTAAGCATATAAGTCGTGATCTCGTTTCGGCCTAAAATACGGCATATACGGACTAAATTACTAAATTTATGTATATACAGGGTGTCCCACAGAGAATGAACAATCCTGAAGCACCTTACAGTAGAGCTATTGGGGACTCAAAATAAAAAAATACCAAATTTCATGATTAAAATTTAGGTTCCGATTAACTTTTATAAAAAATTACACTAGCTACTCATACGATTTCCTGCATATTCCATAGTATAGTCCATGTAGAATATTATAATACCAAAAAGCCTATGGATTTCATTTATTTGTAGCTGTGGTATATTCCAGAAACGCACAGTAGTATGGAAAATATAATATTATATATGTTTTTAAATACGTAATTTGGGTACTACTTGAGATATTTTTTTTTGTGTCCCGAATAGCTTTACTATGAGGTGTTTCAGGATTATCCATTCTTTCTGGGACATCCTGTATATAGTAACGAAGTAGTACAGAGATGTGGACACCAGCTACAAGCTCAGGCGCTATACCAGTAACTTCCTAAATAAACTACCATTGTAGATAATTAACGCGACATTCGCACGACATGACGAACTAACTAGTCTGCTCATAGTCGATTGGGTAATGATCAATTACCGATTATGAACAGAAAATTACAGTAATTCATTCCTGTGTTAACGTTGTTTGAACGAAGCTCAGTCCTAACTGATCCTTTGTTGGATGCGGTGTGCTTCAAAATGCATTTTGTGGTGAGTTTTATTTATTTATTTAAAACTAGCTGACCCGGCTAACTTTATTCCGCCTTAGAGGCAATAAATGAGCAGACTTTTGATTTTATCAAGATAAATTTTTTATTGGGATGATTTTAATGTATATTAAAAAAGCAATATTTTAATGATTCTTTATTGGCCATGTATTTGAGTTGTTATTATTATTATATTTTCTTGTTCTTCTTCAGTCCTTTCACTCGCAATGTTTCGAACCTCTAGTTGCATTACAGCTTCGCATGGAAAGATTTGATCGTGTTGGTCGCGGCATGGCTTTCTTAATGATTGCCTATCTCGGCCCAATAAGCTAATAGAAACTCGAAACAAACAAATTTTCAGCCAAATAAGTTCAGCCGTTCTTGAGTTATAAATAGTGTTGTAACTAACACGACTTTCTTTTATATATATATATATATATATAAGATATGTTTGTGTTCAGTTCTAAATTAAGTATACAATGATTTCACTCAATGTCACGCTCAGATCAATAAACTGTTTTGAAATAATGATAAACACATTTTTTTTTATTGCACATGGTGTGTGGACGAGCTCACGGCCCACCTGGTGTTATTTAGTTACTGGAGCCCATAGACATCTACAACCCAAATACCTCCAGCCACCTTGAGATATGAGGTCTAAGGTGTCAGTATAGTTACAACGGCTGCCCCACCCTTCAAACCGAAACGTTTCGAACACCGTTGCATCGTTAGATACGAATGCACCGGACGTCTTATCCTTTAGGCCACGACGACTTCAAATATATTCAATAGGTACCTATAATAGCCGGCAAACTTCTTGAGCATTTGTTGACGTAGTGGGGGTAAGTTTGCGCATGGTACACTCACGTGCAAAAACATTATTTACTCTGCGTCATAATGCAATTAAATTATTAAAATCAACATATGTATTTATTTATATATTTATTAGAACATCAACAAAAAATATAGGTTAATAATTGTAATAATTTAATCTTGGGGTAAAATAGATATTCCTTCTATTAAGTCAAAACTAGAGCTGTTGCCAGGTCTTCGTTCAGTTGAAGCGAAGCTGGTATTTGTAATTTTTTTTTCGTTATCATAATCTTGACCATTATCATCATCACTGTTTTCATCACCCGAGTCGCCATCATCGTGATAAGTCGACATAGGGCTCATCGGTGTAGTTTACGACTCGGTCGGTTCGATCTTCTTTTTTGTCTATAATTAATTATTTTTTGAAGATATTCGATTCGTAGTAATCGAATGTTACTTTTTTCAATTACCAGCTTCCGATTATTTTCTGTTTTTTTTTTTCCATCTGAAGCCTAGCTCTTTCATAATTCCGAGCCATTAAAATGTATATCTTCTTTAAAATTTTCGAAGCCTTTCTACGGTACGGAGTTTCGCTGCTTGTTATGTAGTTATTATGATTACATCTTTTTATTACAGATTGAACGAAACTATCCATTCCGGTAACTTTCTTCTTCCCTGATCTTTTCTTACCCGGAGTCCCAAGCACGATGAGCAAGCCAGAGCCTTTAGCTTCGTTAATAATGCACCTAACAGTACTCACTGATGTTTTTGTTGCTTCCGAAGTCCGTTTTACTTTTTCCATAATATCATTCTTCCTCTGTTTTATAATGAAGCAATATACGTCGTACACAATTTTTCTACCCTTTCTTTTGAATACTACACCAGTTTGTCGCGGCATAGTGTATTTTTTATAAAAAATCAACAAACACTCAACAAATAGCAATGGCAACAAAGTCAACAAGCAATTATAACAAAATATAACTTAACGATTATTAATCGTTAAGTTATATTTTTCACTGTACGCAAGCGTACTTTTGGGAGCAAGCGGAACGAAGGCGCGGTGCGGTACGCAAGGTTCGACTGATCTACCAATAACGCGCTCGATACGATTTCCCCTGCCGTCGCGCCTCACCCTCACCACCAAAGTGATCTAAAATTCGGTTCTGCGCAGTCAAGGTCATTTGCTCACGATGTTTGCCGGTTACTATACCTAATCGTTGAAAGTTGAATAAACTCACGCAATCAGTATTATCTAATAAATGACATTGGCTCTTGTCATCTAATAATTAATTTCGACCGTTTAATATGATTCACAGATTTTAACTAAACAGCTTTGTAATTTTAAGTTCTGCTTGTGTTATCGGAAATTGAGTCTAGTGCCGTTAAGAAATTCAAGAATCGACGATTAGTATAAAATATATAAAGAAAATTTCATGCCAATCAGTTAAAAAATTGAAGTACAATCAATAATAATGTTTTAATATACGCAAGTATGCAAAGCCAGATTTAAACTTAATACCACTCCTGGGAATCGGAAAAAAATCCGCCCCAGTACTGGGACTTTACTTAAACTTATATGTAGTTGATATTTTTTATTTTTCAAAATTAAAATAACTGATTTATTGCGGAAACTTTGTTAAATGTTATATATTTCAAAAAAATAAATAACTTTTTTTTTCTAACAATTTTGGCACCAAGGGTAATTCATAATTATATTACATTTAAAAAAAAACTAATTATATTTTTTTAATTCCAGAAAATAGAAAAAATCGATTATCATTTGAAATCTCCAAGGCAATAAGTTGATTAAATCACTTTGATTATTCATTTTTGCCAAATGTGCCAGAATTATAATTCACAAATAATGGATTAATTGAATTTCTTGAATTAATCAATTAAACAGAAAATCATTAATTAATAGAATTAATTATTATAATTATATTAAGCAATCTTGATAGGACTAAAAATATTTTTTCCCACTTTCCAAATTTTGCCGCCCTAGTCACTTGTCCCGACTGCCCCTAGTGTAAATTCAACACTGCAAGTATGACCACGTGTCTACTTATCACCCTCAAATAACTTTTCTCCCATAACCTCAGCGTCTCAATCTACATGCTCTTACTACACTTTGCTCCATACTGACGGGCCCAATTCCTCCCTCATATTTGACACGGTACTTTAAATATTAGGTCTTTACCTACGAAATTGTAAGCAGAAAGTTAAACTTTTTTTTAAATTTACGAGTATTTCTTTCATTAATAATATACACCCGTAGTATCGATGCATTGCAAAATAAATTAACATTAATTAATTAGCATCAACAGACCGTTATGACTCTAGGTACTTGAACCATTGTACCATGGTTCACTTGCAGACTAAATTAAAATAATAATAATAATGCTTGGTTCGAAGTAAGTATCAGTTGAATGGAATATTTTAAAAGTAATCAACTGATAATTATTTTTAATAAATGTATCTTTTTATTTCATTGGTTTTGTTATTATATTGGGTTGTTGTTGTTGTCTTTTTTTTATTGCTTAGATGGATGGACGAGTTCACAGCCCACCTGATGAAGTGGTTACTGGAGCCCATAGACATCTACAACGTAAATGCGCCACCCACCTTGAGATATAAGTTCTAAGGTCTCAGTATAGTTACAACGGCTACCCCACCCTTCGAACCGAAACGCACCATTGTTTCACGGCGGAAATAGGCGGGGTGGTGGTACCTACCCGTGCAAACTCACAAGAGGTCCTACCACCAGTGAAAATAAAATAAATAAATTTGTCTGAAATAAAATAAATCATTCATACATTCATTCAATACGTACAACTCTAGTTTGGTGTGTCCGAATTTTCTAGTTCAATCTTTTCAGTTTTGGAATTCAGTTCCTCTTAATGATGGCCTAACTTTCAAAACAAGGGCTCGGTGACTCCTGAACGAATTAGCAGGAACATCTTATAACGAAACTTGCAATCTTATTAAGTGTTGGAATTTTCTGTACAATATACCTACTATGTGTATTTTTGTCAGAATATTATGTAATAATAATATGTTATATGTACCCATATATGTATTATATACGTATGTATGAGTATATGAATGTATAAATTGTAAATTAAATTATTATATATACGGCATTATATGTAATGTGTTTGTATGTGTACCGCGTGCGTTTTGCTTTTACATATATAATAATATATTTTCAATCAATACTCTTCGATCCTCGAGCCCCGATTAAAGATCTCCCAGAGCGCTTTCTACACCACCCTTGGCTGACGGGTAGAGAAAGCCTTATTAAGTTCACCACTGTATCCTGATGCATAAAGTTAAATAAATAAATCTATACTTATTACTTATCTTAATACATATAAATCACGTGTCACGTTGTTTGTCCGTGATGGACTCCTAAATTACTTAACCAATTTTAAATTAAATTTCCACACCGTGTGCAGTTTGATCCAACTTGAAAGATAGGATGGTTTTTATTTCGATTAATATATTTATTAATTAACAATAAAAATTCCTAGGTCCACACGGACGGAGTCGCGTGCAAAACCTAGTAAATAATAAAATTGTTTTTTATTTATTTACAGATACTTATATGTGTTTTTGCACTTACTGTACATGCAGCTGTCATCGATCGCGGTCTTCAAACACAATTGAACATGAATCGAGAAGTGAATAAGACTGAAACTATTATTGATGATAATGCTAGTAATGTTTTAAAAGGAAGCAATAATGAATCTGACAGTAAAGCCGAGTCACGTGATGTGTTAAAACCAAGGAGCCCCAAGAATATTGAAGACGGCTTAAGTCGAATTGAAACCATTGATTTTGGTAGCACAGCGGGAGTGGTTAAGGAGTATAATGGAGAAGCCGTTGTCGAAAAACCCACCGATCGTTTGACGGAGGATATTAATGAAAAAGAAAACGAGTTTGAGCCTAAATCCAACCACGATTTCTTCGAAGGACCCTCGATCTTCCCGATCATAGACTGTCCAGAAAACTGCACTGAACTGGATTTTAATGAGTTCATATTCAACGAAGATATTCAAAGTAAATACAAGGATGAGTATTATGATGACGCGAACGATTTCTTTCTTGATGCGTCTCGATTTAAAAGGTGAGTTTTTATCAATTTAAATGTGCAATGATTTATTGTCAATACCGACGGTTTGGTCGTAGATTATCTGTTGTGAATACGATTTAGCGTTGCTCGTCATAGTATTGGTTTGGAAAAAGTGGTGAATAATATCTATACACGACGCCATACCACTTGTCTAAGCTGGTAGTCTTAGAAGATGATGCCAGCGTCACCGAGCTAGTAGGTGAGCTCACGGGATTCTAATCCGAAGACGTGGCTAACACTAGCCCTAGCAAGTGCAGTGCTTCGCAGAATCTACCACCGGATCGGAATCGTGACCCACTGAGAAGATCCGGCGAGAAACTCAGTGGGCTGTGTTTTAATTTACTAGCTGAGCCCTTCGTGGCAAGCGACGGGTTCGTCGAGAACGGTGACCGGGATAGTGACGTCTATCTTAATTTGATAATCTACGTGGGTCTATCTGCTTAGCAGTAAGTGGGCTTTTTTTTTTTTTTTTTTATGCTTGAAGGATTACTGGTGGCCCGGAGGCCTTTCCAGTTTCACCAGGACAGGTGGGCGAGCAAAGGCTCAGCCAGGAGGGGTGGGATTTGCTAACAGCTACCCGAGCGCCTCCGAAGGAGACCTAACAACTCAAGAGTAGCTGCTTCGCGAATTAATCTACTACCGGATCGGAATCGCGACCCGCTGAGAAGATCCGGCGAGAAACTCAGCGAGCTGATTCATGGGTTAGGTTGCACGGCGAACTCTTTGTCGAGTTCGACGAGTACGGTTACCGAGGTCCCTAAGCCTGCTCCTAGAGCTGAAGGCGTCTAGTGCAAAGGTTATTGGATCTGAGGGATCCGTAAGGACGTGTCTAGGGCGTCGACGGTGACTGGCTCCTGCATGATCAGGATTCGGGGAGTAGTCAGCGGCGGCTACGATAAGGCGATTATCATGACGCATAGCCTTATCGAAGTACCGTTCCGACGCTGACTTCATGTATTTCTGTATAGATTCGAGGCCCAGGTCGTCGTGTAGGTCAACGTTCCTCACGAACCACGGAGCTCCGACGGCTAACCTGCAAAAGCGGGATTGTAGAGATTGAAGGGTGTCTATGTGTGTGCGGGCCGCGTGAGCGAACACCACACTCGCGTAAGTCATGACGGGCCTTATGCAAGTTTTGTAAAGTGTCACCTTGTTCCGAAGGGACATTTTACTCCGCTTACAGATCATGGGGTAGAGTCTACCGAGAATAAACGCGGCACGGTCACGCACTGATTTTATATGCGGGCGGAATGTCATCGATGCATCCAGGGTAACGCCCAGGTACTTGACCTTCCTGGCCCAGGGTATGGATTGACTAAAGAGAGTAATCGGGGGTGAGTAAGTGGGCTATAACATCGACAAACTGTATAAGCTGTTATCAGAAGGAAGAAAAGCTCGTGCTATTGACTTTCCGACCTCATATCTCTTTATATTCTTATCAAGAAACAGTAACAGAAAGTAGACTAATGACATTGTTGCATGTGCTATATATAGTAGTATAATTTAAAATGATTATTGCAACATTTCAAATAATGTTAATGTTTACAGTTGAATCATTCGTTTGGTTCCTAGGAATATTATTTGATTCTTTGTTCATTGTTAATGTATACAGTAATTATTGTTCCGTATTGTTACTCATAAAATACGATTTAAAATTTATAATCTCGTAATTAGTTCATGTTACATAGAAATTGACTAGTATATAGGTATTTTGTTGAAAATTACTTCTAAAATTATAGCTTTTTTTTGGGCCGGGGATCAAACCTCCTTCGAGGTTCCAGCGCCTAGGGGGGAAGTGAGATATGTGGGACAGGCCCGCATTTCAGCAATAGAAATTAGCTGCATAACTATCTATTAAATATAATTATAGGCGTTGTTAGACCAAAAGCACTTTTCACTTAAATCTGTGCCAGTCTAATTGACGGGTTTTTTTTATTGCTTTGATGGGTGGACGAGCTCACAGCCCACCTGGTGTAAAGTTGTTACTAGAGCCCATAGACACCCACAACGTAAATGCGCCACCCACCTTGAGATATAAGTTCTAAGGTCTCAACTATAGTTACAACGGCTGCCCCACCCTTCAAACCGAAACGCATTACTGCTTCACGGCAGAAATAGGCAGGGTGGTGGTACCTACTCGCGCGGACTCACTTGAGGTCCTACTACCAGTAAAATAAGTTAATATAAGTTAGATTTTTTTCGTTTCCAGGAGTGTGAACATTATCGAGGAGGAGAATCGCGCGGTCACCGTTCCCAGCTACAAGATCTCCGTAAAGGATATGAAATTTAGCGATACTAGATCGTTCAACAATGTACATACTTAACATTTCCAAGTATTCTGGTCATACAATGTGAAGCGAGGGCCACAAAGCCTTCATTGTTCTTTTAACAGTGGACCAATTAATGTCTTAGTCGAAGGCATAATTAAAATTACATTTAAAATTTAATCTCGCGTTTTTTATTGGACGCCATTTTGTTTCTGACGTTTTGAAAACTTTACAATTTTCGCGCGCTCGTTGTAAATAATTGTTATTCTAATATGACGCTTTTATAGCTTCAAGGAGGGCCGTGGGGGATTTTGTATACCAGATATTCATCATATCAATAAACATGGACATGTACGGAAACGGATACGACGACATTAAAATAAATATGTAGAACTTTTTGGCGGGAACACGAAGAACGAAATGGTGTGATTTTTTTTTCTGTTAATTCAGTATTACATAAGGTTTAATTGTGTGTTTCAATGTGCTTCTGTGAAAGTGCGCGAGTATGGAAAAATTAAACGAATTCATTAACCATCATTTTACTGATAAATTTAATTAATTTTAGCATAAAAGTCAGGGAATTTTGTTATTGTATACCTCATAAAAAAGCCATATATATTATGATATTAGTGTTAAGAATTCTTGTACGTGTTTGCATTTTAAGAGGCTTGAAAAAATATTATTATTATTATGATTACCGAGACTTTATTTCAATTCATTCATTTAATTTCATTCAAATTGTTTAAAGTCTTAATCAACTTCATTTCATTTTGCATCTCATTCTCGTACAAGTAAAACTTAACTATTAAAACGAAATTTAGCGTAAAATATTCAAGAATAGGACTTGAGCATGACTCTCAACACACACACATGACACAGCTCTATCTAATCGCCTCGAATAGAGCAGGACAGGTATATTAAATACATTACTACTCCTCCTACTGAAAACGTCCGTGTCCAATAAAACGATGAAATCTTTTTTCTTTTCTTAATCGCTAAGCCTATGGAGCAATTATAGCTATACTCACGAACTGAACACGGAACCTGTATTTTGTATTCTCGTTCGTAACTGGCATTATCAGACGGGTCGGCTTAGTCCCTGGCATTGCTGATGTCCATTAGTAACCACTCATCATTGGGTAGGCCGTATGAATCGTCTACATAGGCACTCTTAAAAAATCTTTTTTTTAAAACGCAAAGCTATTTTGTTTTATTTTTATCACACCTATGGCTGTGTTATTTTATTTTACTGTATTTACGTGGATATCGGAGCCTTTATACCTAGCAAGATGCCGACAAGTCACTTATTTTGATGCATGAGGTCGACCATCCCATGCTTAATTGTAATCTTCATTATCGACTTAAAATGTAATGTAGATTAAGCATTTCTTTAAACCTACTTGTAGAACAACTTAAAATCTATCTCTTTATAATTCTAATTTAGTTAAATAAAAATAAAACGAACAAACTGTACTTAAATTCAAATTCATTTTTATTATTATTTTTACTACATAAAAATTCTTAAAATTTACGTGTACCTAAAATGTACAAATCTTAAAATCTAGGTACGAAGTAATGGCAAAGTAAATAATTACAATAATATACGAATTAAGGCCTAATCGTACCACAAAATATATATTTTTCTGGTATGGCCACCCTCCTTTAAAAAAAAAAAACATTTTTGCTTCGTCTTAAAAATAAATACCTACAAGTCGATGATTTGTTTCCCATTTTTTCTCAAAATAGCGTGATTAAAAAAACCTTCAATCTAAGTATAAATGTCACATCGAACTTCAAAATGTATAAAAATTTAATTTATCAAGTTAATGTAATTTAAAAAATATAATTGCATTATCTATATTATATTGCCATCAGCGTTTTATTCGCATTTAAAGTGATCTAAGAAGCATCAGTGAATTATTAAGGACAAATTATGGGCCAATAAATATTAGAAAAATGAACAAACTAATTTTTTTATCAACTCATAAGATTTTAGTATTTTTAGGCCTTAACCGTTCACACTTATAAGGATGAAATATAAATAACATGTCGTTTGTAGGCAAGAGACGTGTTAGGCGATGGTAACTATGTTGAGTCGCGGCACGTAGCGCGGGAAAGCGAAGTTTGACGTTTAACTTGTCAAATAACTTTTACAAAATGGACTCCAAAATTTACAAGTTACGATTGCCGCGGTGGTCACCCTGATATCGATTGATCCATTCAAGTTTTTAAAATACACTCACTGGCCGATTCTAGTGCACAAAAAAAAAGACTTTTTTTTTTCAAAATGGCATTCTATTTGAAATTCGAATCGGTTCGACTCATTCATTTATACCTAGTTTGGATTTGGATGGACTTAACAAGGGTAACACGGTCGCCCATTTCAGGATATTCGGTCAAAGTTTCGAATATATTATTGTTCAACGGCTAACCTCCATATATGTAGTAAAATTTGGCAACTGTTTCGCGGCAGAAATAGGCAGTATAGCTATACCTACCTGTTCGCTTTAAATCTACGATCTATGGATTGACAGAAATATAAAATGCCACTGGGTTACGGGCCTTAGAGTAAAAATAAGATATTCCAATGAATGCTAATGTTTCGCAAAATAGTTTGTAATCAAACTCGTTAACATAGAGAGCGCTAATTGTAATTTAATTTACATGATGAAACCGCGTTCGCTATCTAGATGGCGCTGTATCCGGTCAATAATTTTCATAAATATTTGCATGATTGCACTGAATTCCGTAGTGATTTTATTTAAAAATCTGAATAAAATTTGAATTTTTAAATTGATTTAAAAAATGATCGTAAACTTATATAGACCAAATAAAAAGTAAGAACTTGTAAACTTTAAATGATTTGTTCTTTAAAATTGTTAATAGAAAGTAAAACGAAAACTACACTACCTACTCAGATCTGAAAAATAATTTACATCACTGCCCTCTGTTAATCAAAAACTGTAACTCATCAAACCAATAACGCGTTATTTCATTTAGTACCGCAGGCGGGAGATAGATGGCGCTGTAACCTATTTCTTGGTCAGTCGGAACACGTCGTTGAGTGGCGTGTACGGAGTCCGCGTCGTTATCGCGTTGAAAGCGTAGCCCGGTTGCGCGTCTGCCCTCAAAATCACCACACCTGCAAGATGAATACGACAATGATAATTAGTATTATGGGAAGACCAGCTTTCAGGCAGCCCAGCGTCAAATGATCACTTATAAACACTATGGCACCTAGTGACCAGAGAGCAATAGGCAAGGTTTTTTTATATATTTTATTTGCTTAGATGGGTGGACGAGCTCACAGCCCACCTTAAGTTGTGTTAAGACAACGTAAATGCGCCATCGACCTTGAGATATAAGTTCTAAGGTCACAGTATAGTTACAATGGCTGTCCCACCCTTTAAGCCGAAACGGATTACTGCTTCACGGCAGAAATAGGCGGGGCGGTGGTACCCACCCGCGCGGACTCACAAGAGGTCCTACCACCAGTAATTACGCAAATTATAATTTTGCGGGTTTGATTTCTATTACACGATGTTATTCCTTCACCGTAGAAGTCAATTGTGAACATTTGTTGAGTACGTATTTCATTACAAAAATTGGTACCCGCCTGGGATTCGAACAACGGTACATCGCTCAACACGAATGCACCGGACGTCTTATCCCTTAGGACACGACGACTTCAAATTCCCACACGTGTCTTGACGAGGGCGACCAGAACACTTATTTCTATTGATCTTATAGCTTTTACGATTGCTTATATTATAGACGTAGGACGACACTTTCTACCTGAGGGGTTGACCTTGACCTTGATCTTCGTCTGCGGCGACAGCACGCCGTAATCCACGTCCTCGTACAGGTCCTGCGGGAGATATGGCAACGAGTGAGTCGTGTGGTCACCGTCGAGTCCCCCCCCCCACTGGGGCGGTCCTCACTCACCTCGACCCTGTAGCCGGTGGGGTTGCTGAGCCCCAGCTCCCTCAGCGTGACGGCGACGTCGGAGGGGGTCCCGTCCGTCCTCCTGTTGACGAAGGCCACGGCGTACGAGTAGAACTGACCCTGCTGGATGGGCAGGATGGGGCGGGACCAGATTTCGATGCCGCGGTGCTGGAACATAGAGAACGGTCGCGATTTTCAACTTTACTGGTGGTAGGACCTCTTGTGAGTCCGCACGGGTAGGTACAACCACCCTGCCTATTTCTGCCGTGAAGCAGAAATGTGTTTCGGTTTGAAGGGTGGGGCAGCCGTTGTAACTATACCATACTGTAACTAATACCTTAGAACTTATATCTCGAGGCGGGTGGCGCATTTACGTCATAGATGTCTATGGGCTCCAGTAACCACTTAACACCAGGTTGGCTGTGAGCTCGTCCACCCATCTAAGCAATAAAAAAAAACATAAAACTATTGTAGTGAAACTTCTAACGCGACTTCCAACAAGGTTGCGTTAAGCGTTTAACGCTACCATGGAATAGAAAGAGATAGAGTGAATGCGTGGCACTCGAACGCATGCGCGTATACCTTTTTTTTTTTTTTTTTTTTTTTTTTTCGGGCCGGGGGCCGAACCTCCTACGAGGTCCCCGCGCCTAGGGGGCGCGCGGGGTATGTGAGACTCAACGATCTGCAGGTGTTGAGAGCAGATCGCGGGCCCAAGGATTTTAGGGCCCACCCACTAAACGACTCCCCTGCACTCTTACACCCGACGTCCGATCTCCGTCCGGGGTCAGAACCCGTTCAGAGTAGGGGGGTTCCCGCGGTCAACACTACAACCAGACACGCGGCGCCACCCCGAGGACGCCCGACCGACGGGTCGTCGAGGCGATAGTCGACGACCAACGACGTCGGTCTCCGCGGTACGGCGGCCCTACCAGGCCGCCCGGGCGGTGCCGCTGGTGTTCCGGGATACCCCGCTGGGCCAGAACCAGCCTGCCGGGTCGGAACGCGATACACCGCCGACCGGGTTGCTCTTCAACAGTATGTTCGGCGACGACAGCGACGACGAAAATGCGGACCGCATCGCAGTCCGCAGCCGCCGACGCGCCGTCCCGTCCTCCTGGTGCCAGCGCGCTAGAGTGACGGTAGCGTGCGGCGCAGCCTCAACCCCCTTAGGTCGCCCCGTGACCATCACCGGGAGGAGACTGCCTCCTCATAGGGGCTGGAGCTGGACAAACGCCCTCCTCCGAACCCCGGCTCGACGGCGGCGACACGGCGCCGAGAGGGAAGAAGAGCTCTCCCTCTCCCGTTCCGCCGCCTCCTTCTGCGAGATGGTGGACTCGCAGAAGTCGAGCATCGCCTGCCAGGACTCGTCGCTGCCGAGCATCGTAGCCACGACGGTCGGAAGCGACAAGTCCGGTCCTATTTTTGCAACGAGGACGCGGCGCTGCTCCGCGAAAGCGGTGCAGTACGCGAGCGTGTGCTCCGCCGTGTCCTCGTTGCAGCCACTGCAGTGGTGGCACTTCGGCGTCGGCTCCCTCCGGGCGACGAGGTGCAGGTAGCGACCGAAACAGCCGTGTCCCGTGAGCACCTGCGTCGCTCGGAAGGTGAGACGTCCTCGGTCGCGATTCACCCAGTCCGAGAGGACCGGGCGGATCGCCTCGACAGTCCGTCGCCCGTAGGCGGGGTCCGCCAGGCGGCGAGACCACGCCTCGAGCACGGCACGCCGAGATTGAAGTTTCCGCGCTCGAACTTCCGCCGCGCCGGGACGCGGCTCCCCCCTGGAGCGGAGATCGCATCGCCACGCGTAATCCGCAGCGAGCGCCTCCGCTTCTAGGTCCCAGGGAGGCGTCCCAGCTAGCACGCACGCCGCCTCAAACGAGACGGTGCGGTATCCACGAACCGCCCTGACCGCAATCGCGCGCTGCGGACGTCGCAACGCCGCAACGTTGTCACGGGTCAGGGCGTGGCACCACACGGGAGCCCCGTACAGTGCCATCGACCGCACCACCCCCGTGTAGAGGCGGCGCACTACCACGTCAGGCCCCCCGACGTTCGGCAACAGCCGACTCAGCGAGCCGGCAGCCGCCATCAGTCGGGGACCTAATCTTTCAAAGTGAGCGCGGAAGCTCCAACGACCGTCCAGTACGAGACCGAGGTACCGCAACCCGGTTGCCTCGATCTCAACGCGAACGCCTCCGATCACGAGGTGGGCCCCCTGAGGCGGCGCTCTCCGGGCCCCGTGAAACAACAGGGCCTGGGATTTATCAAGCGCCACCTCCAGACCCAACCGTCGGATCCTGCCGATGACGAAGGCCACCCCCGCGCAGGAAAGACGAGCAGACTCGCGCAAATCCTTCCCCCGGGCCACGACCAAAGTGTCGTCCGCGTAGCAAACTAATGCGCGTATACCTGAAACAAGCCCGCGCGAGTGTTAGCAACGAGTAGCATTCAATATTTTAATGAAGTATTTAAAAAAATACATAATAATATGTATTCATTTTTCTATCTATAATTTAAAAAATATATAATATAAATGTTGAAGATGTCGCATCTCTTATACACAGCATTGCCTATTAGAAGAGCAACGTGATTTAAGGATGAAAAATGAAAAAAACCACATTAACCAAAAAAGAAGTTTCACTTCTTACACGCGCTCCGTTTTTTTTTAAAGGTTTTTAATCTCACGTTTTTTTTGTTATACCTTCCAGTAGAATAATGCAAAGGCCAGTTTGAGTACCTTGTAGATCCTCCTGCCCTGTATGCCGAGGGGGTCCTGGTCGACCTCGATGATCTTCCTGTTCTGCAGTATGGCCTTGTACTCCGGCCTGATGGTGCGCAGGTCGACGCTCATCAGCAGCGGCGCGGCAAGGATCGCCCACAGCGCGAACTGCGTCTTGCTCTGCTCGTACGATAGTCCAAAGTTGCCGACGATTAACTGTTTCGAAGAAGGCAATCCGGTTAGCTTATTTTTTGTTATTGCTTAAATGGGTGGACGAACTCACAGCTGACCTGGCGTTAAGTGGTTACTGGAGCTCATAGATATCTACAACGTAAATGCGCCACCCATCTTGAGATACAAGTTCTAAGGTCTGAGTATAGTTACAACGGCTGCCCCACCCTTCAAACCGAAACGCATTACTGTTTCACGACAAAAATAAGCAGAGCGGTGGTACCTACCCGCGCGGACTCACAAGAGGTCCTACCACCAGTAATTACGCAAATTATAATTTTGCGGGTTTGATTTTTATTACACGATGTTATTCCTTCACCGTGGAAGTCAATCGTGAACAATTGTTGAGTACGTATTTCATTAGAAAAATTGATACCCACCTGAGATTCGAACATCGGTGCATCGCCTCAACACGTATGCATCGGACGTCTTACCCTTTAGGCCACGACGACTTCAAGTCTCATAAGTGGACCCGGCATGTGGCGCTGCACTTAGTCTCTAGATTTTCCGAATTGCTTCCAAACAAATTCTGAATGGAGGGTTCGCATAAGAAGTAAGAAGTTTCACTTCGTTCACTTGCATTAAGTTGCACACACACCATTATTTTATATTAATTTTTTAATCTGTCAAGTTAAGCATTATTCGGATTCACTAAAAATATATTTATACAGGGATTCTGTTGTATCGCAGCTACGTTTTAAGGCGCTGTTTTGGAAAAGAACATACGTCTTATTACATAAATCGTCATGTTACAGTAGCGTTATATAAAATACAGGTCACGAACGCTGGTCATCGTTCTCGTCGAACCCGTCGCTTGCGACAAAAGGCTCGGCGACTAAACTAACCCATAGACACAACGCACTGAGTTTCTCGCCGGATTTTCTCAGTGGGTCGCGTTTCCGATCCGGTGGTAGATTCTGCGAGGCGCTGCTCTAGCTAGGGCTAGTGTTAGCAACGTCGTCAGGTTTGAGCCCCGTAAGCTCACCTACTTGTTAGGGTTACGCAGACACAGCCTCTCAAGGCTATCAGCTTAGGTAGGAAAAACAAAAAGTTATGTTACAATAGCGCTGTATAAGTAAAGGCCACGGACCATGTCGGGGTCGTTCCAGTGGCCTGGTCCAGCGTTGGGCACGATGACGTCTTGGTGGTTTCCATAGTAGTCTATGATAGACTCGACGGAGGCCCACGAGTCCTGGATGTCGTCGAAATTACGCCACAGATTGCAGTGCTCGATTATTGACGAGAAATTTGGCTGAAATAGAGCAAATAAATAAATAAGCAAATTAGTTAATTTATTAATTTATTTATGTACACACAAAAAATAAGACATAGTACAGAGTAATAGGAAAATGATGTACAAAGGCACTGCTTATTTCTTTAAGAAATCTCTTCCAGCAGACCTGCGAGAGGATTATGAGAATAATAATTAAATTTGGTCCGTTTGAAGATCACAATGTTTTTTTTATTATTATATACTCAAGCAGGTTCATCATAATTTCACCGCCGGTTCGCAAGGCGAGTTCCATCAATGAAGAGAAACTCGTTATTTTCTCTTTTCCAATATAATAATATATTTGTTAAATTACATAGTTTCGTTTTTGCGGGTTTGATTTTTGTAACACTAGTTTTTATTTTGTTTCCTTCACCGTGAAATTCAATCGTGAACATTTGTTAAGTACATATTTGATTAGGCAAAAATTGGCACCCGCCCGCGGGATTCGAACACCGATGCATCGCTAGATACGAATTCACCGGACGTCTTATCATTTAGGCCAACACAACTTCAATTTTTTTTCCTTTATTGATGCACAAAACAAATTACAACCATCGAAATTATAAGTTTTAATATTTAAAAACAATTTGGATTGCAATTCAAAACAGGTGCATATGTACATGTATATACAAACACATATATGCTTATATTATATTAGACTTCTGAGCTAGCCGATTTATGTGTAAGCTCTTTTAAAGCGTGGTTTGTACCTGTAGACCAGCGTAGATCTGATAGACGGGCCAACTACAGGAGTACACCATCTGACGACCGGTAAGATTGAGCTGTCTCCCGAACTCAGGGTAGCCGTAATCCATGTCCGTTGGCAGGGCGTAGCACCCGTCCAGCTTAACGTAGTCGACGCCCCATGAGGCAAAGGTTGTCGCATCTGTATACGAACACGATGTAAACAATGTTATTACTTGTAACCAGTGGTCCCCTGGCAGTCGAAATTCGACTATAATTAATTGAAATTTTAAGTTTGTACACTATTATGGTTCTATTGTGAAAGACTATAATCTATACTTTAGACAAATAATACTAGAGACAAACAATATATAATCTATTCTCAATTTGACCACAGACAATAAGTAATAAGAAAAGTTTGACAATAAACAAATAGTATGCATGCTTCTGTGTGTGTCAAATACATGGTAGTGTGTATAATGTTTTTTTTATTGATTTAATGTATTTTTTATGCGTAATATAAAAAATATTAACATTCTGCATTCTTTCTCTATATTGTCTATAAGTGTGGGAAATTTCATACAACCCGTCCGCGCAATTTTCGTAAAAAGGGGTACAAAGTTTTTTTTTTTCACGTATTAATATATAGATAACTTCGAACAAGTCACGCACGACTATCCGGCCTCAATTTAGGATTCCTTGTTTTATGGGTACTAAAGACTGATAAATATATGTATTCAAAGGACTTTAAAGGCTTCCAAAATGAAACAAAGTTCAGATTTGCGTCTATGTTATCGAGTGATATATTTCCAGAAATTAGCAATAATTGTTTTAGATCAACTTGTTCGGGTTCTATAGTACTATAATAAAGGAAATAACGTTGTGGTCATGTATAGGAAAATTGTTGTTGTTGCTATTTACCACGCGTAGATCTTCTACCGATACAAATAAATTAGATTTCTTGATATTATCGTGAGCGCGAATCAGGTTTTGTCGGTGTATAGATTAATCTAAAGAATTTCTGAGTATTTCAACTTTTTGTCAACATTTAAGTTGCTTGAAAACCATGTTTCGTTTTTAAGTCAATCTTACCTCCAGAAAGATGGCCGACGACTCCGGGGTAGCCAGCGCATGTGAAATTCCCATAATCTTCGTAAATGCCGAATTTCAGACCCTTGCTGTGTACCTAAAGAAAGAGATAATAATTAATTGCATTTTTAGTTCATTTGAAAGCAAACATTTTTACAAGGTAACACTTTACTTTGGAATTAATTTCCCTAAATGGATTTTTGTTTCCGTGTTTTTGTTCTTATGTTTACAGTCATATACAGCGTCTTGGCTATATATAAGGCCGAAGAAGTAGAAGCGGCCTTTTTTTTTTTTTTTTTATTGCCTAGTTTTGTGGACGAGCTCACAGCCCACCTGGTGTTAAGTGGTTACTGGAACCCATAGACATCTACAACGTAAATGCGCCACACATCTTGAGATATAAGTTCTAAGGTCTCAGAATAGTTACAACGGCTGCCCCACCCTTCAAACCGAAACGCATTACTGTTTCACGGCAGAAATAGGCGGGGCGGTGGTACCCGCCTGCAGGATTCGAACACCGTTGCATCGCCATATACGAATGCACCGGACGTCTTATCCTTTAGGCCACGACGACTTCGGCCTAGCCCGCATTTTCATATTCGTGCTTATACAATAACTAGCGACCCGCCCTGGCTTCGCTTCGGAAACTGTAATTTATTAATTGATTTCTCCACTATTTAATGGATGTTATTATACATATAAACCTTCCTCTTCAATCACTCTATCTATTAAAAAAACAGTATCAAAATCCGTTGCGTAGTTTTAAAGATTTAAGCATACATAGGGACAGATAGATATAGGGACAGAGAAAGCGACTTTGTTTTATACTATGTAGTGATGCAATTTATAACATATATAAATTTTGATTCAAAACCGGCCTACCCATAGTTTTACACATAGCTAACAAATGGATTTATAAATACATATTACTTTTGCGCGTAATATTTTTGCCTACAAAGCAGTGTAAAAGTAAATTCAAACCTCACTATCTCCATGCGAACTATGGTAAGCTTAAGCCACTTTTACGCTGACGGCCTCATATAACCTTAGCAATTTTTTTTTTAAATCTAATGCAATAATATAAAACTTAACAATAACAATAAAATGTATGTAAAAAAATATACAACACAATTCGTTTACGACTTCCGTCAATTAGTTCAGGTTTTAACAATAATTGATGTAATTTTACGATATCGGCTTACAAAAAAAAAAGGTATAATTTTTTATATTTTATAAAATAATACCACACGCCCTTGACGGTTGCCTGTTCCAAGTAATGCATAACGTAATAATAAAGAACAAGTAAGACACGGTACGTATAAAGTAAGGTTTATTGAGTTTATTTGATTTTCATGACCACACGAAGGCCTAACATAATTTAAAACAGTATATTTGTGTTAACAGCAAGGCATTTCGTTCAGAGTCTTAAAATGAGTCTTCAGAAACAGACAGCGGCTCAGACGTAGCCATGACAAGACAAATGTTTTAGAAATAAAAAGATATTGTAAGCAAACCAAAGCGACGCGACGCCATTAATGTAAAAAACCGGACATTTTAGGCGGGAAAGTTGATTCGTTTTACGAATCGCCTAACCTATAAAATTATGCACCATAATTAAATATTTGTCTACAAATTTGGCTACACCTTTATTATTAATTAAAAAAATCAATGCATAGGTATTATTTGTAATAAAACATGTAAAATATTTTTTTTATCAATCCACAGCAGTAAGTCGGGTACTAAGCGCGTAAACTTTAAATGTAATTTCGAAATGTTGCCAGAGTGATAATGACTAATCAAAAAGCAAGTTTTAGTAATATTTCCATTAATGAAAGTTCAAATGTTTGTTAATAACTAATTTCCAATAATACAATTTTAGACAATAAAAAGTTTAATGTACTGAGAAGTACATGTATCTTCGATTAATCTATTTTTTATTGCTTAGATGGGTGGACGAGCTCACGGCCCACCGGGCGTTAAGCGGGGTACCGGAGCCCGCCCCTCCTTTGCTCGCTCACCTGTCCTGGTGAAACTGCCTCCGGGCCACCAAAAATCTTTAAATCAGTTAAAAAAATCCGGAGCCCATAGACATCTACAATGCTGCCACCCACCTCTACCATTCTTTCCTACCCTGAGACATGAGTTCTAAGCTTAGTTTTTACAGTACAACGGTTGCGCCACCCTTCAAGCCGAACCGCATTATTGCTTCACAGTAAAAATAGGCAGAGCGGCGGTACCTACCCGTGCGGACTCACAAGAACTCTTACCACCAATAAAAAATACATTAATCGCACTGGCCCCAATACTGGATAATACAGTAAATACCTGCCTAAATGAATGTCATTGTTACGTAACATATTAAGCAAAAACATTAATAATATGATTGCAATCGTGATTCGTAGCTGATATTATATTGTTACAAAAGTAGTTCGTTAGCATTGACGTATCAAGGCCGACATCAATTGAATGCAACAGTTACTGTGTGAAATTGTATTTTATGATTACCCGACAAACCGGGCCCGCTTTAACGACCAATCTTTAACTTCGATCCGATCGCCACATCAAAGAACCCAATCTCTACGATCAACCCAGCGAAAAGCACAGCGGTGATATTTCAAAGGGGAAACTCTGCTACGTACACCTAAACGCAACTATACTGAGACCTTAGAACTTATGTTTTAAGGTGGGTGGCGCATATACGTTGTAGAAGTCTATGGGCTCGGGTAACCACTTAAAACCGGGTGGGCTGTGAGCTCGTCTAACAACTTAAGCAATAAATAAATAAAAAACTCCACACGGATTTCCTTCCGGTTTAGGAGGATGACTCTCACACCCCCGATCATCCTCTTCGACCATAACCATACCCTGGAACCACCACCAGTAATCCACTAACACAATAATCCTTCAGTCATAAAATATTCCAATCGTAAGTTTCTATCGTAAGATATATCAGAAACTAGTGTAACTCTTTGAGGCTATTAGTAGTGTGTGTGTGTGTTGTAGTCCTAGGGTACCCCGCTGGTACATAGGGCCCTCACAAGTTGTTTAGTAGCAGTAAATAGGGCTAAATAAATCAAATTCTACTTGGAAACGATCAAATAGGACGTCCCACCTCCCAACTATATCTCCCAGATGTGGCACTGTCCGCTTATTACTTGTTTTCTTCGATGGCAACAATTTGGCTCATATATAAGAGATATCAAAGAATCGCTTAACATGTGGATAAATTCAAAATAACTCCAAATTCAAACGAACACTTATGCCGTAAAGGTTATCGAAGTCTACCAGAAAGATGAGAAAGAATTGTGGCTAGCAATGAGTCAATACTTTCATTTGTAGACGTTTTTTCACTATCAAATTGCATTTTCATCTATACTAATATTATAAAGAGGAAAGATTTGTTTGTTTGTTTGTTTCGAATAGGCTCCGAAACTACTGGACCGATTTGAAAAATTATTTTTCCATTAGAAGCCGAGATTGTCCCTGATGAACATAGGCTACTTTTTTTATTTTATTTTTAATTTTTTTTTTTGGTTTCATGTGTGTTTTAATGTTCCCGAAGCGAAGCGAGGGCGGGTCGCTAGTGAATAAATAAAAAGCGAGAATTTAGTTGCGGAACTTATATTACCTACTAGAGGTCACGCAGTAGTCGAAATTCGACTATATTTAATTGAAATTGTAAGCTTGTACTCTATTAAGATTCTATTTTCAAAGACTATTTCATAAATCACAAATTTCGCCAAGACTACACTATAGAAAAATGTTAATAAAGACAAACAGTATTTAATCTATTCTCAATTTGACCACAGACGTCAAGAACAAAGGTTTGACAATAAATAAATAGTATGCATGCGTGTGTGCTCCAAATACATGGTAGTGTGTGTAATGTTTTCTTTATTGATTTAATGTATCTTTTATGTATTATTTAAAAAAAATATTAACATTGTGCACTTCTTCTCTATATTCTCTACTAATATATAATATAATAATATTATAAAGAGGAAAGATTTGTTTGTTTGTTTGTTTCGAATAGGCTCCGAAACTACTGGACCGATTTGAAAAATTATTTTTCCATTAGAAGCCGACATTGTCCCAGATGAACATAGGCTACTTTTAAAAAAAAAAAAAAATATTTTATTTTTTTGGTTTCATGTGTGTTTTAATGTTTCCGAAGCGAAGCGAGGGCGGGTCGCTAGTAATAATATTCTAAAGAGGAAAGATTTGTTTTTTTGTTTCGAATAGGCTCCGAAACTACTGGACCGATTTGAAAAATTCTTTTTCCATTAGAAGCCGACATTGTCCCTGAGGAACATAGGCTACTTTTTTAATTTTTTTTTGGAGTTTATTGGAGTTTACTCCTTTAGAATCGATTTACATATATAGGCCCGGGGTATGAAAATTATGGGGACCAAAATCGTACTAGCATGTCACACGAAATGCGTTATGCGCCTAGCATGTCACACGAAATGCTTTATGCGCCTGATTGGCTCCTGATTGCGTGATGCGTGCGCGCGCCAATCAGGAGCCAACGCGCGGCCGCGTTATCGCAGGTGACGCCGGGCTGCTGCGCCGGCAGTCCGCCACAAAGCCTCGTACTGATCGCGCGTTTCTCTCATTATTGTATTTTCATATATTTGTTAGTCGTTTGTTTTGTGTCTCGTTAATTTGTTAATAATCTGTTGTGTATCGTGTTGTCGTAATATAGAACTATTTCTCGTATTGTTTCGTTTAATTTTTTATATCCAGTAAACCCCAGTCGTGCGTCGGAGCGGACACACACACTTTTTTTTTAATTATTTTTTTTTTGTTTCATGTGTGTTTTAATGTTTCCGAAGCGAAGCGAGGGCGGGTCGCTAGTTCTCTATAAGTGTGGAAAATTTCATACCCCTCCGTCCGCGCAATTTTCGTAAAAAGGGATACAAAGTTTTTCCTTCACGTATTAATATATATAGATACATACACAAATATAACTTTATATATTATGTATATGGACTGCACGAAACGTGAATTTCAATCACGTGAGCTACATATATATTAATAAATTCATTGATACTGTCATCCAAATTCAAGGTAATTTATTTATTTATTTCAATAGTTATTATCATCGAGGATACGAATAGAAACTTCCTATTGACCTCTAAATATGTATTTTACTTAATCTAGCCATTTTATTTATAAAAAATACATTTACCGGATTTTTTTGGCTTGCATCTTAAATGTACACATGTAAATAATAATAATAATAATATAGTTAATATAATTATACAGTGTTTTTAAAAATTGTATTTTTAATATCTTTTTTAAAAAATATTATGTAATTAATAAGATTTTAAATAAATATAAATGAATGTATAATAATAATACATTTTTATTTCAGAATTAAATTCCATATGAAGTGTTAGTTCTTAAAAAATGCAGTTCATTTTATTTATTTTACATTGACCATGGTTGGTCTTGAGCCAACATGGACTTCATTCCAGTGCCTCAGTATAGGGCAGCAATAGCGACTCCCTATCGCGGTCAGGAGGCTGTTAAAGTCGGCAGCTACTGGATTGTGCTGAAGCGTTTCGGACTATAACGCAGCAGCATGCTATATCAACTACAACGTCAATAGAATACGTAAAGTAAGACGAAATTTACCGGAAATATGTCTATGCGCTAAGTAAAACCACATATTTCGTAAATATAAAAAATCGATCAATTCGTAACACTTAAACGACTGTATTGTATAAAATATAATACCACTAACTTGTCTATTTATGCCTGTGCCTATTGCCTAAGAGACTATTCCAGCTCCGCCCGGGATACGCTTCGGGTGGTTGAGCTCACGGGCTCAAGCTGAGAGAATTTGCCAACACTAGCCCTAGCAATAGCAGTGCTTTGCTGAACCTACCCGCGGATCTAAATTGCGACTCACTAAGAATATCCGCCGAGAAACTCTGTGGGCTGTGTCTATGGGTAATGCCGTTTTACTATACTAATGAGGCTTAGAACTCATGTCTCAATTTGAACATAATTTGGGATGTTCATCTTTAAGAGCTTCACTAATCACTTAACACCATATGGGCAGGAAGTTCGAAAGCCTGTTTGACCAAAAAAAATATGTAGTGGCGAAATACTTATGATAAAAATCTAGTCATACATTGAGAATGAATCAGTCGTGTCGGGCAAGTAATCGGCCGTTTCCTCAGGATATTAGCTTCTGAACCTGAGACCGGTAGTTGCGCAATCACCGGTCTAGCTTCAACTTTGGCATTTGGATGTATGAGCTTTAAGATATCGTGCAAACGCTATTAGCTACTGCGTATGTAAGTTTTAAAATAGTAATTGGCAAATCGAATTTTATCCTGCTATTCGTAATCAAGGCAACCCATTGCCGTGAGATACAAAAAAAATAAAACAGTTTATAGGAACGAATAACAAAATAAAAATCATGGTATGTAGGAGGAACATAGATTGATGAAGCCTAAATAACGTAGGTACTAGTTTTTATTTATTGCCCTTGTAGGCAGACGAACATACGGTTCACATGATGGTAAGTGGATACCATCGCCCATGGACTTCAGCAATGCCAGGGGCAGAGCCAAGCTGCTGCTTACCGAACAAATTAAAAAACATTAACACACAATTGAGACCGTCAGCGCAAAAGTGGCCTAACCCATAATTTTTCATATTCGCGCTTATATATTGCTATTTATTTAAAACATATTACTGTTTTATGCAAAACCGGCCTATCCCTAGTCTCACCCATAGATAACAGATGGATTTGCATTATTTTTGCGCGTATTGTTTTTGTCTACGAAGCAGTGTAAAAGTAAATTCTAACCTCATTATCTTCACACTAACTATAATAAGCTTAGGACACTTTTGCGCTGACTGCCTAAATTGATTAATGGTATTTTCTAATACACACTTTTTGAATATTGTCGTGATGTAATTTACAAAAAGCCGTCAATCATTATGTATTCTCTACTTGCCTATCGGCCTTAAGAGGATATATTGCCTTCACCGTGATAGGTAAGTGAGCTCACGGGGCTCAGCTTGAAAGAGTTTGCTAACACTAGCCCTAGCAAGAGCAGTGTTTCTCTGAATCTACCACCGGATCGGAATACCTACTGAAGGGGAACTTAGTGGTTTGTATCTATAGTTTTAGTTGCACGTCGAACTCTTTGTTCTGAAATTCGGCGAGAACGGTGACCGGTGCTTGGAGTGCCAAAAAACGCCGAGAGTGGTTGTGGAGGATCCAAAATGCCACGCCGATGGCGGCTATTCATTGTCCGTCGCCATGAAACACCAGATCGAAATCTTGTGACTGATTCAAGAAAACTGTCACGGTACGTTTGTGTGGCAAAACACGTTATATAGTTAACTAGCTGTGCCCGTCCACTTCGCTGGGCATTTAAAATTAACATTTATTTCTCACCCCTACAAAGATTCTCATCATTAACGCCCCCGCAACTGGTGTAGGGAGTCCAACACTCATAAAATATTAGCCTATCCATTAAGTACATGTATTTTCTACATGGATACCAAGTTTCAAGTCAATCGGATGCATGGTTCAGTAGTTATAACGGCACATCCGTACAAAACCACTGTAGATTTATATATTAGTATAGGTGATTGTAAATTAGACGTCATTACGTGGGGGCGGCATGATTACTCCTCCCAGGCTGTTCGTTCCATATACATTTCATATAAGAGCCCTACTAACATTACTTGTTTAACTGTTCACATTGACCCGAAAAATCTGTAAACTACCGTGGGAACTAACCACATCATCTCAAACTTATGAACCGATTTCAAAAAGGTTAGTTAGTAGTACACAGTTCATTTCACTTGCGTGCTCTTATTGTCAAGCAAAGTGATATCACAGTGTAATTGTTTGAATTTCAGTCGTTAAATAATTATTTTTAGTTAGTTTAAGATAATACCATGCTTTTTTTTCTCTTTCCTTCACAGGGGTTGCTTATGCATGACCCCTGGAAATTGATATTCAAGGAAAAGGAACATTGCCTATCTTCAAGAATTCTGTTCTTGACTCTTTTGATGAAGATCCAAGGGAATGTTATATATTGTGACCTAACCATGGTTTCGAGTTACCGCTTCATTTAAGATAATAGAAATTGAGATTATAGAGCTCAAATTTAACGGTAGGCAGCGGCTTGGCTCTGCCCGTAGCATTGCTGAAGTCTATGGGCGACGGTAACCACTCACCATCGGGTGGGCCGTGTGCTCGTCTGCATACAAGGGCAATAAAAAAAAATCGCTTTTGTAGGCGTTTCCTAATCCTAATCACGAGAACAACCTGAAAGAAACTTATCATCATAATACCGCAAATTTGTGTGATCGAGTTACGATTCCGTAACGAACCTGAGTCGCCGCAATTCTTTTACTCTGTAACAACACCATAAGCGAGCGCGTGAGAAACACGCCCGAAACGCGAATCAAGGTCTCGAGATTTGTCCCGAGATTAAAACGTTAGTACGACTACAAAATATCTTACGGTGTCTATCCGACGTGTATCCGTCATTGTGGGGGCCTCTATTGTGTTTTCGTTCACATCAAATATAAGGGCTGTTGTGTTTTGCGAGATATCAATTGTTTGTATGTGAAACCGGCGTCGGGAAAACGAGAACGCCACTGCAATCGTTCTTTGTTCTTGTTACATTTATTATATGAGCAATTAAGCCTTACTGGACAACAATGTTTTAGGATAAATAAACAAATGAGAACAAATCACGGTCGTCCGGCCCCAAATTAGGATTCTCTGTCTTATGGATACCAGAGACTGATATACATACTTAAATACGTTTACAATATAAAAATATATAGATAATAAACACCCAGTTAAAGAGAGCAAACAAACTTGTTCATCACACGAATGTTTGGCCGATGCGGGAATCCAACCCACCGACCTCAACGCAACAGTAAGGAGCGCTACTGCTCCACTGAGTCAGTCAAAACATAATCGGACCAATTCCATTTTACTTATACTAAGTTGTGAACCAAGAGGCAGGTAAGCTTCTGGTCTTCTGAAGCGCATCGTACTATTTTTTATGAAATATTAAATACATACTACTCGACAAAGCAAATCAGCTAATCCTTACGAGATTACACGCCCTAAATTCGTCAACAGCAAAACAATGAAATCACGATTTGAAATAAAAAATTAAAATAAATAAAATACTTAAAAAAAAAAAAAAAAACTATTTCTCTTGAGATTTTTTTATTTAAAAAACGAATTAAAGATTCGCACACCAAAGTAATTCGTAGAGGAATATTAAAAACAACGTACCTATGTGTTAACGTGGACAGTCTTAACGCTGAAACCAATCTATTTCAGATACCCTTATGATGGACAGGAATGTATGTAGAAGAAAATAAATAAATGAAAATCACATGTAGAAGTTTCAAAGTGCTCAATTACCGTATAACAGTCAGAAAAACAAAGACGTTGAGAAGCTTTTTGGGGAGACAAATGCAGTTCGAATGGCGCAGGATCGGACTGTGAAGCGGATGTACCGGACGGACGCCACCCCGTAGAGAGGCCCAAGTACCGCTGGTCTGACGCTGTGGAAGGCAATCTACGAGAGCTCCAAGTGCCGAACTGGCAAGGTGTTACGCAGCGCCGCGCCGGGATGGATGGCCGTTTATTGTCGGAGGCCAAGACCCATTTCGGGGCCATAGTAGTGATTTTCTTATTCGACTGCGACGGGGCAACGCAAAGTCTCAGTCACCAGAAACATATCTTGTCGAGTCCCCGGATTCACTCTAGGTGCTTTTAAGGCCTCCAAGCACCCATCACCATCGATTACGAGGAAGAGTTCGACGAACGACCAATAGACACAGCCCACTGAGTTTCTTGCCGGATCTTCTCAGTGGGTCGCGATTCCGATCCGGTGGTAGATTCTGCGAAGCACTGCTTTGCTAGGGCTAATCCTAGCAAATTCTCTCAAGCTGAGCCCGTGAACTCACCTACCCGTAAGGGCGGAGCTGGAATATCCTCATAGGCTAACAGCGAATAGGTATTATAAAAAAATGGGGTCATAGTACCAGCGCATTAGTACTAATAAGTTTCTTTGGGAAGATGTTTGGTTTTCGGGTGCCAGGGTATGATCTTTGTTACATCGCGACGTTATTCGGATTCCGAACAAAATCCAGGCTCATTGTTGCCGAATGTGAAACGCTGTATAAAAAAAAGAAGGAGGCTATAAGGCAAATTTAAAATTTCAAGCCTCGAGGCAAACAATACAGGTGCTACGGCATTCGGGATGCGCCCCGGCACAATGGCCTGTCGCGTGACTCACGTACAATGTCAAGGTGAGCTGTCATCTGTCGACTGACAGCTGTTATTGTGTAACATTCTCTGACAGGTGTCACGGAAACGCGCTGAATTAAACCAGTAGCTACGTATATAATGAAACTCCATACCGTCGCTGTCACACAAAAATCTGCTATGTGTAAAAACTCTATTTTGAATTAACGAGTAAAAACATTATAGTATAAAATTTTAAATGAAGGTGACTTTTTAAGACCTATATCAAATGAAAGCTATAGATAAATATTAAAGCTATAGACACATAACAGTTTTTTTACACGGTAGATAGGGCTGTGAACTATACGAAAAGGTCAAAAAGTAAAAATCTCGAAAAGTACACATAGCAGATTTCGGTTTGACAAAGACGATACACAATTATTGTTACGTTCAATGTATTTTAATATCGAAACGTTTCCTCTTAGTAATATCGTATCTTTGACATTTTTATATCTGCTATGTCCCTGGCTTCAAGAAATTAAGGCTATAATAATTGTCATCGACTTTAAATAGAAATTATCGAATGCTTTAAATACATTTGAACTATTTTCGTGGTATCTAACCTTTTCATTGTTACGATGAGTGAAAATAATATTCAGTATTAAATTTAGACTGAATGAAACTAAAGTTAATTTGAAATAATTAATCTATGTTTTTTTTTACTAGCGGTAGAGTGTCTTGTGAGCTCGCATGGAAAAGTACCCCCACCCCGCCTTAATATGCTGCAAAGCAGTAATGCATTTTCGGTTTGAAGGGTGGGGCAGCCGTTGTACTATAGAACAGATATTTAGAACTCATATCTCAATTTGGGAGGTGGCATTAACGTTGTCGATGGTTGTGAACTTGGTAAACGTTTACCGTCGACTGGGCCAGATCTCGATCACCCATTAACCGTTAATCACCGGTTAACGCAATAAAAAAGTCTATTCTTTTAATCTCCGGTTTCTGAAGTTAATATGCACGTTGAAATATTAAACCGTAAATATTGCGTGGTTTGCGCTAAATCGAATGATCTCGAAATTGAAAACAAATTCGAATCGGTGCGTGTAAAACCAGTTATTTCTGAACCAGTGACCGAAATGCTGCAGTCGATGCGTCAAATCAATTAACTCTCTCTCTCTGTCAGTGCCCTTTTGAAAGCGTAGAATCTTTATAAAAACTAAGATTGCTTCCGCATTGTTCAAGTGATGACTTTTAAACGTCTTTTGATAATTCTCATTCAATAAAACATCACCAGAACAAACTTATTTGTAAGCTTTTACTAAATATTAGCTATTGCTCAAACCGTAATCTACTTAATGTAAAAATGCGTAAAGCTCCGTGCTTGCATCCTATAACTTGACGATGCTGA
The DNA here is from genome assembly GCF_030267445.1 of Bombyx mandarina. Taxonomy (NCBI): domain Eukaryota; kingdom Metazoa; phylum Arthropoda; class Insecta; order Lepidoptera; family Bombycidae; genus Bombyx; species Bombyx mandarina. The sequence continues at coordinate 13,185,342 of NC_143234.1, read as the reverse complement.
GGTGCTAAATGCCATAATGACGTATAAAAGTATTTTAAAATTTTCTTTTTTCTGTAGACAAAATCTTAATGTTTATGTTCTATGGCGCGTTCCGTCTCATCTTCACCATAGTTGATCAATATATTTTACCCTCAAACTCTATGATGTTAATAAAAACTTCGTTAAAACAACACAATATGTACCTATCTAAGTACATTTGCATCCCAAAAACTGTTTTTTTTTGTAGGTTTTTTTTTAGTACATACATTCGTTTCTATTTTTATATGTAGCGTTCTATATAAAATCGGAATTACGCAAGCCATTAACCGAGTCAAGTTGTTTAGAATAAATCTAAACATTATAGAACAAATAAACACAAAACGTTTTAGTCGAAATGATAAACAAACAAAAACTAATCCACAAAAACGAATCAATGATCCAGCGCGATAAACAGAAATGAGAATTAAAAGTTTTTGATTCGAACTTGACCCAGTTCGTCCGCTTTGGGCGTTGCCCGTTTTTACACTTTTACCGCGACCTTGCCGCCGCCGGAATAAATGTCGATCGTATTTCTCACGGTGAACATGTGCTAAATGAACTGAGGAAGGCCGCCTCCGTGATTTGTGTTATTGCTTTATTTAACTATTAAATAATTTAGGCCACAGAATCTTACATGAGAGATTGGAGGGTGACAAATATGTTATGCATTACGAGTGATCAACCCGCTGAGTTTCTCGCCGGATCTTCTCAATGGGTCGCGATTGCTGTCCAGTGGTAGATTCTGCGAAGCGCTGCTCTTGCTACGACTAGTGTTAGCAAGTGCTTTCAAACAACAAAACAAACAAAATCTAAGATTGATTATCTGTGTTTTATTCTCCGTTAACTACAGTACCAGTACCACAACTTAACGCACCAGTGTTGAACCTACGACCTCCTGACAGGCCGTATAACACTCCTCAGCTATAGGCCTCATATTATTCACGAATTAAGCTTATCATTTATACTTTAGAATCACATAATTAATTTATTCTCAATTTGATCACAGACGTCAAGAACAAAAGTTTGACATTAAATAAATAGTATGCATGCGTGTGTGCGTCAAATACATGATAGTGTGTGTAATGTTTTTTTTATTGATTTAATGTATTTTTTAGGCATCATTTAAAAAAAATATTAACATTCTGCACTCCTTCTCTATATTCTCTATAAGTGTGGGAAATTTTATACTCTTCCGTCCGCGCAATTTTCGTAAAAAGGGATACAAAGTTTTTCCTTCGCGTATTAATATATAGATATTAAGAGTTTAATATCTGCACGTGTATTAATATTAAATGTCGATTTTTTTTGTTTGTGTGTGCGACCTCGAAAACGATCTGATTTGGGTGTAAGTTATCGTATTACCATATTAGTTTCATCAACTTCCAATCTTCTTGTCTTGTTCAATGTCAAGGAGCAATTTATAGACGATTAATTAAATTAAATGTCAATGTCCCATAATAAATATTGTGATGCGTCCGTTACGATTTAAATATGTTGATTTGAGTATTAATTGATCCATTATAATAATAAAGACTCAAACGGCTTAGTGCTTATTTCTAATCTGTTTGTCGTCCGATTTTCTGTTTTTGTTTAGCCTAGTTTTAAAAATCTATATATGAGTCGACTATTATCAAAGCCGGCAATGTGACTTTTGGACAATTATTGGTAAATCAGAAAAACGAATTATTGACTTTGTATTCCATTGGCAGTCACAAAACTCTTCTGAACGACATCTTAGATAAATAACAGGTTAAGTATTAACCTTTATTTAATGCAGGTTTTGAACCGTATTCTTTGAAGGAGACGATTATAATCAAATCAATCTGTATTGACATATCAATAACATTTTTTTGTCCAAATGCACAGATTGCCACCTTTGATAATAGACGACTCATATATAAATGAATTGCTGTTCGTTATTCTCGCTAAAACTCGAGAACGGCTGGACCAATTTGGCTAATTTTGGTCTTAAATTATTTGTGGAAGTCCAGAGCCGGTTCAAAAGGTAGATCAATAGGAAAATGCTCGGAATTAAATAAAAATAACAATTTTGTTTTTCCTTTGATGTGTCCCCCGTCGGACGGATTCCTTTTTGTTCGTTTTAAGTTTATTTTATACAAAAGGTCTTTTCTTTATCGATGGAGGCACTACGAAGTCTGGCGGGTCAGCTAGTTTTAAAATTAAATAAATAAAATGGTTTGAGAACAGTTTTTTTTTGTCACTTTTGTAAGTTTTTTTACTGGTTATAGGACGTCTTGTTTGTCCGCACGGATAATTACCACCGCCCTGCCTATTACTGCCGTGAAGCAGTCATGCGCTTGCTGAGCTTCTAGTCTTTAACGTGAGAACCGCACGTGACACAGCTTAGCCAAAAGTGTATCAAAACTTCTCGCCCTCAACTTTGTACAGAGCATTTCGATCATGCAACAATGTGTACTGGTGGTAGGACCTCTTGTGAGTCCGCACGGGTAGGTACAACCGCCCTACCTATTTCTGCCGTGAAGCAGTTATGCGTTTGGTTTGAAGGTTGGGTGGCGCATTTACGATGTAGATGTCAATGGGCTTCAGTAACCATTTAACACCAGGTGGGCTGTGAGCTCGTCCACCCATCTAAGCAATAAAAAAAATTTAAAAAAAGGGTTGGTTTCATTTGGTACACCGGGATTAAGAGAGAGTGCAATTAGTTTATTGTTATAATTAGAAAATTCTTCATTATTGTGGTATTTTATTTTTGTTGCTTAGTTGAGTGGACGAGCTCACAGTCCACCTAGTGTTAAATGATCACCTGAAGTCATAGATATCAACAACGTAAATGCTGCAACCCGCCTTGTGACATTTGGTCTAAGTCTGTTTTTACAGTACATCGCCTGCTCTAGCCTTCAAACAGAAACGCATCACTGCTTCACGGCAGAAATAGGCATGGTGGTGTATTTCCTCTAGTCTTTGTAGGCAGCGGCTTGGTTCTGCCCCTGGCATTACTGAAGTCCATGGGCGACGGTAACCACTCACCATCAGGTGGGCCGTGTGCTCGTCTGCCTACAAGGGCAATAAAAAAAAAAAGTCTGCCAATTTCGGTCCCAGAAAAATCTTGCGTTCTGATTTGCGATTAAAACTACAACCTTATGTATGAATTGGCATGGCGGCATCCGTGTTATATTGTCCGTGGGCTCCATTCAATAATTCGACAGCCGGCGGACGTGAGTGACTCGAGATACTATCGATAACAATAAAAAACGTTATAATTTCTCAGCTCACCGCTCATAATGATCACTGCCGATTGCCGCGGACAATTTAGCCGCGAAAGCGAGAAAGTAGATCTAGGTTTTCACGAATTACCTTACTTACAAAACCTAAACTAGGTCTCGTGCAACTTTTACAAAATACGTGACGTATCAAATGTAAAACAAAACAATACCACACTGCTATTATAACTAATTAGGAAGACGTCATTTTGAATATCGTAATGAACAAAATCATTGTTGAAAAAAAAACATAATAGTTCGTCAAATGATATCATAAATTTTCGCAAATACTAAACGTTTTATCAGACGCCACTACTGCCAGTTTAATCTCAACGAATTAAATAAATCTATACAATCATAATCTTCGCGTTCCCGCCAAAACACTTACACAGTCACAGATTATATACACCCAGCCTTCGGTGAACAAAAGGCGACTACATATATGTACCAAGAGAGTTTTAATAAAAAAAGCTGTACTAAATTATATTATTATTCTTGATCGACATTACAAAACTAATGCAGAACATATGACAAAATACATTAAAATTATTCACCGAAACTAGGAAACAATGTTACATTGGAAAAACAGAAGGTACAAGCCGGATATGATTCGTTTTATTGGTGATTATTAAACATTCAACAAATAATGTATTTACATACCGACCTACCATCTTTTTGGTTACCTACTGGTTTTTTCTAGATTGGGTAAGCAGAAAACGAGTTAATGACGTTGCAGGTTTCATTAACATTGTCTATGGCATAAAAATTTAAGCGGAAACGTGAGTGATTCTCTAGATTCAAACTTTTCATAATGGCGGCTCATAAATCATTTATTATGCCTAATATAATATATTATAATTGTTAATTTTAATATCAGATAATATTTTTGGAGGAGAACTATAAAAAGTGCAACATTGGAATAGTTTTATTTTATGCGCCACGATCCCAATTCTAAATTTCATACTAAGTATATGGTACTATACGGAAAGGTATATTATTATTATTTATATGTGCCATATTTTATAATTATATTTAGTATAAAAAATATTTATATAGCGTAACTATATTTATTCACATAAATTGATGAGTTTATTATTATAATGTGTAATTCAATTATTTTGTTTTTAGTTAATATTGCATTAATTAATTTTGTTGTCTCATATTTTTAATCTAAAGTGTTAATTTAAGCTAATGTATTTATTTATGGTAAAACCAACTATTAATGTATGTATTTAAGTAATAGTAACAGAGACACCCTGCTTACTTCTGCCGTGAAGCAGTAATGCGTTTCGGTTTGAAGGGTGGGGTAGCCGTTGTAACTATACTGAGACTTTAGAACTTGTATCTCAAGGTGGGTGGCGCGTCTACGTTGTAGATGTCTATGGGCTCCAGTAACCACTTAACATCAGGTGGGCTGTGAGCTCGTCCACCCATCTAAGCAATAAAAAAAAAAAAAAAAAAAAAGACAGTAAGAATTGGAATCTGCTCTCCTTTAAAACTACAAGACAATCTTGACCGCCCTGTCAATAGTGTAACAACTAAAACAGAGACTCACAAAGGAATTAAATCAAATCAAATCAAAAATCCTCCGTCCTGAGAAGAATTAAATATTAGATTTTTTTTAAATATTAATTTTTACAATGAGTATTATAACGTAACAATTATTGCAATATTGAAATGCCCGGAGCGAGCAACTCATTCCCACTTTGTGCAATCTTCTAGATAATCATTGACTTTATAGTAAGCTTTATTACACAGATGTTCTTTAATAGTTTTCTTAAACCTATGTATATGTAGGTTCTGAACATCTTGTGGGATTTTGTTGTACAGGCGCACAGACAAACACCCCAATGAATTTCGTATCTTATGTAACCTACTCATCGGCACAACAAGCCTGTGTTTGTTCCTAGTATTTCTATTATGTATGTCCGACTTTTTAGGAAACTCCTAAATATGTTAACGAACATACATCAAATGTTCAAAAATGTACTGGGATGGCATAGTGAGAGCTTGGATTCCCTTGAGTGCATAATATAGATAGCACGTATAGCTCTTTTTTGCAGAATAAATATCATTTCTAATTTCCTCACCGGATTCAAATTTGCGTTAAAACATCATTGAAAACTTAATTCGTAGCATAAACTCTGTTCAGACTCACATTCGCTATTGGCTTCCTACAAACTGTCAAACTGTTGTAAATAAGTAGGTAAAAAATTACAAAATTGTATGTACCAATCTAAAATGAAACTTTCGAGAGAGCTGGAGCCTGTACTAACTCTAAGACTTGTTAGGACTCCAGGTTTCCTCCTTCTTAAGAGACCGCTTACTTTATGAGCAGACATCATGTTAAAAGACCTTAATGGGTTATGTGCTTTTAAGTAAATTCAGGTACATAATGGTGTGAGTTAGTATGTCTGCGAGTGGGTGTTACATGCTTTTTTTCCACACCTAATGGCTGTTAGCTTAAGGGGCATTTCGAACTACACGCAAACTGGTAGATTAGGTCACGGTGCTAAGCACGGTTCACATCACAGTGACAGGTCTTCTGTTCGGACCTAGTCTAAATCATAAAGCCTTATTGACATTAGGTCTTTGTTATAGATTATATGGTTTTTTTTATTGCTTATATGGGTGGACGAGCTCACAGCCCACCTTGTGTTAAGTGGTTACTGGAGCCCACAGACATCTACAACGTAAATGCGCCACCCACCTCGAGATGTAAGTTATAAGGTCTCAAGTATAGTTACAACGGCTGCCCCACCCTTCAAACCGAAACGCATTACTGCTTCACGGCTGAAATAGGCAGGGTGGCGGTACCTACCCGTGCGGACTCACAAGAGGTCCTACCAGCAGTAATAATGGCATAATAGTGTTATAATATGTTGAACAGTTCTAAAATATTGTCCCTCATTGGCAATACTACAATAAATCGATTTTATTTAATACTCTTCGAACATAATTCCTATTGAATGTCCAAGAATAATCACATGTTTTCTTTAGCAAAAAAAAATAATATCCAGAATTAATTCTTCGTAAACAAAATGCCATGTGCCGATTCATTTAGTACGCAAACAGAGTACATTGAACTCGCAAAGCTGTCAGCCACGTGTCAAATGTTTGTTCCAACAATATCAAACGTGTCGCAGGAGGTCGAGTTCAAATGTGAATCACAAAGCAAACAGATATCTTAAAACGGACGTGTGATGATTGATTGGCGATAATGAACACGTTTGAGTAACGACAAAACAAACAAACTAGTTGTTTTGATGGTTCCGTCGCGATTTTTTCCCCTACCTCGTAATCATTGGTAGCATAAGGGGCTATTCCAACTTCACGCGGACCGGTAGGTGAGCTCACGGGCTCAACCTGAGGGAATTGCTAACACTAGCCCTTCAAGCCCTAGCAAGAACAGTGCTTCGCTGAGTCTAATACCGGATCGAAATCGTGACCCATTGAAATGATCCGGCAAGAAACTCAGTGGTTGTATCTATGGAATAGTTCTCACGTCGAACTATTCGTCGCAGTCGACGAGTTCGACGAGAACAATGACCAGTGCTTAAAGAGCCTATAGAGGGTTATCGTGCCGCGCTGCTTTTTCAAAGTAGCGCTCTGACGCTTCTTTAAGATACTTACGTATCGGTTCTAGATTTAATTCGACGTGAAAATCTATATTCCCGGTGATCCGACGGCTATCCTACAGAAACACGATTGGATGACCTGTAGAGAGTTAATGTATGTACGGGCCGCGTGAGCGAACACTACCCTAAGTTTTGTAGTGTCACCTTGTTAAGAAAGGACAATTTTGTGGCGATAATGAATAAACATGACATACGTAGTCCTGGATCCTCAATACGACATTCGCCTGCATAGAGCACAAGTATATTCGAAATATTAGATAGGGCACAGGTGTGTATATGGTTTAGAAAAAATATATATATTATATATCTCTGATAAAAGATTTTGTCATCATTATTTTTGATGACTTTTAGGACAGGATAAAAGACGAACAGCCTATGGCCGTAAATAAATGTAATAAAAAATACTGTCACAGATTTGTGTATTTTGTCGGCAGACTTGTCGCTTTGAAGACAGTGAAAAGTATAAAGTTCTGTGCTATAAAATCAGAATCAGTTTTAGAGGCGCAGTTCTCCGTTCAGGCGAACACTTAATATTATCTCGACGCAATAAAATAAAGTCATTTTAAAGCATTAATGTGTCTTAAAGTGTGTAGTTCTATTAACTTAATTGAACGATTAATTAAATAATAGTTAATACATCAGACTTTCACTTCGAAGTACGAAAATGGCGTTAACCAAAAATCGATTTCAATCGAATTGAACAAATAAAATTAGCACTTCGTTTTGATCACAAGTATTAAATTGACTAAGAGCGACACGAAATACAACGTTACGCGGTGAGAGAATAAAGTGCAAATTCATTTATTTTAAACTTTCATTTAAGCTCTTTCAATTCTGATGGAAATATTTAGAGCGATGGTGCTCAAACTTTACGTTTCAATTTAATATTTCACATTAGTACGATTTCCTTAAGGATAAAATAAACTGACTAACTTTTTCTTGAATTTTACATTCATTAATGCATAATGACAAAATTTATCTGGATGCCTACTAGTGAAGAACTAACGCATCTGTTGGAAGCCATTTGTTATTCCTGTTGTAAACAAATCTCTATTACGCTAGTAGCAAGATCAAGGGACACTTAATACTTTATTAATTTGACCGGCATTTTTGAATTTAATGAGAAGATAACGGTAGGTGACGTAGTATAAATGGCGTGTCCGCAAATCGGAAGCCGGAGAAAGCCGATAAGAAGCTTGTCTAAAAAAATGACAAATGATATGTGTACATGGAAGAAAAAAAAATTTATTTATTTCTTAGATGGTTGGACGAGTAGAGTTAAGTGGTTACTGGATCTCATAGACATCTATAACGTAAAGTCGCCACCCATCTTGAGATATAAGTTATAAAGTCTTAGTATGATTACAACGGCTGCCCGACCCTTCAAACCGAAACGCATTGTGTTAGTATCTGCTATACGATTTTTCTGAAGGTAATAATGAAGGCAAAATAATTGAACTCACGGAAGTTTCCGCCAAAATAATAGGGGCCAGATACGACGCCGAATTATACGACTTAATCTTATTCTATCTATAAACTGGCTGTCTGTAAAGTCGGTTTACGGACGATAGTTTTATGTGATAAGGTCTGCAGCAGAACTATTCCACCTGTTAGCTCTGACGTCAAGCGATAAGAGATAAATGTGTCACAAATCAACGCTGCAAAAACGGGATTGAATGATTTGGAAGGATTTTAAGTGAGTGCGGGCCGCGTGCGCGAACACTACACTTGCATAGGTCATGACGGGGCGTATGCAAGTTTTGTAGAGTGTCACCTTATTTCTAAGGGACATTTTACTTCTTCTGCATATCATCGGGTAGAGACGTCCTAGAATGAAGGCGGCACGGTCGCGTACCGTCTTGATGTGAGGGCGGAATGTCATCCTACTGTCGAGGGTGACGCCTAAATATTTGACCTTCGGGGCCCACGGTATGGGCTGGTCGAACATCGTGATTGAGCGAATGGCGGAGGCGGAGGTGTTGACGCGCCTAGTCGGGAGAGGGATGCTCAGCGTGGTGTTCGGAGGGCGACCCCTTTTGAAGAGCACCGCTGTGCTTTTCGTGGGGTTGATGTCGATGCGCCACTTCCGGAACCACTGTCCCATGGTGGTAGATGCGGTCTGAAGTCGTCGATGAAGCAACGCCTTCTTCCTACACGAGTAGTAGATGGCGGTGTCATCGGCGAAGAGCGCCAGATGGGTCTCCGGAGACCGGGGTATATCATTGATATACAAACTAAATAGTAACGGGGAGAGGGCGGAGCCTTGCGGGACTCCGGCTGTGACGTGACGGGGGCGGGAACGCGTTCCCTCGACTCGATATCGGAACGAACGGTTCGACAAGTAGTCTCGTATGATGAGCACGAGTCTGTCTGGCACTCCCATGTTATACAGTTTGTATATCAAACCGTTGTGCCAGACTTTGTCGAACGCCTTCGCTATATCGAAGAAGAGGGCTCCTGTCGGGATGGGTTTCCGCCTATTCAGCCCTAGTAAGATGTGTGATGGACGCACGAGTGTCTGGCGCGGAATCCAAACTGCTCGTCTATGAGAATTTTGTTCGCGGATACGAAGTCCCAGAGGCGTTTACGAAGGAGCCGTTCGTATAGTTTGCCTATCGCCGGGAGGAGACTGATGGGGCGGTAACTCGCGGTTTCATTTTTCGAGATTCTGCGAAGCACTGCTACTGCTAGGGCCAGTGTTAGCAGCAACACTCCGGTTTGAGCCTCGTGAGCTCACCTACACGTTAGGGCGAAGCTGATATAGCCTCTCAAGGCTATCAGCATAGGTAGGGAAAAAAAAGAGCCGATTGTGCCTCTCTATCCCTTGTTCTGCGGCTCAAGCGGAACGTGACACTTTTTCATGCATGCAGCCGGTGTTCATTGATTTATAAGACGCTATCACGTCAAAAAATATGTTGGTTCGAATTTATCACGGAAACGTCTCACCAGAAAACGACAAAAATACAATATGTAGCTTCATCTTGTAGACGATTAATATTTACGATCCTTATGACGTTAGATAACGTTAGAAATCGCAAAAATTCAACACAGCTAAACATTATAACCGCCGCATCGTTCCACGCGTTATAAATTATAAATAATAAAAGCTAAACATAGTTCGTTGAAGGCAAAAATCTATTTGAATTGTGGCTTTACGATCACGAATAATGGATGCCGTGTAATTACTTCCTTGCAATCGTTTATTGTTGCACACAAACGCTACGCTACTGTGTCCGCATTTGAACACGACGCCATTTTGCATGACAAAAGCGCATAGCGCGCGATGACAGCCGGATAAACAGCTTAAATGAAAACATGATCCCTTATTTTTATTGTTCTAGGAATCTGTGTGTGGTGTCGTCCTGGAATAGTACCACTCGATCTCTTCCCGTGGATGTCTTAAAAAGTAACTGATCGATTGACAGGAACATAAGCATCAGTGTTATTTAGTAATAATAATCTATCATTTTTCCACTTTTAAAACAATACTATGATGTGTTTTTAAGTCAAAAGAACCATATAAGTACCTTAACAAGTGTCCGCTGAAAGAGAGCAAATTAAGATGGCGCCGATGTAGCAAGTGGAAAGATTTTAAAAACAACGCCATAAGCTATTGAGTAGGATATTCAATTAAGAAGAAAAGAAACTATGAGCTCCAGTAACCACTTAACGCCATGTGGGCCATCAGCTCGTCTAAGCCCCTAAGCAATAAAAAAAATAAACTTCCTACGTAAATATAATAGTAATAAAAATATATACCTAGTCAGGTCATAAATTCTGTCACATGTTTAATGTAAAATAATTGAAACAAGTTTATTCATTATGTAACCATTCATATACCAAAATGAACTTAACAAAACATAGATTCTTATGACACTAAAGTTTATTCAAAACGACCTCCGTCATTTTGAATACAGGCCTTCAATCTGCGCGGCGAGTCGTCTATCGCAGCACGAACGAGGTCCATGTCAATATCGGCGGCTGCCTTAATCAAGGATGTCTTGAGTGACTCCAAATTGGGATGAGGCTTTGAGCACGCCTTTTCCTCCAAGTGTTGCCATATCTTGTAATCTAACGGATTCAAATCTGGACTGGAGGAGGGCCAGTCTTCGTGCCGGATGAAGTCGATTTCACGCGCCGCCAGCCAGTCTTGTGTGCTCTTCGCTCTATGAGCTGGCGCCGAATCTTGTTGGAATACCCAGTGCCTGTTATTGGACATGGTATGAGAAACAGGTTCCACAAGGTTCGTCAGGACTGTATTTTGATACACAACTGCATTCGTTTTTACACCTTTCTCACAAAAATGTACCTCTGTTAAGCCCCAATAAGAAACTCCCAACCATACCATGAGCGAGGATGGAAAATGACCTCGTTGGACACGCGGAATACGGTTGCTCGCTTCTTCACTACTGTGTGCGTACACCTTATCATTTTGTTTGTTGTAGCTCTCTTCTACGGTAAAAATTTTTTCATCCGAAAAAAGAATTTCCCGATATTTTTTTCCCGCGTACCGCTTCAACAAAGCGCGGCATCTCTTCAGTCTCAGGTCCATTAGACGAGCATTCAAACGATGTTCTGTTTTTTTTCGATATGCCCGAAGCCCTAAGTCTTCATTTAATACCCTTTTCACCGTGGTTCTGCTTAACCCCATCTGAAGGACCAACAGTTTCTGCTTACGTTTGGGATTTCTTTGAATTCGCGCCTTCACAGCTTTTATCACTGCTGGAGTCCTAACAGACCGAGGGCGACCACTTCTTGACCTGTCATCTACACTAGAGTCTTCATTGTATCGTTTGATGGTACGATAAACGAATCTTTTGGTTATATTCAAAATTTTCAGTATGTTAAAAATTTGAATTGGCGCGTAACCGCAACGATGCAACGCAATAACTGCAACACGGTCTTCTTTAAGCGTCCACTCCATATTTAAAAATGAGTAAAATTCTAAAAGTATACATTTTTATTTTCATGAACAATTCGAAATTCGAATTCAATAAACTTTTTTGTGGCCAGAATTCTAAAAGAAAAGTTTTTACTGTGTGACAATACTTATGACCTGACTAGGTAGTTGAGATTTTAAATACTGCTATAATAAATACACGAGTCACTAAAAGTATTAAATTTTCAATACAGCCATAATACAGCACACTTTACTCTGTTTAAACTGCTGTATTCATATCATTTCCATTTCCTATACTAGCGCTATTGAGGTAGGTCTTCGCACAACAACTTGCTGTTTACAGGTGAACACTTTTTCAACCTGTCCCCTATACAAGATAGTGCTCCTTACTTTTACCCTCTTTTTTTTAAAAAGGGATTTTATGACCCGGTAACTAAGACCTTTCATGTGAGGTCATGTCTTATTTTAATTTATATTTTAATTTTTATGAAAAAAGAGAATATGGAGTGGAATGAAATGAAGATGATTGATTTGAGACATTAATCAACTGAGATTAAATTAAATGAGATGAGATGTTATGGGATGAAATATAATCTCAGTAAAATGCTGGACAATTACTGAGATTTTTTCAGTGGACTTTTTGGAGGATCCCGAGAAGTTACGACCAGCGGCTTTATTTGATTTTCCCACATTTGTGCACTTTCACAGATATTAAACAGTTAATAAACCACCTGAAGAAACACTAAATAGACAAAATAAAACAAATTAAACAACTTCACTCCTCGCGTTCCCGCCAAAAAACACTTTTACCCTGCATTTACAAGAAGCACAGATAATCGCAACTCTCTCATTGTGTATATTCAAAAGTATTTTTACTATCTGTTTTATAACAGTGGTTCGCGTGCACAAATCCAGAGGCTCACGATAATATCAAGTTATGGGACATTGCGTGCGCAACAGTCGGCCGGCATTTCCAAATGCCAGTTTAGTTACGGCTTTAACACTTAATCTTTTAGGTTATTGTGACATTTCCTTTAAATCAAACACAAAAACAAATGTCAATCTATGATGGTACTTGTGTAGACGGTTACCCATAGACACAGCCCACTGATTTTCTCGCCGGATCTTCTCAGTGGGTCGCGTTTCTGATACGGTGGTAGATTCTGCGAAGCACTGCTCTTGCTAGGGTCAGTGTTAGCAACACTCCAGTTTGAGCCCCGTGAGCTCACCTACACACGTTAGGGTGAAGCTGAAATAGCCTCTCAAGGCTATCAGCATAGGTAGAAAGAAGAAAAAAATAGACGGTTCTAGGTCATGAACTTAAGGGAAGGAATTGTATTTTTTTTTATTATTTTTTTATTGATTAGATCGGTGGACGAGCTCACAGCCCACCTGGTGTTAAGTGGTTACTGGAGCCCATAGATATCCACAACGTAAATGCGCCACCCACCTTGAGATATAAGTTCTAAGGTCTCACTATAGTACCATGTACCAGCATTTCAGCCCCAAACGTATAGGTATAGTACGTAATTAGATCCTCATCAATATATAAATAATATATCAATGGCTTTTACACCACATTCATTTTTAATTGGCTTCGGTAACCGTTTAACATTACTCGGCATAATTAGAGCAACAGAAAAAGAACTAGGTTGCACGTCGAACTCTTTGCCGAGTTCGACGAGTACGGCTTCCGGGGTCTACTCCTACTGTTAGAGCGGAAAGGATCTAATGCAAGGGCTATCTGATGGATCAATAAGGATGTGTCTAGGGCGTCGACCGTGACTGGCTCTTAGTGATTAAAATTCGGGGAGTAGTCAGCAGCGGCAATTATCATGATGCATACATAGCCTTATCGAAGTAGCATTCCGACGCTGATTTCATGAGTTTTCGAATGTATTCGAGGCCCAGGTTTTTATTGCGTGTGCGTCCGGTCCCCATTCCGAAATCAAACCCCCAAACTGATGCGATAGCTGAGCATATTCCACATGTCTTCCAATTACTTTTTAAACTCATTTTATTTAAAATTTGCATACATCATACCGAATGTTTATTTCGCAACAAAAAATGTATCGTACGAGCTCGTTGCCCAAAACTCAATATAAATAAAAAAACACGCGACTTTTTATGGACTGCAATAAATTCCACACACCTTCACACATCGGAATTACAATATGAATTGTTAATTAATGAAAATCATTTACGTCGATCAAATGAATTGACCTTAAAAACTTGTTTATTTTAATTTACTTAGTGATTTAACGAGAATCGTATCAAGGTTTTCCTTTCGGGACTTAAAGAAGATACTTTGAATTGGCCAGCCCACTGAGTTTCTCGCCGGATCTTCTCAGTGGGTCGCGTTTCCGATCCGGTGGTAGATTCTGCGAAGCACTGCTCTTGAGCACCGTGAGCTCACCTACACGTCAAGGAGAAGAACTAGCCTTTCAAGGCTATCAGCATAGGTAGGAAAAAAAATAAAAAAATATGGAACTGTATGTACTAGACTTTTTTTTAATCTAACGCGGATAGGTTCCTCCGTCTCGCCTTATTCAGCCACGTAGAAATCATGTTCGGATCTCGGATCGACCTACGAATGAGACATGAAATTCATCCGGACATTTATTCAACCTACAAAACGATTTTGAAAAAATAATTTAAAATTAATATTAGTTGTTTTATTTTATTTGACTTAATCATTTAGTTCTCAATTCGTGGACATAATTTTATATTAATAGTGTTGGTTTTGTATGTTTCATCTAAAACTCGCAAATATTTACCTATTTCGTGTTGGAACATGTTTTTTTTTTCAAGTTCAACGACTCCTAACGGGCTTATTATTGCTTTTTATTAATTTTAAATGTCAACAGCATCCGGATGGTGCCAGAATGAATAACGTCTCAACAATTTAACGACCGTGGTTTATGTTTGTTTAAAAAAAAAACCCAAAAAACTTTATGAAGCTTTACGGGATTCGAAATTTAAAATGAAAATTTGTTTTGAAATAGCAACAAAATTAGTCGAATATGAATTCGAATTTCATTTAAGTATACATCAAATAAGTTTTATTTTAATTATAGTATATTCTAATATATAGGTGGTGTGGGCGTATGTATATGGATATTACAGGCGATCCCATTCCTGCCGCTAAGAAATTATTCGTTCCATTTTGAAGCCATCTATGGCCATCTAAAGTCGGTCTAAAGGCTGCATTCACATTGTGACGTGTAGAGGCTCCTGTGACCAATTAACACCAGTTCCGTCACCGGATAATGCAATCATAAAAAACTGCGAACGTGAATAGTTTACCATAATACATATTATGTACATGTTTATAAAAAGAAAAGTGAAATTAAATGAATTAGTTTATATAAAAGTTAATCAAAATTACATTGTGTTAAATTTCCGTTATTATATTGTCTAATACTTCAGACCTATGCAAACGAAAAAATCAACGAATAAAATTGAAACCAATTCATAATGAGGTTTTATTTAAACAAGTATTACACCCTATATTAATATATATATCCTCTGTACAACAAGTGACTCTCACTCGATATCTTCTTCAAATATTTTACCAATGAGGATGATAAAACAGTTAAAATTACGAAACATCTTGCATCAAGCCTTTCATATAATAATGATACGGAATAATACGAAACGATTCTCACGGCTGCTATAATGTGATTCATTTCGTAATACAATACCAAGTCGTTCTATTGATGCGAAAAAAATTAAGCTCCCTCCAAATAAAGGCATGAATCTAGTACATTATATACCATATGCAAAGAGTTCTCGTCATAGAATCAATGGAGAATAATGAGATGGGACTAAATCAAAAAAACTATGAACAGTAAAACCTTCGCATTACTAAACAAACTGTTGATGGATACGGTATATGACTGAGCAGAGTAATCAACATGGGTGTCTCCCTAACTGGCGTGCATCTTGAAATTTTAAGGTAACGTCTTAATTAAATCACAATAAAAGCTATAATATCCATAAAACCGAGACTGAATCGCGACAATCGTGGAACGATTATGGAAAATTGTTGTTTGGGCCATTCAAGCTGAACGAATATCGTGAGCAATTATTATTATTATTATAATTATTAAATCTTTATTTCAGTAAAGAAACCATACATTTGGTTAGGAAGACTTATAATCTATGTATCTATGTAACATGTTACTATTTGACTATTGATTCTTTCTCAAATGGCTGCTGCAAAGGCTATTAAATAGCAGTCCCTCGATCTTGCTCGATATGATGTTGATGCGAACGTTAAAAACTCGCACTAAGCACACAGAAGACTGACGTCACTATCATGCACTCGACGCAATAACGATGAAACATTCGATTCGTTTTCTTATCTCCGCAAATCGATTAAGTACATTATTATGTAAGTTAATGAAACGTCTTTATAAAACGCGTAGGTACGTACGCTTTGCTCCAGATAGTAAAGAAAAGGTAGGATTTTATTGAAAGCCATTTGACCGTGTCCACGTTACAGATTACGCAAGGCCACACTTTCGTTTTATTGAATGTAAACAAATTAGACGCGTGTCCGAAACGTGCTGTATAGTTTTTTTCGGAAAACGAGTTGAACTCAAAATCATAAAATTTTTTTTTTTTTTCAATGTGTAGCTCAATCTAACGACGTAGGTAATTTGAATTATACAGCCAGAAGATTTCAGGTAGAGACACAATATATTTTTTTGTTTGTTTAATTACGCTTCATCTATCTATATATTATTATATAAAAATGAATTGCTGTTCGTTAGTCTCGCTAAAACTCGAGAACGGCTGGACCGATTTGGCTAATTTTGGTCTTGAATTATTTGTGGAAGTCCAGAGAAGGTTTAAAAGGTAGATAAATATGAAAGTTCCTTTTGTTTGTTTTAAATTTATTTTATACAAAAGTTTGGGTGGGTCTTTTATTTATCGATTGAGGCACTACGAAGTCTGCCGGGTCAGCTAGTTATAATATAAATTACAAGTATAGGTAATAAAGATATAAATAACCCGTTCATTAGTTTTCTTTAAGAAATCACCGGTAGTGAAATAAATTTACAAATATTACAAAACGATTGAGAAAAGTCTATAACACAAAAATCTAATCATTCCATGAGAATAGATATCGTCAAAACTGCTTGATTTCAAAAACTTCCAAACCTTAGTTCAAACCAAGTTTAACGGCTTCAGTTTTCCGTGATTTTAATGACACTACTGCATAAAATTATAACTTAAAATTAAACACGACGCGGACAATCTTTATCGACAAAAATTTTATAAATGTCATAATGACAAATATGACAAAAAAGCGCGCGAATTTAACTTGACATATTTCTCTATTGATTGTCGTCTATAGTCTATGGGATCCGAAAACGACTTTAGCTCACGCGAACAGCGAAGAAAACTGGCCAGTTCTATAAATATGTATTCTACGTACCCAGTTAAGTGTATACGTAACAATTGCACATGCGCTCACGCACTCATGCGATCACACATAACCGCTGCTATTTTCAAACACAAACAATTCATTACTTATGATAAACAGCATATTTATGGCCTATTAGGTTCGTCGAGGAAAGACATTTATCTCGCTTGTGAAATATTTATTTTAGAGATTTATAAATCAAATTTCACTGTTACCGTTCAACAGTAAATTACAAAAAAAAAAAACATATTGGATGTCTTTCATCAGGCTTAATTAGCATTGTTTGTTTTTAAGATGCTATAATTCAAGTTCTGTTACTGCTTGAAATGATTGAAGACATTTGAAACGGATACAAAAAAAGAAAACAGACATAGAGGTAATGTTACTATTTTAAATTGTAATATCTCTCTGCGCAGCTGTAACGAAATAACCGAGCCCATATTTTGGGTGGATAGCCGTTCGTACTATGTAGGATTTTAGTTTTACGTTTTAGGGTTGTGGCAATTAAGGTTAGTAGCACAGTGACTAAATTATTATTAGTATTTTATCACCAAACAAAACGCATATCTTAATTCATACTCAGTAAGATACATAATCGATAATTCAAAGTACTCACATAATCGGCTAAGCTCTTCATTCCGTAAGGGAACCGTTCTCTGTCCGGCACTAGTCTTCCCCTCTCATCCCTCTCCCGTTCCAGCCAGCAGTCGTCCACGTTGATGTACTCATATCCAGCCGCGGCATACCCTTCGGTCACTAAGATATCGGTCATGGTACGGAACAGACGATCGCTGGAAGAAAAAAACAGGATAAGACCTTAGCGAGGACAAACGTTGCATTCATTATCGGCGTTGTTGTGTAGACTTGAGCCTCGTGAGCTTACCTACTAGTTAAGGTTACGCTGAAACAGCCTCTCAAGGCTCTAGGCTCTAGCTTAGGTAGTAAAAGAAAGCCTATCTACTGTTAAGTGTTTTTATTATAATTTTTTTATTGCCCTTGTAGGCAGACGTGCATACGGCCCACCGGATGGTGAGTGGTTACCGTCGCCCATGGACTTCAGCAATGACAGGGGCAGAGCCAAGCCGCTGCCTACCGCTTAATACTCTCCACAAGCCTCGTTTGAAGAAGGACATGTCATAGCGCTCGGGAAACACCGTCGATGGGAGTTCATTCCAAAGCCGGAGATGCTACCAACATTGTGACATTAGGTTGAGCGTCTCAATTTTTTAATGACTGTGGCACTTCGAATTCCGCCATTAATATATCGAATCATCTAGCCTTACTGGCTTAAAATAAGTCATATCGCTTTGAAAAAACAGCATTAGTATTTTTGTAAGAAATCAAATGTATATATTTTATTTATTTCAAAATGACATCTAATTTTCGAGAATGGAGAACGACTAGAAGTAGGCAAGTCGATCATCATTGGAATTATTGTTCTACTTTTAAAAGTATTTATATCTGTTATTAATTTATTTTTTATTGCTTAGATGAGTGGACGAGCTCACAGCCCACCTGGTGTTGAGTGGTTACTGGAGCCCATAGACATCTACGATGTAAATGCCCCACCCAGCTTGAGATATAAGTTCTAAGGTCTCAGTATAGTTACAACGGCAGCCCCACCCTTCAAGCCGAAACGCATTACTGCTTCACGGTAGAAATAGGCAGGGTGGTGGTGGCATACCTACCCGTGTGGACTCCCAAGAGGTCCTACCACCAGTGAACACTGCACGTCTGGTTCTTTAGGCTTCGTTGACCATTCACGCCTCCCTAATCTACTAGTCAGTAAAATAAACTCACCTGATACAATTTTCAGGGTCATTCTTGCAATCGGTATTACACCTAAACCGTTCCCAGGCCAACCAGCCCATGGGCGGCGTCAGCACCAAGCCATTGTCCAGTCCCGAGATGTTACCCGACAGAAACACCAACAAACAAACCGTCGACACAGCGATAAACTTCCACGAAGCCATTTTGTATCACAGATAAAATAATAAACAAAAAAAAAAAAATGAACCAATAGATTATCTTCCGCGAACACTTATGCACATAGTTTTTTGTTTTTGTTTTGCAATATTATAAATTTTAATTCAACAATTTTTCTGTGGTTATTGCTTCGCGCTGTTTTTCCGCTGTTGTCAACTCGTTGGCATGTCTCGTTGGATTGTCACGTGAAGTTGAATACGTTCGGTTATCTGTGAACAAAAAGGAAGTGTTCTAATCGATATGTGGATAATTAATTTTCTATGGGGTCAAGTTCGTGAGGTCGTGACGTAAGCAGTGCATTCAGTTCTTACTGATTACAAGCTAGGTCAATTGGTGTTTTCGTAGATTAATATTAATATATAAAACGTTTTCTGAACCTAATACAAACATTAATTGTAATTTATTTATTTTATTTATTTATTTACGTAGTACGGACTCACAAAAAGCTCAATCACTAATAGATAAAACTCAAGATGTTTAATTAAATTGAAATTATACATAGGTATTGAATACTGATAACATAACAGTAAGAACAATTTTTTTTTACTGATTACGTTACATATCTATATATTAATACGTGAAGCAAAAACTTTGTATTCCTTTTTACGAAAATTGCGCGGACGGAGGAGTATGAAATTTTCCACACTTATAGAGAATATAGAGAAGAAGTGCACAATGCTTATATTTTTTTAAAAAAATGCATAAAAGATATATTAAATCAATAAAGAAAACATTACACACACTACATACCATGTATTTGACGCACACACGCATACATACTATTTATTGTCAAACTTTTGCTCTTGACGTCTGTGGTCAAATTGAGAATAGATTAAATATTGTTTGTCTTTATTATTATTTTTTATAGTGTAGATTTGGCGAATTTGTTGATTATAGAAGTATAAAATACAATCATAATAGTGTACAAACACAATTCCAATTAATTATAGTCGAATTTCGACTACTGCGGGAATACTCTAGTATTTAAAATTAGTCCAAATGCACATCGTGAATACTAACCGCCTTGAGAAGTTAGACTTATACAAAATTAGCATTGTACCACGGTCAAATTGCATCTTAAGTTCTGTACTAACGTCTTCAAGGTAGAACCAATTAGACTATAAAAATGTATGTCTAATCTAGTCAATTATCTTCCTTAATACTTTTGTCATTAGTGCTATGTTTAGATAGGGTTAACATTATAGTTATTCGTACATTTTTGTTTTTGTATCAGTCCAGCTGGCTTTTCTTGATTTCGGCGCTTCGAATATTATCCGCCGGCATTTGTATAAGTGCTTACGTGCAAGACTTACAATGTACTAAAATAAGTACAGCTACTATATTATTATATTCGACAATTAATGTTGTCTCTTTAGTTTTTGCTCGCATTTTTTATGGTTATTATGTATATGTGTTTTTTTCCCGGATCCTTTTAAGCGATTGTGGTCACATACGACTAAGCGTGTTCGGCGTTGTTAGACAATAAAAAAAGATATTAAAGTCGTATAAGCAGTATTCATTATTTCCATAACTCGCGAAAACCGAAAAAAATATTATACAAATAAAAAGTAACAAAAAAAAAATTACAGAAACGCAACGGTTAAGAAAATATTATAAGGGCTGTTTTTTTTAAATTCTACGGGTTTTTTCCACGGCTTCTCGATGACTCAGACTCTACTCGTAACCACAGCTTCCAAATATGAAGAGAACTCATGAAATATGACGTAGTGAGAACCCCTCAAACAAATATTGTCCACTGAGTTTCTCGCCGGATCTTCTCAGTGTGTCGCGTTTCCGATCCGGTGGTAGATTCTGCGAAGCACGGCTCTTACTAGGGCCAGTGTTAGCAACACTTCCGGTGAGCTCACCTACATGTTAGGCCGAAGCTGAAATAGCGTCTCAAGGCTATCAGCATAGGTAGGGAAAAAAACTTTAATATTTATGTAGGACTTCAGTTAGAACGGAACCTAAGAATATAGTGTGGAACGGAGCATTGAAGGTATGAGCGAGAAAAAACGGTAAAAAGGAGAAAGCAATAATGAAAAATAAAAGCAAGATGGCGAAGCAAAATGTCAAAAAGACGTAAATTAATTTTTAGTTACAATAATACGTTGTGAAACGTTTAAAAAGATTGCAAATTTGAAACTTAGACCGAAGAAATTAAAATTACTACTGTAATTGATGACATTTACTGGTGGTAGGACCTCTTGTGAGTCCGCGCGGGTAGGTACCGCCACCCTGCCTATTTCTGCCGTGAAGCAGTAATGCGTTTCGGTTTAAAGGGTGGGGCAGCCGTTGTAACTATACTGAGATCTTAGAACTTATATCTCAAGGTGGGTGGCGCATTTACGTTGTAGATGTCCATGGGCTCCAGTAACCACTTAACACCAGGTGGGCTGTGGGCTCGTCCACCCATCTAAGCAATAAAAAAAAACCATTTAATGTAATGTCATCCACAACTCAAACCCCTTGGCACACATCTGATTATGACTATATAGCCGATTGCAGATAAATATAGAAAGGAAAAAAAAGTAACATTAATAGGGACAATTTTGGGAAGAGAATAAAACCACAACAGTAAATCATTTTTATTTTATACTCCACGATCCAAATTCTACATTTATCATGTTCAAATAATTTGATAGCCCTGTCTGCAGGCCAACAAATAACATAGAACAAAGAGTATCATTAAATGATATCATACATCTAGGGGCCTGCGTGGCACAGATCAAAATCGCTACGCGTTATTAAATTGCATTAATATATTATTATACGTGTAATAAGCGTGTAATCAAACGATATATAATATTTATTACACTGGAAAATAGCTTTAAAAATCCTTGTCTTCTTATTTACATTGAGGCAGTTTTTCTTGTTATATTCGACGAGCCAACAATATATTGGTGGTAAATCTTTATGGACATTCAAAGGGAATGTGATTTGAAATATTGCTTAATCCAAATGTTATTATGTTATGTAGTAGTAGGTAGCGGTAATACTAGGTGGAGCGGTTACTGGAGCCCATAGACATCTACAACGTAAATGCCGCCATCCACCTTGAGATATGAGTTCTAAGGTCTCAGTATAGTTACAACGGCTGCCCCACCCTTCGA
Source organism: Bombyx mandarina (assembly GCF_030267445.1). Classification (NCBI taxonomy): domain Eukaryota; kingdom Metazoa; phylum Arthropoda; class Insecta; order Lepidoptera; family Bombycidae; genus Bombyx; species Bombyx mandarina. The sequence goes on along the minus strand of NC_143234.1, from coordinate 13,163,011 downwards.
ACCGAAACGCATTACTGCTTCACGGCAGAAATAGGCAGGGTTATGGTACCTACCCGTGCGGACTCACAAGAGAACACCGCACCGCACAGAAACACCGCAAAAGAAGTTTCACTTCTTTCGCGTGCGCAAAGTTGCGCGCGCACCATTTTTTATTTTTGTTTTTGAAGCAAAATCTCGTATATTCAAATATGAATTCCTAACATCGCTCGATCGAATAGTAAACAAAACCACTCATTACGCTGAATTACGAAACGTAATTAATTCAATCATGTTGAAGATTATAAAGTTTTATATTGCAATTGAACAAATCAAAGGAATGATAATTAAAAAGCAATCATTTGTCCGCTATTAAAGGGGTGTTGTAATAATACGATTGTTGCCACAACGACCCGACGTATGAACGAATACTGCTCGTCGCGGGTAATCTTGTTTTTTTTTTTTTGTGCCCATTCCAATGACCTCAATTTTTCAGTCGTCAGGGAGTCAGTCGCTAACTATTGCACCACAGAGTAATTCAATACTATCAGTCATAATAGCTCTCAAAATAATATGGAGTTTAGGACTTTAAGTTAAAAAAGTTACGAAGTTACTAAATCGGTGTTTCTCAACATGGACCCAACGCCCCACAAGGGGACAATTTAATAATTAAGGGGGGCAATCGCACTGAATTAATATAGAACATCTGTTTTGAAATTATTTTGAATTTGAATTTCAGTTTTTTTTGAAATGTTTTGAATTATAACTTACTGTTCTGATAACAATGTCGTAGTGATTTCTTCCTAAAACCTATCATTTATGTTTTTTAAGTGAATAAATCATTTTTTTAATGTTAAATATTATGTATGGGGGGCATAAAAAATTTAGAAATGTTACTGTAGGGCATGGCACAAAAAACTTTGGGAAACACTGCACTCAAAACACATATAATATGTACAGTTATCCATAAATGTGTATCACCAACGCATACCGCCCACGTTTCACTGCGACTATCACCAAGAGCTCATACCGTCCGTGACCTAAAAAGATATGGTACCTATTCAAAATATGGTATATTTTTCCCAAAATGAGACCGTTCAGAAAGGTCACTCGCTGTAGCTTAGATGATATATCTCTGTATGCTCCGAACACGCACACATGGCTACAAATCAACTGTAGAGGTGGCGTAAATAGTTTTGATCGTTTGAGAAATTTACAAATTTAGAGAGAGAGAGAGTATTCTTTATTGTACACCAAAAAACAAATAAACAGTGTTATACATTAAACACAAAAAAGTACAATCGGCGGTCTTATCGCTAAGAGCGATCTCTTCCAGACAACCATCAGGTGGACAAGAATCATTTGAAAACGAACTGCGCGCGGTGTACCAATCCAGTGAAATACACATACATATACACATACATACACACATACATACTTACATATCTCCGTAAAATTGTTCCGTAAAAAATTTAATACTCTATGGGAGTTTACTTTTTTCGTATCTTAATTTAAGCAGGCAAGCTCACTGAATCTTAGTAGTTTTGATCTTTTAAGGTGTTAGAACATGACTCGCCACTCACCCTACCCACCCTTCGAAGCCTTTCTAATATTAGAAATCTGTGTTGTGCGGTGTTAGACAACAGTTTTTTTTTTATTGCCCTTGTAGGCAGTCGAGCATACGGCTCACCCGACGGTGTGTGGTTACCGTCGTTCATGGACATCAGCAATGCCAGGGACACAATGAAGTCGCTGCCTACCATTGAGTACTCTCCGCAAGCCTCATTTGTAGAAAGACGTCTTTAACTTAAGTAACTCCAACATTTTGTAACCTAGAATAATAATTGATCTAAGCCGGCGCCGGCAGCGATAATCGGCGCAATCGTCAGTGTTTTACGACATTCGCAAGATAATAACGGCTTCCAGTTTCTAGATAGACTTTTATGAATAGTCTTGGCACATAGTTTTTATGGAGTGACACTTTATTAGTACTTTCTTTTAACTTCTACTTATCACTAATGGTTAGTGCTTATCTAAGAACTATTATCCTCTTGTCGTGATAATAAAAATTCAAGTCAAAAAAAATTTTTTTTTATTGCTTATATGGGTCGTCGAGCTTACAGCCCTCCTGGTGTTAAGTGGTTACTGGAGCCTATAGACATCCACAACGTAAATGCGCCACCCACCTTGAGATATAAGTTCTAAGGTCTCAAGTATAGTTACAACGGCTGCCCTACCCTTCAAACCGAAACGCATTACTGCTTCACGGTAGAAATAGGCAGGGTGGTGGTACCCACCCACGCGGACTCACAAGAGGTCCTACCACCAGTAATTACGCAAATTATAATTTTGCGGGTTTCATTTTTATTACACGATGTTATTCCTTCACCGTGGAAATCAATCGTGAACATTTGTTGAGCACGTATTTCATTAGAAAAATTGGTACCCGCCTGTCGGATTCGAACACCATTGCATCGCTAGATACGAATGCACCAGACATCTTATCCTTTAAGGGACGACGACTTCAAATTCTTCAGTCTCTGATAAAACAAATGATTTCCTGTTTTATTGTGATTTGTTCCTAATTCTAGTTGTATGTAATATATTTATTATTATATCTAGTTTACTGCTTTTTTTGGAATCTAATATTAGAGATGAGTTGATAAACGCTATGAAGATATCTAAAACGTATTTATCACATATTCAGGAGTGAAATGGATTATCTGTAGTAGGTACCTCCAGCATGATTTTTGATCCGGTAATGAGACTAAAAATACTTAATTATTTTTTTTGTAAATAAGAAATTTTGTTTGCAGCTTTAGATTTTTACGTAGTGATGTTTGTTTACGAGACCGAGACTAATGGATTTGTATGATTTGATACAACGTGAATCCGCGGGTAGGACTATTATTTAAAAAAAACCGATACGCCATATTTCCGAATGCTATTATCACAATTGTTCGCAATTACTAATCGTCATGCAGGAATAAAAGAGAATAGCATTGTAATTTTACAAAATTGCCTGCGAATAGCATTTGTCAAACGAGCCTGACAAAAGATATGAAGCTAAATAAAAAGCATTTCATATATGACTTTTTTAACTGACCCAGCAAACGTTGTTTTGCCATAATTAAAATTTCTAAGGAATTTCTGGGGTAGAAAAACAAACTAACTTATTGTAAGCGTATAAGGATGCGGTAAATGAGTGAAAGAAGGGATGTAACGCTGTGAACGATGAGGTAATATAAAAATAACAAAACCTCATTCACCCACATAATGCCTTATTTAAAAAAAAAAAGTCCAATAAATAATAAATGTTAGGGGTGGACAACCCTTATCACTACTAAATATAAAAATAAACATACATATACATAGATAAATATAATAATAAAATAGATAATAGCCGATTCTCAGACCTACTGAACATGCATATAAAATTTCATAAAAATCGGTCAAACCGTTTCAGAGGAGTATGGTAACTAAAATTGTGACACGAGAATTTTATATATAAGATATTCAAAGCCAAAATCATTTTATCCATAGCATTCCGTTATCATGAATTTGATCGGTATTTCGATCCATACCAAGTTACGCGTACGCAATGGTCATCAATTCTTTTTATCACCAGTAAAGTTCAAGTCAAAGCTGTGACAAAAAAATTTGCCTCCGCGGGAAACATTGATACTATTTTGTATAGGTATAAGATACATTAAAGGATAGTTTACGACAGGAAATTCATCTAGCATAATGAATTTTAAAAAATACATATTATTATATTAAGAAAAAGTCGCTTGCGCATGGCGACGCGTCGTCACACTGTACACACCACATACTTAAATACATATAGACTATATATAGACTACATATCGACGCTTGAAAAGCAAACGTGACTAAGCGACAATGCGTGAACTTTACAGTACACTAATTTAAAGTTGAAATACCTGAAAACAAAATTTATTTTAACGAATCTAGCTGTAGTAGAATCTAGCTAGTAGGTGTAGGATTGAAATGATTTTAATAGACCTAGAAATATATTTTTTTTGCTCATCGAATATGGTTATGGTTATTTATCTACAAAGCAGTTATTGTCGCTTAGTCACGTTTGCCTTTCAAGCGTCGATATAGACTACATATAGACTACATATATACTACATATATACTACATATAGACTACATATAGACTACATATAGACACCATATAGACTACATATAGACTGTATATATACATCATATAGTGGGGCGACCCGTCGCCACGCCAGCAATCGGCTTTACGTGCGACTATAGATGTTTCAAAAGCATTTAGTACCTAGTGAAAAGATGCGACCGTAAGACCGTTCAAATTAGTTTGGCCAAAAAACTCGAAGCTAATTTATTTAAATGCGATCACGTTTTGGTTCCAATTTTTCAATACACCGAACGAAAGCCAACGACAGCTCGCATTGAATAATGTGTATCGATGGACTGGTGGCCCGCGCGGACGAGGATTGCGTAATATTTACGTAAGGAACTGGATATTAATAGTCTGTTTGGAACGTAAGTCGAAACGCGAATGTAAAAGTAGAAAAAAAAATGTAAATTGGACGTCTTGATGTTAATGATAATGACGTTCAAAAGTTCCTTAACAAACAAAGATTTTTACATACCGATCTTTTTTTTTTTATTGCCCTTGTAGGCAGACGAGCATGAAGTACCGCTTCGCTCTGTTGAGGACTCCCAGCATTTTGGACGCCAACTTGGCTTTGCCTTCCAAATGACTCCGAAACTGGCGACCCCAAGTATCCCGATACTCTCAGAAGGTTGCAGGGATACTCCTTGGAATTGCGGCGCCATGACAAAGGGGTCCTTCTTCGCAGTGAACGCGCGAACTTGTGTCTTTAAAGTCTCTGTCTCCATTTGGAGACTCGCCCCAGAGAGTTCTTCACTTCAGACACAAGTTTTGATCGTCTCTCTTGCACCACGCTCCGAGAGAGACTCTGATGGCCGATATATCGCGCATCACCCGTGCTGTCATCCGCATAGCAATGCATGCCATCAATAGACAGCATGTCATTTATAGACAGGATGAAAAGCGTGGGGGAGAGCATTGAACCTTGTGGAACGCCAGCGTTAATGGTCATGGTATCAGAACAGTCTAATAAGAGCGTGTTAAAAATCGGTACCTTTAGAGTTCTACTGGAATGACGTCACACTGTGTTACCGACTTGCCCCATGCCCTACCACTAGTAAAGTACACAAACATACAAACTTGATACAGTTGTGGTCGCAGCCAGTGTCAAGACTTTCTCGAACGTGCTTTTCATTACAAGCAACGGCTAATTGTTGACGGCGTTTGTAATATTGTAACATTCTAGTTCGACAGGTGTACTAAATGCAGTTATTAATTTGTCTCCCAAGTCAATGTTTTAAACCTATAGTGACCTCAAGGGGTTTGCTAGATTCGGCGAACGAGTAGGTGAGCTCACGGGGCTCTGACCTGGTAACGTTGCTAAAACTAGCGCTAGTAAGAGCAGTGCTTAGCGGAATCTACCAGCGGATCGGAAACGCGACCCACTGATAAGATCCAGCGAGAAAATCAGTGGGCTGTGTCTGTGGGTTACGCGAGTCTATAAGGCAAACAGGAAGCAGGATTTGGATTGTTTTTATTACTTTCATAAACAGAAGAGCATACGGCCCTCCTGGTGGGTGGTCGCTGCTCTTATGAACCTCAATTAGAGAAGAGTTGTGAAGTTTGAAGAAGAGATTTTTAAGAAGAGTTTAAAGTCGTCGTGGCCTAAAGGATAAGACGTCCGGTGCATACGTGTTGAGAGATGCACCGGTGTTCGAATCTCAGGCGGGTACCAATTTTTCTAATGAAATACGTACTCAACAATTAATGTTCACGATTGACTTCCACGGTGAAGGAATAACATCGTGTCATAAAAATCAAACCCGCAAAATTATAATTTGCGTTATTACTGGTGGTAGGACCTCTTGTGAGTCCGCACGGGTAGGTACCACCGCCCTGCCTATTTCAGCCGTGAAGCAGTAATGCGTTTCGGTTTGAAGGGTGGGGCCAGTCTTAGTAACTATACTTGAGACTTTAGAACTTATACCTCAAGGTGGGTGGTGCATTTACGTCGTAGATGTCTATGGGCTCCAGTAACCACTTAACACCAGGTGAGCAGTGAGCTCGTCCACCAATCTAAGATATAAAAAAAAAAAGAATACATGGCAAAATTATCATCGGAGACATATTCAATTCAATCTCCGTAAAATATATGGTACCAAACTCAGGGAGCACTGCAGTCTTTCTGCACGCAAGGCTTCCAAGCGAACCATGAGATGAAGATCGAAATGTCCTCTTTAATAGATTAAAAAATTATTACACAGCCTTGCAAAATTCAACTTTGGAAACGACCACAAAAATAACGAAACTTTAATTTATATTATGTTTCTATTTTCAAAAAAGCTACCTGAATTCACATTCCGTATTCAAATTCCTATAAAATGAATTTTCGTAAGAATTTGCGTAATCAAAACTGTGTTGATATCTAGGCGCGAGAGTGGCCGAGACTTGAGCTTGTATCGAGCCGTAAATAGGTCTAAGGAGACCGGTTTGCATGCAACAACGAATTCGAATAAGGGCTCGTTCATATCGATACATGCAAAACTATTGTTGTGAACACACCTTTGTTAGCTTGCTGTGTTTGTATTGGTGGAATGTTTGAACGTTTTCACAGACTTTAATACGTCCGGTCAGCTTGAAAGTTTGAAGACGCATCAAGCGTCCATGACGATACAGCGATTTTATGAACTTACCTCTAATATCCTAATCAAAATCAATGGGAATTAAATAAAAATTGTTTTTTTTTTATATCTTAAATTGGTGGACGAGCTCACAGCCCACCTGGTGTTAAGTGGTTACTGGAGCCCATACACATCTACAACGTAAATGCGCCATCCACCTTGAGATATAAGTTCTAAGGTCTCAGTATGGTTACAAAGGCTCCACCCTTCCAACCGAAACGCATTACTGCTGCACGGCAGAAATAGGCAGGGTGGTGGTATCTACCCGTGCAGACTCACAAGAGGCCCTACCACCAGTAATTATGGAAATTATAATTTTGCAGGTTTGATTTTTACTACATGATGTTATTCCTTCACCGTAGAAGTCAATCGTGAACATTTGTTAAGTACGTATTTCATTAGAAAAATTGGTATCCGCCTGCGGGATTCGAACACCGGTGCATCGCTCGACACGAATGCACCGGACGTCTTATCCTTTAGGCCGCGATGACTTCAAGAAGCTCTAATATCCTAATCAAAATCAATGGGATTTAAATTAAAAAAAATATATTAACTATTAGTTCGAAAAAGGGCTCATTATGCAACTGAATTAAGAAGCTATTTACCTACCTACGTAACTAATTACTAAAGTAAGCTACATTCATTATAAACTTGATTATTAGCGAATTATCTTAACGATACTTCGACGTTGCTTTGAGATTTTTTATTGCTTTGCATTACGTGGTTACTGTAGCCTATGGACATCACAAGACGAATGCCGTCATCTACCTTGAGACCTGAGATCGAAGCCACAGTATTATTGTATGTTTTATTTTATTATTTAAATAATGCTTTATTTTAGAGCAAATTTGGTTAGCATAAAAAACGTTATAGTGAACCAATCTTAGCATATAGACATATGCTATCGCAGACTTTTTGTTAAATCTTTTAAAGCGGAACAATTCTGTTATCATTATTTTAGCGAAATTTTAACCGTTTCTGCAGCGGAAGCTTTCAAAAGGAAAAAAAAACAATTTTGAAACATTATTTATTGGTGCTCCGCTTGTATTGGTCTTAACGTTATGTTATATAGCCTATAGCCTTTCTTAATAAATGGGCTATCTAACACTGAAAGATTTTTTCAAATCGGACCAGTATCCTGAATCCTGAGATTAGCGCGTTCAGACAAATAAACTCTTCAGCTTTATAATATTAAGTACTAGCGGACCCGGCGAACTTTGTTCCGCCACACGGTTTGTTTCAAACACATCAACCAGTCAACTTCAAAATTCTACTATAATTAACACAATTAACCATAGAATATATTACGTTTTGCTGTCAGTTGCGTTTTGTTATAGTTACCACGTTTTATGTCAAGTCCCACGGGAATGTGATAAAAAGTATCCTATGTCCTTCTCCTGGTTCTAAGCTACCTCCTCACCAATTTTCAGCCAAATCAGTTCAGTCGTTCTTGAGTTAAAAATAGTGTAACTAACACGACTTTCTTTTATATATATAGATAAATTGGCGAGCTCGCAATCTATGAACAAGTAAAAACCGAAATCAGCTCCGATTGGCTTACTCTTAATACGTTTTCAAGCTTAATGTAGTCAAACAAATAACTAAACACTTTCTACGTTCGTATTAAACAACGCCAAAAGCATTGTAGTTCTGAACGAATCGCGTGACGAAAACCAATAATCAAATAACATAACTATAATATCAAGTTGGTCAAACGAGTCACGCGTCACACTTATAACTCATGATGAATAAATCACATTCGTAAATCGCATATATGAAAGCGACAACGCTAAATACATAGTTAATAATTTAATGCAAAGTTACGATGAAACGGAAACGACTCTGCGAGCACGGCGATGAAAAGAGACAAACGTATATATTTATAGGATTTCGGACGCGTAAGACCGAAACAGTAATACGTCTCAGAGTGTAACTCAGGGTCTTTTTTTATTTTTTATTTATTTTTGTATTGCTTAGATCAGTGAACGAGCTCACAGCTCACCTGATGTTAAGTGGTTACTGAAGCCCATAGACATCTACAACGTAAATGCGCCACACACCTTGAGATATAGTTCTAAGGTCTCAGTATAGTTACAACGGCTACCCCACCTTTCAAACCGAAACGCGTTACTGCTTCACGGCAGAAATAGGCAGGGTGGTGGTACCTACCCGTGCGGACTCACAAGACGTCCTACCACCAGTAAAAATACAATACATAGTTAAACAAAATACATAATTAATATTTAACGCAATGTTTCGATGAAACGGAAACGACACTGCAAACATGGCGCTGAAAAGAGACAAACGTATGTATGTATAGGATTTAGGACGCGTAAGACCGAAACAGTAATACGTCTGAGAGTTTCACTTCAACAGCGTCTTTTTATTTATTAGGGTTGAAAGCTTTATAAGACATTTCACTTAATACGCTACACTTATCTTTGTAATTAAAGGTGCATTTTATTTGTTACTAGCTGACCCGGCAGACTTCGTAGTGCCTCAATCGATAAATAAAAGACCTAAACTTTTGTGTAAAATAAGCTTAAAACAAACAAAAGGCATCCGTTCGATGGGGGACACATCAAAGGAAAAACAAAATTGTTATTTTTATTTAATTCCGAGCATTTTCAGAATATTTATCTACCTTTTAAACCTTCTCTGGACTTCCACAAATAATTCAAGACCAAAATTAGCGAAATCAGTCCAGCCGTTCTCAAGTTTTAGCGAGACTAACGAACAGCAATTCATTTTTATATATAGAGATAGAAGATAGATTACCATCAACAGTTCGATGTTTTTTGATTTGATTTTGACTGTAAAGTCGGATTAATCTTTATGCATCCGTGTGTACTCACAAAACCATAATATGGAGAGCTGAAAGCCTTTCTTGTTTAAGTGACATTGGTTTAATACATTGACATTTATCTTTGTTTACAGGTCCGATTTGTTTGGTTTTAGTATCAACAATTTAATGTTTTAAATTGAACTTTAAGCTTACTCTATTCAAATGGCAGTTTTTTTTTTATAATACATTTTCCAAATTTTCAATTTTAAATGGCTCTCCTGTAAAGTTGCAAAAATTTCGCTTAAGCTAAACAGTCTTTCGCCCCTCGATATGTTTACTCGTGTTTTTCGTCCGTGTGCTTAGTGCGAGTGTCTTAACGTTCTCGACAGCGTAAAAGTTATATCAAATTTGTATGCAGTTGGAACAGCGCCCCTAGCGGCAAACGTAGGCAAACATTCCAACTGCATATGAAATTGAATTAACTTTTACGCTATCGAGAACGTTAAAAAACTCGCACTAAGCACACTGAAATATTATGTTTCACGGCGCCGATGAAAAGTTTATCGTCGATAAGAAACTCGGGATCGATATGAGATAGAACACGTGTTATACACACGGGCAATATGCGTTTTAAAGCAAATCGCATTTCTATTGTGTATTATTTATTTAAAACGAATTATTTTTTATCAATCTGCTATTGTTACACAAACTTTATATATTAAGGAAAGGTTGAATGCACCGCTGCTTCTATTGTATATGATATCGTATGCAACTAAAATAATAATAAAATTTGAATACGTTCAAAAATTTCATAGTTATAATGGTATTTTTTCGAATTCCGACAGTTTCGCCTTACGAAGCATTAGATGTTAAATGGCCCAAATTGGTACGGAAGATAACAAGCGCTAATTCTGTTAATTACCTTCAGTAATCGGAATTTCAATCGATACCTTTTTTCCCTTACCTAATATTTGGTAGCTTAGGCTATTTCAACTACGCGTTGCAAGTAGGTGATCTCACAGGCTCAATCTGAGAGAATTGCTGACACTAGCCCTAACAAGAGGTGGTATGGATGCTATCTACGAGTATAACTCACTGAGTATCTTATCGTATGTTCTCAGTGGGTCGCGTTTCCGATCCAGTGGTAGATTCTGCGAAGTACGGCTCTTGCTAGGGTTCGTGTGAGCAACGTCAGGTTTAAGCCCCGTGAGCTCACCTACTAGCTCGGTGACGCTAATATGGTCTCTCTAGACCATTAGCTTAAGTAGGAAAAAAAAGCACAGCTATAGCATAAAAAATCACTCGGTGGGACAAACTTAATTATTTTATGTTAATTTAAAAAATCAATCCTATCAACATTCTTATGGTAAATAGCAATGTACATTTTTTCGTGATTTGCAAAAATTATACTTAATTTCATTGAAAAAAGCCATTCACAATTCCTTGACAATCTTCTTCGCGCTAAGTCAATAAAATTATCAACGTGTCTACTTAAAGAAAGCATTAAAATCGTGTCGTGCGCTAATCTACAGTATTAATTTTACGAGCATGTCTAATTTGTCGTTTATCTAGACTGTTAGATGCGATGGTTAACGAAAACGAAAGTGCAGTGAAAACAATGAATCTAGTGTTGTAACAAACGATGTTGATTCAAAGGCTTATTCTGTATAAAAGAAGCGAGTGATGTCTGTTCATAAAATATGTTAACTGAATTTCGAGGGGCTATTTTGTTTAAGCGACATTTCGCTTAACACGTAACATTTATTGTTGTAATTAAAGGTGCGTTTCTTTTTCTTTTTTTTACGTGACAACGTCTTGGAATTCGATGGAGCCGGCTGCGTGCACGAAAAAACATGACTCATGCGGCGTTACCTCGCTCTGAGGCGTATTTTCTTATGACGTTGTCACGTTCTACTGTCGTCAGTAAACCGACTTTACAGACAATCGTTTTTTTTTTCTTTTCCCTTTTATTGCATAGATGGGTGGAAGAGCTCACAGCCCACCTGATGTTAAGTGGTTACTGGAGCCCGTAGACATCTACAACGTAAATGCGTCACCCATCTTGAGATATAAGTTCTAAGATCTCAGTATAGTTACAACGGTTGCCCCACTCTTCAAGCCGAAACGCATTACTGCTTCACGGCAGAAATAGGCGGGGCGGTGGTACCTATCCGTGCGGACACTCATAAGAAGCCCTACCACCAGTGAGATGGTGAATGGTAACCAGAATTAAAGGTGCGGTTTTTTTTTAATTGCTTAGATGAATGGTAGAGCTCACAGCCCACCTGGTTTTAAGTGGTTACTAGAGCCCATAGACATCTACAACATAAACCCGTCACCCACCTTGAGATATAAGTTCTAAGGTCTCAGTATAGTTACAACGGCTGCCCCACCGTTGGTATTAGCATCAATAATTCGATGTTTTTAATTGAACTTCAATTAAGCTTACTCCATTGTATTAGTGGTCAGGCGTATTGTGAGGCGCCACGGATAAGCACCGCCATTTCCACTGCGAATCAGTGGTAATGCAATGCAGGTCAGAGTTCGAGTCAGAAAATGAACTGTGGAATTCACGACATTGTTAAACACGGCCTCTGGTAAACTATTATATTACACTATTATATTAGTATTTAATAAAATAGCTATCAAATTGTATAATTAGATTAGAGTGAATGCTTTTAAACAAATACGTAGTGACAGCGGTAGATTAAGTGAAGTGAGATTAAGTGATTAAGTCATAGAGCTTTAAAGTAGATTAAGTAGACGTCGTGATGTGACGTGAGTATTTTTTTAATAAATCATCTATATATATAGAAGAAAGTCGTGTTAGTTACACTATTTATAACTCAAGAACGGCTGAACAGATTTGGCTGAAAATTGGTGGGAAGGTAGCTTAGGATCAGGAGAAGGACATAGGATACTTTTTATCACGTTTCTGTGGGATGTGACATAAAATGTGGTATAACAAAACGCAACAGATATGGAATAACAAAACGCAACTGACAGCTAAACGTAATGTAGTTTATGGTTAATTATAGTAGAATTTTGAATTTGACCAGTTGATGTGTTTGAAAGAAGCCGTGTGGCGGAGCAAGTTCGCCGGGTCCACTAGTTTACTATAAAAATGGTTTTATGTGTCATATAAAAATACAGTACATTCAACTATATATTTGAGAAGAAAGAAAGAAGAGTATCTAAGTCTAAAATAGGTAATTAAGTCGATTCGGGTGAATCAATCATTCCCCTCATCCCCATCTCTCAATCTTGAGCATTCATACCACCTTGAGCTGAGATGCTCAGTAAAGTGCACGCTATTCTATTTGCAATCTCTCTTAGCGCCTGACCATCTAATTATATCAATTACGATGACATTTTTATCTATTAAATAAATAAATTACTTTTTATTATATGTCTTATCTAATAAATAACAATATATCTATTATATAGTGATAAAGGAACAGAAAAAACACCTTTGCATCTTCGTTCTTATAAACAGTAAACGAAGTGTCATAACAAGACACGGGAAATTAGAACAATGCACACACGAGTTTGAATACTATTTGCTGTATATATTGTTCCACAGTAAGATAATGAAGATGTCACATTCAGTGGTGGTAGGACCTCTTGTGAGTCCGCACGGGTAGGTACCACCGCCCCGCCTATTTCTGTCGTGAAGCAGTAATGCGTTTCGGTTTGAAGGGTGGGGTAGCCGTTGTAACTATACTGAGACCTTAGAACTTATATCTCAAGGTGGGTGGCGCATTTACGTTGTAGATGTCTATGAGCTCCAGTAACCACTTAATATCAGGTGGGCTGTGAGCTCGTACACCCATCTAAGCAATAAAAAAAAAACATTACAATCAAATCGAACACAATACTAATTAAATTGTAGTCACATAATTGTGATAAATAATTTAATTGAACTAGTGGTCCCTCGGTAGTCGAAATTCGACTTTAATTAATTGAAATTTTAAGTTTGTACACTAATAAGAATCTATTGTCAAAGACTAGTTATTATATTTCTATAATTATATTTCGATTTCACCAAGATTACACAAAGACAAACAATATTTAATCTAGTCTCAATTTGACCACAAATAGTATGCATACGTGTGTGTGTCAAATACATGGTGGTGTGCGTAATGTTTTTTTTTAAATTGATTTAATGTATTTTTTATGGATAATTAAAAAAAATTATTAACATTCTACACTCCTTCCCTATATTCTCTATAAGTGTGGGAAATTTCATATTCCTCCGTCCGGCAATTTTGGTAAAAAGGGGTACAAAATATTAGTGCACAAAGAACAATATATCTATTTTAAAGTGCGTGATAAAGGAACAGAATAACACCACTGCGAAGAAGTCAATGACTGAAAGATCACACGATTAGCTCGCACTAAGAATTCTCATGAACTGCGGTCTTCAGAAAAAAAATACATTGTTTATTACTACCCAAAAAACTACCGAAAATACATGGCTTACAGTGTACAACTATTTTTGTCTACTTACAGAGACTACCAAAATCGTGATATGCTCTTATTCACTTTTTTTATTGCCTATGCAAGCAAACGATCATACGGCCCACCTGATGGTAAATGGTTACCGTCCCTCATGAACGTCAGCAATGCCAGGGGCATAGCCAAGTCACTGCCTACCATAGTCACTTTAATTGTATGTAAATATTATTGGAACGAAGTTCCTTATGGGACGATGCGGAGGGGTACCCTAACCGGGAAAAAACGTCCGTAACGTAAGATTTTTATTAGTAATGCATACAATAAAGATTTTAATGTCATCTAAGAAAACGTGATTTACATTGTAATTTCTATAAATAAATAAATAAATAAATATTTACTAACAATCACGCCACGTTAACTGGTCCCGTGCTAAGTACGTAAAGAACTTGTGTTACAGGTACCAGATAACGGAAATAAATATAATATTTTTATTATACACATACATATATTTAATATACACCCATAACCCTGGAAATACATTTATATTTATCATACAAATATCTTCCCTTGGCGGGATTCGAACCCGCGACCCCCTTGTGTAGTGACCATGTCACTTACCACTACACCAGACGGCCGTTTAATTTCTATGGATTTGGATAGCCGATTCTAAAGTTTCATTTGCGTATAAACAAACATATTTTATGAAACAGAACCGCAATATCATTACGTCATCACGTCGAGTTTCTAGTTATCCCTCGACCGTTACATAACACTATCCCGCTAATCATCTGCAATAATAACATATTACGAGGATTTTAATGCGCATTAAGATTTCATTTTAATTTTTTTATTTTTATTGCCTAGATGTGTGGACGAGCTCACAGCCCACCTGGTGTTAAGTGGTTACTGGAACCCATAGACGTACAACGTAAATGCGCCACACACCTTGAGATACAAGTTCTAAGGTCTCACGCATTACTGCTTCACGGCAGAAATAGGCGGGGCGGTGGTACCTACCCGTGCGGACTCACAAGAGGTCCTACCAGCAGTAAATTCATTGATGAACACTTGCCTAAAACACGTCCTTACAGATCCTCCCGATCCATTAACACTGCTTTTAGGTACCACAAGCATCGGTCACCGCCCTCGTCGAGCCCGTCGCTAGCGACAAAGAGCTCGGCGAGTAAATTAACCCTCAGACACAGCCCACTGAGTTTCTCGCCGGATCTTCTCAGTAGGGTTGCGTATCCGATCCGGTGGAAGATTCTGCGAAGCACTGCTCTTGCTAGGGCCAGTGTTAGCATCAATCCGGTTTGAGCCCCGTGAGCTCACCTACTAGTTAAGATTACGCTGAAATAGCCTCTCAAGACTATCAGCTTAGGTAGGAAAAAAAAAGAAAGATGAACACCTTTAGTTACATATTCGGCATTTTTGAGCGAGTGTTTGCTACACGTCACTTCAGATCCTATCCACTATTGGTGTTTCTAGGCATTCGAAGCATCGGCCACCGTTCTCGTCGAATCCGCCAAACGCGACGAAGGGTTCATCGTAAAACTTAACCCATAGACACAGCCCGTTGAGTTTCCGGATCTTCTTAGTTAGACGCGATTCCAATTCAGTAGACTTTGTGAAGCACTGCCCTTGCTAATATTAGCAATTTAGCCAGGTTGAGCCCCATAAGCTCGCCTACATTTTCGATGAGTTCAGAATAACCCCTAGAGGCTACTAGGTAAAAATAAAAGGTGTTCACTAGGAAAACCGCACGCGAAATACGGACACTTCCACAAAAACTGATCAACTTTATAACCGGCTATTTTCATTGTTAAGTACTTTGACGATACTATCTCATATATTAATTGATCATAAAAGTTTAGATGTATCTAAAGTCTTCATAGTAGTTTTTATACTAATTTCAATTGGGATTGTGGCGCAAAAAAATAAAGCCATTCCACGGTTACACTTTTATTGTTCTGTTCAATAATATTAGCTGATATTATAATTAAAAATTAACTGACAACTTTTTTGGGCTTTGATCGTTCAACCTTCTTCGCCATCTTGCTTTTCTCTGTCATTCCTTTTTCCCTTACCGTTTTCTCTCACTCACATCTTAACGCTTCGTTCCACACAATTTTCATACGTTCCATTTTTACCAATCCTACTTTATATTACATATTATACATATAGACGAGGACGCATACTTCTGAGTATCCTGCATATACATATAAGTATATACCATACGTCGTCCAGTCATAAGCGCTTAGATTAATGATTTTAAATAGTGTGATATTTCAGAGCTCTTAAAAAAAGCTGTATTAATTTCCGACAAAAAAAAACACCAATTAAAATTATCTTCAAATATAAATCTAATCTTAAACAAAAAATATTCAGTGCATAAAAAAAAATTCGTCAAAAACAATAAGCTATCTTCGATTCGTAAAAGAAAGTAACAATAATTACTATTATGCAAACGTTTTTTTTGGTGAATATGCAGAATGTTAATTACAATACAAAGAATAGACTTTCTCGTGTTGAATATGGGCTCCGTGTACTAAAATCGTTGCAGAGTAAACATAATTCAGTCACTAAACTCTTTTGTTTCATTATTAAACTGAACATTACGAAATAAAAAGATATAGACTGGGTCTCGATCACGAACACTCACTTATTTACTTACCTAAGTATCGCTATTAGGTTTTTTTAGTCTGAGTAATGGAAAATTTTAATGTGAACTGATTACTGGTGGTAGGACCTCTTGTGAGTCCGCACGGATAAGTACCACCACCCTGCCTATTTCTGCCGTGAAGCAGTAATGCGTTTCGGTTTGAGGGGGGGGGGGGGGGTCAGCCGTTGCAACTATATTGAGATCTTAGAACTCATATCTCAAGGTGGTTGGCGGCATTTACGTTGTAGATGTCTATGGGCTCCAGTAACCATTTAACACCAGATGGACTGTGAGCTAATCCATCCATCTACGCAATAAATAAATAAAATATATAGATACTTATACATATTGAAATTTATACATATATAGATAATAAGCACCCAGACGAAGCGCAAACAAACCTGTTCATCTCACGAATGTTTGGTTTGCCCGTATGGGGAATTGAACTCCAGACCCTCGGCACAACAGTCAAGGGCGCTAACTTTTTTATGATTGAGGGATTAGTGTTGTCCCGGAGGCCTTTCCGGTTTCACCAGGATAAGTAGCGCTAACTACTGCACCACGGAGTCTATGAGATTTGTTTGTAAAATTCAAAAAGATTCGTTTGGGACAATAAAGGAAATTAGCTCTAAGGGAATTTGTACAAAAGCTACTTTTGAATACAATAAATGTGATATATTCTAAGTATTTTTTAAAACGTATACCTTCAACAGTGCGGTAACCGGATTCCGGAGGGACCAATTGTCATTTTAATTGTTTTAATTATTCAACTTTAAAAGCAAATACATTAAACGGTTGATCTGATCTGAACCGACTGTAATGTTATTACACTGTGTCTAGTCAATACGCAACTGTATGTTAATTGAATGAAAAACTCATACAATATGTAGTTAGAACAATACAAATTGATGAATCATAATGTGTTGTAATAAATGTAGCTTCCCTATGATTTAGATAATATTCGTGATCGAAATCAAAGTATTAAAAATGCCAAAAAAAGGTGTTTAAGTTGCCTCTCGCGACGGCCAGAACAGTCTATCGAGACACTTATTGTCCAGGGTAGGGTCAATGGTAAAAGATCTCATGGACGAATTCCCATGCGCTGGACTGATCAGGTGAAAGACCTTACTAAAACCCCACTTAAGGAGTGTGTACGTCAAGCCTCAGTTCGCAAACTATGGAGAACATCTGTCAAAGCTTTAATAAACAAGAATTCCACATGAACACGACTGCTCTGCCAAGAGTACAGGCAGCGGCTTGGCTCTGCCCCTGGCATTGCTGAAGTCCATGGGCGACGGTAACCACTCACCATCAGGTGGGCCGTATGCTCGTCTGCCTACAAGGGCAATAAAAAAAAGAAAGGTACCCACCCGACTATGATGACATTGTCTCTGATGCACACGTTCGAGAAATTTCTTTCAATTTCATTTATAAAGTTTTAAATACTGTCTGTATTTTCACTAAGTAAATAGTCTCATTAATACGATTATGTTTCGCGTTTTATCCTTCAGAGCGCGACGACTTTCCCTCGCACTTAACACAAATAAACGAAAAATAATAACTAAATTGGCAAATCTATATTCCCGCCAAATTGTCCCAAATTTTTTTAATTTATTATATTGCCAGAAGACAAAATGCCAAAACTTATGTGAGCAAGAGCACTGTTCCGTTGTAAGACTGTTGATTGAATTTAGCTTGATATTCGAAATTGAGTAGTAATATGGCTGTTCCTTTTATTGGATACAAAAAACAAAAATTACAAAACGGCACACATGTTAGTTCTTTCATGTAAAGATTTTTGATGTCATAGCTCCTTATGATAGGGTAATCTGCTGCGTTACGTAACGCGTTAAGCTTTACTCAAGTTTTTTTTTTTTAATTCAATAGTTGTTGCGTTGTGGTAATTGAGCGTGGACTGTATTTATTGTTTGATATATTTATTGCACCATTATATGTCAAATTGAAGACGTAGTTTAAGAAAATTATAAAATTTATGTCTTGATCTTGGCGCCTGATTTTGAAAAGGGATATTTTTGTCATTATTTGTAGTTGCCGTAAGGGGGGGTTATGCCGTAATCGCCACGCTTGGCAGGTGGGTTGGCGATCGCAGTACTCGGTGCCTAGTAACGTAGTGTAGGACGCCCTCCTACTAGATGGAGCGACGGCCTGCGCAAGGCAGCTGGCAGTAACTGGATGCGTAGAACCGAAGATCGGGTTCAGTGGCGAGCTTTGGGGGAGGCCTATGTCCAGCAGTGGACTACCGCAGGCTGATGATGATGACGATTGCTGTCATGGCGGACGTCAATCGCTGACATTTTTACGTTCAAAAATTAAACAATAGTTTGACTTAGATTAGTTTAAGTTATCACTACTATCAGGCGTCCTGAGACGCACACGTTTTTTTTTTCATTCTTATAACAATTCACAAATCAAAGCATAAATATTATTTATGTTATCTTACAAACCTCGCGATCTTCAATAAAATACCAGCGTACTTGTTTAATTCACTACGTCTAATTAAACTACGTCTCTGTCTACTCCATTAGTGCATAGAGATTGAACGTATTAATTCAATAGTCACGGATAGACAGACAGCTGTAAGGAACCATTAGCGATGCGTAATAAACATGAATGATGTGGGTAGTTAGGAAACAAAAGAATATTATACAGATCAACTGCTTTTGCAATTGAGAGAAAAAAAA
This sequence comes from Bombyx mandarina, assembly GCF_030267445.1. Lineage (NCBI taxonomy): Eukaryota > Metazoa > Arthropoda > Insecta > Lepidoptera > Bombycidae > Bombyx > Bombyx mandarina. The sequence continues at coordinate 13,143,642 of NC_143234.1, read as the reverse complement.
CGTATCTCTACACTTGTATATGTGTTAAGGAAGAAGCGGCAAGCGATTTACGATTGTTTTTTAAGTGAAAGGTTCATACCACCGTTGAGCTTTGAAAGTCGATGAAACGAAAAAGCGACACTAAAAAGAGACAAACATACTATAGGATTTCGAAATTTCTGGAATTAAAGTTATCAAATTGAAATGTTATAATATTTTTTTTAAATGTGAAGTATGTCTGATTATGACAATGCTATTGGAAAGCATGAAATGCATGCCAACGGTTTTTTTAACGATGCTATTGGATAGTATTTACACAGGATTGCTTCACTGGTGGTAGAACCTCTTGAGAGTCCGCGCGGGTAGGTACCACCACCCTGCTTATTTCTGCCGTGAAGCAGTAATGCGTTTCGGTTTGAAGGGTGGGGCAGCCGTTGTAACTGTACCTGAGACCTTAGAACTTATGTCTCAAGGTGGTTGGCGCATTTACGTCGTAGATGTCCATGGGCTCCAGTAACCACTTAATACCAGGTGGGCTGTGAGCTCGTCTACTCATCTAAGCAATAAAAAAAATTTAATAATAATAAGTAGCTGCTTTAGAACACCACTAGATCTTTATTGATTCGCACTTTACGTAGTCAAAATATTCTAAACTTCCTAAAGATTTTGAGGTCTTTATATTTAATTCAATTTAAACGGAATTTGAAAGTAAAATCATAGAATGACACAAAAATGTTTGAATTTAGAACTTTAATTTTTTTTTTTTTAAACTCAAAACCAAAATTTTATCACGAATTTTGAACCATGAAGGTTTCATTTTAATTGAAAGGCACTACTTTATTGTAACGGCAAAATCGACCGCCATTAGTTTGAAACTGTAAGAATTGCCAACGAAGACCACAAGCATGGATGCAATTAACAAACTCACGTTCTCCGCGTAGCTAAGCTAACTGAAGTAATATGTGTCTGTACAAACGATTTCCATGTTTACGCAAGGCAATATATTTGCAACTTTACAGGAGAGCCATTTAAAGTGTAAAAAAAAAAAGAAATCATAAAACAAAACCTTCCGTAGCTATTTGAATAGAGTAAACTTAATTGAAGTTTAATTAAAAATATGGGATTGTTGATGCTAATACTAAGTGGAAACTCAGCGGGCTGATGTTATGAGTTACGTTGCAACATTAACAGTCGTATATAAGTGACGTAACAATTTTACTAAATACGTACACGACCTATTAGTACTAACATTACTTTGTAGTACCTTTCAGCTGATATCTAATGTATTCTATTAAAATGAGCATAATTAAAATTGCAAAGGAAACTTCTCCCTCGTGCCTCAAAGGAACTGTACAAACTGAGATCTTAGAACTCATATCTCGAGGTGAGTGGCGGCATTTACGCTGTAGATGTCTATGGGCTACTAATCGATAACCATTTAACATCAGGTGGGCCGTGAAATCGTCCAGCTATCTAGCCAATAAAAAAAAATGGTTGGATGCTGTCCAGGATTATCATCGGTGCACAAACGCCCTGTGGACGAGCTCACAGCCCACCTGGTGTTAAGTGGTTACTGGAGCCTATAGACATCCACAACGTAAATGCGCCACACAAATTGAGATAATAATATAAGTTCTAAGGTCACAGTATAGTTACAACGGCTACCCCACCCTTCAAACCGAAACGCATTACTGCTTCACGGCAGAAATAGGTGAGGTGGTACTTACCCACGCGGACTCACAAGAGGTCCTACCACCTAGTTATTGATCTACTTCGTGGGAAGCCTTTTGTTCGTGGAGTAAAAAAAAATGTGGGTAGGTTAAAAAAAACAACTCAGAATTATCCAGTCTTCAAACCTTCAATGAATATAGGATAAAAACACATTTAGGTTTTAGTTTTTGCACCGGCAAACGTACAGAAAATATATAATATGTGAATGTCACATTTCGTGCGTGTGCGACAAATCGTAAGTATACAATTACCATTGTAATGTATTCATTTTGTAATTTTGTGAATGAAAGAAGTATAAACAAGCCGTGGCGTTTCGAGATTACTCGGTTATTAGTTCGCATTCAGACGCGCGACCGGCGAGGGTCGTGACAATACATGCAGCCACTGTTTTAATTCTCTTACTTTTGTTCCAAACTTCTCTTTGTTAAAAACTGTTTGTAACATGTCACGTTAGGCTGTAAACAATGTTTTTTCAAGTGAAAACTTCTGTAGGCGCATTAAGCGCTTTTTGTTATAGGAAGAACGTATAATATATCGGTATAATCGTCCATGGGCGACGGTAACCACTTACCATTAGGTGGGCCGTATGCTCGTCTGCCTACAAGGGCAATAAAAAAATACTCGACCGTGTGGTGTTCGCATTAGAAGATTTTTGGATTATTTTAATTGCTTAGATAGGTGGACGAGCTCACGGCCCACCTAATGTTAAGAGCTTACCAGAGCCTGTATATATCTACAACATAAATGCCGCCACCCACCTTGAGACATGAGTTCTAAGGTCTCAGTTTTTACAGTACAACGGCTACCCCACCCATTACTGCTTCACGGCAGAAATAGGCAGGGTGGTGGTACCCACCCGTGCGGACACTCAATTTGTCCTACCACCAGTAAAGGGTGTAATCTTGTCAGTTCCTGTCACCGACATTCTTAATATGTATCGGTATACCCACGGAATAGATAAATAAGGTTGGAAAGGCCTTTGCTCTAATTTTGTATTAGAACCAGTGTCGCCGCTTCATCCCCACTATTTTAATTTCTACACATACACATACTGTCATTACAAGTATTTCGCACACAACAAAAACACTCACACATAAATCTCAGGACAGATATTCGTTCGCAAACTAGCACAAAACACCCGTAGGCATGCACACTCACACATGCAAAAAGGTAATAAAAATGTTCATACACGCTAGTGCTTGATAAAATCGATATTCTTTATCGATAAATTATCTGATGAATGAATGGAGAAAATGAAACATGAAATAAATATTGAAAAAAAAAACTATTTTACTTTTATTAATTACAAATAGTCACTGTTCCTGGAATAAAACGTATTTGTTAAGCAGTTGGCGCTTGCTATTAATTGCGAATTAATTTTTCAAAACTAAGTGTATTCTGATTTTTTAATGGTAAAATCATTTTCAGTAAAATGTTTAGAGCAAATAGTACTCGTCTTTGTCTCCTCTACCTGTCACGTCAATCCATTGTTCCCTGGCGTTAGGTTCTTTAGGAAAACTAAAATTTTTAATTTACTGCATAAGTCAAATAGCATTTTACTTAGAGTTTAATACGTCTTAGACAATATAGTAAATACCCATAAATGAGAGGTCTACATGTCCCTTTATATTATACCTTCACATTAATTCAATGATAATAATTCAATAATAATAATACATATTTATTTTACTCAAAATACGTCTCACTAAGAATATACTAGGTATCATTAATTAAATATAAAATAATGCAAAAATTATCCATGTCAAATATAAATATAGTCGAGAATTCTGTCGATGATTTTATTTCACCACATGGTCACCTCACTATCGACAAACTGCACCACGGCCAATCAGGGCAAAGGCCGAAATTTCAAAGATTGAAGTGTAGAGAACGCAATGCATGTAGTACATTGGAAGCTGACTTGGTCATTGCGTTCATTGGGCGAGTACACATCGCGCAATGTATGCTATTTATAACTTGCTGCAATAATATTGTTAATGTTTGGAATTTCATAATGCTCAGTATATTTTTATGTTTTAGACAAATAATATTGTGATTAAATGGTAATTTCGACTTACCGATCGAAAGATATACCTCCTCGCTCTATACTTGAGGTCTGATTTTTTGTTTTACTAGTTATAATTGCACAACACAGCACTATAAAGCGGAGATCTGTTCGCCCAAGTAGTCCGAAGCGCACTAAGCGCGGTGAATGAAAGAATCGGTCGAGTTATGTTTGTATAATCATAACTGTGGCACGCTTGCCCCGCCTACATTACCATTCCAACCTTATTTATCTATTCTGTGGGTATACCTGTAGCTATACAGGTGACCGACTGTGCAACATTAGTGCTGTGTAATCTCTTAACTAGTAAAGTTGAATGGATTAAGTAAAAAGTGATTGCATTTTATATTAATTGTGATTGTATTATGTATTGAATGTCTACTATGAATAAGGAATAATTTCGTGTAATAAAAATTCAAAGCGCAAAAAAATATAATGTCCGTAATTATTAATTCAGACCAGATATCTCAAGGTTATATATATTTTTTTTAACGAAGAATTACTGGTGGCCCGGAAGCCTTTCCAGTTTCACCAGGACAGGTGGGCGAGAAAAAGCTCAGCCAGGAGGAGTGGGATTTGCTAACAGCTGCCCGACCGCCTCCGAAGGAGACCTAACATCTCAAGAGCAATTGTTTCGCGAATGAATCTACTACCGTTGTGTTGCACGTCGACCTCTTTGTCGAGGTCAACGAGTACGGTTACCGGGGTTTCTAAGACTGCTAGAGCTGAAGGCGTCTAGTGCAAAAATTATTGGATCTGATGGATCCGTAAAGACGTGATCGAGGTGAGTAACGATGTCACATTGTGATTTTTATGAGCTCCGGAAACCACTTAACACCAGTCCATAGTCCACGAATAGGTCTACGAAAAAAGAATTAGCTCCGATTTACGGCTATATTACAGACTAGCGGCCTGCTCCGGCTCCGCTCGGGTCTTTAACAAAAATTTCAACGATATTTAAATAAAAGAACACTTATTGCGGCATAACTATAATAGTTCAACATATGCTGTCGCGAAATTTTTTGTAAATAATAATGTGTTTTACAAAGTCGTAGTACATTATTTTATTCTATCGTGAATAGTTTTCGCAGGGCACGCGATGTAAAGAATATTTTAGGTTTTTTTTTTACACCTTGGGTTACATTATCCCTAATTTTGTTCAAAAAAGATTATAGCCTATGTCACTTGGGAATAGTGTAGCTTCCAAACAGTGAAAGAATTTTTCAAATCGGTTCAGTAGTTTCGGAGCCTATTCAATACAAACAAACAAACAAATCTTTCCTATATAAAAAATTATAATATTAGTATAGATTTTAGCTTAGCAAAAAATTTAGGAAACGTTAAAAACGTTATGCAAATATAATACGTATTTCAACGTACGAATGTGCATTTTTACGTAAAGCGTATGCGAATTAAGGGCATTTGTAAGATTGCGTTCGTTGTTACTGCGAAATTCTCTGTGTCCACGGAGATTTGTTGCACATGGGATATCGTTAACACGAATTGACCTGTTTATTTGACCGGATTCAAACCCACGTGATTAGGTAGGCAGCGGCTTGCCTCTGATCTTGATATTGTTGGGGTCCATAAATGGCGGTAACCACTCACCATCAATTGGGCTGTATGGTCGTTTGCCTATAAGAACGAAATAATAAAATGACACCAAATTGACATACTCATAACATTCACTCATATTCATAAGAGTAATTTTGAACAAACTTCTATTTAGTAATTACATAATTATTAAGAAACAGCACAGTATTTCCGTGACACATATTATTTTTAAGCTCTTTTCATTTTTTTGGTTCCGTAGTGTTGAGATGATACCGAGGGGTGAAAGGATATCTGGTTTAAGCGAAAATTCCCTTAATGCGCGATATTTCTCTTTGTAAAGGTCCGTTTTATTGGTAGTATCAACAATTAGATGATTTTAATTGAACTTAAATTAAGCTGAGCCCCATACAAACAGTTTTCTTTGTTTAGATATTTTTTCCAAATTTTAAACTTTAAATGGCTCTCCTGTAAAGTAGAAAAAATATCGCTTAAGCCAAACAGCCTTTTACCTCTCGATATGATGATATGGATGCATAAGGTCTGATATGTCAAAAGCCAAAATGGATGACGTCAGCACTGTGACCAGCATTGACATTGACATTCGACTGACATTGAATTACATTAGACTTCCGAGTGTTAAGTGCGCAGTTGTCGTGCTCTCGATAAACGAGGTCTGAGGTTCAATTGAAATGACTCTGACAATTAAAAGATCTCTAGGACAATTCCATTTGCAAGTCATTAGCGCTAATCAACTATGTACTAATCGTCTTTGTTAACCTAAAGGTCAGATTAGCGTTTGAAATTTGAGTTTTCTTTTTTTTTTACTACTGTAACCCTTTGCCTTTTTGACTACCAAACTCTTTTTCTTCAAACTCATTGCGCGAATTGCTTATTGCTCATTGGCGAAGTACTTAAGAAAAGTGAAAAGATCATCGTCAATTAGTAAGTACCTTAGAGACTTTAAAAATAATAATAAATTTAGTTTATTTTAATAAAATTAGATGGGATGGGATGAGATAAAGTTGACAGCCGGTCCTAGCTGGATGGGGATTGCTAAATATACACAACAATGGAAGATTTTAGAGGAGGCCTAAGCCAATAGGCACACTCAACCGAGACATTCTGGAAAATATACCAAAAATAAATGAACAGTCTTAAAAGTTCAAGATATGGGGGCTCATTGATTGATTGATGTATAGAATAAAATAGTTGAATGTTCCATTGAGTTTGATCGCCTACCCACGTATGATTGTAACAAAAAACACTGAAGTATGAACCCAGTAGACGATTATGTCTTCCTCCTACTCGCTACCTTCATATTTTTTTCTCTACCATTTGATATAATACTATGTATAACGTAATGTGGGCAGTACAATCATCTCACTAATTCTACGTGCAAAGCAAATCTTATTATTTTACTGAATTACTATAACAAAACAATTATATATAGAAACTAGTTGTACCCGTTCGCTTCGCTGAGCATTTAAAATTAACATTATCATTTCTCATCCCCACAAACATTCTCATCATAACCGCCCCCGCAACTGGTGCAGGGAGTCCAACACTCATATTAATATTAGCCTATCCATTAAGTAGATGTATTTTCTACATGGATACCAAGTTTCAAGTCAATCGGATGGCATGGTTCAGTAGTTATAACGGAACATCCGTAAAAACCACTGTAGTTTTATATATTAGTATAGATTTCTAGATTTTTGTCTTGGCTTGTCCGAAAATTGACATTTAACCTCTTCTCATAACGGTAATAATAAGGAAAATCCGTCTCCGTTTCATCTATAGAAGATTAATGCCGCGTTTTCTCCTTGAAAATAACCAAGGTCGGGGACTTCAGCCGCTTCCTACCAAGGCAGTCAATCTAAAGACGTCAAAATTATATCGAACAAAAAACGTATGAATGCGCGTATATAGAGAATATAACGATTTCCACAGCTCAGCACGACAAGCAATAAATCCTTTAGCAACGAGAATTCACACGAACCATTGTTTTGTGAGACGGCAAGAAACAAACATTCTTACTTTTGTATCTTCACGCTTGTTTAGTTATCGGGTGGATAGAGTACTACCTGTTTTTGTTTCTAAGTTAATTAATACAAATCTTACTTTATTTGTTAATAACAAAATCGAATAGTAAACTTATTTAACGACAATGATACACAATATTAATATAATTTTTTTCAATTCTTGATAGGGAATTCATAACGTTAATAGTTGTGAAGAATCATATTTCAAAAGCGGTAGTCGAATTAACATCTTCATTGAGGCTGGTGTTGACTAAGAAAACAATGTCCCTCTCACTCATGCGGACCGATAATTTCAGGTGCTTTTAAGAGTTCGAAAGAGGCAACTAAATACTATAAATTGTATACAGTATGTTTTCGCATATTTATGGCATTTTAATCTACCCTAGTGCCAGTTGCCACGCACCAGAGGAAATATCTTTGACGCATTGCGAATAAATATTGCGAAATTATGATAAAACTATTTTAACGGTTTTATCTCGGTTTTTTTTTACTGACATTATATTGTTTTTGATATACGCAATTTCTAGTTGTAAAGCACACTGAACGTATTGTAATCAAATCGAACCAAAGTGTATTCATTAGCTCAGTTGTCGAAACGAAGCCCCTTATTGCATTGCGTCATAATATAGGCAGGATCGTCGTACTAACCTGTGTGGGCCCACAAAATGCCCTTTCTTCCTTGTAGGTATAGCTCTTAGCAGATCGGTCGTGGTAATCGATTCAGACGTTGGTAGCAAGCTTTACAACATGCTGCCACTTCTCTTCGACGAAGGCCTTCCTCGTGCATTCGCGTAATGATGATGAGTCATTCACTGCCGCATTCATCTGGTCAGTGCGCCTCATAGGCGATCATCCTCGTGGCATGGTACCCTCAACCTTACCCTGGACTACAAGTCGCTCAATAACTACGCAAAATGCTCTACTCTGAAGTCGTCGTGGCTTAAAGGATAAGACGTCCGGTGCATTCGTGTTGAACGATGCACCGGTGTTCGGATCCCAGGCGAGTACCATGTTTTCCAACGAAATACGTACTTGACAAATGTTCACGATTGACTTCCACGGTGTAGGAATAGCATCGTGTAATAAAAATCAAATCCGCTAAATTATAATTTGCGTAAATACTGGTGGTAGGACCTCTTGTGAGTCCGCGCGGGTAGATACCACCACCCTGCCTATTTCTGCCGTGAAGCAGTAATGCGTTTCGGTTTGTAGGGTGGGGCAGCCGTTGTAACTATACTTGAGACCTCAGAACTTATATCTCAAGGTGGGTGGCGCCTTTACGTTGCAGATGTCTATGGGCTCCAGTAACCACTTAACACCAGGTAGGCTGTGAGCTCGTCCACCCATCTCAGCAATGAGTTATATTAAAAAAAAAACATTATGAAATTACGAATTCCGCTAAAAAAACTTGCAATAATTATATTATGTTAATCGTGACCCAGTTACGTAATATAACATTTTTGTGTGTATCTTTCATTCTTTATTGTCAAGGCGGACCGGTTGACGGTAAGTGAGAGTCCTGGATAAGCGTTATGTAAATCTGTCGGTATTATTTATGATATACAATCAAACATGCTGACACGAGGAATTTATTGTGGCCCGATTATGTTTATACGTAGGTGACTTGAGTAATTCTTTGGGCATCTGCTGCATTTTTACTGGTGGTGGGACCTCTTGTGAGTCAGCACGGGTAGGTACCTCCACCCCGCCTATTTCTGCCGTGAAGCAGTAATGCGTTTCGGTTTGAAGGGCGGGGCAGCCGTTGTAACTATACTAAGATCTTAGAACTTATATCTCAAGGTGGTTGGCGCATTTACGTTGTAAGATGTCTATGGGCTCCAATAACCACTCAACATCAGGTGGGCTGTGAGCTCGTCCACCCATCAAAGCAATTAAATAAAATAAAAAAAAGTCTGCCAATTTTTGTTACGATTATATAACCTTTTTTTATTTAACTCTAACAATATACCAATTATTAAATTTAATATAGAATAGTTTTAATTTAATTAAAATACATTGCCATGATCGTGTATTAAAATAATAGCATGTTATAGAAATGTATAGAAAACGAAAACAAAACTTAGCTTTCCGTTAGCAGGTTATTATTATTGGTTGACTATACATAATGGCGTTGCTCAGTAGCGAGGTGAATGGTAGCCTATATTATTTCCCTCAATATCATTAATATCATTTTAGTAGTTTGGCCATGAAATCGTACTCGACAGTTGACAGTTGCTTACATTTTTTAATTATCTTTTATCTATCTATCTATATATATAAAAATGAATTGCTGTTCGTTAGTCTCGCTAAAACTCGAGAACGGCTAGATCTAGATTTGGCTAATTTTGGTCTTGAATTATTTGTGGAAGTCCAGAGAAGGTTTAAAAGGTAGATAAATACGAAAATGCTAGGAATTAAATAAAAATAACAATTTTGTTTTTCCTTTGATGTGTCCCCCGTAAGACGGATTCCTTTTGTTTGTTTTAAGTTTATTTTATACAAAAGTTTAGGTCTTTTATTTACCGATTGAGGCACTACGAAGTCTGCCGGGTCGGCTAGTCTTATTATAAGAATAATAAATAATATTATCGATATAACTTCAAATTCGATTGATTCGAAAGAAAAATGTATCCGTGAACTGATGAATATAGTTTTGCAAATTATTCAAGATTATCACAAAAATGAAGTTAGTGTGATTAAGTTTTTTCTCAAATATCTTCTGTTCTATATTAAACTAGCCGCCCGCCCTCGTTTCGCTTCCAAATATTTCATGTTTGTTAACGCCTTTGCCTTTATCTGCGTGTCGTCTATAATCTATATTAAGCTAAATACTCTGTAATTAAAATATAATCTGTCTCTTAACACTTTTACGAGGAACAATTCCCGCTTCTTTTTCTACCTACTTCATTCAATTTATACAAGCTTCTTACTTCTTTACTTTATCACTTCATTAATTCATCAAAAATACAAACTAAGCATCTCTACTCTAAACAAATTATTGTACAAATATGAAATAAAGTCTCGTTGTTTTCTAATGACGAATTGAAGGTGTCGGGACGTTTATTAGATTTATTAAATTTATACATCGTTAATCTACTTAATATATTATAGTAGTACAATTAACATCTGGTAAACAGTTATATATTTAACTCAGAGATGCAATTCCCCGGTTCAAGTTTTAAATATCATATTAGCAAAACTCATGACGCAAACAACAGAGGATTAAGACACACGAATTTGACCTAACACGTTGTTTGAGAGCCGCTGGATCAAAAATACGCTGCTAATTGTAGTTTTGTATTTGCGAGCTTCCCATTTGCATCGTGACGTCACAGTTCCCTGAACCCGGAACGTGTGAGATAACCTTTTGAAGGTCACAGAACAAAGGTTCAAATTACATACAAAATTCAATCTCGAATTATCTTCGTAATCTATTTCACGAAATCGAAATTTGGCAATACAATACTCCCGCCCACGTCGCCTTGACTTTTGACGTGAGCTCTGTAAGGAAATAAGTAATTACGTGCCAAGGAAGATTAGTAAATAATTGGATGAGGCTATGCAAGAGAGAACGAAGTTGTATATTGACTCAACGATATGATTAAAAAAAACACCTTTCACGATTTCATCTGGCGCTTGTTTTAATCATTTTATATGTAGTAGTAGAGCTTATTTGTAAGCTCACGTGAGTTGGTACCACCAAGCCACTGGATCAGTATTTTATGAAGATTTCAATATTGGTAGACATTAAAACAAATACTTTTGCTCTTTATTATTTATTATACATTTGTGACTTTTTTATCGCGTTAGATAATTGTACTAACTCAGGGCCCGCCTGTTGCTAAGTGGCTATCGGAGTAAATAAAGGACGCAACACGGATACCGCCAGCCACATTAAGACCGAAACAAAAAGTGTCAACTATACTGGTATAATATCTATACCGCTATATAAATCAATACGGGTGACTTCTTCGCGGCAAAAATAGGCATTCAAACAAACCTCTAATTAAAAAATTGATGATTACATTTCGAACAACAACATCCATTTTTATTGCGTCAAAAAAAAGAAAACGAGTTGGAAAATCCACAAATATTAATTACAATTATATTATTTAGAACCGGACGTAGAGAATTATATGATTGTTTTAATGTATATTTCATTGTACACGCTAATATTTAATTGGTTCTTATGATTAATAGATATCATAAGTTTCAGATAAATCTGGGTTGTTGTAAATATCATTATCACAAGTGGACCAAAGACTAGGGGTAGGATGTTATGAGGAAACAAATATTTAACCCCAAGCTCTCCCTTTAGTTCGTTTTTGGGTGTTAGTTCGAATCCCACAGGAGGGTACCAATTTTTCTAATGAAATACGTACTTAACAAATGTTCACGATTGACTTCCAAACATCATGTAATAAAAATCAAACCCTCAAAATTATAATTTGCGTAATTACTGGTGGTAGGACTCCTTGTGAGTCCGCACGGGTAGGTACCACCACCCTGCCTATTTCTGCAGTGAAGCAGTAAGCCTTTCGGTTTGAAGGGTGGGGCAGCCGTTGTAACTATACTGAGACCTTAGAACTCATATCCCAAGGTAGGTGGCGGCATTTACGTTGTAAATGTCTATGGGTTCCGCTAACCACTTAAAATCAGCTGGTCCGTGAGCTCGTCCACCCAATATTTGCTATGTGTATGTGCATTACTATAATTCTCATGTTGTATTTGTTATTTTGGCTGTTCTACACACACTCATCACTTTTAATTATTATTCTCATAATCCTCTCGCAGGTCTGCTGGAAGAGATTTCTTAAAGAAATAAGCAGTGCCTTTGTACATAATTTTCCTATTACTCTGTACTATGTCTTCTTTTCTCTGTGTACATAAATAAATAAATAAAAATATGCAATTATAAAATAAAACATTTTTATATTGATTTTATTTAAATCGGTTTGTCTCGATGAGGTTCGTCCCTATTAAAAAATCGCCCAAACGCGTCCGTCATTACATTCGTTCACACACGACTTTCCGTGAGCCTCGTCGGAACGAGTTAGTTTTTTTGCAACGAGAAAGTTAATTTAACAGTAACCGGAGTTCTAGCTGAATTATGGAGTAATAACAGATACGTAGTGATAATTTTGCGTTTTTTTTTCCTCAACACGGACACGAGAATCCGTCGACATTATCGAACACAAGCACATTTATTTAAACTAGAGATCCCGCAGTAGCCGAAATTCGATTATAATTAATTGGAACTGTAAGTTGGTACACTATTATGATTGTATTTTATACTTCTATAATCATAAATTTCGCCAAGACTACACTATAAAAAATATTAACAAAGACAAATAATATATAATCTATTCTCAATTTGACAACAGACGTCAAGAACAAAAGCTTGACAATAAATAGTATGCATGCGTGTGTTCCTCAAATACATGGTACGTAGTGTGTGTAATGTTTTCTTTATCGATTTAATGTATCTTTTATGCACTATTTTAGAAAAATATTAGCGTTGTGCACTTCTTCTCTATATTTTCTATAAGTGTGGGAAATTGCATACTCCTCCGTCCGCCCAATTTTCGTAAAATGAGGTACACAATTTTTGCCTCCCGTATTAATATATAGATTTAAATTTCTTTATTTTTAAAACCTGTCTATGTCAAACGAAGTTACCCTTACCATCGGTTTCGAAAATTAGCTCGTCTTTAGAAGAATTGGCGAAAGAAGCTTGTCCTTTTTTATTAGTTTTATAGTAATTTCATTAACCGACTTTGAAAAAATTGAGGATGCTCATAATTTCACAATTTTTTTTTATATGTGCTCTTTAGTTTCATTACTCAATCATTATTTTCACATAACGATTTACTTAAGACCTAAAAACTTCCTTTCTCGAACCTACGAATAGGAAATTGATAAAAGTGAAGAGAATATTACCTCCCGGACCGTTTGGTATTAGGTGGGTTTTGAAGCTACAGACACTGCCGTTACCACCATGTAGGCATGACTGCTTCGCAGTTGAAGTGGGTTGGATGTTTCACAATATGCTCTACCACTTACTGCCCAGTATCGGCCTATCCACATAGCAAAATCCTATATTGGAACCGGTCATTGTAAAACGTATGCTATGTAATCTAGAGATTCCTTCTTTTTTATTGAAATTCGGTTAAACATTTTGTTCAAATACCGGATACTCAACACACAATACATTAGAAATATTACTTTAAAAAAAAAAAAAAATTGAAACAAAATTCAAGTGAATTAAGTTTACGCTAAATAAGTCGCTTAATGAATTAATTTTGTCATTTTCCTTTTAAATCTTATTTCCTGTATAATAATAATGTGATCTACGAATTCTTTTCAAATTAATATTTTTTGTATAATTATAAAGATTAAGCGGCAAGGAAGCGTAATTTATTAGCTTACTAATGACAGATAACTTTGAGGCTAATCGCGTCATTAAGAGAACATTTATATGTTAGAACTATGGAGAGTAGAGATAATGAGCACCATCTCAGCAAATATAGGGGAAAATTGAAAAAGTGTTCAACCATTAAAACAACTTTTACGTTTTTTAAATTAAATGCTGTGTAATTTTAAAAGCGGATGTTCGGATTTAATGGACCACGTGCCAGACTGACTTGTCAATTCTGAAGAAGCTCGGTATTACCACAAGGCTGTCTATATGGTTCCAATGTATTCTCCAGTACCTTTGGTCACATCGCTAGCAAAGGCCCTGATAACTTTGAAAAACTGATGGTAATTAGTTGGGTTAACGGGAAAAGATCACGCGGACGCTCACCGACCACCTGGTCTGATCTGGTAAAGACGTTCACCGTCCTACCAATAACCGAGGATATAAAAACCGCTAAGATAGACGTGGAGAGGTATGGTACATCAAGCGATCGGCGCTTCAAGCTGGATACTGTGGCGGTAGCCATCACAGGACACAAGATATTTGACAGATGCCTGAATCTCGCTTACGACATTATCAAGATAAGCTTATATAAATACAAGTTGCGAACAACAACACTCGGACCGTCGGTCTACCTTTTTTTTCCTACCTAAGCTGAGCAGTCTAAAGCAGTGTTTCCCAAAGTGGGCGATAACGCCCCCTTGTGGGCGCTGCAGGCCTAATGAGGGGCGGTAAGAGACCCAGAAAAAATTGGGGGCGTTGTGAGAGGCTTGGGAGGCGATTTGTAATTTCATCAAGTAGAACTCTTAGACACCGACTAAGCACTCGCTATAGTAGTTTTTAAGTAGGAGAAAAAATGGGAGCGCTCCAAATATAATTTATTCTCAAAATGGCAGTGGACAAAATAAGTTTGGGAGCCCCTGGTATAGAGAGACCATGTCAGTGTTACCGGGCTAGTAGGTGAGCTCACGAGGCTCAAACCTGACGATCTTGTTAATACGAACCCTAGCAAGAGCAGTGTTTCGCAGAATCTACCACCAGATCGGAAACGCGACCCACTGAGAAGATCCGGCGAGAAACTCAGTAAGCTCGGTCTATCGAGCATCAACACCCGCTCGGTAGAAGATCTTCCCTACACTATACCTACAGACACGACTTTCAGCAATGAAGAGACCGACAAAGGAAAGTGGATGATTATTTTAAAACCGTAAAATTAGTTTTAATTGCTTTCGCATCTCGTTCGGAAAACCGAATGGGTATGTACTACACTATGTTAAATAACGAATTTCATTCGACAATTTTCGATATACATTCGTATAGATGTAGTTTGCTTTATGTAACTACTTAATGAACGAGTTTGTAAGACCTACTTATACATACCACTCTGATTATGATTTACAGACGCGTACATGATTTTTTAATTTTATTGCTTAGGTGGGTGGACGAGCTCACGGCCCACCTGGTTCTAAGTGATTACCGGAGCCCATAGACATCTACAACGTAAATGCTGCCACCCACCTTGAGATATAAGTTCTAAGGTCTCAGCATAGTTACAACGGCTGCCCCACCCTTCAAACCGAAACGCATTACTGCTTCACGGCAGAAATAGGCAGGGTGGTGGTACCTACCCGTGCGGACTCACAAGACGTCCCACCACCAGTAAAAAAGTTTTTTACATTAATACAACCACTTTGGTTATACTTTGGAATACTCTTGGCAGACTAGTGAAGATTTTTATTTTCCTACTACAAGGTACCGGATCTCATTGACGCAACAAAGTGAATTCCTCCGCCCATCTTGAGACATTTTAGGTCGAACGTAACAAAATTGGGTAGGGTTGCTCTATCTACCCGTGCGATCTCACAAAACGTACGAAAAAAATACTGATATATTGATTAAAGTATTTCTTAACAACAAAGGAACTTAATTTGATACACTCGTTGATGTCTTTTGTTTGGCGAAAAAAAATGCGCGAACGCATCTATAAAGAAATTTGTATTTATACTGTGTATTTTATAAGAATATATTTTTGCGAATTTACATTATATTTTTCTCAGATCGATGAGATAATCGTAGTACCGTTTCTTGTATTAGGTAACAGAAATCAAACGAAGCGGATGTTAATAAAAATTTTAAAAATAAAAAGCACATAATTTTAACCAAACGAAACTTTCGCTGGTATCAGAGGCGCGTCTCGTGCGGGGATTAGATCAACGTACGCCGCGTCCAGAACTGTTATTACGAGTTTAAACGACTTGTTATTATCAAGCGTTTAACTCTACGCAACATTGTTATGTACGATTATGAAGATGAAAGTAATTTAATCTGTTTTTTACAACGCACGCTATCTCATCGAAACAATTAATAATTATAATAAATTACAATTAAATTTCGCTCACCGTTCCAACGGAATTGTCACGAATAATCAAGAATACTGCGAAACTGTATTAAATCAGCACCGATTTTCACGTCACAAATTTGTTTTCGACTAAAAATTCGAATGGACGTTCGAAATTTGAAACGCGAGCGGATATTGAGCGATGCGAGCGACCGCGTTCGATGCGAAGCGGCGACTGAGGCTAATACGCGCGAAACGCGGCGATCGAACCCCCGCGCATCGGTCAGCGCAGGTTGCTGACAGCTACGACGAGCTCCTCAAGACGTTACCTTTACATCGACCCTTCAATACGACCATACCTTAATATTTCCCAAGCAAACAGCGCAATGTACAGTGACTTAGCATTTAAGTTCGCAAGAGAAAATTGCAAATAATATAATTCACGCGAGGACAACGTTCCAATCGATTCTCTGGAGTTGGCTCGTCCGATGCATAGTGGACATCGTCAACCCGCTATTTTAGCTGGCACGAATTAAATTACAATTTCTACTTTAGGTTAATGAACTTATGCATACGTACGGATTTTTTTTTTATTTTCTAAAATCGATAATTTATTATCATACGTTTTTTTTTTGTTGTGTCGAGTCAATGTCCTTGTTATTATCCTTGAAGCGCTGTTAGTTAACGGTTTGCGCACAGTCTCCTCATAGAATAACGGTTTTACAAGTTTTTAATATGAAATTTGAAAGAAAAATCGTAAATCACAGTTGTAGCTGTAGATTTGGTCTATTGAACACAAGGAACGCATACAAAAACCAGTTCCGTGGTTAACCCGTGACACTCAAACAAACAAACTTACAATCGTCAATTGGTGATTAGTCTTCTTTTATTTTCCCTACCTAATAGATAGTAGCGTATAGAGCTATCCAACTACGCGCTCAACCTGAGAGAATTGCTAACACTAACTGTAAAAACAGCAGTGCTTCGCTATATCTACCACCGGATCGGCACATGGAACAAGCACACGTCTATTATACTTTTTTGCTAAATTGCTGGCCAAATGATGTCGATCTCAAAGCTCATCAAATATTAACACTAATCATACCAACACTTACTGTAACCTATTTCTACCATAGCGGGTAAACGGTAGCGGTGTACGACAAGTATTAGGTACTCAAAATAATCAAAACAAAAAAACAACAACAGTATATAACTGTAGATTAATTGGTAAGAAAAGTCATGAAGTCAAATGTGCAAAAGCAATAAGATGATAGGTGCATTTTCAATGCAAAAGTTCTTGACCTGTTATGGTATGTTTAGTGTTAAGTAATCAGCGAAGTTAACACGTATCACACCGTGACCACCATCACCCACCTTGAGACGAAGCATGCAGTTTACTCAAAAATCATTATGACTCTACCGCTGATCCCGAACGCAGTTCCCTTTTTCCTACCAGTAGCCACGAGGGCCTATTTGGATTAGCTTGAGAGACTTTATTTTTAGACTTTAGCCATATTAGCCGGACAACCGAGAGCCGTTGGGGTAAACGCGTTCTTGAGTGGAGACCGCGAACTGGAAAACGTAGTGCAGGACGCCCTCAGGCTCGGTGGAGTGATGATCTGTGCAGGGTGGCTGACAGGAGCTGGATGAGAGAAACCGAAGATTGTGCACAGTGGCGAATAATTGGAGAGGCCTATGTCCAGCAGTGGACTGCTATAGGCTGATGATGATGATGAGAGACTTTACAAAACATCTGCTCTAGCTAGAGCAGTGCTTCGCCGAATATACCACTGAGAAGAGTCACCAAGAAGCTGAATGACACTAAGATAACTATTAAACTTGTAGGTACATTTATTGACACCAAACACGTGTTCGATACACATGCATTAACGTTACATATGTATATTGTGTGTATATAATTTCATCAGAGTCGAAAGCGAATCTTACGTCGACCTTGCGAGACGGCAACACGCGTTGCGTAACGCCGCATTACACGTGAACTGTAACGATTAACGTTCTCGTACACTAAGCGGATCCGGAGCTGTACTCAACGAAACAAAGCCGCGTGGTCACAGCGAGGAACCCGCGAGAGAATACTCCTGACTAAGAGAGCTCTCGTTAAATATCTAGTCCAGCCATAAGTTCTGTTATAAATGAAAATACATTTTTTTTTTTTATTAATTATTGTAATATTATTAAAATTTATACCTAAATGCTTATTAAAGTCTCAGCAAAAAATAAAAAATAAAATTCTATTCGAAATGGCCACCTTTGGCGTTTATAAAGTATAAGTCTGGCCATAAATACTGTTACAATTAAAAATAAGCAAAATATTACATTTGAATTTGGAATCTGTCATTTTTATATGATTGCTCATTGAGTTTTCTCATTTTGGCGCCAATACATTGTACAATATTTTGCGATATTAAAATGGAGTGGGGTGATAACGGGAACCGCATCGCTGTGATTGCATTACACAAAGTAGGTATGGAGCCAAATGCAATTTTTAAAACTCTCCATACGCTTGGTATTAGTAAAATGTTTGTGTACCGGGCTATTTATAGGTGCAATGAGACCTCCTCTGTTTGTGACAGAAAAAGATCTGGCTGTCCACGTAGTGTTCGTACGAAAAAGGTGGTCAAAGCAAAATAAAAAAGCTTCAGGTCTTTTTTAATAATAGGCGACAGAGTCCTAGCGGGAATCTTCATTTCTCGCGATAAGATTTTTTTGGGTTCCCGCATCGGGTATACATTGTGTGATAAATAGGATTGTTTGCTCTTTGTCTGGGTGTCTATTATCTATGTATATATTTAAACATATACCTAGTCTTGCCATAAATACTGTTACAATTAAAAATAAAAATAAATCTATTGCAAATAATATTTATTACTTTTACAGTGTGTTAGTTTAATACATAAATATAAAACAATTTAAAGCATAAAAATCTTATTCGAAGTGATCTCCGTTGGCTGCAATACAGTCCTTTAAACGTTGAGGCCAGTTAACAATAGAAGCACGCACTCTTTCCATGGGAAAATTTTTCACTGCCAATCGTACGGATTGTTTTAGGGACTCCAAATTATCATGGCGTTTAGAGCAAGCCGTACTCTCTAAAACTGACCATAAATCATAATCCAGCGGATTAAGATCGGGACTAGACGACGGCCAGTCTTCAGCTCTCATAAAGTCCGAAACGTTCGTTTCCATCCAAGACTGCGTAGACCTAGCTTTATGACCTGGCGCCGAGTCTTGCTGGAAGGACCATTCTTGATTAATGTACTTGGTGTTGTTAAGGGGCCTCACTACCTTCTCAAGAATGGTATCTTGATACACTTGTACCGATGTTTTGATACCTTTTTCACAAAAGTATGGCTCAGTCACTCCTTCATAGCTAATACCCCACCAAACCATCACTGAAGTCGGATAGTGCCCACGTTGCACTCTGTCGACTAATTGGGAAGCTTCCTTAGAGCTTTGAGCATAAATACGGTCATTTGTTTGTTAAAATGTTGCTCAATTGTAAAAAATTTCTCATCCGTAAACAAATTTTTTCTATGACCTCCCTTTGCGTACCGCTTCAGTAGTTGTTCCGATTTTACCACCCTATTCTCTTTTAAATTATCAGTTAAGAAATGACCAGTACGTCTCTTGTATGCTGCAAGTCCTAAGTCATCTTTTAAAATACGCGACATGGTTCTAGGTGCTATCTTCATCTCCCGAAATAAAATATTTTGCTTTCGGACAGGGTTTCTTCAAATTCTTTCCCTTACTGCTTTGACCACCTTTTCGTACGAACACTACGTGGACGGCCAGATCTTTTTCTGTCACAAACAGATGAGGTCTCATTGCACCTATTAATAGCCCGGTACACAAACATTTCACTAATACCAAGCGTATGGAGAGTTTTCAAAATTGCATTTGGCTCCATACCTACTTTGTGTAATGCAATGGCAGCGATTCAGTTCTCTTTATCACCCCACTCCATTTTAATATCGCAAAATATTGTACGATGGATTGACGCCAAAATGAGAAAACTCAATGAGCAATCATATAAAAATGACAGATTCTAAATTCAAATGTAATATTTTGTTTTTTTAATTGTAACAGTATTTATGGCCAGACTAAGTATAAGTATGTTTACCAGTCTCTGGTACTCATAACGCAGGCAATCTTAAATTGGTGCCGATTGACCGTGTGTGATTTGTTCCCAGCTATTTTTATTTTTATTATTAATTTATAGATACAATATACATGTTGCGGTTTCTCAATTGTCTCATAAGTAACCGAAACGAGATAATTGGTTGAGAAACAAAAGATAAATCAATGCCACTGAAGGGAATAATCACTTCTACATATTTAAAAAAAATAAGCCGTCTTCACAGGAAATACATTATTGAAAACAAAAACAAAAAAATTAATTTGAATCTGAGGTCCAGTATAATTTTTTTTAATAATTAAAAATTTTTATTAAATATTTACTTGAATGTAGGTACTGGCTCGTTTTGATCGCCGCTCTGCGTTATTGTAAAAGCTTTTGCGTGTTGTGTCTTAAGTAGTCATAGTTGCCGCTTTGGAACAAAAAATAAACATTAGAATCTGTGTAGCTGAATGCGAGATATCGGAGACAAAACCTAACGAAAACGATTGAACTTGCATGTAATAGACACAAAAGGGCAGGCATACACTACTTATGAAGCCCGATGAAGCCCGCATGGTACTGTAGGGAAAGTGGGAGGGTCGAAAGTGGGCATTTCACAAATCACCCCACCGATTGCTTCTTCGATCGAAGTCATCTATACACATCTTTTGCTACTAAATAAAATTGCTTTTTAGTTTTTTTTTCTTTTTTAAATCTCGAACATTCTATATTTGTTACGCACGTGTTATGTAGTTATATACAAAATATTAATTTAACTACAAAATATACTTCACTTTTTTTTAAGAATACAGTTACTGAACCGGATAGGTGTGTTTTTTTTCAATACGAATTCGCTTTCTTTACGTAATATACCTATATATTTTTTTCGAAATTCTTATAAATTCAACCACAACACGAATATAGAATATGTTGAATGTAAATATCAAACACAGAGCAATGCCGGCGTGACCGTTACAATAAGACAAACGAGGACAATTGAATTTTAAATAATTATAATATTATGAAGGTGTTTTAGTTTTTTAATTGTCGGACAACGTTCGTCTGTCTTGGATCACAAACGTGCTCACGCAGGATGGTAGTCGTTAAAGAAATCTTACGTCCCACGCGTATGCAATCGTATATCGATAAAAAATAATTTGAAACGCAATTCAAACTACTTTTTAGGCAGTCACCGTCCTCGTCGAACTCGACTGAAAACTGAAGAGTTAGAGGTGCGAACTAACCCATAGACACAGCCCACTGAGTTTCTCGCCGGATCTTCTCAGTTGGTCGCGCTTCGGATCCGGTGGTAGATTCTGCGGAGCACTGCATTTGGTAGAGCTAATGTTAGCAAATTCTCTCAGGCTGAGCCCATGAGCAGACCTACTCGTCAGGGCGTAGCTGGAATAGTCTCTTAG
The DNA here is from genome assembly GCF_030267445.1 of Bombyx mandarina. NCBI lineage: Eukaryota > Metazoa > Arthropoda > Insecta > Lepidoptera > Bombycidae > Bombyx > Bombyx mandarina. The sequence goes on along the minus strand of NC_143234.1, from coordinate 13,121,959 downwards.
GCTACCAACGAATAGGTAGGGGAAAGAAGCTACTTAATTTACTCGTCGAGCCCTTCGTCGCAAACGACGGGTTCGGCGAGGACGGTGCAAAGCACTGCTTTTAGGTACCTCAAGCACTGGTCACCATCCTCGCCGAACCCGTCGATTGCGATCCATTAGCGGTAATGGATCGGGAGAATCCGTAATGACGTGTTCACGGTGACGTTCGACTGTTTACCATTCGGTCCACAGGATCGGGTATGTAATTTCCGGCGGCCACAACAAGAGGGTTTTCGTGTCGTGCCGCCTTCTCAAAGTGGCACAATGATGCTGACTGTAAATACGTACTGACTGAGTCAAGTTCCATATCATCATGGAGTTCCATATTCCTTAGAAACCATGGTGCTCCGACGGCTATCCTGCAAAAATGGGATTGAATGACTTGAAGGGGTTTCAAGTGAGTGCGGGCCGCGTGAGCGAACACTAAACTTGCATAGGTCAGGATTTATATTTGACATGAACTGTAAATAAAGCCCTAAATGAACAAATTCCTTTTTATTTAGTGTATAAAATAATAACAGAGAGTTTATTTAAGTTTTAGCCTACTTCAAATATAGAGGACGTTATCGGCTGTTTTTTATATATCTTATCAATTCAGAGGGAAATGAAAAAAATTGTCTTCTTTTTATTTGCATTCGATCACGCGTGGATGAAGCTATAGGACGAATTTTCTGTATGCATGAACGAATTTCGGGTCAAGGATGTTAATATCACAAAAAAAAACTAATTGAAAATATCATTAACTTCTTCAGACGACTTTTTAATGTACAAAAAACATTAGTCTATTCTTTATTGCGATTTGTTTGTTTTATATTTACAAAATTACAAAAGGTAAAAAAGGAAAAAATTGTGAATGTTCATTAAAAAAATTAAGTCCACACGTGTGATCGTTTAGCGTAGAGTTAACACTTTGATTGTCGTGTAGGTCACCGGTGTCCAACGCGGCGCACTGAAGTTGATTTACTGTTACTAAACTTCTGAATTGCCTAACTTTTTTTGTTGTTAATATATGTTTTAGTCTTTTATGTCGCTTATAGATTAATTCTTAGTGTCTTCGGATTCGTCGTTTCCAGAATCTACCAGATATTCCAGCACCTTAGTAAGAAGATCGAAGAAAAAAATCGATATATTGATTTCAGTGCGCCACGTAAGTCAACGTGTTAATTTTTTTTATTGCTTAGATGGATAGACGAGCTCACAGCCCACCTGGTTTTAAGGGTTACTGGAGCCCATAGACAACTACAACGGAAATGCGCCACCCACCTTGAGATATAAGTTCTAAGGTCTCCGTATAGTTACAACGGCTGCCCCACCCTTCAAACCGAAACGCATTACTGTTATAGGCAGGGTGGTGGTAGGTACCCATGCGGACGCACAAGAGGTCTTACCACCAATAATTACGCAAAAGCATTGCTAACCTTCATGGTAGTCAACGTGTTAAACGTTGGAAGTCCACGTGGCCTAAAGGACAAGACGTCCGATGCATTCGTATCTAGCGATACAACGGTGTTCTAATCCCGCATTCGGGCCCCAATTTCTGTAATGAAATACGTACTTAACAAATGTTAACGATTAACTTCCACGGTAAAATAACATCGTGTAGTAAAACTCAAACGCGCAAAATTATAATTAGCGTATTTATTGATGGTGGGACGTCTTGTGAGTCCGCACGGGTAGGTACCCCCGCCCTGCCTATTTCTGCTGTGAAGCAGTAATGCGTTTCAGTTTGAAGGGTGGGGCAGCCCTGAGGCAGAGGTGTGATGATAAAAAGGAGATGAGGGGATCATCTCGAATAATTCCTTGGCTGGTCTAAGGATTATTTGGGTCAGCTACGAGGGTAAGATTCGCTGACTACCTCGCGTCTCTAGGCTAGCAGTTCAAACACATCTAGTGCATCCACGATACAGCGGACTGATTCTATGGGAATTTGAGTCTCTCGCATTACTCGATACAACCGCATTGGATGTCTCTCCACAGGTCGCCGACCGGGTCGCTTACGTTGTTTAGGGTTCCATATATTTATTTATTGGAACGAAGTTCCTTACGGCAGGCTTGGAGGGGATAGGGATTTTGCTGCGCGTCCGAACTGAAAAAAATGTGATAGTAAAACCGTAAGAAAAAATCCGTGGAATAAAACCGTTAAATGAGACGTGCGCAGGCGCGACAGCCGCATACACAAGCGAGTAGTGTATAATACCTTTCTCTTTCTCCCTCTTTCTTTTCGTTCTCTCATCCATTCTCTTTCTATTTTAAGTAATTTATTATTTTTCCTAAAATACTGAATTTCCTAAATACTTTCTTGTACTTAAATAAAAACTAATCAGCAAAATTTAAGAGAAAAATCAAGAAAACCTACATAAAATTGAGCACGATTTTTTTATACTTTATGCACAAAACAAAAGTTGTACACAGGCGGACTTAATGCCATGGGCATTCTCTTCCAGTCGACCATAGGGTAGTGCAGAGATAATGCATGGTAGATGCAATAACAAAAGAATAACAAACAACAACAAAAAACAAAAAAGAACAAAATCAAAACAAAAATCTTCCTTAAAGTAACATCTCAGTATTATATAATACACATAATGTTAGATATAGGTACTTATATACATTACATATAACTTTGTATGCATAAACAAACATACTACAATTTAATATACCTACACATATATAAAATATAAAATACATATATACAGATAATTACACACAATATAATATACATGTAAAGCAATAATATATAAATACACATGAAAATACACAATTTAGTATTATAGTTAAGAATGACTAAAAAAATATATATAAATTCATACTAAGCAGAAAGTCGTGCGACCCGGTCGGTCGCGGTCGCCAACATCGGAATGCTACCATTAGACTACGCCAATAGTCCAAGCATTTGACGCGCGATATCTTAGCATAGCATAGCAAGTATCGTGTAGCCGACAACGCGTTTGTCAGCGCGGCTTCTCACGTGCATGCAAAACACATTAGAAAGGATTAGTATTAAATTCAAGGCGTTCCGCTCGAAGCTGTGAACGATATCTAGATTGAGTTCAGTTATGTTTTAAATTTTTGATATTATTAATTGTTTTTTTATGTTGATATTTCGATATTAGTTGGCCTGCGAAAAATACATTAACTACTACAAACTAATTACAGAAGCGAAGTCTTTTCTTTTTTCATCGCGCCGAGAGCCGAGCTTTTTGTGAGGTCCGCGCGCCGATAGACGCGATAGAAGATTCTGCGAAGAACTCAGTGGGCTGTGTCTGTGGGTTAATTTACTCGTCAAGCCCTTCGTCGCAAGCGACGGGTTCGGCGGAGACGGTGACCGGTGCTTGAGGTACCTAAAGGCACCGGTAAATGGATCGGGAGTGTTCGTAATGACGTGTTTAGGGCGACGTCGACTGTTTACCATTCGGTCCACGGATCGGGTATGTATCTTCCGGCGGCCACGACAAGAGGGTTTTTAACATCGGGTGGGCCGTGAGCTTTATGTTTTTTTTTTTTTATTGCTTATATGGTTGGACGAGCTCACAGCCCACCTGGTGTTAATTGGTTACTGGAGCCCATAGACATCTACAACGTAAATGCGCCAAAACTCAAAAGCACCACATGTTTTCGTTTCGGATATCGCTACTCTCGGTACAATGTTAACTGTTACCCTTCTGTATTAGATTTAATATATAATTATGATCTCTTGAAAAAAAAATTGAATAAAAATAGAACAGTGTAATAAACTAAAAGTTTTTACGGAATGTATCTTTATATTAGTTTCGTAACAAGGAGCGAAACGAGCGCGTAAACACACGACCGCCAATTGCGTATTGCACCGCATATTTTACTAGAACGACTAGTAAATAATTTATCTAATCTTTTTTCCGTGGGTGTCGTAAAAGGCGACGAAGGAGCTCAGAATTATCAGCTTTGCCAGCGTAACCGGACGAGTAGGTGAGCTCACGGGGCTTTAATCTGAGGACGTTACTAATACTAGTCCTAGCAAGAGCAGTGCTTCGTGGAATCTACCACCGGGTCGGAAACGCGATCCACTGAGAAGATCCGGCGAGAAACTCAGTGAGCTGTGACTGAAGGTGAAGCTGCAGCATTAACTCAGCAATATACCAGTGAACTGCGATTTCCAGTCGCCATTTACTATTGTCAGCCCACACTGACGGGCACCATTACTCTGTCTATTTTCCCTAAGGCTATGTATTAAAGACTATGTACTATTCAAATTTCGGAGACAAGATAGAAATCGTCGAACGAAAAACGAAACCTGCCTATCTCTGCCGCGGAGCAGCATTATCTGAATAGTAGGGTGGGGGCAGCCATTGTACGGTAATAACACTAAAAAAGTACGCGCACTTTTTTCTCGAATAAATCCAGACGAGTGCTCTTATGAAAATGATTATACTATCCGTTAAACACATGAAAACGATAGGCGAGTGCGCTTCTTTAATTAACTATATACGTGTCGTGAGCGTACGTGTTCGGAAGCTGTATGTTTCCACGCCGCGTCTAATAGACGACGCCGTCTGCGCGTCCCACAATATGTATCAAGGTCGGATTCTCATCCGGATCCAGCGTATATATTAAATTTAATTGAACACCTTTTTTGTTGCCACTCACTTAACGTGAACGATTCGAATGATGTAATTTAATCGGTATGTAGCTCACGGTGTGTTTCGTTCGTTCAGTAGCTCGCGTCGCGCCCTAAACACGTCATTACGGATCCTCCCGATCCACTAACAGTGCTTTTAGGTCCTTAAAGCAACTCGTCGCTTGCAACGAAGGGCTCGACGAGTAAATTAACCCATAGACACAGCCCACTGAGTTTTTCGGTGGATCTTCTCAGTGGGTCGCGTTTCGGATCTGGTGGTAAATTCTGCGAAGCACTGCTCTTGCTAGGTTCAGTGTTAGCAACACTCCCGGTTTGAGCCCCGTGAGCTCATCTACTAGTTAAGGTTACGCTGAAATAGTCTCTCAAAACCATCAGCTTAGGTAGGAAAAAAAAAGCTCGGGTCGCTAGCTCTCATCCCTACCGGTGGATGTTATAACCTGATTTCCGATTGCAAATTTTCTAGCAGTGAAGATGCCGACGATCTCTGGACTAGCTTAGTGTAGCGTTTAGCCTACAAGAGCTCACAGACACATCGCCACGTTGTAAATTCAAGCGTTCACGCCCGGATGTTATGCTTGAGAAACATAAAATACGCATTAAAATACGCTTAAATAGCCTAAAATACGTCTTTCGTTTAATAAATCGTTTCCTTTCAAAGATTACTGGGGACGGCGGGCGGAGCATATCGGAGTCGAACCGACTAAAGCCTCCTGTCGTTCAACAACCAACGTCCAAACCTCACATGAGACAGAACTCATGAAAAGGCAAAGGGGGGAAAGTGAAGTGTTTAGTGCGGAGCACATCTCTCCCATCACCCTCCCCCTCGGGACGCCGGACTGGCGGTCGTCGGCGCCACGACCACCAGCCCTCTCGGTCGGCAGGTTATCCGGAGCCCGCCTAGATGGCGCCGGTTAGAGTGAGCTATCCTACGGAATACCCCGCTGGGTCAGAACCAGCGTGTTTTTTTTTTTTTTTTTTATTGCCCTTGTAGGCAGACGAGCATACGGCCCACCTGATGGTGAGTGGTTACCGTTGCCCATGGACTTCAGCAATGCCAGGGGCAGAACCAAGCCGCTGCCTACCGCAAGTCGAGGATAGCCGGCCTTCCATCACCTGGATGCTCTTGCGTAAAACGCGTGCAGAGCAGCTTGCACGACGTCTTCTTAGGTCCCCCTCGCCGGTCCCCAAACCGACATATGAGGGGAACCCGAAACACTTAGAGGGCCAGGGCTTGGGCGAGATCCGCCTCCCTGGCCCCGCTCGACGGCGGCGGGCTTGCGCGTCTCTAACGCGCCCCGCCGCCTCCTTCTGCGAGATGGTGCACTCGCAGAAGTCGAGCATCGCCTTCCACGACTCGTCGTCGCCGAGCATCGATGCCACAACACTCGGCAACGACAAGTCGTTTCCTATTTTTGCGACGAGGACACGGCGCCACCCCTCCCATGCGGGGCAGGCGACGAGCGTATGCTCTGCCATGTCCAAGTCGCAATCACAATGGTGGCACTCTGCCGTCGGCTCGGCTCTGCTCCGGTGCAGGAACTCACCGAAGCAACCATGCCCAGTGAGGACCTGCGTGAGCCGGAAAGTGAGGCGTCCTCTGTCACGATTCACTCAATCCACAAGGACTGGGCGAATCGCCTCGACGGTCCTACGACCAGCCGAAGGATCGGCCAGCCGCCTGGACCATGATTCCAGCACGGATAATGACGTAAATACCGTCACCCACGGGATCGCGCATAACTGCATCGCGTTAGAAACAGAAATATGTATTAATCTGAACTATGAACACACGGAAGCGTCAATTATCGCCAGAATCTAAGGGAAAATTACGGAGAGCAACAACAGTATTTGAAAACGCTACTATTTGACGTATTCCTACTAGGAATTTTCAATATTCGTTGCGTTGCAAGCGCTATGTAAGCGCTATGCGCATAAGTACATACAGCTTAATTACTCTGGTTCCAAACCGTGAAGAGCCCCGCCAGGCGGTTTTAAAGAGAAAATTAGCAGGTAATGTTGTCTCTTATGTATGTAGCAACTGTACGATAGCTCAGTTTTATTGAATTTTAAAGTTTTAAAGAATTACGGATTTATCGTCGACTGCTAAAGATTTCAAGAGATCCGGCGAGAAACTCAGTGGGCTGTGGGTTCGAACAGCAACGAATGCTTAAAACCATTCGTGGCAATGGTATTGGTTCCCAACCCTAGCGTCTTTGTTTGGCTGAATTAGATTCACATGGAATAAAGTTGTGTTTGTCACCGGACTTGAAGGTACAGATGGAGCGACTCAGTAGTGAGATTAGTCAGTAGTCTAATTACTATTTAATTACCAAGACGTGACCTTCGTCGAGATCCGTGAAGAGACAGTGTATGTTTTAACGATCTTGATATTTAAGTTAATCGCATTATTTTAACATAAAAGTCGAATTATACTTGTACGAAACTAAAACATGGCGATCTCGGCCGAGGACTCCAACTTTTTATGTACCTATCGATCTGAAACAGTATTATTGACCTTTAAAAATTACGTATTTCAATATTGTTCAGACTTTTTGTAGGATTACTTGAATATTGTTGCGAAAAACAAATTTATTAACTTCACAAAAAGATTCCTTCGAGCCGGATTTGAACCAGCGACCTATGGATGTCCACATGTATACCAACTACAGTCCACCGCTCTACCAACTGAGCTATCGAAGGCTTGCGTAGGATGATAAAATTTTGCTAAGCATTCTAATTATTTTTATTTTGAAAAATTAATTATCAACTTATCACACTTCTTATCAGAGTAATTTTATGTAGTTCAATTTTATCGACTATTTAGTTTATGAATATTACACAAGTTTTTTTTTTTGTTTTAATGAAAAATTGTTTTTGAACATATTTTTTTTAATAATTACTCTCAAAACATAAACGCATCTATCAAAGAATACATCAACAATTTAGTTGATTGCTTTTTTCTAACGTTTGTAATTAGCAAGGTTTTGTTTTCGTGAAATTGTAGATAAACCCAGTGCAGCGGGATTACTTAGGACTATTACTGTATAATAGTAACTTTCAAATGGCCTGTACACGTAAAAATAATCAAAACTTTAAACGCTAATTAATATTAAAAAAATAAATATACTAAATAAAATATTAATAATAATTGTAAATTAACGCCATCTATTGGTTATTGCGCGAACTTAATGAACTATATCTGTAAATCCTATGATAGCATACCCAATTTGAATTAACATTCCTTACACTATTTTCTAAGCGCTATAAAATTTCCCTTCTCATAAAAATATAACTATATTAGTCTAAAAGAGACCTTGGCAACGGCTTGACTGCGTCAACACACCGAGGCCTATTTTCGTCTTAAGAAGCAAAAAAATATTTGATAAAAGGATTATACATTGAGTTGTCTCGGCCTAATAGATAAGACGGCCGGTATACTCGTACTGAGCGAAGTGAATACGCCCGTGTTCAAATCCCAGACAGACTGATACAAATTTTTCAAATGAAATACGTATTTACCATATGTTCACGAATGAGTGATGAAAGAATAGCATCAAACGTAAAATTAGAAACGACATAAATTAAAATTTTCGGAGCTACAAATGTTCACCTGACGCGGGAATCGAACCCACGACCCACGACGTAACGGTTAGGGCAGATAACTACTGCACCACCGAGTCAGTCGTTTTTTTTACACGCTTTAATATTAGCTTCACTTGTATTATGTTTGTAACTGACTCTTTTAGACGCGATTTTGACTCACTTTTAACGGCCAGATTTCATTCAAACTTTGTAGATTTATCGAGGACCGATGACAATTAAATATTAAAAAAAAATATTGAAAAATATTTAAATTCATCTAGAAAATTAAAAATAAATATGTAGTAGTTTTTTTACAAACGCTTTTTTTACAATAAAATATATATTTTTTTTACACTATTTTCAATTAAAATTTATTAAAATTTCTATTTTTTAGTTGAATTTTATATAAAGCGTGTTTTTTAATTTTTTGAAACTATTATATTTTTAATTTTTTTATTAGATCCAAAATTAATAATACATATTAGGTTAATTCGGCTAAGTCAGTCGATTTATAAGATTATAATTATGCAGTAAAAAAATGCTATCGGTAAAATGTTTGCCCCGCCCAGTGTGAATTTTAAGGTCGACGACTCTATTGCCTCGATATGACCTTTTAAAACCGGAACAGAAATTTAATTACCTATTCCATTTTAAAATCTAGTCTCAGCTTAAAAAAATTATTATAATAAAAAAAAATATTGCCAAACTTTGGATGGAATGTAGGATCCATTTAGAATAGTGATAAATCTTCAGTTGTGGATTTTTTTTAATTAACTTTTGTATCTGCGGTGTGGCTAGCTGACGACTTACTGGATTTTATGATAACGATTTGACTGGACCGCGACTTGGCTGTGCTCCTGGGATTGCTTTTTTATTTTTTATCTATATATTAATACGCGAAGCAAATATTTTGTACTACTTTTTACGAAAATTGTGCGGACGGAGGAGTATGAAATTACCCACGCTTATAGAGAATATAGTGAAGTAGTGCAGAATGCAAATCTTTTTTATTACGCATTAATAATACATTAAATCAATAAGAAAAACCTTACACACCCTACCATGGATTTGGAAAAAATAAAGACGATCTCCTTTGAAAATGAGTGCGGTTTATTATTTATAAAAAAATAATTATAAAGTTACTTTAAATTTAATATATTGTATCAAAAAAAAAAAAAAATATCTAAAATTATGGGCGACGCGATAAACAGGGCCTAGGGAGGCATCAAGCTTAAATCCATCACTGCTTAGCTCAATAATGCTAAAAAGTAATTTTAATTTAACGTAAACTACAATTTTAAGTGATGTAGGTATCTATAGTCGGATTTTTTATTAGACGAAGTAAACTGACGTTTACTGTGTTGTCAGTTTTTGATGAAATAAAAATAGTGTTGTGACAAAGTGAACGATTGAAAAAACTCCTGAATTAATGAAATTGCCTCGATTGTCTAGTGAATAGTTAGTATGCCGAACTGCCGATATCGGGCACGGGGTTCGAATTTTAGCCGTGCTTTGTACATACCAACGAGTTTTCGACGAAACATTATGTTCCTATGGTATCTACCTGTACTGAATACCGAGTGTTTTAAACATTAAGAAAAACATTGCGAGGAAGCTTGTAAGACTGTCCTATTTCCAATGCATCATATAGTTGAAACTATAGATGTATAAAATATAACAATTATAGGTACATAGGTAATGAAAATAAAAAAAACTGATTGTAGTTACATACTACTAGTAACATATTATTATATTGGATCACTTTAATACAATTTTATTGTAAAATATAAATAATATTCTTTTATAGTTTGAAATTAATGAGTAACTCTTCACACTCATTGTTCATTTATGTGATTGAACGAGAACTGAACGCATCACTATTACTTTAAATATAGCAACATTATTTCACAAAGTGACATTAGCTACTGTCAGCTGGCTTCGTCTAATTAAAAATCCGACTATAAGGTACAGGCCACTGACCTTACTTAGTGTCTATTAAAGCTCACTTTGTTCGTGTGTTCTTTAGTTATGTCACGATCATTGTAAATGTACTTACCATCTGATGGTAAGGTCCTCTGCCAACAAAAACTCAATAAAAATAAGATGAACAAAAAATTTTAAGCATTGCTGCTGTCCGCCTTGAGAGATGTTACAGAAATTTTCAAATGAAACATTAAGGTGCGGTTGGAACAAACAAAACAAAAAGACGCGCCTTGAGAGATGTTTGAGAGATTTTCAAACGAAACATTCATGTGCGGTGGGAACAAACAATACAAAAAGATGCGCCCCCGGGTGGGCTCGAACCACCAACCTTTCGGTTAACAGCCGAACGCGCTAGCCAATTGCGCCACAGAGGCAGTTAAGCAACTTGTTGAAATTAAGGATCACTAACTTATGTATAAAAAAAAGAGTTAATCATTAAAAGTCGCTTTCTCTGTCCCTATATCTGTCTGGCCCTATGTATGCTTAAATCTTTAAAACTACGCAACGGATTTTGATGCTGTTTTTTTTAATAGATAGAGTGATTGAAGAGGAAGGTTTATATGTATAATAACATCCATTAAATAGTGGAGCAATACTTTTATTTTTGAGGTTTCTAATGTGATGTCGTAAATAATCAATAATAAAATGTCATGTTTCCGAAGCGAAGCGAGGGCAGGTCGCTAGTACCTAATACAATATTTTTTTCTAGTTGTTCTAATAACCTCGAGAGGTCATGCTAGATTCACCAAACGAGTAGATGAGCTCTAAGGGCTCTAACCTGACGACGTTGCTAACACTAGCCCTACCAAGAGCAGTGCTTCGCAGAATCTACCACCGGATCGGAAACGCGATCCAATGAGAAGATACGACTACCTCTAAATTTATTAAATACTAGATTAACCGATTTTGAAGAATCTTTTTCTAATTATTTCAAAGCTGATGCTTCTCATGGCGTATTTAATTTTATCAATATCCATACCAGTAGCGTTTTTTCAGTTGTGCTTATTCATGCAAATTTAAAACACTTCAATTAACGATTTTGTTTTGTTGATTCTGCCTGTCCTGCCTATTTCTGTCGTGAAGCAGTAATACGTTTCGGTTTGAAGGGCGGGATAGCCGTTGTAACCACGTTGTAACTATACTGAGACCTTAGAACTGATAACTCAAGGTGGGTGGCGCATTTACGTTATAGATTTCTATGGGCTTCGGTAACCACTTAACACCAGATGGGCTGTGAGCTCGCCCACCTACATGTGCAATAAATAAAAAATTAAAAGGTCGATTATTTTTTTGTTGAAATATTAAACTAAACGTGTAAAACGTGAAAAATTATAATTAAACGTGTAAGAATGTGACGTCATTAAAAAAATAGGCCAGATTCCAGGGTTGCCAACTCGAAATTCGTCAAGGTGGGAGATAGGGTTCTACAATTTGGTAGTTTCCAACAAACCCTACTATGAAGTCTACAAGTCTTTTAGAGACCCTACAATAAGAATCTGGCATCCTTAATTTACTTTTCGATTGGATAAGACATATTTGAACCATTTTTATTAGAAATCCAATGATAAAACAGAATTACGGGCCGCTAATATTCTTCTTTTTCCCATAGTTGAGAATATTTTTGATTGTAATGCATCTTTTTTAAATTTTCGAGGAGGAGAATTTTCTTCGTTTTCACTTTCACTTTCACTCATTTTGATAGTGTTCAAATGAAACTTTTTAAAAATTACAATAAGTTATTTGTTAATTGGATCGCGTTATGATTTGAACTTTTTGAAAACTTCAAAAGTTGGTAGATAAAGCGGTAGGTTTGATTTACGACACTAAAAGTTGGTGGATCTACCGAAAAGTTGGTAGATAAAGCGGTAGGTTTGATTTACGACACTAAAAGTTGGTGGATCTACCGAAAAGTTGGTAGATAAAGCGGTAGGTTTGATTTACGACACTAAAAGTTGGTGGATCTACCGAAAAGTTGGTAGATAAAGCGGTAGGTTTGATTTACGACACTAAAAGTTGGTGGATCTACCGAAAAGTTGGTAGATAAAGCGGTAGGTTTGATTTACGACACTAAAAGTTGGTGGATCTACCGAAAAGTTGGTAGAGTTGGCAACGCTGCTAGATTCCCTACGGCAGTGATTCTCAACCTTTTTTTTTTGTTGCGGCACATATTTAACGTTTTCAAAATTTGGCGGCATAAAAAAAAAGATAAAAATTATTTGCTTACTACAACACACAGCATATATAGTTTATCAAAAAATTTTATTATACGAAATTAACCAAAAAATACCATATATTTTTTTTTGTTGATTTAAATATATATTCATGTTTAAAATATTTTTCTTTTAAAATGATATAATTTAATAATATCAACATTATTATGTATTCGCAAAATTTGGCGGCACACTTTTGAAATTTGGCGGCACACTAAAGTGCCGCGGAAAGTGGTTGAGAATCACTGCCCTACGGATACGCAATAAATGCGTAAACCGTTAACGAAATATTACATTAATTCAAACACACCCTTTAAGTATTGCCTTCACCTTTCCCGCAGGGCGTGCTGAACTGGCACAGCTCCGTTCACTTCCTCGCCGGACTTCGATATGCATCGGTTTCGTTATAATCTATCTATCTATATATATAAAAATGAATTGCTGTTCGTTAGTCTCGCTAAAACTCGAGAACGGCTGTACCGATTTGGCTAATTTTGGTCTTGAATTATTTGTGAAAGTACAGAGGTTTAAAAGGTTTAAATAAATATGAAAATGCTCGGAATATAAATAAAAATAACAATTTTGTTTTTTCGTTTGATGCGTCCCCCGTCGGACGGATTCCTTTTGTTTGTTTTATACAAAAGCTTAGGTATTTTATTTATCAATTGAGGCACTACGAAGTCTGCTGGGTCAGCTAGTAATTACTAAAACACATTGCAAACGGGCCTCGATCTGATAATAAGGACGTGGTAAAACTGTAGTCGACTTGAGAAGAGAATATTCTTCGATTATGTTCAGCTGGGAGCGGTCCTAGATCCAATAATTTCCGTAATGATTCTCAGGGATAATTTTTACAAATACCTCACTAGTTAGATGCATCTCTGCTTCTTCTAGTAAACATCAAATCCGCAAATGACTATAAATTCGTTTGCATATTATCACGTACGTGGGTATTTCTCTATAATATAATGAAATGAATGAAAGTAATTTCAATTATCTCTGCGACTCCCGGAAGCCGAAGAAAATATAATGAAGTAGTGCATAATACGCAGATGCATATTTTTGAAAATTTCGATAGATTATAATGTCGGAACAAAAAATTAAAAAAAAAAAAAAACAAATGGAAAAACGTAGAGAATCGTTAATGGCCAGTGTCTACTTCTAAACAAAAAAATCAATCATTTCATCACAGTCACTGTGTTGCCATTGAACTTGTTCAATACTATACAGTGCATTTGAATACCAGACAAGCAAGCTGTAAAAAAACGAGTGAAAAAAATATTTACGACTTGTAGCAGTATCCTCGATGATAAAAAAGAGGACATTGACTTCCTCGTCGGATCTTCTGATCGCGATTCCGATCCGGTAGACTCAGCCCTTGATCTACAAGTCTCCTTCGGAAACGCCCGGGTGACTGTTAGCTAACCCCGATACTGACCATATTCATTCATGAAAAGGCCTTTGAACCACCTGCAATCCTTACAAGCCGCAATAAAATACATGTTAAAAATATGCTTTTATCAACTTCACCTTTATCTGTATATATGAATTATCGTGATTTTCACGAATTACCAGGCGTCCTATGAAAATTTGCCCACGCGAGAGAAGCAGTACCGATGACAAACAAAATTTTCACTAGTGGTAGGACCTCTTGGGAGTCCGCACGGGTAGGTACCACCACCCCGCCTATTTCCGCCGTGAAGCAGTAATGCGTTTCGGTTTGAAGGTTGTAACTATACTGAGTGAGACCTTAGAACTTATATCTCGAGGTGGGTGGCGCATTTACGTTGTAGATGTCTATGGGCTCCAGTAACCACTTATCACCAGGTGGGCTGTGAGCTCGTCCACCCATCTAAGCAATTAAAAAAAAAATTATTAATGTAACCCTTGAATCATTGAATTTAAATTTTAGTTTGGCTTGCTGGTAAAAACGTGTGTTTTTAGATACTTATTATTTTATAATATGTTTCGCATTAATAGAGCCCAACACAGTACAGACTTAAAGCAGTATATTTTCCTCCACAAGGAATTCTAAATGTTCGTCCGCGAACTACTACATCTAGTCTAATAAAATAAAAATCAGAATCAACCTTCGTTCGTGTATCTGTACTGTGTACTCAGTTAAAAAGCAAAAAAAAAAATCGTAAAAAAAAACACAGCAAAAACTCCAAAATCATTCAATTAAAGTTTAACAAAAAAAAATCTGCCATTCACACGGCTATTATAAAAACGAAGAAACGATATTTTTTTTTCTATTTTTTTGAAAACTATTTGATTGTACCTATCACATTTTTTGGATGTTTAAACTTTTATTTATTATAAAAAAAGAACATAGTATTCCTAACCTAGGCAGCGGCTTGGCTCTGCCCCTGGCATTGCTGACGTCCATGAGCGACGGTGACCACTTACCATCAGGTGGGCCGTATGCTCGTCTGCCTACAAAGGCAATAAAAAAAAAACCTAAAAGTAGGTACATTTTATTACCCGAGGGACCTGGGCGGGCCCCCCGGCGCGCACTCTGCGTGGCCGGGGGCTCCGTCTGTGGGGGAGTTTTGCTGGACTTCCACCGGGCGCGTCCGTAGGTGGCGGATAACGGGATCCTCTGGGAATAGTCCCACTCCCAGGGGTATCGTCCGATCTTTTTCGTTGCAAGGATTCTTAGGTGTTAGGGAGGTAGGTTAGGTGTAGGTGTAGGATAGCCTAGTTAGGCTTTGCAACGAAAGAGATCGGATGACGCGGACCAAAACCAGCAGGGGGAGTTGCGGGCTCTTCACGCCCTTCACTCGCTGAAGGGTGTTCCTCCTGGAGACGCTCGGGCTCCCTCTCTCTTCCCCCTTCTTCCCCCTTTTTTGTTTTTCTTCGGGTCACGTCCGACCCGTTTCGGACGTAGCCCATGGGAGATGGTGGGCCACTTTTGGCCTGCCTTTTGATGGAGTAGTGAGCCGGCGTTGCTTATGCATCTTCCGGCCGCTGGTCGCCATGTCCCCGGCTTCGGCTACAGGGGCACGCCCTCCAGAGGGGGGTACCGGTATACCGGCGTGGCTTCGTGGTTGTTGCTCTTTTGAGCGTCGGGCGGTGGTCTGTCGTGTTGCTCGTTGCACTCGGCGGGCCGCCGGCCAACCCGTAATCCTCACCGCGTGGGGGACGGGGGCCGCTGCCGCGAGGCACGGGGCCGCGAGGACGTAAACCTCTTTAAAAAATGCCCCAATCCTAAGCTCTGGTGCCCGGCGATGGGATGAATGGCTGGAGGGAGTCCAGTCCCGAGGGTACCAACCAGACCCCAGGGGACCGACCCCTGGTTAATCAAAAAGGAAACATGAAAAAAAATGGCACCTGTTAAAATTTATTACCCCAGGAGGGTACCTCCCGCTCCGCGGGGGGAGAATCCCTCCGTGCGGTCGAGCGATCGGCCGCACGCTGCCCCACCGTTTCTGGGGGGGGCAAACATTGCCACGACGAAGGGGGCGACAACACGGGTCGCGTAAGGGACAGAGTCCCCACCGTGCTGCTGGAGAGGTGCGACAGCCTCATCTCACTACACTCGGCGCGAAGCTCCGTGAGGGGCGACGTGTCCAGTGGGAGGGAGACACCGGCGCTGTTTGCCGATTGTGTTCGGCAGCGGACTCGGCGGAAGCGGAAGTCGGCTCGACAGCCGGCGTCCTCCGCTCCGTCCGATTCCTCGGAGGGCGAGCCTGCCAGTGCCAAATATATGGCGTTGGCGGAAGGGCCGGCGACTGCTGCGGCGTCGCCCGCCACAGGATTTGATTTTGACAAGCCGTCGTCTTGCGGACTGGACGCTGCCTCCTCGGCGCAGTCCAGGGCCGCCTGCCGTGAGACAAAAAATAAAAAAAACAAAATCGGAGAGATCGAGCGCCTTCAGCGGTCCCTGACGTTGGTGGGTCCCTCTGACCCCCTCCGATCTTGTCAAATAGTCGGAGAAATAGTTACGACCATAGCGGCCAAATCAACTGCAGGCCTCAAGGGCTCCGAAGTGTCGGGAATGAAATCGGCGGCCGCCACACTAGAGGAAAGGTTGCAGGACGTCGTGGACCGCACCACAAACGCCGAGACGGCGGGCTTGCGGCAGGAAGTGGCCCTACTGCACGCCCGCCTTGAACAAGTGTCGACGGAGAATGCGCATCTTCAGTCGGAGAATGGGCAACTTAAAGTGGACATGGCCGAGTTGCGAACGATGGTTGCCGACCTCATCGAGCGGCAACGCAGCTCGGCCCCTGTCCCTCCTCCGCCCGAAGTGGAAGGCCTCAGCGAGGTCGAAGAGTTGAGGCGGCAGCTCCTTATACAGGAGGCGCGCAGCTCGAAGGTGGAGCGTGCGCGGCCGCCCCTCACCCATGAGGCGAAAGACAGTGCGCCTGTGCCGGCGCCCCGCAGGAGGGTGCAGCCCGCTGTAAAGACATACAGCGGAAAGAAAGCGACACCCGCGCGAACTCCCACTGCGGCTGCACCTATACCCGCGGCTGCGGGGGTGCCGGCACCCACGGCCCCTGCAAGAAAACCGGCGTCCGCTCCTGCTCCGCCCCAGCCTGTGCAGGCAGGGCCCGGCAGGAGCCGGACAAAGAAGAAGGGAGGCGTCAACGCCGCCAAACCGGCACTGACCCCCCAGCCCCGCCCACTGCCCCCCGCCCCGGCCAACATGGATGAGGCCTGGACGACGGTGGTGCGGCGAGGGCCCAAAAAGGTAGCGGTGCCTGCCGCGCCGCGCCCCAAGCCCGCCCCTGCGGCCACCGCTCCCCGCCAACAGGGTCGAGCGGAGCCGAGGGGTCGAACGGGACGAAGAAGGCCGCGCGCCCCGCGGTCGGCTGCAGTGGTCGTAGAGCTGCTGCCGGCCGCAAAAGAAAAGGGCATCACCTATCACGAGGTGATGACCCGGGCGCGCGGTGGCGTGAATGTGGACGCCCTCGGCGTGGAGGGTGGCCTGAAGGTCCGGCAGACGGCCAACGGGGCCCGCCTGGTAGAGTGCCCCGGCCCGAACACCAACGCCGCGGCCGAAAAATTGGCGGCCCGGCTGAGGGAGATCCTGCCGGACCCCGAGGTGGTGCGCATCGCGCGGCCCGTAAAAATGGCGGAGGTGAAGATTACGGGCCTCGACGAGTGCGCCACGAAGGAGGAGGTCGCCGCGGCCATCGCGTCGCAGGGCAACTGCGCCCTCGCCGACGTCAAAGTCGGGGAGCTCCGGGCAACCTACTCCGGTACCCGGACGGCGTGGGCGCGTTGCCCCATCGCAACGGCGAACCTCCTGGCCACCCCTCCACAGGGTCGGCCTTCAGATAGCCCAGGATGGCTGCGCGTGGGCTGGGTTGTGGCCCACGTGCAACTGCAGGAGAGCAGGCCGTGGCGCTGTCTTCGGTGCTTCGGCACCGGCCACGGCCTCGCCAAGTGCCCCTCGACAGTGGACCGCAGCAACCTGTGCTTCCGCTGCGGCCAACCGGGGCACAAGGCAGCCTCCTGCACCGCAGCCGCGCCGCACTGCGTCTTGTGCGATGCGGCTAAAAGGAAGGCCGACCACCGGGCCGGGGGCCCGGCGTGCAAGTCCGCCCCCTCCTCTACAAAAACGAGGAGGGGCGGAAAGAAAAAGAAGCCGGCTGCAACAAGGGCAGCCGGCGAGTCAGTTCCCGCCGCGGCTGTTGTCGAGCCGCAGGGCGGGACAGACGAGGGAGCGATGGACGTAGCCCCGTAATGGGTTGCGTCCATCGCTTCCTCCAATGTAATTTGAACCACTCCGCCAGGGCACAGGATCTCCTCGTCCACACAATGGCGGAGTGGTCAATCGACGTCGCTGTCGCCGCGGAGCCGTACTTCGTCCCCACCGACCAGGACTGCTGGATCGGGGACGTCGACGGCTCCGTGGCCATCGTACTAAGACAGTCCGCGGCGTTACCCCCCTTGGATATGGTGGCCAGGGGACCCGGGTACGTCGCGGCTAGGATCGACGGGACCGTCGTGATCGGGGCGTACTTTTCTCCGAACAGGAGCCTCGCCGAGTTCGAGCGGTTTCTGGGCGGGCTCGAGGCGCTTTTACACCGCCTCGGGTCCCGCCCTGTCATCGTCGCGGGGGACTTCAATGCCAAGTGCACGGCTTGGGGTTCCCCCCGCACGGATGCACGAGGCGAGGCCCTTTCGGAGTGGGCGATCGCGACCGGCCTCTGTCTCCTAAACAGAGGCACGGTCGCGACTTGCGTGCGGTGGAACGGGGAATCTCACGTGGACATGACGTTCGCGTCCCCGTCCGCCGTGCGCCGCACCCGCGGCTGGCGCGTACTAGAGGGGGCGGAGACGCTCTCGGACCACAGATACGTCCGATTCGAGCTCTCCGCCTCCTCCTTGTCATCGTCGTCAGCCGCGGGCGCCCGCGGCGAGGAGGAGCTCCCGCAAGGTGCACCCCGTTCGTTCCCCAGGTGGGCCTTGAAACGGATGAACAAGGAGTTGCTGATGGAGGCGGCCGCTGTTGCTGCGTGGGCGCCAAAACCCGCGCGGCTCGCGGACGTGGATGCGGAGGTCGACTGGTTCCGGGGCACCATGGCAAACATTTGCGATGCCGCCATGCCCCGGGTCGGCCCCCGAGCACCACGTGGGGGTGCGTTCTGGTGGTCGCCCGAGATCGCAAGACTCCGCGAGGAGTGCGTGAGGGCGCGCCGCCGGAGCGCACGCCACCGCCGCCGCCGTCGTCGCGACGCTGCGTTCGCGGAGACGGCGGCCCAGCTGCACGCTGACTGTCGTCAAAAGCAGACGGCGCTGCAGCTGGCCATCGGCGAGGCCAAGAAGCAGAGCATGAAGACTCTCCTGGAGTCGCTCGATGAAGATCCCTGGGGGCGCCCATACAAGATGGTTCGCAGGAAACTGCAGCCGTGGGCGCTCCCGGTGACCGAGCGGCTCCAGCCTCGGCAGCTGCGGGAAATAGTTTCTGCGCTTTTCCCGCCGGCAGCGGGGGGGGACTTTGAGCCCCCCCAGATGGACGCCACGTGGGGCACGCCTCCGCGTCGCCCCAGCGTTCCCGCTGCCGAGGAGCCCCCTCCCCCTATCACGGGGGCGGAGATCCATGCGGCCGTGTCCAAAATGAGAGCGAAGGACACGGCCCCCGGCCCTGACGGCGTTCACGGCCGGGTCTGGAGCTTGGCCTTCGAGGCCCTAGGGGACCGGCTCGGGGGGCTTTTCGAAGCGTGCCTCGAGTCGGGACGGTTCCCGTCAAAATGGAAGACGGGCAGACTGGTCCTTCTGCGGAAGGACGGGCGCCCCGCGGACTCACCCGCGGGCTATCGCCCCATCGTGTTGCTGGACGAAGCGGGCAAGATGCTCGAGAGGATCGTCGCGGCCCGCATCGTCCGGCACCTGACCGAGACGGGTCCCGATCTTTCGGCGGAGCAGTACGGCTTCAGAGAGGGCCGCTCGACTATCGACGCAATTCTGCGCGTGCGGGCCCTCTCCGATGAAGCCGTATCCCGGGGCGGGGTGGCGATGGCGTTATCCTTAGATGTAAGGAACGCCTTCAACACCCTGCCCTGGTCGGTGATCGCGGGGGCGCTGGAGTATCACGGCGTCCCCGCATACCTCCGCCGACTGATCGGCTCCTACCTCGAGGGCAGGTCGATCCAGTGCATCGGACACGGTGGGGCGATGTACCGCTTCCCCGTCGAGCGCGGTGTTCCGCAGGGGTCTGTCCTGGGCCCCCTGCTGTGGAACATCGGCTACGACTGGGTCCTGCGGGGCGTCGTACGGGGTCCTCTCCTCGGGCTGAGCGTAATTTGTTACGCCGACGACACGTTGGTCGTGGCTCCGGGGAGAGACTACCGAGAGTCTGCCCGTCTGGCGTGCGCAGGCGTGGCACACGTCGTCACAAGGATCCGACGGCTGGGACTCGAGGTGGCGCTCGACAAAACCCAGGCCCTGTTGTTTCACGGGCCGGGACGAGCGCCGCCTCTGGGTGCCCACCTCGTGATCGGAGGCGTCCGCGTCGGGGTCGGGGTGACCGGTCTTCGGTACCTCGGCCTCGAACTGGATGGTCGGTGGAACTTCCGCGCTCACTTTGAGAAGTTGGGCCCTCGACTGATGGCGACGGCCGGCTCTTTGAGCCGGCTGCTTCCAAACGTCGGGGGTCCCGATCAGGTGGCGCGCCGCCTCTACATGGGGGTGGTGCGGTCGATGGCACTATACGGCGCGCCCGTATGGTGCCACGCCCTGACCCGCCAGAACGTCGCCGCGCTGCGACGTCCGCAGCGCGCGATCGCGGTCAGGGCGATCCGAGGATACCGCACCGTCTCCTTCGAGGCGGCGTGTTTGCTCGCCGGGGCGCCACCCTGGGACTTGGAGGCGGAGGCGCTCGCTGCCGATTACCGGTGGCGTAGCGACCTTCGTTCTAGGGGGGAAGGGCGCCCCGGCGAAGGAGTAGTTCGAGCGCGGAGGCTCCAATCTCGGCGGTCCGTGCTGGAGGCGTGGTCTCGCCGCTTGGCGGACCCGTCGGCCGGCCTCCGTACCGTCGAGGCGGTCCGCCCGGTTCTCGCGGACTGGGTGGGCCGCGACCGCGGATGCCTCACCTTCCGGCTGACGCAAATGTTGACCGGCCATGGTTGTTTTGGCCGGTATCTTTTCAAAATAGCCGGAAGGGAACCGACGGCGCAGTGCCACCACTGCGCGGACCGCGACGAGGAAGACACAGCGGAACACACGCTGGCGCGTTGCTCTGGATTTGACGAGCAACGCGCCGCCCTCGTCGCGGTCATTGGAGAGGACCTCTCGCTGCCGCGCGTCGTGGCTACGATGCTCGGCAGCGACGCGTCCTGGAAGGCGATGCTCGACTTCTGCGAGTCCACCATCTCGCAGAAGGAGGCGGCGGAGCGAGAGAGGGAGAGCTCTTCCCTTTCCGCACCGATCCGTCGCCGTCGAGCCGGGGGCCGGAGGCGGGAATACGCCCGTACGTCCCGGCCCCTGTAGGTGGCGGCCTCCCCCCGGTGAAGGTCAAGGGGCGACCTGAGGGGGTGAGGCCGCGCGGCGCGCTACCAGCACTCTAGCGCGCTGCCGTGGAGTGATTAGAGCGACCGGTCGACGGTGTATCGCGTCCCGACCCGGCAGGCTGGTTCTGGTCCAGCGGGGTATTCCGGGACACCAGCGGCACCGTCTGGGCGGCCCGACGGGCTGCCGTACCGAGACGGCCGACGTTTCAGAGCCTTCGATTCGCCTCGAAGGCTCCGTCGGCTGGGCGTCCTTGGGGTGAGCCGCGCCGTCTGGTTGTAGTGTTGACCGCGGTAGCCCCCCTACCTCATCCGGGTTCTGACCTCGGAGGGGATCGGACGTCGGGTGTAAGAGTGCAGAGGAGTCGTTTAGTGGGTGGGCTCTAAAATCCTTGGGCCCGCGGTCTGCTCACAACACCATGCAGATCGTTGAGTCTCACATACCCCGCGCGCCCCTTTTGCGCGGGGACCTCGTAGGAGGTTCGGCCCTCTACCCGAAAAAAAAAAAAAAAGAAAGAAAAAAAAAAAAAAGGTACATTTTATTATCCGCAACATGCTTTGTCAAAAAGTACAATACTTACTTTCAGCTACAAGCTTCGTCATAAGTAACATATAATTAGGTCCACGCTGACAGCTATGCGCGGGTAGGCATCGGCTAGTCAAACAAGCCATTCTGGATCGCATCCGGCCCGAAAGTACCCATTACGCTAGCAGCATTGCCACGCTGTTTGGCAATGGATAATCTCTGAACCAGGTACGACCCAGACTGAGGATCATGGCCTTATCCTCTGAGGCATTGGCATTTTTTGGATTGATATAGAAATACAAAATTTTAATTTTAATTTTTAAAATTTAAATTCTCAGTAATAAAATATTTCTAAAGCTCTATAAGATCAACAACATAAAGAGCACATTCCAATAAATCAGCAGTCATTGACCCAATATAAACCTAAATGATTTGAAAATAATTAAGTCTAGAAATAAATAAATAATTTGAAAGAAATGTTACGTCTATAATTCGTATTTAAATTGAGCAAATTAACAAGGGGTCATCGACACCAGATAAACATGGATGCCAATAATTTCAAACAATTTTAATTTAATCTGGATTAGTATGGGTGTATCAACTCGATTCAAATTATTTAAAGAAATAATATCTTCCGAAATTGTGTCCAGCTAAGCGAACATTACTAGTTACATTAAAATATAACTGAATTTATCTGATAATGATGATGAAAGATGCTAACGGTAATATAAAATTGTTTTGTTTGGTTTGTGTGTTCATTGCTGTATCGGTTTTAAATTGTTTGCATTTTAATTGAGCTGTTTGTATTACGAATAGGAATGGTCATTGTCGCGAGCCATCGGTTTGGAGGTTGTTATGGAGTTTAATTACTGTACTGGATCTTTCTTTACGTTGCTGCCATATTTATATAGCTTTAACAATAGATCTGCCCCAAGTTTTCAGGCTAATTTCATATTTTAAAACAAAATAAATGTGTTTAGTTTTCCGATGACAAAAATTTTTGGCTTTCCAAACAAGAACATACACACATAGCACAAATAAATAGAAAAGCAATACACCGTTTTTAACATTATATCGTAAATACTCCGTTAATTACAGGATTCATAATAACAGTACAGTGCTAGCCACTAACCACAATTGAATGTCAAATCTGCGTGATAAAAATCTTACAATGGCTACATGAAACTTAGGAAGTTGGAAATTTCATTAACAGAAAATGAATTATTTTCATAAACATTAAACACCTTTATTGTAGAACGTAAGGTACCATCTATCTGCAGTACTGAGAAAACTTCAAAAGTCTACATGAATCACGCCATCTATTAGTAGAGAGTTCAACTGCCTGAATTTTTTTATATTAAATTATTCAATAATAGAGGTCGCTAAATTATGAA
Source organism: Bombyx mandarina (assembly GCF_030267445.1). NCBI lineage: Eukaryota > Metazoa > Arthropoda > Insecta > Lepidoptera > Bombycidae > Bombyx > Bombyx mandarina. The sequence continues at coordinate 13,098,650 of NC_143234.1, read as the reverse complement.
AAGTAGCTAGTCAAAATTTAAAAATTCTCAATGATAATGAACGTGAACAAATTTTTAGTTCAATACGCATTAGAATAATGAAGCTGTTTCTCACTTAATTAATATCTAACACTAAAGAAGTTTACAGTATGTAACGCTTTGTTTTTTTTACGACGGTTGCGATGCTATTAAAATCATTCAGGCGCTAGACATTTCTGTTGTAAATCTAAAAACTGACTGCTGGTGCACTTGCTCTATTTCAGGCCAACATTTTACTTCCAAACTTCGTATCACATTTAAATTAAAAATACCCATACTTCTATACTCCATGTATATTATAATGAATCTTTTAGTTTAACATTTTTCATATATACAAACATTTCTTCCGGTTTATCATGCGACACGTTACATAATGTTATTTTTGGCACGTGACGAAACATTCTCGGTAACAATTTCTTCGATGTAGCCGCTGGGCACTCTGAACTCTGTTAATTTGTGGCGCCTTTTCCTCGTTCAAGGATTGGCGGGAACCGCGTGACGTCATCGCGCCCACGCTCGTCGTGTGACGCCAGCGGATCGATGACTATTTCCATTCTGCTCGCGCTAGTCAAACGCCAAACAAACTGACATTTTCTGTCTCTCTCTAGCAAGTATGAATGCTTTGAATTTTGAAATCGTAGGCGTTGCGTGCGTGGACGAACTACGCCGCTATGTCTATACGACGCCTCTCAATAATTTGAAATCGGATGATACAGATAATGGTCATGCAGGATTATTTATGCCTGTTAAATTATTATGCCGAATATCTAAGGATTTATCTAAAATACCACTGTATATAGTCTATCTAGTACATATTAAGATGGCAGTTAATCAAATGCAATTAAGTCATCGATAAGGGCTCAAGATAGGCGTAGAAAGGCAGTAAATAAATCATTTAAATCTATGTTTCAATTAAAGAACTTCAGTGTGCAAACATCTGGTTATCTAATACTATTTCAAGGTCGACCGTTTCATGAATTTTATTAAAATTTATAGTTGTTTAATTATGTCTAATAAAATTAAATATATATAATATTTACAGTAGAATACACTGGCGCACTCTGAATTATTGAAATCAATCATAGTCCCTGAACTTATCTACAAAGTTTTTACAAAGAAATTTCGTTGATCAGTATTACTTTGTACTGTAAAATTGAGACTTAGAATACATTTCTCAAGGTGGGTGGCGGCATTTACGTTGGTCATGTCTACAGGCTCCGGTCACAGTTTAACGGTAGGTGCGCCGTGAGCTCGTCCATCCATCTAAGCAAGAAAGAAAACCACAGATAATCATTTGTTTTGCTATTTAAAAAAAACCATTGCCATTTTTTTTTAATAACAAAATAACTCGGCAAACGTTCTTTAAAAGCTAAAACTAAATACTATCAATCATTCATCACTTTCATCAAAATTTTTATTATCCTGTTAATACTGCTTAGGGATTCTTCTTCTCAATGGTGTCACTCTTGACAAAGTGGTCTTGATCGTCATGTAGTGTTGGAAGGGGTAGACTTGATGCGTCTCCCGATGTCCCGCCATCTTTCCCTGCCCGAGGCCTGCTTGAGGCGAGGTTAGGGATATTAGAGCGAATATTTAGGATTATTTTATTGGATGGATTCGCCATCTTTAATTCGGTGAAAAAATCAGGGTAGGTACTATGGCCCTGCACACCTCCTCCTTGCGTTGATAATCCTCAATGCTGAGGGTCGTGGCCTCCTCTAACAATTTCCTCCTGTATTATCCTGCGCCATTACTTCCTATCCTCGGCTGTGTGGATAGCAACGTGGACTGAATTATTGAGAGTGGAGCATTGGACTTCTGTCTCTGGGCCTTCTTCCGCATACCTTACAGCTTTTCTAAATTGTCACCTCTCTTTCTGGCGATGTGTCCAAAGAACTTAAAACTACTCCGCGCGCATATAGTATTGAGGCGCATCGGAATCTTGAGCTCGCTAAGAATGGATTCGTTGGTTCTGTGTTCTGTCTAATGAGTCTCGAGCATTTTCCTCCAGCACCACACCTGAAACGCGTCGATGGCGATCGGCTTGCTTGAGGGTCCAAGTCTCTGCGCTGTATAGAAAAATGGAGAAGACGAGGGACGTGATGAACTGCTTCTTGATATTCCTCGAAATGTTTCTGTCTATTTGGGACATAGCTCTCTTTGCCATACCAATACGCTTTCTGATGTCCTTTTCGGAGAATCAATTACTAGCTATAACGGCCCTGCACAACGGAATGCTTAATGGCTTCGTTATTTACATAGGCAAGACGACAGTACTGTCTCGTTCGTGGCTAACAACACATTTTGTTGTTCAATGTGGGAAATGTGAAAAACGGAATATAAATAGAATAGAACACTGTGAATAGTGTAGGGTAGTTTGAGAACGCCAGAGTTGCATACATTTTTCTTTCAAATAATATCACAGCGGTCAGTCATCAAGTATCCGTGGCCTAGAGGATAAGACGTCCGGTGCATTCGTATGGAGCACTCCAACAGTGCCGGTGTTTAAGTCTCGCAGGAGGATAAGAATATTTCCACGAACCCTAGCAAGAGCCGTGCTTCGCAGAATCTACCATCGGATCGGAAACGCGACCCACTGAGAAGATCCGGCGAGAAACTCAGTGGGCTGTGTCTGTGGGTTAATTTACTCGTCGAGCCCTTCCTCACAAGCGATGGGTCCGACGAGGACGATGACCGGTGCTTGGGGTACCTAAAAGCACCGTGAGTGGATCGGGAGGATCCGAGATGACGTGTTTTGGGCGACGTCGACTGCTTACCGTTTGGTCCGCAGGATCAGCTATGTAAGTATGTAACTATGTAGTTACGGCAGTCATGATGAGAGGGCTCTCGTTTCGTGCCGCTTTATCGAAATGGCGCATTGATGCCGACTGTAGATACTAATATTTCTAAGTAACGTACTTCATACTTATTCAAAAAAATTACATAATTTTTTTTATTGCTTAAGTGGGTGGACGAACTCACAGCCTACCTGGTGTTAAGTGGTTACTGTAGCCCATAGACATCTACAATGTAAATGCGCCACCCACCTTGAGATATAAGTTCTAAGGTCTCAGTATAGTTACAACGGCTACCCTACCCTTCAAACCGAAACGCATTGCTGCTTCACGGCAGAAATAGGCGGGGCGGTGATACCTACCTGTGCGGACTCACAAGAGGTCCTACCACCAGCCATGAGGGTTTTTTGTGTGAAACTAAGAAAAAAGATGTGTGGTGTCGTGGGACACCGGATAGGAACAAAGTTCATTATTATAACATATTAATTTTAAGTTCTATTCGAGGTATAAAGAAAATAAAACTGGAGGTTTCGCAACAACCCACGGTCATTCGGCAACGGGCGAACTTATTGTGGTACACTTCATTCACGGGTGTTTGCATAAGAGTTAGTGTATTGCGCAAACGAACGCTCTGAGATCGTGGTCAATGAATGTTAAAAAAATATTTTATTTTTTGTAAGTTATTACAAAGTTAAGTCGTACGCGCTGTGCATTACTAATTTGTACGTCATTACAAAGTTAAGTCGTACACTGTGTGCATTACTAATAAAAATCTTACGTTACGGACATTTTTTCACGGTGAGGGTACCCCTCCGCATCGTCCCATAAGGAACTTCGTTCCAAAAATAGACATCTGCAATATCAGGCCTAAACATTCCAAGTCCATGTGACGCAGTGGGCGCTCGTCTGCGGCGGAGACACTCCGGCGCCGACCGGGCGAGGTCAGACGGGCTCCAGCCAAAAAGTACACAGCCTCGACATTCATTTATCTCGTTCTGTTTACGTCACTGTGTCTCCCATGAATGCGGCTCCATAGCGGAGGTTGCGGGACTATTGATTTGCGAAACGAAGTCTGGCTGTCTTCGTCAATGAATGCTGGTTCGGCGTGTGCTAGAAAATTCGATGATCAGTTGTATGAGTGAATTTTTAATGATAATAATAATAAATGATAAAATAATTTGTTGTCTTTCACACTAAATAAAATAAAATATAAATAAAAGAAAAGAAAACAAGGAAAAGGCAAAAGGTGATGGCTCAGCTAATGCTGTTCAAAATCGATAAATTACATAGGTCGATAAAAGTATTAACACATTTTTCTTAGCTTGGTATATAATATGTATGTTTGTTTGTAACAGCATGTTTGAACTTCATTTTCAGAAATTTAAAGACGTCTGACTGACTTGAAAATTTGCACGCGCATCAAGTATCGATCAATAAAACACGGGCTCTAGTAATCACTTAACACCAGGTGGGCTGTGAGCTCGTCCACACATCAAAGCAATAAAAAAAAAATCGTCTCGCATTAAAACACTATAATCTCAAAACTTAGTAATTTTACAGGAAAGTGTTTTAAAGGTTTAAGATGTTATATTTTTAATATTAATCATCTTTGTAACATTTATTTTTTATTTTTTACCTGATACATTATCTGTCTTTTAGAGTAAGATAAAATTATGTATTAATTTTGTTAATAGTAGTCAAAATATAGGTAAACTAAAACTAAAACTAAACTACGCTCTTTTGACAGTATTACTGGTGGTATTAATTGTGGTAGGACTTCATGTGAGTCCGCACGGGTAGGTACCACCACCCCGCCTATTTCTGCGGTGAAGCAGTAATGCGTTTCGGCTTGAAGGGTGGGGCAGCCGTTTTAACAATATTGAGACCTTAGAACTTATATCTCAAGCTGGGTGGCGCATTTGCGTAGTAAATGTCTATGGGCTCCAGTAACCACTTAGCAGTAGCACTAGGTGGACTGTGAGCTCGTCCACTCATCCAAGCATTAAAAAATATATATATATGAGAAAAATACTGGTGATACCAAATGATTCCGCATATTAACTCAATTTCGAATATTTTTGGAAATTGTACACTTTTAATGCGAGACAGACATATGTGGACGAACTATTGCTTTACTTAATTCAAGGGTCTTTGTGGTTCTTTTATGGCAATATCGTGCCACGAGAAGTAGTTACGACTAGGGCTTAGGAATTAGGGAACTGATTGAGAAATTATATTAGGACTATTATGAAAGACAGATCAGTTTCGTCGATAATTCGTTCTGTTGCATCGGGGGCTGGTGGAATAAAACGCCCGGTGTGCGTCCTCGTATGTATTTTTGCTATACAGCGTCGACATGTGAAGGAGTTAAAGACACAGAGATCACCCTGAGTTCACCAACCTTCCACCGTTAATTGCACCATCCAATTTCGAGGCTAAAGTCTTAATGGCTAGTGTAGCAGCTACCCACTCTTCGAACCAGAATCGGTGATTGCTTCGTGACGGAAATAGGCAAAATGGTGGAACGGTGGATCCCCTACATGCTCTTCCACCAGTCAACGTTGGTTGGCGATTACAGTATGCTGGCTGAGAACACTGCTACTCGTTTCCCGATTATTATTTTGATTGCTTGCACCCATCTGGTGGACGAGCTGGTTTTAACTGGTTACCGGGGCCCGTAGACATCTACAACGTAAATGCCGCCCCCCACCTCGAGATATGAGTTCTAAGGGCTCAGTTTTTACAACACAACGGCTGGCCCACATTTCAAGCCGAAATGCATTACTGCTTCACGGCAGAAATAGGCGGGGTAGTGGTATCTACCCGTGCGGACTCACAAGACGTCCTAGCATCCCTTAATCCAATTGTGGGGCTAGGCAATGTGGCCAAGCTGATACTGAAATCCCGCTGGTAAATATATATTTTATTTTGCTACCGAAATACGTATCTATAACTACGGTATAACATCGGGAATTAAAAATCAAAGCCCGTAAAATTTATACGTAGTAAACTTTAGGGATTGTTATTGTGAGTCCACGCAGAGCCATAGGTACCATAGAACCATCACATAGGCAGTTTTTTTTTTATTGCCCTTGTTGGCAGACGAGCATACGGCCCACCTGATGGTGGGTGGTTACCGTTGCCCATGGACTTCAGCAATGCCAGGGGCAGAGCCAAGCCGCTGCCTACCGCCTATTAATAACATTATAAGTATACATTCACAGGCTCTCTTTGATCATGAAAATTGTTCATGAATACGTCCATGCGTCGTGTTCCTCAGTGCTAAGGATCGTGACCTTTACGGAATACATACGTAAAGGCTTTCTTGGGAAAATTGGTAGTGGTGGGTTCCCGCGTCCTTCCACAGCAGAATTTCAAAAGCGATTTAGTTCCTCTGGGCTACTGAAGCCCTTGTTCGGGTTAGATGACCGCCGCCCGTTGTTTGGCGTTATATTTTTACGGCCGGGTAGGTGGCATACCGACGCCAACCGTCCTCTTTTCTCATTCCGGCTTGGGACCGGCAATGGCAGAGTTATATATAACATACACAAAATAAATAAAAGCTAAAATTGCAAAGTGGTAGAAAAATTAAAATGATCATATTGATGTGAAACATCTATAGCCGCACGTAAAACCGATTTCTGGCGTGGCGACGCATGCCGTGGCGGCGCGTCACCACGCTATGTGATGGTATATATATACAGTCTATATGCAGTATTGTGTACGTTGTGGCGACGCGTCGCCATGCGCAATCGACTGTGCGATTCTCTCCCACTCGCTCCGGCGTTAAGCCATCTCTCTCGCTACACTGAGCTCGGATACCTATAGTGTATACTACGTAGTGTATACAGTGTTGTTTACTACAGTACACATAACCTGCGTTTTACTTGAAAACAAATTATTTTTTCGTAATATTTTATTTTATCATTATGACATATTTAGTTCCTATCACAATCTGCATATTACTTATACAAAATAATGTCGATGTTTCACATCTGCTAGGCGTCCCGTGACGGCTCACATTTTTTTTTCTTTGCTGGCTCTTGACTGACCAGTGGTGTTAGATGAAAGTTAAAAAAGTCTTGCCAAAGATCCTTGGTGCTCGTGTAAATTTTCAAGTGAATCGAACGTTGCTGATCTCTGCTTACCATTCACGGCCCGTGAGCTCGTCCACCTATCTAAGCGATACCAAATTCATTAATAAAAATGTATTGAAGTTAACGTAAATTACGTTAAAAAGATTCCTTGACGCACACAGAGACAGTTCAAGCTAACGTTAGCGCGTTAAAAATGCTAATTTCAACATTAACAAAATACAACTGAGTAAACAACAACAATAATATATTTAGCTCGCGACGTAAACACGTTTCTGATTGTAACAAACAACAAACAAACACTTCATTAAGACTTTTGAACACAGAAGATGCAACACGAGAAGTCTGGCGAACTCTTCGATTAGCTCGTTAGTCAAATACTTTTTTTTTATTGCCTAGACATGTGGACGAGCTCACAGCCCACCTGATGTTAAGTGGTAACTGGAACCCATAGACATCTACAACGTAAATGCGGCACACACCTTGAGATATAAGTTCTAAGGTCTCAGTATAGTTACAACGGCTGCCCACCCTTCAAACCGAAACTCATTACTGCTTCACGGCAGAAATAGGCGGGGCGGTGGTACCTACCCGTGCGGACTCACAAGAGGTCCTACCACCAGTGCTTATGTACTTTGCTTTGCGGCAGAAATAGGCGGGAAGATTGTGCGTAGACGTATGGATCAAATACACGTGCACATTTAGTAAAATAAATTGTGTAAACATGAAGCCATTAAATTAACTCAATACTATAAACTAATGTAAACATTATGGTAATTAATAACCAAATAAAAATTTGTATCAAATCTGATAAACACTGTGACAGCCCTAAAAACCGTGACGAAATTTATTCGCTTAATGAAATTAGATAAAAACAACATTATTACCGTAATTGAGGGAAAATTGCTTATTCACATTACTAATTTAGATCCTTCGCGGAGATTGTAGCGGCCCTACGGCTCTACGCCGTAGCGGAACGTAGCATTGCTACGCATTCTTTGACTAAATCACGAATTTATTTAAAAATTGAAATTTTTGTATCAAGCTTTTTTAATATAAAAGAATGTATTTCAATTAAACATTGTTTGGAAGTCAACCATCAAGAGGTCACGGAAATTTCATTTAATCACATTCATTCGACTATCCTAGTCTACTTGCATTCTAGGATGGTAAAGATAACCCATTTTCATTACAAGGAGACCTATTTACGAATAAGTCGTGCTCCAAGCAATTTTCAGATTCAGAACGTTGCATACAATTCGGCCGGCGCCGCGGCGTTCGCGGATGCGTTTTATAAAAATAAAACGAACGTATAATCTATGGGCCGGGAACTTTCGTCACTCATACATGCGCGTAGGTACGTTTTGGCGGGTAGGTAGTGCGCATGCCCGGCTATCAGGGGACCGCAGTCATACAACCATTCTTCAGTTGCACGCATTCGTTCGCCGCGGACGCACGTGCGACCGCGTACCCGACGCAAAACCCTCGCACAACCAACAAAAACGTTCAGGAAACCGTTAAAAAAGACCAGAGAGCGTCGAAAAACGTTGCCCGCGTCGAAAGATAAGTGCTTAGCGTCAAAACGCCGTGAAGAAGCTACAAACAGAGGTGGAATACGGTAAACAAATACCCGCTGTGCGAAAGAGATTTTTGTGAATGAAATTTAAGATGGTGGACAGCAGTAGTGACGGCTTGTGTTGTGTGGATGCGATTAACCGATAGACCCACGAGCTGCTCTAGTACGGAATGATTCGATTCTGTATCGTGACCGTAATGGTTCGCCGATAACATATATATGTTGCAAAAGATAATGACATATATCGTACATACCGCGACTGTCAAATATTTATTTTTAGATCGTTCACGAGTCGATAATCTCAACTCGGATGGTCTCTCATTGAAATTTATTATAAATCTGAAGGATCGTGAATGGATAGAGCCAGTGATAGGAGTTGTGGAGCTAACAATGCAATCGATAATGCAACCTTGTCCGTTCTGCATTTACGTTTCACTCGTAAAGATGCAATGTTTAAACTTAATTAAGAAGAGGTCGACGTCATTAATTTGAAATAAATCGAAGGGTAAAAGGATATTTGGTTTAATTTTCCTTAATTCCCGATAATTATCTTAGTAATTAAAGGTCCGTTTTATTTGACATTAAAGCATCAACAGTTCGATGTTTTTAATTGAGCTTCAATTAAGTTTACTTACTCCGTTCAAATAGCCAAAGAAGTTTTTTGTTATGATATTTTTATTCAAATATTTAAACTTTGTATGACTCTCATGTAAAGTTACAAAAATGTCACTTATACCAAATAATAGCCTTTTCATTCCTCGATATTTTAAACAAATCCGTCATGTTCATTTCCGAGAAGACTTTAAAACGTGACGTACAATGCAAATTAGGACGTATTCCATTTAAATCAAAACTGATTTTACATTTTAATCTCGCGTACTTTGTTGTCATAATATTATCGTCAACGTTTTACGGATATTATAAAGTTTTTATTACATTCACATTGGATCGAAGTAGTTATACATTGACATTTGAACATTGTGGTTGAATGTTTTCAATTTTTCTCTGACATGTTTACACGGATTAACCACGATAAATAAACAAATTAAATGTCAATTTTTTTTTTTAATAATTACGTCCCTCGTCCCTGTTCTCTGTGGGACATAAAGCCTAATTTTCAATAGGAATGTACCAAAGCTTTCTCAACTCTATTCAAACAGGAACTATAGTGGTGTACCTGCGTGGTATTTTTACGCTTGTCTTTTTTTTATTGCCCTTTTAGGCAGACGAGCACACGGCCCACCTAATGGTGAGTGGTTACCGTCGCCCATGGACATCAGCAATGCCAGGGGCAGAGTCGAGCCGCTGCCTACCGCCTAAGTCTGTGCTTATATAGAGCCTGCGTGATATTATGCAAGGTGATCATTATTAATAAGACACGTGCAACTTATTTATTGTGCGATTACTCGACACAGAGTGTCTAAACTAAGCCCGTTACAGTACCAAAACATCCCTAACGATCATTTTGTCTTTTTAAATTCAATTTTTCAATTATTATATCTTTCCAAAAAAAAAAGCTTAAGATGAATAACGCTCTTTGTTAGACTGTGTTTGAAATATAAATATATTATACCATAACCTACATATTCGTCTATATTAAAGATCACTATTTTATATCAAGTCATGACCTGACAAGCTCCCAGCCTATTTAGGTCAGAAGGCCCTACAACTGGATTTATCGAGTTAATTTGATTAATTAAAGATTTAAAAGATTTAAAAGAAAGAAGAAATAGAAGAATTTAAAAGAAAGTGTCGTATGATGCGACCAAAGGGCTCACCATTGAATGGGCACAGCACATTTTGAGCTTTATATGAGCGTACTAAGAACATAAGGCGGTAAGGGCAGAACTTATTGTGAGTCTAGTCGGGTATCACCACCCCTCTTCCTTCCACTACAAAGTATTAGTGCCTTCCTGTCTGATACGTCAGCTATATTCTAATAATAATAAGTCTTCTAACTCATGTATGGCAGTTACTAGTGGTAGGACCTCTTGTGAATACGGGTACCCTACCTATTTCTGCCGCGAAGCAGTAATGTGTTTCGGTTTGAAGGGTGGGGCAGCCGTTGTAACTATAGCGGGAACTATACTGGTTACGTTATAGATGTCTATAGACTCCAGTAACTTCTTAAATAGCTTTTTAAACTTTAATATTTACTTTTTAACTGTTTAATAATAATAAAAAAAAACCATTAATGTATCTTCAAATTGTTTGTAATTAAGTATTTTTTTGTGGAATAAAGAAAGCTTTATTATTATTATTATTATTATAGACTCAAGTAGCCACTTAACACCAGGTTGGCTGTGAACTCGTCCACCCGCCTAAGCAGAGTTTATTTTTAAGAAATACAATAAAGATCGAGATCTTCAAAGACATGTTTTTGTTCCAGATCATTCATCAGCAGACGAATGTTTAAGTGATCCCTTACTCGTTACGATTAAGCAGTGAAATGGACTTCAAATAGATCGTTTCGAATCTGTGTAAATTGAAATTATAAATAAGCATTCGTGTATTACTGGAACTAACCTAAAACTTGTCCTCCACAATGAAGCGAAGATATTGTCACCGGCGCGCCCCGCTATGACTAACCTCATCAGGGTCTTCCAAGCTGTCAGAAGAATATGACAAAGGTATTTTTATTTTAAAACTAGCTGACCCGGCAAACGTTGTTTTGCCATATATAAGATTTTCGGGGAAATTAAAGATTTTAATTAACAAATAAAAAATAAGGGTTGATCGTAGAGAGGTGAAAATTTGGGGTTGTATGTATTTTTGTATGGTGTATCATAAAAAAATAAAAACAAAAAATGTTGATTAAAAAAAATTGAGGGGTGGACCACCCTTAACATTTAGGGGAATGAAAAATAGATGTCCGATTCTCTACTCTGGCCGATATGCACGGTAAGATTCACGAAAATCGGTCGAGCCGTTTCGGAAGAGTTCAATCACGCACACCTTGACACGAGAATTTTATATATTAGATTTACATTGGCGGACTTAATGCCTAAGGCATTCTCTACCAGTCAACCGAAGGTAGTGCAGATATCTTCCTCAAATTAATAATTATAGTCTATTATCGTATAAGATAATCTAAGCTGATGTTACTACTCTTAAATTTACAGTTTTAATAGATTAATGAAATACTAGATAGAGGTCCCGCAGTAGTCGAAATTCGACAATAATAATTAATTGGAATTGTAAGTTTGTACACTATTATGATTGTATTTTATACTTCTATAATATAATCACAAATTTCACCAAGGCTACTCTATAAAAAAATATTAATAAAGACAAACAATATTTAATCTATTCTCAATTTGACCACAGACGTCAAGAACAAAAGTTTGACAATAAATAGTATGTAGTGTGTATAATGTTTTCATTATTGATTTAATGCATTATTTAAAAAATAATATTAGTATTGTGCACTTCTTCTCTATATTCTGTACTAGCGACCCGCCCTCGCTTCGCTTCGGAAACATTAAAACTCACATGAAACCAAAAAAAAAAAAAAAAATTAAAAAAAGTAGCCTATGTTCATCAGGGACAATGTCGGCTTCTAATGGAAAAAGAATTTTTCAAATCGGTCCAGTAGTTTCGGAGCCTATTCGAAACAAACAAACAAACAAATCTTTCCTCTTTATAATATTAGTATAGAAGTATAGATAAGTGAGGAAAATTTCATACTCCTCCGTCCGCGCAATTTTCGTAAAAAGGGATACATAGTTTTTGCTTCACGTATATATATATATAGATAAAGTGATTATGAAAACTTTGTGATGTTCTTGTTCTTGATTTAGTTTAAGCTAAAAGACTATTAAATATAAACGGCCTTCCTCCTGCCAATAACATTGTAAGTAAATACTAGGTCTTTAAATAGAATTTTTAGAATAACCTTAAAATATACGTGCCCAATTTTGATGCTCTGACATGAGACATACGCGTGCTGGGCCCACGCTTGTTTCGGCTTTAGCCCGAGAACCGATTTCATTTTATTTGACGCCGGATACAAACACGCAAACCAGTGGCCGAAGGATCTTCTCAGTGGGTCGCGTTTCCGATCCAGCGGTAGATTCTGCGAAGCACGGCTCTTGCTAGAGTTCGTGTTAGCAACATCAGGTTTGAGCCCCGTGAGCTCACCTACTAAGATTACGCTGATATGGTCTCTCTAGACCATCAGCTTAAGTAGGAAAAAAAAACAAAATATACCAACAAGAAACTTATTTCCAATCACACCCGGAGCTACCTGATACAATGAAAAGGAAAAAAACGGAAAATCTATGTATAACGAAATTAAATTTCCCGCATCATAAATAAACCAGCATTTTACGCGCATTAACTGGTGACCCTCCTATAGGGGGGGCTTATAAGGGGGCTTTGGTGAAATTTTATTTTCGTGTTAGAGTGGAACTGTGTTGTTAAAATACTGTTTCATGGTAAAATTACTTATACAACAGAATATACATATGCAAAACCCAAAACATTTTTAATCAGTTCAAACCTCTCGTAACTCTGACCGCTCGAGCCGCAACTTGAACATCAAATGTACCTATAAAAGTATTTATAAGCTCGCGAACTGTACGCGCCCCACATCTCCTTATGAGAGGATCGTTATTAGAATAGTTCCACCCTTGGAAATTCTATAAATAGAAAATAGGTTTACGCTACTTGGAGGTTTTCTTTTTGACAATGTACACGAATCGGATTTTACGGCAACAAAATCCATAACGTCGTATGTGGTTTTTCAGTTCAGTTTAGTTCAAACAAAAATTTTAAGTCGATTTTGTTCGTATTGTTTATTTGTTGTCATTTTGATTTGGTGTTAAAACTATTTGGTAACATTTAAATTTACTTTCTATAAGTGAGAACCTTCGATCTTATATGTAAAGGTGGGTGGCGCATTTACGTTGTAGATATCTATGGGCCAGTAACCACTTAACAACCAGGTGGGCTGTGAGCTCGTCCACCCATCTAAGCAATAAAAAAAAAAAAGGCGAAGAAATCCGAGTATCCAAAATAACTTTAACATTACGTTACTTCGGTCGTCCTTGACTCCTGCAATCCGACGGTGGATAGGCGACGTCGCCGTCTCCGCCATGTTTACTGTTCTCACGCATCATTGAGTAGAGACTTGTAATGTTTTGGATGTCACTTATGAAGCTCAAATTTAGATGCGCCGACCGTAATAGGCGCTTTCGATCGATGTCTATAGTCTTTTTTTTCTTCTTACCTTTTCTTATAACCTCGAGGAGTTATTCTAGATTCGCCGAATTAATAGCTGAGACCACGGGCTCAAACCTGACGACGTTGCTAACACGAACCCTAGCAAGAGCCGTGCTTCGCAGAATCTACCACCGAATCGGAAACACGACCCACTGAGAAGATCCGACGAGAAACTCAGTGGGTTATGTCTGTGGGTTAATTTACTCGCCGAGCCCTTCGTCGCAAGCGGCGATGGGTTCGACGAGGACGATGACCGGTGCTCAAGGTACCTAAAAGCACCGTTAGTGGATCGGGGGGTCCGAGATGACGTGTTTTGGGCGACGTCGACTGTTTACCATTTGGTCCGCAGGATCGGCTATGTAGTTACCGGCGGCCCCGATGAGAGGGTTCTCATGTCGTGCCGTTTTATCGAAATGGGCTTTAGTCAATCGAGCAGCCAATTTATTCTACGTAAAACCCTTAAAATTATAATTTGCGTAATTACTGGTGGTAGGATCTCTTGTAAGTCCGCACGGGTGGGTGCCACTATTCTGCCTATTTCTATCGTGAAGCAGTAATGCGTTTCGGTTTGAAGGGCGGGGCAGCCGTTGTAACTATACTGAGGCCTTAGAACTTATATCTCAAGGTGGGTGGCGCATTTACGTCGTAAATGTCTATGGGCTCCAGTAACCACTTAACACCAGGTGGGCTGTAAGCTCGCCCACCCATCTAAGACATAAATAAAAAAAGAAAGCTGTAACAATCGCGTGTGCGCATCCGGTTACTATACAATTCCTAACATTTGTTGAAGCGATATTAAAAATCCATCAGCCCATTAGTTGCGATACTATAGATGTTATATGTTCGCGGCGTTTTCATTCAAAGTGATATACATTTTCAGGAATATACGACAAAGGGAAGATCTTCCACCGAGCGGGTGATATTGCTCGGTAAACCGACGGTCCAAATGTTGTTTTTTTTTTCTACCTATGTTGATAGCCTTGAGAGGCTATTTCAGCTTCGCCCTAACGTTTGTAGGTGAGCTCGCGGGGCTCAAACCGGAGTGTTGCTAACACTGATCCTAGCAAGAGCAGTGCTTCGCAGAATCTACCACCGGATCGGAAACGCGACCCACTGAGAAGATCCGGCGAGAAGCTCAGTGGGCTGTGTCTATGGGTTAGTTCGCTCGCCGAGCCCTTCGTCGCAAGCGACGGGTTCGACGAGGACGGTGACCGGTGCTTGTGGTGCCTAAAAGCACCGTTAATGGATCAGGAGGATCCGTAATGACGTGCTTTAGGCGACGTCGACGGTTTACCCATAGATTATACACTTAATATATTTGAGAGGTTTACCATTCGAGAAATGTTGTTGTTCGGAACTTGTATATATGCAAGCTTATCTTGAAAATGTCTTAAGCGAGATTCAGGCATCTGTCAATTATCTTGCGTTGTATGATGGCTACCGCCACATATTGTGCGTGTTGATGTATGATGGTACAATTTGTATTTACCATCAGATCAAACCGGATTTATTCTTATACAATCATAAATATCCGAGTCCGCACGGGTGGGTACCACCGCCCTGCCTATTTCTATCGTGAAGCAGTAATGCGTTTCGGTTTGCGAGGGGGGGCGGCCGTTGTAACTATACTTGAGACCTTAGAACTTATATCTCAAGGTGGGTGTCGCATTTACGTTGTGGATGTCTATGGGTTCCAGTAACCACTTAACACCAGGTGGGCTGTGAGTTTGTCCACCCATCTAAGCAATAAATAAATACGAACGACTTTGTGTCCCCGATGTCGGTTATTGTTCACTGAATTTTCTAACCGTCTGCCAAAACCGTACTATTATATGTAGTTACAATAAATAAAGAGCGGGTGGCGATAATGCTGTCCACGGTCGGGCTCCGCGCCAAGACCTGCAGTACTGCATCGGCTGCATCTTAATTTAACGAAGCTAATTATTTAAAAACACTTTTTACGGAATAATGACGTCGATTTTGTTCTCAGGAAATATTTAAATAGAAAAGAAAATTAAGGAATTTTCGCAAAATCTAAAAATGAAGTTTGAAAAACAACGGCTTAGACTTGGACTGGATATTTAGACATGACTGTCGATAAAGACAAAGAAAAATAAATTATAAGAATATAAAATAGAAAAAAATTTAGAAAGACAATCAACTCTAACAATGAACCTAAAACTAAAAAATACATATAATAACTAAAATATATTATTATAAACATTTAATATTGTAGTCTTGAGATAATTTCTGAATCTTCAAAAAAAATTTGACTCTTGTAGTTTAGAGTAAATAATTTAAGAAAAAAATTAGATCAAACAGTACTTATTATTTAATTAAAAACCAACTTTATTCGTAAATAGTCTGGTAAATATAGTTTGACTAAATATATCCGAAAAAAGATATATTAAATTGTTTATACATTGTTTAATATATATTATATATTTAACATAACATAATCCTAGAAATATCACTCTGCCAATAGTCTTGTATAACAAGCTATGTTTGATAAACTATAATGATTAAAAACAAAAATAGTCGTACTTAGATTTCATAAATACAAACAAGTATCTACTCCCGTTGACACATTCCACAAAAGTAGTCGTGCTTAATGGTTTATTAAGTGACAGCTGTGAGCAGGCACTTTTGACAGTTGACACATTGACCCTAAGTCATTCATATTGTGTTGTGATGTAACCCTCTGGTAATAACTTGACGCCGAATAAGCAGTGAGCTCATCTCTCCATAAACAAGCAATACAATAATCTGTAATGTAGAGAGAGTAGTTCAATTTTTCCAACTGGAAAGGCAAAGGTATCATACCATATAGCCTAATCTTTTATATTATTTTTTATGAAAAATGATATACTGAAATGAAATGAAGTTGATTATTTTGAAACATTAATCAATTGGCATGAAATTAAAGGAAATGT
This sequence comes from Bombyx mandarina, assembly GCF_030267445.1. Taxonomy (NCBI): domain Eukaryota; kingdom Metazoa; phylum Arthropoda; class Insecta; order Lepidoptera; family Bombycidae; genus Bombyx; species Bombyx mandarina. The sequence continues at coordinate 13,082,011 of NC_143234.1, read as the reverse complement.
AATGAGATGAGATGATAAGAATGAAATATAATCTCAGTAAAATGGTGGTTATTTACTGAGATTTTTTACGAGAAGCTACGTCCAGCGGCTTTGTTTTATTATCCCATATTTGTGCACTTTCACAGATACTAATTTTCTTATATAGATATATATATATATAAATGAATTGCTGTTCGTTAGTCTTGCTAAAACTCAAGAACGGCTGGACCGATTTGGCTAATTTTTATCTTGAATTATTTGTGGAAGTCCAGAGACGGTTTAAAAGGCAGATAAATATAAAAATGGTCGGAATTAAATAAAAATAACAATTTTGTTTTCCCTTTGATGTGTCCCACGTCGGACGGATTCCTTAGTTTGTTTTAAGTTTATTTTATACAAAAGCCTAGGTCTTTTATTTATCGATTGAGGCACTACGAAGTCTGCCCGGTCAGCTAGTTAATTAATAAACTACCTTTTTTACACATTGAATCCTGAAGAAACACTAAATAGACAAAATCGCTCCACTCGTTCCTGCCAAAAAATCCTGTAATGTTAACTTTTTAGAGGTTTTTCGAGAAACCTTTGACGTCACTCGTTTTCATAGCTAAGAGACTACGAAACGCCCCCGCACTGAAAAGCTTGAGTTTGGCTATCATCTCGGGAACAGAGCTGCATCGGGAGCTTACAAAGAAGTCTTTATGCGCAGCCTTTTATGTTGGGCGGTATTCTGATAAAATTTCTTTTGTGCTGCAAGTTTTATAATTACGACACAAACAGACGAAATATGCGCTATTCACTAAATATACGCTGGGGCGTAATCCAAGGCTTTCGACTTTAAGCTCATTCATTTTTTTTATTGCCCTTGTAGGCAGACGAGCATACGGCCCACCTGATGGTGAGTGGTTACCGTCGCCCATGGACTTCAGCAATGCCAGGGGTAGAGCCAAGCCACTGCCTACCGCGTAATACTCTCCACAAGCCTCTTTTAAAGAAGGATATGTCATAGCGTTCGGGAAACACCGTGGAGTGGAGCCCATTCCATACCCGGTAGGACGTCTTGTAAGTCCGCGCGGGTAGGTACCACCGCCCTGCTTATTTCTGCCGTGAAGCAATAATGCGTTTCGGTTTGAAGGGTGGGGCAGCCCTTGTAACTATACTGAGATCTTAGAACATATCTCAAGATGGGTGGTGCATTCACATTGTAAATGTTTATGGGCTCCGGTAACCACTTAACACCATGTGGGCTGTGAGCTCGTCCACCCATCTAAGCAATAACAAAAAAAAACGTATAACAGCAATTTTCTTCGTGCTTTTGTGTATGCTAATACTGTATAAAAGCAGAAATAATTATTGCAATCCATTTTCAGTGTTCTGTTAAATATAAATTTGGGGCTATTTCATTCGTAAAGATAGACAATAAAACCGCGCATAAAACTCCGGTGTCATTTGAGGTTTTCGTCAGCGTTTTCCACGCGATTCACAACTAGAATCCGAGATTGGAGGATGTGGAGAGTTTGTAGCGTTGATTCTCATATTTTCCTTAATAATGCTAATTTTTTTCCGAACCTTTTATTTATCGTCACACGAATCAGCCAGGGCTATCAGGCCATCGGATACGGAAATAGTTATTTACATATAGAAATATATAAAAGTCGATGTATGTTGTATGTTCCTTGTAGACTTTGACACTACTAGACCGAATTACAATGAATTTTTCAGGAACCTTCAGATCAGTATAGCTAGGGATCTTGTTAAGTCAAATCAAAAATCAGTCAGCAAAGTGGACCGTGCTTGATAAGTGATTTTATAGGCTGCGTATATAGCATCACAGTGAAAATGACAGCATATCAGCTCAAAGCAACGCTAATACATGTTTTTTTTTTATTTCTTTTTTTATTAGGCACGCAATACACATTAAGTACCACCTAAAAATAAATACACAAAAAGTAACAAGTAAAAAGAATTTATTATATATGTATCATATATTTCGTTGTACCAAATTGGTAAATCAGGTTACGTCCTATGCATATGATAATCAATAATCATATTAACTCCTCCTACTCCTGCCGGTTCTCCTATAAACCCGCTACGCTTCGGAAGCATTAAATTTTATTATGGATAGCTGTGTCTCGCAATGTTACCCGCGGTTATCATCGTACCGCGGGGTAAAGCTAGTCTAAAAAAGTAGCTTAAGTCATCACCTTATATCATCAGCTACCTATCAGTGAAAGTCTCGTCAAAATCGGTCCAGCCGTTCCAGAGATTAGCCGTAACAAACAGACAGACAAAAATTGTAAAAAATGTTATTTTGGTATATATATATATAATATATATATTCGTATGCATGTAGTAAAAAGCGGTTATTTCAATATTACAAACACACACTCTAATTTTATTTATATGTATAGATAAAACAATTTAATTCATATTACGCTAACCCAATAAATGGTTCTAAAGAGATCGCGTCGCCCGTAATTTTTCAATCACAAAACTAATAGCCAATATCCTTTCAAAGATTTAAAATGAATTGAACCGTTTCGTCTCAGGGTAAACAATGTCTCGGTGGTGACTGCGATGCAGCGCTGTGCAACTAATCAACTTAACAACGAACAAGATCAATTTTAATCACAACGAGAGCTGTATAAATAAAAGTTACATATCTATATATAACTAGTCAGGTCATAAGTATTGTCACACAGTAAAAACTTTTCTTTTAGAATGCCGGCCACAAAAAAGTTTATTGAATTCGAATTTCGAATTGTTCATTAAAATAAAAATGTATACTTTTAGAATTTTACTCACTTTTAAATATGGAGTGGACGCTTAAAGAAGACCGTGTTGCAGTTATTGCGTTGCATCGTTGCGGTTACGCGCCAATTCAAATTTTTAACATACTGAAAATTTTGAATATAACCAAAAGATTCGTTTATCGTACCATCAAACGATACAATGAAGACTCTAGTGTAGATGACAGGTCAAGAAGTGGTCGCCCTCGGTCTGTTAGGACTCCAGCAGTGATAAAAGCTGTGAAGGCGCGAATTCAAAGAAATCCCAAACGTAAGCAGAAACTTTTGGCCCTTCAGATGGAGTTAAGCAGAACCACGGTGAAAAGGGTGTTAAATGAAGACTTAGGGCTTCGGGCATATCGAAGAAAAACAGGACATCGTTTGAATGCTCGTCTAATGGACCTGAGACTGAAGAGATGCCGCGCTTTGTTGAAGCGGTACGCGGGAAAAAAATATCGGGAAATTCTTTTTTCGGATGAAACATTTTTTACCGTAGAAGAGAGCTACAACAAACAAAATTATAAGATGTACGCACACAGTAGTGAAGAAGCGAGCAACCGTATTCCGCGTGTCCAACGAGGTCATTTTCCATCCTCGCTCATGGTATGGTTTGGAGTTTCTTATTGGGGCTTAACAGAGGTACATTTTTGTGAGAAAGGTGTAAAAATGAATGCAGTTGTGTATCAAAATACAGTCCTGACGAACCTTGTGGAACCTGTTTCTCATACCATGTTCAATAACAGGCACTGGGTATTCCAACAAGATTCGGCGCCAGCTCATAGAGCGAAGAGCACACAAGACTGGCTGGCGGCGCGTGAAATCGACTTCATCCGGCACGAAGACTGGCCCTCCTCCAGTCCAGATTTGAATCCGTTAGATTACAAGATATGGCAACACTTGGAGGAAAAGGCGTGCTCAAAGCCTCATCCCATTTGGAGTCACTCAAGACATCCTTGATTAAGGCAGCCGCCGATATTGACATGGACCTCGTTCGTGCTGCGATAGACGACTGGCCACGCAGATTGAAGGCCTGTATTCAAAATCACGGAGGTCATTTTGAATAAACTTTAGTGTCATAAGAATCTATGTTTTGTTAAGTTCATTTTGGTATATGAATGGTTACATAATGAATAAACTTGTTTCAATTATTTTACATTAAACATGTGACAGAATTTATGACCTGACTAGGTATATAAAAGAAAATCGTGTTAGTTACACTATTTATAACTCAAGAACGGCTGAACTGATTTGGCTGAATATTGGTGAGGAGGTAGCTTAGAACCAGGAGAAGGACATAGGATACTTTTTATCACGTTACCATGGGACGTGACATAAAACGTGATATAACAAAACGCAACTGATATGGAATAACAAAACGCAACTGACAGCTAAACGTAATATATTCTATGGTTAAGTATGGTTAAGTAAGTTGACCGTCTCAAATATATTAAGTATATAATCTATGGTTGACCGGTTGATGTGTTTGAAACAAACCGTGTGGCGGAACAAAGTTCGCCGGGTCCACTAGTTAAGGTATAAAAGCTACATATCGTCTTCTCGCATTTAAACAGTACAATCTCAAAACTTACTAATTTTACAGGAGAGTGTTTTAAAGGTTTAACATGTGCTATTTTTAATATTAATCTTGCAATATTTATTTTTTAATGTTTATCAGTTACATTATCTGTCTTTTAAAGTAAGATAAAATGATGTATTAATTTTTTTAATAGTATTCAAAACATAGGTAAACTAAAAAAAAAAAAAACTAAACTACGCTCTTTTGACAGTATTTATGAGAAAAATATACAGATGATACCAAATGATTCCGCATATTAACTCAATTTCGAATATTTTAGTGTACACTTTTAATGCAAAAAGACGAATTATCTCTTTGAACTTGGTCACTCAGACGGCCCGCCTAACGCACTATCTAAGTCCGCCCCTGGGATCTTAACGCGTGATTAATTCGCGGCAGACTTAGAACGGTGGTGCCAACCTCCGATGTGTTAAAATATGTTTTGTGTTGTCGGATTATCATTAAAACAATTAACATTGTTATTTTTAATACCACATTTATCATTTGCAAGCCTGACTTTTATCGCGTGTTACGCGTACTAATACTGCTGGTGGTAGGACTTCTTGTGAGTCCGCACGGGTAGGTACCACCACCCTGCCTATTTCTGCCATGAAGCAGCAATGCGTTTCGGTTTGAAAGGTAGGGGCAGCCGTTGTAGCTCTACTGAGACCTTAGAACTAATATCTCAAGGTGGGTGGCGGCATTTACGTTGTAGATGTCTATGGGTAACTACTTAACACCAGGGGGACTGTGAGCTCGTCCACCAATATAAGCAATATTTTTTTTTTTAAATTGTCCGATATACCTAAATACAGTCTTAAACAATTGTTGACATGCATTGGACTTATAACAGCTATCCAACAATTCCATCCATCCAACATATCCAACAACAATACTCTGAGGAATTATTCGAGATGATCCCTCATCTCCTTTTTATCGTCGCACCTCCCGCCATCGGAGCAGAGTTCATCCATATTATCTGGAACCGCTACATTCATCGACAGCGCGTTTCCAAAGATCTTTTTTGCCACGTACCATCCGGCTCTGGAATGAGCTCCCCTCCACGGTGTTTTCCGAGCGCTATGACATGTCCTTCTTCAAACGAGGCTTGCGGAGAGTACTCAATGCTAGACAGCGACTTGGCCGCACCACTGGCATTGCTGACGTCCATGAGCGACGGTAACCACTTACCATGAGGTGGGCCATATGCCTCCAAAGTTAATAAATAAAAAATAGCATTGAGGTAACTTATTAACACTAACCATCTTAGTTAACTAAATAGCAGGGTTACGCCGATTTACATTATCATAGGCCTCGTATAAATCTGATGTAATTTATAATGTTACCAATGCATGTAGTCTGCTATCACAACAAACAAATCTCTTTGTAAATCCTTACAGCTATATCCTATATACCAGTCCGCGATTGACGTCACAGCATTGATTTTCCATCGGGTCCCATCGCTGTCCCACACCGCTTTCACAAGCTCAGATCTAAACATAGACACCCTAGTAACGTCACGGCTCTAGAATATAGCTCATTCGGAATATTTAATCTATACTAATATATAAATCTACAGTGGTTTTCACGGATGTTCCGTTATAACTACTGAACCATGCGTCCGACTGACTTGAAACTTGGTATTCATGTAGGAAATACATGTACTTAATGGATAGGCTAATATTTATATGAGTGTTGGACCCCGTAATAATAATGTTAATTTTAAAGGCGCAGCGAAGCGGGCGACTACGGCTAGTATATAATAAAGATATAACAGAAAATTTGAGATATATCCAGTAAATTATATTTTGCGTAGTAACTGGAATTGATGATGCGGCATAAAAAAAACCTGGTAACCAGTAGTACCACGAAGCCGTAATCCATTCTATCTTTAGTTAAGTGAAAGTGCACGTGTGACCATTATGAGCTTTACTTACCATATATGAGTAGGTAGGCCGTGAGCCCATTAGAAAAAATCCAACGCGCACACGATTTAACTTTTTTTTCTAGTTCTAAGACTTCTAATTTTCGACAGAGTTTTTTCTAGTTCTAAGACTTCTAATGTTCGACAGAGCCAATTATACATACTTATAGATAGGGACCCATCTTAGGATACGATTTATTCAAATAATTTCTCTTAAAATTAATAACTAAAGGTCAACCACGAGAACTAGGAAAATAAATAAACAATAATCACTATATCAGTGAAAGTACTAAGGGTGAATATCCAGTTTTCATTTTTTTAATTGATTAAGCAAAATTCTGTTTTGACTGACACCGAACTTTGATGAGGACCCAATTATTCACCTTTGTATCTACCACCTTATCAAGATATATCTGAAAATTGCTGATAATGAAAATCGCGACACTACTCCTCTCCCTCTGATCCCGATATTTCACACAAAACTTGTTTGTCCACACCGTCTAATACTCACCTGCAATTAGAATATGTTCATTTGCAAAATTACATGGGTATTTTTAGTACTACAATCCTGTGAGCCCTCGAATCTAATCTCATAAAAAAACAAATGGCCTTGATCGTCTTAGAGACGACCTCCATAAATCTAGTCGCGTATTTAATCTAACTACCGTTACGCTCTAAATATTGATATTGTACATCTATCTGCAAACATATTTTGCATCTAAATATTATATACATATGTATACATTATTATATTATGTACAATAAAATAACAATACCACTTCTATTTGGTAATACCATTTGAATAATAGATGACGTTAATTATTTGTTCATATAATTTGTTACTATATAATCCATGAACTTTGGCAGCTAACTGTGTTTGAACAATGAATTACCACTAAACTTGTGAGGTATAGTTGCTTTAAAATAGCTGGACGGTGTTAACCAATATGTGATGATGTCGTAAATCTATTAATTATTCGGTTCGTAATTATCCACTAATATCACATTGCATATCGAGTTATGAACTCGGAAACACAATTAGGAATAACGAAAGCAAAAAATAAAAATAAAATCCTATTGTGAAAGAAACAATAGACGAAATACTTTGGCATATTTTACATTACGTTCACTAATATACCAGTAAACTATTCCAAAAGTAACTACAAAAACTGCGCAAAGCTTCGCCAGCGCCATATTAAAGACACATCTTCATATAGATCATACAAATAGAAACACATGACACGCACAACAATCAAACAAACAAATTTACAACATTAATTGATATATACTTACATATGTATATAATTACTTAGCCTGAGTGCTGCTGTGATTACACAGTTTAAATTTTGGCAGTAGATGCTTTTTTGATGTGACAACGTCTTATAATTCGATGGAGCCGGCTGCACGCACGAAAAAACATGACTCATGCGGCGTTACCTCGCTCTGAGGCGATGTGAGCGATGTATCCGCGTGGATAGCTGCTATACAATAATACATTTAGATGTTTTCGTCAAGTATGAAGTTCAGTGTAAAGTGAATGTGGTGTCAATTGTTTATAGCAACGATAATTGCGATAATTGAAAAATGAAACCATTCCATCAGTATTTTCTTATGATGTTGTCACGTTCAACTATCGTCAGTAAACCGACTTTACAGACAACCGATTTTTTTTTTACTGTAAGCATTCAGTGAGAAATGATCGCTGTATATATCACTCCTAAGGCGGTAAAACAAGGGATTAACGGCTGTATGACTTACAATTATTCGTATTTCTTGGAAATAAATACATATTACGTCGTCCGTGTTAAGCAGCGTTTCTCAAAGTTCTACTCCTTAAATTGTGAATTTAGGATTGTAAGCTTACATGAGAAGATTGCCGCATTGAAGAAAGAAATACAAAATTCAATTTTCGAGATTCTCATGTAAAATTTACTAAAATCTAAGATAAAATGTTATAAACATTATAAATATAGTCAATGTAATGTATTGTATTTTCATCACAATATTCCGAATTACCCGTGCGAAGCCGGAGCGGATCGCTAGTATACATTATAAGTTTACTTATAAAATTAGACACCCTTTTTCCGAATCCAAAGTACTACTTTTGACGATGCCCTACGAAAAATAATACAATAGTTTTTCCCTAAATATTCATATTTACCGTCTTGCATAAAACTTAAATTTACTCCAATGTAATAAGCGCGCTCAATTCAAAAACAGAAAACCGCAATCTATTTTTAAAAGCATACGCAAGAAAACGTTATACTGTATTCAAATCACGAACAACAATAAATAACCGTTAGTGTCACGTGTATCTGTGTGCATCGTCCAATGGGGTCGCCGCATTGCGCGCGCCCGTACCCAGATTGGTCGCTCGGGACCGGAGGCCGTTGAACCTTTCGAATCTGCAAGATGGTGCAGCTGAAGGATCGCAAAAACGGTGTAATATATTGTCATAAGCTTGACCTAAGACTGACGATAATACTGATAAGATTGAAGACTGACGACATGTGACTGAAGATAACCTTTTTTTTATTTATTGCTTAGATGGGTGGACGAGCTCACAGCCCACCTGGTGTTAAATGGTTACTGGAGCCCATAGACATCTACAACGTAAATGCGCCACCCACCTTGAGATATAAGTTCTAAGGTCTGAGTATAGTTACACCGGCTGGCCCACCCTTCAAACCGAAACGCATTACTTCTTCACGGCAGAAATAGGCAGTGTGGTGGTACCTACCCGCGCGGACTCTCAAGACGCCCTACCACCAGTAATTACGCAAATTATAATTTTGCGGGTTTGATTTTTATTACACGATGTTATTCCTTCACCGTGGAAGTCAATCGTGAACATTTGTTGTCTTGCTTGACATGAGCTTGTCATAAGACTGACAAATGAGCGGATTTGAAGGCAACAATTCTCCACGCCAACAACAATGTACGCCAACAGCTTCATGAGCTTTCATAATTTTAATTGAAATAGTTTTGAAATCGCAGCGTGGGATCTGTATACTCGCGTCCCTTTACTCTCTAGTGTAGTTGTTCTCTTAGCACGAGCATATTTCAAACGAGGCTTGTGTGGCAAATATCAGTCTGCGTTTTAAAAGAAATTGTAAACAATTAGAACCACTGAGTTTATCCACAGCATATTTCTACAGAATTAATCCTCTAAGCTATGGCTATGGCTCTGAATGAAATCTGCTGTATTGATATTGCTATTGTAATGCTTCCTTAGCGCTATGACGACAAGAAATTCTTCAAACAAGGCTTGAAAAAATTTCAGTAGGTTATTATTTCTAAAATATATATAAATTTAACGAAATATTTTCTCGTCACCATAACCCTCAGACACAGCCTACTGAGTTTCTCGCCGCATCTTCGCAGCGGGACACATTTTCGATCCGGTGGTAGATTTTGGCGAAGCACTGCTCTTGTTAGAGCTGGTGTTTGCAAATTCGCCAAGCTAAGTTTCGTGGGCTCGCCTACTCACTGGTGGTAGGACCTCTTGTGAGTCCGCGCGGGTAGGTGCCACCACCCTACCTATTTATGCCGTGAAGCTGTAATGCGCTTCGGTTTGAAGGGTGGGCAGCCGCTGTAACTATACTTGAGACCTTAGAACTTATATATCAAGGTGGGTGGCGCATTTACGTCGTAGACGTCTATGGGCTTCAGTAACCACTTAACACCAGGTGGGCTGCGAGCTCATCCACCCATCTAAGCAATAAAAAAAATTAAAAAAACTCACTCGGTGAATCTAGTATAGCGCCCCAAAGCTACTAAAATAAGTAGGCAAAAAAAACTAGTCATTATTCAAGACGTCTTACGTGATTAACTTGAAAATTTGCACACGTATCAAGGGGTTGACAACAATACAATAATGTTAGTACTTTAGCTTCATATCTTAACCAGAATAAAAAAGGTACACTTTTTATTCTGCTCATTATTGATGCGTTTTATTTGTTTTTTAGGAGAAGGTAGCCATATGTTGTTATTTGATTCTCAAATCAATAGACAACATAAGTAAGTCCCTTTGCTTACAGTGGAACGTCGGGTTAAGGTTTGACATTGCGCTCATCGCGCCAAAATTGAGATAGCTTAAAAAAACGCCTCGTGAATAGTAGTTATTACTAGACACCAATTCTGGATTCCATTTGTTTTTTTTTTGCGAGATAAGTTCATTACTACCAAAACCATTGCCATTCGGATTACATAAAAAAAACCACTTCAAACAAAGTTCAAAACCGACACGAAACCTGAAAATAATTCAAAAGCATCCTTCAGGATTTCGTCACATAATTTCTATACGAAAATTAATGACACGGGTAGCGTTGTACTCCAGCTCGTTAATAGGTTGAGTACTTTGGATCTTGGCTGGTACTGTGCCTGCGGAGGTCGCCGGAAGTGGGTCGCGCGGTCGACGACCCTAATACCATCGCTAATCAGATTGTCGTATTTCCAACGTCTACCCATCCTTATGAACCGAACGATATTGAGTGTGACTTTAATCAATTAAATGGCCAATTGAAAAATACGGCTCGCAGGTTTCCAGAATGATCTAATTGAATTAAAATTTATTTATATTTAACGAGCTCACGACCCATCTGGTGTTAAGTGCTTACCGGAACCCATATCTACAATCTCGCAAATGCCGCCACCCACCTTGAGATATAAGTCCTAAGTATAGTTACAACGGCTGCTCCACCCTTCAAACCGAAATGCATTACTGCTTCACAGCATAAATATATAGAAATATAGCACATGCTGTCGCGACACAAAGTCATAATACATTATTTTATTCTATCATCAATAGTTTTCGCATGGCACGCGATCTAAAGAATATTTTAGGTAATTTTTTTACACCTTGGGTTACATTTCATATTTTTCTATCTTAGTTTCCCGATCAGGATATTAAGTTGAAATTATAGAACCATTGCATTCTCATCGGAATTTGATAGTGGACAAATTTTCAAATTAACCGAAATTGCTTTAATTGGCAAAAATACATTGGAAGAGTTCGTTGCGTAAATATGGACAAGTAGATATTGGTCACGATAATAAAAGCATTTTAAAGTAATGAGACTCAAGAGTAACTCAACCATATCAAGAAATGATTTTAAACACGGAGATCACGAAAGAGATACATACATACTTACTATGTAATTCATTTCAAAGTAATTAAATGAAGAACATCGAACTACAATCTAAGTTTGTGTTTATTTAAAAAAAATCTTTTTACCCTCTTAACTGTAGTATGACTATACTTTTTTTTTCGAATGTCAACAAAAAAAAAGCGAAAATGTGTAATATAGAATCAATCTATATTTTGAGATGTTAGTTGAGGCCTTCATAGTATTGTTTATGAATGCAAGATTACTGCTGGCCCGGAGGCCTTTTCAGTTTCACCAAGACAGGTGGTTAAGCAAAGGCTCAGTCAGGAGGGGTGGGATTTGCTAACAGCTGCCCGAGCGCCTCCAAAGAAGACCTAACAACTTATAAGCAATTGCTTCGCGAATAAATCTACTACCGGATCGGAATTGCGACCCGCTGAGAAGATCCGGCGAGAAACTCAGCGGGCTGATGACATTTTATTGACAGATACCGGGCAAAACTAAAGTCATTATTTAAAAATATTTTAAAAAGCACTACGGCTATAATATTGGGAGGAAGGCCACTTCAAAACCAGGCGGGTTGTGAGCTCGTCCACACATCTAAACAATAAAAAAAGAGGAGAAAAAAGGCCACACACGCGTACACATCTCAGTACGTGGCACAAGACACTATCGTATCACAACCGTCCGGTACCGACGTCAATCCTGAAGAGCCTGTTCATTATAATCGGACAATTTTATCAAATCACTCCTCCCTCATCCATCCTTGATAAGTGTGCGAAGTTTCAATTCAATCCGACACTCCAAATCGGGAGAAAATCACGTTCAAAGATTCCGTTGTTACCATACCATATACGAAGCTAAGGAAAGCGTGTTAAAAAAATATGAATACATTCGGTAATAAGGTTGAATACCGAGAATCGAACTGTGCGTTCTCGTTGATAAATCTGTAACGAAGTTGACGTTGTAACGTTATCGATACCGAAGAAATCGAATATCGAATCGATACGTTGAAATCGAGTTAATAATCAATCGAACCTGCAACCGAACGCACTCAAGACAGCAATTTCAATAACACTACAGAGACTAAAATCTACGTCTGTAACTCGACTTAAAGACGACCACGGTGTTGGTCTGATAGTTAACGACTCTAAGTACTACACCACAAGGTCTAGTTTCGAATCACGATGAGACTCAGGATACTCGTCAAAGATATTTGGTATTCAGTATTTGGTTATACGTTCTCTTATCTCGTATTGCTCATAATACTGAGAGAGAAATCTAGGTTCAGACAGTGTTGAAACTGATAATAGATTTCAGTTTCTTTTAAAAAAATATACACAGTTTTTTTTTTTTTTTTTCCTAACTTTTAGTATATACTTGAGAAGCTATATCAGCTTCTCCTTGACGTGTAAGTGAGCTCACGGGGCTCAATCCAGGAGCGTTGCTAATACTGGCCCTAGCAAGAGCAGTGCTTCGCAGAATCTACCACCGGATCGAAAACGCGACCCACTGAGAAGATCCGGCGAGAAACTCAGTGTCTATAGGTTGGTTTTTTGTCTAAAATAGACAGTCACGAAAGAATAAATTTTATAATAATTAAAAACAACAACGATAATTCGAAATACATGAATTCCAGAATAGCCCGTGTAGCTGTAGAGCTACCTGGCATTTTGACGGGCATAGTTTCAGTTTGTCACGGTGTGAATAAGACTAAAACCAAAGTCCTAGTAATAGACGGACGAGGTACGACGTTTCGCTCTAATGAACTCAAAGGCCTAGATTTTTTTGATCAAATTCGCCTACCTCGGCTCTCTTCTTGGCATTGAAGTTGGCAGCGAAAGGGAGAAGAATAGAAGAATCAAGATGTCAAAATCAGCTGTGACTAAACCTACGAAACTTTTAAAGTATCACAACATATCCTATAACAGAAAAGTGAGGTTGGTGCGAACACTGATTTTATCAATCTTCCCTTAATCCTGGACGATACTAAATAGATATACATGGTACGAGCGATTCGATTTTTAAAGAAATGCAACAGATACTTGGAGCTTATCCCGTGTTGGACTATGGCATTCGCTTTGTGATCAGAAGTGTCTATGGGCTATGAGTAACGGTGTATGTATTTATATATATGTATTTATATTTATATTTTAGGATCTCCCGGTTCCAACTACACTGCGTCAATTATAAAACCCTAATCACAAACTGTAAATTTCAATTATAACCACGCAGTGTAAACGAATGCCATACGATAAATAAATAATAATATGTATTTATGGTATAAAAATTTATGGAAAACTTCAGTTATCGTTGTAAACCATCTAAATAAATACAATAAAATTGATGTAAGAAATTAAATCACAGCTCAACACCGAACTGCTTGTAATTCTTAGTATGGGTAAAGATACATAATTTTTATAATTAATTTCCAAATATGAACGAACAAAAGTTAAATAGTCCATGACCGAGAGAAAACGATAAACCACTCGAATTGTCATAGACGACAAAGTGAAAGCAAAAAACGCGTGTTTTATCAGTAAAAAATTTTTTAAATCTAGTTTTAATCATCCGAATTCTAATTGTTTATCCAATCCAAATGTTCAGTGGATCTGTCGATAAATTGATTTCGTTCTAACCGGTCCCGACTCGACACAAATCGATTAAATATTAATCGTAAGGGCAGCCGAATCGATAAGCGCTTTTTAAAAACTTGACTCGATTCCAATATGCTACGAATGCATTTCATATTGCCTCCAAATATTTTTGTATTCACTTTTTTGCCATTGGAATTCTAATGATAAAGCAAATAGCCTTTTTTCGTTGCCGTCACCAGCAGACGATAAAGCAGCCCACCTGATGGTGACTGGTTACTGAAGCCCATAGACATCTACAACGGAAATGCGCCACCCACCTTGAGATATAAGGTCTAAGGGCTCAGTATAGTTACAACGGCTGCCCCACCCTTCAAACCCAAACGGATTACTGCTTCACGGCAGAAATAGGCAGGGCGGTGGTACCTACCCGTGCGGACTCACAAGAGGTCCTACCAAGAGGTTTGATTTTTATTACACGATGTTATTCCTTCAGCGTGAAAGTCAATCGTGAATATTTATGAAGTACGTATTTCATTAGAAAAATTGGTACCCGCCTGCGGGATTCGAACACCGATTCATCGCTACATACGAATGTACTGGACGTCTTATCCTTTAGGCCACGACGACTTCAAACGTGTCAAGGTTAGAGGTGCCGCGATGATGCTGTCCATCAGTGAGTACTCTTCAGAAACCTCGTTTGAAGAAAGACATGCCACAGCTCTTAGCGAACACCGTGAAGGGAAGCTCATGCCATAGGCGGATAGTAAGTGCCAAAAGGTCTCTGGAAACACACTATGGATGAACGCAGTGGTTTTCGGTAGTATGAATGGATTTTGCTCCGATGGCGAGCGGTGAGATGGTAAAACAGATGATGGGATCGTCTCAAACAATCCCTCGGAACACTTCCTTGCAGTTTGAATGGACGCTTTCACAAGGCAATTAAGATTGCGATATCATAACTTATTTAACATCAGATAGGCTTACTATTGCCAATGTTTTTTAGAAAAGAAAAAATGAAGCGATGTTTGTATTGAAGAGGTACTTGCATGTACAGGTTCCAATTCAAATACACGAAACGAAATAAATAAGATTGACGTATCTATCTAGATTTCTAAATCCAGGTTTTTTTATTCACATGTGAATATAGAAACTTGTTTAAAACATAAACGCGCATATATTTTCATATTTTTATTTATGTCGCCTATTTATAGAGCCGAATACATTTTGACAGGACTTTCATTGCTCATTGTCAGATGGAAATTATCTCAAAGAACTGTTTACATTAAAGGCTGCTAGGTAATAGTTGAAAAACCGTGAAAGGAAATCAGAATGTTAATCGCAATTAAGATACACCACCTACTTCTGTAATAGCAATGGTTCATTTGCGAGGAGAAGATTTAAAAAAGAAGAGTTCATTCTTTTCGATTCGCACCACGGCGTTGGCACTCTTTTACAGTAGTCGCAGAAATACCTATCTAGTATTACTAAATCACTAACCCCTAAATTCCTTGGTGTCACTAATAAGAGTTTCCACGTGTACTAGACCTATGGACTCTGGTAGCAGCTTACCATCAACTCTGAACTCATACTCATCTTAGTATCACAATCGCCACACTAAAACGACTGGAGTATAGTAATCATTTCGCAGTGAAAAAGTAGTTGACCTATGAATGAATCGATCGACAATTCTAAAGAGGCTTTATATGGTTTATAGCTTAGGTTAAAAACATACATGGGACTTTCAATGGATACTATTCTGATGAATGTTTTCTGAGATAAAGATAATTTTAAAGAAAAAAAATCTTTTCTCTCTTTTTTCGTGTATGAGCAGAAGAGCTAAAGAAATACCTGATCCTAAGTGCATCAACATGATACTACCCAAGTTCCAATCCGTAGTCTGTTGCGACTATTTCAGTCTACAGTGAAATAGACAGAACGATGTTATCTGTGTAAATGTGTGTATAACGCCCCACCAAAATGAAATCCATATTATTGACTTTGCAATGAACTGAATGTGACCGATGAATTTCTAAGTACATATCTATATATACATATATGTAACTGTTCTGTGCGTGTGACGAACTCTTTTTGAATTGGTCCACCCGCGATTTTGATGAAATTTGTTGGTGTATTATGGATTCGAGAGTGGTTTAAATTCATAATCCGGTACTTTAATAACTATTTTCATTAAAAAAAAAAAAACATCAAAACGGACGAGACTGTTACAGTTTATTCAAAAAAATAATACTAACTAATTATTTAGAATACATGACCCAGCTCGGTAAAATCTGGAAGGACTGTAACATTACTCAGAAAACAAAGATAGAACTAGTGCTCACTCTGGTCTTTTCCATTTTTCTATACGGAGCGGAGACCTGGAATTTTAAAGCGGATGACCGCAAACGCGTGAATGCTTTTGAGTTGTGGTGTTGGAGAAGAATGCTCAGGACACCTTGGACAGCTAAGAGAACCAATATGTCTGTCTTAGACCAACTGCAGATCAAGACAAGACCGTCACTCTGTCTTCGCCGCGCACTCGAGTACTTCGGTCATATTGCTCGGAAAACACCTGATAGCCTAGAGAGGCTAGGCCTAGAGAGGCCTTACTGGTGGTACGACCTCTTGTGATTCCGCGCCGGTAGGTACCACCACCCCGCCTATTTCTGCCGTGAAGCAGTAATGCGTTTCGTCTTAAAGGGCGGGGCAGCCGTTGTAACTATACTGAGACCTTAGAACTCATACCTCAAGGCGGGTGGTGCATTTACGTTGTAGATGTCTATGGGCTCCAGTAACCACTTAACACCAGGTGGGCTGTGAGATCGCCCACCTATCCAAGCAATAAAAAAAGAGGCTATTCGTGACAGGGAAGATCGAGGGAAAGAGACCGCACGGGCGCAGTCCAACAAGGTGGTTCGACAAATCCGCACCACACTAGGGATCCCATTCTTCGAAGCCCTTCATACAGCCTTCGGAGGCGCTGGAGGGACATTACAATAAGTAAAATCCTGTCAAACTATGATGGTCACGACCCTCAGCAATGAGGAAACGACGCGAGCAGGAGAATCAAAATACATAAATGCGATAAGGCTATGCTACCACTAGTTAGTATTGTAACATAAACTATGTTGATTGGTTTTCGAGAGTTGTAGACAAAATAAAAACAACACACGTTTCGTATTATAGTGTAATCCATTATTATCAGTGTGCTTAGTGCGAGTTTCTTAACGTTCTCGATAGCGTAAAAGTTAAGCCAATTTTGTATGCAGTTCAGTGGCTGCAACGAGGACACGGCGGAGCACACGCTCGCGTACTGCCCCGCTTTCGCGGAGCAGCGCCGCGTCCTCGTTGCAAAAATAGGACCGGACTTGTCGCTTCCGACCGTCGTGGCTACGATGCTCGACTTCTGCGAGTCCACCATCTCGCAGAAGGAGGCGGCGGAACGGGAGAGGGAGAGCTCTTCTTCCCTCTCGGCGCCGTGCCGCCGCCGTCGGGCCGGGGGTCGGAGGAGGGCGTTTGTCCAGCTCCGGCCCCTGTGAGGAGGCAGTCTCCTCCCGGTGATGGTCACGGGGCGACCTAAGGGGGTTGAGGCTGCGCCGCACGCTACCGTCACTCTAGTGCGCTGGCACCAGGAGGACGGGACGGCGCGTCGGCGGCTGCGGACTGCGATGCGGTCCGCATTTTCGTCGTCGCTGTCGTCGCCGAACATACTGTTGAAGAGCAACCCGGTCGGCGGTGTATCGCGTTCCGACCCGGCAGGCTGGTTCTGGCCCAGCGGGGTATCCCGGAACACCAGCGGCACCGCCCGGGCGGCCTGGTGGGCCGCCGTACCGCGGAGACCGACGTCGTTGGTCATCGACTATCGCCTCGACGACCAGTCGGTCGGGCGTCCTCGGGTTGGCGCTGCGTGTCTGGTTGTAGTGTTAACCGCGGGAACCCCCCTACTCTGAACGGGTTCTGACCCCGGATGGAGATCGGACGTCGGGTGTAAGAGTGCAGGGGAGTCGTTTAGTGGGTGGGCCCTAAAATCCTTGGGCCCGCGATCTGCTCTCAACACCTGCAGATCGTTGAGTCTCACATACCCCGGGCGCCCCCTAGGCGCGGGGACCTCGTAGGAGGTTCGGCCCCTGGCCCGAAAAAAAAAAAAAAAAAATTGTATGCATTTGGAATAGCGCCCCTAGCGGCAATCGTACGCAAACGATCCCATTCCATACAAATATGAGATAACTTTTACGCTATCGAGAACGTTAAAAAATTCGCACTAAGCACACAGTTTTTTTTTTATTGCTTAGATGAGTGGACGAGCTCACAGCCCACCTGTTATTAAGTGGTTACTGGAGCCCATGGACATCTACAACGTAAATGCGTCACCCACCTTGAGATATAAGTTCTAAGATCTCGTGGTCACAACGGCTGCTCCACCCTTCAAACCGAAACGCATTACTGCTTCACGGCAGAAATAGGCAGGGCTTTGGTACCTACCCGCGCGGACTCACAAGAGGTCCTACCACCGGTAAAAAAAGATGGCTTTAGTTAACTTCGTACGATACTTTAACTGCACCATGCATGCAGTTTTGCAGCCCCAACGTTTTTCAATGTTAATTTAAATCGAATATTAAACCATTGTTATTCAACAACCGCGAACCGGAGTTATGTTACCCGTCTGCTGAAAAAATGAGATATAAAATTTGACCAAACGACCCTTGGATCAGTGTGCTTAGTTCGAGTTTTTTAACGTTCTCAATGGCGTAAAAGTTAACTCAAATTTGTATTGAGTTGGAACCTTTCACTACGTATGCCACTAGGGGCGCTGTTCAAACTGCATACAAATTTGAGTTAGCTTTTACACTATCGACAACGTTAAAAAACTCGCACACAACAAACACACAGTGTTAAAACTACACTTTTAACCCAAAAATTATTGAAGAAAAAACAGCGAGCGAACAATTTTGCTTAATCACTAACTTCAAATCTAATTTGAATTTTTTTTTTATCCATCCTCCTTTTACAGTTATTACTAAAAACGATGTTAAGTCCGTATTACGTACGTATAGTTGAATGAATGTAACCAGATCTGAAGATTTTTGCATTAAATACACAGTAAACAAATAACGTCGAAGCGATTCTAAAAATTGTTTTGAGCTGCGATTAAATGTGCGAATAATATTTATAAATACGAATTCACAATATGAAACAAGGCCAGTAAACCTTGTTAAAGGGGTGAAGGCTGCGTGACCTGGATCGGTACTGGACGCGTTGCCATGACAACGGGAGCTCGAACAGAGTCGATATCTATTTAAAATTGCGTCGTACTACAACTCCACACTTCTCTTACCTTCAGCCATTATTAAGCTGAAGGCATTTAAGCAATTCTTTTAAGTAATCTATACTAACATATAAATCTACAGGGGTTTTTACGGATGTTCCCTTATAACTACTGAACCATGCATTCGGTTGACTTGAAACTTGGTATCCATGTAGAAAATACATGTACTTAATAGATAGGCTAATATTTATATGAGTGTTGGACTCCCTACAATAATTACAGGGTCGTTAATGATGAGAATCGTTGTGGGGACGCTAATGAAAAACGCTAAATTTAAAATTTCAGCTTTTAACTACGACTACTATTATTATTAATTTTAATAAATCTTTATTTATATATATTTCTTCTATGCGTGTGTTTGTCACTGAACTCCTTCTAAGCGGCTGGACCGATTTGAATGATGTTTTTTGTATGCGTTTGGGTGGCACCCTGGATGGTTTAGATTCACAAATCAGCCCGGCATATGGCGCTGCAGTCGGTATCTACGTTGTTTATCTTTCCTAGAAATAATTTATATGGCAAAACAACGTTTGCCGGGCCAGATAGTAGGTACGTAATAAATACACTTGTGATTACTGATTCCGTCATTGGCAATATCACTCGTAACAGTGATTTTGGGCAAGGGTAAAATTATGGTTTAATGTGATGAGCGGACTTGTTTGGTGTCAGAGGAAAGCTAAGACTCGAGAATGTTACGTTACCGTAAACTGTGAACTCTAACAAAACTTTAGTCAGCAAAGAAGCATTTGTTACACCCGCTACGAGGTTTTGCTAATCAAACAGAGATTTTGCTCGATAAATCTTATTTGTGAAAATTGAAAAGAAAAACTATAATACAACATTTTTTTATTGCTTAGATGGTTGGATGAGCGCACGACCTATCCGGTGTTAAGTGGTTACCGAAGCCCGTACATTAACAACGTTAATGTGGACACGTACCTTGAGACTTTTTTAACTTTCTATAGTGCAATAGCAGCCCGAGCCTTCAAACCGAAACGCATTACTGCTTCACGGCAGAAATAGGCAGGGTGGTGGTACCTACCCGTGTGAGCTTGCAAGACACCCTACGACCAGTAACATCAGATAAGACAAAAATTGTCGACAAAATAACCATTGACCTATCCATTACTAAAAATTTAGCCACATCATCATAACATAATATGCATTGAGCAATTGTAATATTTGGCGATTTAATCGTTAATGTTGCACAAAAATATTCATCTAATTCTAATTAAGAAAGTTCTTGAGTGACGACCGCGTGACCGCGTTCCGGAAGACATCAGACAAGATTTTTTTTATTGTCCTTGTAGGCAGACGAGCATACGGCCCACCTGATGGTAAGTGGTGACCGTTGCTCATTGACTTCAGCAATGCCAGGGGCAGAGCCAAGCCGCTGCCTACCGCTTAATACTCTCCACAAGCCTCGCTTGAAGAAGGACATGTCATAGCGCTCGGGAAACACCGTGGTGGAGATCTCATTCCATAGCCGGATGGTACGTGCCAAAAACGATCTCTGGAAACGCAGCGTCGATGAACGCAGCGGTTCCAGAAAATATGGATGAACTCTGCTCCGATGGCGGGAGGTGCGACGATAAAAAGGAGATGAGGGATCATCTCAAACAGTTCCTCAGAGCACTCGTTGCATATATAGAATAATTAAGAAAATATTGTAAAAAGTACGGGGTGCTTTTAAGCAAATACAACAATTTCCAATTTGCTAAAAGAAAAAAAAGAAAGCCCTCAAATGAATTTGTTGTTTTGACTGTCGAAAGTAAATAATGGCTCTAACTGTTTAAAATATTGAATTGTCATCGGGCTCTTGATAGGTACGCCAAATTTCGAGTTAATCCGACGTTTTGAGGAGGGTCAAAATCACTCTCGCTAACGTAAATCGCAAGATAAGCTTTATACTATAAGGACACTAAAAATTTATTAAATTAACTTTTAATATTTTTGATTACACCCACACACACCCTCTTACACTCACTCATGCTCACACTCATTACACACATGGGTACATTAATACATACATTAATTTCAATATCACATTTTGGTTAATTATAATATTTTAAACTTCACATATTGTTACTTTTAACTAATTTATGAACTTCGGTTTAATTTTTGCCTAGTAATTTTGAACTTTTTTGAGACTGAAGTTTTATCACCTTTTTTTTAAACGCTAGGGAATCCATTTACGGATATTCGGTCGAGGGAGGTTTTATCACCTAGTTGATAGCAAAGATGCAAAGTTTTGTGTTTCTACTTCTATGCTAACAAAATAAATCAGTAGTTAAAATAAAATAAATAAATAAGCTTGCTTTTATATAAGTTTCGAAAAAGAACATTCGCACCTACGCGTCAGTCTGTCGAGCAATTTCACTCGCTCGAAGATCTTCCGTAAACGTGAGATTAAACCTTAAATAAAACGTAGTTAGACTTATGCCTTAGAAGTTTTTATTAATGTTTGGTTTGTTGATATTGTTTCCGGTTGTCGTGGTATTAATGTGAACTCAAATTTGTATGCAGTTGGAACAGCGCCCCTAGCGGCAATGTAAGCAAACTTCCAACTCCATACAAATTTGAGTTAGCTTTTACGCTATCGAGAACGCTAAAAAACTCGCACTAAGCACACTGATGCAAGGGTCGTTTGGCCACGCATTTTTTTTTTTTTTTTCCTACCTAAGCTGAGAGCCTTGAGAGGCTATATCAGCGTAACCCTAACTTTAGTAGGTGAGCTCACGGGGCTCAAACCTGACGATGTTGCTAACACGAACCCTAGCAAGAGTCGTGCTTCGCAGAATCTACCACCGGATCGGAAACGCGACCCACTGAGAAGATCCGGCGAGAAACTCAGTGGGCTGTGTCTGAGAGTTAATTTACTCGTCGAGCCCTTCGTCGCAAGCGACGGGTTCGACGAGAACGGTGACCGGTGCTTGAAGTACCTAAAAGCACCGTTAGTGGATCGGGAGGATCCGAGATAACGTGTTTTGGGCGACGTCGACTGCTTTCCATTCTGTCCGCAGGATCGGGAATGTAGTTACCGGCGGCCACGATGAGAGGGTTCTCGTGTCGTGCCGCTTTATCGAAGTGGCGCATGGACGCCGACTGAAGATACTTACTGATGGACTCTAAGTCCAGGTCGTCATGGAGGTCGACGTTCCTGACGAACCACGGGGCTCCGACGGCTATCCTGCAAAAACGGGATTGAATAATTTGAAATGTTTTTAGGTGTATGCGGGCCGCGTGAGCGAACACTACACTTGCATAGGTCATGACGGGGCGTATGCAAGTTTTGTAGAGTGTCACCTTATTTCTAAGGGACATTTTACTTCGCCTACATATCATCGGGTAGAGACGTCCTAGAATGAAGGCGGCACGGTCGCGTACCGTCTTAATGTGGGGGCGGAATGTCATCCTACTGTCGAGGGTGACGCCTAAATATTTGACCTTCGGGGCCCACGGTATGGGCTGGTCGAACATCGTGATCGGGCGAACGGCGGGGGCGGGGGTATTGACGCGCCTAGTCGGGAGGGGGATGCTCAGCGTGGTGCTCGGAGGGCGACCCCTTTTGAAGAGCACCGCTGTGCTTTTCGTGGGGTTAATGTCGATGCGCCACTTCCGGAACCACTGTCCCATGGTGGTAGCTGCGGTCTGAAGTCGTCGATGAAGCAACGCCTTCTTCCTACACGAGTAGTAGATGGCGGTGTCATCGGCGAAGAGCGCCAGATGGGTCTCCGGAGACCGGGGTATATCGTTGATATACAAACTGAATAGTAACGGGGAGAGGGCGGAGCCTTGCGGGACTCCGGCTGTGACGTGACGGGGCCGGGAACGCGTTCCCTCGACTCGATATCGGAACGAACGGTTCGACAAGTAGTCTCGTATGATGAGCACGAGTCTGTCTGGCACTCCCATGTTATACAGTTTGTATATCAAACCGTTGTGCCAGACTTTGTCGAACGCCTTCGCTATATCGAAGAAGAGGGCTCCTGTCGGAATGGTGGCCACGCACTAATGCAAGGGTCATTTTATATCTCATTTTTTTGGCAGACGGGTAGCATAGCTCAAGCTCGCGTTGGTTAAATAAAAATGATTTAATATTCGATTTAAATTAACATTGAAAAACGTTGGGGCTGCAAAAGTACATGGATTCTGTGGAAGTCGTCGTGACCTAAAAGATAAGGCGTCTGGTGCATTCGTATATAGCGATGCAACGATGTACGAATACCGCAGGCGGATACCAATTTTTCTAATGAAATACGTACTTGACAAATGTTCATGATTGACTTCCACGGCGAAGGAATAGCACCGTGTAATAAAAATCAAACCCGCAAAATTATAACTTGCGTAATTACTGGTGGTAGGACCTCTTGCGAGTCCGCAAACGCAAGTCTAGCGGCAAACATAGCCAAACGTTCCAACTCCATACAAATTTGAGTTAACTTTTACGCTATCGAGAACGTTAAAACTCACACTTAACAGTTTTTCCGGACGCGGCGAGTGAACGGGGCGGTCTCGAAGTTTGATAATAAAACAGCATACGCTCTCAACACATGTCGCATTCTGTTCACTAACGACATATCTTTAGTCGTGACGTGACGTCGCCCCTAATAAAACCGATCCCTTAGTAAGGGCTCGCTTCGAAATGATTTTTGTGTTGTTTTTGTTTTTATAGGTACATCTATAGGCATATCTATAGGCACATTTATAGGTAGGTGGGTAGACAAAAATGATGCCTTCCTACCACAATACTTTTATTAATTTTTTATATACAAGTGTGTACTATATACTAATATATACTGGTGATAGGGTGCAATGTGAGCCTGCTAGGTACCACCACTGCCAATTTCGGCCGCAAAGCTTTTACCTATTTCTGCCGTGAAGCAGTAATGCGTTTCGGTTCGAAGGGTGGGGTAGCCGTTGTAACTATACTGAGACCTCAGAACTTATATCTCGAGGTGGGTGGCGCATTTACGTTGTAGATGTCTATGGGCTCCAGTAACCACTTAACATCGGGAGACCTTTATTCGTGCATAAAGTAGAGCCCGTTGAGTTTCTCTCAGGATCTTCTCAAAGGAGCGCGATTCCGATCCAAAAGTATAATAGAATCACTCGCGAAGCAGCTGCTCTTTACTTAGTAGGCCTTCTCTAAACTAACGAATTTGTACATAAGTCCTAGCCAAGAAGCAACGTCGAGGCAAGGGCCGCGATCGTCCCATTAAAAAAAAAACGCAGGTCAACGAAAGAAATTGAAATCAACAAACCACAACTAATTAAATCAACATCAATCAATTAATTCTATCTCATAATCGAATTATCCATTCATAAATAGACTACCAGTAACGAAGTCACGGAATTCCAATAAATTACCGAGAATTCTTGCTCGTTTCAAAATTTAACGCGAGGAGAATTAAAAAAAAAAGTATATTTGCAACAGACTGCAGATTACATTGAATTCTCGATTAAATTGCAGAAGAAAAGTTCTAAATGGTTTTTACGCCATTACATTTTTCTTCAGTACCGTTTTTTTCGTAGATAACCGACAGACGAACTCACAACAAATAAAGCCAAACATTAATACCATTATCGAGAGATAAGGTTCAAGTGCTGTAATTGTGCATTGCAACTGTAACTTTTTTATAATATGGGTATGTATTTCATTGTTTTTATTGTTGTTGTTGCAGTTATTGTTGTTATTCTAAACTCAGATAATGATTGGTCGGTCTGATGCTGGTGTGCACGTCTCTCCGCAGGTGCCGGCGGAAGATCAGCGCCCCAGTACCGATTGTCTCGGTACTGTTAGGCATTGCTGATCCGCTAACCCTTTCAAAGCCTCGTTTTTTTTCTTTTAATTTTTGTTTCATTTTTTGTAAATTTATGTTTGACATAAATGTTTATTATTATTATTATTATTAAGTATCAATCCGCGGGATGACTATTTTTTCCTTACCCATTTGCTGGTAGCTTACGGGGCTATTCCAGCTTCTCACGAACGGGTAGGTAAGCTCACGGACTCATGAATGAATTTGCTAACACTAGCCCTAGCTAGAGCGGAGCCAAGCCGCTGGCTACCGCTTATTAACTTCGACGAAAGGAATCTCTTAAGTGGTCCGAATGTGTTTCAGCGCGGTGCGATGGCGATGCGGTGATGGCGGATGGCGAGGCGGAAGCGGTGGCGGGCGAGGAGGCGGCCCGGAACGCGGGGATCGAGCGCACCTACGTGCACGACGTGTACGACCTCGCCGGCGAGGAGGACGGCGCCGCCGCTCCGCCCGTGCAGGCCTTCCTCTCTGAACTCGAGCCCGGCAGCCTGGTCTGTGACGTCGGTGAGTGAACAAGTCTTTTTGTTATACTGATGTTATACTTTGAGTCCGCACAGGTAGGTACCACCACCCCGCCTATTTCTGACGTGAAGTAGTATGCGTTTCGGTTTGAAGGGTGGACCAGCCGTTGTAACTATACTGAGACCTTAGAGCTTGTATCTCAAGGTGGGAGTCGCATTTACGTTGTAACGACTTAATACCAGGTAGACTGTGAGCTCGTCCACCCATTTAAGCAAAAAAAAAAACTTAAGGATTACTGGAGGCCCGGAGGTCTTTCCAGTTTCACTAAGAAATCAGGTCGGTCGTAACAAGCAAGGTATGTGGAAGAAGGCCCAGATACGTACCACTCTCAATACTTCAGTCCCCGTTGCTATCCACACAGCCGAGGATAGGCAGGAATGGCGCAGGATAATACAGGAGGAAATTGTTAGAGAAGGCCACGACCCTCAGCATTGAGGATTATCGACGCAAGGGGGAAGAAACCAGGACAAGTGGACGAGCAAGGGCTCAGCTAGGAGCGGAGAGATTTGCTATGGACAAGTCATTCTCCCCTAAACCACCTTTCAACTGTAATTAAGATCAAATTCTAAACGAATACACTAATTGTGTTAATTGTTAACTTTTATGTTTTGTTGTGTTGAAAAACGATATTTATATTTAAACATATTTTTTTTCAATCTCGTCAAGCACACCACGCTCAACTTTTTCCTGCACCGATTCTTGTCCACCCGTTGGTTGGATGGGAGAGATCACTCTTAGTGATAATACCACCTATTTTAATGAACAAAAATACTAACTCAATGATAATCTCTTACGAGGTCCCCGCGCCTAAGGGGGCGTGCGGGGTATGTGGGGCTTGACGATCTCCTAATGTTGGGAGTAGACCGCGGGCCCAAAAAGTTTTAGGACCCTACTGCACTAAACGACTCCCCTGCACTCTTACACCCGACGTCCGATCTCCGTCCGGGGTCAGAGCCCGGTCAGAGCAGGGGGTTCAATACATTAATAAAACATTATTAAGCTGGAATTATTAACCGCGTCATGGATTCCGGTAAGACTTGGATCTAAAAACAAACAGAAAGATAAGATTTGAACCAAAACTTAGCTCGAAGGTAGAGGCTCCAAGAAAAGAATAGATTGGACCGGATTTTACATAAGGTCTTTTACTGACTTTGTGTCTTTACTATCACTATCTGCTTCACGGCAATAGGCAAAGTGGTGGTACCTATCTGCGCGGGCTCACAAGAGGTCTTACTATCCGCAATTACGCAAATTATATTTTTTTGGGGTTTTTTATTTATTTCTATTACACGACGTTATTCCTTCACCATGGAAGTTAACCGTGAACATCGTAGAAGTCAATCGTAAGCATCTGTTAAGTAAGTATTTCATTAGAAAGATTGGTACCAGCCTGCGGGATTCGAAAACCGGTACATCGCTCGATACGAACACACCGGACGTCTTATCCTTTAGGCCACGACGACTTCAAATATATATATAATATATACACGACTATATACACGGTTTTTAATATTAATACCATACCACGTTTTGTAAAAGGTCGTCAATTTGTTGAACTTTAACTGAACTCTGAAGTCATCGCTTACACATTTTTACCGAGAAATTTCATTCGGAACGTGTAACTAACGCCCACGCGTTTCAAAGGACAGCGAGTACATAGTTATAGGCTAAATGTGTGTACGTGTAATCGGGCATAAAGGGTTTTTTACTTAGGTACATTACTGCCACTAGTGAAAGTTCGTGTTTTGGGCTAGGGTCTCCGATAATCCTCGATGTTGAGGGTCTTGGCCTGATAAGGCTTTCTTGGGAATATACACATGATAGGGTCCCACGTTCTTCCATGGCAATGCTTTCGGAAGAGATTTAGTTCTTCGATGTCGCTGAAGCCTTATTTGGGTCCGCCTAATTAACCGACGCCCGACTCCACTTCGATAAAGCGGCACGACACGAGAAGGGTTCTCGTGTCGTGACGCGTCTCATCGTGGCCGCCGGTAACTACATTCCCGATCCTGCGGACAGAATGGAAAGCAGTCGACGTCGCCCCAAACACGTCATTTCGGATCCTCCCGATCCACTAACGGTGCTTTTAGGTACCTCAAGCACCGGTCATCGATCTCGTCGAGCCCTTCGTCGCAAGCAAGTAAATTAACCCTCAGACACAGCTCACTGAGTTTCTCGCCGGACCTTCTCAGTGGGTCGCGTTTCCGATCCGTTGGTAGATTCTGCTAAGCACGGCTCTTGCTAGGGTTCGTGTTAGCAACGTCGTCAGGTTTGAGCCCCGTGAGCTCATTTAAGGTTACGCTGATATAGCATCTCAAGGTTCTCAGCTTAGGTAGGAAGAAATAAAAATAACGCCTGACATTCCGCGTTGACTGTTTTACGGTAGAAAGGTCGAACTCCAACTCAACCCTCCTCTTTTCTCATCCGGGCTTGGGACCGACTTTAGCAGAGTAGGGCTCGGGCAGGAAATCAAAAAGCCGGGCAGGTATCACATATGTCTTTCTTTCGCGAAGCATCTACCAGCACCTAACATCAAATAGTTGCCGAGCCTCAAAAACATCACAAAATAATAACCGCCACTCAATCATGTGGTCGAAATCTCAATAGTAAAATAGTATAACGATTATCTCCCATTATCCGCCCGACCACCCCCCCCCCCCCACCTTGTCCTTCAAGTAATATTTGAATAAATCTTCCAATTAATAACTTAGTTTATCCATTAAAACATGTACTGTCTATCTTCTTTAATAACAATAAAACTAAATTATTATAAAGCGAACTATAAAATTCGACGAAACCTGACCGCCCACACATTCTACGGAATCTAGTAACAGCATAATTTAGCGGTATTATAATCGGGAGTTTAATTACATTATCGTCATAGCGATCGCGCTCTGTCAGTACGGAATCTTGCTTTACAATGAAAAATTTGTTACGCGTAACTTGAAAATTTGTTTCGCGTTGCGTGACCTAACTCTAATTGAACTTAATTTCAAATTCAATGGAAATTGTGAACTATGTTATTTATATATATATTTTTATTACGTACCAACATGCTATAAATCAGCACAGCTCATTGCAAATAGCACATACATTAACCTCACACTATAGGCTAACACAATGCACATGCATTGGCGAAACAAGCGGTTCATTATTTGGTTCAAACCAAAATTAAATATAAAGAAATATATGTATGTGTATGTGTATATATGCGTTATAGTCGATAAACGATTCTAAGGCTGTAAAGGACAATTATAACCAAAAATTAAAAAGTAATTGTTTGGTTTGCGTGGAAAAGTAATTATTAGTCAAAATTAAATCTACTTTTACGGTTTAATGTTGCGTATTTACATTTTCTATCAGTCCGTCGTCCATGACGAAGAAAACTACATATTTTATAAACGTCGGAAATAATAAAGTATAATGACAACAAAATAAACGCGATATTAACGAGATTAAATTAAAAGTGTTTTTCTGTGTCCGTATCGTGTAAAATGAAAAAAAATTAATACTAATATGTATAAATAAAATTTGGCAATGATTTTAATTCAAAAATATGTTCGGGTTCCATTCAATATGGGCCGTGTGATACTCACATAGTATCTTAAGAATTGTAGAACGTATAAGCATACAGAGGTAGGTACTAACAACCTGTATTCGTGAGTGTTTACCGTCCTTTGCGGACCTCTAAACGCCAAAAGACATAGCCTCTGAATACTCTCCGCAAATCTCATTTGAAGAAGGATGCGACGTTAACCTAATTTATTTAATGTCTCAAGATGGTATTCTAGTTACGTTCCCAAAATAAAACATTCGCAAGCACAAGTTAAATATAGATGACGATTGCGATTACGATTCCGTTTAAAAATAAGTCCGCCGGTTAATTCAAACATCCCGTGCAAATGTCAGGAGTCAACTGTGGGCGGCTGTCTGTCGGTGACAACAACACTGGCTTGCGTAAGTCCTGCACCCGACGTACTACAACGAAAACTCACATTAATCACGATAATTCAATTTACATTGTAGTAGTAGACGATGCGTCTAATGTTGTAGGGTATTTTGTATACATACAATCATACATAATACAATGAAGCTAATATACCAATCTCTCACGTCATTTCGGATCCTCCCGTTTCACTAAGGGTGCTTTTAAGTACCTCAAGCGCCGGTCACCGTCTCGGGTTCGGCGAGTAAATTAACCCACAGACACAGCCCACTGAGTTTCTCGCCGGATCTTCTCAGTGAGTCGCGTTTTCTATCCGGTGGCAGATTCTACGAAGCACTACTCTTGCTAAGGCTTAATGTTAGCAACGTCACTAGTTTAGAGCCCCGTGAGCTCACCTACTCGTTCTGTGAATCTAGAATGACCCCTCGAGGTCACTAGATAGAACAGGTAGGACAAATCACACCAAGCTCAAATAGGCTGCGTTGGTAGATGACAAGCATACGTCCGCCTTGTGTTGAACAGTTCCCGAAACCCAGAGACAAAGTGATGACCCGTCTTGCGACGTGACGTCAAAATCTTAGTACAATTTCAATATCGGCGGATCCTTCCTTCCAAGCAGACAAACGGAACAGTGGTACCTTTTTTCCACTACCTAATCGTTAGTAGCCTAAGCAATTATCCTACTACATTGGGCTTGGTAGATTAGCCTCTATCATTTACCCCCTATAATTAAAGCGATTTTTAAGTGCTTACTTTATAAGTGTTTACCGGAGTCCATAGACATCTACAAGTTAAATGCCGCCACCCACTTTGAGACATGAGTTCTAAGATCTCATTTTTAACTACCGCTGACCCACCCTTCAAAACGAAACGCATTACTGCTTCACGGCAGATATAGGCAGGGTGGTGGTACCTATCCGTGCGGACTTGTATGACGTCCTACGAGTTAAAAAGGGGTCTGACCACAGCCGAAATCTTCGTTCATCTCACAATCTTCTTCTTCGCTGTCCTCCACATAGTTCTGACTTTTTACATTCTTCATTCACAATTCAGTCTATTCTTCTATGGAATGCGCTCCCACTCAAAATAAGGTCGGCCACTACACGTGAAGCGTTTAAAACGAAGGTTCGAGAACTGTTTCTCAGAGAGTTAGCAAAGTCATCTGATTGATAATATTTGTTTATATATGTTTTTATATGTATATATTTATGTATATCTATATATTTATGTATATGTATTTATTTAAGTACGATGTATTATGTATGTTATATATACACATAATATATGTTTAAGTAATATCACCTTCACACTACACCTACCAAGCTTCATCTCTGCACTCCCCTAAGGTAGACTGTTAGAGAATGCCTATGGCATTAAGTCCGCCTTTATACTTTCTAGTATAAGAAGTTATAAATAAAAAAAAAATAAAAAAAAAAAATTAAATTCAAGCATTTTCGCAGATCATTTATCCCGCCACCGCCCGCCCGCACACATTACAGAACAAAAACCAAACACTACGTATTGTATTGATGATTATTTTATATTTATTTAATACCCACGCCATAGAATTAGCTAGCGGACTTTATTACTCTATTACCCACGCGTACTAGAGTGGGCTTATAGCCTCGAGCTTAGAAATTTATTATATTATCTTCTTTTTTGCCACGTACCATCCAGCTATGGAATGAGCTCCTCTCCACGATGTTTCCCGAGCGCTATGACATGTCCTTCTTCAAACGAGGCTTGTGGAGAGTATTAAACGGTAGGCAGCGGCTTGGCTCTGCCCCAGGCATTGCTGAAGTCCATGGGCGACGGTAACTACACACCATTAGGTGGGCCGTATGTTCGTCTGCCTACTGGGCAATAAAAAAAAAATTAAGCTATCTATTATAATTTATTATAATATTCTGAAGATCAGAATCGTAAAAAGAACGCCGCTTTGTCTTTGTTGATCAATACCTTGCTACGAATTCTTCGCTTCATATTCTTTTCAATATAGCAATCATCTTAATGTGTTGCCGGGATCGAATTAAAAAAATCTTGTTTTTTTTTTAAATTACATATCCGAAATCGTAATCAATTTAGGTGAAAAGACACGAAATGGGATAAAATGAGTTGCGGTAAGATGAAACAAAGTATAATAATAAATAATCCATTACGCTTTGAAACGCTAATTTAACAAAATAAAGTAATTGGCACAGATGCCTGCGTTAAATTCATCTTTAATAGTTTATCACACAGAAAAAAAAACGTATGAGCTAACCATAAATGCATACGTGGTGAGTTTTAATGTTACCGAAGTGCCAGCGAGAAGTATACCAGCTAAATCTTTCTATAACCTACTAAAAAACTTTGGCTTGTCAAGAACTTCCGCAAATTCTATAATTGAATAAACATCTAAAGCCGCACTAGTAAGTTCCTATCCAATCTGGCTAAGCCGGAATAGGAATGCAGGGAATGATGAC
Source organism: Bombyx mandarina (assembly GCF_030267445.1). NCBI lineage: Eukaryota > Metazoa > Arthropoda > Insecta > Lepidoptera > Bombycidae > Bombyx > Bombyx mandarina. The sequence continues at coordinate 13,049,963 of NC_143234.1, read as the reverse complement.
GAGCGTAATGCGCATTGATAAACCTCCTTAGACACTAAGATCGCAAGTCCACTGACATTCTCCAAATTCATGGATTGCTAAAATATCCGCCTGGTCTCCCGATAACCAATTCGCTTGGTAGTTAGTGTTTAGATGCTTCATGTTTATTTGGATTATTGTATTTCTTAATTTGCAAAAATGAATTGTAAAAACTGATTAGGGCAGATTAATATTAATAAATGAAAAAAAAAACTTTTGCTAGTGTATATTTAGGCTGCGTTCATCGACAGCGATAGTGCGTTTCCAAAGATCTTTTTTGCCACGTACCATCCGGCTTTGGAATGAACTCCCCTTCACGGTGTTTTCCGAGCGCTATGTCATGTCCTTCTTCAAACGAGGCTTGCGGAGAGTACTTAATGGTAGGCAGCGGCTTGGCTCTGCCCCTGGCATTGCTGACGTCCATGAGCGACGGTGACCATTTACCATCAGGTGGGCCGTATGCTCGTCTGCCTATAAAGGCAATAAAAAAAAAGTTTAATTAAAAAAAATAGAATGTCTTTAAATTGTAGAGAACGTCTGGTGGAGAAACAAAACGCCGACATTAACTTTTATGACGGCGAAAAGTGATTAATGTTGAAATAAGGAATGCTAAGGACATCCAGTAGGCTTAGTGCGAGTTTCAAAAATCGAATCGAATGACTCGCATCGAGTGTACGCTCTTCACGGTGAAACGTGCGGAGCTCTGAGTGCGAGTTACTCGATTTGCAGGACGTTTATTCATCTTTAGAAGCAATAATTTTTTCTTTTATATTGGTAGCATGCAAGTTTTTTTTTAAGGCGTTTAATTGAAATGCCAAGCTTTCTAACGATATTTATAATTAGTCGGGTAATGGGTAATGTACCTGTGCTTAGTGCGAGTTTTTTTAATTACTCAGTCGATGTTAATGTTATGTTTAATTTGTGTGAGTTTGTATCAGTGCCACCTAGTGGTAAGCTTATGAATCTCATTTTGTGGGAGAGAGAAGGTTTGTTTATGTTGCTGTCTCATGTATCGAATAGCTTTACCGAAGTGAGCCTCTCGATTATTGTATGTGCGAGTGCGAGTTACAAATTAATGGATTTTGAGAGTATTTCTTCACTTTCAAGCAAGTTAAGTAGTCACTAAAAATTTTGCCGTGAAACCAATACAATATCAAGATTTTTTCTTTCGTTTTTAATAATAATGTTGTTTTTTAAGGTTTTATCTATTCTAATGGTTTATACACATATATTTTTTCGGTTAGAAAATTTTATAGACGTCTAGCTAGTTGTAAATACATATTAATTCTTTGCTTTTTCATTTAATTCTTATTAAATCATTGCTTTTTTTTAAAGAGTTGTTTGATGAGAGAGAGAGAGCGAGATAGAGTTGTTTTTTTTTTTATTGCTTAGATGGATGGACGAACTCACAGCCCACCTGATGTTAAGTGGTTACTGGAGCCCATAGACATCTACAACGTAAATGCGCCACCCACCTCGAGATATAAGTTCTAAGGTCTCAGTATAGTTACAACGGCTACCCCACCCTTCGAACCGAAACGCATTATTGCTTCACGGCGGAAATAGGCGGGGTGGTGGTACCTACCCGTGTGGACTCCCAAGAGGTCCTACCACCAGTGAAAGAGTATTCTTTATTGTACAGAAAATGAATAAATATTGTGAAACATTTTTTCTTGGTCTTATCGCTAAGAGTGATCTCTTCCAGACAACCATTAGATGGGCAAGAATAATTTCGAAATGAATTGCACACTGTGTATCTATCTATTATAGAAATATATACACACACGCACATACACACGCGCACACACACACGCGCGCAATATACATATTTACAGGTACATACGTACAGATTTATATTTATAAATTATATAGAAATTTGAACAATGTAATAATAATTTTGCTTCTTTACACATTTACAAATAAGGATGGATGCTCGTAATAATTTTAGTATATTTGGGCCACCTAATGAAGATCATCAACACTATTACCGTAAATACAATCATTTTATAAACGTTCAACGGGTAAAAGATTAAACCTATGTAAAACATAATTTCTTTAATAAAAAAAAGCTGAAATAATTACCTATTCCAAGATTAATTATGTTAAGTATGTCTAAATATGTAATTACAATTAAATAAATTCTATAATAAACTTCTAATTCTAATACTTCTATTAAAGTTACTAAAAAAATATGTTTATGCTGGGCAGTTTTCGTGTATTTTAAAGGTTACGCCATTACGGCAAAGTTTGTTTACGAAATTGCACCCTTAGAATGGAAGTGGTATAACTAAAAAATTTAAGATTAGTTTTATATTTCAAAACACTTATGTATTATTATTAAGAACCTACATTTTAAGTAGGTAATACGTGCAGCAAAAATGTTGGACTCCTTTTTACGAAAATTGCGCGGACGGAGAAGTACGAAATTTCCCACACTCATAGAGAATATAGAGAAGTAGTGCAGATTGCTAATTTTTTTTTTTTATTGTGCATAAACAATAAAAAAATAAACTAAATGAATAAAAAAACCTTACACACATTACCATGTATTTGACACACACACACACACATGCATTTATACTTTTTTGTTTATTGATTTATCAATCTGTGGTCAAATTGAGAATAGATTAATATTTTTTGTCTTTAATATTATTTTTCTATAATGTAGCCTTGGCGACATAGAGCAATGATTATTATAGAAATGATGATAATAGAAAGGTGACAATAGAACTATAATAATGTTCAAACTTAAAATTTAAATAAATTATGGTCAAATTTCGACCACTGGACTACCATTAGTAGATAATAATAAAATCATTTATTGCCTTTCACACAGATTTAGATTATTACAGGCAGCCTACAAGGAAACAACAAAAAAACAAAACACTATTATATAATTTCTGGCAAGCAGCTCAACATTTGCACTTGTATATTATTAATAGGAATTTTATTAAGAATATTGACAATTTATGAGGAATTTGACAAGTACGGATTAGTTATAGATATATGTAGTTACATATTGTAAATTAAATTAGTTTTATAAGTGCAATAAAAAATAATTTAAATGATAAAATGATAAAGCCATACCTTTTTCCAATGTGACGATTAGAGGGTATCCTATTATTCTTTTCTATATTATTCTATCAGCTTATAAAATTAAACAGTCTCTTTTAGTCTAGAAAAGGACAAAGTACTCTTTCTGTCTTTTTCAAATAAAATGGCATGCCTTAAAGTGTTTAAACCGAAAAACTAAAAAAATACAATTATTGTATTACAATATTGAAGTTTACCAGAAACTAAGAATTTTGGGTTGAGCCACTTTAATTCTAAAGGTACAAAATAGTATTGAACACGTGACATTACCCGAATAATTTTGAAAGTGTTGGTTCCCATTAAAATGCTGTTAAAATGCGTTGTATTTCATTTAGACGGTCTAATGCCAAAACATCACGTGCTACCAATATACGAGAAATAATATTATTGCTGCTCTCGGTGAATAAACGCTCTGCGAAGCGAGTAGCATATCTCAACTCACACTCACAATTCTTCATTTTTCACCGTATAGAACGTAAACTCGATTTGATTTTGATTTATTCATTTACAATTGAACAACTAGGAAAAAAAGGTGAAAAGACATTTTGGAGGGACCGCGAGGAGCTAAATTGTGTGAATTGTTTTATTTTGTCTATTTAATGTTTCTTAGTTAATGCGTATTTAATATTTCTTCGTGTATAAGTGTAATTTTGAGACCGTCCTGGCTTAAAGGTTAAGGCGTCCGGTGTATTCGTATCTTGCAATGCACCGGTGTTCTAATCCCGCCGGCGGGTATCAATTTTTCTAATGAAATATGTACTTATCAAATGTTTACGATTGACTTTCACTGTAAAGGAATAGCATCATGTAATAAAAATCAAACCCGCAAAATTAATTTTTGTAATTACTGGTGGTAGGACGTCTTGTGAGTCCGCACGGGTAGGTATCACCACCCTGCCTATTTTTGCCGTGAAGCAGTAATGCGTTTCGGTTTGAAGGGTGGGACAACCGTTGTAACTATACTGAGACCTTAGAACTAATATCTCAAGGTGGGAGGCGGCATTTGCGTTGTAGATGTCTATGGGCTCCGGTAACCACTTAAGATTAGGTGGGCCGGGAGCTCGTCCACCCATCTGTGCAATAACAAAGTAACGTGGGTTTATTAACTGTTTAGTATCTGTGAAAGTGCAAAAATTTAAAAAAATTAAACAAAACCGCTGGACGTAGCTTCTCGATGTCTTCGAAAAGGTCCACTGAAAAAAATCTCAGTATATAATCAGCATTTTGCAGAGATTATATTTTATCCCATATTATCTGATCTCATTTCATTTCATTCCATGCCAATTGATTAATGCTTCAAATTAATCAAATCCATTTCACTCCATATTATCATTTTTCATAAAAAAAAATTAGGTTCTATGGCATGATATTTTTGCCTCTCTAGTTGGAAAAATAAAACTACTAAAGAAATACTCGATCGAAACGTTAAAATCCACTAATTTGTAACACGCACTCGCACAAATGTCATTCGTAGTACTCATTTCGGTAAAATTACTCGGTTACGAGATCACAACGTTAATATGAACTCGCACTCACAAAATAACACCGAGTACGTTTGCCGCTAGGGGCGCTGTTCCAATTGCATACAAATTTGAGCAAACTGGCTCGCTAGTGAGAACGTTATAAAACTCGCACTAAGCACACTGATCCTCCCACCATTACTAATTGCTGTAAAATTCGCACACTGAGTGTCTCGCCGGATCTTCTCAGTGGGTCGCGTTTCTAATCCGGTGGTAGATTCTGCGAAGCACGACTCTGGTTAAGACTAGTGTAAGCAAATTATCTAAAGCTGAGCGCATAAGCTCACCTACCCGTAGGCGAGAAGCTGCAATAGCCCCTTTGGAAGAAAAAAAGCTATAAAATGTTCTTTATATTTAATATTTTACGATTTTTTTTAAAACTTAAATTAAAATAAAAACTAACGCGTGATAAAAATTTAACTCAGCTTATTGATCAAAATGTATGTATTTATTTAATTGTCAATTATATATATATATATATATAAGCTACTACCAGATCCAATGGGCACCAGTACAACGTGAATAACGGTGAGATATAAATTGAAATTACAATGGTATTTATACTGAATGATAATGAATCTTGTTTTGTTTGTGTCTTTTCAAGCAGGTGATGGGAAAAATTTGAAATCCATTGACAATTGTTTGGCATCGTGTGGGCCACAAGCCTTTTGTTGTTATGACCTTTGGCAATTACAAAGGTTCTGATCTCAATTCGAAATTTAACTTAGACATTTTCGTTGAATTCACAAGATAAACATTTGTTTTGCAAGTATTCAAGCTAACAAGTTAATTATTATTTACTTGTACGGAAGCGCGGTTTTGGTAGATACTATATATAAGTTTCAAGAATAAAAACTTTTTACCTCAATTTTCTCAATGGTTTTTTTAGGCTCTTTTTTCTGCAGTATATACAATACGTCTTTTTTTTTCCTACCTAAGCTGATAGCCTTGAGAGGCCATTTCAGCGTAACCCTAACAAGTAGGTGAGCTCAAACCTCACGACGTTGCTAACACTAACCTTAGCAAGAGCGGTGCTTCGGAGAATCTACCACCGGATCGGAAACGTGACCCACTGAGAAGATCCGGCGAGAAACTCAGTGGGCTGGGTCTGTGGGTTAATTTACTCGCCGAGCCCTTCGTCGCCAGCGACGGGTTCGACGAGAACTATGATCGGTGCTTGAGGTACCTAAAAGCACTGTTAGTGGATCCGGATTACGTCTTAATAATTTTTCTTTTCACTGACATTTTTTAAGGTCGTTCATGTAATCTCAATTGTATTTAATAAATCAAGCTGGAACACATGAGTGCTTAGCATCAGAAATATTGACCAGATCATGGTACTTACCCGTCCGTCGGTACTCACTATTGGTTAATATATAAAATCATTCTACAAACATTTTAATAGATTCGAATGGATACCACTGTAAATCAGATTTAGGTTTATCACTCTAAATTACAATAGACCACATAATCGGGAAATGAAAACTCTATAGGCTTATGATCGTGTTGTTTGTTTCAGGATGCGGCAATGGAAAGTACCTAAGCATGAATCCATCAGTGTACACGGTGGGTGGCGATCGATGCACCAGACTCGCAGAGCACGCCCGAAACGATAGCAATGAGGTTCGTATTTTTACGCCGGTATGAGTAACGCCATCTATCGCCGAATAGTCGAACGAATGTCGAAGGATCTAGTAGCACCTAGAACGCTCGAGAAGTAGAACGCCATCTATTGTCAGATAGCGGAAGCACAATACTCGACTTGTGTGGGTGTGTTTAAAAAAAACCTTATTTGTTTGTAAATACCAACGATTCCGCAAAAACAAATCTCTGTTTCGTCATATAATAATGATACGAACTTGATATTAACAGAATTTGTGAAATGAAACAAAATAAAGCGCTGTTAATATTATTGTAGTTTCTTGAAGAAGGCTATTTATTTTATCCTTACTGACACATTCTTCTAAAAGGAACATTTATTTACATCCCGCAATATGGTGCTTTTCTTTTCCCTACCTATTCGCTGGTAATCTAGGGTGCTATTTTTTATTTATTGCATAGATGGGTGGACGATCTCACAGCCCACCTGATGTTAAGTGGTTACCGGAGCCCATAGACATCTACAACGTAAATGCCGCCACCCACCTTGAGATATAAGTTCTAAGATCTCAAGTATAGTTGCAAGGACTGCCCCGCCCCACCCTTCAAACCGAAACGCATTACCGCTTCATAGCAGAAATAAGCAGGGTGGTGGTACCTATCCGTGCGGACTCACAAGAGGTCCTACCACCAGTGATTACGCAAATTATAATTTTTTCGGGGTTGATTTTTATTACACGATGTTGTTCTTTCACCGTGGAAGTCAATCGTGAACATTTGTTGAGTACGTATTTCATTAGAAAAATTGGTACCCGCCTGGGATTCGAACACCGGTGCATCGTTCAACACGAGTGCACCGGACGTCTTATCTTTTAGGTCACGACGACTCACAAGAGTTCGTACTACTAGTATTTCAGCTACGTTCCGGACTATGGTGTCAGGGTCACGAGAAACCCAGACGATTCTGTCTCAAAATACAACTCGTATAGGTGGTCGTGTGCGATAACTTGTGCTTGCCGTTTCGCGACGAGTCCTTCGACGCTGTGCTGTCCATTGCTGTGGTCCATCACTTTGCGACGGTCGAGCGTCGAGCTATGGCCTTGAGGGAGCTGGCCAGAGTCACCAGGATCGGAGGACGATTGCTGCTCACCGTCTGGGCCATGGAGCACGAGGGGCGAAATTTCCATTGTCAGGTGATCGTCTAATTTCTTTTCTGTTAAGCCTTTCGGTGTGCTTAGTGCGAGTTTTTTGACGTTCTCGATAGCGTAAAAGTTAACTCAAATTTGTATGGAGTTGGAACGCATGCCTACATTGCCGCTAGGAGCGCTATTCCAACTGCACTAAGCACACTAGACTTGCTAATAACAGACCATATGAAATGCAAGCTCCAGATAAAATTACGAATGTATTATTACTGTTAAAATTAATTTACAAAGCATGACCAGGAATCGATAGTTATTTCCTATAATCAATCTAAATAAGATTTCACGATTTTATTCAATTTATTCATCGTAACAATTTTCATTTCGTAATCAAAGGTAATTTTTCTTTTTATAGGACGTTTTGATCCCGTGGCATCGTCCACCGACACTCTGCCCGCCAACACCAACGCCACGGTTCCTCTCGGTCGATAATGATCAGTAAGTACTGACCACACTTACTAAAACAAAAATGTGTAGGTACTCCTAATCTTTTCAACTAAAAGGAACTAAACATACGACTGGAGTTGGGCTATCTCTTTCATAACAAACTTCTGGTGATAGAACTGACTGTGAATACGCACGTATCGGTACAGTTTTGCATTTCAACAAGTATTATCAGTATTGACTTAACACCAAGTAAAGCAGTGTGCACATTTGTCTACCTAGATCAATAAAAACAATTCTCTTTGACTACTCGTCAGTGATTTATGTCTATAAGAACTTACTTTTGCATTCTATTATAATTGTATTGTTTTGGAGATTTGTTTTGGGAATAAAATATATCCTTCTCGATTTCCATATTTAATATAGTTTTTCTGCTGTTTTAGAAACGTCGAGCACTGGAAATGTCGTGAAGGCTCACCGGGTTCCTCTTCACTATCTTCACCCAACGAAACATGCTATTCGTTTGTAAGAAGAGCTTTACAGAGATTAGCTGGAAGACGCTCGTTTTTACCTTCGTGGAGTATAGGTTCAAGGGTACCTTCGCGGATATGCTCACGTCCTGAACCACTAGCTAGTGATCTACCAATAGAACTCCGACACTTAGATGAGACAGTTCCTCTGCGATTGGTACCTCAAGGATCTGATTCATCGACAATTAAATCTCAGAGTCTGACTGACATCGCTGAGGTAGAGCGACATACACTAGTTCGATCGCGCTCGAGTCTGCCTAGTTTAGGAGGTGATGAGCACGAGCAACCACAACAGCAGTTAGTCCCAAAACCGCCAACTTCTGAGGTTATTGAACCCAGGAAGAAGCCAAAATTAGTCAAGCAAAAAAAATCCATCAACGAGGATGATGCGGAGGAAGACCTTGATAAGCCAACGGACATGAAGAGTCTGGTTGAAGAGATGCCAAATTTTAAAATACACCCGCAAAAATTAAACACGAAGAAGCCAGATTTTATCAAACAAACCTCACTTAATGAAGAGCTAATGTCTGTCGAAAGATTAAGAGAAAAAGAGCACCTAAGAAAAAACATACAAAAGCAAGCTTCGCTAAACGAAGAGTATCTGTACCGCAGACCGGGTGCTTTGGATTCAATACGAGACTCAATATTTTCAACTTCAGCGACGACAGCTAAAAAGTTCCAGTCTCTCAAAAACGGCCTCACCAGTAAATTCAGAACGTCCACAACGAATATAGATAGAGTAACAATATTCGTGAGAATGCTGCAAGGTTGGAAAAGTCATGGTACAGTTCCTGAGGTTGCTACTCCAAGCGAACATGTTGCAGGCTTAGACAAATGCTGTCCTGAAAGACGACATTCAAAAGAAGACGGATCGGACTCTTCTAAAGATAGCAGTCTACAGAGTGACACAAGTGTGGATTCGGAAGACAGCTTCGCATCTGTGATATATGTACCAAAAGCGGACGGATCAGGAGATCCTCTATCGCCTACGCCCCTCTCGCCTGGTCCAACATCACCTCGATTAAAAGTGTCATCAGTCCCGACGTCTCCAAGAATGAAAAGTTCTCCGGGCTTACCATCGCCGAGAATGAAACAATCTTTTCCTCTCATTCGTCCACCAGCTTCCCCAGGTGCCGTCACTCCTGCAACAGTGAACAAAATACTCGTTACACAATATAGTTTAAAAAATTACTCAACATCGAATTCAGTTTGTCCTTTGAAACCTCAATCGAAAAGCCAGCCAAATTCTCCGCCTAAATCTGAATCTGATGACAAAGCTCCAAAGGTTGAACCTATGCCTGTTATAAATAATAACATACCTATTGACGTATTTGAAGAGATTGATCCGATTCCACCCATTAAAGAAGAAGAAGAAAATCCATTGGAGACAACGCAAGATTTAATAGCAGAAATAAACAAAGACATTGAAGAAATCCATAAACTAACAGAGGAATCAGAACAATTAATGCCTCGTGTACTACAAGACGTGAAACCCTACCCAAAAATAACATTACAAACTGTTGCGGAATTGCCGGAAATTCCACAATTCAAACCTAAAGAACCACCTAGCAAATCTCCTACCACCGACATCTTAGACTCTAGAGCAGCAGAACGTAAACGTAAGGAAAGGATACGACAAATCAAGGAGATGTTAAACAAAGGAATACCTAACGTTAACATTAGCAGAAGACAACCTTTTCCTATAGTCAGATGCACAAATAAATCTGAGCCGATTGCAAAGAGTCGGCCAACGCTGATGTCTCTGGAACTGTTCAACCCCGCTACAGATGACATGGATAGCGACTCGAGCGGCGTCTCATCCCCAGATTCGGTTGACAGCGTTATAAGCGTTGTACCAGACGAATTAAGGAAAATCGCTTCTGAAAAAGGTACTTTTAAATAGTAATTATTTACAACAATAAAACTCTTGACACTTAGAAGTCGTCGTGGCCTAACGAATGAGACATTAGTGCATTCGATGCATTTGAGTCTGACGTCTGGTGCATCTGTGTTTAGCGATGCAACGGTGTTCGAATCCCACTGGCAAGTAAATCTTACTGGTGGTAGGACCGCTTGTGAGTCCGCGCGGGTGGGTACCACCGCCTAAGGCGTGGCCTAAAGGATAAGACGTCCGGTGCATTCGTGTTGAAGCGATGCACCGGTGTTCGAATCCCGCAGGCGGGTACCAATTTTTCTAATGAAATATGTACTCAACAAATGTTCACGATTGACTTCCACGGTGAAGGAATAACATCGTGTAATAAAAATCAAACCCGCAAAATTATAATTTGCGTAATTACTGGTGGTAGGACCTCTTGTGAGTCCGCGCGGATAGGTACCACCGCCCTGCTTATTTCTGCCGTGAAGCAGTAATGCGTTTCGGTTTGAAGGGTGGGGTAGCCGTTGTAACTATACTGAGATTTTAGAACTTGTATCTCAAGGTGGGTGGCGCGTCTACGTTGTAGATGTCTATGGGCTCCAGTAACCACTTAACATCAGGTGGGCTGTGAGCTCGTCCACACACCTAAGCAAAAAAAAAACTCAACAATGTAACAATAATGTTTTAATTTTCAGATTCACAAAATCCTGCAGCCGTTGTTACAATTTGTAAAGAAGACTCATTGACCGATAAACTTATAGCCGTACCTCCAGCTCCACAAACATTAATTGAGGCCGCGGCAGAAGTCGCCACAACTTTAGAAGAAACTTGTGAAACTGCTATTCAGTCCAGCCCAAGATCGAGAAGGAAACAACTCGCAAAGCTTGAAAGTACTGAGGCCATAGCGATCATTCAAGGAGCTTCAAGTAGTAGCAGCAGTAGTAATTGGAGCTTAAATAAGCTCTCTCCCGGTGACCTAAGGTTAATAGAGGATAAATCCAGGTCACAGTCTCACACTAGTTCCAGCGGCAGTTCATCTAGCTTAGAACGGCTTTCACCAGGAAGGAGATCAAAAGATCGCTCCCCTAAATTGGGCAGTACAAGCAACTCCACGTGGAGCTTAAATAGGCTTTCCCCGAATCGACCTGAAGGCCGATCCCTAGAAGAGAACTTGAGTAAAAGTCACAGAAGCCCGACAAGGCTAACGTACGATTCTATATCAATATCGAGTACCGATTCAGATAAATCTATTTCAAAATCTGAAAGCTTCAATAGAATACACGCAAACGAGCCGCTAGTCACATGCAAGTCCGATATAGTACCGAAAGAAGAAAACTGGGTCGTCACAGACAAGGACCGGTCTAATCACCTAACAGAATTTGCGGAGAAACTTAGTGAAAAACTCTTACAAGAAATCGACCAATACTCGAAACGTATTAATGAGGAAGATTTCGACCTACCAAGCAGTAGTAGTAGCGAGAAGAGTATTTCCCTTAGATTAAAACGGGAAGAAGAAGACAGAAATACACAAAAAATCCTAGATGAACTTTCTGACAGTCTACAACACTTAGAAGACCCATATGTAAACAAAACAAACATTGACAGACAAGGTTTAAATAAACTCAATACAGATATTCAGGAGCGTACCAAATCTATACCATCGTTGAATGACACCCCAGAAACTGACTTAAACAAATTGTTTCCTAAGTGTAGCAGTAAAATGAAAAGCAGGAAGCGTTCAAAAGACGTGGATCCTATTATCAACAAGTACAGGGAATTTAAGAAAACTATGAAAGTCTCGAGCGACGAAGACCTATACCTCAATAACTGTGCCAACATTTACGCAGCCAAAACGACGACAGAGGAAAAAATTGCTGATATCGACACTAAAAATCCAGACGACGACAGCGCCATTTGCTCCAGTAACGGAAACCCAGAGATCACGATCGATTCTGGAAATTATGATATTAGTCAGTCTCTGGAAACGGGTTACTCCCTTGAATCTGAAATCAGTATCGATTCTATATGCACAAGTACCGACAAAAGGTCCTCTCTGAAAGTCGGTCAGTCAACAGACTCGAGCGATTTCGACAAAATGGAAATCAGCCCGGAATCGGTAACATCGAGGTCTAGTGCGCCGCTAAAATCCGGCCTCTCGATAGAGTCTACCGACACGTCTGCGGGTAGCGACTGGAGTCGCAGAGACAAGACTGGCAGCACTGCGTCTCTTGGCTGTACGAGCTTAGCGTCGCTACCGTCCTGCAGCGACTACTCGAAGGACAAGAAGCTGTTAGAGACAAGGTCGTGTTCGGAGGAGACGGCGCCTATACCGGCTGCACACGTGAGACCATTGCCTCACGCACCTCTTCTCCCTTCCTTGAGCGACGGGTCTGACAGCCTGCCATCTGAAGGCGGCGCGGTTACCGTCCACCGTTACTATCACGTCTTCAAACGCGGAGAGCTAGATCAACTAATCGAGAAGTACGTAGAGAGTCTGCACGTGGTTTCATCATACTACGATCAGGCCAGCTGGTGTGTCGTGGCCGAGAAAGTTCAAGTGTGGACCATATAATCGTTTTGCATCTGTTCTCTTTCTAAACGCTCTACGTCGAGTTTTGTTGCCGGTTTTAGGGGCGGTTTGGAACGTTATTGTCAGGCTCTTTATTAACTCTTATAAAAATATTACTGTTTCAAAACGAGACACTCTGTGCAGTGACCACATCCAAGTGACCTTCCTTACGAACTCTTAGGCGAGTGTTTAGGACATTATCACGAACTTCTACACTACGAAGAATTGCCAAAAGCAAAGCTTTTGTTTCTTTTTTATATTCTAGTCGATATACCATTATAATAGATGTTATCAAAATAATATAGGAGTCTTTACATTTTTTTGTTGCCTGAAAAGAAATGGAATTATTGTTAGTACGTATGAATATGGTCTAAAATCTTGGAGTCACATTAGCTTATATAAATGTAAATAAATGTATGTGGATATGTCTGTCTGATGCTTGTTGTTGGCACTATGAGATAAATTTCATCGAGGTATGACGGGCGACGCACAAGTGATTTCAAGAAATCGCTGTTTTTCATCCAACTAGCGATATTAACACAGCTGTTACTGGTGGTAGGACCTCTTGTGAGTCCGCGCGGGTAGGTACTACCACCCTGCCTATTTTTGCCGTGAAGCAGTAACTCATTTCGTTTTGAAGGGTGGGGCAGCCGTTGTAACTATACCTACTTGAGACCTTAGAACTTATATCTCAAGGTGGGTGGCGCAATTACATTGTGTATGTCTATGGGCTCCAGTAACCACTTAACATTAGGTGGGCTGTGAGTTCCTCCACCCATCTAAGCAATAAAATTGTTTGGGTTTTAATCATAATTAAATTCAGCTGCAATTGCTCCTAAAAATTATCAAATTGTGACCACGCTTAGAAACTTACACTTGCCTAAACGAGACCGGGAAATTGAATGAAAAGAGACTTCAAGATTTTAGACAGTTTATCGTACGATTCTTTGTAAAACTATTCGAAGATAACTTAAAACTTCGTAAGGGATGTATTCGTTGCGATACACTACGTGATCGCATCAAATGAAAAGAGCTTTAAATAGTGAAATCTAAATATTAAAAAAATATATATATATATTATATACTTCGATGGCTCAATATTGTATAAGCTATTGATAGCTTATTTAACGTTACCATCATGTGTATCTTACAGGTGTTTATCGTGGTTAGATATGCTTGTGAATCTATCGAGAATTGATAAAAACGTCTGCCCTGAATTTGGTACCTACATGGCAATCTGACATGATAGGGTGTTAGTATTATTTTGAGACGATAAGCTGTGTACGCTTGTGCAAGTTCGACAACCCTATATGAAGTATCATTTCTTACAATCATGCTTGAGCGTCTGTGTGACGCTTTTAGTAATACATATAGCCTAAGTTAACTTTTAAAAGCTTGTATGAAATGATTGTTCATGCAGACTTCTTAAGCTTGTATATCCTAGTCAGGTGTATTTAAAAAAAAAAGTATTTTCTTTCTCTGATTCCGTTTGTACGCTATATTGTTTCGGATAGTCTGATATCGGTTCGCCATACAGTTATCAATATAGTCAGGTTATGCACAATAAGAGTTGCAAAGGTTTCGTCTGAGAAATTTGCGTGTTTTTTAACTGCTTTGGAGGGCAAGTTTGTGCCCCACCTGATGGTAGCGCTTAACTTCACTCGTGGACATTAATGCAGGGCACAAATTATTATCACAGCGGTATCAGCGTAATTTTAACTAAATGGATGAAATAGATAAGACGCTATCACAGCCATTTGCTTGCAAAATTATCCTATTTGATTTTATTATCCATCCATCTGGTCTTTTCCATTATGTATAGAGTAAAAATAGACCCGGAAAAGGGTTTGTTTACTTTCCCTTTGATATTACTTGAAATTTACGATCATACAGCACACGTAACAACGATTGTAATTCCATCCAATCGATTTTTTATTTATTTTCTACTTATTGTCAGTTACACCTGATACTGACGAATTAAGAGTGAGCCCTTTATTTAAGTTTGAATATTAAGGGCGCTAGGCTAAAAATATAGGAAGTATATTGATTTTTAAATGAACATTATTATGCTGATTTGTCGTTTTTACACTTTTTTTTTAATGAAATCCAGAATGCCAAAGTAACTCATAACATTTTCTTTTGAAAATAAGTCATTAAAAACATTTAAAGAGATAATAATTATTGATAATCCTAAATATCATTTCTGTGTGATTTGCTGAAACTAGAGATAACAAATTGTCCAGAATATTTATTCTCGTCTAAAACATGTAGAATTTTCGGAATGCAATAGTGTTTAACATAATGCTTCATTGGCATATAAAAAAAATACATCGTAAGTTTTATCAAAGATAAACAATCATTACCACACATCGTGTCTGACTTTTATCACTTCTCGATGGAGATCGACCATAGTCCAAGACCAAAATAATTAGGTAAATAATATATATTTATAATAGTCTAATTACTGTAATTATTCTATGTGACAATAACAAGGATGTAGCTATTATATTGTTTTGCTATTTAGATAACTTATTGAGTGAGTGTTTGGGAACGACAATTATTATTCTAACTAAAGATTTAGACAATACGTATTCACAACAGACTTTCAGTGATGGAATTATGTTGTATATTAAAATCAAGTCAGTGTTATTAAAAAATACTTACAGTTACTGGCAGAAATGTTTTTACTATACAATAGAGGCATATCTTTCTCTGCCTTTGTCTATGGACTCCAGTTACCGATGAGCACCGAGTGAACTCACAGGTGGTCACTAAGTCTACTGTAATAAAAATATCATTTTTCATAAAAAAGGTTACGCTGTATGGTACGATACCTTTGCCTTTCCAGTTGGAAAAATAGAACTACATACTACTACTACTGTAAATACCGTAATAAGTTCTGATCATAATTGTTGTCGCCCTCAATCTCTCACAATATCTGTAGCCATTATTTCGGTTTTGGATTATGGTTTCAACGTCAAATATATTTTAAGCTTAAACGTCGTGTAATGTTTCTCATTTGTTTGCAGTACTAAGATACTCGTAATATAATCTACAGGCCTGTTTTGACACATACATATCTTTCAAACTGTCAATTCTGTCAACGAGCAATAAGTGCTGTCAGTTTTCCCGTTACCAGATTATCAACCTTATTTTCTTCTACGTCGATCTATCAATAAACCTTGACAGATCTTCAACTGACAGTATGAAGGATTCCCTATCATTAGAATCATTATGGAAGATTTAATATGAATTGGACCATCTAGTGGAGTTAGTCTATAGACATTGTAGCCACAAAAATAGTTTATTTTCGCCTATTGACACTACAGAGTACAAATTAAAAAAAAATACTCATAAAGTATCTACTGCTAATACATTATTATAATAATATTATGTACATATTATTAGTAGGTCTCGATATTTGTTATTTCAATAGTTTCAGTGGTTTTTTTTTATTGTTTTCTATAATTACTTTGTAAATTACATGAACGATTTTAAGGACTTGTAAGCAACGTGTTACTATGTCAACCAAGTTTACTAGACCAAACAGCCATTCAATTCTCCGTGGTCTTACCCTCTTCTTACTTAAATTACCTATTTGTTGGGAGAATGCTCCCGAATCTAGACGCATCATTCCACATACATTTTGAAATAATAATATTCTAGTGTTAATAAAACACAGATAGAATTTTAAAATCATCTTGAATAGGCTCTATCTCATGATCACTATGAAAAAAGTGTTTATAGAAAACAATAAAAAAACTTTACTCGTTATTGTCTTTTGAATGTTGTCATAGAAGACAATTGTTTATGAATCCAATGTAGCTTGCGTGAATTTTACGAGTCTTTATGCATTAGCACGAGAAATTCCATAATATATTATGATTAACTTGTATCAAGATTAATTTCCGCGACAATGTATCTATCAGATGTGTTTTCTGGTATAATCAAATCGTTTAAAAATTTATTAATTAATAAAAAACCTTCACGCAAAAAATTCGTTGTATCAAAAATCTACGTTAATGTCCTTTGACAATATTTCAAACGATAATATAATTTACTATGTTTACCTAAATACTTAATTTAAATCATCTCATCCCTATACATCGATTGTAACGGTTAAAACCTTGAAAACATATATATGCTTATTAACAAAAAAAAAATATACATAATATTATAATGTACTATTAGTTTTTTGAAAAAAAAAAGTATTAAAAAATAAGTATTGTAAATAGACGCTAAGATGAAAAAAAAAGCTATTCTAGAAACTAATAATGTTGTCGTAAGACCAGTGAGATTAAAATTAATCTAGTTTTAGTGGTAGCTGTGCATTTAATACTTTCTAATTAAGAATCTCAGTTACGAGAAAATATTAAATGTATGGTATAAAGGTCGGTCCACATTCAGACGTTTTGTGACGCGTGAGTATATGTCGATTAATTATTGTCTTTTTTTTAAAAATAAGACGTTGACATTCCCAGACAAAAAATAATTCCACCTATGCCAATATTTTTCATTTTTTTTTATTGCCTTTGTTGGCAGACGAGCGTACGGCCCACCTGATGGTAAGTGGTTACCGTCGCCCATGGACTTCAGCAATGCCAGGAGCAGAGCTAAGCCGCTGCTTACTGCTTAATACTCTCCACAAGCCTCGTTTGAAGAAGGACATGTCATAGCGCTCAGGAAACACCGTGGAGGGGAGCTCATTCCATAGCCGGATGGTACGTGGCAAAAAAGACCTCTGGAAACGCACTGTGGATGACCGCAGTGGCTCCAGGTAGTATGGATGAACTCTACTCCGGTGGCGGGCGGTGCGATGGTAAAAACGAGACGTTGGTATCATCTCGAACAATTCCTCAGAGCACTCCCCATGGAACAAGCGGAACAAAATACAGAGGGAACCGAAGTCCCTCCGCAGACCCAGAGGCTCCAAGCGAATGCATTTGTAATTGTTTTTAAATTCAATATACTTGTAATAGTACAACTTCCGGCGAGAAACTCAGTGGACTGTGTCTCTGGGTAGTGTCATATGAGAAATGCGTCCAACCGTGAAATTACACGTGCCTATATTATATGTATATCGAGCGGTGAAAGCTTATTTGGTTTAAGCGTCACTTTTGCAACATTATAGGAGAGCCATATAAAGTTTTTTTTATTGCTCTTGTAGGCAGACGAGCATACGGCCCACCTGATGGTGAGTGGTTACCGTCGCCCATGGACTTCAGCAATGACAGGGGCAGAGCCAAGCCGCTGCCTAAGTTTAAAATTTTTTTAACATTTTTTTTTTCGTGTTAATGTGGAACCGTGTTGTAAAATAACGTGTTATAGGTGGGCTAACTGTAGATGGCGGTAGTTTCAGTGAACCACTGCTCTACCTAATAATAGTGTTAGCAAGTCCTACAAAGTTGAGCTTGCCATTTAATTTGTAGGTAGGTTTTTTGTTATAAGGGAGGAATATTGTAGGAATTTTATATACATTGTACCACACATTCTGTATTACGACAGTAGGTTACAGTTGGTTGCGCCGGTCATTGTCGTAAGCAAGTAATCATTAGCTGCCAACCGACTTTAATTTCTACACACTGCTTAATAGGTGACGGCAACCCGATGTACACATCACCTAAAAATTTATTAAAATTATGTTTATAATATTTTCGATCTATTTAAACAAAACAGGTGCTCGATGTCAATGCTAGTTCAAATTCTTCTCAATATACCACCCTCACTTACCATTACATACAAACGCAACCGACAAAAAATTACTATGATTTTACCTCAATAAAATTGATTAAGTAAAAGGTTTGCCACCATTTTAATAGCAAATAGGTGAAACATATGATTATTCGACATAAAAAATGGTGCGCGTGCACTTGAAAGAAGTGAAACTTCTTTTACGGTGTAGTATTGTGGTTATCTTCATTTTTCATCCTTAAATCAAACTCTTGTAATAGGGAATGCTGTGTATAAGAGAAACAACCTAGCCCGCTTTGTCCTTTCCCTCTCTCCACGGTCGAGTGATTCGCGAGACGCACTGTCTATTT
This sequence comes from Bombyx mandarina, assembly GCF_030267445.1. Classification (NCBI taxonomy): domain Eukaryota; kingdom Metazoa; phylum Arthropoda; class Insecta; order Lepidoptera; family Bombycidae; genus Bombyx; species Bombyx mandarina. The sequence goes on along the minus strand of NC_143234.1, from coordinate 13,031,128 downwards.
TCTCACTCTCGCTCTTCCTAAATTGTATCTTTTGTCTCTAGCCGTAACGAATCTCTCGCGAATTAAATTTTACTCACAATCCGCTTAAAGAGGTTTCACTTCAAAAACATGTGATACCCAGAGAGGTAACGAATGCACCAAAGTAGAGCTCATCTAACTGGAATTTTATAAAGCCATCAATAATTTTATCGGATATTCGTTTGACGCGTCTTCTAGTCTTACGCTCGTAGCGGCACGTTTACATGTGGACGAACCTTTACATCTCGCAATGTCACTAGAATTAACGCGTTTAGAATATAAAGTAGGTATAGAAGATTGTATTATTATAAATGCACAATCATTGTTGTATTATTTAAGTCTTCAGCCTAAATATACTGAGAAACTGCCTTCGGAAGCTACGTGCTTACTTCAAATCAAACACGAAAAACTAAGATTTGTTTTTGAAGGAAATTTGTAATAATGTTTCTAAGTTCGTGTGATTGGTGTGATATTGCTTAGGTGGGTAGACGTGCTCACGATCCACCTGATGTTAAGTGGGTACCGGAGCCCATGGACATCTACAATTTAAATGCCACCACCTACCTTGAGAATATTTTTTTTTCTGCGTTCCGCCATATTAATTGTTCTAATATTACTAGCCGCTGCCTACCGCTGTGTACTGATTTTCTAGTTATAAAACTATGGTAGCCTATTGTCATGTCAATGGGCCAAGTCTTAACATTAAAATGCGGCTCCATCACCAGCGGATGACTCCTTAAAGCCAGAAATAACCAAGAAACGAAAAATCTACATTGTTTATTTTTGTATTCTCAATAATAATATTTAGTTTATGAATAGCATTCAATGAATAAAAAAGGATGTAATGTCTGTATCGGACACTAAAGATCAATTAAGCATGTTGTGAATTTTTGCGCATATCAAAAACCATAAATCTATTACATATTTAATTTGTAACTTAATTTTGTAGAATTTGTTAATTAAATCACAGATCAGTGCTTGAAAATCATAAAAGCATTCGCTTCAACATCTAAAATATGATTTGTAAAATGGAGCACAAAAAAAATGGACAACATTTTAAGAAGATTACGTAAAAATTGCGTTTTTTCATATGAAAAATAAATAATTTTGAAGAATTATTATTTTTAAGACGAAACATTAGGAATTGATAATTTATTTATGTATACTTTCGAAATATTGGTATCTATCGCTTAAATATCATAATGCCTGGTTTTTATAACGGGCTAGTATGTATGTCCGGAAATTTCTATTGGAGTTTTGTAAAGCAGAAATATATTATTTCGCTTCAACATACCTTTAAAAGTACACTACTAAATCATATTTTTTTTATAATTCTATTAAAACTCCATACCTAAATTTGTTAAAATAAACAATATCTAATAGATCAATGTAACGAAAAATAGAGTAATAAAACGTAAGTGACACACTTATTGTATGTACAGTGTAAGTACACTTTCGCTTCTAAAAGTCGAACGTCAAATCGTATTTAAAAGTAAACCTTAAGTGGAAAGAATAAATGCGATTTTCGCAATATTCGAAATTTCAAATTGTACACTTTCCCCACACTAGATGATTCACATTCGACCGCTAGAGGCGCTCGTGTACAAATTAAGTTGCTAACACAACTGGTGAACAAAATACAAGAAATGTTCTCTCGCCACTTATATATTTCAAAAACTATGACGAGAATTCTTTGAATATTTTGTCCGCCAGTTGTACCACCAGACCTAAGTGTACCTATACATTACTTTAGGCAACAATCTTCACAATAAAATGAAGACTACAATACTTTTTGATCGTTTCACTGCAAGCCTGTCTTAAAGCTAATATTTTGCTGCTTTGTGGATTTAACAACGAACGGAAGATCTTCTACCGAGCGAGTGATATTGCTCGGTAGACCGACGGTCCGAATGCTGTTGTTCGGAACTTGCATATATGCAAGCTTAACTTGGAAATGTCGTAAGCGAGATTCAAGCGTCTGGCAAATATCTTGTGTTCTGTGATGGCTACCGCCTTACTGCCATATATTTGAGTGCTTGAGACTTCGCCACACCCCAATGTATTTTAACTGCCGATCTGTTAATATTTGCTTTCCGATATGCATAGGAATCACATAGCGAGTGTTGTTACCGTTGAGACATACATAGAATCGAAGTATCATTGTAACAGATAACGACTGTGTTTTCAAACAGGAGCAGTATACTTAACGCGAGTTTTTTAAGATTCTCGATAGCGTAAAAGTTAACTCAAATTTGTTTGCAGTTGGATCAGCGTCCCTAGCGGCAAACGTAGGCCAACATTCCAATTGCATACAAATTTGAGTTAACTTTTACGCTATCGAGAACGTTAAATAAGTCGCACTAAGCAAGCACACAGAAAAACAAAACGGCGTCGTGTTATAATCGGCGTCAACTATCGCATTACGAATTCGAGCACCTACCTACCGCTCAAGCTTATAATATCAATTGACACATAATGCATTGGGGTTATTAAGGACACTTAAATGACCACTAACTTTAGTAGCGTTCAACCCATTCCGACAGGAGCCCTCTTCTTCGATATAGCGAAGGCGTTCGACAAAGTCTGGCACAACGGTTTGATATACAAACTGTATAACATGGGAGTGCCAGACAGACTCGTGCTCATCATACGAGACTACTTGTCGAACCGTTCGTTCCGATATCGAGTCGAAGGAACGCGTTCCCGGCCCCGTCACGTCACAGCCGGAGTCCCGCAAGGCTCCGCCCTCTCCCCGTTACTATTTAGTTTGTATATCAATGATATACCCCGGTCTCCGGAGACCCATCTGGCGCTCTTCGCCGATGACACCACCATCTACTACTCGTGTAGGAAGAAGGCGTTGCTTCATCGACGACTTCAGACGGCAGCTACCACCATGGGACAGTGGTTCCGGAAGTGGCGCATCGACATCAACCCCACGAAAAGCACAGCGGTGCTCTTCAAAAGAGGTCGCCCTCCGAACACTACGCTGAGCATCCCCCTCCCGACTAGGCACGTCCACACCTCCGCCCCCGCCATTCGCCCAATCACGATGTTCGACCAGCCCATACCGTGGGCCCCGAAGGTCAAATATTTAGGCGTAACCCTCGACAGTAGGATGACATTCCGCCCTCACATCAAGACGGTACGCGACCGTGCCGCCTTCATTCTAGGACGTCTCTACCCGATGATATGTAGGCGAAGTAAAATGTCCCTTAGAAATAAGGTGACACTCTACAAAACTTGCATACGCCCCGTCATGACCTATGCAAGTGTAGTGTTCGCTCACGCGGCCCGCACCCGCTTAAAGTCATTCCAAATTATTCAATCCCGTTTTTGCAGGATAGCCGTCGGAGCCCCATGGTTCATCAGGAACGTCGACCTCCATGTCGACCTGGACTTAGAGTCCACCAGTAAGTATATGCAGTCGGCGTCGATGCGCCACTTCGATAAAGCGGCACGACACGAGAACCCTCTCATCGTGGCCGCCGGTAACTACATTCCCGATCCTGCGGACAGAATGGAAAGCAGTCGACGTCGCCCAAAACACGTCATCTCGGATTCTCCCGATCCATTAACGGTGCTTTTAGGTACTTCAAGCACCGGTCACCGTTCTCGTCGAACCCGTCGCTTGCGACGAAGGGCTCGACGAGTAAATTAACTCTCAGACACAGCCCACTGAGTTTCTCGCCGGATCTTCTCAGTGGGTCGCGTTTCCGATCCGGTGGTAGATTCTGCGAAGCTCGGCTCTTGCTAGGGTTCGTGTTAGCAACGTCATCAGGTTTGAGCCCCGTGAGCTCACCTACAAAAGTTAGGGTTACGCTGAAATAGCCTCTCAAGGCTCTCAGCTTAGGTAGGAGAAAAAAAAAAAAAAAAAAAAAAAGTGTGTGTGTCCGCTCCGACGCACGACTGGAGTTTACTGGATATAAAAAATTAAACGAAACAATACGAGAAATAGTTCTATATTACGACAACACGATACACTACAGATTATTAACAAATTAACGAGACACAAAACAAACGACTAACAAATATATGAAAATACAATAATGAGAGAAACGCGCGATCAGTACGAGGCTTTGTGGCGGACTGCCGGCGCATGTACTAGCATGTCACACGAAATGCGCATAACGCATTTCGTGTGACATGCTAGTACGATTTTGGTCCCCATAATTTTCATACCCCGGGCCTATATATGTAAATCGATTCTAAAGGAGTAAACTCCAAAAATAGCGTTCAAGCTAAAACAAAATACCGTCAATCATACCCAATCTGAAGCGATAATTAGAAGCTCCGTAGAACGCAACACTAAACCGACTGAGTTGCAAAACCTAAGCAACCAAAACACGAGGTCAAATAAAACATTACATAGTTGATGACATTCATTTATATATTATAAATACAAATGTTACACACGCATATACAAATATAACCAAATATGCGTCTCGGGACGCCCGACACAAGTGATAGCTTAAGCCACGGAATAGATAAATAAGGTTGGAAAGGCCTTTGCTCTAATTTTGTATTAGAACCAGTGTCAACGCTTCATCCCCACTATTTTAATTTCTACACATACACATACTGTGATTACAAGTATTTCGCACACAACAAAAACACCCACACATAAATCTCAGGACAGATATTCGTTCGCAAACTAGCACAAAACACCCGTAAGCATACACACTCACACACGCAAAAAGGCAATAAAAATGTTCATACACGCTAGTGCTTGATAAAATCGATATTCTTTATCGATAAATTATCTGACGAATGAATGGAGAAAATGAAACATGAAATAATATTGAAAAAGAAAACTATTTTACTTTTATTAATTACAAATAGTCACTGTCCATGGAATAAAACGTATTTGTTAAGCAGTTGGCGCTTGCTATTAATTGCGAATGAATTTTTCAAAACTAAGTGTATTCTGATTTTTTTATGGTAAAATCATTTTCAGTAAAATATTTAGAGCAAATAGTACTCGTCTTTGTCTCCAGTTTCCTCTACCTGTCACGTCAATCCATTGTTCCCTGGCGTTAGGTTCTTTAGGAAACCTAAAATTTTTAATTTACTGCATAAGTCAAATAGCATATTACTTAGATTTTAATACGTCTTAGACAATATAGTAAATACCCGTAAATGAGAGGTCTACATGTCCCTTTATATTATACCTTCACATTAATTCAATGATAATAATTCAATAATAATAATACATATTTATTTTACTCAAAATACGTCTCACTAAGAATATACTAGGTATCATTAATTAAATATAAAATAATGCAAAAATTATCCATATCAAATGTAAATATAGTCGAGAATTCTGTCGATGATTTTATTTCACCACATGGTCACCTCACTATCGACAAACTGCACCACGGCCAATCAGGGCAAAGGCCGAAATTTCAAAGATTGCAGTGTAGAGAACGCAATGCATGTAGTACATTGGAAGCTGACTTGGTCATTGCGTTCATTGGGCGAGTACACATCGCGCAATGTATGCTATTTATAACTTGCTGCAATAATATTGTTAATGTTTGGAATTTCATAATGCTCAGTATATTTTTATGTTTTAGACAAATAATATTGTAATTAAATGGTAATTTCGACTTACCGATCGAAAGATATACCTCCTCGCTCTATACTTGAGGTCTGACTTTTTGTTTTACAAGTTATAATTGCACAACACGGCACTATAAAGCGGAGATCTGTTCGCCAAAGTAGTCCGAAGCGCACTAAACGCGGTGAATGAAAGAATCGGTCGAGTTATGTTTGTACAATCATAACTGTGGCACGCTTGCCCCGCCTACTTTACCATTCCAACCTTATTTATCTATTCCGTGGCTTAAGCTAATCTAAGTTGAACTATTTTACTTGAGAAAATCTTAGGTTATTACTTAAATTTTATGTATCTTAATATAATAATGTAAGAAAAATTGTAACTTGAATTGAAAAATTTATATAAATAGTTAGGAATTACACTCGTTTCCAGTACCGATGCCGTATGCGTGAGAGAGAGGGAAGCTAGACAGACTAACGCCGTAACGCGTCACGTAACGTAGCGGTTTACCGAAGCTATCACTTCAAAAGCATAATAATGGTTGATTCGAATTGTTCTTATATCAAGAAACATACAAACTATAGACTTATTAATAGATTAACTTGTAAGCGTTAACTTGTAAGTCTTGCTCTACGTAAGCGACGATATCATATTCACAAATAAAACAAGTTCTATTTCTATAATACAACATTATCAAACCATACAAAATTTAGTAGATTAGAAAGAGACATGATTTAATCAGCATATGTTATACATGAACACTACACTACAACTACGTATGTATGCTACAGACAGATTCAACAGTGTGCTTAGTGCGAGTTTTTTAACGTTCTCGGTAGCGTAAAAGTTAACCCAATTTTGTATGCATTTGAAACAGCGCCCCTAGCGGCAAACGTAGGCAAACGATCCCATTCTAAATCATAACTTTTACGTTATCGAGAACGTTAAAAAACTCGCACTTAACACACAGAGTATGATTTTAAAACTCAATTGAAAATCCCTTAATGATCCAGATCTCTAAGGTTTCTCCCGATCCACAAACGGTGCTTTTAAGTACCTCAAGCACCGGTCATCGTTCTCGTCAAACCCGTGGCTGGCGACGAAGGGCTCGACGAGTAAATTAACCTACAGACCCAGCCCACTGAGTTTCTCGTCGGATCTTCTCAGTGAATCGCGTTTCCGATCCGGTGGTAGATTCTGCGAAGCACTGCTCTTGCTAGGGCCAGTGTTAGCAACACTCCCGGTTTGAGCCCCGTGAGCACATCTACTCGCCCGGTTACGCTGACATAGCCCCTCAAAGCTATCAGCTTAGGTAGGATAAAAAAAAAAGTTTCTTCACCAGTTCGCCCCACTCTTGAGCTACAAGGGGCGTGAGCAATATACACACATATACACAATATGTGTAGTGCCTTTCAATATTAATTATATCGTAACTAGCTGACCCGGCAGACTTCGTAGTGCCTCAATCGATAAATAAAAGACCTAAACTTGTGTATAAAATAAACTTAACACAAACAAAACTAATCCATCCGACGGGGGACACATCAAAGGAAAAACAAGTTATTTTTATTTAATTCCGACCATTTTCATATATATCTACCTTTAGACGTTCTCTGGACTTCCACAAATAATTCAAGACCAAAATTAGCAAAATCGGTCCAGCCGTTCTCGTGTTTTAGCGAAGCTAACGAACAACAATTAATTTATATATATGGACCGTTTATTTTGAAAGTGGTGTAAGTCCATTTACAGCACATAAATATGTGTTATCGTAGTCTAATTAGCCAAAAACAAATTTATATAAACAAATTAAATGTTGATAAAACAATAGAAACAATGCCAGACCTCATATGATTTGCCTGTATTTTTAAATCAACAAATATTAATTTAATTTTCTCGAAACAAAAGAAAATGGACTTACACCACTTTCAAAATAAACGGTCCATATATATATTTAATTAAAAACATTAAAACGAAGCTATTACAATAAACGTAAAGACGTTTTTGATACGAGTCAAATAATAGCATATTTATCGATATAATAAATGCATAACATTGTATGTTCATAATCATGGATATCCCAAATCGAAAATTATAATCGAACATGATTGTTTCTAATGTTTCTCTGAAGATTAGTCGATAGGAGTAGAGCAAAAAGTATACACGTAAAACACGTGTCAAGTGCTAGCAATAAAATCGATTTTGGCAACTCGTTCGTATTGGAGTTGCGACGTTTTGTGACGCGACGCGCGGCTCACGTTCCCGGGGGGAGGAGGGTGAGGGCGGCTGGTCATACAAAGTACGCGGCTAGGAGCGCCATCTTGTCCTTGGGCTGCTTGGCCCGGTGCTTGTGCACCCGCGGCCGACCGCCCCGCCCCGCGCCCCGCGCCGCGCCGCCGCCCGCGCGTGACGTCACCGCACGGTGCTTCTCAACCTGCGACAAGTTTACATGCGCTGATTTTAGTTATTATGCATCGGACTTTTTGGCGGGAACGCGAGGAGTGAAGTTGTGTCATTAAAAGACGTCGTGGCCTAAGGGATAAGACGTCGGTGCATTCGTGTTGAGCGATGCTCCGGTGTTCAAATCCTGCAGGCGGGTACCAATTTTTCTAATGAAATACGTACTCAACAAATGTTCACGATTGACTTTCACGGTGAAGGAATAACATCGTGTAATAAAAATCAAACCCGCAAAATTATTATTTGCGTAATTACTGGCGGTAGGACCTCTTGTGAGTCCGCGCGAGTAGGTACCACCAACCTGCCTATTTCTGTCGTGAAGCAGTAATGCGTTTAATTTACGTTGTAGATGTCTATGGGCTCCAGTAACCACTTAACACCAGATGGGCTGTGAGCTCGCTATCCATCTAAGAATCTAAGCAATAAAAAAAATTTGTATGTATGGTAATCGGTCGAAATAACATTATTTGTGACGTCATTTGAGGTCGAAATGACCGACGATCTATCATCTATCTATCTACTTATACTAACACATCCCTATTCAGGGAATAGACCCTAGACAGGAATAGGGATGTGTTAGGTCGTCGTTCATTTAGGCCAGAAATGACGTCACAAATAATGTTATTTCGGCTTGCACTGACCAGGGCGCTGAAGATGGGCTCGCAGTAGAGGCAGGCCGTCATCTCGGTGAGCGCGGCCGGCAGGCGGGTCCGCTCGGGCCGGTACTCCACCGCCACCAGCTGCGCGCCGCACGCCGCGCACGCCTGCTCGCACACCGACACGCGCGCCGCGTCCTCGAATATGTTTATGATCACGTCGCACCTGCAGCAGACGACCGCCGTGGAGACAACGCAAGTGCGTGCGTGTGTATGTTGCGTGTGCGTGTACGTGCATGTGCGTGTGAGAGTGCGTGCGTGTGTATGTTGCGTGCGTAGGTGTTGTATGTTGAGTACATGTGTTTGTATGTGTACGTGCGGGCGTGTGTGAATGCCCGTGCATGCGTGTGTTTGGGTGTGCGCGTGTATGTGTGCGTGCGTGTGTACGTTTCGTGCGTGTATGTGTATGTACGCACGTGTGTATGTGCGTGCGTGCGTGAGCATGAGTGCGTGCGTGAGTGCACACGTACCGGTTGCAGGCGAGCTTCCAGCGCGGCGCGGCGGGGTCGAGCACGAGCACGCCGGCCTCGCACTCGACGCAGCCGGAGACCCCGGTCCAGTTGACGCCGTACGGACACGTGGGATGCGTGCACGAGTTGCAACCGAAGCCCTTCTTCATGTCCCTGTCGACAACAACACTCATTTATTTATTTATAACTTTATACACTAGACAGTATAAAGGCGGACTTAATGCCATAGGCATTCTCTGACAGTCTACCTTAGGGGGATGCAGAGATTAACCTTAGTAGGTGTAGTGTGATAGTGATATTACTTAACCATATGTGTATATATAACATACATAATATTTATAGATACAAATACTCGTACTTAAATAAATACATATACAAAAATATATACATATAAAAAATATATAAATAAATATTTACAATTAGATGACTTTGCTAACTCTCTGAGAAACAGATACTCATCAGACACTCATCTTACTCTGCTAGCTAATCTGGCTGCCTATTTCTGCCGTGAAGCAGTAATGCGTTTCGGTTTGAAGGGTGGGGCAGCCGTGTAACTATACTGAGACCTTAGAACCTATATCTCAAGGTGAGTGACGGCATTTACGCTGTAGGTATTTATGGACTCCGGTAACCACTTAACACTAGGTGAGCTGTGAGGTCATCCGCCTAACTATGCAATAAAAGAGAACCCTCAGACATAATCTACTGAGTTTCTCGCCGGATCTTCTCAGTAGGTCGCGATTCCGATCCGGTGCTAGATTTAGCAAAACACCGCTCTTGCTAGGGCCGGTGTTAGCAAATTCTCTCAAGTTTAACTCATGATCTCACCTACCCAACCACGAGTAGTTTGAATAGTCTAAGCTAAGGACGATTAAATAAAAAGTCTACTAATAAAACCGTGATGACTAAGGAGCTCACGACACGTCTGTTGGTAACCGATCACTGAAGCTGCCGAACACCAAGCCGACTTCAGGTACGAGATCGTTCTTTGCGTTTTTTATTTTTTTATTGCTTAGATAAGTGGACGAGCTCACAGCCCACCTGGGGTTAAATGGTTACTGGAGCCCATAGACATCTACAACATAGATGCACCACCCACCTTGAGATATAAGTTCTAAGATCTCAGTATAGTTACAACGGCTGCCCCACCCTTCAGACCGAAACGCATTACTGCTTCACGGCAGAAATAAGCGGTGGTACCTACCCGTGCGGACTCACAAGAGGTCCTGCTACCAGTAAATACATCGCGACGGTAAGAGAGCTCACACGCCTCCTCGGACCGCGCGGTCCAGACTGACCTGAAGGGCGGATGGTTGTAGCAGTAGGGGCAGAGGGGGAAGCTCTTCCCCTTGCTGCCGGAGGACCAGGAGAGCAGCTCGAAGTCGTCGAGCGGACACTTGAGCTCGCGGTAGATGCGGACGGTGCCGTTCTGCGGCAGGCAGTACGTGTCGTCGCAGTGCGAGCAGTGGAGACGAGCAGGCTTCGCCTTTAAGCAAACATTTTTTTTTTTAATAAGGGATTTTATACACCTGGTAACTAAGACCTTTAAGCTAAACTATAACCATAAAAACCATAACATATATATGCTATAATAATACCAAAAAAATCCATGGAATTTATTTAAAAAATATTGACCATCCTGATGTTGGTTAAGTGCCAGTTTCAAAATAAAAAAAGTTACAATTTAAAACATTATTTATGTATTCAGTAGATCAGTATGCTCAGTAGACGGCTGACCTGTATGTATCTCATGTAGCGCCTGCACTTGCCGCACCTGGACAGCGCCTTCCCGCTGGCCTTCAGCGACGAGAAGCTGACCTCGAACAGCTGGTCCATGCCCTCGATGGACCTCACGAAGTACTGAAACTTCCTACGGAATATCTCGGTGGTGTGCGACAGCACGGCGTGGAAGTCCGCGCGCCCCACGGCGATCAGGTTGAGCTGCTCCTCCACCGCCGAGCGCATCGTGGGCAGCACCAGCTCGGGGTCGATCTGCGGACGACAAGGGGGTCAGGCGGGGGTCAAGCGGGAAGACAGGCGCGGGGTGTCAGGCGGGACGTCAGGCGGGGGTCAGGCGGGGGTCAGGCTTGGGAGCCAGGCGAACCTTCTGGTATCCGTGCACGAGGACGATGCCGAGGTTGGTGGGCACGAGGCGGCGGCCGCTGCCCACCGTCACGTAGTTCCTCTGGCAGATGTTGTTGATGTGCACCGGGATGGACGCGTCCGTGCCGATGCCGTGCTTCTCCATCAGGGTGATGACCTGGGCAGTGGTACTGTGAGCACTCGTGCGCCGTGGCTCCGGGCTCATGGATAATTACCCAATTTAATTATAAAAAATACGTAATGTAACAAATATTTCGACAAACGACTTCCACTATGAAAAATAATAAAATCTGTGTAATTTAAATTGAAATCGCACAAATCTTACGTATAATTACTTATTTAGTTCTAAATTGGAAAAGGGCGTATTGTGATTGCGTATAATCCATGTTGCGGCCATACGATCCGGTTGGGGTCGGGGGAGTAACAGAGGGGGGTTGGGGGGTTACAGCCGTTATATACCAAGATTTCGATATCATGTCAGCTTCAAGATCGATGGCGACGTCCACGGACCGCGAACTAACTTCCCTACCCACAGCAACATAAGGCTTAACTCTAACTAAAGCGCCCTGTAAACGATCAAATTTGTTTGTCAAACTTTACGTTTTCATCAAACAACAGCTTAACCGATCAACCCAAAGATCAAACAAGTTTGTTAGCTTTCCCGTAGATTCAGTTTTCTCCTTGCCGTAACGAGACGTCGTGTCGAGCAACGACTGAGATCTTGTTGTACAAACATCCCTATACACGTTCAAACTTGTTTGTTTTTTAAGGGATTTTATGACCTGGTGACTAAGACCTTTAAGTCAAGTCTTATTTTAATTTAATTTATATTTTTAATTTTATGAAAAATGATAATATGGAGTGAAATGAAATGAAGATGATTAATTTGAGACATTAATCAACTGCGCGACGTTTGCGCACTTTCACAGATATGAAACAGTTAATAAACCACCGTTATTACACATTTAAACCTGAAGAAACGCTAAATAGACAAAATAAAACAAATCACACAACTTCACTCCTCGCATACCCGCCAAAAAGTCCTACATAGACTGTTTCACGAACGCGTCAAGCAAAGCTGCATACTGTCAAATTATTTGACAGGCACGTAAAATTTGACAAGCAGTTTGATCGTATACAGGGTGGTTTAGTCGTATGTCTGCTGCATTGCTAGGAAGGGTTCAGTGAAGGGTTCAGAGTCACACAGCAGGCACCTCGGACTCTGTGAGGTAGTCAGGCGGCGCGGTCTGGCACTCCACGAGGCGGTGGTCGTGCGCGCGCAGCACGTCGTCCACGTGCAGCGTCGGCACGAACTCGTCCTTGCCGAACGCCTGCAGACAACACGCACTCGTCTTACAAATGGGTCTGTATGTTTGTGCGTCTCTTTGTCCATATTACACGCCGAAACAAAACAATGGCTTGACATGACTTTTTAGCTCATTTGCTTTTTGATAAAAAAAGAACAGGTAAAGGCTACTTGTGGTGTGTGTTGGGAGAGGCCTATGTTTTTTTTATTGCTTAGATGTGTGGACGAGCTCACAGACCACCTGGTGTTAAGTGGTTACTGTAACCCATAGATATCTACAACGTAAATGCGCCACACACCTTGAGATATAAGTTCTAAGGTCTCAGTATAGTTACAACGGCTGCCCCACCCTTCAAACCGAAACGCATTACTGCTTCACGGCAGAAATAGGCGGGGCGGTGGTACCTACCCGTGCGGACTCACAAGAGGTCCTACCACCAGTAAAAAATGTCCAGCAGTGGACGACTGTGGGCTGTTGATGATGATGATGAAAGGTTACTTTTGACTCAAAAAATATGTATTCCTAGGGGCATTGCAATATTACTTAAAATGCCCCCCCTAACTATACTAAGCATATCCGGACTTCAATCTATAGTAATAAATATGGAAATGCCTGTTTGTTTTTTGTCTCTCTTCCACGTCAAAATGTAATGTGGCGGCAGTCATCATACAACGTAAGATATTTGCCTTATATTATTCGATATAAGATCTTCCCTTTGTCATTAACTGCCAAAGTAGAAATGGATTTTTTTTTTAATTCTTTATTAGAGCCATACACCTATTAGGTCAAGTCGGCTTAACATAAATATTTGATTAACATAAATATTTTAAAGTGATAACTTTGGGTCAGATGAGTGACATGGCCACTTTCTGTTGCGAAGAAATCCCCACCATATTCCCATAGACTAATGACGTTTTATTATCATAACAAAAATTCTTAATTCCTTGTTTCGCGTCGAAAGAAAATAACGGCTTGAAGAATTGAGCAACCCGAGCAATAATAATCATGAATTTGGGTAAAACGTAATCTTGGGAGAGTTCATTTATGAGCAGACGAGGCCGCGTGCAGAAGCTAGTTACTCCTAAAAACATTTTAATTACAAATATCTGATCCGATGCGTCTCACATCGACTGATACGACTAAGTCAGGCTTCAAATATTATAAATCGATTTTTGAAGTGAAACTTCTTTAGGTAAAATTTAACTCGCGACAGATACGTTACGGCTAGAGAGAAAAGATACAATTTAGGAAGAGCGAGAGTGAGAAAATAAACAGTGCGTCTCGCGAAGCACTCGACCGTGGATAGAGGGAAATGACAAAGCGAGCTAGGTCATTTCTCTTATACACAGCATTCCCTGTTACAAGAGTTTGATATAAGGATGAAAAATGAAGATAACCACTATACTACACACCGCAAAGAAGTTTCACTTCTTTCACTCGCACTAAGTTGTACGCGCACCATTTTTCTAAGTAAACCCAAGCATTATATTTAATTAAAGTTCCGAGGGTGGAGTGGTGGAGGAGGCGACGGACCTGCCAGTGCATGAGCTCGGTGTAGCCGGCGTCGAGCAGCGCGTTGCCGGTGTAGTGGAAGGTCTCGGCGGCGATGCGGAAGGTGATGGTGGTGGAGAGGAACTTGCAGTCGCGCGACAGCGTCGCTATGAAGTGCCGCGTCACGTAGTCGTAGATGCGCCACATGTCGCCCTCCAGCTCCGACTCCGCTGCGGACAATGACACTGACATTACACTCGTTCTTTTATTTCTACCTATCCTAGTAACCTCGAGGGGCTATACTAGATTATACTAGGCTTGAAGGGTGGGGCAGTCGTAACTATCTGAGACTTTAGAACTTATATCTCAAGGTGGGTGGCGCATTTACATTGTAGATGTCTATGGGTTTCGGTAACCGCTTAACACCAGGTGGGCTGTGAGCTCGTCCACTAATCTAAGCAATAAAAAAAAAAACAATATTAATCTATTCTCAATTTGACCACAGACTAAACAATGACAAAAGTTTGACAATAAACAAAGAGTATGTATGCATGTCTGTGTGCGTCGTGTGTTATTTAATTGATTTAATGTATTTCTTAGGCATAATAAAAAAAATTAGCATTTTGCACTCCTTCTCTATAAGTGTGGGAAATTTCAGACTACTCCGTCTGCGCATTTTTTGTAAAAAGGGGTACAAAGTTTTTGTTTCACGTATTAATATATAGATTAAAGAGAGTTACATACAGTACTACATAGATGGCGTTACTTGAGCACATTTTATATTATGTTATCTATATTCCAATAGTATATCTACATTAAGGGTAGGAGTAGGGAAACCCATCTCAATACATTAAAAAGTGTCCGCTAAAAGAGAGTCAATCAAGGACGCCATAGTGGCAAGTAGAAGTATTTTAAAAACGACGCAATAAACTATCACACTTCACACTGTTTAAAACTGCTATATTCACATCATCTCCACTTCCTACACTAGCGCCATTTCGGTGAGTCTTCCAACAATAACTTGCTCTTTACAGGTGAACACTTTTCCAACTTGTTCCCTATACAAGATTTAGCTTCTTACATCTACCCTCCATATATCACTAACATAATTGTAGTCATAACACACTATACCAAATAATCTCAATGTTTACATCCGCCATGCGAATAAAAAACTCCTTTTGCGGTAAAGAGACAGAGCACCCCCACTTAAGCTACAGTACAACTTAAAACTTCCATAGTCAAGTTCCTTTAACCGGTCAACCCTAATGAGGAGCGATACTAACAAGCAGCCCTTAAGGGGGTGATGGGGGGGTGGTCGCCCGCGTCGTGGCCCTTCTTCGGCTTGTTGATGCCGTTGGAGATCAGTGCCCGAACCTCTGCGCCCCACTTACTTGAGCTCTGCTGTTGACGGAGAGTTCCCCTGAAAAATAGCAGTGACTTTTTATTTCTTTTGTAAGCAGACGAGCTTTCGTCCAAGTTGATGGTAACTCGCTCGTCAACATCGCTCGTGGGCATCAACAATGCATAGGGCACAGTCGACCCGCTACATACTACCGAGAGTCAATTTTTTTTTTATTGCTTAAATGGGTGGACGAGCTCACAGACCACCTGGTGTTAAGTAGTTACTGGAGCCCATAGAGCCCAACGAAAATGCCGACACCCACCTTGAGATATAAGTTCTAAGATCTCAAGTATAGTTACAACGACTGCCCCACCCTTCAAACCGAAACGCATTACCGCTTCACGGCAGAAATAGGCAGGGTGGTGGTACCTGCCCGCGCGGACTCACAAGAGGCCCTACAACCAGTTTATCATCAGCATCAACATCAGCATCGGCATCAGCAATACATAGGGCACAGTTAAAGCCGCTACATACTACCAAGATGCTAGATGCCACTAGCCGATGACGGTCCTAGACTTTACGACCTTCTCCTACAGGGTTATAGGGACCACAAATGTCCCCATAGCAACTAATAATTATATGTATATGTTAGAGGTATATATTGCAATGATGCTACGTCAGTCTCGGGATTGTCGGGCTATCGATAGCACGTTAGATTGTAACCCTAATACCTAGTCAGTTCATAAATTCTGTCACATGTTTAATGTAAAATAATTGAAACAAGTTTATTCATTATGTAACCATTCATATACCAAAATGAACTTAACAAAACATAGATTCTTATGACACTAAAGTTTATTCAAAATGACCTCCGTGATTTTCAATACAGGCCTTCAATCTGCGCGGCCAGTCGTCTATCGCAGCACGAACGAGGTCCATGTCAATATCGGCGGCTGCCTTAATCAAGGATGTCTTGAGTGACTCCAAATTGGGATGAGGCTTTTGAGCACGCCTTTTCCTCCAAGTGTTGCCATATCTTGTAATCTAACGGATTCAAATCTGGACTGGAGGAGGGCCAGTCTTCGTGCCGGATGAAGTCGATTTCACGCGCCGCCAGCCAGTCTTGTGTGCTCTTCGCTCTATGAGCTGGCGCCGAATCTTGTTGGAATACCCAGTGCCTGTTATTGAACATGGTATGAGAAACAGGTTCCACAAGGTTCGTCAGGACTGTATTTTGATACATAACTGCATTCGTTTTTACACCTTTCTCACAAAAATGTACCTCTGTTAAGCCCCAATAAGAAACTCCCAACCATACCATGAGCGAGGATGGAAAATGACCTCGTTGGACACGCGGAATACGGTTGCTCGCTTCTTCACTACTGTGTGCGTACACCTTATCATTTTGTTTGTTGTAGCTCTCTTCTACGGTAAAAATTTTTTCATCCGAAAAAAGAATTTCCCGATATTTTTTTCCCGCGTACCGCTTCAACAAAGCGCGGCATCTCTTCAGTCTCAGGTCCATTAGACGAGCATTCAAACGATGTCCTGTTTTTCTTCGATATGCCCGAAGCTCAAAGTCTTCATTTAACACCCTTTTCACCGTGGTTCTGCTTAACCCCATCTGAAGGGCCAACAGTTTCTGCTTACGTTTGGGATTTCTTTGAATTCGCGCCTTCACAGCTTTTATCACTGCTGGAGTCCTAACAGACCGAGGGCGACCACTTCTTGACCTGTCATCTACACTAGAGTCTTCATTGTATCGTTTGATGGTACGATAAACGAATCTTTTGGTTATATTCAAATTTTTCAGTATGTTAAAAATTTGAATTGACGCGTAACCGCAACGATGCAACGCAATAACTGCAACACGGTCTTCTTTAAGCGTCCACTCCATATTGTAAAAATGAGTAAAATTCTAAAAGTATACATTTTTATTTTCATGAACAATTCGTAATTCGAATTCAATAAACTTTTTTGTGGCCAGCATTCTAAAAGAAAAGTTTTTATTGTGTGACAATACTTATGACCTGACTAGTTATACGTTAGTCACTTAATTGAACACGTGTCTTATTAATCCTTACCCGATATAGAGACTCAACAGGGTGTACTATAAATCTACAAGTTTACAATTGTTTGCTATATTTTATATTTAAACGTATGGTACCCCATAACACAGGGGAATCGTAATTTAGGGGCCGGATAACTGTGCGTGACTTGTTCCCAGTTATTTATTTATACTAATATATAAATCTACAGTGGTTTTTACGGATGTTCCGTTATAACTACTGAACTATGCATCCGATTGACTTGACACTTGATATCCATGTAGAAAATACATGTACTTAATGGATAGGCTAATATTTATATGAGTGTTGGACTCCTTACACCAGTTGTGGGGGCGTTAATGACGAGAATCTTTGTGGGGGTGAGAAAAAAATTATGTTAATTTTAAATGCCCAGCGAAGCGGACAGGTACAGCTAGTTTATTTATATGAAGCTTTACTCACATGAGATCAAAATGCTCTGAGTAGCTGGTGGTTTCTGTGCGAGGGTACGAGATGTATCCTTGAGTGTACAGCCTCTCCGCAACCTGGAAACATAAAACTGTATCTTGTAGTACTCATGCTTTCAAAATAGACATTAACTTGATTTCGTCTCATTCTAAGAGTTTGTTTGTCCTGTAACATTAAATGTTAATGTTTTTTTTTTGCTTAGATGAGTGGATGAGCTCACAACCCACCTGGTGTTAAGTGGTTACTGGAGCCCATAAACATCTACAACGTAAATGCGCCACGCACCTCGAGATATAAGTTCTCATATAAGGTCTCAGTATAGTTACAACGGCTGCCCCACTCTTCAACCCGAAACGCATTACTGCTTTACGGCAGAAATAGGCAGGGTGGTGGTACCTACCCGTGCGGACTCACAAGAGGTCCTACCACCAGTGATTACGCAAATTATAATTTTGCGGGTTTGGTTTTAATTACACGATGTTATTCCTTCACCGTGGAAGTCAATCGTGAACATTTCTTGAGTACGTATTTCATTTGAAAAATTGGCACCCGCCTGCGGGATTCGAACACCGTTGCATCGCTACATACGAATGCACCGGACGTCTTATGCTTTAGGCCACGACGACTTTCAGACTATTGCGCTGAGTTCGTACATTTTTCGTTTTGTTTCCAGAAACAGCAATGATACTATCCTTATGTCTAAGGATGGTGACGGCACTTACACTCATGGGATCCAGTAACTAATTAGCATCGGTTGAGTCGCGAGCTCATTAACACATCATTAACTCAAATTCTATCCATTTATAAAAAAATTAACGAAAACTCGACATCAAAGTCAAGAAGTTCTTTTTTTTAAATAGTTTTTATTCTGTTTCGTTCGTGACTTCTGTTCTTTTAAATCACAGCCCAAGTCTCTCTGTATCACTAAGCATAAATTACTATAAACCATAAAAAAAAATAAGTAAACCATGAATCATACCGCCATTGCATGGTGCGGTCCCATCCCCAGGCCGGCGCTGGCGACCCTCATCAGTTCCACTGTGTTCAGAGCAGTTGGACGCGCCTTCACTTTCTCTTTGGCTTGGATATTGATCACACTTAAATATCACAAAAAATAAAGCAAAAATGAGGATTCACTTTTTTTTCAACAATTCTGGTCATCATTACATAGTATAAAACAAAGTCGCTTTCTCTGTCCCTATATCTGTCTGTCCCTATGTATCCTTAAATCTTTAAAACTACGCAAGGGATTTTGATGCGGTTTTTTTAATAGATAGAGTGATTGAAGAGGAAGGTTTATATGTATTATAATAACATCCATTAAACAGTGGAGAAATCAATAATAAATTACAGTTTCCGAAGCGAAGCGAGGGCGGGTCGCTAGTATTTGATAAACACAGTATATTTCCATTATCTAAATTAATGAATTAAATCAATGAACTTTTACGGTAAGATATCAACATTTATCTGATACCTGTCTGTCATGTTAGAGAAACTTACGTAGCTTCTTTACACTCCTTAATTCCTGAGAGGAACATATTAGCAATATCCTTCTCAAAAGATCTGACGCGTTTCCACTCAAGCGGCAATTCCCTCCCTTCAGACGTACTAGCCGTTACACGCAACACCCAGTAAGTTTCTGGCTTGAAGGTTTGGATCTCGTCGTGACGCTGCACGCAAAACCCCAGGGTCGGAGTCTGGCATGGACCGTACGATATGAGTGAAGCATCCAAATCTCCATACCTTCCTGTTGAAAAACAAAATTTAAAGCTAGTATCTTATCAGTGAGTTACGAAAATCATTTCTCATCATCTCCATCTCCAACTGTCCACTGATGAACATAGGTCTCACCAACTGATGTCCTTATTTCGGTAGCCCATCACAAAAATACTTAGTGCAGTCATATCACTATGCTGTGGTTCAATGACAGCTTACTACAGCTTACTATAGCTTATTCATGAGTTTTTGAGTTCACAGTAAAGCCCTATTTTTCAACACATTGACACTCACTGCTGGACATAGTCCCCTAATTAACACAGCCAGGTGTGTTCAAAGCTCATTCATTTTCACATCTATACTAAGAATTACTATCTATCTAAACTATATACATCTATAATAAGAAACACTGCATTTCCCTTTTGTCTTTGATGCCACACTAACATTCAACAAATACCTTGAAAATATTTAGTTTGAAATCTAGTAAAAGCACATCCAATTCTCAAATCGAGTTCTTGACGAGCATCAACACTTCTAGATTGATTTTCATTGGGTCTTCCGAGATTCAGCATGGCTGCTTTGATGTCCTTTTCTGTGATAGCCGAAAAGTGGGCCCGGTAGGTAACAAGGGGCGAAAGAACATCTCCTTTCATATAAGGTTGCACGCAACTCATTACCTACAACAAAAATTTAATTTATCTATTTATTTATTCTTAATTTAAACAGGACAGGATGCCTGGACTGTTTATGTGCTAGTCTTTAAGAGTTTCAGAAAAACTTTCCCTTGACTCGTTTTATTTATATTTCATGAATATGAATTGATTGATACTCAGAAAATTAAGGTTTCCTATAAATGTATATAATAATTTAAATGTATTCCTAGATGTAGCACTGGACCTCTTAATGTAAATTGAGATAAAAGGGATAATTACATATGTAGTTGAAGAAAATCCTGGTAAGTATTAAGTAAGTCCTGGTAAGTAGCCCAAGAAAGAATTAATACAATACCAAAGCTTTAAATTCAACTTAAATAAGTCATGATTATCAAAAACTCATTATAGTGAAACCGTGTGGTAAAGTATTAGTAGTGATCTAAGATCTTTTATTGCAGTTCAAACCTTTGAGGTTGAATGGTGAAATAACTATACAATTTTTAAATATCAGATGATGAAATAAACTCAAGTTATGATATGAACATATGAAGATATGAACATATGACAAAGATATGAACTTAAAACTTAATGCTTTATAATTGAATGCCCCTAGCATTATTACTATCATTCTTCTTTATAGTCTTACTGCAAAAATAAAGGGTAAGAATAAGAGAATCCCAAAATATAGGTTGCCTACATATTAACAGGCCAATAGATTTTTTTATTTAGTCTACATGGGATGGCGAGAAATGTTATCAAAATCAATCCAACCATTTCATAGTACTAGTGGTCAGCCAGTGGTCGAAACTTGACCATAATGAATTGAAATTATAAGTTTGTACATTATTATGATTCTATTGTTCAAAGACCTCTTTAATCACAGATTTCACCAAGGGTATTAAATTAGACAAATAATATTAAAGAGAAACAATATAAATCTATCCTCAATTTGACCAGACTTTAAATAATAACAAAGTTTGGTAATAAAAAAAGATAATACTTATATGCATGGTGTGTGTGTGTGTGTGTGTTTGTGTGTGTGTGTGCGTGTGTGTGTGTGTGTGTGTGTGTGTGTGTGTGTGTGTGTGCGCGTGTGTGCGCGTGTGTGTGTGTGTGTGTGTGTGTGTGTGTGTGGGAGTGTGTGTGTGTGTGTGTGTGTGTGTGTGTGTGTGTGTGCGTGTGTGTGTGTGTGTGTGTGTGTGTGTGTGTGTGTGTGTGTCTGTGTGTGTGTGTGGGAGTGTGTGTGTGCGTGTGTGCGTGCGTGCGTGCGTGCGTGCGTGCGTGCGTGCGTGCGTGCGTGCGTGCGTGCGTGCGTGCGTGCGTGCGTGCGTGTGTATAATGTTTTTTTTATTGATTTAATGTATTTTTTTAGCATAATTTAAATTAAAAAATCCTGCTTCTCTATGTGGTAAAAGACAATGCCCATTTTGTATGGGCGTTTGGGCCCCTAAAAAAAGTTGTCCTGTCATGATGGTTTTCACTTAATTTGATAGACAAAGAAATATCGTTTCATATTCAGAAAACGATTTTTATATTCTCACCCAGGTTTAAGAGAAATCTGTTTTTTTCTGCAGCTAAAATTAAGTTGTTAATTGTTTTCTTCGAAATCAATCATCGCTCTCATAATTATTTACAGTATTAAATAAGTTAATACTGGTTAATGTTGCTAGAAATAAGCCCTTACGTACATTTTATTATTATTATATCCTCATATTAATAATAAAATGAAATGAAAATCCGGAAGCCGGCAACGATATTGTTGTTGTTGTTTTTAAATTCACCAATAAGCAGGCAAAGAGCGTAGCCTATACAGCCTAGTCTGTCGAAGTTATAAATTTTTTATGGCAATAAAAAGCCGGTGTATCTATTTTTATTGCTTTTTGGGAGTTTTGACGTCAACTCGACGAATACCACATTGACTGAGCATGAGTTTGCTCAGACCTTTTATACACAATATTACAAATACAAATAATACAAATTACACAATAAACTATTAAAAAAACATTAAAATAAAACTTCAAGTGACGCTTCACTCGGGTTGCTGCTAAAACTCTCTGATCATATTATATATAATAAGAATAGAGTAATGGTAGGCCATTGAGATTTTTACTAATGGAATCATTAATATCTAAAAATATTAAATAAAATAACTCATGGTTTTAAGTAATAATTATCATTACAATATATAAATATTGAATTGAACAAAAATAAACTAAAAAGTCTGTGAATTATAACCATTAGCTTTTTATTTGTTGTTCAAGTCACAGACAACTCTTTCGTTTGGCAGCATATAGGTTTACTATAAGGCTGTATGGACTAACAAGCCCTTTGCCTATTGACGAATTTAAAAACTATGGCACTAAGTTTTGGGATGTTATCAAATAAGTAATTTATTTTTTTGTAAAACAATACCTGGGCGAAAGAAATGTTGATGCATAAACTAAACAACGTAAAAAAATAAGGCATAGTTTTTAAGTACAAATAGTTTAGACATAAAGTTGGCCCACTTTTGGGCATTGTCCTTTCATACTCTTCCAACGGCACAATTTTCATAAAAGGCTACAAAGTTTTTGTTTCACATTTTAATATATAGATGAAAGATATGTATCTATACACCTACTTTTGTATACACATAAAACTTATGGTAAGCTTTAAATAATTTTTGCATTTAAATAGGTTCATGAAATAGCTCAGCAAAGTAGCAATCCTCTTGAATTTTGAGGCATATCTTTGTTGAATGAGGTTTGAAAGTCTTTAGAAATAAGCTGCAGCAATTTGGCCCTCACATTGCTGATTAGGGACATTAAGTATTAGGTGGTATGATTAAAAAGATGTGGAATGTGATTACCATTGCTTCTAATACAACCCGAAGCAATTTTGAATGAATGACCAAGGTTTTTATGAATGTTAATTCTCTTTAACTTGAAAGTAGTAAATAAACAGCTGTATTAAATGTTCAATTACACGAAACTTACCTCGAAGCAAATATTCTCCCCTTCTTTATCACAATCCAACCACAGTATTAGATAATCACAACCCCTTGACTCCTGGGCTAGAAAAGCCGGTATCCTAAGTCGTGGCATCGATTCTTTCTTTTCCGTCGGACAGATGAACAACTCAACGGGATCTACCTTATCCCAATTGTTGTATTTCCCGGTGAAATCCAAAGTCATAACGTGACCACAGACAGAAGTCATTTTGAAACGAACCGAATCGTTTTTGAACATCCCGGTCCATTCGTGGATAGAACATGCTGTATTCATACCTTAAATGTGAAATTATTCATTGAATAAATTAAATGCATTTCACTTGCGGAAAGCTTTTAGATAAATTGTAACCTTTAGTTGTAGTGCATTTGCCATTGCTAAGTATGTTGGCTAGATTTTGGGCCAACGATGGCTTTTCCGCCACCATAAGAGCTGTCTTCATGATTAGGTATTTATTGATTTTGTTTGATTTACCAATTAACTGATAGATATGACCCTCAATTTAAGTTTAAACTAAATTAAGTGGGTGCCAATTTTCTGTACCCATATTTTGTTTTGCATGCTAAATTTTTTGACATAACCTTGTCAATCTAATTTTTTTTTTTTTTTCTCAGGAGGAAATTGCCGGACTCCCACCCTCCACTGGGGATGGAGGGTGGGGCATGTCGGAGTCGAACCGACTAAAACCTCCTGTCGCTCAACAACCAACGTCCAACCCTCGCATGAGACAGAACTCATGAAAAGGCAAGGGGAGGAGAGTGAAGCGTTTAGTGCGGAGCACATCTCTCCCATCACCCTCCCACTCGGGACGCCGCGGCGCCGGGCCAGCGATCGTCAGCGCCACGACCACCAGCCCTCTCGGTCGGCAGGCTGTCCGAAGCCCGCCTAGATGGCGCCGGTTTGAATAGGTTATCCTACGAAATACCCCGCTGGGTCAGAACCAGCGTGGGTCGAGGATAGCCGGCCTTCCATCACCCGGATGCTCTTGCGTAAAACGCGTGCAGGGCAGCTTGCTCGTCGTCTTCTTAGGCCCCCTTCGCCGGGCCCCAGACCGACATATGAGGGGGACCCGAAACACTTAGAGGGCCAGGGCTAGGGCGAGATCCGCCTCCCTGGCCCCCGCCCCCTGGCGGGCTTGTGCGTCTCTCACGCGCCCCGCTGCCTCCTTCTGCGAGATGGTGCACTCGCAGAAGTCGAGCATTGCCTTCCACGACTCGTCGTTGCCGAGCATCGATGCCACAACACTCGGCAACGACAAGTCGTTTCCTATTTTTGCGACAAGGACACGGCGCCACCCCTCCCATGCGGGGCAGGCAACGAGCGTGTGTTCCGCCGTGTCCAAGTCGCAACCACAATGGTAACACTCTGCCGTCGGCTCGGCTCCGATCCGGTGCAGGAACTCACCGAAGCAACCATGCCCAGTAAGCACCTGCGTGAGCCGGAAAGTGAGGCGTCCTCTGTCACGATTCACCCAATCCACAAGAATCGGGCGAATCGCCTCGACGGTCCTACGACCAGCCGAAAGATCGGCCAGCCGCCTGGACCATGACTCCAGCTTTTTTTTTTCCCCATAGATACACTGAAGTAGGTCTATGTATAGTTAAGACAATTAATCTAAACAGGCATAGAAATCATAATTTCACAACTACAGAATTAAAATTTTAATGCTAATTTGCTTTTAGGTATAAAATGATATGAACGTAAATTTTTACTACGGAATTCAGTAACCACTTAACCCCAGTTAGTCCATGAGCTCATCCATCCATCTTAGCAATAAAAAGAGGTGTTCCAATTAATCCGATAAATAATTTATTTTATTTTATTTTGAAACATTCTTGACAAAGAGCTTTTTATGCTACAAATCACAGATTTCTGCTAACAATAGGAATAATAAACTATTCTCTAAATTCTAATATATATTTTTTAATTCCCAATGCTATTCTGGTTTTCTATTTATTGTTGAAGATTATAAATTAATTAAGACTATATAAAGTATATTGTACGTATAACGTAAGAGGAGAAGAAGAACTACTATAGAAGAAGAAAAAATGACGATTAGTATGATACGATTCTTTATGAATAATTTAAATGTACAATATACTTATATGAACTGAAAAAAAATATGGAAACTAAGCAAATCATACTACCAAAAGCAAGTACGTAGACGTGAAAACAACAAGTTTAGTAATTACTCATGGAAAGTATTTTTGCACACATGAGGATCAAAAAAGTTCAGCACCAACAGATAAAATAAAAATAGAAATATTATATTAAAAATATTAAAATGATAGAAACTGCTCAGAAACGATGTAATACTGTTTCAACATCAGCTATGACTAAAAGGTCATGTAACCAGAAGCCGTATTGAATTAGAAAAGCATTTGTTTCCTATAGGGAAATCCTTGTATATTTGATTTAGTATCAAATGCAACTTAAAATCTATTTTTTAGAGAAGTTCGCATTATAAAGGAAGAATTCTAGCTTAAAATGGTTCAAACCATGGTAGGACTAAAATAAATATGTTGTTTATTTACGTCCATAAGCGTGTAGAATATTATTATTGTGGTATAACGTGTGAAAGTTTATGTTGTTTAGTTGCAGAATAATCAGTGTGTGGAGAACATACATCCTCCAGCGCAACTGACAGTGATTCTTCCGTCTAATTTGGATCCTAATATACCACCGACGTACATTGATATGAGTAAGTCGATTTATTTGAGCAATCACTCATATCAGTACTCGAATGTCATATATTTAAGTAGTAGGTAATTAAAATTTCCCACGATAACATGTTGCACGCACGCACACAATATGCGCTCACAATATTCCCCTAGCTT
Source organism: Bombyx mandarina (assembly GCF_030267445.1). Classification (NCBI taxonomy): domain Eukaryota; kingdom Metazoa; phylum Arthropoda; class Insecta; order Lepidoptera; family Bombycidae; genus Bombyx; species Bombyx mandarina. Next base: position 13,005,012 of record NC_143234.1, on the reverse strand, counting down.
TTGTTTATTATTGATTAGGAGGACCGTGCGTTTGTATAATCTAATCAATAAAAAATATATACTAAGTATACAATGGTGTCTACAAGCAACTGGTGTCTACAAAACAACAGTAACTGAAAATAGCTGTGGGCTTGTCTTTGCATCTAAATCAATAATAGAAATTACCACTTACAGTATTAATATACAATACAATAAAAATATCTAACTTCAAAAACTATGGCTACCAAGTTAATCAGTTATGGTTTTTAGTTGTTGTATAACACATTCGCCAAGCATATATAGTTTTAAACTAAAAAACAGTCCTAAATAGCAAACTGACTTAAAAAAATAAAATAAAAAATTGTAAACATGTTGATACTGGCTTTTTGAATAAATTTCTATTGTATATTATCTATATTTGGCTCTTTTGGTTGACAAGGTTGCCGACCACTCCATTAAACTAATAAAAGGGTGTTAAAATGTTTACAGATGTTTCAGATATTCCACCTCCTCAAGCAGATTTCTTAGCTCCACCACCATATGATGTGGCCGCTAACTCGAAGCTACCAACATATGAGGAAGTACAGCGTGAGAAACAGATGGCAGGCGAAAGGCCAATGGTTAGGATTTGAACTTAAAATGATTATAAATTTATTTCTTAAATAGCTATGATGACTATATATGATAGTGGGACACCTGATCATCATAATGTGAATATGATTGTCCACCTCGTGCCACAAGAATAAAGTTTCAATTGCATTGGTACTCCACCTATATCTGCTTCATGGCAAATTTACTAAGGATGGCTACAATCATTGTTGTAGTGTTAACAACAAATGGGTACACTTAACAAGATGCTATGACTATTATCTTAAATCTTAATGCTCTATTATCCTAAAGGAGATGTCTGGTGTACTTATGTCGAAAGATGCACTATATCAGTGTACAAATCCCACATACTGGTATGAGTTTTACCCAAATATATAGTTGACTCCGCGGGGACCTCGTAGGAGGTTCGGACCGCGGCCCGGAAAAAAAAAAAAAAAAAGTTCACAAATGACTTCGTAGTAATATTCTGAAAACGTATCATCACTGCCAAACCTGCAAAAAATATAATTTGCATAATTACTTAATAATTAAGACATAGACCCCAGAAAGATTGCGGATGGAGGTATTCATTATGATTTCTATGGGTTTCAGTAACAATTTAACACAAGGTGGTACCTGAACTCTTTCACCTGTTTACACAATAAAGAAAGTTGAATAATCGCCCAAAAGTGCTCTGTTGTGCTAGAGTGCCCTAAGTACTCTCAGCGCTTCAAAACTTTTTGCATCATGACCATGCTTATTTTAGTAGTTTCACTCATAAACTCTTTCATGTGCCCAAGCATATTGTAGTTCATTCTCATTTGAATATTCCTCTGGTTCAACTCAAACCTTGCACTTTAAGTGACTTTTTGATACCTAAATCATTTACATCAACCTTTGTGCCTATTCAATTTGTTTGAGGTTCCAAATCTACTCCAATACTTCAAATTAGATAGAACCTATGTACCCCGGCAACCTACAGTTGAGCTCTCTGTACCTGAAAACATAGTTTCGTTTCTCCATATCATATGGGCAAGCTTTGATGGTGTATTTTGGGAGACTGGAGACTGTCCCATATTAAGTTATAGGGTTTCTGCAGGTATTGGACTATATGCCAACTCTTTTCCAAATACATTGTGTGAGAACTGTTGGTGTACTAATAAATCCAAATACCCATAAGTATAAAAAAATATTGTATGATTCACATAATCTAGTGATGTAATGTAATGAAACTTCTTTGAAAAAAATTTAAACAGTAAACAATCTTTTAAAATATGTTAAACTAGTCTTTGCCCGCGACTTCGTCCGCGTGAAATAGTTACTTTGGCATAATGCTAAATTTTACCCGCCTCTTCATTTACGTAGAAACTGAAAATATTTTTGAATAATAGAATGTTAAAGAGCTATTTAAGATACAAAAATCACGCTTTTTAACCGACTTCAAAAGTCGTCAATTCGATCATATTTTTTTTATCTATGTGTCTTCACCGATTTCTTGAGACTGTTTGAACTGATTCTGATAATTCTCTTTTTTATTTTTTGTTCGAAAGGGTAGACTTCCCAAATGGTCCTGTAATCATCAAGATCTGATGATGGGATCCTGGAGAAATCCAGAAAAATCTATAGTTTTGAGGGGTGTTTCTTGTTATTCTTATTTTATGTCGCTGCGCACCGGCCGGCCGGCGCCTGGTACATCAATGTTACGCGCTTGATCATTATTTTGCTGCGATGTTATTTTAAAACTGCAATATCTTTTCATACTCATTGAAATAGTCATAGCGAGATACTCATTAAAATCGAACGAGGGGAAATTTCTTTAAAATTAAATACTTGTAATGAATAACGTATTTATTTGGATAGGGATTCATATCATCTTCATAAAAACGCCTTCACAAATTGTATTTTATTTTAGAGCAAATTTATATTAATATGGTTAGCTTAAAAAACGTTATAGTGAGCTAACCTTGAAATATAGACATAATTATGCTGTCGCGAACTTTTTTTAGAACTTTTAAAGGGGAACAATTTTGTCATAGATTATGTTAGCGAAACTTTAACAGTTTCCGCAACGCACGCAGCGGAAGCTCTCAAAATGGGCTCCACTTGTATTGGTCTTAGCGTGATGTTAAATAGCCTATAGCCTTCCTCAATAAATGGGCTATCTAACACTAAAAGAATTCTTCAAATCGGACCAGTAGCTCCTGAGATTAGCGCGTTCAACCAAACAAACAAACCCTTCAGCTTTATAATATTAGTATAGATAAACTCATTCGTTTTAAATCAACAGTTAAAGCCAAAGGTAACGCGACCTTAGCCGCAGATAAGGAGCATATTTATCATTTATAATGATACCAAGCGTATGAGTTTAATATATTTTTTTTTTATATTTTTTTTATTGCTTAGCTGAGTGGACGAGCTCACAGCCCACCTGGTGTTAAGTGGTTACTGGAGCCCATAGACATCTACAACGTAAATGCGCCACCTACCTTGAGATATAAGTTCTAAGGTCTCAATTATAGTTACAACGGCTGCCCCACCCTTCAAACCGAAACGCATTACTGCTTCACGGCAGAAATAGGCAAGGTGGTGGTACCTACCCGTGCGGACTCACAAGAGGTCCTACCACCAGTAATTACGCAAATTATAATTTTGCGGGTTTCTTTTTTATTACACGATGTTATTCCTTCACCGTGGAAGTCAATCGTGAACATTTGTTGAGTACGTATCTCATTAGAAAAATTGGTACCCACCTGCGGGATTCGAACACCGGTGCATCGCTCAACACGAATGCACCGGACGTCTTATCCGTTAGGCCACGACGACTTCAAACTAAAGATTTATTGATACTTGGCCAACTTTATTTAAACTTGAACAGAGAGATTGGCGTTGATCGATTGACCTTGATAATTAGAATAGTGCTGGCGGGCCATTACGTTAAATTACGCTTCATTGTAATCAACATGGAAATCGTCTGTGAAAAATGTTTTTATTTATTTATTGCTAAATAGGTGAACGAGCTCACCGACCACCTGATATTAAGTGGTTACCGGAGCCCATAGACATCTATAACGTAAATGCTGCCACTCACTTTGAGATATGAGTTCTAAATCTCAGTTTTACAGTACAACCTTCAAACCGAAATGCGTTACTGATTAACGGTAGGAATAGACAGGTCTGTGGTACCTACCCGTGCAGCACACTTACAAGACGTCCTACCACCAGTGTACATGGTAGTGTGTAAAAGTACCCACGCGTGGCGATCCTTCCCATACCGATTGTAATGGGAAGGATTGCTCTGTAGCAATAGCTCGTGAACAATTTCACTATTCGACGACTATTGAGTTTGAGGCCCACTTTACTAATAAACTAACTATACTGAGACCTTAGAACTGATATCTCAAGGTGGGTGGCGCACTTACGTCGTAGATGTCTATGGGCTCCAGTAACCACTTAACACCAGGCGGGCTGTGAGCTCGTCCACCCATAAAAAAAAAACGTATTAATTTTGATTTATTTCTGCGTAACATCATCTATATCGTCCTCATGTTAATTATATAAAAATGTAAATAAATAAATGCATACATGGGAACGAATCACGCACGGTCATCCGACTCTAAATTAGGATTCCCTGTATGATGGGTACCAGAGACTAACATACATACTTTGCATACATTTTTTAAATAAAAACATATCAAGGAGTGAAAGGCCATTAATTGGTTTAAGCGACATTTTTCCAACTTTACAGGAGAGCCATGTAAAGTTTAAAATTTGGGAAATCAATCAAAAACACTACTCTAATCCAGCTATTTGAATGGCCTAAAAAAACCTCGAACTGTTGATGCTGATACCAAATGAATAGTATCATTAATAACAAAGATAAATGTCGCGTATTTTGCGAAATGTCGCCTTTCACCTCTCGATGTATAGATAATAAAGCTCCAGACAAAGAACAAACAAACCTGTGTGCTTAGTGCGAGTTTTTTAACGTTCATAACTTCTAAAGTTAACTCAAATTTGTATGGAGCTGGAAAGTTTAGCTACGTCTGCCGCTAGGGGCGCTGTTCCAATTGCATACTAATTTGCTTGTGAACTTTTACTCGATGGAGAACGTTAAAAAACTCGCACTAAGCACTCTGTTCATCGCACGAATGTTTGCTCACTGTGGGAATCGAACCCACGTCCCTCGGCGCAACAACCAAGCGTGCTAACTACTGCACCACCGAGTCAGTCAAACTATTACATTATATTAATTATGTAAAGTATTTACTTCAGTGTTCGCGAGATGCAGACATAACTAAAGCTACATGAATGGTTTAACCTATCGTCTATTATTGTCATTATATTATTTGCGGCGCTTCGAATGCTGTGCAGTTCTCTGAGCTTGGTGCGAGTTCTTTAACGTTCTCGATAGCGTAAAAGTTAACCCAATTTTGTATGCAGTGGGAACAGCGCCCCTAGCGGCAAACGTAGGCAAACGATCCCATTCCATACAAATATGAACTAACTTTTATGGTATCGAGAACGTTAGAAAACTCGCACTAAGCACACTCGTGGTCACACTGCCGACGGTTGAATGATTGATTGAAAAAAAATGTAGGGAATTTCAATTGAGTTTTAAAATTATACTCGGTTGAATTTATGTGGTAAACGTATGTAGTTGTAATGTAGTTTTCACGTTCGCGTATATATTTATTTATAATTATATATACCTATATACCAGGGTCAATGCAAAAATCAGTAAGTAGAGAGGAAAATTATGATCAGTTACCTCAAGCACCGGTCTTCGTTCTCGTCGAACCCGTCGCTTGCGACGAAGGGCTCGACGAGTAAATTAAACCACAGACACAGCCCATTGAGTTTCTCGCCGGATTTTGTCAGTGGGTCGCGTTTCCGATCCGGTGGTAGATTCTGCGAAGCACGGCTCTTGCTAGGGTTCGTGTTAGCAACGTCGTCAGGTTTGAGCCCCGCGAACTCATCAACTAGTTAAGGTTACGCTGAAATAGCCTCTTAAGGCTATCAGCATAGGTAGAAAAAAAAAAGATCAGTTATTATTAAAATGAACCGGGTATGGACTGCGAACTACATAATGCCCCTGGCATTGCTGAAGTCCATGGGCGACGGTAACCACTCACCATCAGGTGGGCCGTATGCCCGTCTGCCTACAAAGGCAATAAAAAAAAAAAAAAAAAATACATAATTGACTCACTGGAAGCAACATGCTAGGATGTAACTTCCACAGATTCAAGTATGAAAATGTAAATGCCCTTTAATCATTGAAACTTCGATTAGCTCGCGAATTTGAAGATCACAACTTGATACTCTATTCGAATACAACCGAGACTTAAAGACGGTCAGTGTACTTAGTGCGAGTTTTTTAACGTTCTCGATAGCGTAAAAGATAACCCAATTTTGTATGCAGTTGGAACAGCGCCCCTAGCGGCAAACGTAGGCAAACGATCCCAATCCATACAAATATGAGATAACTTTTACGCTATCAAGAACGTTAAAAAACTCGCATTAAACCTACAGATCTTTAAGAGTCGTGTCAACAAAAGAGTGGAAAAAAGACGAGGTTTGTTTGGCAGGGTCAAGTTCCGTCTCACCAGCCGACGTTTACCGCCTTCGTGACGGTGGAGACCGCCGACCCTGGAACAGAGCCGTTGGACCACGAGAACAGCCTTCTGGGCACTGACGTCATGTTCATGACCTCGTTTCTCGGTGAGTACTTAATCAAATCGATATTACAAGTTTCAAACTTCTGCACGTTCCTTTAATCTATACTAATATATAAATATACAGTGGTTTTTACGGATGTTCCGTTATAACTACTGAACCATCCATCCGATTGACTTGAAACTTGGTATCCATGTAGAAAATACATGTACTTAATGGATAGGCTAATATATATATGAGTGTTAGACTCCCTACACCAGTTGCGGGGGCGTTAATCATGAGAATCTTTGTAGGGGTGAGAAATAATAATGTTAATTTTAAATGCCCAGCGAAGTGGATGGGTACAGCTAGTCTTACTATATGAGTATTCATTAAACTGCACTCAAGGGGCTATAAGGTTGTTGCGCGGACTTACGTGACCCAGCTACTTCGAAACTGGCACTGACCATATCCCGTAAAACAAAGTGGCATCTGGCCAAACATTCCTAATCCACTTGGTCCATTCTCAATGCTACTCCTAGCCCCAATTCTAGCAGCAGCTAAAGATGAGGTTACCCTGCTCATGTAATCATTAAGCAACTGCCCTTGAAATGCTGGCAGGGATAAAATCCACCATCTTGGAGATTTATATAGAAGTAATGCTCTCCGCTTTGAATGGTGAAACTGCCGTTATACTATGCAATTAAGGCTCAGACCTCATGTTTTAAGGGGAGTAGTGGCCTTCACATTGTGATGTCTATGAGCTGTCGTTAAACACTGGATATAAGGTTGGACGTGAGCTCTTACAGCCGTCGTGTTTTCCGATGATGATGAAGTAGATAATATTAACACATTTAATGTCAACTACCATCCCCCGGTCTTTCATGGCGCTGTGGCTTGTAATTGTGTTTTTTATGCATCAGTATCGTTTCCACCGTTGCGTTATTTTTACGTGACCCATATGGCTATTATTTATGGTCGTTCCCTCAATGCTGAAGATCGTGACTGTATGTCAATCTTCTACACTCGGTCCGGTTCTGCGCCATATGTACCGCTCCCTGTATCTGGCCTCCAGTCACCTCCTTGAGTTGGTCCACCCATATACGTACGTAAAGTAGCGATCTTATAATATCAAGTGTTGGATTAGGGCTCGCGCTATTAATTTGAACAAATTGATCATGCCATACGCCACGCCGTGTCTTCGGCCTCTTCACGGCGCCATGTAGTTGGCATTAACACTAAACATACCACAACGGGTCAAATTACCCATTTTAAACGTTAGCATTGAAAATGCACGTACCATCTTATTCCTTTTGCACATTTGACTTCATGACTTTTTCTTACCAATTAACGTACAGTTATTATACATTTTTTTTTGTTTTGGTCTCTTTATTTTGAGTAATATTTGTCGTATACCGTTACTACCCGCTATGGTAGATATAGGTGCCAGTAAGTGTTGGTAGAACGGTCCTGCGCTGCCTGCATCCAGCGGATCCCCGCGAACCTCAATAGGTCGTCGGCCCACCTTGTGGGAGGCCTATGTCCAGCAGTGGACGTCCATGGGCTAAAATGTATGTAAGTGTTGGTATGATTAGTGTTAAATGTGTTAAAGGACCACAGCTGTGACCGCAATTATTAACAATAGTCTCGTTTGTTTGTGCACTCAGTTGCGTTCTTGTTCAACTGGATCGGTTTCCTGTTGCTGATGTGCTTCTGTCACACGGTCGCGAGCCGCTACGGAGCCCTGGCCGGCTTCGGGCTGTCCCTCGCCAAGTGGACCCTCATCGTGAAGCAGTCTACCGATCTAGCCTCGCACGATAACTCTTGGCTGTGGTGGTTAATCATGGCTTTCGGTAAGTATTCATCGAAAAACCATTTTGTATGCGAACTATCAAGGTTGCATGTATGTCTCTCTTTTAAATTGGCTTCAGGCATCTGTCAAATATCTTTAATAGCTGAAGCAAACGGAATAGCTTGAAACTGTCTTCATCAGCTAACATCATCCAAACAAGTCTCGCTTCGTATACATGCAAATTAATGATTTTATTAAGAATAATGTTTATTAATTTCTGTTTGCATTTGGGGCTTATTTCACACTTTTTACAACGCTTTTAATTACATATAATGGACATTATCGACATATTGCTAGGCTGGTAGCCTAGGAGACTATTCCAAATTCGCCTGGACGGTAGGTGGGCTCTCACGGGCACAACCTAACAAAATTTGCTAACACTAGCCCTAGCAAGAGTAATGCTTTGAAGAATCTACCACCGGATCGGAATCGCGACCCACAGATGCGATCCGCCGAGAAACTCATTGGGCTGTGTCTATGTACATGTGATCACGACATAATATCTAAAATGTACAAAATAGACGCCACCCGACCGGTATTTTTTTCCTACCTGTGCTGATAGCCTTGAGAGCCTATTTCAGCTTTACAGGGCTCTGTCTATGGGTTAATTCACTCGTCGAGCCCTTCGTCGCAAGCGACGGGTTCGACGAGGACGGTGACCGGTGCTTGTGGTACCTAAAAGCACCGTTAATGGATTGGGAGGATCCGAATTTTTTTTATTGCTAGATGGGTGGACGAGCTCACAGCCCACCTGATGTTAAGTGGTTACTGGAGCCCATAGACATCTACAACGTAAATGCGCCACCCACCTTGAGATATAAGTTCTAGAGTCTCAAGTATAGTTACAACGGCTGCTCCACCCTTCAAACCGAAACGCATTACTGCTTCACGGCAGAAATAGGCAGGGCGGTGGTACCTACACGCGCGGACTCACAATAGGTCCTACCGCCAGTAAATACGCAAATTATAATTTTGCGGGTTTCATTTTTATTACACGATGTTATTCCTTCACCGTGGAAGTCAATCGTGAACATTTGTTGAGTACGTATCTCATTAGAAAAATTGGTACCCACGGCCATTAGGCCACGACGACTTCTAGTGACGTGCTTAAAGCCCGACCGACATGTGTATGTACTTAATTAAAATTTTCAGGTATTCTAATCTGTCTGCGCGCCATAATCCAGTACTTGAACATCAAGCGCGGCTGGCGTCTGCTCTCCGGCACGGCTCAAGAGCGACTGTTGTTCTTCTACTGAGCGGAATGTTCGTCTACCCGCGCGAACATCGACCGCCGCGTCACCGACAAGTACGTCACACTCGTCTCTAAGTAGGTTGTTGACTATTTATTACTAACAAGAAAAAAAATCAGGACCGATTGCAAAAAAAGTTTTTTTTTTTTTTTTTTAAATAAAATCTAGTCCTCTCTTTGTATGGTTTATAAATCTTTTCAAATTCTATATAAATGTGCGCTCTGCAAGTTATTGTTGCTGTGTGTTTTATTTGATAGCAAATTAAAATGGCGTAAAGATTTCGTGTTCCACATCGGTTTTTATTTTACCGTTTATGTGCTTCGGATGCCGGGATAACTTTATGCCTACAATAATTGAGAATTGGAAGTATTTATGGTATTTACATGATGGTATCAACGGATCGACCGTCTCGCGAACACCCGGCGGGGCTGGTAACAATGTACACGATATAAGATGCGAGCAAAACATTCTGTAAGTCAATAGAAGATTTGATGACTACCTTAAAAAAAAAAAATTAAAATTACATCTACAACGTAAATACGCCACCCACCTTGAGATATAAGTTCTAAGTCTCAGTATAGTTACAACGGCTGCCCCACCCTTCAAACCGAAACCCGTTACTGCTTCACGGCAGAAATCGGCAGGGTGGTGGTATCTACCTGTGCGGACTCACAAGAAGTCCTACCACCAGTAATTACGCAAATTATAATTTTGCGGGTTTTGATTTTTATTACACGATGTTATACCTTCACCGTGGAAGGCAATCATGAACATTTTGTTGAACTGTTAAAACTGAGACCCTAGAAATCTTGTCTTAACGTGGGTACCGGTATTTACGTTGTAAATATCTACGGGCTCCGGTAACCACTTAACATCGGGTGGGCCGTGAGCTCGACCATCCAAATAGCAATTAAATTTTTTTTTTCAACACTACAATATCCATTTATTAACCCGAGCGTTTGTGTATATTGTATATCGACTTGTTGTCTGTAGAACGCAGTGTATTGTAGTGTATGTCGTTTAGATTTTAATCAATGTCTAATATGTATGTACGTACTGTAATGCGCGTCCGTGTGTAAAGAAAAAAAAGTTTGCTGTATCTTTTTTTTTATAGATATATATTTCAGCGAATTGTAAATGACAAAATTAGATAAAGACAAAGAAAATAATTAGATATGTTTAATAATAATATAATAAGAGATTTATTTTGTGTAAAATCGTTATTAGAAGCTTGAAACGCATAAAATTGATGTGGGCGCCTGTGAGATACGAATTGAAAATACATAACAATTGAGACGTTATGCCTTAAAGCTGCTGGTATTATTATAGTTATTATCTTTGCAGGCGGGTGAACTAACGGTCCCCTTGATTGTAAGGATTTACTTTGTAATACCTATAGGCTCCGGTGACCGCTTAACGTCGAGCGGGCCGTGAGCACGTTTCGATCGCGTGCAGTAAAAAAAAATTGTTGCAAGTAATTTATGCAGTGTAGTAACCAAATAAATTCAATCAAATCACTAACCATCTGGTGGGCCGTATGCTCGTCTGTCTACATGGGCAATAAAAAAGGTACTATTTGACCTGTACCAACGCACCACCAGCTACAAGGCCACATAGAGTTGAGAGGGAGAGAGAGAGAGAGATAGAGGGGGAAGGAGAAAGAGAGGGAGAGAGAGAAAGAGAGTTAAAACCACATAGAGTTGTTCTCATTACTAAATGCAACATTGCCAAAGTAAAACGAGTTCATGACTGATCACGGTGAGTGTCCTCATAGAGCAGTCTGTTAACATTGTTATTAGCAACGCCGGTTTTTACGTTATTTTCCGGCTATGAACACGCCAACTGAATCATTGTAAATAGATTATATATTTTATAAAACATGAATTTGTTTTAGATTTATTCTTTGTTGTATCTGTGTAAATTCAACGAAAACTATAATAATACATTGAACGACAAAGTATATATTTTTTTGTAATATAGTTAACGTTTTGTATTTAAATAGTTTTATAATTAATTTTTATAAAAAAAAAAAATTGAGCACCTCTCAGAATTTTGTAACTTTTTTTTTCTTATATAGAATAGAGTATGTTTTACAGCGATATGTATTTGTTTTTTCAATCATGTTTGAGATCTAATCTAATGTTAGTACGCGATGCACTCTCCTATATTATACGTATGTTTAAAATATATTTTCTCGAGTGCTTTAGGCAAAAAGAAAAGAATCTACCTACCTATATCATTCCATTAAAATGACTGTTGTATATTAATTATAATTTATAATAATTGGCCCTAACACGCGAATTTATCAAGGCGAAGATGACTATTTAAATAATAGTAAAGAGTACCCTTTTTGTGGTAATTTCGCGGTTAAATTGTTGGGAAACTAATTTCGGGGAATCTGTGGTGTGCTCACAAACGCTCAAGTATCGACTCAAAGGCGATCTGCTGATGGATCCGTCGAGGTGATTGTCGTTCACACTCAGCTGCTAACTACGAAAGCTTTAGAATCTCGCGTGAGGTTATGGCGCATTGAAATTATGCTATAGTGTAACAGGCAGCGCCGGGAAATTTTTTCAGTCGTTACCCATTAAACCCTCCAGTAGGACCCCTCACAAAAAAAGGGTAATAGAAAAATTGTACCTACAAGGCAAGGGTGCACAGGTTTGTGCCCTTCTATCATCAGATCTGACATTTCAAAATTTATCTCAGAATTGGTCTGAGGATTCCTTCGTACTCCCGCTGCCGAGAAGGGGCCTCGACAAAAAGTTTTATTGTTTACCCATTGTTACGTATGAGACGAGAAAGAAAGAAATAGATAAGATATAGAAAGGGCGGTTGTTATCGGAGAAAGAATTTAATTTCCGGTACCAACGAATACCTTTTATGGTCATTATGAAGCTATCCACTAGTTAAAGCGCGCGGTTTCCATTCATTGTAACAACTAGTTATTTTGTTTGTTTGTGTGTAATGATTTTTTGAATTAATTTTATATTTTTAGAATTTTGTTACGACGTAACACTATTTCACATATTTAAGAAATTCAAACACTTTTGTATGAATCCCACCCCAACACTGGTCACTGAAACAATATCCCCCTTGATCCGCAAGCCTTATTGATTTTTCAACATTGAAATAGAACATAAGTGAAAAATAAAAAAAGATTACATTACGTGCTATTTATTAATTTAAAAATCGTATGTATGTAAATAAAAAATATTCATATTTTTTTATTATTATTTGTAGTTACATTTTCGTAAGTTTAATGGTTTTTTAATGTGTAATATTACGAATAACTACGATAAATGTGCTTTAATGTATTTTAGTTTTCTCACGAAATGTGCATGTGAAAAAATTTGAAAATTATGCTACCTTTTTTTTGTGAATCTGGTATATCTTTAATGTTTTGTTTTGTTTTTCTATTGAAATATGAAAAATGAAGACAAGAACTAGGTTTGACGAAAACAATTTTACGGTTTCATGAATGAGCGATTGTTTTTTTTGAAACAAATATTATTTGAAAATGAAGTACTACAAAGATGTTTCTGTACTAAGCGTGTATACAAAATGTACTCTAAAACAGTGGTCTGCTTGTAAACCGTAAGAACCAAATATAAATCTAACACACAATTGAATTTTATTCAAATGGCCATGTTGGATGCTTGGGTTTCTTCAATATAACTTCCACAATCGATTTTGTGCTTGCATTTCCTTTATACAGGTTATTGTTAATTTAATACGTTGCGAACAAGTTAGCTTGGCACGGCCATTAATTGAAGTGCCTAAAAATTGTGTCGGTGAACATAAATAAAATTTTGTACATTGCTCCTTAAAAATTCGTAGGCGTTAATAAGCCGTTATAATTTTTTCAATATATATTTTTACTAGCTGTACCCGTCCGCTTCGATGGGGATTTAAAATTAACATTATTATTTCTCACCCCCACAAAGATTCTCATCATTAACGCCCGCGGAACTGGTGTAGGGAGTCCAACACTCATATAAATATTAGCCTATCCATTAAGTACATGTATTTTCTACATGGATACCAAGTTTCAAGTCAATCGGATGCACGGTTCAGTAGTTATAACGGAACATCCGTAAAAACAAATGTAGATTTATATATTAGTATAGATAGCCTTGTTTTTTAAAAATGTTTACTCGTCTCTTACAAGGCAAGATAATAAGTAATATTCTGTGCCGAGTCAAAGGGCAGCTTGAAGCCCGCCAATCGCGGGTAGCCGACCACTGCTCTAGAACTTTCTTCCCTGCAATCTTTTTTTTGTTTTGGTACAGTTTTGAAGTCTAAGCGGAGACACGAACATGACTTGCTAGCTAAGATGAATGGAATATTGTTCACTTAGTATAAACGAAGGTGAAATACTTATTGTTTTATTAATTTAATGTTTTGTAAGTCAACTTCTATCTTAACATCGTAGATCCGATATCTTACCGATATGTAACCATTACATTGAGTACAGCGGCAAAGGTAAAAAAAGTTTTTTTTTACCTTTATCGCAATTTCTTCAGTGTTGCTGTGTAAAACACTCAAGTTTTATTTCACGGAGATATATTTATTATATACATTGTTTAAACTGGAAGAATAGTAACTAAACTATGTAAAGAAATTATGTTATGACTAACATATCTAACAAAAATTGGCGGAAACTATTGTCCGGATTAAATGCATACTTATCTCTATATATAAAAATGAATTGCTGTTCGTTAGTCTCGCTAAAACTCGAGAACGGCTGAACCGATTTGGCTAGTTTTGGTCTTGAATTATTTGGGGAAGTCTAGAGAAGGTTTAAAAGGTAGATAAATATGAAAATGCTCGGAATCGAATAAAAAGAACAATTTTGTTTTTCATTTGATGTGTCCACCGTTGGACGGATTCCTTTTGTTTGTTTTAAGTTTATTTTATACAAAAGTTTAGGTCTTTTATTTATCGATTGAGGCACTACGAAGTCTGCCGGGTCAGCTAGTAAATAATAAATATAATACCATAAAATATAAAATATATCCGTTGCATAATTTGCTCCAAGAATTCGTACGTTGCAAATTCATCTACCCTCATTTGAAATGAAACCATAAAATTGTTTTAATCACTCTTAAATAGACGTGTAAATTTTTATCAATATTTCTAGTGCAATAATGGCTAGTTCTGAATTATAATTCTAGTGGAAAATAAAATTAATTATTCGTGAAAAATGTTGGTTTTTATTTTGTAAAAAAAGAAAAAGAAATACATAAACAAAATATACGCAAGCAAGTTTTCTATTTTATAATTGATTACTTTTTTTTATTGCCTTTGTAGGCAGACGAGCATACGGCCCACCTGATGGTGAGTGGTTACCGTCGCCCATGGACTTCAGCAATGCCAGGGGCAGAGCCAAGCCTCTGCCTACCGCTTAATACCCTCAATACTTCGTGTATGTACCTTTTATATTATATTCTATCTTTTTAATACGTAGTGACCAGCGATTATACTCACTCAATAGGTTGACGCCTGTTTGAAGACGGAAGTGTCGCTTGCTTATATTACTCTACGTCTACATAGGCTCTCATTCCCGATCCTCCCAATCCACTAACGGTGATTTTAGATACCTAAAGCACCGGTCATCGTTCTCGTCGAACCCGTCACTTGCGATGAAGGGCTGGACGAGTAAATTAACCCTAAGACAGCCCACTGAGTTCCTCGCCAGTTCTTCTCAGTGGCTCGCGTTTCCGATCTAGTGGTAGATTCTGCGAAGCACGGCACTTACTAGGGTTCGTGTTAGCAACGTCGTCAGGTTTGAGCCCCGTAAGCTCACCTACTAGTTAAGGTTACGCTGAAATAGCCTCTCAAGGCTCTCAGCTTAGGTAGGAAAATAATAATAATAATGATTCATCTACATTTGGTAGGACGTCTTGTGAGCCCGCACGTGTAGATACCGTCCTGCCTATTTATGCCGTGAAACAGTAACGCGTTTTGGCTTGGAGAGTTCGTCATCCGTTCTACCAAATGGTAGGCAGTCACCATCGCCCAAAACTCGTCACTTCGAATCCTCCCGATCCACTATCGGTGCTTTTAAGAATGCGAAGTACCAGTCACCGTTCATGTCGAACCCGTTGAAGACGACGAAGGGTTCGTCGTGAAAATTAACTCACAGACACAGCCCACGAGTTTCTCGCCTGATCTTCTCAGTTGCGATTTCGATCCGGTGGTAGATTCAGCGAACCACTGCTCTTGCAAGGGTTAGTGTTAGCAAAGTCGCCAGACTGAGCCCCAGTGAAACCAGAATAACTCCTCGAGGTTACAAGCAATAGGTAGGCAAAAAAAACCGTTGTACTGAAAACTGAAACTTCTAACTCATGTCTCAAGGTGGCATTTACATTGTTTATGTCTATGGGCTTCGATGACTACTTAACACTAGGTGGCCGTGTGAGCTCTTCCACCAATCTTAGCAATAAAAACAATAATCGAATGTGTTGTGTATATTGTTCTACATAAACAACCATACAGCCACTCGATATGATACTAGTGATCGAAACATAAAAAAATATCTATACGCATACTTAAAAAAACTTCAAAGGCGGCTTAGAATTCTGCTTTAACCGTTTCTGCAGCACACGTAGCGGAAACTCTCAAAAGGGAAAAAACCCCGATTTTGAAACATTCTTTGTTGGTGCTCCGCTTGTATTATGTATTAGTCTTAGCGTGATGTTATATAGCGCGTTTAAACAAACAAACTCTTCAGCTTTATACCTAATAGTAAGTATAGATTCATTGTATTAAAACAAAAACTATCAAAGAATAATTTGATGTTCTATTTAAATATTATAAAATTTATTTTATTTTAATTTAATAAATCAGTAAATTAAATTAGTAGTGATAGAGTAACGAAAAAAATAATCTATTTGGCATTTGGAATGTTGTAGTGATGTAGTTGATTCGGATCAGTTAAAATAGGGGAACGTATATCATATAGGTCAGAATCTATACAATAGGTTTGATAAGGTGGTGTGTGCCAAAACCTACCCAGTCTTTTGCCAGCCCGCGCAAAGGGCTGACCTCTGTACATCATCTTGCGTAATTTTCCCGCGCTCACTCGCTCAGTATTGCGGGAAAGAATTCAAAATACAATACTTAGGTACATATGACGAACGTGTTCTTTGATTTTTGTTTTGTGCATCGATCGATTTAAGGAGCATTTTGGACAGCAATATTTACTAGATTTCCGGTGAGTTCGTAATTATTTTTTTTGACTAAGTTTTACACGATACCCTACCTATGTAGATCAGTGATAGTTCCTAGTGTTTATGTTTCCAAAGGAGTTAAGTATAGTAATCAAAGATATCGATTAGTTAGTACGGACAAGGAGTGTTGTTACGAAAATTGGCGCCACGCCAAACAGCCAGTCTGGCGTTCAGTTACAGTTAGGGTAAGAGACGTACAGTTCGGTTTAAATATAAATCGCAAAAAAAAAGAACTAAACGAGTACTTGTTTAAAATTAATCAATGAAATCTGGCTGATTATACTGGTGGTAGGACCTCTTGTGAGTCCGCACGGGTAGGTACCACCACCCCGCCTATTTCTGCCGTGAAGCAGTAATGCGTTTCGGTTTGAAGGCTGGGACAGCCGTTGTAACAATACTGAGACCTTAGAACTCATATTTCAAGGTGAGTGGCGGCATTTACGTCGTAAATGTTTATGGGTCTCCGTTAACCACTTAACATCTGTGGTGGGTTGTGAGAAAAAAAATCTCAAAAAATTAATAACATATTTTTTCAATTGTAAGTAAACTTCCTTTTTTAAGTTCTATGATATTCAGCTTATTTGAAAATTTCTCTTGCAAAGTGAAAAGTCCGAGTCAAGTGCTCACTTGGCGCCAGGGCGTTGTTGATATCGCCATCTATAGTCGGATTTTTAATTAGACGAAGCTAGCTGACAGTAGCTAATGTCACTTTGTGAAATAATGTTGCTATATTTAAAGTAATAGTGATGCGTTCAGTTCTCGTTCAATCACAAATGAACAATGAGTGTGAAGAGTTAATCATTAATTTCCAACTATAAAAGAGTATTATTTATATTTTACAATAAAATTGTATTAGAGTGCTCCAATATATGTTGCTAGTAGTATGTAACTACAATCAGCTTTTTTATTTTCATTACCTACCTATAATTGTTATATTTTATACATCTATAATTTCAACTATATGATGTATTGGAAATATGACAGTCTTACAAGCTTCCTCGCAGTGTTTTTCTTAATTAAAACACTCGGTATTCAGTACAGCTAGATACTATAGGAACATAATATTTCGTCGAAAAATCGTTGGTATGTACAAAGCACGCCTAAAATTTGAACCCCGTACCCGATATCGGCAATTCGGCACACCAACTGTTCACTAGACAATCGAGGCAATTTCATTAATTCAGGAGTTTTTTCAATCGTTCACTTTGTCACAACACTATTTTTATTTCATCAAAAACTGACAACACAGTAAACGTCAGTTGACTTCGTCTAATAAAAAATCCGACTATAGCTTTAGACATCTAGGTCGAAATCACATTTGTATAACAAGTACTCTTCAAATCGTAACTCATAACTTTGTGATATAAATAGGCTAGATGATAGTGCCTATTGTTGTGAGATGGATTAAGAAAAATGACACCACTAATTTATTGGGCAGCCTATGTATATAACAATCTCCCACTCGCACGTATAGGTACCTACCTGTGTTTGTTTCCACGTAACGGAATATTTAAACGACATTTTCACGGACTTCAAGACGTCCGATTAACTTGATTAATCTATATATTAATACGTGAAGCAAAAACTTTGTATCCCTTTTTACGAAAATTGCGCGGACGGAGGAGTATGAAATATTTCCACACTTATAGAGAATATAGAGAAGAAGTGCACAATGCTAATATTTTTTAAAATAATGCATAAAAGATACATTAAATCAATAAAGAAAACATTACACACACTACAGACCATGTATTTGACGCACACACGCATGCATACTATTTATTGTCAAACTTTTGTTCTTGACGTCTGTTGTCAAATTGAGAATAGATTAAATATTGTTTGTCTTTGTTAATATTTTTTATAGTGTAGTCTTGGCGAAATTTGTGATTATAGAAGTATAAAATACAATCATAATAGTGTACAAAGTTACAGTTCTAATTAATTATAGTCGAATTTCGACTACTGCGGGACCTCTAGTTTCAATTAATTTGCACACACACATACACGTCAATGACCGATGACAATACAATAATTGTATGACTTCGCTGTAATATCTTGACCAGTATGAACATGAAAAGAAAAAGTTTAAATTGTTAGTTCGGTATGCTATTTCAGGTTTATTTTCTCAATTAGTAAGCTATAATTTTTTTATACTTCAGTTACATTTTTAACCTCTTTTTAGATTCTCAATGTTCTGTAGTACTTTGCAGATTATATCTAATATCTGAATTTCATGCATATCCTTTCTTAATTGATATTATTATGTAAATTGGTTATACTGTATCAATTAAAATATAATATGGATATAGTGAGAAAAGATTTTCCTTCGTAATTTTATTGTTATGGTTATGGTTGTAACATCTCTATATTATACAATGAAATTGTTCATTTTGACATTTGACACTAAACAATAATGTTCCATATTAATCTATAAAGGTATATGATATTAATGGATATCAAAATGTCATTCATTTAATACGAACATTCATAGACAGTTCGGGTGTCATCGTATTCCGATAAAGATCCGAGTTTTCCCGAAGGAAAATAATTTTTCACTACATCTATACCGGTCAAAAAGTTGTCACAGTCGAATCCATTTTTCATTTGGCCACATAAAATATCGATAAGACTGTTCGTATACAAATGTAATAATGAACAAGACAAACTTTACATACAATTTATGTACGAGTCTATCCCAACCAATTTTTTTTTTATTTTTTTTTTATTGCTTAGATGAGTGGACGAGCTCACACCCCACCTGGTGTTAAGTGGTTACTGGAGCCCATAGACATCTACAACGTAAATGCGCCACCCACCTTGACATATAAGGTCTCAGTATAGTTACAACGGCCACCCCACCCTTCAAACCGAAACGCATTACTGCTTCACGGCAGAAATAGGCAGGGCGGTGGTACCCTCCCGCGCGGACTCACCAGAGGTCCTACCACCAGTACCCCAAAATACTCCAAAATATTATTTTCTTCGGTTCTCGCGAGTCTTAGATATCATGAAGCTACTATTATGATTTAATCTAACCGTGACCATCTAAATTGTAAAACATTCGAAATAATATCATCATCATCATTACAATTAACAGCCTATTATGTCCACTGTTGGATATAGGCCTGTCCCAAGGTACCTGATCGGATCCTGAGCCTCTCATCCACTACCTGGAAATAATATACTGACAATAAGAAACGGGATAACTGTAAACATTGATTGATTGATTGAAAATTTTTTATTGCACAAAAACATTGTACAATGGCGAACTTAACGCCATGCAGGCATTCTGTTCAACCCTCGTAACCCTCGTTGATGAAGGGAAAGATTCAAAAGTAGTAAGCATAGCTGTGATAAAGTTAACTAGAGGATGACCGAGCTATACCTACTCGTTTTTTTTTTTGATAAATTGTTTTTTTTTTGTTATATTTAAATACGAATTACATATTGATATTATATTACTCGTTATTTTCTTTCAATAAAAAAAAAATAGTTTATGTTTAAGTTGATTATCGATAAAGTTGATTATTAAAAACACGAACAACAAAAAAAATATTTTACATTTTCTGAAAATAAATTCTAGCTAGATTGATTTATCGCCCCGGAAATCCCCTGTATAATAAATTTTATGAAAATCGTTGGTGCCGTTTCCGAGGCTCAGATTATATATATAGTTAGCAGGCGGTAGTTCTTTTTGACGTTCAACAAGTATGTACTTTCATTTATGTTAATTTTTTTATTTTATTTGATTTGGCTTGGCGATAATTTAAAGAATGATAGACATGAGTGAAAATAAACACTAGGTTATAATTACATTACCAAAACAAATACATACATACATACATACATACATACAAAATACATAGATAATAGTTTAAAAACATAGTTTTAATCATACTTCAAATATAACAGAAGGTACAAAACACTTCTGACTTCTTTTAAATTAATCATCAAATTACTGCCAAGTACTGCAATGCGCAACGCTTCCATGAAAAACTAGTGCGCTTATATATGGAGTGATACATATGTAGTATTTCACACACAACGTTTGTTAAAGTTACTTTATTTTTTGAAGTGACAACGTCTTATAATTCGATGGAGCCGGCTGCACGCACGAAAAAACATGACTCATGCGGCGTTACATCGCTCTGAGGCGTATTTTCTTATGACGTTGTCACGTTCAACTATCGTCAGTAAGCCGACTTTACAGACAACCGATTTTTTTTTAATTGCCATTGTATGCAAACAATCTCACAGCCAACCTGATGGTAAGAAGTCAGCGTCATGGACATCAGCCAAGTTACTACCTAAAATATGTGGTTGTCTATTTAATGTTTCATCATCATCATCTTACAGCTCAGGGTGGGCTTTAGCCTGGTCCATTTTATTGCTTAGATGAGTGGACGAGCTCACAATCCACCTGGTGTGAAGTGGTTGGTTACTGGAACCCATAGAAATCTACAACGTAAACACCGCCGCCCACCTTGAGATATAAGTTCTAAAGACTCAGCACAGTTACAACGGCTGCCCCACCCTTCAAACCGAAACGCGTTACTGCTTCACGGCAGAAATAGGCGGGGTGGTGGTACCTACCCGTGCGGACTCACAAGATGTCCTACCACCAGTAATTCCACACTGCTCTGTTCAGGGCTTTCTCCTTCCAGTTCCTGACCCCGATAACTTTTAGGTCGTGCTCTACACCATCTAACCATTGGAGTTTGGGCCTGCCACACTTCTGCGGTCCTCTGGTTTGCCACATAGTAGTCTTGGCATTCTGGTCTCCTCCATTCGAAATACATTTCCTGCCTATCGTAGGCCTAAAATTTTGATATGTTGTTTAATGTTTGGCTTTATTTTATTGGTTACTAACGACCCGCCCTCGCTTCGCTTCGGAAACTGTAATCTAATATTGATTTCTCCACTATTTAATGGATGTTATTATACATATATACCTTTCTCTTTAATTACTCTATCTATTAAAAAAAACCGCATCAAAATCTGTTGCGTAGTTTTAAAGATTTAAGCATACATAAGGATATAGGGGCAGAGAAAGCGACTTTGTTTTAGTACAACACTTAGTAGTGTTTCTTTTTGCATTGAACGCTGTATGTAGAAAGTTCATTAAAAGCTATCGATACCCAGGGTCTCGAAGTAATACGGGAGATGTCTGACTACATTAACTTTTCTTTATAGTTTCACATATTTCTGCCGTGAAGCAGTAATGCGTTTCGGTTTGAAGGGTAGGGCAGCCGTTGTAACTATACTGAGAACTTAGAACTTCTATCTCAAGGTGTGTGGCGCATTTACGTTGTAGATGTCTATGGGTTCCAGTAACCACTTAACACCGGGTGGGTTGTGAGCTCGTCCACACATCTAGGTAATAAAAAAAATTAAAAAAAATCACAAGACACGAACTTAGTAAAACTTGTGGTTAAGCGTTTTAACGCCACTACGCACTATGTTAGCTTAATGTACCTTGATATGTTATTGCATGGCGAACATTTTAAAGTTCGTAAGTGCTTTGCTTAGTAAACGTGTCAGAAGACTGACTTCAAAGTTTTCGGTAAGACTATGCGGTCGACCCTAAGGTTCGAAATTTTTGGGCGTAATGCTATAGTTTTTACTTGATAGTGTTACAAACGATCATCGTGACTCTTAAGTTTCTTCACCACGTGATCTTAAAGAGCTTTATCCCAATATTGAATATTGAAAACATCAATAAATAGTTAAGGTTAGGAGGAACATAAGAATTACTAATATTTTAGTAGGAAGTATCATTATCGTCCTTTTAAAAACTCAACAAGGAATAAGTTATTAATAGTTTATTTTCTCAAAGAGCACGATTTTAATTTAAATGTGGTAGAGTTACTACTATATTTGGTAGAGCTATACGCCATATATGGAGAGTTATATAGTAGAGTTATATATTTCAAGTATAATACATAGATAATCCACAGTGACTATAACATCCTGACCTAATTTTTCTCATGCACAAGGGGAAGTAATTTATTTGCATGGCGTCGGCAGGTCGCGACACTCCCATATAAATTTCCTTGTAGTATACTTAATACATCATTTATTTCAAAGAACAGAACTGGTCAAGCAGAAAGACATATACAATTTGTTTCTGAAATATGTATATGTTTCACGTGACTGAAACACATATTATTTCAATTCTTATAGAATTAAAATATACACCTAAATATATATTGTATTGTAGAGAAGCAAAATACACGTAAATCAAAATAAAATCTGCCAGGGTTTGGTAAATTTTCAAGGTTCTTCTTGAAGAATTCAGGTGTACAGAACCAAACAAACTCTTCAAAGGCATTTTGTATTTTATACTGCCTCTCTGACATTGAAATTTTTCCCTGTCAACAAGTTGGCGAAACATTGGAAAAAGCAGAAATCTGTCGGCGCAAAGTTTTTTATATTTTTTTATTGCCTTTGTAGGCAGATGAGTATACCGCCCACCTGATAATAAGCGGTTACCGTCACTCATGGACGTCAGCAATGCCAGTCGTAGAGTCAATCCACTGCCTACCATTGAGTAGTCTCTGCAAGCCTCGTTTGAAGAAGGACATGTCATAGCGCGCAGGAAACCCAGTGGAGGGGAGTTCATTCCAAAGCCGGATGGTACGTAGCAGAAAAAATCTTTGAAACGCAATGCCGACGAACGCCGCGGTTCCAGTTAATAAGGATGAACTCTGCTCCAGTGGCAGAGTCTGGTGAGTACGGTGGATGACGTAAAATTTTCAAACCTTGCTCTTGTAGCTTTGGGTCATTTGTTGTACCATATGAAGTCGAGCGTCGTGTAGAAACAGTAGGGTGGAGCGATTAATCAGGACTAGCCGGAGATTGGTGAGCTTCTCCATTTTTATGACCAGTTCCTCAGTGAACATATCCACAGTAATGCTAGTGCAATTTGGTAATAATCTGTGATGACTTATATCGACACTAGACCACCAAACAGTGATCGTGAGGGTAAAAAAAAATGTGAGCCGTCACGGGACGCCTGGCAGATGTGCGACATCGACATTATTTTGTAAAAGTAATATGCAGAAAAAAACAGATTGTGATAGGAACTAAATATGTCATAATGATAAAATAAAATATTACGAAAAAATAATTTGTTTTCAAGTAAAACACAGGTTATGTGTACTGTAGTAAACAACACTGTATACACTACGGATACTGTACTATACACTATAGGCTCAGCATCCAAGCTCAGTGTAGCGAAAGAGATGGCTTAACGCCGGATCGAGTGGGAGAGAATCGCACAGTCGATTGCGCATGGCGACGGGTCGCCACGGCATGCGTCGCCACGCCAGAAATCGGTTTTACGTGCGGCTATAGATGTTTCACATCAACAAACGTAAGGTAAATAAAGTAGAGGCGAATCTCTACTTTTACATTACAAAGTTTGGACAACTTTCTTCGTCAGGAAAAATTATGCGAGGCCTTACAAAACGCTTTTATAGAGCTTGTTGGCCTGTGTGTTTGCACAGCTGTCTTCAAGAAATGCATTAAATAATTACCACTGCGCTAGGAGAGATGCATCGATACTATGGGTGCATATATTGATTAATAGAAAAAATATGTTTATAAAAGGATTACTTTAACTTACTGTAAACTAAGCGGTAATTTCGTAGGTAAAGACCTAATCTATACTAAGATTATAAAGCTGAAGATTTTGTTTGATTGTTTGAACGCGCTAATCTCAGGAACTACTGGTCCGATTTGAAAAATTCCTTCAGTGTCAGATAGCCCATTTATTGAGGATAACGTCATGCTAAGACCAATACAAGCGGAGCACCAATAAAGAATGTTTCAAAAT
The DNA here is from genome assembly GCF_030267445.1 of Bombyx mandarina. Lineage (NCBI taxonomy): Eukaryota > Metazoa > Arthropoda > Insecta > Lepidoptera > Bombycidae > Bombyx > Bombyx mandarina. Next base: position 12,980,619 of record NC_143234.1, on the reverse strand, counting down.
CGGGGTATTTTTCCCTTTTTTAGAGCTTCCACTGCGTGCACTGCCCTTTATATGTTTAAAAAAAAAGTTCGGAACAGCATATGTCTATATTTAAAGGTTGGCTTACTATAACGATTTTATGCTAACCAATTTTTTTTTTTTTTTTTTATTTCCTTTGTAGGCAGACGAGCATACGGCCCACCTGATGGTAAGTGGTCACCGTCGCTCATCGACGTCAGCAATGCCGGGGGCAGAGCCAAGCAGCTGCCTAAATTTTATTTAATAATTTATTCTAAATTAAAGCATTATTTGTGAAGGTGTTTTTATAAGGATGATATTAATCCCTATCCAAATAAATACGTTATTCATTTCAACATTGAAACACTCAAATCACTTCAATAGGCTTTGACAATTATAGATTTTTCTGGATTTCTCCAGGATCCCATCACCAGATTTTGATGATTACAGGACCATTCGGGAAGTCTACCCTTTCGAAGAAAGAAAAGAAAAAATAATTATTTATCAGAATCAGTTCGACCATTCTCGAGAAATCGGTGAACATACAAAGATAAAAAATGATGGTCGAATTGATAACTTCCTCTTTTGAAGTCGGTTAAAAAGCGTGATTTTGGTACCTTAGATAGCTCTTTAACATTCTATAATTCAAAAATATTATCACTTTCTACGTAAATGAAAAGGCGGGTAAAATTTAGCGTTATGCCAAAGTAGCTATTCCACGCGGACGAAGTCGCCGGCAAAAGCTAGTATATATATACAAATTTTAAATTATCTATTAAAATATCCAAATTGCCTAAATGTTACAGACATAACATTAAGCCAAAATAAAAACAAGTCAATTATGCCTGACAAGATAAATACTTAACAAAATATAATTATGAAAATAAATAAATAACATTATTGAAGAGGTGTTTTAATTATGGTCTAATATTAAAAAAGTAGACAAATCTAAACAAACAATCTGCGTACTTTCAATTTCATTTGTACAAAAAAATACTACTACATTATTCAAAGTTTCCCCACGTTTTTCCATCCCTCTAGCCCAAGCTACGGCATTATGACGTCATCTCTGACGCCTAAGACATGAATGCCGGTTGCGTAACATTCACGACAAAAGCGCATTACGTAACAGCCAGAAATCTTCACTGGAGAATCGCAGCCTTATTCTCGATTGTTAAGACATAAATTAGTTTAACGTGTTCGAAAATAAAACATAGTTATTCGGTACTTGGCTCATGACAATGTACTATTTCGATCAGCCTCATTCACGTCTGTCTAGCCCTTGATCTAAATTTAATTAGGAACATAATGTTCGCGGTGCCTTGTTTGTCTGAGTACATATCGCGAGCAGCAAGCAGCTGTTAAATCATATTGGTACTGGTATTTGGGGCGCGCTGTCTGCAAAACTGCATTGAACAGAATTTAATTTATAGAAAGTCATTGGTGTAGGATCGCCAAACGTTTTAACATGCTTTTTTGAGCTTGGGTTTTTTTATTGCTTTTAGGGGTGGACGAGCTCATAGCCAACCTGGTGTTAAATGGTTACTGGAGCCCATAGACATATACAACGTAAATGCGCCATCCACCTTGAGATAAGTTCTAAAGTCTGCCCCACCCTTCAAACCGATATGCATTACTGCTTCACAGCAGAAATATTCAGGGTGGTGGTACCTACCCGTGCGGACTCACAAGAGGTCCTACCACCAGTATGTTTGTTTGTGTGTAATGGAATTTTCAAACGTCATTTTCGTTAGCAGTAACTTGAAATATTTCATAGGCATTGTGGCGTTTATGAACGCACATTTTTATGATGCGTAAGCCGGAACGCACGAGATGTGGGAAAAAAAAAAATAGTCTGTGCCACGGGACCTTTTTACCGCCAAATATAAAAAACGTACAAATAATTTATAATGTGTTTAATAACTAATGTAATATAATTACTTAGAATTGTTTATGCCGCTACAACAATAAAATTTATATTGTTTCAACTGTGGTGTTAATTACATAAAACACGACTATGGCGAAATAAAGAAGGGACTCTATATGAGCTCCCTTATTGGTGACCCCGACGTGATCGATCGTTACAAATAGAGATCGAGTACAAACCATATACACCTGGCGCAGCATCCAGACAAGGTCGAGTACAAACTATATGAACTCCCTCAGCATCAATGACCAACGACAATAGTATAATTTTATAATTCGCTCCAATGTTCTGACCAGTATGAAAGGAATTTTTTTTTTTAATTAATTGTTATTTCTGTTTAGTATTTAAGCATTTTAAATTATTATAAATATATTATTTTAACTCGTAGATCACTTCCTACGTTTTTTCTTTTTAACGTAAGCCGTAAGTTGTTTTTATTTGAGCAGTTCTGTAAGCTTTTGGAGTACTAACAAAAGCTCATTCAGTTCCTAGTCGCAGCCAAGGCATAATGTTTATTTTTTTCTCTTCACCACAATCCTGCTTGTTTTTGCGGCAAATCAATCATGCGTTCTTGTTTGAAGGATAAAACAGGCTGTATAAAATACAATTGATAGTTCGACCTCATGCCTCAAGGCGATTTGCGCCATTCGGGCTATAATTAACGTCTATGGGGTCTTCGTCATCATCATCGACATCAGGTAAGCTGTGACCAGTACATCCATATGTCATGCAAATTAAGGACCTCTTGCAAATCGATAGACCACCTTGCCGGATTGCGACAAATCGTATCCTACATCCATATTTGTATCTGCTAGAGTTCTTCATTAGTTCGTGCGAGGATGACATATGAAGAAGAATCGGAATGGAAAAGGGGGCCACGTTGCAACCGGCTATGAAATGAGCTACCCTCCACGGTGTTTCCCGAGCGCTATGACATGTCCTTCTTCAAACGAGGCTTATGGAGAGTATTAAGCGGTAGGCAGCGGCTTGGCTCTGCCCCTGGCATTGCTGAAGTAACGAAGGGCGACGGTAACCACTCACTATCAGGTGGGCCGTGTGCTCGTCTGCCTAAAAGGGCAATAAAAAAAAACTTTATAAGATGTGGAAGGCCAAAACGTCTAAACTAAGACCAATTTTGTACGCATTCTGGTGTTCTCCTAACTTAAACTCTTCTTGCGTGGAGGCGGTCACGACCGTCTGCATTGAGGAAACCAAATCGAAGAGGAGAGAGTTATTCATTCTACTGTATCAAATGGATATTTGTATTTTGTTTGAGTACTACTTGAGCTTCGCGCATTGTTTATCCGGTTACTTCGCATCAGTTTCTGGTATAGCACTATTAATGTATTCATGTTGGCATGTGAGCAGTTACCATTCTTCTTCTTAATCGTTTGCACCCTTGGGAGGGCGGTCGGGGTCATCAGTTTGGGTGGTGGTGCGCTTCACAAGACGTCGCATACCGGGGACTTTCTGGTGCACTCGTTGACGGGACCCTTTAGAGCTGCCTTTATTTGGTCGGTCAAGTTAGCATGAATTGAATTGAATTGAATAGCCTTTTATTGAGATCCATATTACAATTATTATATGACTAAATATAATACATAGAAAACTTAAATTTTATGTAAGCTTTAATCTAGTCTATTATTTGAATTTTTCTTATTTTCTGCAGATCTATTTGCCAATCGACAAAGACCTCCTCCAACCTTTCCACTCATGTCTTTCTTGAGCCACTCTGTTCCATGTGACGCCTGCCACCTGTCTTATGTCGTCATCCCATCTTTTTTGCGGTCTACCTTTTTTCCTTTTGCTTTCTCTAGGATACCATCGTGTCACAATTTCGCTCCATTTATCTCTATCTCTAACCATATGCCAAACCATATGTTACCATAAATTAGGACAATCAAAGCGAAGAATGGTCGGTTGGTATTGTTACTTCAAAAACACTTGCAATGAAATAGTAATAGTTTTTGTAATCGAAATAATTACCTTATACTATTTCTCTAAAAAAGTTACCTATTTTGTTTTAATATATCCTTGTACTTAACAGGGTAACAGACAGCTGTTATTCGAATGTTTTTATTTAAGTTTATCGATTTTCGAAAGGCCATTGACAACGAAACCTTTGAAAGTAAAACTGAAAAACGTTTTTAAAATTCATTCACTGACAGCGTGTCAAAAGATACAGATCGAGGCACTCTGTCACTGACAATGAGTAAAACTCTAATGCTCAATTTCGCATGTTAAGGGTTGAAACTCAAGATGTTTTTTTTTAAGTAGAAACAAGAAAACTTCTATGTAATGGATCGAGTAAGTGAATCATTGCAATTTAAATTACCTTGTTAACCTTATTCCGTGTTCGATTTGTGTAAAACGCTTATAAATGGCGAAGGCAACACGTCCGGCCCACTTAACCAATCCATCTGCAACAGACTAAATTTGGCAAAATCGTAAATTGCACTAACATTACTACAAAAGATCTGTGTGCTTAGTGTGAGTTTTTTAACGTTCTCGATAGCGTAAAAGTTAACACAAGCTTCTATGGAGTTGATACGTTTGCTTACGTTTGCCGCTAGGGGCGCTGTTCCAACTGCATACAAATTTTAGTTTACTTTTACGCTATCAGTAGGCTTAGTGCGAGTTTCAAAAATCGAATCGAATGACTCGCATCGAGTGTACGCTCTTCACGGTGAAACGTGCGGAGCTCTGAGTGCGAGTTAGTCGATTTGCAGGACGTTTATTCATCTTGAAAAGCGATATTTTTTTCTTTTATATTGGTAGCACGCAAGGTTTGTTTTTAAGGCGTTTAATTGAAATGCCAAGCTTTCTAACGATATTTATAATTAGTCGGGTAATGGGTAATGTACCTGTACTTAGTGAGAGTTTTTTTAATTACTCAATCGATGTTAATGTTATGTTTAATTTGTGTGAGGTTGTATCAGTGCCACCTAGTGGTAAACTTATGAATCCCATTTTGTGGGAGAGAGAAAGTTTGTTTATGTTGCTGTCTCATGTATCGAATAGCTTTACCGAAGTGAGCCTCTCGATTATTGTATGTGCGAGTGCGAGTTACAAATTAATGGATTTTGAGAGTATTTCTTCACTTTCAAGCAAGTTAAGTAGTCACTAAAAATTTTGCCGTGAAACCAATACAATATCAAGATTTTTTCTTTCGTTTTTCATAATAATGTTGTTTTTTAAGGTTTTATCTATTCTAATGGTTTATACACATATATTTTTTCGGTTAGAAAATTTTATAGACGTCTAGCTAGTTGTAAATACATATTAATTCTTTGCTTTTTCATTTAATTCTTATTAAATCATTGCTTTTTTTTAAAGAGTTGTTTGATGAGAGAGAGAGAGTGAGATAGAGTTTTTTTTTATTTTATTACTTAGATGGATGGACGAGCTCACAGCCCACCTGATGTTATGTGGTTACTGGAGCCCATAGACATCTACAACGTAAATGCGCCACCCACCTCGAGATATAAGTTCTAAAGTCTCAGTATAGTTACAACGGCTACCCCACCCTTCGAACCGAAACGCATTACTGCTTCACGGCGGAAATAGGCGGGGTGGTGGTACCTACCCGTGTGGAATCCCAAGAGGTCCTACCACCAGTGAAAGAGTATTCTTTATTGTACACAAAATGAATAAATATTGTGAAACATTCTTTCTTAGTTTTATCGCTAAGAGTGATCTCTTCCAGACAACCATTAGATGGGCAAGAATAACTTCGAAATTAATTGCACACTGTGTACCTATCTATTATAGAAATATAAACACACACGCACGTACACACGCGCGCACACACACACACACGCGCGCTCAATATAAATATTTACAGGTACATACGTACAGATTTATATTTATAAATTATATAGAAATTTGAACAATGTAATAATAATTTTGCTTCTTTACACATTTATAAATAAGGATGGATGCTCGTAATAATTTTAGTATATTTGGGCCACCTAATGAAGATCATCAACACTATTACCGTAAATACAATCATTTTATAAACGTTCAACGGGTAAATGATTAAACCTATGTAAAACATAATTTCTTTAATTAAAAAAAGCAGAAATAATTACCTATTCCAAGATTAATTATGTTAAGTATGTCTAAATATGTAATTACAATTAAATAAATTCTATAATAAACTTCTAATTCTAATACTTCTATTAAAGTTACTAAAACAATATGTTTATGCTGGGCAGTTTTCGTGTATTTTAAAGGTTACGCCATTACGGCAAAGTTTTTTTTACGAAATTGCACCCTTAGAATGGAAGTGGTATAACTAAAAAATTTAAGATTAGTTTTATATTTCAAAACACTTATGTATTATTATTAAGAACCTACATTTTAAGTAATACGTGAAGCAAAAATGTTGTACTTCTTTTTACGAAAATTGCGCGGACGGAGAAGTATGAAATTTCCCACACTTATAGAGAATACAGAGAAGTAGTGCAGATTGCTAATATTTTTTTTTAATTGTGCATAAACAATAAAAATATAAACTAAATCAATAAAAAAACCTTACACACATTACCATGTATTTGACACACACACACACATGCATTTATACTTTTTTTTGTTTATTGATTTATCAATCTGTGGTCAAATTGAGAATAGATTAATATTTTTTGTCTTTAATATTATTTTTCTATAATGTAGCCTTGGCGTCATAGAGCAATGATTATTATAGAAATGATGATAATAGAAAGGTGACAATAGAACTATAATAATGTTCAAACTTAAAATTTAAATAAATTATGGTCAAATTTCGACCACTGGACTACCATTAGTAGATAATAATAAAATCATTTATTGCCTTTCACACAGATTTAGATTATTACAGGCAGCCTACAAGGAAACAACAAAAAAACAAAACACTATTATTCATTATCACTATTCATTTCTGGCAAGCAGCTCAACATTTGCACTTGTATATTATTAATAGGAATTTTATTAAGAATATTGACAATTTATGAGGAATTTGACTAGTACGGATTAGTTATAGATATATGTAGTTACATATTGTAAATTAAATTAGTTTTATAAGTGCAATAAAAAATAATTTAAATGATAAAATGATAAAGCCATACCTTTTTCCAATGTGACGATTAGAGGGTATCCTATTATTCTTTTCTATATTATTCTATCAGCTTATAAAATTAAACAGTCTCTTTTAGTCTAGAAAAGGACAAAGTACTCTTTCTGTCTTTTTCAAATAAAATGGCATGCCTTAAAGTGTTTAAACCGAAAAACTAAAAAAATACAATTATTGTATTACAATATTGAAGTTTACCAGAAACTACGAATTTTGGGTTGAGCCACTTTAATTCTAAAGGTACAAAATAGTATTGAACACGTGACATTACCCGAATAATTTTGAAAGTAGTTGGTTCCCATTAAAATGCTGTTAAAATACGTTGTATTTCATTTAGACGGTCTAATGCCAAAACATCACGTGCTACCAATATACGAGAAATGATATTATTGCTGCTCTCGGTGAATAAACGCCCTGCGAAGCGAGTAGCATATCTCAACTCACACTCACAATTCTTCATTTTTCACCGTATAGAACGTAAACTCGATTTGATTTTGATTTATTCATTTACAATTGAACAACTAGGAAAAAAAGATGAAAAGACATTTTGGAGGGACCGCGAGGAGCTAAATTGTGTGAATTGTTTTATTTTGTCTATTTAATGTTTCTTAGTTAATGCGTATTTAATATTTCTTCGTGTATAAGTGTAATTTTGAGACCGTCCTGGCTTAAAGGTTAAGGCGTCCGGTGTATTCGTATCTTGCAATGCACCGGTGTTCTAATCCCGCCGGCGGGTATCAATTTTTCTAATGAAATACGTACTTATCAAATGTTTACGATTGACTTTCACTGTAAAGGAATAGCATCATGTAATAAAAATGAAACCCGCAAAATTTGCGTAATTACTGGTGGAAGGACGTCTTGTGAGTCCGCACGGGTAGGTATCACCACCTTGCCTTTTTGCCGTGAAGCAGTAATGCGTTTCGGTTTGAAGGGTGGGACAACCGTTGTAACTATACTGAGACCTTAGAACTAATATCTCAAGGTGGGAGGCGGCATTTGCGTTGTAGATGTCTATGGGCTCCGGTAACCACTTAAGATTAGGTGGGCCGGGAGCTCGTCCACCCATCTGTGCAATAACAAAGTAACGTGGGTTTATTAACTGCTTAGTATCTGTGAAAGTGCGAAAATTTAAAAAAATTAAACAAAACCGCTGGACGTAGCTTCTCGAAGTCTTCGAAAAGGTCCACTGAAAAAAATCTCAGTATATAATCAGCATTTTGCAGAGATTATATTTTATCCCATATTATCTGATCTCATTTCATTTCATTCCATGCCAATTGATTAATGCTTAAAATTAATCAAATCCATTTCACTCCATATTATCATTTTTCATAAAAAAAGATTAGGCTCTATGGCATGATATTTTTGCCTCTCTAGTTGGAAAAATAAAACTACTAAAGAAATACTCGATCGAAACGTTAAAATCCACTAATTTGTAACACGCACTCGCACAAATGTCATTCGTAGTACTCATTTCGGTAAAATTACTCGGTTACGAGATCACAACGTTAATATGAACTCGCACTCACAAAATAACACCGAGTACGTTTGCCGCTAGGGGCGCTGTTCCAATTGCATACAAATTTGAGCAAACTGGCTCGCTAGTGAGAACGTTACAAAACTCGCACTAAGCACACAGAACATCGCATCGCTTCGTTGAACAAACACTAGCGGCTGAAGTGTCTTGGAGACTTTGTGGAGTAACTGGTTTGGTTTTCGGAGTTGGTTCCCATTATGCACTACAGCTTGGCTATTTATCTCGAAAATACGAACTTCATAGCTTCCTATAATCCGGAGACACCGAGAATGTCTAATCAATCAGCATTACTTCAGGGTTAGCGAGAAGGTTGAAATTTTTGAACTTATCTCAGAATCGGATGATAGTTCAAGATAATGCGTAGATTTTTTAAACACATTCTATAATGCTCATATTACTTACTTTAACTTATCCGACAAATATAAAAAAGAGCTACCCACAAATAACTTAAACGGTTAAGTGATAATGACGTGTATCAAAAATCTAAATCTCGCAACAAAATAACATAATGATATGGTCTTTATTAATGCAATTATTATTAAAAAAAAATCAAAACAACTCTCACGCTTGTTTTTGAACCTCAGAGCCTACGGAAATACTTTGGTTATCTCTGTATTTTGCGAGTCTTGCGAGTCCGTACGAGTAGGTACCACCACCCCGCCTATTTCTGTCGTGAAGCAGTAATGCGTTTCGGTCTGAAGGGTGGGGCAGCCGTTGTAACTATACTGAGACTTTAGAATTCATATCTCAAAGTAAGTGGCGGCATTTTTTGCACGTATTATGTGACTTTGGGATGAACAGCCCTCCTCGGCGTTGCCTGAACGCTTTGCCTTGTCTTTTTTGCAAATGAGGCTTTCAAAGAGTACCTACTCAACGACTTGTCTGGCATCGCTGACGTGCTGCTGCATGAGCGACGATAACCACTCGGGTGGACCGTATGCTCGTCCGGCTAAGAAGCCAAAAGTAGGAAAAAAGTCTAAAAATGTCTTATTCCAAGTTTGGGTATACTTGTCCATGTATCCGGTATTAACGAAACAGGAGAAAAACCTTTGGGCCTGTCGCATTAAAGGAGACTGTTGCGTGTTGTTCTAGATCGGTTAGCCTGAGAATGAAACGCGATGAGTCCTCAAAGAGCGTAACCAACTTCCAGCAGCGACGTCTCAGCGAGCAGCGGCCGGCGTTCACGTACGGCTGGCGATCCAACTCGCTTACCATCCAAACACTAGCTCAGCATTCCGCTTATCTAGCTGAGAAAGCGCTCAACAAGCAGGCGTGAGTAGAGTCACTCATCTCCATTGTTATCGTTTTGATTTAACACGACGTATTACCGTCCGATATGACATATCGTCTTCTCGCATTGAAACTGTATAATCTCAAAACTTAATAATTTTACAGGAGAGTGTTTTAAAGGCTTAACATGTGATATTTTTAAAATTAATCATCTTTGCAACATTTATTTTTTATCTGTTTGTGAAATATCTGTTTTTTAAAGTAAGATAAAATTATTTATTAATTTTGTTAATAGTAGTCAAAACATAGTAAATTAAAAAAAAAAACAACTTTTGACAGTATTTATGAGAAAAATACTGGTGATACCAAATAATTCCGCATATTAACTCAATTTCAAATATTTTTGGGAACTGTACACTTTTAATGCGAAAAGACGATATGAGTAGGACAATAATTTTATTTTTCTAAACTATTCTAAACTATTTTTAATACGCTGTTATTAGCTTCAGACGTATGTATGTTAGTATGTAACGGAATCTTTGAACATGATTTTGACCCCAATCAAAACGTCGGATTAACTCGAAATTTGGTATACTTATTAAGGACCGATGACAATTCAATATTAATCAAAAAATAGAAAAAATTGAAATTCAACTATAATAAAAAATGAAAAATAAATATTAGTTTAAATTTTTCCTATTTTTATTGGATTTTCTATAAAAGCGTATTTTGTTAGTTTTTATAAACTATTTTAACAGTTAGTTGAAGCAAAAAAATTAGAATAGGTTTGTATAATATTATTAATATTTTAAATTTGATCCCTGGTCAAGTGGTTAGTTAGTGGCTTTTGGGTAACTACATGAAAGATACTTTATTCGAGGTCTGAATGCACTTGTCACTTGTTCGTGTGGTATGTGTGTTGCAAGGCCCAAAACACAGGAGAAAACTCTAGATTTGTTAAAGGAACAACGTTTGATTACTTGCTTTTATTAAAATAACCGACGCCAAAAACGGAGGAAGTCTTATATTCGACTGCATGTATTTTATGTACGTTAGCAGATTTCTCCGCCACTTATAGGCCAATTTCTCTAGATGGTTCCATTGTTAAATTTACTTGATATTTTCCACTCTTGAAACCCATACTTTTTTTTTTTTAATTCACTTCATATTTTCTGTCAAGGAGTATATTTGAACGTAAAAACATCTTCAGGTACTGTCATTTTAAGTTGCTCATTTACACTTTTCTTGTACCTAAAATACAAAGCGAATAAAATATAAAAAAAAAAAAATATCACTGTAACGTTAGTCAGACATATAGTATTTCCACGCATTTCCTCATTAAATTAGACTCAAATTAAGTGGTATCTTCTTGTCGATCATAACTCTGCGCAACTCTTTAGAAACAGCGCCAGCTCTGCATTTCGCTAAGCCAGATTAGCTTCTAACACTATTTAGGTATTGCGACTTTACATTTACATACAATATATAAAAGTGTATTATGTAAAATTCCAGTGAAGAAGAGCTATTACAAAGTACACCGGTTTCGTGGTTACGATTAGTAAGTAAACCGTATTTATAATATAACGAATGTTTTATTTTGACATAATTAAAAATACTTTCAAGGCTAAAAATGCTTCTTTTTATTATCTCGCGTTTATTATCTACTATATTTTGTTTCTCATGTTTCTCTAATGCAGCACAGTTTTGGGTTGTCCCGGATGATTGCCGTATAAATAAGTAATTTTAATTATGTCTACGACTAGTGGATATCTGAATAAAAACTGAAACTTTTTTGTAGAAAAATGTTGATTTGTGCAAAAATGTTTTTTTTTATTGCTTAGATGGGTGGACGAGCTCACAGCCCACCTGGTGTTAAGTGGTTACTGGAGCCCATAGACATCCACAACGTAAATGCGACACCCACCTTGAGATACAAGTTCTAAGGTCTCAAGTATAGTTACAACGGCTGCCCCACCATTCAAACCGAAACGCATTACTGCTTCACGGCAGAAATAGGCAGGATGGTGGTACCCACCCGCGCGGACTCACAAGAGGTCCTACCACCGGTAATTACGCAAATTATAATTTTGCGGGTTTGATTTTTATTACACGATATTATTCCTTAACCGTGGAAGTCAATCGTGAACATTTGTTTAGTACGTATTTCATTACGTTTGCTAAGCCTAATTAGGGAAGCGAAAGTGGTCATTGCTCACTCTAGGAAAAACGTGGGTTTCCCCTTGGGTATCTTAATAAATTATGTCTTGTTTATCAAAATACGTCGTAAAACTTCGATAATTAATAGTAACGCATTACCGAAATTTAAAACTTATGGTGGTTGGTGGATAAAGTAGCTCGCTGTATCGCCCTAAAAAAATCATTTGTTAATCTGACCACACGTCACAACATGAAAGTTTGTCAATTAGGTCAAAGTCTCAATAAAGACATTTTCTACCATTCGTCTTTTCAATTTGTTTTCAAATGTTTATAATTCATATTATTGCATTGGGGTATGGGGAAACGATTGCCCGAAGCCATTCACATCCACAGGTTGAATCTTGCCTTGAGGAATAAGGTCGAAATCTCAATAGCGTTGTACAACGATATTTACGACCTTCAAACATTAGGCATTATGGTGGTACTTACCCAAACGGACTCGCATTACACTGCACCATCAATCTATACTAATATTATAAAGAGGAAAGATTTGTTTGTTTGTTTTGAATAGGCTCCGAAACTACTAAACCGATTTGAAAAATTCTTTCACTGTTTGGAAGCTACACTATTCCCGAGTTACATAGTCTTAAATGATTTTTGAAAAAAAAATAGGGATCCTTACTAAAACTCCAATGATGTAACCCAAGGTGTAAAAAAATTACCTAAAATATTCTTTACATTGCGTGCCCTGCGAAAACTATTGATGATAGAATGAAACAATGTACTACGACTTTGTAGAACACATTATTATTTACAAAAAGGTCAAATATCGTTGAAATTTTTGTTAAAGACCCGAGCGGAGCCGGAGCGTGCCGCTAGTAACGATATAAATACGAATAAATACCGTGCTATATTTAGTATAGATACGCAAAATTATGGGAGATCTTGCTACTCATCACGGGTGTGATCCTGGCCAGCTTGAACGGGTTGTTCGTGCCAATAGGAGTTATCATATATGGAGAGTTTACGTCGCTACTGATCGACAGAACTGTGATGGTCGGCACCTCCGGGAAGACTCTAACCATTGCGATGTTCGGTGGTGGACGAATATTGTGAGTATAGATTTGGAAACTATGAAATAACACCCTATAGACTAGTGCTTGCTATACAGGGTGTGGAAAAACTAAAATACGCAACTAACTAAAAAGGCAATTTACGTATGACGAAGAACAAAGACGCGAAGGTAATCTCTTTCAAACATAAAGTGAGGAAATTACTTAAAATACTTTCAACGAAATAATTATATAATTTTAGTATATAGGATACAATTTTGAATGGATTTTGTACGAAAATCTTTTTAAACAAAATTTTGGATCCAAATCATGCTCAACCTTTGAATACTGTAAAACAACTTTTTCAAGTAGGCGTTTAAGATGTCTGAAGAAGCACATCTTCTGTACTTTAACTAAAGTTCGAAAATAACTATATTCGAATGTTATGCAGGACGAACGCCAGCCGAGAAGAGAATAGGTTGGCATTAATCGAAGACTCTCAAGCGTTCGGTGTTGGATGCACGGTGTTCTCGATAGCTCAGTTCATAATTGGTGCCATAAGTGTGGACCTATTCAACGTTACAGCGTTGAGACAGGTTAGTGGCTCTGAGTGAGTGAGTAAGAGAATTATGAGTGAGTAAGTTAATGATGAGTGAGTGTGTGAGTGAATGAATGTGTGAGTGCGTGACTGCGTGAGTGCGTGAGTGCGTGAGAGCATGAGTGCGTGAGAGCATGAGTGAGTGAGGAATGAGTGAGTGAGTAAGTGAATGATAAGCAAGTGCGTGAGTGAATGAGCGTGTAAATGAGTGCGTGAGTGAGAGAGAAATGCAATGACGTAACAATTTACATTAAAAAAATTACTACCAAGAAAAATCTCGCTTGCTCCTTTCATTGATTTTAATGGCTAGACGAAGTAAGCCATTGACATCGTGACGTGCTCCCGCTGGCTCCCTTCAAACATAGCAGCGAAGTTTCACTTCCATTGACAGAGCGACAGTGCTTCACTTGCAGCGGTGCCGTGAAACAATGCAACAGAAATCTGATAAGCGAATTGCTTCTCGAATTCCTTTCTTTTCAGATTGAAAGGGTAAAAACGCATTTCCTACAAGCAGTCCTCCGACAGGACCTGACCTGGTACGACTTGAACACCTCAATGAATTTCGCCACCAAGGTCTCTGAGTAAGTAGTAGTTTTTATTACATGGCCACACATTCGTCATCTATTAAAAAATTACATTGAAAATATTTAACTTATTGTATATTGTAAGTATGTATATTGGTAATTATATAAAACCCACACAGGGTATATAAATCAAATAATTATTTCTTATTATATGTAAACGGTATATAGGTATCTATTTATTGTATGTATATATTTTCTATAATAATGTATTGCCAATAGTACACCGCAAGGGACAACAACATACCTGCTACGAATATATCTTTATCTTTTCTAGAATTTCTGTAAATTAAACGCCTATTGTACAAATGTATCTGATTTGTTGACTGTCTTTTAATGTTAATTGTGTTTTGGTGTGCAATAAAGTATATTCTCTCTCTCATTCTTATATACCTAGTCAGGTCATAAATTCTGTCACATGTTTAATGTAAAATAATTGAAACAAGTTTATTCATTATGTAACCATTCATATACCAAAATGAACTTAACAAAACATGGATTCTTATGACACTAAAGTTTATTCAAAACGACCTCCGTGATTTTGAATACAGGCCTTCAATCTGCGCGGCCAGTCGTCTATCGCAGCACGAACGAGGTCCATGTCAATATCGGCGGCTGCCTTAATCAAGGATGTCTTGAGTGACTCCAAATTGGGATGAGGCTTTGAGCACGCCTTTTCCTCCAAGTGTTGCTATATCTTGTAATCTAACGGATTCAAATCTGGACTGGAGGAGGGCTAGTCTTCGTGCCGGATGAAGTCGATTTCACGCGCCGCCAGTCAGTCTTGTGTGCTCTTCGCTCTATGAGCTGGCGCCGAATCTTGTTGGAATATCCAGTGCCTGTTATTGAACATGGTATGAGAAACAGGTTCCACAAGGTTCGTCAGGACTGTATTTTGATACACAACTGCATTCGTTTTTACACCTTTCTTACAAAAATGTACCTCTGTTAAGCCCCAATAAGAAACTCCCAACCATACCATGAGCGAGGATGGAAAATGACCTCGTTGGACACGCGGAATACGGTTGCTCGCTTCTTCATTACTGTGTGCGTACACCTTATCATTTTGTTTCTTGTAGCTCTCTTCTACGGTAAAAATTTTTTCATCCGAAAAAAGAATTTCCCGATATTTTTTTCCCGCGTACCGCTCCAACAAAGCGCGGCATCTCTTCAGTCTCAGGTCCATTAGACGAGCATTCAAACGATGTCCTGTTTTTCTTCGATATGCCCGAAGCCCTAAGTCTTCATTTAACACCCTTTTCACCGTGGTTCTGCTTAACCCCATCTGAAGGGCCAACAGTTTCTGCTTACGTTTGGGATTTCTTTGAATTCGCGCCTTCACAGCTTTTATCACTGCTGGAGTCCTAACAGACCGTGGGCGACCACTTCTTGACCTGTCATCTACACTAGAGTCTTTATTGTATCGTTTGATGGTACGATAAACGAATCTTTTGGTTATATTCAAATTTTTCAGTATGTTAAAAATTTGAATTGGCGCGTAACCGCAACGATGCAACGCAATAACTGCAACACGGTCTTCTTTAAGCGTCCGCTCTATATTTAAAAATGAGTAAAATTCTAAAAGTATACATTTTTATTTTCATGAACAATTCGACATTCGAATTCAATAAACTTTTTTGTGGCCAGCATTCTAAAAGAAAAGTTTTTACTGTGTGACAATACTTATGACTTGACTAGGTATAGTCAGTCAGTGGTGTCCTCATCCCGATCCTGCGGACAGAATAGAAAGCAGTCGACGTCGCCCAAAACACGTCATTTCGGATCCTCCCGATCCACTAACGGTGCTTTTATATACCTCAAGCACCAGTCATCGTTCTCGTCCAACCCGTCGTTGCGACGAAGGGCTCGACCAGTAAATTAACCCACAGACACAGCCTACTGAGTTTCTCGCCGGATCTTCTCAGTGGGTCGCGTTTCCGATCCGGTGGTAGATTCTGCGAAGCACGGCTCTTGCTAGGGTTCGTGTTAGCAACGTCGTCAGGTTTGAGCCCCGTGAGCTCACCTGCTAGTTAAGGTTACGCTGAAATAGCCTCTCAAGGCTCTCAGCTTAGGTAGGAAAAAAAAATTCTATTAAAATCGTATCGTTCTTATAGTGACTTGGAGAAGTTTCGCGAGGGTATAGGTGAGAAAGTCCCCATGCTCATCTATCTGGTGATGTCCTTTGTGACCGCTGTCATTATCTCGTTCGTGTACGGCTGGGAACTCACGCTGGTCATTCTGTCTTGTACCCCGGTGGTGATCGCAACAACCGCTATAGTTGCAAAGGTTAGTACTGTGTTTTCATACAAAAAAGCATCTGACGTGACATTAACAACGTAAATGCCGCTACCCACCTTGAGACGTGACTAGTAAGTCTAAGCTCCATAGTATTACTGCCTCACCTTTCAAATCGGAACGCTTTACTACCTTTTCAACAGAAATAGGACCTCTTGTGAGTCCGCACGGGTAGGTACCACCGCCCCGCCTATTTCTGCCGTGAAGCAGTAATGCGTTTCGGTTTGAAAGGCGGGGCAGCCGTTATAACAACTATACTTGAGACCTTAGAACTTATATCTCAAGGTGGGTGGCGCATTTACGTTATAGAAGTCTATGGGCCGTTATAGAAGTATATGGCAGTAACCACTTAACACCAGGTGGGCAGTGAGCTCGTTCACCCATCTAAGCATCAAAAATAATAATTGATAAAGTGGTGGTTCCTATCCGCGCGGGCTCACAAAATACCCTACTATCAGTAATTATACAAATTATACTATTTTTCATTTTTCTAATGCGATGCGATTTCGTATTCACAGATGTCTTCATTGGAGAAGACATCTGTGAATACGAGTTAAGTGCGTATTTCATTAGAAACATTGTTGTTACCTGTCTGCGGGATTTGAACACCGGTACAGTCGCTCCATACGAGTACACCGGACGTCTTATCTTTTAAGCCACGACGACTTCAACATTATACAAGAATCGCGTAATTTATTATTTGTTTAATCTAAACTCTATCTAATGTAATATAAGCTGCTAAGACCAGTTCTGAGCCCGCAAAGGAACTAAAGTCGAGCCTATTTCTACCGTGAGGCAAATGTATTGTTACTGCTACTATTAGGCGTACTGTATACCATAATAGCATTACAGCTAAGTTCCTCCTAAATACATTATTATTTTATTGTTTTTTATTTCTTTGTTTGTCTAGTGTTTTAATTTGTGTAATTGGAGGAGGACCTTTAATTGGCTTTTTGTTTCTATTATTTGTTATATTATTATACTATGTCAGTTCGCTGTTGGTTCTCCTTGTAATAAATACATAAATAAATAAATAAATAGGGAGTAATTTCAATTGATTTAATTGTGAAATGAAGTTCAAAGTTTTTTACTAAATGTTGTTATGCTATCGGTACCTGACGACTTCAATTACAAGATTTTTTTTCTAGAATCAAACCGTACCCCACTTTGGAAATGATGCGAAGAATAATTGGTAGACGTGGCTTTAGGTTTGTCATCGTAAGCGCGCATTTTTAATAGGCGAACGAATGACGACTATTTCGGTTTAAATATTTAGGTGCAGTCATCGCTGACGACGCAAGAGTTGAAAGCCTATAGTGTGGCTGGTATCGTGGCTGAAGAGGTTCTGTCTTCAATCAGAACTGTCGTTGCTTTCGGAGGCGAAGAGAAAGAAATTAAAAGGTATTTTTTTACAGTCTCCTGCTCCTCGGAACACCTTAAAAGCGCTTTATCCGCCATGTTTTTTAAATAATAATAACAATAATAAACATTTATACTAAACATAAATTAAAAAAAAAAAAAAATTAATAGAAAAATAACGAGGCTTGGAAAGGGTTACCGGCACTGCAATGCCTAACGGTACCGAGACAATCAATATCTGAGCTTAGAATAATAACAATAACTGCAACAACAACAATAAAAACAATGAAATACATATATTAAATTATAAAAAATTACAACTGCAATGCACAATTACAGCACGGAATAGTTAAAATTTATATTTTCGAATAAACAATTCAATAGACTAAAATTTGCAAACTTTTCAGTATTTTAGCATGTTTACCTCCTCGAATCCGTATCCTGAATTGTAAATCCCAGACGTAAAAATCCCGTAAATGGCCACTGAACTAAGCCAACATTTTAATCCAAACCAAAATGATTTACAGCCAGCAAATCTTCGACGTTTTTAAATTGTCATGACTTTACTGCAGATTTGCAATGCAGTTTCGCTACTGGCTCTTTCCATAAACAAATACACATCACATCTATGTCTTATTAATACGTGAAGCAAACTTTGTACCTACCCTTTTTTACGAAAATTGCGCGGATGGAGAAGTATGAAATTTCCCACGATTATAGAGAATATAGAGAAGTGCAGAATGCTAATTTTTTTTATTATACATGAAAAATACATTAAATCAATTTAAAAAAATGACACACAGTACCATGTACCACACACACACGCTCTTTACATATATACTCTTTTGTTTATTGTTTAATTATTGTGGTCAAATTGAGAAGAGATTAATATTGTTTGTTTTTAATATTATAAGTCTCCAATGTAGCCTTGGCGAAAGCTGTGATTGTAGAACAATTATTATAATAGAAATGTTGATTATAGAAATGTAACAATAGAACCATAATAATGTTCAAACTTATAATTTAAATTAATTATGGTCAAATTTCGATCACATGGTGACCACTAGTATTATTAAATCCGTAGATACAATAAGAATGACTTGAACAAGATGAAGAAAGTCTGCAATAGACCAAGAACTAGTAAGAGATCATTTGTTACGATGCCGACTGAATGTAGTGGCACAAGAAGAATTGTTTAGCACCATTTCCGAATCTAGGTCTTCGATTTCAGGTACAGCGTCCGCTTGGAGCCGGCGAACAAGATGGGGACACGTAAAGGGATATTCTCGGGCTTCGGAAGCGGTGTCATGTGGCTCATTATATACGGGACATACGCGCTGTCCTTCTGGTACGGAGTCGGTCTCATCCTGAAGTCGCGCCACGAGGAAACGCCTGTTTACACTCCAGCTGTGTTGATGATTGTAAGCGAATTACTCAACTTCTACTCCTTTCCCTTATCCCATATCAAATGGGGTGGACGCAACTTATCCTATTATCATGCTGCATAGGGATTTGGTATGAGTTTCGGCTACCTGTCTGACGTTAGTGGGAAAAACTTAATCTTCACAAATTTTCACCTCGCCGGTGTATTGGTTCTATATTTTTTGAGGTTTCTGCGGGGGCGAGTATCGCCAAAAGGTGAACAAAAAAGAGGGGCAGGCCGAGGCTAGGTAATAGAGAGAAGTAGACGTACCTGCCAATCCGTCGCTGGTTTCTCGCCACATGCAATTGTCAAGGACAAGCCTTCCGAACCCTGCCCAACTTAATCGAACTAAACTGCATATGCGACAAGTTGGTTTACTATCTTGTGACTAATGTATTCAAACAAATGCTAGTTCCAAGTGTTTAAGAATATTATTCAAAAACCCGGTTGGTAAATTTGATGGATAAATTGAAAAGTCCGGTATTGCAGATATTCTTCAGTGTACTCCAAGGGGCTCAGAACGTTGGTCTTACCGCTCCTCATTTAGAGGCCATAGCGAACGCGCGAGCTTCTGCGGCCTCCGTCTATGCCGTCATCGATAGGAAACCGACTATTGACAGTCTCTCCACGGAAGGCGCCAAACCAGAGTTCAAGGGAGACCTGGAACTGGAAGACGTGGTCTTTAGATATCCGGCGAGAGCGGATGTGCAGGTTTGTAATACATTACTTGCTTATGTTGGAAGCCTTTAATACAACTAAACATCACATTAGCAAAGTTTTGTGCAATAATCTTGTTTACTGGTGGTAGGACCTCTTGTGAGTCCGCGCGGGTAGGTGTCACCACCCTGCCTATTTCTTCCGTGAAGCAGTAATGCGTTTCGGTTTGAAGGGCAGGGCAACCGTTGTAACTGTACTGAGATCTTAGAACTTATGTCTCAAGGTGGGTGGCGCATTTACGTTGTAGATGTCTATGGGCTCCAGTAACCACTTAACACCAGGTGGGCTGTGAGCTCTTCCACCCATCTAAGTAATAAAAATAAAATGTTGTCTCTTCTCTCATCTTAATCATATTCTTAAAGAAACAAGAGCCTACTAAACAAACCTAAACAAATATGTATATTTTTCATGCATTATCCATCTGTTTCAGGTCCTCAACGGATTAAATCTAAAAATAAACGAGAACGAAACGATAGCGCTGGTGGGTCCGAGCGGCTGCGGTAAGTCCACAGTCCTGCAGCTCTTACAGAGGATGTACGACCCCGACCAGGGCTCCGTGAGGGCCAGCGGCCATGACTTGCGGACCATGAACGTGAGGCACCTCAGGAATCACATCGCTGTCGTCGGCCAAGAACCAGTGCTGTTCGCGGGGACCATCAAAGAGAATATCCGGTAAGGACTTTACCAAGTAACTGGTGGTAGGACGTCTTGTGAATCCGCATGGGTAGGCACCACTACCCTGCCTATTTCCGTCGTGAAGCAGCAATGCGTTTTGGTTTGAAGGGTAGGGCAGCTGTCGTACTGTTAAAAGTGAGACCTTAGAACTTATGTCTCGAGGTGGATGGTGGCATTTACGTCGTAGGTGTCTATGGGCTCTGGTAACCGCTCTACACCACGTGGACCGTGAGCCCGTCCACCCACATAAGCAAAAAAATAGTAACTTTGAACCTTTCCTTTTTATTGTGCTGTTTTTTTCGCCAAAGATTCGAGTCGTTTTCTAAATGCGCTGATGATGTATGTAGGAGAATTTTAATGGATAAGATATGCCGCCTCACCCATCGAAAGACGAGGAGAATAAGCCGTCACTAACTTTAACAAATAAGAACAAAGTCTCAAAAGAGCAAAATCGATGGTAAACAATTTTGAAACGACGCGGTCGTTTGATATTAAATTAAATTCTTATTTACAGAATGAGCAATCCATCTTGCACCGATGATGAGGTCGTCGTAGCCGCTAAACAAGCTTACTGCCATGATTTCATAAGGAAATTACCGGATGTAAGTTTTGTTGCCTATTACGAGCCCTTTTTTTTCGGGCCGGGTCCGAACCCCCTACGAGGTCCCCGCGTCTAGGGGGCGCCCGGGGTATGTGGGACTTGACAGACCGTGGACCCAAGGGCTTATTAACAGACCACACCTAACCTAGGCGAGCTTGTGGAGTGAGGTCGAGCTATCTGTGAGTTTTGTCATTCCTGGTGGTAAATGGTCATCGAGGCTTATGAACATCAGCATTATCAAGAACACATCCAATCTGCTGCCTACTCCTGAAGATTATTTTAAGCGTCTGTGCAATATATCATGATTATTGACAATCTAAACGATACCCTTCTGCGTTTAGTTAAATTTACTGGTGGTAGGACCTTTTGTGTGTCCGCACGGGTAGGTACCACCACCCTGCCTATTTCTGCCGTGAAGCAGTAATGCGTTTCGGTTTGAAGGGTGGGGTAGCTGTTATAACTATACTCTGACCTTTATCTCAAGGTGGGTGGTGGCATTTACGTTGTAGATGTCTATGGGCTCCAGTAACCACTTAACACTAGATGGGCTAAGAGTTCGTCCAACCATCTAAGAAAAAAAATATTAAAAAAAGACCTATCCTATCTAAGTTTGTGGATCGAGGTCGAGGGGGTGGGTAGTCCCTGAACAAATTTTGGTAGCATCTATAGTATAGATTCTATACTAATAGATAAATCTACAGCGGTTTTTACGGATGATCCGTTATAACTACTGAACCATGCATCCGATTGACTTGAAACTTGGTATCCATGTAGAAAATACATGTACTTAATGGATAGGCTAATATTTATATGGGTTTTGGCCTCTCTACACCAGATGCCCCCCGCATCGTTTCTGATCGTTTATGATGAGAATATTTGTGGGGGTGAGACATAATAATGTTAATTTTAAATGTCCAGCGAAGCGGACGGGTGCAGCTAGTATTTTATTGTAAGCGGATGCCTCCTAAATACTAGCCACTACTACTACTACCTAATTAATAGCTTTGAATCTAGATTGAACGCAAGTGATTTGAAGTGGCACAGCAGATTAATGCTGACTAGTTTCATTTTGTTACACCCTCGTATGCCATTATAAGGTCGAACATTTGAAAGTTCACGTCGATGTTTATAGTTGTAATATTGTCCAGGGCTACGACACGCCCATAGGCGAGCGCGGCGCCCAGCTCTCCGGCGGACAGAAGCAGCGCATCGCCATAGCTCGCGCGCTGGTGCGGCGCCCCAAGCTGCTGCTGCTGGACGAGGCCACGTCGGCGCTGGACTCGCACAGCGAGGCCAAGGTGCAGCGCGCGCTGGACGCCGCCGCGCACGGACGCACCACCGTCATGGTCTCGCACAGGTACATATTTTTTTTAAAGGGATTTTATGACCTGGTAACTAAGACCTTTGAGTCATGTCTTATTTTTATGAAAAATGAAAATATGGAGAGAAATGAAATGAAGATGATTGAGACATTAATCAACTGAGATGAAATTAAATGAGATGAGATGATATGGGATGAAATATAATCTTAGTAAAATGGTTTTTGGAGGATCCCGAGAAGCTACGTCCAGCGGCTTTGTTTCGTTTTCCCACATTTGTGCACTTTCACAGATATTAAACAGTTCATAAACCACCGCTATTACACATTTAAACCTGAAGAAACACTAAATAGACAAAATAAAACAAATCACATAGGTAACTTCACTCCTCTCGTTCCCGCCAAAAAGTCCGCACAGGTACACGTCGGACATCGGGCACAGAGTAGCCTTGCTATCTCTCTCGCACTCTATAATGGCGATGACGTCATTGTACAACTAGCTCCCTCTGAACAAAATTGTAAAAGGACAAAGGTGGACGAGCTCACAGCCCACCTGGTGTTAAGTGTTTACTGGAGCCCATAGACATTCACAACGTAAATGCGCCACCCACCTTGAGATATAAGTTGTAAGATCTCAGTATAGTTGCAACGGCTGCCCCACCCTTCAGACCGAAACGCATTACTGCCTCACGTCAGAAATAGGCAGGGCGGTGGTACCTACCCGCGCGGACTCACAAGAGGCCCTACCACCAGTAATAATCAGAGTCCATGTATATCATGCTTAGACTGGTGACCGTACTGAACGCGTCTCGCATAGTCTTCATAGACAAGGGAGAAGTGGTCGAGGAAGGCACTCACGAGGAGTTGATGTCGCTGCGCGGTCGGTACTACCAGCTGGTGCTGGAGAATGAGCCCAGTATGGCGCCAGGAGCCGCCTCAAGCAACGACATGCAGAAACGTAAGTCTCTATTTGTTCATTAAGCCTCGTAGAAATATGTCTACCACACACAAATGATAATTGTTCTATACTCTTCGTATATACTGAGTTACTTATAATATTTTGTATTCAAGTTTAACAATATTTGCTATGTGTATGTGCATTATAATTCTCATGTTGTATTTGTTATTTTAGATGTTCTACACACACTCATCACTTTTAATTATTATTCTTATAATCCTCTCGCAGGTCTGCTGGAAGAGATTTCTTAAAGAAATAAGCAGTGCCTTTGTACATAATTTTCCTATTACTCTGTACTATGTCTTCTTTTCTTGTGTGTACATAAATAAATAAATAAAAGACAAATGATTGAATGAAAAAATTTGATTTGATTTGATTTGAAAGACCGAAGATAGTCAGGGTCACGTCTTGATGATCAAGGTAAGTGATTTACAAACTGTGTTGTCTGTGTGGGTAGGCGACCCCTCGTGAAAAGGCAGGCGGAATAAAGCTCGCAGGTGTCTATTAGGAGCTTAAATAGATTGAATGAACCCATAATGGTATGACCATAAAGTCCAGCACAGTTTGATTATCCAAAGACATTATGTAATGCTGACCATCAAAAAAAAAAACCAACCATGCTAATTATTATTGATGTCCTCACTTGATTTGGGACGCATATTTCGACCCATGGTTCGAATTCAGTCCTTATTGAAATGGAATGTGAGCTGTAAACAGTAAATGTACGGGATCGTCACTATGACCTCATGGACAGGTTTTAAGACAATATCGACATGTCACAGGTTGACCAATGAGTAACACACACAGAACATTGCAAAACAAAAACAAATAGATGAATATTGTCGTTGACGACATGAGGGAAGCTCACGCGGATCGTGAGTCCAACATCCCATCGGCATAATGATTATCCTAACCTTACGGGAATTCAT
The DNA here is from genome assembly GCF_030267445.1 of Bombyx mandarina. Taxonomy (NCBI): domain Eukaryota; kingdom Metazoa; phylum Arthropoda; class Insecta; order Lepidoptera; family Bombycidae; genus Bombyx; species Bombyx mandarina. The sequence continues at coordinate 12,956,152 of NC_143234.1, read as the reverse complement.
GATTAACTCCTACTTCTTCGACCAGATGCGAGAATCCGGAAGCCCAAACTACAGAAATTGGCTTCTGTCGATTCGATCAAGAGCAATTTGACCCAAGACGACTCCGGCTCGGAGGACAGTGTGATGCTGGATGAGCCCAAAGAGGAGGAGTTCAAACCGACCACTTGGGACATAATGAAACTGTGCGAGCCGGAGAAGTGGCTGATGATCGTCGGTGTGCTGGCCGCCTTCTCTGTTGGCTCCTCCTTCCCGATGTTTGCGATCCTGTTCGGTGAAACTTACGGGGTAAGCTCTAATTCTAAGACCACCCGGTATAGACTTCCGCTCGGCTAGACACGGGCTTCTTCCAAGGTTCACCATAGTGACCAGTTCTCCTCGCTGCTCGCATTCGACACATTCCCGCGGCGTTCATCATGTCATCGGGACACCGTATGGGAATCCAACTAGCTCTGTTGTATTATTATTTTTAAACTACTCGTTAAATGTAGATAGAGCATTCCTGTTACGACACTGTAAAGGTCACAGGGGAAAAATTAATATTTTTCTCCTACCTACGCCGAAAGTTTGATTTTCGTCACGCTGTACAGGGAAGAAAGTCTACGTCTGCTCTCACGCACCTAAAATTCTCCGCCATTGTTGTGCTCGGGTAATTTGCAATATTGTGTTTAGTGTAAAAGTGAAATGAACAAAAGACAATAAAATTTAATAGTGAAGTAAAATTGCAAACACGCTGGGGGAAATGTCCAACTTTTCTCCCTTGGTGCACAATGTATTATTATTGATGTATTTTCGCGGCATGCAATGTATTGGGCTTGAAAAGTACCGGACGTGCAAGGGCAAAGGCCGTAGATGACGATGCCTTTGTTTTAGCTTTTCTTTTTTCTTTTTTTTATTGCTTAGATGGGTGGGAGCTAACAGCCCACCTGGTGTTAACTGGATACTGGAGCCCATAGACATCTACAGCCTGTATGTCACCACCCACCTAGACTCATAAGTTCTAATTCTTAGTTTTTATAGCCAACAGCTGCCCCACCTTTCAAACTGAAACGGATTACTGCTTCACGGCAGAAATAGGCAGGGTGTGGGCACCTACCCGTGCGGACTCACAAGAGATCCTACCAACGTTATATAAACGCCTTGTACCAAACTATGGAGAGTAGAGATAAGGAGCACCATCTTGTAAATGGGAAAAAGTGTCCACCTGTAATTATTGTTGGAAGACTCACCGAAATGGCGTTAGTGTAGGAAGTGGAAATGATATGTAGGTATATAGAAGTTTTGAACAGAGTGAAGTGTGCTGGGTTTTTTTTTATTGCCTAGATGTGTGGACGTGCTCACAGCCCACCTGGTGTTAAGTGGTTACTGGAACCCATAGACATCTACAACGTAAATGCGCCGCACACCTTGAGATATAAGTTCTACGGTCTCAGTATATATGGGTTGAAGTCTGTTAGTTTATAGCGCTGTTTTAAAATCTTTCCATTTACTACTATGGCGCCACCTTAATTTACTCCCATTTTTTAATATACTGAGATTATGCTCCTTACTTCTACTCTCCATATAACAACCCTATCCAGCAGCTTTATAGCAAGTTAATCCAAAGAATATAGATAATTTGTTGGAATTATGTTAACAGTTATTGGAGAATCGTAACGACGAGTGGGTCCGGGGCGAGACCAACATGATAGCGGTCCTGTTCATATTGGTGGGCGTGTTAACCGGAGTGGGGATATTCTTCCAAATTTACATCTTCAATTTGACCGGAGTCAGGCTGACGGCTAGGCTAAGGTACTGTAATTAATTATGATCACTGCTATCGTATGTCGTATCACTCTTGTCAGAGCGGTCGTAGTCGTCAGTCAGTATCGTTGCTGTGGACAGATGTTATGCGTCTCGTGAGCAATCGCCACTTCTCCCGGTTTGTGGTGAGCCTGGTACACTCATGCAATAATAGCCGCCAATTTCCGACTTGACTCTTATTTTTATTATTACTTAGGTGAGTGGACGAGCTCAAGGTCCACCTGGTGTGAATTGGTTACCGGAGCCCATAGACATCTACAACGTAAATGCCGCCACCTATATATAGTTCTAAGGTCTCGAGTTTTTACAGTACATCGGCTGCCCCACCCTTCAAACCGAAACGCATTACTGCTTCACGGCAGAAATAGGCAGGGTGGCGTTACCTACCCGTGCGTACTCAGAAGAGGTCCTACCACCAGTAATTACGCAAATTATAATTTTGCGGGTTTGATTTTTATTACACAATGTTATTCCTTCAGCGTGGAAGTCAATCGTGAACATCTGTTAAGTACGTATTTCATTAGAAAAGTTGGTACTTGCCGGCAAGATTCGCACACCGTTGCATCGCTTGATACGAATGCACCGGACGTCTTAATGTAACATTACTCTTCTTCGTTAGGGTGGCGGTATTCCGTAAGATGTTATCTCAGGAGATCGGCTGGTTCGACGATCCAAAGAACGGAGTCGGAGCACTCTGCGCCAGGCTGGCCGCTGATGCTGCAGCAGTACAAGGCGTGAGTGTTTCCTGTTTCTTTAAGCTCTCGCAACACGCGTCTGTCCTTCTAGCCACCAGAGCGGGTTATGAGCCCGCTGCGAAGGCACATTAAATGATACTGTCACGCGCTGGGGTTCGGGATAAATAAAATTACAACTTAAAACTGTATTCAACACTTAAAACACTTGCACACGGCCCACCTGATGGTGAGTGGTTACCGTCGCCCATGAACTTCAGCAATGCCAGGGGCAGAGCCAAGCCGCCGCCTACCGCTTAATACTCTTCACAAGCCTCGTTCGAAGAAGGACATGTCATAGCGCTCGGGAAACACCGTGGAGGGGAGCTCATTCCAAAGCCAAACACTTCACAAACACTTTAAAACTCTCAATTCGCTTGTTCCGCTTCGCTTCAGGTGATCCGTTCGCTGTTTCGCTTCGAGTAGTTCCGATTACTGACTGATTGCATGCTATCTCTACAACGCTTTTATAGTCGATACCTCATCCCTAGAATTATCGAGAATATTCCACACATATCTAGTAGTAGTTTCCGCTATCTGTCAATAGATGGCGTTGTACTTCTCCAGCGTTCTAGATCCTTCGATATTCGTTCGACTATTCGGCGATAGATGGCGTTACTCTTACCGGCGTAACAATACGTTATAGATACATTGAAAATTGTATTGGATTCGTCTCCCTATATGGATGGTGGCATTGGTATCGTGACGTCTATGAACTCGTGCAAACACTGACCAACATATTTTAATAACAATATAAGTTTATAAATATTTTTTTCACAACTACGTGAACCACCATAATACCGTAAGACTAGTTCAAGAACCCCTATTTTTACGAGTTAGTGATTGGTAATATCTAGGGGAGGCGTCACGTAAATATGTTGTTCTCTGCTTCAGGCAACTGGCACACGGATAGGCGCATTAATGCAAGCCACAGCTACAATCGTAATAGGGATCGCCCTCTCGCTGTACTACACGTGGCAGATGACGCTAGTGTCCTTGGTCTCAGTCCCTATGGTCATCGGGGCGGTCGTGCTGGAAGGGCGGGTGCTGTCTGAAGGAATAGCCGAGGTCAGGGAGGCCTCCGACCGCGCCACCACCATAGCTACCGAGGCGATCACGAACATCAGGACCGTCTCTGCTTTCTGTGAGTATGTATTTAGATTGTGTATCCACAGTGCTAGTGCCATGTTTACACGTGTATCTGTGATCTATGCGGGCTAGGTAAGCTAAGTCTCCGTACTGAGTCGTGGTTTCTACGTGCGACAGGTAGTTTTAACAATTTCGTTGATATTTGATTCAATATTGTTTTATAAACAGTATTCATTATAAAGTGATCGCCGCTGCCTTGAGGTGTGAGGTCAAAATTCTAATTAATACAGCGGCTGTCTTTTGCAGGGAGTCCGAACATATGACTCTGTGGGGACAGTTTTGATCCCCCTACCTCTTTCTAAATGTAACTTTGGGGATTGTTACAACTATACTCGAACGCGTAGGTGAGCTCACGGTGGGCAATCTGAGAGATATTGCTATCACTAGCCCTAGCATGAGCAGTGCTTTGCAGTATCTAGCATCGAAATCGCGTCCCACTGAGAAGATCCGGTGCGAGACTCATTGGGTTTTGTCTATGGGTTAGTTCGTTCGTCGAACCCTTTATCGTAATCGATGAGCTCGACGAAGACGGTGAGCGATGATTGATTGGGCGCTTATAGCACCGACAGTGGATTCCGAAGATCCGACAAGACATGTTTTGGGCGATGGAGGATTTGCGTTGCCCCGTCCCCTGGGTCTGATAAGTGGCGACCGTGACCATGTATTTTTTTTATTTTTTAGATGGGTGGACGAGCTCACAGCCCAGCTGGTGTTAAGTGGTTACTGGAGCCAATAGACATCTACGACGTAAATGCGTCACTCACCTTGAGATATAAATTATAAGGTCTCAAGTATAGTTACAACGGCTGCCCCACCCTTTAAACCGAAACGCATTACTGCTTCACGGCAGAAATAGGCGGGGTGGTGGTACCTACCTGAGCGGACTCACATAGTATTGTTGACCGATCGAGTAGTATTGACAAACGCGTGGTCCAGGCGGCGAAGAGGGGGCGCTGCGGCGGTATGAGGAGGCGGGGGGCGCGGCGCAACGCACTGCGCGGCGCTCGCTGCGGTGGCGCGGCGCCGTGTTCTCGTTCGGGCAGACGGCGCCCGTAGCCGGGTACGCACTGGCGCTCTGGTACGGCGGCGTGCTCGTCGCCAACCGGGAGCTGCACTACAAGTCCGTGATCAAGTGAGTTACCACTACAACCGGCTGTGGAATGAGCTCCCCTCCACGGTGTTTCCCGAGCGCTATGACATGTCCTTCTTCAAACGAGGCTTGTGGAGAGTATTAAGCGGTAGCCAGCGGCTTGGCTCTGTCCCTGGTATTACTGAAGTCCATGGGCGACGGTAACCACTCACCATCAGGTGGGCCGTATGCTCGTCTGCCTACAAGGGCAATAAAAAAAACCGTGACGTATGTAAATTCCTCTTAGTACATTTTTAGCCATCGTAAAAATACAAGAACGTTACCTATGTTCATTATAGTATTCATATAGTACGCTCAAAACTCAAATTCGTTAATTAAAATAAACAATTATTTATATTTGAAATTTTAATTGTATCGCTCAATAATAAAATTATCTAAGCTTATTAATGTGTATTAATTGCATGAGTTTCTGTCTTGGACAAACCTTTGGTATGTTTGCTTTTTAAAGTGAATTAAAGTGAAACTTTTATTACATCGTCTCAAACTTTTTCATCTATGTGTTGCATGTCGCGTGACGGTCGGCCGCGGAGTAGGGATAAAGTGAAAGGCGCTTGTCAGAGCAGCCCAGCCCAATATGGCGGCGCCTATAGTTCGCAGCAGCTGACCGTGTAGTGTATAGACTATTACTCATTTGTGCCAGTGCTCCACGCTATTTTGTTTTTGTTTTTGTCAGTGTTTAATGTAAATGTTGTTTGTCAGAGTCAAATGTCTATAATGTAAAAAAAAAGTTTCACTTTTACCGTGGTTTCATAAAACCAGACAATCATTTTTTTTTATTGCTTAGATGGGTGAACGAGCTCACAGCCCACCTGGTGTTAAGTAGTTACTGGAGCCCATAGACAACCACAACGTAAATGCGCCACCCATCTTGAGATATCGGTTCTAAAGTCTCAGTATAGTTACAACGGCTGCCCCGCCCTTCAAACCGAAACGCATTACTACTTCACTGCAGAAACAGGCGGGGTGGTGGTACCTCCCGGGGGGACTCACAAGAGTTTCTACCACCAGTATTTTTTGTGTTGTGATTCGGTATGGTCAAATTGAGCGGATACGTTGCAGGGTATCGGAGGCGCTAGTGTTCGGCGCGTGGATGATGGGGCAGGCGCTCGCGTTCGCCCCGAACTTCGGCGCGGCGATGAGCGCGGCCGGCCGCGTCATGACGCTGCTGCAGCGGCGGGCGCTCGTCGAGGACACGCACGCGCCCGCCCTGCACGAGAACTACGTGAGTGCTTACATCACTGGCCAACTGTAATTAATACTGGTGGTAGGACCTCTTGTGATTACTGTTGTAACTGTACTGAGAACTAAAAACTTATATCTCAAGGTGGGTGGCGTTTACGTTGTAGATGTATATGGACTCCAGTAACCACTTAACATCAGGTGGGCTGTGAGCTCGTCCAACCACCTAAGCAAAAAAAAGTGCAATAAATTTATTTAATTGTGTTTAAAAGATTAATTTTTTCAGCAGCAGTTTTCTGCTATTTTATCGATTTTTTGCAATTTTATGAATGTTTGAAGGGACTATGGGCCAAATTTATTGCAGAATCAAATCAAGCAGATTAAATTACATGAAAATCTTCGTCAATCCGGGTCCACAATTTTTTCTATACCAAGTTAATCCCAATTTCCTTCGATTTTTGCAATTTTTGATAATTTTTTACATTTTATTTTTTTAAATTTAAAACGGTTTATGATTAAAGTACGATTGAAATTAGTATATAACAGATCAAAATACATGAAAATTATGCTTGCCTTAGATCTCACAAATTTTTTTCTTGCCAAAACATCGAATTTTCGTTATCTTTTGGGGTTTTTTGCAATTCACTTGAAATTGAAGGCTGGACGGCCTAAACTGACTTAAAATTCGTGTTCAGCGGGTCGAAAAACATACGTGTAGATAGGTGGCGCCCGGTGTACAGACATTTTTTTTTATGTGCCTGTTCAAAGTAAATCGTGCGTTATTAATGTGTACCCTATACTGCCCTATACTGAAGCACTGGAATGAAGTCCATGTTGACTCAAGACCAGCCATGGTCAATGCAAAATAAATAAAATGTACTGCCTTTTTAAGATTTTGTATTACTTACACTTCATGTGGAATTTAATTCTGAAATAAAATTTATTATTATTATTATTATTTTTTAATTTTTACTTTCTCAGCTTGCACTGGTAGTACTTTAGTGACATTTACGGACTCGCTCAAGTAAATGTCACGGTTTGTTGGGGTTGGCTAATTAAGTGTATTCTACTATTGCTACTACTACTATGGTTGATCATATATTTGCAGAATCTATCTTACGATTCTGCACGTGTTTTTATTATTAATGTCACGTGTGTTTGTCGGAAGGTGGCAGAAGGCAAGATCCAGTACAAGAACATAAAGTTCCGGTACCCGACGCGGCGCGAGGTGGAGGTGCTGGCCGGCCTGAGCCTCGCGATACCGCGCGGGGTGCGCGCCGCGCTCGTGGGGCCCAGCGGCTGCGGCAAGTCCACGCTCATACAGCTGCTGCAGCGGCTCTACGACCCGGACGACGGGAACGTCGTGAGTATACCTCTGTATACACCTCCATGCCCCTACTGCAATGTTTTATATATCCATACTGTCGTAGCGTGCAGCCTCTTTGACAGGACATAAGACCTGTATTTTTTTTAAAGGATTTTATGACCTGGTAACTAAGACCTTTAAGTCATGTCTTATTTTTATTTATATTCATAATTTTATAAAAAAATATGATATGGGGTGAAATGAAATGAGATGAGATGATATGGGATGAATAATCTCAGTAAAATGGTGGTCATTTACTGAGATTTTTTCAGTGGACTTTTTGGAGGATCCCGAGAAGTTAGGTCCAGCGGCTTTGTTTCATTTTCCCATATTTGTGCACTTTCACAGATATTAAACAGTTAATAAACCACCGTTATTACACATTTAAACCTGAAGAAACACTAAATAGACAAAATAAAACAAGTCACACAACTTCACTCCTCGCGTTCCCGCCAAAAAGTCCTAAGACCTATAATGACTAGACATAGACACAGACTAAGACAGAGACTTGACAAGAATCCGAAAAGAAATGGAACGAGGGCGGACGTGACCAGCGGCACGCAGTACATTTTTTGACGTCCTTAAAGAAAGACACAAAATAGACGACAAGGAAGAAATCGACCGTTCTCATATAAAACTAGTCGACAAATCGACTGTTCAACTGATCCTCAGACCGTTCACATACCATAATCGCTTATGTTTAGAACTAACAAGCCGACCTATTGTTGATTGCGGCAATAGCATATGCTTATCGTAAAGATTGAAAATTGAAAGAGCATTACTGGTGATAGAACGTATTGTGTGTCTACACAGGTAGGCACTACCACCCTGCTTATTTATGTCGTGAAGCAGTAATACGTTTTGAAGGTTAAGGCAGCCGTTGTTCTGTAAAAACGGAGACTTAGAACTCTTGTCTCAATGCGGGTAGTTAACATAGCACTGGGTGGGCCACGAGCTCGTCAAAACAATAAAACAAAATGTTTGTTTTGTTCACAGTACTTGGACGACTACATTATTACATCGGACAAGCGTCAAAGCAATAAAATCTTATTTTTTTTATTCTGTTGACAGTACTTGGATGACTACAGAATTACATCAGACAACCATCAAATCAATAAAACCTAATGTTTTTTTTCTGTTGACAGTACTTGGACGACTACAGCATTACATCGGACATGCGCTTGTCGACGCTGCGGCGGAACCTGGGCATAGTCTCTCAGGAGCCGGTGCTATTCGACCGGACCATCGCCGACAACATCGCGTACGGCGACAACACCAGGGACGTGCCCATAGAAGAGATCGTCAAAGCAGCTAAAGAGGCGAACGTTCATACCTTTATATCCGCTCTGCCGAACGTAAGTATCAATAGAAAGTTTTTTTTCATTGCTTAAATGGGTGAACGAGCTCACAGCCCACCTGGTTTTTAGTGGTTACTGGAGCCCATAGACATCTAAGACGTAAATGCGCCACCCACCAAATGAGATATAAGTTCTAAGGTCTCAAGTATAGTTATAACGGCTGCCCCACCCTTCAAACCGAAACGCATTACTGCTTCACGGCAGAAGTAGGCAGGGTGGTGGTACCTACCCGTGCGGACTCACAAAAGGTCCTACCACCAGTCTGTTGTTGTTGTTGTAGTTGTAGTCTTAGGGTACCCCGCTAGTACATAGGGCCCTCACAAGTTGTCTCCACTTGACCCTGTCTCGCGCTTGCTCTTTGACATCACTCCAAGTCGTTAAGTGTGTGAGGACCAGGTCTTTGCCAAACGGACGTTTAGTACCATTAATTGTTATTATTTCTAACGTGAGAACATTAAAATCAGGCTAAATTGGTGCAGTTGCCAATAATTTCACATTGGTTTGTCGTTACGAAGTTGCTTTTTTCTTTACCTAATCGTTAGTAGCTTAAGAGTCTAATCCAGCTACACGTAGACGGGTATGTGAGCTCACGTGCTCAACCTGAGAGATTTTTTTAAAACTAACCCAAGCAAGAGCTGTGCTTCGCCTAATCTACCACCGGATCGGAATCGCGACCCTCTGAGATGATCCAGCTAGAAACAGAGCGGGTTAAACTTGCAAAGTTGCCAGTTTTTTCGTGCCCAGCTTTTTTTTCCTACCTAAGCTGATAGCCTTGAGAGGCTACTTCAGCGTAACTTTAACTAGTAGGTGAGCTCACGGGGCTCAAACCTGACGACGTTGCGAGCCCTAGTAAGAGCCGTGCTTCGCAGAATCTACCACCGGATCGGAAACGCGACTCACTGAGAAGATTCGGCGAGAAACTCAGTGGGCTGTGTCTGTGGGTTAATTTACTCGTCGAGCCCTTCGTCGCAAGCGACGGGTTCGACCAGAACAATGACCGGGGGCGTGCCCTGCCCTAATCGGGCCCCGCCTCGACAATAACCCAGTTCAAATTAGTTTTCCGGCATCGATCACGAGATCTTACGTGTAATTCTGTGATCTGACTGTGAGTCCGGTATCAGGGCTACGACACGCGACTGGGGGCTCGCGCGTCGCAGCTGTCGGGTGGGCAGAAGCAGCGCATCGCCATCGCGCGAGCGCTCGTGCGAAACCCGCGCGTGTTACTGCTCGACGAGGCGACATCAGCACTCGACACTCACAGCGAAAAGGTAATATTCCAGCCATTACTTCACTATACCATATTAAATTTATGGTGGTTATGGTTAAAATACCATATTACTGATGGTAGGACCTCTTGTGAATGAAATGAAATGTAAAAAAACTTGCACTTTTAAGTTCTATGATATTCAGCTTATTTGACAATTTCTCTTGCATTCTCTTCTCTTGGTGGTACCTATCCGCGCGGACTCACAAGAGGTCATATCATCAGTAATTTTCGTCTTTATTCTAGATTCGAATGACCAAATCTCTTCCCTCTCGATTAGGTGGTCCAAGAAGCACTGGACAAGGCCAGCGAAGGCCGCACGTGCCTCATCATAGCTCACCGTCTGTCCACGATACAGAACGCGGATATTATCTGCGTCATCGATAAAGGGGTGGTCGCCGAAACCGGGACGCATCGCGAACTGATCAAGAGAAAGGGAATTTATGCCAAGCTGTACGAGCTGCAGTGCGGCTTCGTCGAGGAAAGCGAAGAGAATCTGCATAACGAATAGAGGGGAATGAATGAAACATTGTAAACTATGTAACGAACAATGGAGGGTAGTTGGTTTTTTTTTTGTTAACCAATAAAATAATAATTCGCGAAGTAATTCTCGAATACTATAGATAAATAGAGGGAATGAATGAAACATTGGAAACTAAGTAACGAACAATGTAGGGAAATTGAAAATGTTTTGTTAACCAAAAAGAATCATTCGCGAAGTAATTCTCGAATACTATAGATGAATAGAGGGAATGAATGAAACATTGTGAACTACGTAACGAACTATGTAGGGTAGTCGAAAAATTTTTGTTAACCAAAAAACGAATAATTCGCGAAGTAATTCTCGAATAGTATAGATAAATAGAGGGAATGAATGAAACATTGTGAACTACGTGATGAACAATGTAGGGTAGTCGAAATTTTTTTGGTAACCAAAAAGAATCATTCGCGAAGTAATTCTCGAATACTATAAATAGATAATTTTTTTATACGGATAATAAACGTTGCAGACAAAATAATATGCATTTAGCATATCAATAAATGAATATCCGCAATTACTTTCGGCTATTAGTGAAATTATATAATTAAAATATACTAACTTAAATAAATAAATATAGATCGAATTATAACCCCTAATAGTTATTATAAAATGTTTGATTCTAAGCTGAAGGTAATTCTCAATTTTTTTACGAAGACTTGGTAGCACAGCTGTCTTCTCAAACTAATGTATAATATAACAAATTCGAATGAAAAACTTTGTTTACTATTCTACGCAATGTAACGCAATAAAAATCAGCTGATGCGCGGGTTCAATGATCTCGTGTGATCCGGGGAGTCCCTGCGTATCTTGCAAGTTCACGAAATATGAACTAGATCAAACAATACATATTGAGCTTAGTTTAGTATTGTTTCTCGTTTATTTTTAAATCTATCGATGTATGCACGGTTTTGTGAACTTTTATTGCGTTAGTTATGTACATTGTGAGCTCGCACGGGTAGGCACCATCATCCTGCCTGTTTTACCGAGAAGCTATAATCCGTTCCAATTTGAAGAATGGGACAGTCGCTATTAAGACTTCAGCCTCATGTCTCAAGGCTGGTGGGGGCGCTCACGTTGTAGTGGGGTGATATCGGTTATAATTACCATAGCGCCCTCTAGTAAGCGCGCGGTCAAAATGGAATAGGTAAAAATGTTAAAGATTATTTGGAAGTGTTGAGGCGCTTAGATCCAGTGTGCTTAGTGCGAGTTTTTTAACGTTCTCGATAGCGTAAAAGTTAATGCAAATTTGTATGGAGTGGGAACGTTTGCCTACGCTTACCGTTAGGGGCGCTGTTCCAACTGCATACAAACTTGAGTTATCTTTTACGCTATCAAGGACGTTAAAAAACTTGCACTAAGCACACTGTACCATGAATAAAGTCACCTCTTCCGTACACTTTAGACCGTAATGTGGGAATATGGCTCGTTAGTAAAACGCATGGAGGTGTGCCTAACCACGCGTGCTTACAATGCACTCCACTCCACCTCAAGTTAAATAGGGTTGCGGGAATACTTCGGAAAGAGTTGCCTTATACTCTGTATAGATGGTGCTGTTATCAGTTTTTAAGTATTGGTGAAGAAAGAGAGATTTAAGCAGATAGATTGCAACGTGAAGTTGTGATTTTTATTTATTACAAATAGCATTTTACCTTGTTCTAACCATTTAAAGAAATGTTAGTCAATATCTACTCATATTTACGTAAGAAGAATGAGGCCCTTACAATTATTTTTTGCAAAAATTGCCTTTTTGCAGATGATATGTGTATAGTTTTTTTTTTGTTTGTGAAGTTGAATCCTAAACTATAATCTATATAATATATAATCTATATATATCTAAAAATGATCAATAATTTAAATCTTGAAAAAAGTCACTTATGTATTTTGCAAATATGTATAATACATACAATGTTAATATTCATTAGAACCAATTTTCTATGTATAATTTGATAAGATGAAATCCAAGCTATATGACATCAATTTCGGCAAGACGCCTTGATGTTAAAACCAGTTTCACCATTAAGTTATTAACCGATAATCTAACAGTTTATTGATGCAACGAAATAAATTAAAACTATTGTTAATTAATCAGTCGTTAACTTATGTAATACATTAGTAAACCATACATTCCCGGTACCTCTCCTATACATTCCCTAGTAAAGACCTGTTAGAAAACACATTAACATAAATATAACCTAACCTTTTCTGATGCTAATCCCGTATAATGCATAAACTTTTAATTGTCTCGAATCCCGTTTTTTTTTTATAAATTTTAGATTTAGATTATCAAGTGTGCTGGAATGAGCATTAGCCTAGTAAATGCCCTATCAAATTATAATAAAACTCTCGATACATGTGGTAGTGTCGGAGAGGATCATAGTATCTCAGCCGGTGACATCCAAAATCGTACTAGAAAGTGGTCGAGTTATTTTCTCCACTGTTCACTCGAGGTGCTTAAGAGAGCACTAAAATATCAGAAAGTGTAAATCTGTACAAGTGAAAAACGTGTTTAAAAAATTAGATATAACCTCGAATGTATAATAAAATTTGCTTCGTAATTTTTTTTATTGTAATAATTATGTTGTGTTCTAATTATATTTATAGATGCTCTAATTTAGAAATAATGTACTAAAAAAATTAAAACAGGTGTTGTTAATTAATTATAAGACACTTTAAACTGGTATTTTTTAAATGATAATTAATTAAATAAATAGCTTGTGTGAATAGTGACGTTTTATGTACAATATTTATTAATTCTTAATAAATTTAATAAAATGTTTTAGATTTTACTACTTGTCTAGTGGTGAATCTCGGGAGTTCTACTAAATTGGGTAATGGACTACTGGATAGCCTACTAGACATGTGTAAGTAATGCGAGTGATATTACTCCGGTAATATTACTCTACGATGTAATGCAACATCACACATTACGCGAAGGAAACAAACATCACACTATCACCCAACATGTTTCTGTTTCTTTCTTTGTCGTGTAATGTTGCTTAGTACACGAACGGAACCGAGCGAGCGAGACAGACCGATCGACGCTGCAACGCGATGGCTTGACGTGCAGTGCTACAGCACTACGCAAAATAAATGAGCAAGCGACACGGAATTATTCCTAGTGATTTTGAACCGTATGCCCTGGCCGCTAGGTACATTTTTATACCTATGGTACGTCTGAATTTTAATATAGGTATTTGTGTTTATATTTTTCATGCGGCCAGCCGGTAGTTCCCCGCAAGTAGTTACTTAATTTTTTATTCGCAACTTTTGTAAAATCGCTAGCCGCTCGTAATTGTTTAGTAATATTTCATATTAATTTTTGTGTTTGAATTACTTAAGCATTTGTTTGAAGATAGTTTTATTATTTCTTTAATGCGTGTTTAATAAGTGAAAGAAAGAATGGCGTCTAAATGAAAGTACAGTCCTCTTTGGATGCATTTTGAGGAGACCGCGCCGAAACAATGCGTCTACTGCTCTCGTATATTTACATTATCGTCGAGCTCAATTTGCAGTCTAAGTCGCCATATGAAATCCGTTCATCCCACAATAAATTATATTAAGTAAAAAATAAAATAAATTATTAAGTAAGTCAATCTCTGTCAAGTAATATAACAGTGTATTACAATACAAAGTACTATGAACACATCACTTAGGTAATGATTCGGGTGTATAGATACAATGTATTCGTCACAGTATCTATTGAACGCACCGAGTAATGTTAAGAGTGATGTGTAATGTTTTCGAGTAATATCACCTGTCTGTAAAAGTGATGTCATATCACATTACATTGGGAAGTGATGTTTAGCGCAAGTCTATAGCCTACTTTATAGTACTTTATACCTAGACCATATTAAGTGTATAATCTATGACCTAGACTATACAAATATGGCGTATCATTGACATTAATATATATAGAGTAGACATGTGTAAGTAATGCGAGTGATATTACTCCGGTAATATTACTCTACGATGTAATGCAACATCACACATTACGCGAAGGAAACAAACATCACACTATCACCCAACATGTTTCTTTCTTTGTCGTGTAATGTTGCATATTACACGAACGGAACCGAGCGAGCGAGACAGACCGATCGGCCAAAATAAATGAGCAAGCGACACGGAATTATTCCTAGTGATTTTGAACCGTATGCCCTGGCCGCTAGGTACATTTTTATACCTATGGTACGTCTGAATTTTAATATAGGTATTTGTGTTTATATTTTTCATGCGGCCAGCCAGTAGTTCCCCGCAAGTAGTTACTTAATTTTTAATTCGCAACTTTTGTAAAATCGCTAGTCGCTCGTAATTGTTTAGTAATATTTCATATTAATTTTTGTGTTTGAATTACTTAAGCACTTGTTTGAAAATAGTTTTATTATTTGTTTTAATGCGTGTTTAATAAGTGAAAGAAAGAACGGCGTCTAAATGAAAGTACAGTCCTCTTTGGATGCACTTTGAGGAGACCGCGCCGAAACAATGCATCTACTGCTCTCGTATATTAACATTATTGTCAAGCTCAATTTGCAGTCTAAGTCGCCATATGAAATCCGTTCATCCCGCAATAAATTATATTAAGTAAAAAATAAAATTATTATATTATTAAGTAAGTCAATCTCTGTCAAGTAATTTAACAGTGTATTCAAGTTCATACTTTGTATTGTAATACACTACTGTAATGACACCCGAATCATTACTTAAGTGATGTGTTCATACACATCACTTAGGTAATGATTCGGGTGTATAGATACAATGTATTCGTCGTCACAGTATCTATTGAACGCACCGAGTAATGTTAAGAGTGATGTGTAATGTTTTCGAGTAATATCACCTGTCTGTAAAAGTGATGTCATATCACATTACATTGGCAAGTGATGTTTTGCGCAAGTCTAATATAGAGCGTTAATAGGGGTTTCAAAAATAACCACTCAGACAGCGACAACACCCCACTCTCCCCCGTGAAGGGGATCGAACGATCATCGAAGGCTGATGGTACAACTACCATCGCCAGCCTCACGCTCAGGGTGTCGCGCCACGCCTCCTCATCGTGGTTGTCGATCATTCACGTAGTGTGAAGTTCTCGGTAAGAGCTTACTATAGAAATGATCCTATGAAGTAAGGTCTTGATGAATTTCGGCGCGCCAAAGTCCTCATACAACAATTGAGAAACTCGTCATCGCGATTCAGAATTTGCGTCAATATCAGTCAGCGACATCTATTGACGACAATGTAAGCCATAGTCTTCACGTGCTTGTTACTGTCAAATATTGAGGTTAAATATGGGCGAGAGCCTGAGACGTCACACCAATAATACGACTTATTGTGACCTTGAGATGATTGTGTGGAACGATCATATTGAACGTTTTACTGTCCTGAGCTCGAAATGATATATTTAAGAAGATATATTTTTATATTTACTGGTGGTACGTAATGTTCACGATTGTCTTCCACGGTGAAGGAATAACATCGTGTAATAAAAATCACACCCGAAAAATTCTAATTTGCGTAATTACCGGTGGTAGGACCTCTTGTGAGTCCGCACGGATAGGTACCACCACCCTGCCTATTTCTGCCGTGAAGTAGTAATGCGTTTCGGTTTGAAGGGTGGGGCAGCTGTTGGTTATAAAAACTAAGGCTTAGAACTTATGTCTCTAGGTGGGTGGCGGCATATATATTTTTGACGATGATGACCTTTAGATGAGCTCCGATAACCGCTTAACACCAGGTGGGCCACGAGCTCGTCCCCCAAGCAAAAAAAGTGATATTATTGTGAATATAAAATCCGGGTTTTTACTCAACAGTCTAAGATCAGATTCGAAATCCTTGGGTAATTAAGTTAATGGAGAAATAAAAAATAATCCAATTTTTCACTAATTACATTGTAAATATATTAGGCCAGGTCTTACCAGATTTACGGTATCTTCCTTATCAAAATCTTTCACGTTATTTGATCGACATTTTCTAAAGCACTATACTTATTTCGATTCCTACAAGTCACAAGGCCGAGGGTTTGTGCATAGACGCCTTTTTTATTGCCCTTGTAGGCAAACGAGCATACGGGCCACCTGATGATGAGTGGTTACCGTCGCCCATGGGCGTCAGCAGTATCAGAAGGAGAGCCAGGCCGCTGCCTATCGTGTAATACTCTCCACAAACCTCGTTAGAAGGAGGACATGTCATAGCGCTCGGGAAACACCGTGGAGGGGAGCTCATTCCAAGGATAAACTCGGGTGGCGGGCGGTGCGATGGTAAAAAGATGCAAACAACTTTTTCATTGCTTTTGTAGGCAGACTAAGTCCACCTGATAGTGAGCGGGTACAGTGGCTCATGGACATCAGCAATGCGAAAAGCAGACAAGCCGCTGCCTAACGTACACAAAAAAAAATACAAATAGTTCTTAGTTACTGGTGATAGGGCCGCCCGGGTAGGTGTAATTGCCCTGCCTGTTTTCACTGCGAAGCAATCATGCGTTTCAGTTTGAAGGGCGGAACAGCCGTTTATTTAATATAATTGGGATTTTGAATCTCCAGGTGAGTTACTCCATTTACATTGCAATGCCCGTGTGCTTAACGCTTGGTGCCCCATGAAGATGACCAACTTGGGAAAAATTAATTTGAAACAAATCATCACACTTGCAACAATAGCCAACTTTCAAACCTGTTTAATTTTGATCCACTAACATTCACACTAGTATCTAATCTATATACTTTTGTAGGCTTATATCAAGTTCTTAAAAAGTATTTTCTGGCTATTAGTGGATACCATTAATATGAAATATTTTAAGTCTTATACAACTTTATAACAAATATAAGAAGATCCAGAAGAAATCCTCTAAATCGCTTGACATGAAAAATTGCATGACTGGAAAAATAAAACAATCTTTTTAAATACCACATTTATTATTTACAATTGTGATGTTTACATTACCTAAGTCGAAGGTAACATATTGTGTTGCCGTTACAAAAATAAATAATTTCTACCAAAGGTATTGCCATATAAATGCCACAGTTAAAAAAAATAACAAAAGTGTTAATTTTTTTTAACATTGTAACTATACTGTGTATGATGTAAATATAATCTATATTGAGGTTTTAGTGGTTGCGAGGTTGGACCTCAAGGTGTTTGAGCGGGGTAGCCGGGTGGATGCCACGGACGAAGGGTTCCAAGTTCTTGTAGTATATATCGGCGGACAACTCTTCAATACCGACTTCCGGTTCCGTCTTCGATTGTTTAGTGGCCTCGTCTACTTCTTTACGTACCTTGGCGTCGATATCCTGCGAAAGAATTTAGAATCAGACTTACTGTATCTTTCATTAACAGTTTAAGCCGAAACATCGAGAATTTTTTTCTTTGTACTGCTATCTATGTATCGAAAGCTATAGCTAAAATTACTTTAGCTTTATATGACTTGATATTTAATGAGAAGTAGTTTATTTTATTAGTGAAGGTTTTTTTTCTAAATCTTTAATAACCCGAAGAAGGTTGTCAGAGAAAAATTCTCCCTAAAAATGTGTATTTCCCCCTAAAAATTTGTGACAATACTGGAGGAGCTCTCACCTTGAGCTGATCGGGCGTGACGAGCTCGTGATTCAAGATCTTCTCCTTGAATGAAGTGATGGGGTCTCTGGTCTGCCTCACCTCCTGCACCTCGTCCCTCGTCCGATACGACGTGCCGGGGTCCGACATCGAATGACCAGAGTAACGGTACGTCTCCATCTCCATCACCAAAGGACCTGGTGATTGATTTTGTTCATAGTTACACGTTCAAATGGTACCGCTGACCGGATGAGAAAGTCGAGCACAAACTGATACAAGTACTCTCTAGCTCTATATAGCGCCAGTTCCAGTTTTGCATTCAGTAATCCTTCATCATATTTACTTTTAAATTCTGACAAAAAAAAAACCAAGAGCAATATTACAAGAACTTTTAGTCTGTGAACATTTAAATCAGCAACATTTTGAAAGGGCAATGTAGGTACTGTAAAAAGTGTTTCTAATCTCCAATTGATATTCATGTATCTACCTCGGTAAACGAGCATCACAAGGTGAATGCCATTACCGACTTTAAGACATGAGGGCGTAGACTCAATTTAAAATACAATGGTTGTTCCACTCTTCAAACCGAAACGCATGACTGCTACGCGGAATGAAGACATGGCGTTGGTATCTACCCGGGCGACTCTACTACCAGTGGTTACAGGTCATTGCGGATCCTCCTGATTCATTAACAGTGCTTTTACTAGGGCCAGTGTTAGCACTCCCGGTTTGAGCCCCGTGAGCTCACCTACACGTTAGGGTGAAGCTGAATTTGCTTCTTTAGGCCATCATCATAGGTAAGAAAAAAACCCAGTGATAACGCAATTCTCGAAATTTGGCGAATTTATTTTTGTAACTTTATTTTATTCCATCGCGGTGGAAGTCGTTTTCACACGTACAAGTACGTATCTCATTGCAAAAATATGTACCCGCCTGCGGGATTCGAACACCGGCACTGTCGCATCGCTCGATACGACTGCACCAGACGTCTTACTTACCCTTTAGGCCACGACGCGTTCAAACCTAAGTTCTGAGTTCATCTACGCCATGCATAAAATAATTGAACAAAAATTTTATGATCATTCTCATCATTCGTCCAAATACTTTTACAATTCATTAATGCGATATTTTATGAATAAATTTTACTACTTCGCTTATCGCACGTTTTATGATCCCTAGTATATAATACGTCTGGTGAACAAAATCATGTGTAATCTTAACGTGATTTTCTGATAAAACTACATTATCTTTACGCATTACAGTATAAAAATATTACAGTAACTTTACAGACCGATACGCGGTACATTTTTGTACATTGTCATGAAATATTTACTCTCAACAAAATCTATTATATTAGTGTTGCCATTAATGACAAAATAAATGGAGAGTCGTCAATTTAGAAGGCCATTTTTTTACATTAACCTGAAAAAAACTTTCGTTATTATGACTCTGTGATTCCTGCTGGTGTCACAAGGAAAACAGGATTGATGAGACCACTATTTTAAACTGCGACCTCATGTCTCAAGGTACATAAGCCGCATTGACCACACAAAGACGGTCCCGAGTTAAAAGCTGATAAGTACTGAAATCCAATTAAAATTCCTGGCTCGTGCAGACTGTGACTGACGTCACGATGACATTTTGAATTAAAAAAAAAAACTATTATTTCTTAAATTTATGATGATTCCATAACAAGGGTTCCTATGGGACCTTCTGGCAGGGACGCGAGGAGCGAAGTTGTGTAAATTGTTCTATTTTATCATATTAATGTTTTTCAACATATTCACCGGACGTAGCTTCGCGGGTTATTCTAGAAATAGCCCATTGAGGTCTAAGTAAATTCCCACAATTTTACCGATTTCATCTCATCTTGTTTCATCAAAACTTCATTCAAATTGATTACAATCTCAAATTAATCAACTTCATTTAACTCCGATCATCTTTTCTTCTTCTTTTTCTCCACCTTATTCCTCTAGGTAGGGTCGGCACGGCGAATTTTTCTATTCCACTCTCTTCTATCAGCCGTCATCTCAACACTACTCTCTCACATCGTGACTCACACACTCCACCTATATCTTCTTCGGTCGACCTCTTCCCCATCTACCTTGCACTACCATTTCCATACATCTCCTAGTCACACATGCATCTTCTCTCTACGCATCACATGTCCATGCCACGCTAACCGTCCGCTCTTTAATTTATCAATCACTGGGGCTACTTAATATTTTTCATATAACAGAATATGTATACACTAGCTTTTGCCCGCGACTTGGTCCGCGTGGAATAGTTCACAAATAATGCTTTATTTTAGAACAAATTTGGTTAGCATAAAAAACGTTATAGTGAGCCAACCTTAACATAGTCTATATTAAAGACATATGCTGTCGCGGACTGTTTTTTCGATCTTTTAAAGGGGAACAATTCTGTCATACATTATTTTAGCGAAACTTTAACCGTTTCTGCAGCGCACGCAGCGGAAGCTCTCAAAAGGTAAAAATATCACCGATTTTGAAACATTCTTTATTCGTGCTCCGCTTGTATCGGTCTTAGCTTAATGTTATATAGCCTATATGAGTCGTCTATTATCAAAAATGGCAATCTGTGCATTTGGACAAAAAAATTTTATTGATATGTCAATACAGATTGATTTGAATATAATCGTCTCCTTCAAAGAATACGGTTCAAAACCTGCATTAAATAAAGGTTAATAGTTAACCTGTTATTTATCTAAGATGTCGTTCCGAAGAGTTTTGTGACTGCGAATGGAATACAAAGTCAATAATTCGTTTTTCTGATTTACCAATCATTGTCCAAAAGTCAGATTGCCGGCTTTGATAATAGTCGACTCCTTAATAAATGGACTATCTAACACTGAAAGAATTTTTCAAATCGGACCTGTAGTTCCTGAGATTAGCGCGTTCAAAAAAACAAACTCTTCAGCTTTATAATATTAAGTATAGATATTAATAATTGAATATTTTTATAAACTCGATACTGGCAACACCGGAATCGCAAAAAGCCCAGTTGCCATACTGAAAAAAAAAAGAGCGTTTCTGTTAGGTATGTATCACTATCACTCGGCCGTTCGCTACGTACCTTTCCCTGCGTTGCAGTACTCGATGGCGAACCTGGCCGCCTCCCTGGTGGCGAGCACGTCCATACCGTCCACCCACACGCCGGGCACGTAGTCCCCGCGCGTGTAGTACTCCGTGCTCGCCGACGAACGGTCCACGCTCGTGCCCATGCCTGGCGACGCAATAACAACCACACGCCTTACATCCCACCGGTCTTTTTTACCGGTGGTAAGGACCTCTTGTGAGTCAGCACGGGTAGGTACCACCACCCTGCCTATTTCTTTTTTTTCTTGCTTAGATGGGTGGACGAGCTCACAGCCCACCTGGTGTTAAATGGTCACTGGAGCCCATAGACATCTACAACCTAAAAGCGCCACCCACCTTGAGATATAAGTTCTAAGGTCTCAAGTATAGTTACAACGGCTGCCCCGCCCTTCAAACCGAAACGCATTACTGCTTCACGGCAGAAATAGGCGGGGCGGTGGTACCCGCGCGGACTCACAAGAGGTCATTTACACTCTTATGACGTCATATCGGACCGAAAATGAATTGCTGTTCGTTAGTCTCGCTAAAGCTCGAGAACAGCTGGACCGATTTGGCTAATTTTGGTCTTGAATTATTTGTGGAAGTCCAGAAAAGGTTTAAAAGGTATAATAGATAAATATGAAAATGCTCGGAATTAAATAAAAATAACAAATTTGTTTTCCCTTTGACGTGTCCCCCGTCGGATGGATTCCTTTAGTTTGTTTTAAGTTTATATTTTATACAAAAGTTTAGGTATTTTATTCATCGATTGAGGCACTACGAAGTCTACCGGGTCAGCTAGTATTATATAAATCCGCTCTTACCGTATCCGTTGTTCTCGCAAACGAAGACGCAAGGCAAGTCCCATAGTTTAGACATGTTGTAGGCTTCGAAGAGTTGACCCTGGTTGGCGGCTCCGTCTCCGTACAGAGCGAACGTGACTCCGCCGTCGGCGCGGTACTTGTGGGCGAAGGCCACTCCGGCTCCCAACGGGACCTGTACATTTCAGTACTGACTAACATTAAAATAAAATTTCGCTTATATCTATATTGCTTCTAGATGCATATAAATTTGAGATCACTTTTACGCTATCAAGAACGTCAAAAAACTCGCACTGAGCAATGGCAGCACCCACAAATACAAGTTCATACAAAGCCCTACCTACCCTCGTAGTGATTTTAAACATAATATAATAATCATACTTTTTTATAGATTTCAGAGTATAAAGATGTGTTCTATTTTGAAACTGAATCACTACATAGTATAAAATAAAGTCGCTTTCTCTGTCCCTATATCCCTATGTATGCTTAAATCTTTAAAACTACGCAACGGATTTTATCTATACTAATATTATAAAGAGGAAAGATTTGTTTGTTTGTTTGTTTCGAATAGGCTCCGAAACTACTGGACCGATTTGAAAAATTCTTTTTCCATTAGAAGCCGACATTGTCCCTGATGAACATAGGTTACTTTTTTTAATTTTTTTTTAAATTTTTTTTTTGGTTTCATGTGTGTTTTAATGTTTCCGAAGCGAAGCGAGGGCGGGTCGCTAGTGTATAATACGTTTATATGTATAATAACATCCATTAAATAGTGGAGAATCTATACTAATATTATAAAGAGGAAAGATTTGTTTGTTTGTTTGTTTCGAATAGGCTCCGAAACTACTGGACCGATTTGAAAAATTCTTTTTCCATTAGAAGCCGACATTGTCCCTGATGAACATAGGTTACTTTTTTTATTTTTTTTTTTATTTTTTTTTTGGTTTCATGTGTGTTTTAATGTTTCCGAAGCGAAGCGAGGGCGGGTCGCTAGTGTATAATACGTTTATATGTATAATAACATCCATTAAATAGTGAAGAAATCAATAATAAATTACAGTTTCCGAAGCGAAGCGAGGGCGGGTCGCTACTGAACAATGAAATGAGAAGTTAGAGATGAAACTATATTTTTATTAGGACTAACCTGCGCACCAACAATCCCGTTACCACCATAGAAGTTGCGTCCGTACAAATGCATGGAACCTCCCTTGCCCCGGGAGCAACCGGTCCTGCGCCCCGTCAGCTCCGAGAGCACCCCCAGCACACTAACGCCCATGAGATAAGTCCATCCGTGACAACGATACGCGGTGATTACTGAGTCTGCATCGCGCATCGCTGCTCTCATACCTACTGCCACGGCTTCTTGTCCTGATGAAGATGATTAAAGACTTGGAGTGGAACCGTAGATTTAAATGCCTGTTACTATTGTCTTTTTACATAGTGTAAGGTAAATAAGTCAAGAACAATTCCCCCTAAAGCCACAATATCTAGTGGTAAGATATATCTGATATCGTATTTAAACAAGTTTTTCATTAACTTGGTATGTTTTGTTTGTATGTAAAGAAATCATTGAACGCCATTGTCTCGGATTCCATGACGTCTGATTAACAAAATTTTGCAATAATGACAGTTCAATAATTTTATAACTTTGCTCTAATATCAACTGTATCAACTGACTGTTCTTCCTCTTCTATTTAAAATCAAGAAGCATAGTAGGATTTTTCTTTTTATTTCCACTAATATTCATACCTGAATACAGGTGACAGAAACCACGGATGATCTTTTCTTTATATAGGTTTCCTGATGCGGTTTCAATCCTCCGCAATATTGTCAGTTGTTCATACAGCTTAAGAGCATCTTCAGAAGTGAGTGTGGCTGATGTTGCAGGGCCCTGATCCAATTTATGGAGTTTGTAGGGCTGTAACGAATAAAATAGTTTTATTGGTTTTAATCATACATAAGGGCCAACAGCGGGTTCTACTCCGGTCATTGTTCTAAAGTAAATTAACTCACAGACACAGCCCACTGAGTTTATCGCCGGATCTTCTCAGTGAGTCGCGTTTCGGACTACTAGCCCGGTGACTCTGAGATGGTCTCTCTAGACCATCAGCTTAGGTAGGAAAAAAAGGGTTCTACTTGACACTGAATAAGTGTGACCGTCCAACACAAAATAAATGCACTTAATTACACAAAAACAATAAAATTACTTTGTGTTTTATGGAAAAAAAATACTAAGCGATTAATTCGAAACACTAACGCCTTTACTACTCATGGGTGCTCCAACACCCAGTACTTGTACAGCTACTTTCTGCATAAGAAACTTATTGACAACTAATGAAATGCGACTAGCATGCAAATACAATAAAATAGACGAAAAACAACGTTTTTTGGTTCATTTAAATGTATGACTGTACTTTCAATACCAAGCAGTATGCCTGAGCACCCTGGGTAAGGTTCTAGGTTTAAAAGTCATAATATTAAAATTCTTAATTAAAGCATTGCTTATTTAATTGAGAGATTCAATATTCTGGATCATAATTCTTGAAACATTTGCAGCAAATGATACTGCACAACTAAATAAGTTCCGTACGTCATTCGACAGGAAAACAATGTTAAACTTGACACTTGAAGGTTATATTACATAATTTAAAACAAAACTCGGAATTAATGTTTCAAAGTGCCACTGTAATATTAATTAATAAATAATAATAATTATCGAGATTAGTAATTTTTTTAAAAGCATTATTTTCCTTTACCTTGATTTCGAATGTCGCCTCTTTTTTCGTGCTGTATTTTGCGTTTGTCGCTACAACCGGTGCAGTCACTTTCTGAACAGAAAAATACACTTAAAAATTGAAAACG
Source organism: Bombyx mandarina (assembly GCF_030267445.1). Classification (NCBI taxonomy): domain Eukaryota; kingdom Metazoa; phylum Arthropoda; class Insecta; order Lepidoptera; family Bombycidae; genus Bombyx; species Bombyx mandarina. The sequence continues at coordinate 12,931,297 of NC_143234.1, read as the reverse complement.
AATTTAGCGTAGCACTGCCTAGGACATCCAGTTAAAAGTCCTAAGCAGATTACGAAGTTAAGGTACTTTTTAATTGTACTGACCGTGATTGTGTTTCCGGCTAAAAACTTAGCGGCTGAGGGAATTAATTTACTCATTTTATCTATTATTATTTCTATAAAACCCAGATTTATCCAGTGATCCTTCTGAAGGACCACACTTAATAATTACTATTGCCAAAATTTATCGAGGTACATAAAAATCACAAAAGAAACTTCACGTCTTTCAGCTTCAGCCCTTCAGCCGCTAGACAGATTTAGGTCGCATAAATTACTGACGTTTCACTTGTCCGATATCGTGACAGTGACATTGAGTTATTAGTTGCCAACATTTTTTTTTATTTGCCTATCTAACGGAGGCACAACATACATAAACTAAACAACCAAAACTATTGTTATTAAAATCAAGGCCATGTCTTTGGTAGGAAAATTAAAAAAGAACGTGGGAAATGAAGTTTAAACAGGAGAAATAAATAACAACATAGGTTTAGCAATAATGAAATGAAATATTTTCTTCGTAAATAGTGAAATCTAGACGGACTTAAGAATTCGAGAAGTCAGGACGAGCGATTTTGCTTTGGTATTTGTACAATCCTAAATATTAAAAGTTAACAAGACACCATTATTCATAGTTTAAATCCGAACAAAAATGAGAATAAAAAAATGAATAAAATCAAACTGAACAGAATAAAAAAAAGAGGTAGCTATTTAGTTTATCGACTGATGAACGTCTTGTTGCTGTCTGTTCAAAGGGTACCGCCTTTCCAAGCGCGGCGAGTAACATTTTCAAATAAGCCAACAAGGACACCGTAAAACTCCCTTTATTACACAGGTGTATAACTAAATAACTATTAAATAAAATCAATAAATGTGTAACACCATACAACACAGGGGAAGCCTCGAAACATAGCTTATGCGTACTAGCACGAGTGTATTGTTTAGTTCGCTTTATTGCTGAATGCGAACAGATCTGTTCTTGTCGTTTAAAGTGCTATAATTGGTCATTTTTATCGTTTGTTATATCATCGAGGATACGTTAAGGTAAGTTTGAACCTTATAATATTGAAATGTTATTAGTTAGTTACGTTTTTGCTAGTCCTTGAAAAAAAATTTCTTTTTGTATTAGTGTTGACCTTTATAAATATATGCAAGTGTATACACCGGGAAATCACTGTTATAGCATTCTACGGTTAATGTTCTTTGAAATTTAGTTGGAATCCCTTGCTCCTATTTGCCCCGCTCATCCTTTTTTTTTGTTTTCAGCGCAATGAAAAGGCGAGATATTTTTAATATATGGTTCCCAAGTAATAAAAAAAGGTCAAAATAACCATATAATTGAAAAAATACTACAATATTATGACATAGAGGACTGTAGAAACCCTCCACGATCACTTCAAATGTTAATAAGTAGTCTTACAGCAAAAATACAATCTAAATGGGAGAAATGTAAGCGAACGTAACAGGGACCAATCTGGATTTAATCAAACATTTCTGTTATCTTGGAGGCACTTTCATCCGACTTAGAAATAGATCCTGACAAGTTGAAGACATATGCCGAAGAGACAAGAAAACTTTATTTAGTACATTATTCCTGATACTACATACTGGATATACACAAAATCCTCTCACACTCAACTGCGTTTTACCTTTGGACCAATTAGCAGAAGAAGCTCAAGAAGCGAACAATAAGGAATATAGGAGGAATCGCGAGTATTTCAGCAGGAAAACAAGCAGAATTAACACCAATCGAGACGTACTTAACCGATTTCTGATAGGTTCAGATCCACTTCTATCTTCCAAATCAACAGTGCAAAATAGAACATGGGAGAAGAAACTTACGACGGAGGAAGATGGGTAGAAGGTTATGCGAATTTTTTTAGTCTTTAGAATATATTTAGGAGTGTAAAATATATTTCTTGTGTATTTAGAACAAAGTTGCAGTATTAAAAATAATATTTTTAAAGAAAATAAAGAAATAAATGATTTTTATTAATAATTAATGTTATTTATTTATTTAGAAATACGAAATAACATTGTAACATTTTATGACACGTAAAATTAAAAAAAGATAAATTCACGCAAGATTGAATTAAGTTCTGCTAGATCTCGATAATAATACAGTGTGCGCCGCGCCGTTGGTGATAGACAGTTCGATACTTAGGGATGCTATTTCATATTATTTTGTTTGAAACTTAACCTACAGCCCTTATTACTCAACATTAGTTGAACATTGACATTTTGTTAACAATAAAAAAAATATTAAGACTAGTATATTTAAAAGCGCTATGAAGTTTTTTTTCTTCTATAATCTCTTTTCATCTATAAATTGTAATTTTCTTTTCTCAAATTCTAGTAAATGGAAAATTATTGTAGACTATATTTAATTTTGATCAAATCTCGTTGGCTAAAAGGTCCAGTTGCCATTGGGCATCAACATATTGCGAAATACTAAAAAGTGACGAATCATGATCGAATGGCATTATTGTTTAATCTATGATCGAAAGTTTGTTTAATGGATTGTTATGATGTGTAATTTCGCAATAAAATATAAGTCATACAATAATTAATGCAGTGACTACCTACACTATAGCCTTTAAAAGTTCTGTTGGCAAAATTCTCCATCCCATTCATTAATCATCATTTGACCCAAAGTGACGTAAAAATTGTGAACAATCGTGATTAAACAATAAAAAAAATGGAATTTCCTCATCTTGGAAAAAATTGTTCTTATGAATCTTGCAATAAACTGGGTGAGTTTTTAAACTAAATTTCATAAACCATTTAAAGGCAATTGTTCGTTACTTCGGAATATGACACTTATGGTAATATTAAATCTCTGAAAGTATGTCATCAAGATCCCAATATTTGTTGTGTAGAATCAATCGCTGAGAAAAGATAACATAATATATCATCATTTGAATTTGCACCAAATTATATTAAGTACATTAAAAAGGTTTACAAATAGTAACACTTAAAATAAAATAAAAAAACAAGTAAACAGTACAAACACTAATGAAACAAAGAAGAAGAAAGAACAACTTACTTAAATTAAGTTTGGTGAAAACGAATTTACAGTTGCTAAATATTGGACACTAGTGATTGTTTCAGACTGAACATCATTTCAAAGGGACACGCAAAATAACAAGATAATATTGACGCTTGAAAGGCAAACGTGACTAAGCGACAATGCGTGAACTTTACAGTAGACTAATTTAAAGTTGAAATACCTGAAAACAAAATTTATTTTGACGAATCTAGCTGTAGTAGAATCTAGCTAGTAGCTGTAGGATTGAAATGATTTTAATAGACCTAGAATATTTTTTTTTTGCGCATCGAATATTTATGTACAAAGCAGTTATTGTCGCTTAGTCATGTTTGTCTTTCAAGCGTCGATATATTTTTTAATTCTCAGTATTTATTCACGTTTTGTGTTTATCAATTCCATATTTCAAAACACGAAAATAAAATCAGTAGTATAAAAATTTAATTTCTAAGCTATATTGTCTGCTAAACATTTATTAAACATATGGTATAGAAACATCCCTGGATCCCTCTTAGTCGCGAAGTACACACAAACGGCAAGGAGCTTGGCGGGGTGCAGGCACAAATGCTGCTTCAAAACTTTTGCATATAAAATGTACTAAGGAGACATATTGTGAATTACACTCAATGCTAGCAGTCACAACTAAAGCGTCATGCAAAGAGCACATAACAAAGCAAGCGCATCTTCGTCATCTGAAGAAGAAGACATACTATCACAACAAAATCACCCTATATAATGACAATTCGTGCCTCTTCTATATAATTTAAATTTCGTCCGTGCTGTATTAATTCCACGCCTGCGCAGCGCCTTAAGCCTCACGCCGTTTGTGTGTATTTCGTATCTTAAAACCCAATTGAAATGTTTTTGAAAAAGCATACTAACAACCCCTGCAAGTGAGTAATGAGATGAATCTGAAGAAAGCAGCTGCTATTTGTAAATCTATAAGTTTATGTTCTACAAATATAACTTTTATGTCTCTTATTTGCTTAGCAACTCTAGTTAGGCTGCTAGTATAAAAACTGTACACTAGCTTATATACCTGAGAATTTGTTGCTACGTAGAATATGATTACCAGAGATCATCATCATAATCAAATCAAATCAAAATTTTTTTATTCAACATAAATGAAAAAACATGCTTGTTGAACGTCAAAAGAACTACCGCCAATTCACAAAAACTAGCCTCCGTCCTGAGAAGAATTGGCAAGAAACTCAGCGGGCATGTCTTATTTTTTTAAAAATATTAGATATTATTTTTAACATTAGATTTTTTTTAAATATTAATTTTTACAATGAGTATTATAACGTAACAATTATTACAATATTGAAATGCCCGAAGCGAGCAACTCATTCCCACTTTGTGCAACCTTCTAGATAATCATTGACTTTATAGTAAGCTTTATTGCACAGATGTTCTATAATCGTTTTCTTAAACCTATGTATATGTAGGTTCTGAACATCTTGTGGGATTTTGTTGTACAGACAAACACCTGAATGAATTTCGTATCTTATGTAACCTACTCATCGGCACAACAAGCTTGTGTTTGTTCCTAGTATTTCTATTATGTATGTCTGACATTTTAGGAAACTCCTCAATATGTTTACGAACATACATCAAATTTTCAAAAATGTACTGGGATGGCATAGTGAGAACTTTAATTTCTTTAAGTTTTTCCCTCAGGACTTCCTCAGGGATGCATATAATATATCTACCTAAAGTTTAGTTGGCTTTTAAGTAAAGCTCATTTTTTGTTGTCAAAATCTTGCAATTCCACAATTAAAGTATATAAGTGTACTTTGTGAGATCAAGTTGGAAATTGGTTATTCCAAAACGTATTTATATAAAGTTCTAATGTTGGCTATTATGATTTGCATTGTAATTTAGTCTTATAATAATTTTTTTAAATAATCTTATAATAACTAGCATATGTACCTAAGTAATGGAAATTTCGCCAGATAGTAAAGTTTTTCTCAGAAGCCACTTTTTCTCTTTACATGTCTACTATGTCATCCAAAAATTTACTTAGGTAAATATGCATCCAATTATTCAATCTCATATGATTACACTAGCTAGTTTTGCAATCAACATTGTGTATAATGTGAATTATAAATTTTTAAAGCTTTAATTTTTATTTATAGACTATTTTGCATATGGCCTTTTATTCTTCATTTCTTAGATGGGTGAACCAGCTCGTAGGACATTTGATATTAAATGATTTCTGGAACATATAGATGGCATAATGTCCATGCCGCGACATGAGACATGAGGTCAAATGCTTAATTGTATTGCAAAACCGCTGTACCACCCTTCAAATTGAAAGACAAATATAGATATCTCCTTGTATAGCCTTACAGTACATCATTCAACGACATTGGAAAAATGATAGAGAAAAGCTTGAATGCGGTTAGTAAATAATTAAACTATGATATCACTTAATTATTATTTCTGATTTTTAGATTTCTTGCCGATGAAATGTGGTGCTTGTCGTGAAGTGTTCTGGTAAGTTAAAATTTAATTAAAAGTGATAACTGAATGTGTGTTGTAAATCGTCCAAGGTTATTGCTAATTATTGTGGTTATATATTTTTTAATAGTGATAAAAATTGCATTGGTCTGCTAAACTGTATTTTTTCATAGCCAGTGAATCTTTAATTTAATTTTTGTAAGCACATTGTGGTTTCAATTCTTGGAACCACTAAACATCAGGTGGGCCCAAGTTTTTTTTTCCGTAAGCGGACAAGCTCACGGCCCACATCGTGTACAGTAATTATAGAAGTTCATAGACAACAACAACGAAAATGCCACTACTAATCTTGAGAACAGCTGCCCCCCCCCCACCTCCAAACCGATAATTACTTCACGGTAGAAATAGGCAGAGTGCTGGTACCTACCGACGTGGGCTCACAGACATACTACCACCAGAAATTACGCAAACTATTATTTTTCCCTGAAATTATTTTTATTAAAAAATGTCTTGTTACTTCACTGAGGAAATCGCTCGTGAACAATTGACACTAAAAATGTTTTATGTCACTCACAAAATCTTGTATTAAATTTTAGCGCCGATCATTTTGCTTATGCGAAACATGAGTGCCCTGAGCCGAACGTACGTGATGTGCAAGTGCCAGTGTGTCCGCTGTGCGGGGCTCCAGTGCCGGGTCGGAGGGGTCAACCACCAGACCTGGCAGTTGGGGCTCACATAGACAACCAGTGTACATCTGATCCTGCAGTAGAGAGACGCAAGAAGGTAACCTATATCTCGAACACATGTCCTTTCGACCTATAATAGTGACAGCCTATCTCTCTCTGTGAGGTTTTTTTCACATATAAAGACTAAGGAATTCATACGATGAGACAATATATTGTCAGTCCTCACAAGCAGGTACTGTTACGGAGAGGGTCCAGTAGCTCTTTTTAAAAAAAGGAAACGGTGACTGGCACTGACTTTATTTTATTAAAGAAGTAGTACCAATGATGTGTGTTTACGCTACTCAAGCCAAATCTGTTCTGCCGCGCTTTAGTAATAAATCGTCTTTATATAGAGATGATGCATTCAGGAATGGCTTAGTCTGCATTATTATTTATATTGCGTTATTATTGAGGGGCATATGTGACAGTACTACTAACGCACCTGTTTCTGTGATCACGAGTCCCAGTTTAAAGGGTGAAACCGATGTTATAGGAATGAGACTTTAATCTCAAATTCTTGAAGAACAATATGATCAGCCACCGTTGATTAAATCAAACAGCAAACAGACTGCTATTTTTTTATTGTTTAGACGGGTGGACGAGCTCGCAGCCCACCTGGTTTTAAGTGGTTACTGGAGCCTATGGACATCTACTACGTAAATGCGCCACCCACCTTGAGATATAAGTTCTAAGGTTCTCAGTATAGTTACAACGGCTGCCCCACCCTTCAAACTGAAACGAATTACTGCTTCACGGCAGAAATAGGCAGGGTGGTGGTACCTACCCGCGCGGTCTTACCACCAGTAATTACGCAAATATAATTTTGCGGGTTTTTATTACACGATGTTATTCCTTCACCGTGGAAGTCAAATATGAACATTTGTTGAGTACGTATTTCATTAGAAAAATTCGAACACCTGCGGGATTCGAACACCGGTGCATCACTCAACACGAATGCACCGGATGACTTATCTCTTAGGCCACGACGACTTACCTACCTTGCTAACATCCAATGTCTTTGTTATTAAATAATGAATGATTATGCAGGTGTTCACGAATCGTTGTTCATACAAGAGCTGCAAAAGGAAGGAGATGGTGCCGCTGGTGTGTTCTGAATGTGCACTCAACTTCTGTCTAAGGCACAGACACACGGCCGACCACTTGTGCGAAGGGAAACTTGCCGCCAAGAGGAGACAAGCCGCGTGAGTTGATCAAATTAAACCCCCCAGAGTTCTGCTAATATGTAGTTTAGTGGCAAGCCAGCTGTTGTATATTTCACTGGATTGGTACACCGCGCGTAATTCGTTTCCAAATGATTCTTGTCCACCTTGTAAAAATGAATACTTAGAAAAAATTTAATATAAAAAAAGACGTTCTAGTTTATTCTAGAAGATGATACAAAAGAAGAATTCATTATATTAAGTTCAATAAAAAGACAAACTTACAGAAACGCATCTTGTCTCTGAAACGTCTTTCTCATAAAGAATTGGTTTTTAATGCCTTATAATAAAGTTACGCGCTGGGGTTCGGGATAAATAAAATTTCACCAAAGTAAACTAAATACTGTGTTAAATACTTAGAACACTTAAAAAACTCAACAAATACTTTAAAACTCTCAATTCGCTTGTTCCGCTTCGCTTCAGGTGATCCGTTCGCTGTTTCGCTTCGAGTAGTTCCGATTACTGACTGACTGCGTGCCATCTCTGCAACGCTTTTATAGCCGATACCACATCCCTAGAATTATCGAGAATATTCCACACATCTCTAATATTGTGTTTCCGCTAGCTAACAATAGATGGCGTTGTACCTCTCGAGCGTTCTAGGTGCTACTAGATCCTTCGATATTCGTTCGACTATTCGGCGATAGATGGCGTTACTCTTACCGACATAATAATAATAATGAAATAAAAAAGTGCTTTTTATAAATTTCCAATGAAAACGTATTTTTTTATGAACGGAAACCCAATTTTACAACACACGTCACCAATAAACTGTAAGTTAATAACTATGCTGATATGTTTCCAGTAAGGCTGCCATGGCCCGGATGAGACAAAACGAAAGTCTATGGATCCGGAACGAGGCCCCGCTGCCTTCCGCTGTTAGCAGCTTCTCTGAGGTCCAGGGGAACATGGTACGTTACCTCGCCCTAGGGACAAGGAACGCAAACTAACGTAAAGCCTAAGCTAATCAACCGAAAGTTGAAAATAGAAGAAAATATTCCTTGAATGGTTTTTTTTGTTATTGCTTAAATGGGTGGACGAGCTCACAGCCCACTTGGTGTTAAGTGGTTACCGGAGCCCATAGACATTTACAACGTAAATGCGCCACCCACCATGAGATATGAGTTCTAAGGTCTCAGTATAGTTACAGCGGCTGCCCCACCCTTCAAACCGAAACGCATTACTGCTCCACGGCAGAAATAGGCAGTCTGGTGGTACCTACCCGTGCGGACTCACAAGAGGTCCTACCACCGGTAAAGTTATTAACCAGTGTTGTTTTGGTCATCAGACAGAAGACGAGGCGTTGGCTCACGCGCTGGCGTTGTCGATGCAGGAGAACGTGAACATCGAGTCCGGCGACACCAGCCTCGCGCGCGCCCTCACCCGCCAGCGCGTCGGCGGCGACCAGCCCGCCCGCTGCACCGTCTCCTAACTTCGGTAGACAATTCCAATCCATCTCTTTCACACAGATAACTAGCAAAAAATTACCATTTCGGCACTCGCAAGCGTTACCGTAGATTGGGGGGAATTGGGACCCTTTCCAAATCCAACACAAAACTTCAATGGTTTTTCTTAGGGTAATACGAATAAATTTGTCATTAAAATGGTTCCGGAGATTTAAATGTTTATATACGATGCGTTATTATCAGTGGTCGGAGTAGGTAGATTGATTTTATATACTTGCGTCAAGATATTATAATATGGACATGCCATTTTATCTATATTGATTATTTTTTCAAATTGAAAAAATATATTTTTAATCCTCATCGGATACAATTTCTATATTTATGAGATAAAGTAACAAAAAGCCCTGTCTAAGTTTTGGCTCAAACTGACAAGCGTCATTTCTGATTCAACAGAAAGGGACAAAATACGGTGTAACTATTCCAAGGTGTTTTTGTATAAAATAAAATACTGATTTCTTTCACCATTAGCTAGCACTGGTAGCGTAGATTAATATTATTAATACATTTTTCACCTTAAACACTGATTGATCGTGCTAATTTCAAATAATTTTTTTTATTGCCCTTGTAGTCAAACGAGCATACGGCCCACCTAATGGTGAGTGGTTACTGTCGCCCATGGACTTCAGCAATGCCAGGGGCAGAGCCAAGCCGCTGCCTACCGCTTAATACTCTCCACAAGCCTCGTTTGAAGAGGGACATGTCATAGCGCTCAGGAAACACCGTGGAGGGGAGCTCATTCCATAGCCGGATGGTACGTGGCAAAAAAGAGGAACAAGTATCACAATAAATATGAAGTTCCGGTATTTTGGAGGCATATCCATATTATCCTCTACGTTTGACGTCAACGACCTTAAATCAATGTCTTATAACTCCGACCTCTAGCTATTATGCATAGTTCATTACAAAATATACACAAAAACTGAAAAAACTAGCTTGACCCGATTCACCTTGGCTTTGGTGTGAATCAGGTTACGTATGGGGACAATAGTTTTTCGATAGGGCTGGCACTATTTAGTTGTTAGGTAGGTACCTAACCTTAGGTAGTTATCTTTTTAATATCTTTAATGAGATACAAAACTTTGATGACTAATTTAAACTATTTAATATTCTTAAACACTAATTAAAAGTAATTTTCAATTCAACAAAGTTCTAAATCTAACAACAACAAAAGTATTGTGACATCCCATATTTGTCCCTATTCTAACTCTAGTTTCTATTCTCCCCAATCTACTGTACTCAATATGTTTAATTTGATAAATTCTACTAAAGTTGTGCTGTATATATTGACTTAATGTCTATTAATTATCTCTATCACTACACTCTGAGCTCTAGTAACGTTGGTCTGAACATTGGTTGGATCTGTTGGAATACGAATTTCAGGGATGTATTCATTATCATAATCTTAAGCTAGTGTTGGGTCTGATTTTGAATCGGTTGAAAAGAACAGTGGGAAGTTATTGTAAAATTCGAGTGATAGTTAAAAATGTTTAGCGAAAAATCGATGAAATTGAAAAGTCATTAAAAGCACTGGCAACATTTAAACATGATACTTAGATGCGGCAACGCTTTGAATAAATCGTGCTATTTGATTCAGAATAAATACTTTTAATATTATAATAATAGTGCAAAGTGTACGGAATAAGTATTAAGATATAATATTGTGAAAATAATATGTACAGGTAATCCTCCCGCGGTATTTTATAACACGATTCGACTCTAACACGAAGAGATAAATTCACCAAAACCCTCTTATAATACGGTACTTCTATAAAACGATAGTGTGATTTCTGTTTAAAATTACTTAAGAGATTTCATTGTGCATTATGAACACACAATATCTTGGAATAACTGAAATTTTAATGCTATTTTTTTATGTATAATAGTTAAAATAATTGTAAAAATAGACAAGCTTTAACAAAAACCGACTTAAAAAAAAACAGATTATTCCAAAACAAATTAATATACACTAAAAACAATAATCATCGAAATCGGTTGGCGTGATATTCAGTTATTCATCTATTTGTCGCGCACGTACTTAATGCAAATTTAAGACTTATATGGTTTTCTCATGGATACCATTATCAGAACTGGACTAAATTAAAATGGGACCATACGGGAAGCGTCAGCTTTCTAATAAAAAAAACATCATCAAAATCGATTCACCCAGTCAAAAGTCGAATTGAGAACCTCCTCCTTTTTTGGAGTCGGTTAAAAATACATACAGGCATAGTTGAGATGTTTAATTCAGAAAAATAACTCTCCTCTCTGTACTGGCTTCCAGTGTCATATAACACGGTTTCACACAACACGGGGCTTTGTATCTACCGTGTTATAGGAAGGTTATATTTTGTAATAATTTGAATAACAAATCGAAATAGGCCATCACAGTCACTGAATAAATAGGCCAATTTTAATCACCGACTCAGAATGGAATCGAATGACTGAGAGATAAGTAACTCAGCACTTGTTGTTATTGAGAATAAACATATCGTCTTCTCGCATTAAAACTATAATCTCAAAACTTACTAATTTTTCAGGAGAGTGTTTTAAGATTTAACGAGACTCACTGATAGGTAGCTGATGATATAAGGAGTAACTTAGGCTACTTTTTTTAGACTAGCTTCGCCTCTCGGCGTCACCCGCGATACGACAATAACTGCCGGTAACATCGCGGGACTCGGCTATCAATAATAAAATTTAATGTTTCCGAAGCGAAGTGAGGGCGGGTCGATAGTATAATATAGAAGTATTGTCCGCCCGTTGATGTAATCAGAACGGACGACATTTATTAATGTTATTGATTAGCTTTACTTAATGTTATCAATAAGAAAGAAAATGCGTGTTTTTTACTACCGTCAAATCTGTAAAATACCAAAACATTAGAAAATGTAATAGATAAATTGAATTTAAGTTTTTAGGTGTCTATGATTTTTGTTCGAATTCTATCAACGGGCGAACATTATGTCGTATCGTAAATAAATAAATAAATAAACTTACTATTTCCAAATATAAATGTTTTCAAGGAATACTGTTCGGAGTTGTCCGTTGATTGCAATTTTATAATAGTAACGTGGAGATACGACTTTATGTTACTGATAATGCTGTTGGAAAAGTTAGCGTTTAGATCAAGTTATTTGCTAAGTGAATTTATTAATATATATTTTTTAATACTGTATAAACTATTATATGTATGTATGTATGTATTTGTAATTTAATATAGATTTCCTTGCACCTACCACTATTCACTCTGCACTACCTTTGGTTGACTGGTAGAGAATGCCTTAGGCATTAAGTCCGCCAATGTAAGGTTTACATGAAGTGTAATAAATAAATAAATAAATAAATAATGTTTACGCACATTTTGAGGTGCGAGATTGAAGACTGCTGTAGTCGCTTTGGGTAATAATTCCAAAACATATAGGTAGGGCGGTGGTGTCAATATCTGTAGACCAACGCGTCCAGTGGTGGGGGGCCGCGGGGGTCGATTCTGGTCGGAGGGGGGCCGCCCCCGCCGCGCTCCCCGCCGCCCCCTTGAAACTTCAACGTTCCCTACAAGCTCTAGTTCTATTGTTAAATATTTCGGTATCCGCTTAACACCCGATGAGCTTTGAGCTCGTGTTCCTGTGCTAATAGTAAAATGTTTAAATCAGACGTATGTATGTATGTATTCGTTCTGAATGAATTAACTTAAAGCTTGTGAATTTTTCAGCTTAATTATTATAATTATTCGAATTGTAATGTTTGAAAATCGTGTTATTATATTTTTGAGATGATTATGATTGTTATAAATCGTTAAAGAACTGATGATTCGTTGTGTTTTATTTTTCTTGGCGATCGGCGGACCTGTGCGACTCTGCAATTCCGATCCGGTGCTAGACCCAGCGAAGCACTGCTCGTGCTAGGGCTACACAGTGTTAGCAGATTCTCTCAGGTTGAGCCCTACCTTTACTGGTGGTAGGACCTCTTGTGAGTCCGCACGGGTAGGTACCACCGCACTGCCTATTTCTATCGTAAAGCACTGATGCGTTTCGGTTTGAAGGGTGGGGCAGCCGTTGTACTGTAAAAAGTGAGACCTTAGAACTCATGTCTCAAGGTGGGTGGCGGCACTTACTTGTTCTTGTCCATGGGCTCCGGTTATCACTTAATAACAGGTAGGCCGTGAGCTCTCCACCGATCTAAACAATAAAAAAAAGAACTGGATTGACAACTGAACTGAACTAAACTGATGACAACGGCGATACTGACCAGGACGACATTTGAGGACACGCGAAAAATGTTAAGGTTTTATTTCTTTAGTTCAATTACCGGAGAAGCACCCTACGGAACCCTCCACTGTTCGTTGTCGATACGGACTTGTCCTATTCTTCATCCAAAATGAGGTCAACGTGGGACTGAATTAAATAACATAATTTAGTAATTAAATTTAATTACATTTGTATTATATTCACTTTTCCGAAATATGATTGTTCTCCTTTACCGAAATATGATTGTGTTAATATAAGTTATTTTGGTAAAATATAAAATAATTAAAGCTATAAGATAGACGGCACAGCTAATACAACCAAAACATTTTAAAATCAAATTATTGAATTTCTTTTACAAATAGGAAATTAAAAAAAAAAACCAAAATACCCCAATATAATACTTTGTTAATAATTTAGTTGCCTACCACCCATACCAACTTAGAATGTTAAATGATTTCAATGAATAACACATTGACTTACGTAATAAAAAAAATCAATGAAGGTATACATACATACTTACATAATTGAACAGATGGTCATTAAAGTCATAATGTCGTATGTGGATGATTTAAACATTCCAAACTGTAAGTTTAATTCTTTTTTTTTATTGCCCTTGTAGGCAGACGAGCATACGGCCCACCTGATGGTGAGTGGTTACCGTCGCCCATGGACTTCAGCAATTTCAGGGGCAGAGCCAAGCCGTTAAGTTAAGTAACACCGTGGAGGGGAGCTTAATTCTATCGTATTCATCAATATTTATAGGTACATCCGTTTCAGTTCCATATTTCTTTGAATTATTGAATCAATACTAATTGTCTAAAAATAGAGGCTCCAAGAATAAAGAAAAATCATAATAATCGTACAGTCAGAGAATTTTTCAATAAACAGATCCGACGTTACGGCTCCAAAGTCGTCTAGCTTCATAAACTGCTCAGCAGGGCCTTATTGTGCAGAGTTCTGAACTTGTGGTTGTCATTGAGGTAGCTCGTGATGAACTCTGGCGGGTCCCGGGACAGCACCAGCTCGAGGCTCATGTAGCGCGCCGCCGTGAGCCGCTTGCGCTCGGCGCCGGAGCGACACAGCCGCCGGTGCGCGCGCCCCACGAAATCGGACGCCCGGTCCTCCACCAGCCGTGACGTCACGCGCTCTCCGGACGCGCCCTCCAACGCGGCCTGGAATGTTCACGAAGGCTTAGGGCCGAGTTACACCAGAATGGCAGCGGCCCCCGGCGTCGCCTGCTAGACTGCACGCGCCTAGTCTCCTCTTGACTAGTTTAGTTTCTTCATTCGACAATGATACTCGTGTGTTTAGAGTGAACATGATGGAATTGGTTATTATATATGAAGTCGGTGCCGCGAGCGGTCTTGTGTCGCAGTTGGCAACCGCAGGCAGAAAATGCACATGGCGCGCGGCTGTTCGCTTCACCGCGGGCGAGCGGCGGCTGCGTCGCGACCTTTTCTAGCTTTTAAAGAGATACTGATCTTTTAAGTATATACATAAAGTTTAATATTATTTCACACTGAAAGTGCTCGCCGCGAGGTTGCCGGCCGCTGCCACTCCGGTGTGACTCGGCCCTTAATAGCGGCTGGCTGCGATTACAATGAGCTAATCATAACCTCGAAAATCACGTTTCAAATTACTCAATGACAAAGTCTAAGCGTCCGCGACTGGTGACTGACTGACACGTTTCACTGGTGGTAGGACCTCTTGTGAGTCCGCGCGGGTAGGTACCACCACCCTGCCTATTTCTGCCGTGAAGCAGTAATGCGTTTCGGTTTGTAGGGTGGGGCAGCCGTTGTAACTATACTTGAGACCTTAGAACTTCTATCTCAAGATGGGTGGCGCATTTACGTTGCAGATGTCTATGGACTCCAGTGACCACTTAACACCAGGTGGGCTGTGAGCTCGTTCACCCATCTAAGCAATAAAAAATAAACCCGTTTGGTACTGGACGGTTTCCGAAACCCGTAGACATTAACAAAGTGAGTGGTGTCTCATAGAGAAATTGCATCTCAGTTGTATTTGATGGCAGTCCCCCCATCGGTCCTCACAGCGGAACCCCCTTAGTTTTATAGCAAAATTAGGCGGACGGTACCCATGCAAGGTCAACATACGCCTTGTCGCCAGTCATCATCAACCCTTTGGCTGTATGGGTCGACTTGAAATAGCAAAGTGAGTGTCATAAAAGACAACTAAAGAATTCACAGGAGAAAGGACAAAAGCGTGTACCGACTCTAGTGGTTGGTATTCTAAGTCTGCAAGGGTACATACATTCCGCCGGTTTCTGTCTTCAGCGTACCAAATTAAAGGGTATGCATATCTCAGTTTTCTGATCGACAACCAGAAAGACAATTAGATATCTTGTAAAATACTCTAACTAACATTTTTTTTGAAATCAACGTTCAGTTTTGAAATCAATTCTTGTCTAGTATTTTATAGGCGCTACGACATGTCCTTCTTTAAGCGAGATTCGTGCCTTACGAGTGAACCGCGGCTTGGTTAACGTTTATTATTATTATTTTTTATTGCTTAGATCGGTGAACGAGCTCACAGCCCACCTGGTGTTAAGTGGCTACTGGAGCCCATAGATAACTACAACGTAAACGCGCAACCCATCTTGAAATATAAGTAAAGTTACAACGGCTGCCCCACCCTTCAACTTCTTCTACTTCTATATCGTTCCCTCACTACTGAGGATCGCGACCACATGCGACGTACTTTCAATGTGCTCGATCATGGGTGGCATGGACTGCACGGTACAGACTACCACCGAGAGCTTCTCTTGCTAGATCTGACCATCTGGCTGGTGTTCTGCCCACGGCGTGTTTGCCTTCTATTCAACTCGTAATTATGAGCTTCTTTAATTCATGTCTGGGAGACCGCATGATGTGTCCGAAGAAGCTCATAACACGTTCCCGGCAGATGGAAGAGAGCCTTTTTCGGATGTCTAGCTGCCTTAGAATGGACTCGTTTGTTCGCATGGCAGTCCACGGTGTTCGCAGCATCCTCCGCCACACCCACATTTCAAAGACACGATCTTTTTGATATCCCGGCTTTTTATGCACCATGTCTCCGCCCAGTCGAGGAATATGGGAAAGATCAGTATCCGCACCAAGCGCACTTTGGTTTTATATCGGATGCTACGATTTTTCCATATCTTCTCGAGATTGGCCATCGCACTTTTAGCCACCCTTCAAACCGAAACGCATTGCTGCTTCACGGCAGAAATAGGCAGGGCGGTGGTACCTACCCGTGCGGACTCACAAGAGGTCCTACCACCAGTAAGGGAGAAATAGGCTGGGCGGTGGTAAACGTCCATGAAAGAACGTCAACCTAAAGTTTTCTAAGTCTAAATTTGGTTACAGGTCAGTTCTATAAATAAAAGTTATTCTTGCGTACCGAAAATCGAATCCATTGCCATATCTGATATCTGGATATCTCTGCGGTCGCAGAATCTTCGATTTTGCCGTTGTAGAAGAAATGCCCGACTCCGGCCAGCCAGTAATACACGAACAGGATCGATATAGCAATGTTGTTTTGTAAGCCTTCCATAGTGACGCCGCCGGACGGTATGGAAAGTAAATCGTGTGGTGTAACATTACAGTCGAATTTGCGATGAATTTGATTTGGCATTGTACCGTTTTTCTTCCATAGCTGAAACGAGGAATTAACACTGCTTGTAACCGATTTGGAATATGAAGGCAAGGTGTATGTAGTTTTCTCTAGCTTTCACTGCAGATAGGATCGGTTTGAAGGGTGGGGCAGCCGCTGTAACTATACTTGAGACCTTAGAGGTTATATTTCAAGGTGGGTGACGCATTTACGTTGTAGATGTCTATGGGCTCCAGTGACCATTTAACACCAGGTGGGCTGTGAGCTCGTCCACTTATCTAAGCAATAAAAAATAAACTATTCAATGGTGGTCTGGTAGGTGAGCTCACAGGCCTAAACTATAGTCGGATTTTTTATTAGACGAAGTAAACTGACGTTTACTGTGTTGTCAGGTTTTGATGAAATAAAAATAGTGTTGTGACAAAGTGAACGATTGAAAAACTTTTGAATTAATGAAATTGCCTCGATTGTCTAGTGAATAGTTGGTGTGCCGAATTGCCGATATCGGGTACGGGGTTCGTATTTTAGGCGTGCTATGTACATACCAACGAGTTTTCGACGAAATATTATGTTCTTATAGTATCTACCTGTACTGAATACCGAGTGTTTTAAACATTAAGAAAACATTGCGAGGAAGCTTGTAAGACTGTCCTATTTCCAATACATCATATAGTTGAAATTATAGATGTATAAAATATAACAATTATAGGTATGTAATGAAAATAAAAAAACTGATTGTAGTTACATACTACTAGTAACATATATTGGAGCACTTTAATACAATTTTATTGTAAAATATAAATAATATTCTTTTATAGTTTGAAATTAATGATTAACTCTTCACACTCATTGTTCATTCATGTGATTGAACGAGAACTGAACGCATCACTATTACTTTAAATATAGCAACATTATTTCACAAAGTGACATTAGCTACTGTCAGCTGGCTTCGTCTAATTAAAAATCCGACTATAGGAGAATTTGCTAACACTAGCCCTCACAAGAACAGTGATTCGCGGAATCTATAATACTACCGGATCGGAATCGCGACCCACTGATAAGATCCGACAAGAAACTCAGTTGGCTGTCTATGGGTTAGGAGTAGTAGACAGAGTCACGAAACGAGAACCACCTGTTGGGATACCGGGGAGGAATTTATAGGGATGGATCGCAACTGATATTTTTGCACCAAACGGTCCGAATGAAATTGTTTATATATTACGTTTCCTGTAGATTCCGAAGCAACCGAATCGACTTGGATGAAATTTTCAGTCATAATATATACTTACAAGAAGTAAATGTACCCGTGATAGAGTGGCCAGCTCGGAGTCCGGACCTTAATCCGATTGAACACTTGTGGGACGAATTAAAAAGAAAAATTAGAGGTCGAAATAGTGCTCCAGCTAATCTCCAGGAGCTACAAAATGCGCTCAAAGAGGAATGGGACGCCATGCCACAAGACTTTATCAGAAACTTGATAGAGTCGATGGGGAATCGGTGTGAAGCTGTAATTCGGGCAAGAGGGAGCAATACTTGTTGTGTTTTTTTTTTTTATTAATCCCCAAATTTTAAACGGTTTAGTTGAGTAATCATTTTGTAATAAAGATTAAATTGTTGTTGTATTTTATTTTCCTCAAGAAAGTAACCTTATCTCCACTTATATGGTATCATTGAATAGGTATTGAACTAACCTTTAACCCTATGTTAAAAAATATATGTATTTTTTTAAATAAAAAGAAGTAAATAATATTTTTCAAAAAATGTACAGATGTGCGATTTCATTGCACCCGAGTGTATATTGTTTAAGTTGTAGAGCGTAACTTATTGATGCATTTTGTACTGATATAAATTAATAATAATCAACATAAAATGGTTTGTTTGTTGAATATAATGATGTCTATTCAAACAGCTTACATTGTTGACAAGTAGCACGTGACCTAGCAATCCGTCCTTCACGCGTCACTTAACTTGGATGACAAGAAACGCAAAAATATTTACCTATTGTAAAACCTAAACGAAAAACAAAAAGTGAAGTTCATTCATAAAGCTTAGGTTAAACAAAGCCTTACGTTTCCGCGTTAGGAGACCTCTCCTTTCCCGTTATATTTTTTTTTTCATTGTCCTTGTAGGCAGACGAGCATACGGCCCACCTGATGGTGAGTGGTTACCGTCGCTCATGGACGTCATCACTGCCAGGGGCAGGGCTAAGCCGTTAAGTACTCTCCACAAGTCTCATTTGAATAAGGTCATGTCATAGCGCTCGGGAAACACCGTAGAGGGGTGTTCACTCCAAAGCCGGAAGGTACGTGCCTAAAACGATGGTATCTCGATACTTCAACTCGCCGGATGTAGTAATTTTATTTATGACATATACATGACTTACCGTACGAGCGAACGAGATGGAATACTTCTTCTTTCACGTCGAACGCGTATAAAATTTGCATTTATAATTTTTTTTGAATCACAACCCTAAATTACGTGATTGTGTTAACAAAAATAAACGATTTAACATTAAAATAGCATGTGCTTAATTTTTTAATTTCTGAGGGCAGTACCAACGAGCGTCTGGTCGAGCTTTTACTGGTGGTAGGACCTCTTGTGAGTCCGCGCGGGTAGGTACCACCACCCTGCCTGTTTCGGCCGTGAAGCAATAATGCGTTTGAAGGGCGGGGCAGTCGTTGTAAGCAATAAAAAAAAACTGTCCGTTTGCACAAACCGCACTGAGATATCTCACCTCGTTGACATGCGGGACAGTACGCGCGTCGTACACCATGAAACCGTCGACGCCGCAGTCTATTTCCTTCAGTTTCATTTCCAATATCTCACTTATGATTGCCTTGGATCTACAACATAATAACACTTGTTGACCGGACTTTTTGTCTCATAAAAATAGCAATAACATGACAAGAGACATTTCTTACTGGTGGTAGGACCTCTTGTGAGTGCGCGCGGGTAGTTACCACCACTCTGCCTATTTCTGCCGTGAAGCAGTAATGCGTTTTGGTTTGAAGGGCGGGGCAGCCGTTGTAACTATACTTAGAACTTATATCTCAAGGTGAGTGGCGCATTTACGTCGTAGATGTCTATGGGTTCTAGTAACCACTTAACACCAGGTGGGATGTGAGCTCGTCCACCCACCTAAGCAATAAAAAAAGAAAAAAGAAAGTTAAACAAAAAAGTCTAATGTATTCAGAAATACTTAGAGAAATTAAAAAAGTTTTAATTTGACGTTAGACAGAGATCTCACTAGATAGAATGACGTAAAGTTCGTGGAAGATCAGTATAAAAGTAATTATGGATTATAAGTATATACTTGAGACTTACCTCATGTGATTCGCGTACTTGTTGTCTATGGACTCCGGTAACCACTTAATACCTGGTAAGCTGTAATCTTGTTATCTCCAATATACAAAAAAACACGAACAAAACCTATTTGGTTTAAGCGACATTTCGCTTTCATTAGGTAGGTACACGACATTTATCTTTGAAATTAAAGGTCCATTTTATTTAGTATTAGTATCAACATATATACTTGAGACCTTAGAACTTGTATCTCAAGGTGGGTGGCGCATTTACGTTGTGGATGTCTATGGGCTCCAGTAACCACTTAACACCAGGTGGGCTGTGAGCTCGTCCACCCACCTAAGCAATAAAAAAAATAAAAAAAAACAGTTCGATGTTTTTAATTGAACTTTTCAATTAAGTTCACCCCATTCGAATAGCTGAAGAAGAATTATTGTTAAGATATTTATTTTCCAAATCCTAAACTTTAAATAGTTCTCCTGTAAAGTTGCAAAAAATTCGCTTAAAACAAATAGTTTTTCACCCCTCGATATACCACGATATAGGTACTAAAATAAATATATGCCGATTCGTCTTGAACTTACGACGCATGTTTTATGGACGTTGCGTGCTTACGAGATTATGCTTATGGCCCATCCCTTATTCAGTGTGCTTAGTTCGAGTTTTTTAACGTTCTCGATAGCGTAAAAGTTAACTCATATTTGTATGGAATGGGATCGTTTGCGTACGTTTGCCGCTAGGGGCGCTGTTCCAACTGCATACAAAATTGGATTAACTTTTACGCTATCCAGAATAATAATAATAATAAATAATAAAAATCATTTATTGCCTTTCACATCACAGAAAATAAAATGAAATACAAAAAAAAGAAAAGAAAAAAAAAAGAGAAAAAGGCAAAAGGAGGTGGCTCAGCTATTGCTGTTCGAGGTTGATAAATCGAACAGCGCTGATTTTCAGTCACCCCCGTTTCCCCTTGGTTCTTTGCGGGAATGAAGGCTAATTACGTGTGTACATACTGTGTGTACATAGAACGTTAAGAAGCTCGCACTAAGCACACTGAACGATACACATGAGAGATAGTTTCGCAACAGGAATTACTTGAATAAGAATCAAAGTCGACGCCACTGCTATCGATAATACAAAAGGTCTACGCACTCATCATCAGTCCCATCGGAGCCAGGTTTCAATATAGTCGCGGCCATTCCTCCGGTTGCGTGTGCTCCTCTAGCATGACAAGTGCTGACGACTAATCTCAAGTAAGAGATCAAGAAGTGTCGGTCCATATTCACGTATTTGCTCCGGTCCGGCAACTGATACTCGCTGCGGCTACCTGACCGAATGTCGAGAGATCAGTATGCGAGTTATCGATTTTTAACAACAGGAGGATCTAATCGCGTTTTTTAAAAAATAATTTTCAACTGGTAGTAGGACCTCTTGTGAGTCCGCACGGGTAGGTACCACCACCCCGTTGTAACTATACTGAGACCTTAGAACTCATATCTCAAGGTGGGTGGCGGCATTTACGTTGTAGATGTCTATGGGCTCCGGTAACTACTTAAAACCAGGTCGGCTGTGAGCTCGTCTAACTATCTAAACAATAAAAAAAATGTAGATGGACAGACACGCTCACTGTCTACCTGACGACTTCAATTTAATCCTGCAGTTACTGAAATTCATAAGAATAATGACTTGTATACCACCACTAATCTTAATATCTGAACACTCAATTCCCTTCAAACTGGTAGGCGGTCACGAATTCGTGCAGAAATAGGCAGGACCATGGTACTACCTAACCACGGAGAACACAAGACCTTTTAGCAGTAATGACATAAATCATTTCTACTATTTATGTGCCATTAAAAAATAATTTAACAAAATCCAGTACCAAACTTGGCAATGATGGACGCGCAGTAATCCCATATACCACAGTTCAATCCCAGAGAATGGTCCCTCAGAGCATACAATATCTCATCCAGTTCGAACACCGAAAATATATTTTCTATTAGTACACAAGCTTTTATGGTTCCTTGGGGCAATTTTAACTCTTTCTGGGCCCAAACGAAGATCTCGTTCCATAGTTGAGCTTCAGACGCGCTTTCTAATTTGGACAAGTAGAAATATGGACCGCTGTTCGCCTCGTAAAGCTTCCGTGCGTTGTGGTACATGAGGACAGCGAAGTCGACCAATGGACCAATAGCTTCCTTACCGTCGACCTGTAAAAAAAAAATTTTTTTTATTGCTCAGATGGAGGGACCTGCTCACAGCCCGCCTGGTGTTAAGTGGTTACTGGAGCCCATAGACAACTACAACGTAAATGCGCAACCCACCTTGAAATATAAATTCTAAGGTCTCAAGTATAGTTACAACGGCTACCCTACCCTTCAAACCGAAACGCATTATTACTTCACGGCAGAAATAGGCAAGGTGGTAGTACCTACCCGCGCGGACTCAGAAGAGGTCCTACCACTAGTAATTACGCAAATTATAATTTTGCGGGTTTGGTTTTTATTACACGTTGTTATTCCTTCACCGTGGAAGTCAATCGTGAACATTTGTTGAGTACGTATTTCATTAGAAAAATTAAATCGAATTAAATAAATGAAATCGAATAGAAAGCCTAATCAAATACTAGTAATTTTACTGGTGGTAGGACCTTTTGTGAGTCCGCGCGGGCATGTACCACCACCCCGCCTATTTCTGCCGTGAAGCAGTATTGCGTTTCGGTTTGAAGGGTGGGGCAGCCGTTGTAACTATACTGAGACCTTAGAACTGATATCTCAAGATGGGTAGCACATTTACGTTGTAGATGTCTATGGGCTCCAGCAACCACTTAACACTAGGTGGAATGTGAGCTCGTCCACCCATCTAAGCGATAAAAAAAAATACAGCGGTTGAGAGAAATGTTTTATTTATTTATTGTATTAACTGCGGAGATCAATGCCTGCAACAGTAATTACAGCCGATAACAAGATTATATAGACAAAATGTAATGTCGATGTCCACTAGAAATACATAAACTACATCGAAGTACGAACATTCTCAGAGTTCGAAAGCACTATGGTATGTATGTAGGCTCGATTTTCATTAATATAATAAAACTTAAAAGTATGATCTTCTGGCTTAAAATATAGCCATTCATGGCGTGTCATGGCCACTGAAGTATGAATATTATATAGGTCTATGGTCATGGCATAGCACGCTATATCTGCACCGATGGAAGTCATAATGTCATCTCTATCACATTCGATTATTTCCGTTGTTACGAATACCTTTACAATTCGTGGTCAAGGACGACTCTGAGTTTTCGTCGACATTTCGACATTGTGATAAGAGCCGTAAGTCATCGTAAAAATAATTCAAATTATGTTAACGGCTCGCGAAAATTTAAGAAGTGCCATAGTGCTTTCCGGTACAGAGAATATTTGAAATTAAGAATAATGAGATGCAAGTGCGTCGTTACGAACGCGATAGACTATTATCATAAGCGTAAGGTCAAATACAATGCATTATAGGTCAAAGCTGAGACGATAATACATAAATTATGTGTTGTGTTATCACTAATGTAGAAGTCGAAGAATTTTTATTTGTCGACTAGTTATGATAACACGCTGTCGGCAAGAATTTAGAGAGAGCGGACGAGCATTGAATACTGATGAATAAAATTTTATTTAAATTCAATTCAACGCATTACAGAGACAGATCAATGTGCGATCAATGTGCAGAACCCATTACCTACACATATACCGCAATTCCAATAAGTATCCCGGCAAATTTATGAGATAATACAGAGTATAGAGTAGTTTAATTCTTGACAGTTAGGCGTTGGGGCTCCTGGGCATAGGTATCTTTCGTTTGACACTATACACAGGATTGAAGGTCTTCGTAGTTGGAAGCTATTACAAATATCCGGAAAACATCTGAAGCTGCGGCAACTTAAGCTTACATATATATTTATACAGTTTCCAAACATCAATTTTCGGACCAACGCATCGGCCTTTCGCATAAGTTCTTTCCTTATTGGTTTACCCCAAAACTTATAGGTTAAATAAATAAATAAAAAATGTTTTTTGTTCAAAAGGCTGTTCTAAATCTTGTTATTTTTTGTAAATTTCGTGATACCGATACCGATACGTGATTCGTACCAAAGTGAAAGCAGAAAAGTTGCCTTGGGTACATGAAAAATGTAAAAATGTCGTAGCGTAATATCCGTGAGGTTGGCTAATATAAAAACTTTTTTTTTCGTAAGGTCTCTTGCCTCCTTGCCAAAGGAAAAAACTAAAGAAATAACTACTCACAAGTATGTTGTGTTCAATCATGTTCCACGCGCGGGGTCTAAACATCAATACGGGGCAGGTAGTTATCGTCAACGGTGCACCTTGTAGTTTACCGCTCACAGCCAAATTTATGTTGTTGAAAGCGAGAAGCTGATTCCTCCATGTTGGGCAGTGACCGTCATCAAAATCTACTTGGATCCCTTGAACATCCTCATTGAGAGCTACTACGAAATGAGCCGTATTTGAAGCTGATACATCACCAAGATCTAAATGTCTGTTTCTAAAATTTTATTAATTTTTTTTTTAATTCGTTTTTATTAATTTAAACGAAGCAATACAAGTTCGACAACATGCACTTAAGGGATATTATCAGAAAAGGGATCAATGTAGATGGGTAAAAACGGTAAATTTAATATTCTCTTAACTTTTTTGAATTTTAACAATAAGGTTTTGCATTGGTATTTAAAATTTTGCTACAGTCATTGTTATGCAACAATAGACACTTCTACCCTGTTTAAAGGTGAAGCCACAATAACCCGTCTAGTTTATTGGCAAAACGTAAGGGAAAAATTGGCAATCTATTATGACTAAGAAAACATAAGTTGATAAAATTTTATATCTGTTGATAAATTTGGCTTCTATGAGTTTTATAGCATTAAGGTATTATTGATTATTTAGTAGATTATTTATTATTGAAAAATTTGGGTAAATTTATTATTGAAAATACTACTTTTAACTTACTGCAATCTAATAGGCAAAGGCGCTATTTTCCAGCTTTTGTCTCTTCGTTCGGGAGAATTTTTGAAATCAATAAAAGGATCATTTTTTATTTCCACAGCTCGTCGTTTTCTATTCTCATACAACAATTCTATTTTTTCGTCAAAATTACGATGTAGGGCTGCAATAAATTCGAGGACTTCACTAGAAAAAATCGTCTTCTGTAATTCTTCGAGTTTTGGAAGCGGTACTTGAAGTAAAATAACATCGTGCACCATAATGTAGTTATTATTTTCTTATTTAATAGGTAATCTGCACAGCAAGAAACGCGACACAGCTGCACTTGATTGAAAGTTGTATTGAAATATTCAAATCGGAATTTCGTTCGTGTTCGAAGAAAATAATATCTGTATGATTTTCGTGTTATTGTTTCTTATCACTATATAGTTGATTGATAAAAGAATGATAAGATATAATGTTTGCCTATGTTGGGTGTTTTCAGTTGCCAGCTTAAAAATAAATCAAATTTACTAGAGAAAAATCAAAGTTTTAATGGTAAACATAAAATGATATTTTGTAAAGTTTGAATACAACTATGACTATAAATAGACCTGAAAACCAACCATAATCATCATTGGAACAAACAACTGATTCGAAGTAGAAATCGCTGCTCGCGTAGTAGAAATCGTGAAAGGCTGTTCGGGTATGTAGGATCGGACGATCCGCAGACGATGGTGGTGGCACGGCGGCCCAAGAATGGCATTTGAGACCCTACCCACTAAACAACTCCCCCGCACTTGCTCAGGCGTCCGTAGCCCCCGAGGTCAAAACCCGGGTGGGGTAAGGAAGTACCGTATTAAAAACCCCAAGGACACCCGGAGGCTTACGTACTTGCGGCCTCGTAACTTGCGACAACAGCAACCGTCTCCATTCGGTGAAGATTACGGGTTGGCCGGCAACCCGCCGAGTACAAAGAGCAGCACGGCTGATCACGGCCCGATACTCTAACGAGCAATCTCGAAGCCACGCTGGAAAACCGGTACCTCCCTTTGGAGGGCGTTACTATGTAGTTGAAGTCGGGAACCTAACAACTAGCGACAGGAAGATGCAAAAGTAGCACCGGCTCACTACTAACACAAGTAACACAGAGTACCACTGCACACGGTACGCCGGCAAACCATCGGTGCCATCGGGAGACTCACTCTCTAAGTGGAGCACTCTTCATCAAATGAAGAGCATTGAGAGCACGGCCCTCCTACTCGACTTCGTGCTGGTTTTGGTCCGCATCGGTGCGATCATATCTCTGGGAATGATGACCAAAAGCTGCCATTATCCGCCTCTCACGGAGGCGCACGGTTGGAGACCAGCAACTCCCTTGGGTTTCATTACATCCTACGTATATTACTGTTGATTGGTCTTTAAAGTAGTTTATGGCGTACCTTGTATTGAGTGATATCAAAGCTAATAGAGATCAGAGTGAGAAAGCTATGAGATATACCTTGAGACATGAGGTAGAAATCTAAATTATGTTGTATAATGGTCATCTTACTCTTCAAACTGGAACGCATGACAGCTTGGCGGTGGATGAAATAACTACCTAATGTAAGCCCTCATAGGCACTATCTCAGTATTTAGGTCGCCAAGTAGTTCTACGTTCTGGTTTGTTAAATGAACGAATTGTTATATTCTACAATTAGCGGTAGGTGACCTCTCGTTGTAGATGTGTACTAGCTCTGGTAATCACTTTATTGAAGTTGGGCCTTGAGCTCGTTCAGACGTCTATGCAATAAATAAATGTAATTTTTCCTTTCATATAATGAATGTATCTAAGTAAATTTTTGTAATTTTACTGAGACTACAGTATATTTTAAAGCATCTTATTTAATTTAATTTCATCATAATTACAGTATAAAATAAATAAATTTCATCTCATTCTTCTAAAAATCATTATTCTCAAAGAGTAAAATTTATTTTAAGTATATTTTATCTAGAGATTTTTATTAACTCAACACTGGCAACAATGACATTGCAAGCAGTCATTCTTTAAAAAAGGGAAATAAGTTATCTATGGTAAAAAGATCAAACATAAATAATGAATATGGCAGATTCAGATTCTCAAGAAAATCGACAAGTCGAAGAAATTAAGCTGAAATCTAAGAAGCCTAGAAATCTTCGTACGCGTATCAAAGATGAAGACTCTGATGATGAGGAGCACATTTTGCAAAGACTTCAAGAAACAAAAGAAATTCAGAAACTTCGAGAAAGACCTAATGGGGTGAGCATCATAGCCCTGGCAACCGGCGAGAAAGTAACGTTGGAAGATGAAATGACTTGTAAAGATCCTTTTAAAGTTAAAACTGGCGGGATGATTAACATGCAAGCCCTTAAGAACGGGAAACTGAAGCAGGTGGATGATGCGTATGATACCGGAATAGGCACACAATTTTCAGCGGAAACGAACAAACGCGACGAAGATGAGGAGATGATGAAGTACATCGAAGAACAACTTGCAAAAAGAAAAGGTTAGTTCTACTTGAAAATATTTAACGAGCTTCCAAACATAAAAATTTACATTTTGCTTAAACAGTGGACCCCCGGTAATCCTGCCGCTGTCTAATCTGGCACCCCTTGTAATCCGAAATGTCTATTATTATTGAATATTTTTTGACAGTCTTCGCTAATGTACTTAGATAATGCATGATTGAACAGGTTACAACTGGTATGCGCCATCACTATTGTACTAGACGCTTAGGTATTGTTTTGGTTTTGATAGCTTAGTTTGAATTCGACTACTGATAACAAATAGGCATGCGCCCATTTCAGGCTCCATCTTGACCATGAAAGCTTAAGTTTTTTAAAGGAAATAAAATAAAAGATGTTTATGGCTAGAAAGTTTCGAAAGTCGTCATGGCATTCGTAAAGTATTTCAAAGATCACTGACGTTAATTTTATAATAAAACGTAAGGTTTCTTTTGCATTTTTTAATTTACTAAATTCAATATACATAATGAAGTATGATTTGCATTTCAGAATATAACATACAGATTTGTAATTTATTTGATTACAAGGCATCCTTTTGTAAAAAAATCTGGACTAAAGGGAGTCTTAGGCAGTACTCTATAATTCGACAAATTCAATAGTTTTCACTGCCTTGCAAAACGTTTGTCGGATTACTGGGGGTCCACTGTAATATCATGGTTTTTTTATTTCTTGACTGACATTTAAAATCAATCAATAAAATAGTATTTGCATCTTCCATATCACATCCTTAGTGAGGCTCTGTCACATCATAATCAATTACTAATTTTGTAGATCCATTACAAGATCATTAAATAGACATTATCTACATGTTTTCCTAGGACTCATGGGTTTTTTTTTGTAGTGGTTGTGATTAGTGTGTAGTTGGGATTATATTTATATTTTGATATTACTAATATTACTAACACCTAAGCAGACAGTACAGTAAGCTGCGTAAGCACTCATTTGTTGAAACTATTCTCATGGTATTATGATAACAACACTCCCAAAAGTACCAACAACAACTATAAGTTTCATTGCATCTTGAATGGTTTTTATAGGCAGAAGACAAAAAAAAAGAAAAAAGAAAAGACTTAATAAACTTGTTAATATTGCTGCTTAAATGAAAATCTAGTATCAATTATGTAAAATACCACTCATTAAGATTCTATGCTTGGTCAGAATCTGTAAAAAATATGCTCTAAATGAGTATACAA
Source organism: Bombyx mandarina (assembly GCF_030267445.1). Taxonomy (NCBI): domain Eukaryota; kingdom Metazoa; phylum Arthropoda; class Insecta; order Lepidoptera; family Bombycidae; genus Bombyx; species Bombyx mandarina. The sequence goes on along the minus strand of NC_143234.1, from coordinate 12,902,458 downwards.
TTGAATTGCACATGCACTACAGAAACACACACATCCCAACTTAACCTTCTCAGACATGCATGCCTCTTAGAAATACTCATGTATGCTTGAATGAAACTTATTGTTTTTACAGGTTGTATGATATTAAGATATTATAAGTTAGTTCATTTTGTATCTTTGGGTGCAATATTTGGAGCAGGTTTTATGCATAAGTGTGAAGAGGGCTAACCTCTGTGATACTGTTTTTATTGACTGCAGATATTAATAATTTCTTTAGCTTATTGATACTTTATATTTATATCACATCAAAATATTTAGTTGGAAGCATACTGTACAGCCAAGGAAAAAAATGTGTGTTATGTGCACATAACTTGGGTTACTCAGTAAATAAATGCACCAAGATATGTTGATTGGAAACTTGAAATGGTAAATAGATTGTATAATTTGTTATTGGTGGTAGGACCTCTTGTGAGTCCGCGCTACCACCACCCTGCCTATTTCTGCCATGAAGCAGTAATGCGTTTCGGTTTGAAGGGTGGAGCAGCCGTTGTAACTATACTTGAGACCTTAGAACTTATATCTCAAGTTGGGTGGCGCATTTATGTTGTGGATGTCTATGGGCTCCAGTAACCACTTAACACCAGGTGGGCTGTGAGCATGTCCACCCATCGAAGCAATAAAAAATAAAAATTTAGGTCCCTACATAGCTGATAGTATTATTTATAATCGTTTAGATACTAATATAAAATTAACTTGTGCTTTGTAAATTCCAGAGGGATGTGACAAAGACAATAAAGACCACAACCATACAGAAACACTGAAGTATTTGTCTCCCGAGGAAGCAGCCTTACTTTCCTTGCCAGACCATTTGAGAGTCTCTTCAAATCAGAGGTCAGAAGAAATGCTTTCTAATCAGATGCTCAGCGGTATACCAGAAGTAGATTTAGGGATTGATGCGAAAATAAAAAACATTGAGGCAACTGAAGAGGCAAAGATGAAGTTAATATGGGAAAGACAAAACAAAAAAGATGGCCCATCTCAATTTGTTCCAACTAATATGGCCGTTAACTTCGTTCAGCATAATAGATTTAACATGGAGAATGATAAAAAACGAAAAATTGAAAAAGTTGTAGTGCCCAAAACAGAAATTAGCGTGATTGATGAGAACGTTGATAAAATAGTTAAGAAAGCTAAAGGGGAAAGAGCAACTGATGATTATCATTATGAGAAGTTTAAAAAACAGTTTAGAAGGTGTTAAAATGGATGAGGGGAGTTAACTATAAGGAAACAAAAATTGTATTAAAAATATGTGATTTATGTAAAAACTTGCAGCGGAGTGAGGGTTTGACTTCATATTACCTGATGCTCTTTTGTGATATACAGACCATTAGTCTCTATTCATCAGACTTGAGATTCATGCCATTCTTGTAACTATAAAATCGAATCTGTGGTCAAATTGTGTATGTTATCTTTATATGGAAACGATTATGATTGTTTTCCAGTATAATTGCTAAGAAAACCCTTTCATATTCTATGTTTCAACTTCTGATATAGTTAATTCTTGACAAATTCATGAGTCAGAAAAAATTCAAAATCCAATTAATCTCAAATTTCCATGACAAAACCAAATCAATAATTAAATTCATATTCATTAAATTTGTTCTTTCCCTCACGGAGGGTAGTGAGTATTTTTACATTTTTAATACAAAACTTTCAACTTGGATCTAAGATTTGTCTAGATTCTTTTAGTGGAGTCCGACCTCAGTTGTAATGCTAAATTTGTGTACTATTTTATTATTATTGGTGAATGGTTACCACCGCTCATGGATGCTTGTAATGCCAGCCTTATTTGAACAGGGATGAATCACATACAAGCCAAAAAAGTTCTCTGGAAACGCATTGTGGATGAATGCAGTATTGTATTTTAAAAATCCTTATATTTTTAAAAAAAGTCTTACATAAAGACTGGCCCCCAACCCCTCAGATTTTCCAAACAGCACCTAGTGTAAAGTATTGCTGTGAGTTTTATCAAATTAAACTCCTGTTGCTAGCAGTTTTGTCTGAAATTATTATCTAAGTTAGTTTTGACCGAGTAGGCCCATTATAGGCATCAAATTGTTATAATTTTACCACTGATTTGTAATGCAGGTTAGCCACTAAAAAGGAGCTCCGTGCTTGTTGTTCTCCAATATGGATAAGTATTCTCTGTATATTGTAATACAAAAAATTTAAATTTTCATCAAATGATCCAAGGACTACACAAATTATTATAAAACTAGCGGCCCGCCCTGGCTCCGCTCAGGTCTTTAAGAAAGATTTCAATGATATTTAACGTTTTTTTTTAAATAAAAGAACACTTATTGCGGCATAACTATAATAGTTAGACATGTGCTCTCACGATACTTTTTGTAAATAATAATGTGTTCTACAAAGTCGTAGTACATTATTTTATTCTATCATCAATAGTTTTCGCAGGGCACGCGATGTAAATAATATTTTAGGTAATTTTTTTTTTTTAAGGGTTTTAGTAAGGATCCCTAATTTTTTCAAAAAAGATAATACCCTATGTCACTCGTGAATAGTGTAGCTTCCAAACAGTGAAAGATTTTTTCAAATCGGTTCAGTAGTTTCGGAGCATATTTAATACAAACAAACAAAGAAATCTTTTCTCTTTATAATATTATAGTATATGTATGCGCTGCTGATAAATGTTGAGTGTTAGGTACACCGAGCAAGATGTGACGAGGAGATCAGTTTCTTGTTGCTGTATCTGTGGTTGAGGATCTCCCAGGCAGTCTCATAATTTTCCGAACTGATCGATAGATGCTGAATTAGTTTTTCAGCTTCTCCCTTCATTTTGCTTTTGAGAAATTGCATTCTCTGTGTCTTAGAAAGCGACGGATTGGAATGGATAGTCTCAACAAATAAATCTTTGAATGCGGTCCAGTGTTCGTAGCTGCCACTAAATGTTGGAATTTCGATCTTCGTTGTTGATTTTTCTCGGTGAGAGACTGACCACATTTTGATGTTGATGTTTCCTTTCATTTGGTTGTAAACGAGTTCACATGCGTTGTTAAGACATCTCTCATATTGCACTTCAGCTTCGTTGGGTAAACTGTTAAGGTCCCCATAAAGTGAATCAAATGCTTTCCACCTAAATTCCAACAACTTTAAGGCGTCTTCAAACTGCCACTTTTCTTTGAGGAGGTCGACGTTGATATGGGGTACTGTTCGTTGGAGTGCTTTGATATTACTTCTTTGTATGCGTAACATCTCGTCGATTTTGCTGTTACCCGCGATCTTCGCTGCCTCGGGCACCGCTATAGCAAAAGGTGACTGATTATCGCGTTCAACTCCACCTGCACCTTGCTCTGGATTGAATTTTTGCTCCGATAACTTTGAGGTTGACGGTGCCGGTTTGTTGCAATATATGTTGCGTTGTGGTGAATGAAAATGGACTGTATTTATTGGTTTAGATATCTTTATTAGTCCATAAGTGACAAATTAAAGATATATGAATATAAGAAATGTGAAATAGATGTGTCACCCTTGGCGGCTGGAAATGAAAAGGGAAAAGTGTCATAGCGGACGTCGCTCGTTGACACTTTTGACGTTCCGAATCCAAACACGGTTCGAATGTAAAGGTTGGCGGCTTCAATACGGGTGAAACTGGATTTTGCTCTTGAGTTAAATACTTGACAAATGATTCCCTGGCACTGTTGTAAAACTGTCTTGTTTGCTCAAAGAATTCTTGCACAAAGTATTGATATGTGAAGGAATTTCCATTCCGTCTTCAACAGGATCTAAAAGAGCAGAAACTTCCAAAGGAGCAGGAATTTCCATTCCGTCTTCAACAGGATCCTCTGCATTTGCTAAAGGGGCTTCCAAAATAGTCACAGTATTTTTTTCTAATCCTGTTGTCACCTTCTTCCATAGCTCGTACAGGGAATGGTCGGTAACAGGGATGGAATCTTTATTCAGACTAAAAGAAGCTATTTTTTCTGCCCCGATTACTGTCTTCAGCCACGGAATACAATTAGGACAGCACAAATTAGTTTCTGTATTGGGTTCAGTTGCCTTCGGTGGCGCACCAGGCCTAACAGTGACTTCCAAAGGGTTCCAGGGCACTAACCCACATTTTTTGAACCCATTCGTCAAAATTTCTGGCCGATACACATCCAATAAAAGTTGATTAAGTAAGGCGCAAAAATTACTTTTTGACACTTCACCACCACTTAATCGATGTTGTAAAGCTTTCTCCTTCCACGAAGCTGTCAGCGTATGAAATACGGAGACGTCCATCGGTTGCAGCAAATGGGTGGCGTTGGGGTATAAGGCCACTAAAACGATGTCATTTTGGCTGCAAAACTGACTAACCTCCATAGATAGATGGGAGACGTGACCATCGACAAAAATGAGTACTGGCCGCACTATCTTTTCTTTTTCCAGCCATGGAATAAACTGGTTTCCAATGTACTCATAAAAAATTGCGCAGGTCATCCATCCCTGCTCACTTTTTCCTATAGCCCATGATGTGGGCACATTTACGGTGATATGGAGCGGAATACGTGTATAATGGAGGACTACCAAGGGTGGTGCAAGATCTCCATTAGCATTGCTCGTAAAGAGACCGCTTGATAAATATTTTTACAACCGCGTTCAGCCATAACTTTTCCGGCTTTTGGTTACAAGAAAAATGCTGTCTCATCACCGTTAAATACGCGTTTGGGGTCATCCAAGACGCTCGCCAATCCGTTTCCCTCTAAATACGTATAAACGTCATTCTTCCAGCCGTCTAATTGCTCGTTTGTTATTGAGCTCCTGCTCTTTGTTAAATTTTGGGCAACGCGATTAGAAATCCGAGGGTGTCTACTCATAAAACTGCCATACCACTTTTTGGATGGAACCTTATCACGGAAAATGTCCTTCCCTAATTGAGCGGCTAATCTTTGCATGCTTATTAAAAAGGTTCCTTTCGAAACGGGAAATCCTTTTCTCGCTAATTCAAGGACCCATTCCTCAATTTTCAGTTCCTCATCGGCCGTAAAAGCCGTACGGGCTCCCATTTTTCTTGATATTGGGTTGATCCCTTTGACCTTGCTCCGAAGTGTAGAGCGGGGTATTTTGTACTTCTTAGCAGCCGCGTACACAGGTACCCCACGCATCGCGTCATCCAGGGCTTTTGTCATAACTTCCTTATCATACTGCAGAATTTTTGTGGGAGGCATCGTCTTCATTCACCTAAAAAAATAAAAAGTTACTTAGGGAAAAAGTTACGTATGCATAACCTAAAGATGACACGCTAAGAACCTAAGGATGACATAGCTGTCAGCTTGTACCGAAATAAAAATCCCACATATTCTTTTTATTTTTTAACTTCTATAGCACTGAAGTATCAATCGGGGCTAAAAAACTTTAAGATGACAATACGATCATCTTTAGGAAACTGCGCCTTTTAAGGAACCTAAACATGACACCGCCTTTGCAACCCCAACCCATAACCAAAATGACTGTGCAAAGCGCTTTGTTGTGAAATTACTTAAGTCTAACAATGACAAAAACTTATTTAGGTATATCTTTGCGATAAATATCGAGATAAAAAAAACTTAAATAGTAAATACACTTACCTTAACCAAATCACTAGAATTGAATCGAAAAACAGCAAATGATACAACCACAAACATAAACAAGACCGTATTATGGAAACCACAATGGCGTTTGATTGTTTTGTTATGTTGTCTCCAGGGAGAAGAATCAGTGTTGTCAATGCAACAAATAAAATTCCCGCCACTTTTTTAAAACTCTTGTTTTTTCAAATCAATGTTGTAATAAAAGTAGGTAACAAGAAAAATAACAAAACCTTGACACATAAAAAAAAAACTGTCGGTTACAAAATGAATGCATTTTGTAACCGACTTCAAAAATGAGGTTATGTATGACAAGAATTATTGATAATAATTTTCTTCATTTAGTTTAATCTAACCGTTATTGTTCATAAGATTAATTTAATAACAGTTAACATATTGAAATATAATTTGCATGCTTATTTAGTAAAATCCAAATTATATTTGATATGATCAACAGTATAGATAAAACCGCCAAAAACCAATCACATGTTCAAGTTATTAATAATAAACAAAAAATTATAATTTCTTTTTATAAATGTTATTTATATATGAATTAATCTGCATCCATGTTCTCTTATGGAGCACAGGTTCTTTTTTCAATAGCTGCTTTTGCAATACTGCTTTTCCAAGATTTCTTTTCATTTTAATGTATTTATTCAGATGGCGCATTACGGCATCGATTTCCTCATTACTCCATTTCGTATTAATCTTTTTTCTTCTTGGTTTCAAATCGCCTACATCTATTTCTATTGCATCACTGGATTCATCATTAGATTGTATCTGATTCACCCTTTTTTGTTTTTTAGAACTGTAATGGGGCTTTCCAAATCTAATAACTGGACCAACGTCTTCTGATCTTCCCTGTTCTTCGTTATTTTCATTTATCTTTTTGTTTTCTCTCCTCTGTTCTTCATCACTCTCATTTATCTTTCCTTTTTCTTCTTCCCTCCTTTGCTGTTCTTCATCATTCTGATTATAGTACCTTATTAACGATGAACCATTGTCTGGATAAACAGCTGTAATTGAAATTTATTTTCGTTTAACCGTATTGTATAAAATTATTCACTGTATTATATAACTAATATTAATAATACGCACCTTTAGTCTCGGTATCCATAGCAGCAAAGTTACGCACACAGCACAATACACAAATCTTTACTTAAACCGAAATAAACATACGTATTCTCCGAACGCTCTCATACGAATAATAAGCTGTTGACCGTCTCGCACAGCCCCGCGCTGCCCACCCCTATCGCGGATCAGAAGTTAACCGTTTTGTCCTAATATATATATTATACTGGATCAACTTCAGTATTGTAATTATGGCATATATCGGATCCAAATTTTACGAGTGAGTACAATAAAAATAGCCGTTACGGATTCACATTTGTCTAAACTTTCGACGAAGTGAAAACTGGAGTAGATACTTTTTTTATGGAATATATCTGGCAACATCGCAAAACAAAATGCAACGTTGCCACTCCGGGCAAAATATGTCGAAACGGAACAACGTTATTCGCGTGCAAAGGTGGATCAAATAGTAAATAGGGATCGGGCTGGATCAACTATGTGTGCAAAGACGCCAATATATATAATATATTAATTTACTATATATAAATTACACAACACACATAATATAACAATAATATATACATGTACTATATACATTCACACAACGAAATACGTTTACGATATGTACGTTAGGATACGAATCTGCCGGACGACGCGACGACGTAATGGAAACGGACAATTCTACGTCATACGACCGAGATTGGTGTAATGTGTGTCAGAGTGGGATTTGGGCTATGGTCTGCTTGGTCCGGACCTTGCTATCCAATCCTTCATTTTGGACAGCAATGGTTTGGGACTTGATCTTTCTGGGCAGCATTCTTCTTCTTTTGATTTGACTGGCGGACTGTGAGCTTGCAATGGGTGTAAATAATTAATACCAAGGTAGTCTGTATTTCTCAAATGTGATGATATATTGAGGTGGCTTACGGTATCGTGAAGAACCAGCTTTGGGTCAAGGGAATCACCACTAGAGGATGCTTCTGCTTGAGTACTTGGTGGGATGATTGTTCTTGGCCTAGGTTCGAAAATTGTGGCTAGTGAAACTTCTGGCATATTGACTGATTTATCGCACATAGATCGGCGGTGTGTTTGTGTCCGTACAGGTTTTGACTGGACTAGATCTTCCACCTGTATCCCCTTGCTATTAATGTGCCTGTTCAGTTGTGCTGTGGCATTTTCTATATGGGATCTCAAGGATCTCAGAGCTTCATCTCCTCTGCGTCTCCGATCTCTGTCTGCTGTTGACGTTGCCATAGTTTTACAATGCACCAATCTTCGTTCACTGAATGCTCCCTCTGGTGCCAAAATAAGGGGACACTTTACAGGTTTGGGGACACTGTTATATTAATCCTACGGGCAGCATCTATGTATGTGCTCTCACGCAGGGAGTATAGTCTACTTGCAATTGCACTCATGGACTGGACTTCTACAGAAGGGCCTGAATCACATAGTAAGCCCCCCCTTCTGAGGACAACTTCTTTCACGTTGTCAGAAACAATCGTTCCATGGACAGCTGCCATCACGAATGTCTCCGATTTCTCTAGGAGATCAGCCATGGTCTGGGATTCAAGTCTTCTTTTCTCTTTTGGAGTGCTGAGCATGATCGACATCTCAAGATTAAGGTACCGGGCAATTTCTATGAGGTCCAAATCTCGTTCGCGAATCAGCCCTGGAAATATGGTATGGGTCATGAGTAGTAGCAGAGTTATTCCAGGGAACAACTTAGATTTTAAATTCCCGGCTATACCATGGGCCAAGATTATAGCTGCTGATGCAGCCAAGAACGATTGGCTTAATCTGGCCAAGGTTATGACCGAAGGTCCAGGGGGGCCAACGGTGGTCTTAGCAGATAAACTTATGCCATACTGACTGCACTTCCGTGTTATCACGTTGGGGTCACCAATTTAGCTGTATTAATGTGTTTTAGCTAATTACCTTCGGTGGTTGTGATGGTTCTGGTAGGTGGTTTTAAATAATGTACACTCCGTACACAATCACAAACAGTTTATTAAATCACATACACACCCAAGAAGTAATAAAGAAAAAGAAGGAGTGATAAGCACAGAGATAGATTAAACAACTGAAATTAACAAATTATCGGAAAAACAAATACTTTTGTCCGAAAGCAATGGTTCGTAAATATTCGCAGCAGTGTAGTTCGTTCAAATCTTTCAACTAACTGCCCTCACACTGGCTCACACATTACACCAATCTCGATCGTATGACGTAGAATTGTCCGTTTCCATTACGTCGTCGCGTCGTCCGGCAGATTCGTATCGTGACGTACATATCGTAAACGTATTTCGTTGTGTGAATGTATAAATTATTGTTATATTATGTGTGTTGTGTAATTTATATATAGTAAATTAATATTATATATATCTCATGTTTATATATTGTATATTATTGAATCCAAATTTATAACATTCAATAGTTATGTGGAGTAAGCCCACACTATAAAAAAAATTACCTTAATGGTTACGAGATCATTCGGAGTCACAATTGTGACAAACATAACTAAGGCTACCTTGTGTGCACTCTTCATGCGCTCACATTTTACATACTGTGCATTGTATCCATTTTTCCCTCAGTCTGCTTTCTGGATATGCTGACATACAAACAAAACAGTAGCACTCCTCTTCTTCTGATGATTATGACTCTTGGTGCATCTTAATTTTTTCCCTGCTTCTAGCATTTCTTTGTTTTTCCCCCATCTAATATTTTCTTAACTTGCTTAGCTTTGGTTCGTTTCAATCTGTTTTTATATTCTCTTCTTTGGTGTGTCTGTCTAGATAGTAGGTTTCCTGGTTTTTCGGCCCCTATATTTTAATTTAATTGGAGGAACTTTTGGTAGTGGTCGTATTACTTCTGGCGAAAATAAAGGTGGTGTAGTCGAAGTCCTGCTATTTTCCGTTTGATTTGTTAACACAGGAATGGCTTGAGAACTTGTAGAGGGTTTGGGAGAAATTTGCTGAGCACTACTACTACTTTGATGTCCGGGTAATATAATCAAAGGTTCTGGATTTGCAATAAAGTTTTCCTGTTCTTTATCTAGTATTTGTGAACATCGTGGCATATTTTCAGTCGGCTGTTGTACAAGAAGAGCTGCATTAAAAAGCTCCTCCATCTCTTCTTGTGGTTTGAGGGTTAAATTGAAGGTTATGTTGGTGGCGTTTTATACTCAGGTGTATTAGTATTCTGAATAGGACTATCAGCTGTTTCTAATGGATTTGGGCTATCTGTCACAAATGCAGGTGCAAAATCAAGTTCAGTAAACAAATGTCGATTAAATGGAACAATCCCAGTTGTGCGAAAGCCAGCTTGAATATTGAGTTGTGTAAGAGCAAGCGGCATAGCAGTAGTTAAAATTCCTGGAATGTCGTATATTGTAATTGTCTTTCCGGGGTGGCTTCGCATCCATCCATCGCAGGTCGAATTTACAGCTTTCTTCAGTGGACCGAATACAGATCGATTAAGTGGTTGGAGTTTGTGTGAGCAGTGGGGAGGGAAAGATAGCATTACAATACCATTCGTCTTGCAAAAGTCTAATGCGTTCTTTCTGTAATTCTGTATATTCTTTGGTTGTGGTAGTTGTGGAATACTGATGATATTTCGTAGTTAATGTATTGTTAGGAGTTAGGAGTTAATGTATTGGATACTGGTGAAGCTGGAACGGTTAAGGATTTGCGCCGAACGATCTGCGCTTCAGGTGGTACTGCCCTTTACAAAGATGGTGACGATGGTATCAGACCATCAAGAGGCACCATTTCAATTACAGGTACCATCGGTGCTATCTGAGCTTCAGGTGTCACTATTTTTAGTATAGATTGTGATAATTCTATATAAGCGTCAGGTGCCGCCGCTCTTTGTACAGATGACGTCGAGTCTATCTGATCGTCCACTGCCACTTAGTCCGGTCTATTTACACATTCAAGTTTACATAAATTCCCATAAAGCTGAATATTGGCATAGTTGTTCAAAACATCATTATAAAGAAAATCTCAAAAGTCCTCATCGTTCCGAGGTGTGCTAAAAATTTGGCACGGGGTCAAAGGTCAAAAAAATGAGTTTTTTGCGATTTTTAGCGAAACGGTGAGTTTTTTCGCAAAATTACCCCAGTACAAAATTGTAGATCACAAAATTCTCTACAAAAAATATATCAATAATTTTTTTCCTAAAAGCCACCATTTTGGAGATATAACGTTCCGAAAAGTTGGATCAGTCGTAATCCCTCTATTTTGCACACGTTTCCACGCCACCTATGAGGTAGTGTACAAAGCGCGTTTTTTTTTAACGTGGTTTCCCCAGTAGGCCTATTCCACGGGTCTGCTGAGATTTTATATGTTTTAAAACTATTGCAAAATAATATTATATATTATAGTGGGCAAAAACAACGGTGGTGTAATTAAATAAAATACCTAAAATAAAAAGTTAGTCGTCTGATTCATAACTGTCCAAGATTTCTGTTTCTTCTTCTTCTTGATCTTCTTCTCCTTCTTCTTCCTGTTCATCCTCTTGTTCTTCTTCTTCTTCTTGTTCTATTTCACACGTAAACTGCCCCAATAGCGATTCCTGATCGGTATCAAACGAATCTTCAAGAGTTGGTGACTCAACATTCGAGCATGATCGGCCTTGACAGTGTGTGCATGCCAGGGAACAAAACAGTCCAACTTTTCTGCAACCACATTTTGCACTACACCCTTTCTTGCAGTTGCAAAATATTGTGTTGAGAAGTTTCTCAGGTGCTGGTGGAAGTAAAGTTTGAACTGGCTCTAGTGTATTGTCGATCAACTTCCAACCCCAGTCTTTAGGGTCCAGCTGATTACCAAGCCACACTTGAACTTGGTAATATACCCGAAACAGATGTTGATGAGCAGCTACTGAGGTTGGAGGAAGAGAAGCTAAGTTGACTTGTTTTTTATTACGCGTATTTTTCACGAAAGATGTGTATCGCAACTTATCTAAGCAAGTGGTTTTTTTGGGGGCTCCGTACATAGCAAGAAGAAATTGAACTCCGTTGGTGATAACATGTTGTTGAGTTGAATTACTATTTTTAAAAACTTCAGCACATTGTAGTAAATCTTTTTTTTCAAACATTTTGAAAACTGTTGTTTTTCCTCTCCTGTAAAAAGCAGATGTCGTATCGCAGCCAGTTATTGCGTGTAGAAACAATACATGATTTTGACATTTAGGAAAATTGGATAAACTGTTTGATGAATATATTTCCGATTGATTTTGGGCTTTTCCGGGTTTAAAAAAATAAATAATTTTTTCAGTTGGAGTTCGAGCAGTAAGCAAGACGAGTAAATCAACATCCTCACCAACAACAACAGTTGTATTTGTCACACTGAATTTCTTTATCGCTGTTTCAATAATCAATACATCAGCATCATCATTAGCTTGTTCAACGGATATATTCTCAGCAGTAAATTTTGCTTTCAACATCGAAATAAACCTAGATTTATTGTGATTATTTGCAAAGAATTTCTGTTGACTGGTAGGAACTGTCATTGATTCATCGAATATAATATCAGAAGAAGTTGATGAAGCAGCATTTCGACGGCGTTGCTCTGCTGCTTTAATATTTCTCGTATAATCATCATATCCGTCAAATACGACAGTAACTCTGGAACCAAAATGTCGACGTACATATTGAACGTATTTATCTAAGATAACGTTAAATGTTTCCTCGCTATCCCACACCACTCGATGTAATAAGAATCCTCCGTCAATTATGTACGTTGAATTAGTGTTATTAATATCAACATTTATAGTCTGAAAACAATCGTAAATAGCCGACTTCTGGGTCTTGCGCATTCCAATGTCATCAAATAATGTTAACGGATAAGGAGCTAATTCATACTCGAAATATTTCTCAATTTCATCTTGAAAAGCCGCAGTAACACTCATACGTTGGAATAATAACACTGGGTCAACAGGTACTTTTTCTTCGTGAACTTTTACGGTGCTACTCATAGCTAAAAGAGGAACAACTTTGTCAGCGCGTTTAAGTTTAATATCTTTAAATGTCAGTCCAGTTATTTTAGCAATAGAGATAAGCCCAAGTTCACGTGCTTTATAGCAATTAATTGTATTATCACCAACGACACCACTTGCAATCGAGATGACTTTGTTAACCTCTGGGAAAGGATCATGAATCGAGAACCACTCAAGAAGCATTCGTATGTCTTTAGCGTCTTTTTTTACACGTGAATCACTGGCATCAACATGCTGTTCAGTCGTATCCATCCTAACATTAGCAAGATCTTCTAATTTCTCACAAACTGTGTTCATTGCATGCATGCTGTAAACCCATTTACTGATTACACTTTGTTTTGTACTTCTTCCTCGAGCAATACCTCCATCTGTCTTCATGGCTTTCATCATAGACTGTTCGATAACCATGTCTGTAGAAGTTCCACAACTCAATTTATCTGAGCGTCTCACGGTGAAAAATCCTTCGGTAAATTTTTCGTAAACTTCAGGATCCATCGAGTCCTGTAATTGCATCATGTCTTGTAAATACAAGTGTGCAGATTTAGCATATGGAAAATGTCCTGACGAGTGGAAATAAGGTAACATTTCTTTTACACAACTTAAATGAGCTTTCCAGTCCCCCATACGCTCAGCTCTCAAAAATTCTTTTGCAAGTGAAACCATATTAAAATATTGTATCCAAAGTTGCGCTGTTGGTCCTCGTTCCTCAAAATCTTTCAATTTCATATTAAATTTATGAAGTAAAGCACCTGATACTTCATTATCATTTTCAATATCTGAATATGAAAGAGTGCTATCTAATATATGGTCAATATTTATGATTAAATCTGCTCCCATGATATCATTAATATCTATTGTTTTTAATATTGTAATTGCTAAAGCCAGCTGGAGTAGTGTATGTGCTCGAACAGCTCTTGCGTAAGCATGACCATTGAGCATTTTTTCTAATGACTTTGGTGCATAGATTTCTGAGAGTACTTCTTTTATCCCGCTACCTTGCATAATATAACCAATTGCTCCGAGATAAGACATGAGTAGATGAAATCCTCCAAGTCTGACAATAATCTTCGATACTTCAGAGCCGTCAGGTGCGGCTGATACAATTTCTCGAGCTTTCGCATACAAGGGTTGGTCGAAAGTCACGATGCATACAGTGTGGCCGTAACGTTTCGCACAAAGTAAAGTCGTATAGACAGTATTATAGTTACTAGCTGGTTGATGGATGAATGGTAAAAATGTAATCTGAGATTTTGAATAATTTGTATGGTAATTTGTTAAGCGCTCAATAAAACCGTTCCAACCAGGTAATGATGTATTTTTCCACTTTCCATAAAACCATACTACATCAGAATTTTTATGAAAAGATACTGTTTCAGTTCCATATCCAAAATCTTGGACATATATTTTACTGTAACCAACTACATCACTATTCTGATAGATCTGTATTGGCACATGAGCTTTTGCTTTGAAGTGTTTTGCTGAAAGAACTTCTTTTATTCGTTGCATAGGTTCTTCTAGTAAAACAGAGTGCTTTGGAGTTACAATTTGAATTATACCCATTATGTGGAGTGAATTGTTACCATCTAGCGTATTAACATTTATATCAGCATTATCTGCAACGTATTGAATAAGTGTGCCACTTTCAGGTGGTAGGACATGAGGAAGAGGATGAAAAACTGCTGCTGACTCGTACATCAATGTATCATTATAAGAAGCACACAAACCAAAAGACGACAAAATTTGTATAAGACGCTTAGACCCGAACCTCCGATGAAAAAAAACTGAAAGACCTAACTGTAATTTGGACTTGAACGATCTTGGTCGAATAGCAGTCATGATACTATGACAAATATTGGTGCATACTAGTTTTAAATGATCGAAATTTGATCGTTTATTTTTTAAGATCATTTGCTCCAAAAAAAATGTCAGTGACTGTGGGATGTCATTATTTAAATCTTCAAACATTCGACCTGGTGGAGGGTAGTAGGAATTATCAAATACCGAGGATTGAATATCTTCTCGAATAATAGATGCTGCTGCTTCTAGAGTTTTTAATCGTTCTTCTTGTTTATTAATTTTTTTATTTTCGGACCAAGATTGATTTAAAATTTCATGGTGACTGTTTATCAAACATACAAATGTTAACGCTCCCGGTTTTTCAGTGATAATAATTTTATCGCCATATTTCAGTTTAAGTCGCAGCTTAATAGTCCTGTTATCTAAAGTTAAAATTTTGCTAACATCTTTTAACTCAGCCAAAGTAAACTGACAGTCATTGCTACTCTCAATGTATGTAAATATTTCCTGCATTGCCAGATCTGTTGCTTCATCTTTAGGACGACCAACTGTACCGCCAGTAGTCGGTTTCAAAAAAGAAGTATAACATTCTTGGTGATACTTTGCTTCAGCAGCAACTAAATCATAGTCAAATTCGATTCGAGCAACAACAGCTTTCGATATAGCATCGGAACGAGTTCGTGCTACTTCCAAAATTGAATGTTTGAATTGGAGTGTACTTACTTGACAAATTTTACTGCGACGATCTAAGGATTTTTTTCTCTGCAACTCTTCATTCAATTTATTGCCACAAAATAAACATAGTTTTTTAAAACAAAAAGCTGAATCACTTGAACGGGATCTAGTACGAGGAGGACTACTTACTGTAGATCCTGTAGATGTGTTAGCTTCTTGTTCTTCGCGTTTTCTTTTGATGGCAGCAGCAATAGAACACTTCCGCGTATAAATTTTACGACAGTTGCTATGTATTGTCACAGATTTTTGTTTTTTAAGAAATTCCGAGTATCCATCATCTCTTTCAGCACTTGCATTAATCAGTGTCTTCATACCACGATCAACAGTTACAGTTTCACTTTCAGTTAAAAGATGAGTACAAATAAAACAATATTCTGACATTTTTCTTATAAAAATCTAAAACGCACAAAATAGGTTAAAAGATAGGTTAAGATAAGCACATGTTTTCCCTACGCAGTGGCGCTCAAGACTAACGGTATGTATTTCATATATTGGGCATGCCAACATAAAGCAGGTATACGACCCTAGCCACGCGGACAATAGAATAAAAGACAGATGTTATCCCAAGGTTATACTGACGTACAAATTTAGGAACGGGGTTTCATTATACCTGAGATTCTCGTAGTTTAACTTATATTTTACATAAGCAAGTTACAATAAATAATAGC
This sequence comes from Bombyx mandarina, assembly GCF_030267445.1. NCBI lineage: Eukaryota > Metazoa > Arthropoda > Insecta > Lepidoptera > Bombycidae > Bombyx > Bombyx mandarina. Next base: position 12,886,584 of record NC_143234.1, on the reverse strand, counting down.
GAACTTATTTTAGTTCTATTACACCTTTAGTGACTTTCATATGTGGCGTACGTGTGCAAAATAGAGGGATTACGACTGATCCAACTTTTCGGAACGTTATATCTCCAAAATGGTGGCTTTTAGGAAAAAAATTATTAATATATTTTTTGTAGAGAATTTCGTGATCTACAATTTTGTACTGGGGTAATTTTGCGAAAAAACTCACCGTTTCGCTAAAAATCGCAAAAAACTCATTTTTTTGACCTTTGACCCCGTGCCAAATTTTTAGCACACCTCGGAACGATGAGGACTTTTGAGATTTTCTTTATAATGATGTTTTGAACAACTATGCCAATATTCAGCTTTATGGGAATTTATGTAACCTTCCTCCTGATTTTAGGCTTAAATAGACCGGACTAATTATCTTGTCTAGAATATACTTCAAACTTGTGGGTATATCCCATCAAATCATAAAGACATTTGAAGCCCCATTTATGGGGCTTCTTGAGCAGATACTGTTTTAGAAAGTGCCCTATTTTTGTAGAACACGTTTGTTCATCCACAGAAAATCTTTGATTCATTGGCACTGTGGCAAACCTCTCATTGAGGTGCTTGATTACAGGGCGGATTTAAAAAAGACAGTCTGGTTCTGGATGACTTATAGGTTTTTGAAGTCCATTGTTAACAAAATGTAACGATAACTTTATTTTCTCAAAATTGTTGTGGTATTGTTGAAAAAATGGGCTTATAGCTGCTGGTCGGTTATATCGTGTTGAATTTACGCGAGCGGCGGAGCGCAGAGTGACATGCGTTCATATCGGTGTTGTTGCCTCGACTGGCGACCGGTTTCGGTCACCGCAGCATTCATTCATCAGTAGAATACCTTATATGGTCGTTATAATAGTGATGTACATTAAAAAAAACATCGATGTTTTTTTCGATTGAATTCATCAGATTGTTGCGTAAATGTAATATCGATGTATCAAAAAATACATCGTTGTTTTCCATACATCGATTGTTTTTCTATGAGTTAAATATGTATGTGATTTAGAAATAAAAATCAAGCATGTATTAAATTTACTTTATTACCTTAACATTTATTTTTAATATATATGCCAATATTTTTATCTATTTCTTTGTTGAGCCATTACCTGCGCCGCTTGCGAAAGCAGCCTCTCTGATGGCACCGATGTGCCCACCATTATATTTTTAGAACTTTGTTACAACGTAACAACATAGCTCTCAATATTGCTGCCATTTCTGTCCTGATGTCTTACTTCTATTGGGTTGAGTCTAGGCGGTCTTACATCGTCTGTTTTCTTACTCATCATTGCAACTCTCATGGGATTAATAAAGTAGTAGGTTCCCGTTACTTTCTACATCGCGGTACTATAGCCTCAGTGACTATAGTAAGTAATCCAAGCGTGAATTAGTTCAGAACATATGGTTCTTTCATTTCACTTTGGTACCCATGGCTACCGCTGCTCTCCACCAGGGTCCAGGTTTTACGCACCTGTGGCTTGCTTCTTCCGCTGGTTAGTCCGTACCGATTTATACGACCGACCGAATTATATTATTTTCCTGTAACGTATCTGGGACAGAAATTTTCGATTCTAATTCTTCTAAATTCATACTCCTGACGATATTATGCAGCATGGCAGTGACTGTAATGACAGCTTGCATATTTTCTAGTTTTAATCAACTTTTCAATAATAATACAGAGAATCTTCTTTTACAAACACCAATGCAACTGAAAATTATACATTCTTCAGTTATATGATTTTAAAATACAGTATAAAAATAAAAAAACTCTTTAACTAAAAAAAAGGCTTACCTCTCTATAGCATTTCTTGCATTTAAAGTGTGATTCATTATATAATCGTTCCGACTGAGTATGTGGGTTAATTAATGGAGTTAAAAGATAGGGTTGTGGGACACTATCACCACGCAACCGGCAATTTCCAAGTCCACCTTGTTCTCAATGTTCTCTTGATATGTAGATAATTTATTATAGTAGTGTCATATAAGATAGGGTTGTGGGACACTATCACCACGCAACCGGTAATTTCCAAGTCCACCTTGTTCTCAATGTTCTCTTGATATGTAGATAATTTATTATAGTGTCATATTAACACAAGCATAAATTCATATGAACACCTAAATAAGAATATACTTTTACAATCAGAATGGTTAAATACAATTGCATCATGAGTAGACCCAGGCCACCGAACAACATCAATGATGCATTGCACTCAACTTGCACATTCATGGAAAATACTCATTTTCTATTTCTCAATTCCTCTCCCATATTTGAATCTGTAACACATGTAAAATGTAGAGATATCAGTATGCATATAATAAGAATGAAGGTAAATAACCTACCAGGTTATTTTATTAGTGTATGAATGTCATATATTGCACATGTATATGGAATCGAGCAATATTATATTTTACAATTCCTGTTGAGTGTGATTTTGTAACACAACAAAAATATAAGTTGTAATAACGACTACTTTTATGGTTTAAATTTATCTTTCCTCTTTGATGTTACACCCAAATATGGTCTTATTTAATTAGTCAATTCATTTCCCAACACCTTGGCTCAGAAATCTATAAGCAAAGTCGTAGTCGACTTAGCCATCAATTCAGACGTTCTTTATTTTCCTTTAACCGTAAGATATGATCACTATCTGCATTACAATCTATCATCATTTGAAATAATTCCATATCACTCATCACTGCTACAATATGCCATTATGAAAAGAAACATTAATTAAATTATAACGAATTATTTTGAAAAGGTAAACATGAACCGGTCGATTTTGACAGATAAGCGAATGCCCTTACTAGAGATGGGGTCGCCTATCGGAGAGTTACTTAAAACTAATATTAAAACGGGAGTAAGCACGATTCGTATGAGTCTTCTATCTTTAGTAGGCTATCCGTCCTTCCGACGATGGATAGATAAATCCGATAGCCGTCGATAGGTTATTGAAACGCAAGTAATGACAAAAGGATATATTTGTCTATCTTTGGTAATCAAAACTACGGATAGATATGTTATTGAAAACAGCCGTTAATTAACCCTTTATTCCAATACTTATTTATATATATATATATATATAAATAAATGAATTGCTGTTCGTTAGTCTCGCTAATACTCGAGAACGGCTGGACCGTTTTGGCTAATTTTGGTCTTGAATTATTTATGGAAGTCCAGAGAAGGTTTAAAATGTAGATAAATATGAAAATGCACGGAATTAAATAAAAATAACAATTTTGTTTATTCTTTGATTTTGTTTGTTTTAAGTTTATTTTATACAAAAGTTTAGGTCTTTTATTTCTCGATTGAGGCACTACGAAGTCTGCCGGGTCAGCTAGTTTTAAATAATGATAAGTATTTGTAACCTTTTAAACCTTCTCTATACAAATAATTCAAAACCAAAATAAGCCAAATCGGTCCAGCCATTCTCGAGTTTTAGCGAAACTAACGAACAGAATTTCATTTATATATATGACGGAGGAAGCTGGATATCATCATTTTCAAAAGTCATTATACTTCGTATTCTTAGTGGGCGTGTCGTGGGATATGTTTGTTCGAATTAAAGATGTTGTTAACGCCAAATAGAAGATGTAATCAATAATCAATAATGACATTTACAAAATGAGCACTTGCGAACAGAGAACGCACGATAGTTTCTAGGCGTCGTCCGCAATAGTCGACCACCGCACGTTCAGTCCGTAGGTGAACTCTAGGTTGTTTCGGTCGACCGTCGCGCCATAGACTCCATCGAGTGCCGACAGATGGCACTAGCGTTCCCAGTACTCTATTAATTGCGGGGACTCGATTGCGACACGGCCATCCTGCTTGCACACGTCCTCGTGTGTTATCCTGCAAAGAAATAATCCACAAGAGTATTTGTTCTACCCGGCCACTTCTGACCAACTGTCATGCTTCTAAAGTCAACTGAGATAAAGAAACTTCAAAACTCTACATTACTGTTTAATCATTTCAACAAAACTTTACATACTAAGTCTCTATAACGAGTCATTCAAAATTACAAATCAAAATCGTATTTAATTAGGGATTGCACTACATTTTGATGAATTAAGCACACACACATAGTAAAAGCTTAGAAAATTTTCAAGTATACAGTAATAATTGATCACAATAAACTACTAGAGCAAATTAAAGAGCAGAAGATGATCAGAGCCTTGTACCACCGTCGTTTATTCATTCAACCATTTAATTAATCACAATTAAATTATCGAAACTTCACATAAGCCTCTCTATCGCCACGGCTCTCCAGTCGACCAGCAATCGCAATTGCCCTCATGATGCACATCCACAGCGTGAATCGCCCGTGTGCATCACCCGCTGACTACACACGATGGTCTTTACAGACCCCGACCTCCGTCAGAGCCAAACGCGCACCGCGCACCCACGGACTACTTGAGTTGCCTCAAGAGACACCGATTTCTACTGGGCTACGACTACGTAATAGCTACTGGTACGGCCGATAGTCTTACTAGAGTTTCCAGCACAACTTACTCACTCATCTTCAATAGGATCATTGTCAACATCAACTTCGACTGGTACATGACCTACTGGCATCCTCCTCAACCTATCGTGTGCATATTTGTACCGTACGCTTAGAGTTTAAAGCTTTCAACGTATAACGATCACCGTCCAGAACCTCTACTACTCTAAATTGACCTTTGAACTTCGGATCAAGTTTCGTTTGATTCCGCTCTTCGTTTTCTAATAAAACGAAATCACCGACCGAAAAATTTGAAATTTTCGCCTTTGTTTTATCAAATCGCGCCTTATCATAATCCGCACATTTTTTTATGTTCTCAGACGCTATCTCGCGAATTTCGTCAATATCAATTTCAGTTTCTACGTCGCTACACATCAACGATAACGGTCTTGCAACCTTACCGATTAAAAGCTCGAGTGGCGATGCTTTCGTTACACGACTCATTGTGCAATTAATAGCTAGCTGAACCTCACCTATAACATCTTGCCACGATCTGGTATCGCTAGTCTCTACCGCTGTTAACATTGCTTTTAGGACACTCATAATGCGCTCTACCTGTCCATTAGCACGAGGGGAACCGGTTGCTATCAAATGCAAGTTTATGTTCTTGTTCTCGCAAAAATCACTAAATTCCTTACTGGCAAAACATCTACCTTGGTCCGCAATAATACGAGTAGGAGCTCCAAAGAGAGCTACGCTTTGAGTTACTGGGTGGATACTACTTTTGGAGTCTATATTCGTCGCATGGAACAGAAGGATATATTTTGTGAATGCGTCAATTAAAACGAAGACATACTCTTTCTTATCGTTTTTTCCGCTTAATTTACCGGTCGCGTCAATATGAATCGTATGCCAAGGGGTAGGTAACTACTTTCGGAATCGCATGTAATTCGGCTTTAACCTTTCCTGAATGAGGCTTTGCAACTTTACATGTAACGCAATTATCAACAAACTTTTTCACATACTAAGTAATTCCCGGAAACCAGTAAAAATCATAGAGCTTCTCGCGCGTCTTTTCGGCGCCGAGATGTATGAGAGAGTCATGGAAGTTATTGACTACCGACCATCTGAGAGCATGTGGTAAGTAAGGTAAGCATTTTGACCTACCGTTACGCTGAATCTTACGGTGCAGTATACCTGAACGTAGAACCATAAGTCTTAGCAACTTCATCATCTAATCGACCGTTTTCTAACTCGCTTATAATCTTAGTAATCTCACCATCGCGTAGTACGTATTACTGGTCCCGGTGTGTTAAACGTGGGGTCCGCTAGCCGTAAGTCTGAAGTCAATGACCGTATGTAACTATTCAACTTCACCGGAGGGTGACCACCTATCACTTCAGGCATCACCAAAGCCGAGACGCTAAACCGTAAGCGAGGGTTAGGATTCGGTGAGAAAATAAATGAAGAGTGACCGATCACGTCTGAAATTCCAACATTGCCCACCCCACGAATAGAATGAGAAGACTTATAAATAGGATTGCCCAACCGTACTGCAAGAGCAAGATCACTCGACATAATACTTCCCTGTGCGCCGGAATTCAACAGAGCTAGAGCAAACAGTGTTGCCATCCGAATCCAAAACCCGAACAGAAGCTGTAGGAAGTAAAACAGTTTCTGGGGCTGGGGCAACACTGGAGTGGCCAGCTATTTCCTAGCGGTGGCCCGAGTCCCCGCTATCCCGGTCGGCGCACGACGGAAGGTCGTAGCGTGCCAGCGGATCCCACGCTCTCACATAAGGCCCCCCGTTTCCCGTCCCGCCTCATGTATCTCCGCGTACGATGGCCAAACGGGCTAAATACTTGAGGGAGTCGCTCTAGCGTCGGCCGCTTCCTCAGCGAAGGGGAAAACCGTACTTCTGAGGGGGGGCAGAGACGAGTGAGAATGGCAACTCGGGCCCGCACGGGGGGTAACGTGGCCACCCGGGCGTAGCTAGTGGGCATCCGCTGGCAGCACCACACCAGCCGCCCTCCCTCCGATGCCTCCTCCCGAACGTCCACGCCGCTGCATTGGCGAGGTTTACGACCGGTGCGTCGTTTGCCCTGGGGTAGCGGCAACCTCCAGGGCATGGTGCCGATCGTTGCAGTTCGGGCACAGCTGTGGTTGTGGGCAAATGCTCGCCGTGTGCCATGTGCCCAAAACAAAAAACACCATCGCAGCTGGGCAACGATGTTGCGTCTACCCTTGATGCGCATCGACCGGAACTTCGGACAGGCGGCTACGTCGTGCCTGCTCTCATGGCAGAAGCTACACCGCGGGCTTCCCACCGCTGCCACGAGCGCAGCTCCACGTTGAGACGGCCTTCTCTTGCCTGCCCCCCCCCCCCCCCTTCCCCTCTGAGCAATCGAAACGGCATGGCCGGAACCCGCCGCACGCGACCCAGAGGAGGAGGGCGATGGCATAATCTCGTGCCGACGACTTTCGGCCTCTAAAAACGCCAACAGACTCGCCAGGGTACAGCTCGTCTCTACCAGCGTTGTCCTGTTGCTCGAACCGGGTGAGCACCTCTACCAGCAGCCTACCTGCAACAATGTAGAAGAGCAGATATGAGCATCGGTCTACCGGTAGACGCAAATTGCCCAAGGCCTTTGTAGGCACCGTAACTTCAGTTCTGATATCGGAAGCCCGAGAAAGCTTGGGTATCGCAAACAGCCTGGCCAGTTTTGATATCAGTCGAACAGGATCTGGCGTGCGACCGCATAATTGTCGTTGGTGATAGGCAAGTGTGCCACCAATTCACCAGGTTCACCACGCAGAGCACCCCGAAGCTGAGCCATCTTGTAAGAGGTAGTCAAGTTCGACCGACCATGGACCAGGCTGTCAAACAAATTCAAATCCCCGTTGAAGATCGGCAGGTCGATGGAGAGGAGGCGTGATAGGCTTCACCTGACGAAGTTCACGAACCCCCATCACCACCCGAAGACGACTGCTTCTTAATATTGGCTATGCGCTGTAAAATGTACATAGATCTATGACGAGCTAGAGTGGTCATAAAATAAATTTAATTGAGGTTAAACTTATTTTTCTACGCAAAACTTAAAAGTATCGTAATTGTACAGTTCTTACATTTAATATAATATAATCTACGACTTGTTTATTCCTAATTATACTTATCTATGTCACGCCGCGCATGACATGTCAGCGTTATGCTCTACCTTGGTAGGTGTTTAAAAGTGGCATTAGATACCTGATAAAAAAGAAAACCAAAAGAAAAAATATGTATTGAAAAATATTTCGTAGATTATATTCGTCATGTAATATTCACACGAGACTCTATTTAAATTACGTAATCAGCGTGCGACTTAGCTATAGCTGGAATCGCACGGGTTGTATTACGCGACCGCTCCTAGTAACGTGCTGCTGATTCGACGTTTGTTGTGCCGATTCCAGTAACTTACGGCCTGGCCACGGGGATCGGCGGTGCGAACAGCGAAGCGGTGAACGAGGCGACCATTCGCGCAGTACCGTTTGCAGGCCACGGGTACTCACGTTCGCCGCCGCGACTAGTAAGGAAGTCCGACAGCGAAATGTCTATATCGAAATTATCTCGATATTGCTTACAAATTAATAGTTTTTTGGTTCAGGACCTATTATTTGGAAAATATTGTGAAGTACATGATTTGAATAAGAATCGGAGTATACCTATAGATGGAGAATTCCACAAGAAGTTCGAGAAATACTTTGGGTGGCTAGACTTCCAAATAGCTGGTCTAGCTAGTATTTCAGCTATATTTTTTTTATTGCTTAGATGGGTGGATGAGCTCACAGTCCACCTTGTGTTAAGTGGTTACTGAAGCCCATAGACATCCACAACGTAAATGCGCCACCCACCTTGAGATATAAGTTCTAAGGTCTCAAGTATAGTTACAATGGCTGCCCCACCCTTCAAACCGAAACGCATTACTGCTTCACGGCAGAAACAGGCAGGGTGGTGGTACCCACCCGCGCGGACTCACGAGAGGTCCTATCCCCCGTAATTACTCAAATTATAATTTTGAGGGTTTCATTTTTATTACACGATGTTATTCCTTCACCGTGGAAATCAATCGTGAACATTAAAATTTGTTGAGTACGTATTTCATTACAAAAATTGGTACCCCCGCCTGATATTCGACTACCGGTGCATCGCTCAACACCGGACGTCTTATCCGTTCGGCCACAACGAGTATAAAAATATAAAAAAAAAATTAATAAAAAATATAAAATATAAAAATTTCGGCGTTCATTTTTCGCGGCGAAAACAACTAAACTCATTTAATCACTGCACTATTCGCCGCGACTACCGCTCGACTCCGTGGCTTGCGCCGTCCTTATTCATGCATTTGTTTTGCTCGCCCGCCGCATCGTAAGTCGCCCGCGCGATTCGCTCGGTACATTCCGCCGGTCACTTCGCCGGTCGCTGGTGCGCGTGGCTTGTTAGGTACATTTCTATGCTCTTATTTTAGTCGCTAGACGCTTCGCCGTTCGCACCGCGCGAATATTCGTATCGGCGAATGTCCCGTGGCCAGGCTGTTATGGGGGGTTTACACGGGTCGATTTTCGCCGTGCGGCGAGTCGCTTCACTAATTACCTCACCAAGCCGCATCGCTAGCCCATTTACACTGGTTACTAAAATCGCATGCGGCTCTGTCATTTCCATCGAAAATGTTGAGCAGAATAGCCGTTTGTGCCGGAATTGAAATAATTAATTATTCAATTATTCAACAATTGCTTAAAGAACAAAGAGTGAAGAAAAAACAAAAGGAAAGAAGAAAACGTAATGTTTGGGTACGTAGATGGATTTCTCGACGTAAGGACTTGGGTGCTTCGGATACTTTATTGGTTGAGTGGAGTTTAGAAGATCCTGATTATTTTAAAAAACGATTAAGAATGACTACTGATCAGTTTAATACTTTACTACATAAGGCTACTCCGCTTATACAAAAATGCGATACCAATATGCGAGTAGCACTTTCTCCGAAAATTAAATTAGAAATAACCCTGAAGTTCCTGGCTACCGGTGATAACTATTCAAGTCTTGCAGAGTCATTCAGAGTTCCAGAATGCACAATTTCCTTGTTTTTGAAGGATGTTTTGGATGCTATATACAATGTTTTACAGGAGTTCATTATGGTAAGTGAAACTAGTAATGAATTATAAACAATTTATTTATAAATTTTCCATTGTGTTTTCATCTAAGCATGACCTAACAGCTTGAGATAGAATATCGTCGTTCACTCCGTATTGTTGCCCAGTATTTTTTTGTGTAAGTAAACAGCTGGCAAAATAGTCTTCTTCATAATCGAGGTGCCTTCTAGAAGTGGAAGCTTCGGGAGTCGAAGTTTCACGCTGGTATTGAAAAGCTTGGTTTCTGGAAGTAGTAGCTTCGGCTTCTGGAGTCGAAGTATAGCGTGAATATTCTGAAAGTGAACTCGTAGGTCTAGCAATTGGAAAATGTTGTGTTAAGGTTTTCAGTCTTTCTTGTGACAAATAATTATTGATGAAATTTTGACAAACAATAGCATTTCTTAATGGCAAACTACGTAATTGGCTTGCCACATGTACTCCGAATGTATCAAATACATCTTGACGGATAGTTTGAGCCAAAGTTTCTAATCTATTGACTGCTTGTAAAACAGGTGGGTCCATTTTAGGTGCGTCCATTAGAGCACGCTCCGCCTTTTTCTTTGGAGACAATTTTTTTTTCTTTTGTAAGGGCGCAATATTATCTTCTTGTTCCAATTCATCAAAATATGAAGACGCGTCGCTGTTTGTGTTCACCGCTGAATCTTTTCCCTGTAACCATACACTAATATAAGTTTATTTCTTTTAGGTGCCATCCACCACAGATCAATGGAAGAAAATACAAAAGGATTTTTTAGATCGCTGGCAATTTCCTTTTTGCTGTGGGGCTATTGACGGGAAACACGTATTAATCGAAAATCCACCACACGGAGCATCAGACTATTATAATTACAAAGGCACTTATAGTGTGGTGTTGTTTGCTATAGTGGATGCACATTACCGTTTCATATATATAGATTTCGGAACTAATGGACGCATGAATGATTCGCATATTTGGAAAAAAACAAAGTTCTATAGTGCTCTTGAAAGAAATAATTTAAAACTACCTAATAAGGCAGTTTTCGTTGGTGATGATGCTTTCCCTTTGGCAACCTATTTAATGAAACCGTATTCAAGACATGAAGGTTTGGAACACAAACAAAAAATCTTTAATTACAGACTATGAAGAGCACGCCGAATCGTAGAGAATGCCTTTGGCATAATGGCTTCACGATTCAGAGTATACAGAAAACCTATATCTGTTTCATTGGATAAAACTGATTCTATTATTAAAGCGACCTGTGCGCTGCATAACTGGCTTCGGACTAATCTCATATACATGAATACTCCCGAATTAGTAGACGGAGAAGACTTCAGTTCAGGGACAATCAGAAACGGAAGTTGGAGAAGCATTCCTACGGCAGGAGTAGACGAATTAATGACACCGCTATCTTCTAACAACTATTCACGAAATGCCAAAGATCTGCGCGATAGATATGCTGACTATTTTGTCGGACCAGGAAAAGTTTCATGGCAAGATAGAATGATTGCGTAAATATTGTATGTTTATTTAAGTAATATTATAAAAATGTCTCTGTTCACGATTTACCTATTATAATTTATAATGTGCGAACAAGAATAACTATTTAATAAATAATAATAAGACTTACCATGTTATCTTTACTGTTTCTTCCTTCTATCACTGGCTTTAAAAAGCGGTCAGCTACAGAAAACCAAATTAATTGAGGTCTGTATATATCATCCTTTCCTGGGCCACTCTTCTTTGACTTTGCTACCTTACTGGCCTCTCTATTATACGTGGTTCGTATATTTTTTATCTTCAATTTAAGCTCTTCAACTGTTATGGACAAACGCATTTCTTGAATAATAGATTTAAGAGCCACTAAACGTACATTATTGTTTCTGTAATCTTGTTCTCTTGGGTTCCATAAGCATGGATGCATTTCATAGCATTCCAAAAACTGTATGGTGTTATTTTTATTCATGGTTGTTACGATACATGTACACAGAAACGCTGTAGTAAATAAATACACGTGCGTACGCGAAACACCTTCATGCGGCGGGCGATCGCCTGCAACTGATCGTTTACACGGTCGATTTTAGTCACCAGTCGCATGCGGCCGGTTGCCGCGCGGCCAAAGTCGGATGCTACCCAACTTTGGGGCTTGCGGCTTTAGTCAATTGCAACTTAGCCGAATTGCCATTTAGATGGTCGATTTACGCCGCGCGGCAAAAATCGTGCGGCTTTAGTCACCCGTGTAAACCCCCCATTAGGATATGCCTATCTTCGGTATCTTGCAAATTCTGGTTATTAAAAGGCGACTCGTAATTGTTTATTAACAAATCTGGTTTCAATCTATCTATCGAAATAGAAGCTTCGGGTTCTGGCAAACGAATTTTGTATACTTTTGGACCTCTCTCCAAAACTTTATATGGACCATCATAGAGCGGCTTCAGATACTGATGAGGCGTGTCGTCTCTTACGAACACGAAATTACAGTTTTGTAAATCTGAGTAAACAAAAATTTTCTTAGCACTTAACCTATCTCTAGTAGGACGATATTTTGAAATTACTTATCGGATCTTTTGTGATAAACTATATGGCTCGTTTGAGTCTGGTTCTTTTGTACTATCATAGAATTCACCGGGTAAACGTAAAGTTTTACCGAAAGTTAATTCTGTGGCACCTCAGTTCGTACCGCGGCGCGCAGTCCTAATAATATGGTAGGTAATTATTCTACCCAAGTAGTACTATCGTGCAATCGGGTCATAAAGGGCTGCCTTCAATGACTTATGCCATCTCTCAACGGCACCGTTACTCTGAGGGTGGTATGGCGTGGTACGAATCCTGTGAACGCCTAAAAGTTTCATTAATTTTGAAAACAGAGTAGACTCAAATTGTTTTCCTTGATCGGTAGTAATGCGTACGCGGCAACCATATCTTACAATCCATCCGTCATATATGCACTTAGCAACAACATCTGCAGTTATTTCTATAACGGGGAAAGCTTCCAGCCAACGCGTGCTTCTATCTATAGTCGTAACTAAATACCTATATCCCTGCGTAGATGCTGGCAATGGACCAACGATATCTGCATGGATATGCTCAAAACCTGAGACCTCAGGAAATTTTCCTAACTATGAAATGACGTGCCGATTGGCCTTCGATCTCTGACATTGTATACATGCCTTAGCCCAACGACCTATATCTGTATTCATACCAGGTCAAAATAATTTTTTGGGAACCATCTTACGCGTTGCACGTATCCCGGGATGGCTTAACCCATGGAAACTGTTAAAAGCGATTTTTCTGAAATCTTTAGTCAAATATGGTCGTATTACATCTGTTGATGTCTCGCAATAAATATGATTATTACACGTTGGTAACAGTACTTGTTTTAACTTGATATTTTCGCTATCAGAACATTGTGTCATTCTCGACAAGTACTCGTCTTTTACTTGCGCGTCAGCAAGTGCATCGAAGTCGAGTACCGTCGGGCACATAATTGTTTCTATGCGGGATAATGTGTCGGCTACAATATTATCTTTTCCGCTAATATGTTATTAACCGTGAATTCGTTGATAAATAAAAGATGTCGCGTCCTTCTCGGTGATTCTTTATCATCCTTGTTAATTTTCGAAAACGCGGACTGTTGCCAGCTGCTCTGCGTAAATGATGGTTTCCGTGACTATCACTTGCATAATTTCACGACCCCATATGGCAATAAATGCGTCGTACGGAGTCGCAAAAGAAACCGATGGACCACTAATTTCGGAGGAAGGTTCTCGTCTTAAATGAGGATCTATTTGAGGCATCGAGATATTTCTCCATTCGAACTTAAATTTATCCGTAGGTTCTAATGTGGACGTCGGTGAGACGGCTATTGAAGCAGACGTGGATGGACGAAGAGGTTGAGGCCACTCCAAATTAATACTAAGCCTCTCCGCTTCTTGTACAACTTCCTCATCCTCTTCGTCCAGCCACATCCTGGTCGACCGGGGAACCAGCGACGGCTGCAGAATTTCTTCGTCCTCTCCCTCAGAATCCTCTTCGCTGCCTGAAAGGAAAAAAGTTATAAGTTATGGTTTCGATTTTAATAGATATTTTACTTTCGCGAGTATTGATAAAAAAGGTTGATGTCATAATGTACTTACCGTAATTCAGCAGAGCCATAATTTCGTCTTCGCGAAGAGGACGAGGAGGTCGAGAGGATGAAGGGATACTACAAAATAGAAAGAATATTTAATAACATATATAAAAAAAAAACGTATAAAAATATTTTTATTTGCATGTGTAAAAAATGTATACTTACACAGGCCGCTCGGTGGCCTGGGTGCTGGCCCCGCTAGTGCCGGGCCGCTCCGTGACCGGGATGCTGACCCGCTAGTGCCGGGCCGCTCCGTAACCGGGGTGCTGGCCCGGCTACTCCCAGGCCCACATTCTAAGTATCTACAAAAAAAATTATTTAAGAAATGAGTACAAAATAAAATAAAAAAATCAAGTAAGGCACCTCATCTCAAAATTCAAGTTTTTCTTTGATTTCGAACTAACCAATTATTATTGAATAAAAATTTAATAAATTTAATGGCACAAAAATTTAGTTTCTGTAGTATATTTTTCATTATTTATTTATTTATAAAATAGGTTATATTATTGAATAATATAGTTACAGGACAGGTGATAGCACCGAAACATCCAGGTCCGAAGTCGGGAGGCCCGGTCTCCACAATTCCGATCTGAAAACAAAGCTACAGAAACTGTTTTGCTATTAAAAACTTAAATATATTTAAAAGTACCAGAATACACACCCTGGGTGTTTCGTGACCTTAGAAGGGAGCACCCTTACCCTCTTAGGGTGCCGTGGGTTCTCCTGTGGTTGGCCGGGTGGCAACTCTTCAATAGCCATTGATTGAAGTCTGAAATGCGTATTAGCATTAAAATAAATATATGAAATGAGCTTGTGTAAAAAGTTGTAGATGTATCTGGGCTTCGGTAACCACTTAACATCGGGTGGGCCGTGAGCTTGTCCACGCATCAATGCAATAAAAAAACAAACAAAAAAGCTGTAGATGTATCTGGGCTTCGGTAACCACTTAACATCAGGTGGGCCGTGAGCTTGTCCACGCATCAATGCAATAAAAAAACAAACAAAAAAGTTGTAGATGTATCTGGGCTTCGGTAACCACTTAACATCAGGTGGGCCGTGAGCTCGTCCACCCATCAATGTAATAAAACAAACAAACAAAAAATTATAAAAATAAGGGTAATTACGATTCAGAGGCCAAAGACCGGGCTTGGTGGCGACTACCACCACGCGTTCGGACACGTCGACCGCCACCACGGCCACCTCTACCTCGGCCACGGGCTGCCTCACGTTGACTGGAAATAAAAAAGTATTACTGGTGGTAGGACCTCTTGTGAGTCCGCACGGGTAGGTACTACCGCCCCTCCTGTTTCTGCCGTGAAGCAGTAATGTGTTTCCCACTAAGACCCTCTAAAAACGACCGTTAGGTTCAAAAAATGGCGTGACCTTCACGTACCGTGGCTCCAAAAACGGTTTTTGTCATAAAATGCAAAGAACATTTACTCCATGTTAATAAAATATAATGAATTAATACTTACGATTCCATTTTCTCCAACGAAAAAATTCACAAAACCGTTAAATATAACCGAAATTTAGTAACGCGTCCGACCGCTCGAAGCTCGAATTTTACACTGATTCACACAGCAGCGGTCAGTTATTTTGTCGAAAATTATGTGTGAGAGAGAAGATCCATTCATTAGGTAGATTTAAATGTGTTAGAAAGAATAAAACATTAAGAGTCCAAATTTCGGACTATTCGCAACCGCAATACGGCGGCTCAACAGTTCGGCACAAATCGTGTTGCAACCGGAATCCGGACGTTTAACAGACGAGGGGACTTTCCACACAGTTCCAGACAGTTCTTTCCATTGTGCCAGAATTCTTTGAATTGCTGGTTCAATGGATAACCAGCGTGTTTCATATACCTGCAAAATCTTCAACGGTGCTTCACACCAATTTATAGTTTCGTAAATTTCTTGATACTGATTTTTACCTGATATACCTGATGACAATACCAAGTTGCTTGCTCGTATTGAAGTCAGTTGATTCGTCAACGATAAGACTGTATTTCTGCTGTCCTATATATTTTCTTAATTCTTCAACAAAATGCAGCGCTAAGTAAATTTTAATACCTTCAGTGCACTTAGTACGATGCATTTTCCAGTACGATGCAGTCATCCGTTGCTTTGGAATCAGGCAAAGCCGATTTTACTAAATCTGTTAGATGATCAATACACGATACTGAACTATGTTCTGTAATGTAGAGAGCTAGCATTCCTTCAGCTTTTCGAGACTTTTGGTTTGAAACCTTTTCTCCAGGCGTAAATTTTATCGTTTAATTACCGGATATGATTTAAATGTTTATTTGTGTTTTTTTTTTGTTTCACCATGTCTTCTCAAGTCTACAAATTTTGCTAATAATTCTGTTTTACAAAATGAACAAAACGCTTTCGTGTCATTTCCAGTTAAAGGTTTAAGCTAGGTTTGGAATTCGTCTAGTGATTCCCACTCTTTTCTATACTTTGAGCGTAATTTTTTCTTAAGTGGAATTTCCATTATAGGGTATTTTTTGGGTAAGGGGAATTTCCTTACTGCCTCTATTTTATCTTCGTTTGGCTTAATTCCTTTATCGGTTAGAGTGTGACATTTTTTTTCGAGCCGGGGGCCGAACCTCCTACGAGGTCCCCGCGCATAAGGAGCGCGCGGGGTATATGAGACTCAACGATCTGCATGGTGTTGCGAACAGACCGCGGGCCCAAGGAATTTTAGGGCCTATCCACTAAACGACTCCCCTGCACTCTTACAGCCGACGTCCGATCCCCTCTGAGGCCAGAACCCGGATGAGGTAGGGGGGCTACCGCGGTCAACACTACAACCTACAGGGGCCGGTTTGGCGTCATTGTTTCTCGGCTCCTGCTAGGCCCCTCCTTCGCAGGCTGGGACGGGGTAGGAGTAGACGCCGGTTTCTTTTGGGGGGCGGATCTTGTTGCCCCCGCAGCTGCAGACATAGAGGCTCCGGTTGTACGAGCCCCGGCCGGAACAGCGGCAGAAGTGGCTGACCGTGTCGCGGGTGTCGCAGCTTTCTTCGGTCCCGCGTATGTCTTAACAGTAGCCGCTCCCTTGATCTTTCGAGGTGCCGGCACAGGGGCACCATCTTTCGCCTCGTGAGCGAGGGTCGGGCTTGCACGCTTCACCTTGGAGCTTCTTGCCTCCTGTATCAGAAGCTGCCGCCTTAACTCCTCGATCTCATTGGTCTCTTCGGTCTCGAGCGGAGTAGGTACAGGGGCCGAGTTGCACTGCTTCTCGACTAGGTCGTTGACCAGTGTGCGCAACTCGGCCAAGTCCACCTTCATCTGCCCGTTCTCCGCGCTGATTTGGGCCAGTCGGGCGTGCAGCAGGTCCACCGATTTGCGCAGACCTTCCGTCTCCCCATCCTTGGTGCGCTCCAACACCTCCACCATTACTTCCTCCATGGAGGAGGCGGCCGATTTTAGGGCCCGCACGTAGTCGCCCTTTAGGCCTGCACTCGACTTCGTCGCCACCGTAGATACAATCTTTTGGTTGATGCCATATCTACGGAGGGGGTCATGGGGACCCACCTCTGTCAGGGAACGCTCCAGTCGCTCGACCTCTCCAACTGTTGCCTTCTTGTGTGCCTCACGGCAGGCGGCCCTGGACTGCGCCGAGGAGGCAGCGTCCAGTCCGCGAGACGACTTTTCCTTGTCACGATTAGTGGCGGGCGACGCCGCAGTAGTCGCCGGCCCTTCCGCCAACGCCATATATTTGGCGCTGGCAGGCTCACCCTCCGAGGAGTCGGACGGAGCGGAGGACGCCGGCCGACGAACCGACTTCCGCTTCCGCCGAGTCCGCTGCCGAACGCAATCGGCAAACAGCGCCGGTGTCTCCCTCCCACTGGACGCGTCGCCCCTCGCGGAGCTCCGCGCCGAGTGGAGCGAGATCAAACTCTCGCAGCGCTCGAGTAGCACGGTTGGGACTCTGTCCCTTACGCGACCCGTGTTGTCGCCCCCTACGTCTTGGCATTGTTTGCCCCCCCCAGAAACGGTGGGCCAGCGTGCGGCCGACCGCTCGACCGCACGGAGGGATTCTCCCCCCGCGGAGCGGGAGGTACCCTCCTGGGGTAATAAATATTTTACAAGACGTCATGAGCTCCTGGACTAACTGTATTTCCGTTCGGAATTCACCGAACCTTTTTATAAGTGTAGCCTTAATTTCAGGCCATGTTTTTGCGCCGCCGCTCTGCGGCAGTGCTTCAACGGCTTTACCCGTTCATTTGTTTCGGATTAAGCATGCTATGCTAAGATCCGTTTTGCTTGCTATAAGATCGAGTGTATTCTTTACACCTTCGATATAGAAACTAAGTGTTTTTCTATTACCATCATACGTAGGCAATAGCATTGATAAAGTAGGGTTTGCAATTTCGATTGCAATCTTCTCTTCGACTTAACGATTCATTGCCTGCCTTACTGCCGCTTGCTATATTAATAAGTGACTGTAATTACGTACAAGGATTCTATCGAAGATTCCCCACTGTACAGGACAAGTACCCAGACGGTCTATTAGTGTCTGAAATGTGGGATAAAGGGAGGTTTTTCTCGGGAAATAAGTGGAAAGAAGTTGCTGGACCTCTCTGCTTCTACTGCCGTATGCTGCCCGCTGCAGGTCCTTTGCTCGAGGATGCAGAGACGATGCTTCAGAACCGTACCAATTTTACACGAGTTACCGACTGCGCCAGTTAGGTAGCGGGCAGGGGCGAGAGGGTTTTTAAAAAGCAAGTGAACGACACGGAGTATGGTTCAAGAC
Organism: Bombyx mandarina; assembly: GCF_030267445.1. Lineage (NCBI taxonomy): Eukaryota > Metazoa > Arthropoda > Insecta > Lepidoptera > Bombycidae > Bombyx > Bombyx mandarina. The sequence goes on along the minus strand of NC_143234.1, from coordinate 12,868,094 downwards.
TGCCTTTATTTTTACAAATAATGCTTATATACTTAGTCTGGCCATAAATACTGTTACAAAAGAAAACAAAAAAAAAACTATGGCAAATAACATTTGTAACTTTTACAGTGTGATAATTTAATACATAAATATAAAACAATTTAAAGTATAAAAAGCTTATTCGAAGTGGAGAAATTCGTGAGGCATTCGTAAACAAGTGTAGGAGGAAGCGCAAACGGGTTCGCAAATTGAGTACCGAATCCAATTGCACAGCCGCTAAGTTTGCAAATGAATGTTTGACGGCTCTTCAAACCGGCCGGCCGGCCGAGTGGCCGGCATAAGAATAAACTTTTCTTCGAAGCTCAATTCTCAAGGGGGTATCTAATCAGCTATCTATCTATCTCTGTGTGTCCTGTTAGCCCAGTCATATTAGGGCTTTCACCTCGGAATGAAAGATAATAAGCTGCAAATTGGTATGAACCTTTGTTTTGTCATTCTAAATGTTGTCTCAAAAGTCACAATCGTTATCGTGTCCGCGTCTCAAGATATTCAAGGTCAAAGGTCACAAAAATCGGTTTTTCGCGAATATCTGGCTTCCTATCGGTTAAATGAGATTTGCATTTATTATAAAAGTTGTAGGCTATAAAATTCCCTACAACTTTTGTTTAAACTTTTTTTTCATACGACTAACCGTTTTGATGGTAGAGCGCGAAGAGTGCACATCGTACAGTCATATACGGCCTAATGCAAGGTCAAGCGTGAGTTATGGTTATCAGTACGTTATAAAGTCAATTATTTACTTGGAAATTATAATTATTAAACAATGCCTATTATTTATGTACTAACTATTAATTATTTATATTTAATTAAAGTAAGTAACTTGATTATTTATATATAATTATTCATATTTAACTATTTAAGTATAAAATATTATTAATTCTGGATTATATATTTTAGTTTTATTTTAAGTTAAAATGATAGTAAGAGTATATATTTTACACATATTTTTATTTATTATTAAATACGGCATAATATACATTTATCAAAATGTGAGTTCAAATATCAAAAGTATCTTTGTTGATTTTAATTGTAATGAAATTGGAAATGGAAGCTAATTATCTTCTTCTTCTTCGTTGTCTTCTTCTTCTTGTCGCTCAAAAATGTTCGATTCATTGTCATCATCCTCATTATCTGTCATGTTCATCTCCAAACCTTCGAGAATATCGGGATCATATGTATTTTCTTCATCGGGATTACTTGGATACAGTGAAGCGTTGAGGCAAGCTTGTCCGTTGCACTGGCCGCAAGCTAAAGAACATTGTAGCCCTGATTTTCTGCATCCACAGCGGGAACCACAACCATTTTTGCAATTGCAAAATATTACGTTTAGTAGTTCGGCTGGTGCTGGAGGTAATAACGTTCGTATGGGCTCCAGGATTTCATTTTCAAGCATCCAGCCCCATTTTTTAGGTTCTAAGTCCTTCCCTAACCACGTTTGAATCTGGTAGTAGACACGTTTTATGTGTTGATGAGCTGCTACACTTGTTGGTGGAAGTGTTGACAGTTGTACAGGTTTATTTAGTTTTGTAAATTTGATGAATTGCGTGTAGCGGAAATGATCAATGTTGTCCTCAGATTTTGGAGCATTATATAATGCCAACAAGATGCGCACTCCATTTTCTAATAATGTTTGTTTTGGGCAGTTTTCTTGTTGAAATACTTCCACCAGTTTATCTAAATCAGGAATTTTTTCCAATGCTCTAGTAACAGTTTTTTTTCCTTTTTTAAATAGCGCAGAAGTCGTGTCACAGCCACTGAATGCGTGTAAAAATAAAATGTGCTTTTTAGTACGAGGATATTGGTCAAAACTTTTAGTAGAATATATTTGTGTTTTGACATTGCCTTTGCCAACTTTTTTCAAAAAAAATTCCTGATGATGTGACTGAGTACGTCCAATTAAAATAACGAGCAAATCGATATCTTCTCCTATGATGACAGCAGTCTTTTGATGTTCTGATAAGGCAATAGCTGTGTCAATGATGAGAACATCAGCATCATCTCTGGCTTGTTTTGTTGTGATATTAACAGTTTTAAATTTTTCAACAAGCATGTCGATAAATTTTTTTTTATTAGACCGATTTGATAAAAAATTTTCTTGACTGATTGGCACAACCATTGTTTCGTCAAAACAAACTTCATATGATTTTGAAAGTGCAGCAGTTCTTCTTTGTTGTTCCAGTGCTTTAATATTTTTACTATAGTCCGAATATCCGTCAAATACAACAACAATTGCTGAGCCATAATGTGTTTGTAAATATTTAATGTACTTATTTAAAATAATAGAGAAAGTATCGTCTTTGCTCCATACGACGCGATGCAGAAGAAATCCACCATCGATGATGTATGTTACATTATTTTCATCAAGATCGATAACGACAGGCATCATATTGTCATATAATGTTGCTTTCGTGGTTTTTCTCATGCCATTACTATCAAATAAAGATGTCGGATACGGACTTAGTTCATACTGAAGATATTCTTGTAAATTACTTTCAAATTTTTTGCTTACAGTTATTCTCTGGAAAAGTAACATTGGATCTATAGAAACTTTACAATCATTAATTTTGACAGATTTGTTAATGGCTGAAAGCGGTAAAACCTTATCGACGCGTTTTAACTTTATTTCGTTGAAGTTCAAACCAGTTATCTTTACCATAGATTGCAATCCGATTTAATGGGCTCGGTAACAATTAATTTGGTCATTTCCAACGATTCCTGAAGCTAAGGATACCAACTGATTCACATTTGGAAAGGGATTATGAAGCGTAAACCAACCAACCAGTTCATTTACATCAGTATCATCCCTTTTTATTCGTGAATCTCTAGCATCAACATGTTGGTCCACAGAATCGAAAGAAATGTTACAAAACCGTTCAATTTCTTCACAAATTGTATTCGTGGCATACATAGCATATACCCACTTACATAGAACACTTTCTTGTGTACTTCGGCCTCGAGATACTCCTCCTTCTGTCTTCATAGATTTCATCAGACTTTGCTCGATTACCATGTCTGTCCATGTACCAGAATTGAATTTTTCTGTTCGTTTTACAGTAAAGAATCCGTTTTTAAAGTTCTCAAAAACCTGTTGATCCATTGTCTCCTCAAGTTTTAACATATCTTGAAGATACAAATGAGCTGACTTCGCATATAGGAAATGACCACCAGCATGAAAATAGGGCAGCATTTTTCGCACTGCATCCAAATGTTCTTGAAAAAGTCCCAGCCTTTCAGCGCGAATGAAATCTAGGGCTATTGATACCATTTCAAAATATTGCACCCATAACTGTGCCGTGGGACCTCGAGCTTTTAATTCTTTTAGTTTATCCTGAAATTGATTAATTAACGAGTTGGAGCTGCTCGTACATCCTTCAACATCTTCGTAGGAAACATCGCGACTAGTTATCTGTTCAATTAACTCATCTAACACACAATTTTCAATTTTCATCTCTTCAAAAATCTTTATTGATAATGCAAGTCGTAATAATATATGGCCTCTGATACTTCTTGCATAAGTGACCATTCAACATTTTGTCGACCGAATTTGTAGCATATATTTTACTTAAAGCTTCCTTGAGACCACTACCGTCCATTACATGTCCTATGCATCCAAGAAAAGACATGAGCATATGAAATCCTCCAAGTTTGACAACTGTTTTAGACAAGTCTGAGTTTGCATCTGACGCAGCAACCATTTCACGTGCTTTTGAGTACAGGGGCTGATCAAATGTAATTATGCACGTTTTTTGTTGATGTGACTTGGCAATATTTATAGCACTATGTAAAGTTGTATAAATTGTGTCTAAATTACTGGCAGGATGATCAATGAAAGGTAGAAATATAACCTGAGAAGTTGAAAAATTTTGATTATTTTTCGTAAGTTGTTGAAGATAGCCATTCCACCCTGGCAACGGTGAAAGATTCTTCCATTTTCCGTATAACCACAACAAATCAACTGCATTAAATTTTTTTTCAATCAGTACTTGATCATCATGTAGATTTTGGACTTGAATCTTGCTGTACCCAGGTACAACTGGCTTTTCATATGCTAAAAGAGATACATGTGATATTGCTGCTAACTCTTTTGCACTCGGTTTAGTTGTACATTTTTTTATGCGATCATCATAAATTACAGCATCTTTCGGAGTAATTATTTTTATCATTCCCATAACGTGAAGAGTATTATTACCGTCAAGAGTACTGACATTAATATCTGCATTGTCTCCAACATATTGTACCAACGCACCAGACTCTGATGGTAAAATACGAGGTTGTGGATGGTAAACTGCTGAAACTTCATACTGTATGGTATTATTATATGATGCAGCAAATCCTAAAGATGATAAAACATCCAACAATTTTTTAGACCCATATCTTCTGTGAAGAAATACGGAAAGGCCCAACAGTAGCTGTGATGAAAATGAACGTTCTCGTATCGAAGCCATTATTGCGTGGCTAATAGATGTGCATTTCGTTTTTAAATGATCTACTTGTCCTTTTCTATTTTTTAATATCATTTCTTCCAAAAAATGTGATAATGTTTTTGGTATTTCTTCATTAATACAATCTAGCATTTTATTCGGAGGTGGATACGTTTTTGTTTCAACTACAGATGATCTGATGTCTTCCCTAATAATAGCCGCAGCAGCTTCTACAATCCGTAGACGTTCTTCTACAGGAGTACTTTTTTTATTTTCGTACCAAGTTTTTGATAATACGTTAAGCTGTGTATCACGGAAAGATATAATTGTAAATGATCCAATTTTTTTTGTGATTATTATATCAGTTAAATACTTTTGTTGTAATTTTGTAATAATTGTCTTATCGTCAGGTATGTATTCCGTAGGGACATCTTTAAGTTCTTTCAAAGTAAATTGAGAATCTTCATTATTTTCTATATAATAAAAAATCTCCTTCATTGCTTGAGTGACTTGATCATCTTGGCGAGGCTTTTTATCTGCAGATGGTACTCGGGTTAAAAAGTTAGTATAGCAAATAGTATGATACTTTGCTTCAGCAGCGATCAAATCATACTCGTAATATATACGTTCCTTTACTAATTCTCCTAAGGAATCGTTTCGTTCTTCTGCTCTCTTAATTACGTTGTCTTTGAATGCAAAAGTACTTACATTACTTATTGTCCGTCTATACTTAAATTTTTTTTTCTTTTCTGCTATTTCATCAGCTTCTTGGCCACAAAATAAGCATAACTTTCCAAAATCAAAGACTTCATTTCGTTTTTTACGAGGTGCACTTGACGTTGAAGGTTCACTCTCATCTGTGCGTCGTTTTGATGCAATAATAACATTTTTACTCGTGTACACTTTTCGACACTCGGAATGCACATTTACAGAACTTAAAGTATTTAAATAGTCTATATGTCCATCATTTCTTTCAATACTTGCAGTTTTTAAAGTTTGTAAACCACGTACGACATTCACAGAAACACCTTCTGAAAGTTTCTTATCACATATAAAACACAAATCAGCCATAGCTCTTAAAACCGTACGTCCGTAGTTGCAACGGTACAATTTCAAACTAACGAATAATCTTGACTCATACAAAGTGGAGAGAGTGGCCTTGAATACTATAGAACATCTGTCCCGGCAATGAATAGAAAAGGGCATAGGGTAGGGACAAGTATTTCCAGGTATATAAGTATTGAGAAATTTACGCGTTTTAAAGAAAAGATATATAATGTCGTGTTAACTTAAAATAAAACTAAAATATATAATCCAGAATTAATAATATTTTATACTTAAATAGTTAAATATGAATAATTATATATAAATAATCAAGTTACTTACTTTAATTAAATATAAATAATTAATAGTTAGTACATAAATAATAGGCATTGTTTAATAATTATAATTTCCAAGTAAATAATTGACTTTATAACGTACTGATAACCATAACTCACGCTTGACCTTGCATTAGGCCGTATATGACTGTACGATGTGCACTCTTCGCGCTCTACCTTCAAAACGGTTAGTCGTATGAAAAAAAAGTTTAAACAAAAGTTGTAGGGAATTTTATAGCCTACAACTTTTATAATAAATGCAAATCTCATTTAACCGATAGGAAGCCAGATATTCGCGAAAAACCGATTTTTGTGACCTTTGACCTTGAATATCTTGAGACGCGGACACGATAACGATTGTGACTTTTGAGACAACATTTAGAATGACAAAACAAAGGTTCATACCAATTTGCAGCTTATTATCTTTCATTCCGAGGTTGACCCCTTTTTTTACCTAATATGACTGGGCTATGTATGAAATTTTGATATGTCGAAATCTTGGATAAATCCAGCAAAGCTAAATAAAGTATTTACCTAAAAAATATGTTTATGCTTAAAGTCACGTGTTTAAGTTATTCGAAAATATTTAGCTCCAACTAAATTCATTAAGAACCAATTTTTCAATCGAAGATTAAAACAACATTAATACTGAGAATAAATATTTATTTATAAAATACACATACAGGGTGGCCCATAAGTCCTTTGATATGAAAAAAATTTATTAAAATAAAACGAATTACATTATGAATTAAATTTTTATTTACATAAAAAGCTTAAAAAACGGGAATTATTTTTTGAAAATAACATCTCCTAAATGTAATCCGTTGCGATCACGGCACTCTTGCAAACGACGTCTAAAATTGTCGATGACTGCGCGGCACGTCACTGCTGAAATGCTTGTCATTTCTCTGCGGATGTTTTCTTTTAGGGCCTCAATTGACCGCGGGTTTGTATCGTATACTTTAGCCTTAAGGTAGCCCCACAAAAAAAAATCCATCGGGGTCAGATCTGGACTACGTGGAGGCCAGGAAATGTCTCCTCTCTTAGAGATAACTTTGCCAGGAAAAAGTTGACGGATAACGGGCATAGCAGTGTTAGAGGTGTGAGAAGTGGCCCCATCCTGTTGAAACCACGTCCTGGCATTAAAGCCTGAAAAGTTTTGCAATTCTGGTATGAAAAACTCTTCGATCATAGCCACATATCGCTCCGACGTAACAGTAACTGCGCGCCCTCTGCCATCCTCAAAGAAGTAAGGCCCTAGGATACCATGGGCTGACATAGCGGCCCAAACAGTCACTTTCGGACTATGTAAGGGCTTCTGATGCTTAAGTTTTGGATTGATGGGGCTCCAATAGCGGCAATTTTGTTTACTAACATGCCCGTTAAGATGGAAATGAGCCTCGTCAGAGAACATTATGTTATTGAAGGAAGTAAACCGATTCAACATTTCATTCGCATAATTTTGTCTTTGAATACCGTCAGTTTCCTTTAATTCTTGAACCAACTGAATTTTGTAAGGGTGCATATGTAAATCTTTCTTCAAAATCCGTTGTAACATGTCCTGGATACGTTTAATGCTCTGGCGCGCTTACGAGTTGACTGTGTCGGATTTTCGCGAATAGACTGTGTCACTGTGTCTATGTTTTGTTCCGTACGTGACGTCCTTGGGCGACCCAACCGCGGTTTATCTAACGTCGAACCGGTCTCCTCGAACTTAGCAACCCAGTTCTTAATCGTTTGAAGAGTTGGAGTGTCGTCAAAGTTGTGTAAACCTTTGTGTTCTCGAAATTTACGCCGCGCAACGGTTGCCGAATTGTCGTTTTTATAAAACTCGCGCACACAAAACGCACGGTCCGCTCCGGTAAAACGCTCCATCGCGACTAAATTCCCAGAAACCGAAGTTACTCCCCCCGCTTCCCCTGCACCGCTCACGCGCGCCCTGTTCGTTTTATTCAAATTTTACTTTTCAAAGGACTTATGGGCCACCCTGTATATGTTTTGACCACAAATTTCGCACGATAATTTAAATTAATATTCATTAATATTAATTTCAATAAATATTAATTAATCTTCTTCTAAAAATTTATTATTCTAATGTCAGATATTCATTCGCAAACATAGCGGCTGTGCAAATGGGTTCGGTATTCAATTTGCGAACCCGTTTGCGCTTCCTCCTACACTTGTTTACGAATGTCTCCCGAATTTCTCTTCGTTTTTAATTCGTTAATAGAACATTGAAGAGAAAAAGAGTTTTTAATTGGAACGCAGGCGTCATTAACGCCCATTCTGTTGTTAGGATTTCTTTTGAGGGTCCCATATAGTCGATTCATTTTGCAGGAGTTCAATGAACTCCATCACCTTAGTGTTGTTTCATTCCATGATGAAGGTACGCTACACAGTAGACGTCACGAAATGTTAAATTCTTAAAAAAATCTATATACCTATTTTCCTTTTAGGGAGTACAAAATATTGATGTGCACAAAGTGAATGTGATTTAATAAAAATAATATTTCAATTTCAATATGTTTTATTTAAAAATTATTCGTAACTTACAGGTACAAAGGCTACTTAACATTAATCTTTATTCCTTTTCATATATAATATAAGCCCAATTGTGGAAAATAGAATCAAAATAATAATGAGTTGCTAGCCATAGAAGACAGCATAGAAGTTTTATTAAAATCTGTTCAGTTGTTTTTGAATGAAGAGTGAAAATACTTACAAAAATTCCTACTAAGGATTACTTATTTAAAATTAGAGCGTCTTGTAGGTGGTAAACTGTCTAAAAACTTTCTATTTTCCACCAAGTTGACATAAATTATCCTTCCTGCATATAATATATTTATTGTATTGTTTTTTTTAACAAGGGGTGTTTGTTAATTTCTAATTCTGGGATAATTTCTGGGAGTTTGTTAAAAAATATATTGCTTGCTTGATTTACAGATAAATCAAAATCATCAGCCAATTGAGAGAATGTTCTATTTAATTTTATTCTCATCAAACATAATATAATATTTTGTTCAGAAACATTTGTATGTTTCTCAATCAAGCCTATTATGAAATATAATTCTTGTGGAAGTCCAATATATAAAAAACGTGGTTTATTTTTCACTTTAGATAAAGTTGTTAACAGATTCATTTTTTCAACTTTTGTAGTCTTCTTGAGAGCTATAGTCTGAAGTGCACAAGTCTTTGATGGAGTGGAGATATAGAGAGATAACTCATAGTCAACAGCTGATCCTTCTGTTGCTGGTGCATTTGACTCATCACTGTCAAATTTGTCCTCAGGAACAACAGTTTTGTTTTTGCTGGATCTGATTGTTTATTTGTACTTGCTTCAGATATATTAAGGGGTGATGTAGCAATACACACTTGCCTTGCCTTTGTGTTCCTGTGCTGGAGCTACTTGGATAGCTTTGTCATTACTACACCTATTTTCAAGTGGCTGGACATCTGGAAATATGAAATAATGTTAGCAATTTCTAGGTACCCAACAAACTTATAGTTTGTAAATATATAGGATTATATGTGTACCGTAGTAGTAGTAGTAGTAGTAGGTTGGTGGATTACACACCTAAGAAAATCCTAATAACATTTAGGTGTGCAGGTTTCATCACAATGTTTTCCTTCACTGTTAAAGTAAGTAAGTGATATTACACTGTGATAAATTTTCATTATCACAAACTTCCTAGAATCTTATGTTATAGGAACTGAGGTCCATTTGCCCATTCTGGCTACTTCCACTAACTAACAAACTATTCTCTTTTTTTCTGATATTGTTATTTGATTATGAGATCTGTGAGTGTAACTAATTATTGACAGTTACACCTACCTTGACTACAAAATGGCAAAGGTATATGACACATCTCATTTTTAGTCGTCTCTTCAATCTCCTTGATAATAGTGAGTATTAGTGAGTCTTTGCCGTTTCACAAATGCAGGTCGAGGTTCACTTCGAGTGAATTTTCGTTTTCTATCTGCCCGACAATCAAATTTGGATGGTAAACAGTTTGGTTTCATTCGTATTCATTTCATGAAGCCCATTATCTTGTATTGCATACAATTCTCTGTCGTTTTCCAGCTAAAACATGAAATAATTTTCCCAGTCTTTCAATACATAACCTATAAAAATAATATTAAAATGTTATTTTACTAATGTTAGGAATATAATTTCGACTGTGTATAAAAGTTATTATAATGTATACCTACATTATCTCTTGAAAGAGAAATAATGAACATATTTACTTTCTTTTTTATACCTTCATAACGATAGGTAGGAGCATGGAAAAAATGTATTTGGTCTAACTTTACGCGAATACACAGTATTTCATTATTATAATTTTTTTTTTTAATTAAACTGTTTACCAATTAATTGATCCTTCAGGATTTATAATTGTTTCATTTTTCACAATTAAAACCGCGTAGAAAGTGTAGGCATTATAGTTGACGCATGCGCAGTACACATATTTTGCATACATTTATTCAACTAATACAAATAGTTAATTAAACAAAAAATGAGTAATTTCGAAAGAGGCTAACTTCTAGGTATATTTTTAATAAAAAAATTGAAATAAATAAATGCAGAACAATTATTAACAGTGAACAATCAAGAACAAATAATGAACAAACGAATTAATAGAAAATAAATAGTAAATAGAAAAAAAAAATTCTGAGGGGCTAACTTCAGTCACCTAAAATTTTTCTATGACCTCCCTTTGCGTACCGCATCAGTAGTTGTTTCGATTTTACCACCCTATTCTCTTTTAAATTATCAGTTAAGAAATGACCAGTACGTCTCTTATAGGCTGCAAGTCCCAAGTCATCTTTTAAAATACGCGACATGGTTCTAGGTGCTATCTTCATCTCCCGAGATAAAATCTTTTGCTTTCGGACAGGATTTCTTCGAATTCTTTCCCTTACTGCTTTGACCACCTTCTTTGTACGAGCACTACGTGGACGGCCAGATCTTTTTCTGTCACAAACAGGGGAAGTGTCATTGCACCTATTAATAGCCCAGTACACAAACATTTTACTAATACCAAACGTATGGAGAGTTTTAAAAATTGCATTTGGCTCCATACCTACTTTGTGTAATGCAATAACAGCGATTCGGTTCTCTTTATCACCCCACTCCATTTTAATATCGCAAAATATTGTACAATGTATTGGCGCCAAAATGAGAAAACTCAATATGAGCAATCATATAAAAATGACAGATTCCAAATTCAAATGTAATATTTTATTCATTTTTAATTGTAACGGTATTTATGGCCAGACTAAGTATACTCTTAAGCTAAACAATAGTGTGTTAGTAAAGTACAAAGGAGCTCTGTATCATTAAATGTTATCTTATGGTTTCCTAAAACAAGGGATGGTTTATGCGACGGTTGTTATCACGTTGTTTATGGAGGTCCTGTAGGTTACGCCGACATAACTCGCTGTATTACCAGTAAGGTGCCAACACTTACGCGCGCTTTACCGACGCCGCATGATCGGCTCCGAGGCATGCTCGGCCGAGGCACCGTGCGCACAACCCCTGAGGCACATTCATACCGACCTAGCATTTCGCTCACGAGGCTGCCTCGCCCGAGCATGCGTCCGGTGGAGATGCGGCTATTTGTGTTTGGATTGAATTGCATGACATAGTGAGTGAGAGCACCACCTGACAATTGTTGTGGAAGAATATTAAGAGTTTGTTGCATTTGTCCTTGTGATGAATGTTTTGGGGCATACTGAAATCAACACTGTATTAAGTCGATTCACTAGAAATATCAAACAGTATCGTAGATGATATAGCATTTTGTTCATACCGAAACTATGAGCGCAAAACGAGTTGGAATCGAACTTCGTTATTTTGAAATAAAAGATACACTTGTATTATTACATCATTCGATAGTGTCGGTAACAAGGAAGAAAAATATAGGACGTGTCTTTTTTTTCAGAATCACCGATTTCGATTCCTGGCTAGAAGTATAGATATTTTTCAAATCCAATTATGCGGTTTCATTTTTCATCAAAATCGGCCTTGAGACTCCTTTGGGCGTTTTTCGCTACTACTCATAATTTCGGATTTGGCCATCCACTCCCACTTGAAAAATTCACTCTGTAACTTTGGCACCTACTCAGTCGGTACTTAAACTATAGTATTGTATTAATACTATTAGAACAATCGTATTAGAACAATCCAGTCTTTAGTTGCTATCATTAACATCACAACAATAATTACAATAGGTAATAAAATAACTTTATATAGGTATTTGGCACCTACTCAGTCGGTACATAAAATAATAATGATTAATAAAATTATTGCTTATGGCACAAATCTCGCACTTTTTATATGAGTACTTACAGTATGGGTAAGTTAAAGTATTATTTGAATTTCACGTGTCGCCTCCATAAGATGATAGGGTGGCCCAAATCCTAAAATTTATTTTGTTACTTACAACAGATATCGATATAGATATGGAGCGTGACTTCATAGAGCCTGGCGAAGGCAGCGAAGTAGATGAAGGTGATTCGGCGAATATGGTCGGTATGATCGATATTTCTTTGAAACCAAGACAAATCGATGATTTTCCGATGGACTTAGGCAGTATTGCTGAACATGAGGTAGTTCAGGCGATACAGGAGCTGGACAATGCTGCCGACGAAGTCCTTCGGAACGTGGTGGGACCGGAAATCGATCTGCTTCATTTTGACTGGCGAGGCGAGCCGGAAAATTTTGAGTCTGTCAGGGAAGTATTTGCTGTGCCATCTACTGGACCAACGTTTGATAACGCCGATTTAATTCCCTTAGATGTTTTTTTCAAGATATGGGATGCAGATATTATTGCTTACATCGTGCGCGAAACCAACCGCTACGGTGCTCAGTTAATAAGGTCGACCATACCATCCAAGCCAAATTCTAGATTAAGCCGTTGGAAAGACGTCACCAGTGACGAAATCCTACGGTTTTTAGCAGTTTTAATGTTACAGTCACTAGTAATAGATTATGTGGAGCGAGAATATTGGTATGCCGTGATTGAAGAACTCCAAATAGGCAATTTTAAAGAAATAATGACTTATAACCGTTTCATCGTCATCAAACGTTGTCTCCATTTTATAGACAATGCCACTTTGCCTGTGCCGCCTACCAAACTCGATAAAATCATCCCCATGATAGAGCACCTAAACAAAAAATTTCAGTCTTTATACGTACTCGAGCAAGATATAGCAATTGACGAGTCACTCCTTCTTTGGAAGGGGCACCTCTCATTTGCGCAAAAAATTGCTACAAAAAGAGCTCGAGTAGGTATAAAGTCTTACGAGTTATGTGAATCCAGGACTGGATATTTGTGGCAGATGGAGGTCTACACGGGCAAAGGGCACGCACATGTGGTACAAGACGGGGAGCCGGAAGAGCGCGGGCAAGAGTCTGACGAGCCGGAGAGTGCCACGGCCCAGATTGTGCTGAACTTAACGAGACCACTTTTTGATAAAGGCCATACATTAATAATGGACAATTTTTATAATGCGCCACTTTTGTCTCGGATCCTAAAAGTTCAGCACAAGACTGATTCGATGGGTACTCTACGACTTAACAGTTTGTCCCCGAAGCTCTTCGATCAATAATACTACTAGATTCGCGATTAGCGCTTCAAAAACGGCCCGAAAAATAAGACCACAAATAAATTTGTGGTCTTATTTCAAATTAGTATGGTCCAATCATAGCCAACACTAAGACGTCAAAACGCTGCAATGCGCGTTCAAAAACTGAGTAAAAAACCACCGTAACACCAAGGTTTTGGAAGGAATATCTTTTTTTGGTAAATTTATATTATTAAGTGTTTTTCATAAAATAATAAACACAATTATATTGTAAATAAAACAGAATTTACGAATATTGTAATTGTTTGGCCAATGTTTGCAACAAGGCACCAACTATTGTAACAAACATCACCTATTCTTGGACAGGGAATGCATAGAGTAGTTTTGTTATTTTATAATGTTATTTTTGTTTGTAGATTTCCTAGTAGCCCCTTGTCGCTGTGCACAATGGATATATATTGTCGCGAAAGAAAGAGAAGAAATATAGAACCCTTATAAAAATTCTAGAATTGTTCAATGGTGGTGGCAAATCAATGCAAAAAAGTATTAAAAAAACTTTATATGTATGTGTAAATATTTTAAGCGTATATGCTGAAAAGGATTTGTTTTCTGGGGGAAATGAACACAGCCATAAAATAAGCCTAAATTAAACTGATTATAGAAAAATTCATTGATATAAGATTACATTATATTTGTAAAAAAGAAACCGCTCATATAAAAAAGACTTCTAAAAGACAGCTTTATAACAAACTGAATCTGTTTAAAGGTAATTAAACCTACATTATTGTTTTAATTACTTCTGTATAAAGAATACGTGGAAAACATGTTTCGTGTTTCCTATCATATTTTTTTTACTTTATTCAATTTTATTTTTTATCACCTATTTGTTGTAATAGCGGCAATGTAAAATATTATCTACTACTTTTTTCAATCGGTCAAAAATAGTTGCGACCATACAAAACAAACCTAAAACAAATATGTATATTCTGCAACTCTATGTCTTTCAATACTTACTGTGTTCTGAGCATTGAAATGTAATACCAAGAACTACATCTAGTTCCACAATACAATAAGCACGAAATTTTAAACAAATATTTTTAACCTTATAAATTAGGCTTTAAGTATCATTTTAGAATAAATATTTTTGTACTGATGACTTTTTATGTTCAAGTGACATTTTAAATTTATTCCATAATATTCTTTTTCTGACGAAAGGACCTAAATACATATATTTTGCAATGGTAATTAAACTTTATGTTTAAGTATTAAGGTTGTTTACGCATCAACTCCTCCTTCGCAAAGTCGGGAAAGACGCAGGCAGCGCGGCGAGGGAGGGGACGGCAAACCGGCGGACCGGCGAGCTCCGCTGCGCGAACACAGACAACCACCTTCACTTCTGAACGGGACTCAACAACTACAAGACGCGCAATATTATGTACAATTAGTTCATATTAAACCAAATATAATTTAACAGTATTTTATAATTTAACGGCAGACTTCAAAAACCACCTAAGAAACAAAATCACAAAGGAAATACAGTCTGAAATTCAAAATCAAGAACATGGTCCTTCGACGCCGATGATACTCAAGAATACCAGCATCAATACGGTCAGGCCAGTATTTCCTTTTATCCAAACCCAATCCTGTGCTCGTCGGTGCTAATACCGTAATTTTAAATCAATTCCAGTAAATTTTCGAATACGTGAACACGGTGTGCAATCTACCTACAAACGTGAACAATTCATGCAGCTCGTCGTACCGGTGAAATAATCGTGAGTTTTTACCTTTGTTTCCCATAAACCACTAAAATGACCAAAAGGAAGCAACATTCGATGGAAGATGATGAGGAAATAGTGAAAGATTTAGTTAAGAGGCGAGGTGTTTTAAAAGGCAAGCTCACTTTTTTCTCGAAATTTGTCGAGGCACTTGATGTTTCCACATTAACTGATTTGCAAAAATCGGAATTGCAAGTTCGTATACAAAAAATCGAACAGCTTTTCGAACAATTTTCTGATATTCAAGATGATATTGATATGAAGGTATCTGATCTTCAATTAGAGAATGAATTACTTGTCAGAGAATCTTTTGAAAATCAATATTATTCTGTTGTGGCCAAAGCTAAATGTATTTTAAATAATAAAAGTGAGAAATCGAGCTCCACAAAGAAATCATGCATAAAACTACCCACAATTTCTTTACCCTCCTTTGATGGAAATTATGATAATTGGCTTGAATTTAGAGACACGTTTAGTTCTTTAATCCATAATTCACCTGATATGGATAACATTCAAAAGTTTCATTATCTACGTTCAAGTCTCACCGGTGACGCACTGCAGGTTATAAAATTATTAGAATTTTCTGCCGAAAACTATGTGATTGCGTGGGATCTATTGCAAAATAGATATAACAATAATCGTTTACTCGTGCATAATCATGTCAAGGCGCTATTTTCTATGCAGGTTATAAACAAAGAATCATCTGCGCTTATACGCAAACTTATTGACAGTGTTTTGAGAAATATTCGTGCGCTTAAAACCTTAGGTGAACCTACTGACATGTGGGATACTTTAATAGTTTACATAATGGTTTCTAAATTAGACGCGTCGACAGAACGCGAATGGGAACTTCATAAAAGCGACATTCAGAAGTCAGAATCAAATTCTAAGTTAACATTATCGCATTTAATTAAATTTCTAAGAGACAAAGCCGACGTGTTGGAGACAATAAAAGTATCTCACACTAAACCTGCGCCTGCCACTAACATTAAAATACAATCATCAAACTCACACAGTTACTCTTATTTATCCACACAAAACAACGAAAATAGGCAGTCAAATTCGAATAAGCGATCGCGTCCTTGTAGCATGTGCAACGCAAATCATGGGCTTTATTCATGTAATGCGTTTTTAAAATTATCTACACAAGATAAAATAAAGTTTTTGAGTAACAAAAAACTTTGTCAAAATTGTTTACGCGCAAATCATTCAGTCAAAGACTGCTGGTTAGGTCCCTGTAAGAAGTGTAATAAAAAACACAATAGTCTAATTCACCGTGATGACAATAGTGACGACGCCAGCGCAACCGTATCATCATCGCCGGCGCCGCAGCTTGAGTCGAGCCCACACACTGGCGGCACGGCATCACTACACTCGCACACACATCACGGTGACATTACCACATCAGCACATCCAACACTACCTACTGTGTTGTTGTCAACGGCATTAGTCGAAATCGCAGACAACAACAACAAATATCACACAATTCGTGCACTTCTCGATAACGGAAGTCAGCATTGCTTTATCTCGCAGTCATTATGTAATCAGTTAAACATTCCATTGATACAATCCTCTATTAAAATCACAGGTGTGGGTAACTCCGTAACCCAGGCCACCCAATCATGCGATATTCAGATGCGAGCTAAAACTAATAAGTATAACACGCGCTTAACTTGTATAGTTTTACCTCGTATCACTGCTCAGATGCCATCATTAACACATACACACATCAACAACATTCAAATTCCACACAACATCACGCTAGCTGATCCAGATTTTCATTCACCCTCTGATATAGACTTATTAATCGGTGCAGATAAGTTCTGGGAACTTTTAAACGACGGATTAATTCGCTTAAAACATGGTCCGTATTTACAAAACACTAAACTCGGATGGATTATTTCCGGCTCATTTTATAATAAGAACTACTCAAATTCAACGAATAAAGTTCATTGCAACCATTCACAAACAATAGACACACAATTAAAAACCTTTTGGGAGCTGGAAGAAATTCATCCAATTCATAACAAATATACAAAAGATGAACGCGCATGCGAAACTTTATTCGAAACCACAACAAAACGCGACGATTCGGGTCGTTTTTCCGTGCGCATTCCTTTACAAGAATCAGCTGATGCGCTCGGCGATACATTCATTATCGCTGAGAACCGATTCCATGCACTCGAGCGCAAGCTAGAACGTAGCGCGGCTAGCTATAAACAAATGTATATCGATTTTATGAATGACTACATAAGCTTAGGTCACATGACTCCTATTACCGAATACACAACGCCACATTATTTTCTACCTCACCACGGTGTGTTACGAGAACACAGTACGACTACTAAGCTTCGAGTTGTATTTGATGCGAGTGTCAAATCAAGCTCAGGTAAGTCGCTTAACGATATACAACTGATTGGAATTCCATTACAGAATGACATTCTTTCTATTTTGTTACGATTTCGCGAATCTCGTTATGTTGCTTGTGCCGATGTCGAGAAAATGTATAGGCAAATATTAATACAACCCGATCAACGAGACTTGCAATTAATTCTTTGGAGAGAAAGTCCGTCACAGCCGCTCGGTGTGTACCGGCTTAACACTGTGACGTACGGTACGGCCTCCGCGCCTTATCTCAGCATGAGGTGCATCAGGCAACTCGCAGCGGAATGCAACGATGACGTCATAGCTCGCGTCATCAATGACGACCTATTCGTTGACGATTTAATTACTTCATGTGATGATAAACAGAGATTAGTGGAGATTTGTGATGGAGTTTCAAACGTTCTAAACTCTGGTTGCTTTAATTTGCGGAAATGGATTTTTAATTGGGACATTTCCGATTGCGCTTTAACATCATCAAAAGAATTATCGCTAGGAGATATCAATCAAAGTAAGACCCTCGGATTAGGCTGGTTACACACTTCCGACTATTTACACTTTAACACGAAAATAGATCATGATATATCTAATGTAACTAAGCGCGTTATATTATCGACTATATCACAAATATTCGATCCGTTGGGTTTACTAGCACCGACTATTATTTTGGCCAAGGTTTTATTACAAAAACTTTGGTTATGTAAGGTCGGCTGGGATGATATCGTACCTCGTGATATTCTTCTTAAG
This sequence comes from Bombyx mandarina, assembly GCF_030267445.1. Lineage (NCBI taxonomy): Eukaryota > Metazoa > Arthropoda > Insecta > Lepidoptera > Bombycidae > Bombyx > Bombyx mandarina. Next base: position 12,849,764 of record NC_143234.1, on the reverse strand, counting down.
TGGCATAGATTCTTAAATACTCTTCATCAATTACCAGACTTAAGAATTCCGCGGCACGTTAGGGGTGAAAATACTCAACACACAGAGTTACATATATTCACAGATGCGTCACTCGACGCTTACGGAGCGTGCGCCTATATACGTACCTATTCAGATGATGTATCGACACCGGTAACAGTAAATTTGTTGTGTGCGAAAAGTAAAGTAGCACCTATAAAACCAGTTAGTGTGCCGCGCTTAGAGCTGTGCGGTGCATTGATAGGCGCACGACTATACGCTAAAATATTTCAATCCATCAGATTGACGTTTTCTAAAATTTATTTTTGGACTGATTCGACCATTGTTATGGGTTGGCTTCGTATGTCACCTAGATCATTAAAAACATTTGTACAAAATAGGGTTGTTGAAATAAACGAGTTAACAGGTGATCTGCCGTGGTTCCATGTTTCTGGAACGGAGAATCCGGCGGACATGCTCTCGCGCGGGGTTTTACTTGATGAATTAAAGGATTCGGAAACTTGGTGGCACGGGCCATCATTTCTTCAAGATTCCGATGTCGATTGGTCACATACAACCAGAATCATTGACCAGTATGATCTACCAGAATTAAAATCTGGCGTGACGGCAATGGTCTGTCAGTCAAACGCACAGTCATTTATTGAATTTGAACGTTTTTCATCATATAATCGATTACGACGTGCTATTGCGTATATGTTAAGATTTATTTATAGCATTCGTATAAAATCAAAATCACAGCGGAAGTCCGGCGCGCTTTTGACGGATGAATTAGACAATGCGACTAAGGTTTTAGCACGAGTGGTTCAACAACAATCGTTCCCGGTCATGTATGATGCACTAGTAAACAACTTACCTCTGAAACCTACGCGTAATATATCAAGCTTAAACATATTTTTGGACAGTGATAAAATCATAAGGGTTGGAGGCAGATTAAGCAATTCAGAGACTTTCTCATATGACAAAAAACATCCCATACTATTGTGCGCTAAACACCGCTTCACGCGCCTTATGTTTCAGCATGAACATAAACAGCTACTCCACGCGGGGCCCCAGCTGCTACTGGCTTCAATCCGCGACAGCTGGTGGCCGCTGAGAGGTCGCGATCTCGCTCGTAACACCGTACATACCTGCGTTATCTGTACGCGCATAACTGGAAAACCTTTTTCAATTCAAATGGGTAACTTACCAAAGGAGAGACTTGAAATAGAACCATCGGGGTCAGGTTTTCCATTTTTTAGATGTAGAGTAGATTATGCGGGGCCAATGTTTATACTCAACCGCAAAGGAAGAGGTGCTAAATTAGAAAAATGTTACATTATTTTAATCGTTTGTTTTCTCACTCGCTCGGTATATTTGGATTTGGTCACATCATTAACGACTCAAGCATACATACTTGCACTTAAAAGGTTCATTTCAAGACGTGGGAAACCTTTTCAAATTTTCTCGGACAATGCTAAAACTTTTGTAGGTGCTATGAAGGAATTTTCACAATTCTTGACAGAAAATTCCGAGGAAATTGTCTCGCTAGCAGCCAACGACAACCTTAATTTGTCTTTTATACCGCCTTATTCGCCTCATTTTGGTGGTTTATGGGAGGCGGGAGTGAAGTCTTGTAAGCATCACCTACGACGAGTTGTAGGTAATTCACACTTAACTTACGAGGAATTCAGCACGGTATTAGCACAGATAGAAGCCGTCCTGAATTCCCGTCCTATACACCCAATGTCCGCAGATCCAAACGATCTTCGTCCACTCAGCCCTGGTCATTTCCTCATTGGCCGACCGTTGACCGCACCAGCCTGCAGCGACCTCACGGCGACGGCATCACACCGACTGACGCGCTACGATCGAGTGGAACAAATCCGACAACAATTTTGGCAGAGGTGGTCTAAGGAGTACATATCCGAATTGCAGACGAGAACTAAATGGAAAACGGACAAGGAAGACATCGTACCGAATACCCTGGTCCTAATCAAAGAAGACAACCTGCCGCCACTCAAATGGCGTCTTGGACGAGTGCAGCAAACATTTCCTGGCAAGGACGGCATATCCCGAGTAGCTAACCTCAAAACGGCGACTGGGATTGTACAGCGGGCATACTCAAAAATCTGCCCACTCTTACATAATGCAGAGGACTACAACGAGAGTCTCACAACACACACATCGTAATCAGCATCCTGTATTTACTTCATTGGAAGCTGGAGCTTCCAAGGCGGGGGCCATATGTTTACGCATCAACTCCTCCTTCGCAAAGTCGGGAAAGACGCAGGCAGCGCGGCGAGGGAGGGGACGGCAAACCGGCGGACCGGCGAGCTCCGCTGCGCGAACACAGACAACCACCTTCACTTCTGAACGGGACTCAACAACTACAAGACGCGCAATATTATGTACAATTAGTTCATATTAAACCAAATATAATTTAACAGTATTTTATAATTTAACGGCAGACTTCAAAAACCACCTAAGAAACAAAATCACAAAGGAAATACAGTCTGAAATTCACAATCAAGAACAAAGGTTTAGAATAAACTGAAGTCGTTAACATTATTAAACTTTTTTCTAAGAAATGAAGATGTTTTCGTGTCTGCAAACGTGGCCACTGGAGCGTCTTATTTTTGTTCCTGATCCTTAATCTAGTACTATTATTGATCGAAGCCGAAGCTCTTAAAAAAAAACAAAAAAAAACATGAAGGAGGGCGAGGTGGCATTCAGCACGACCAAAGACCTGAGTGTGGTTGTGTGGATGGACAAAAATATTGTGGTAATGATTTCTTCTTTCCATCCCATAGTAGTCGGCGGAATTGAAAAATACGGTTATTACCGGTACAAACCGCAAGTTGTTCTTGATTATAACCGCTCGCTTGCCCGCCCGCCCCTCGACCTGCCCGCTTCTTTGCCCCGTTTACCAACCGCCGTGAATCTATTTTGTCCATTCGTTTTTGCTACTTAGCGCGGTGCCGTGCGGCGTGGTTCGAGTTCGACGAAACCATTCATTGTGACTCAACTTGTTATTAGAACCCTTTTTTTTTTTTTTTTCGGGTAGAGGGCCGAACCTCCTACGAGGTCCCCGCGCAAAAGGGGCGCGCGGGGTATGTGAGACTCAACGATCTGCATGGTGTTGTGAGCAGACCGCGGGCCCAAGGATTTTAGAGCCCACCCACTAAACGATTCCCCTGCACTCTTACACCCGACGTCCGATCCCCTCCGAGGTCAGAACCCGGATAAGGTAGGGGGGCTACCGCGGTCAACACTACAACCAGACGGCGCGGCTCACCCCAAGGACGCCCAGCCGACGGAGCCTTCGAGGCGAATCGAAGGCTCTGAAACGTCGGCCGTCTCGGTACGGCAGCCCGTCGGGCCGCCCAGACGGTGCCGCTGGTGTCCCGGAATACCCCGCTGGACCAGAACCAGCCTGCCGGGTCGGGACGCGATACACCGTCGACCGGTCGCTCTATTCACTCCACGGCAGCGCGCTAGAGTGCTGGTAGCGCGCCGCGCGGCCTCACCCCCTCAGATCGCCCCTTGACCTTCACCGGGGGGAGGCCGCTACCTACAGGGGCCGGGACGTGCGGGCGTATTCCCGCCTCCGGCCCCCGGCTCGACGGCGACGGATCGGTGCGGAAAGGGAAGAGCTCTCCCTCTCTCACTCCGCCGCCTCCTTCTGCGAGATGGTGGACTCGCAGAAGTCGAGCATCGCCTTTCAGGACGCGTCGCTGCCGAGCATTGTTATTAGAACCCTGTCAAGTGTTATGTTTTTTTATGTTTAGAATGAACAAAGCTATTTATTTAAGTGCTTTGTTTATCAATATTTGATTACAGTGTAAAGTTATCATAGGTTGAACACAGAGCTAGTGCGTTTTTGAGCTCGATTTGTGTTTAAACGATCATACCTAAAAAATTAAGGCGATAACAGGGTTTTTTATTTTTCATTACAATATATATACTATAAACATGAGGATATTAAATAAAAACATACACCTGTTCCTACAAAAATATTTATTTACAGCTCTTTTATTTTGCATAAAAATTTGGCGGCGCAAGCCGTAATTCTAGACAAACTTTTATCATCACAGATGCGCAAATATCACATTTAGGCCTACAATTTAAGTAGTATAATATGGGTTATCTTGCATTCTTACAAAATATACAAAAATCCAATCGATAGCATTAGACATTACTGAAATATGTTAAAATTAGTGCTGCAGGTCTCATTTGCACAGTGAAATCTTTGTAGTTTTACAGATTCTTTGTTCTACAAAATAGACAATGTAAAAACAAGAATAATCATACCAAATAGAACATTTCAAGCCCTTTCTAAAAATATATCACACTTGTGTATTGTACTGTATTACAAAAACATATTCAAGAGTAAACAACAAAATCGGCGGGCTACACCAATATTTAAGGTTCGGTACACACCGAATGTGATCCGGAACATTATTTTTTCCGCATCCGGAGTTTTGTCGGTCGGTTTTGTTTGTTGTTGACTGTCTGTGACACCCATCCCAAAATGCCTAAAGTTAATTATTACTTCCGAAGGTGTAGCAACTTCTCTGTGGAAAGTTTGCAGGGTATGATGATGACCAGAACAACAGATACTGGAACTGAGGAACGGAACAAGTTATTGAAGTCGTTTTTTCATCTAAATACTTCCATAGATGTAGCAACTTCTCTGTAAAAAGTTTCCAGAGTCTGATGATGACCAGAACAACAGATACTGGAACTTATATATTTTGATACTTTGTATTTCGAATTTCGGCATTTTTACGTAATTTATTTCGACCTTATGTATAATATTGATTTTATATATTTTGATACGTACTCTGACGTAGACTAGGTAGTCGGATCCGGAGTAAACAAAAAAACAAAAAACCACTTGCACTAAACGGCGGGCGTTTGCGCTAGATTAATATAGTATACGGTGTAGCATCCTATGATACACAGATTAACATTGCAGGTGGTACACCGCCACATCGTCGAGCGCTGCACTTTGGCAGAGTAGCAGAGCTTGCAGCGCTGTTTTTTTGTGTTTTTTCCTGGCAAGTGCATGTCCCGTATGCATGCCGCTGGTTCTGGTCGTGCTGCCGGTGCTAAAGACCGGGAAGGTGCTGCTGATCTGCTGCTTTGCAAGCAGTTGCTTTGCCAACTGCAGGCGGAATTCACGGTGAAGGGCGTGAGTGCGGTTGTGGTTGAACATTACGAAAGCATTATGCATCGATACATTTAAAAGTCGGCGAAATAATTTTTTGTACCAGATTATGTTACGTGATTTCTCAATGGGATAGGCAGACAGCATTTGATCTTTGTAGTCGATGCCGCTCATTGAGAGATTAAAATAGAAAAAATGTTTTTTTAACACAGAAGAAAACTTTTGTACCAGGTGGGTACAGTAATATCAGTTGCTAACCTACATACTAAAGAATACCCCAATAATTATAATCAAGTATATGAAATGTTTTTCTTAGCACGATTCACATCACCGTTAAATAGCAATAAACAGTCAGACGTCCAAACACTTACCTTTAGACTTAACTACCCTATCAATTTATCGTTTTGAAATAGTCCTTGTTGTGATGAAGTGTAGAATGTTTATTTTTTTATTGGTCGCATTTAGCTCGTTTTGGAGGTTTTTTATACTTAATGTGGTCTTTAAAATATTTGGTTACAACGTTTTTTTGTTCATTTGTCCAAGTGTCTTGTCAATTTGAACAAGTGTCCTCTTTTTTTTTGCAGATGTGTTGTAAGTAAGTACTTGGGAAGTTGAAGCAACTTGCTTGTCTCTATTCAGGTGAATATTTTGCTTTGGACCTGCTTCTTCTAATTCCATATCAACAACTTCCTGATTTTCGATCTCGTTTCCTATCACTTCTTCGTCCATGTTCAATTCTATCTCATCTAAAGTTTTTCCTTGATATTCATCCGCTTTTCCATCTTCCATCAATAGTAAAAGTTTTGAAATTTTTGCAGTTTGATAAACGTCGCTGGGTAACCTGTAATTATTTTTGTGTACACTCAGGGTGTGACCCATAAAAGTAGCTAGTTGTTCGAGCTCTAATTCAGCCATTGTAAATAGCTAGGTCATCGTTGCTAGATGTTTTCGCAAGCGCGTTGATGTAAGAGCTTTATAGTTTTTGGCACCACTGGCTTTTGCATATTTCTCTAAAATTTTGTAGCCACAAACAGTTGTTCCACCTGCTTTTACAAATAGCAAATTATTGTCGTCTTTAACATACATGTGTCTCACTGATAACATTTTCTAATATCATCTTGCACTTCAATACTAAACAGTACTGGCACCCCTCTACCTCTTTTACCACGGATCACTATTCTTTTTAATTTATCTACTAACATTTTTTCAGTGGATTTGAGAATTTTGTCAAATTCTTCATATTTATTGTTGTCGTTGCCATGGTCATCAGTTTTTACGGATCACAAGTCCCTGCCATTTGCTTTCTCTTATACTCGTGAAAAATGCTCTCCAAAGCAATTTCGGTATCTGGACTACATCTCCCAATTTACAACGGATATCCAGTATGTCCAAGGAAGCCAAAATGTTGTAGCTGACGCGCTCTCCGGCATAGAGGAAGTTAGTCCGCACTCGCAGCATCACAAGACTCGGATCTAGAATCACAACAGCTGCTAGAGAAAGGTTCGGCATTACATCTGAAGGAAATTAAAATACCAGACTCCGACAAGGAAATTTACTGCGACGTATCCACACCAAATCCACGACCATATATAACAGTAGTTTTCAAGAAACCTATTTTTGACGCGCTTCATAAACAGCCATCCAGGTGCAAAAGCCACTGCAAGAATGGTTACGAGTGTTGGCAACCCAACAAATTGGTATAAAACCTTTTTTATTGTTGTGGTTGTGATTTTTGGCGTACATATTACGTTTAATAGCAAACCTAACAATATTAATATACAAACTAGTTATTTACATAGTAAAGAACTCGAGCGATCTTTATCTTTATTGATTAAGCATGAACAAGAATATTACTTCAGTAAGGAATTAAAGTTACTGCGAAAAGGTGAGAATATTAAGGGCCCTCTGAAACCTTTGCATCCATTTTTTGATGACCAAGGTTTGTTACGTGTTGGGGGAAGGTTGCAAGATAAAAGGTTGGCGCGGGGACCTCGTAAGAGGTTCGGCCCCCGGCCCGAAAAAAAGAAGAAGGTTACAAAATGCTTCTATTTCGTATAATCAAAAGCATCCTATGATCCTTCCGAAGCGTTCCAAGCTAACCGAACTTATTATCTCGCGAGAGCACCTCAGACTCCTTCATGCTGGTCCCAAGTTATTATTATCTCAGTTAAACCAGAAATATTGGCTTTTGAATGGTTTACGTCAAGTTAAAAAGATTACTCACAAATGTTTAAACTGTTTCAGAATGAAAGCGACTTGTGCAGAGCAGCTGATGGGGTCTATCCCTACACATCGTGTGACGCCCTCCAAAGCTTTCCAAGTTGTCGGTATAGATTATGCTGGGCCGATACCTCAATAACTTTGGTCTCAGCAGGGAAGTAGTGTAGGAATGATACCTAGTTACTCGTATTGTGGTGTAGCAAGAGGGCGTGTAAATAGCCCTCCTGCGGCGGGACTGTGAGTTAACGTGGTAGCGGTCGTATTATTTTGTTGTTGTATCGTTTTCTTAGCGTGTGAATTAGTATTCGAAGCCGCATCATTATTATCGTAGCACTGAACAACAAGTTGAGATTGAAATTATTGCATGTTGATTTTTATTGACATGCTTTTAATGGATGCGACAAACTTAAACAATTTATGCAACCCGTGTTCGATTTAATAAAATCATAACGTGCTTGCGGAGAAATCATATTTTTAAATTCATTGCAACGATACAACTGCGTGTGGTGCGAGCTCGAGCAAAGATCGCACGTAGATAAGGATCTACCTATGCGCGAAACCGGTTTATTGACCCTTTCAGTGCAGACTGGGTCATTATAACTACTAGAAATAAAAGACTTATGATTTTTAGATTTCTCTATGTTACATTTCGGTGCAGAGCGTTCTAATATTTTAATCTGATCCTGTATAAATTTAATGAACATTTCAGTTGTGGGTATTTCAATACCACGAACCGATGCTTCAAAAGAATGTAACGTTTGAGGATCTAACCTTCTCAGTGAGCATTTTAATAAAATTAAATCAGTTAAATCGAGTAAATTTAATTGTTTTAAAGCGGCAATCGAAGATGAAATTTTTTCAATAAACATATTTAAACTATTTGCGGTGGGTAAACCATTTTTTAAATCTAATATATGACGGAGGGTAGTCTTCTTAATGTTTTTAAAAAATGTGAAGTCAGCATTGCTGAGAATCGTCGAGCGATGACTCATGTTTGGGCTTCCGAAACAAAACTTCACGAGAACTTCGTGAGCTGCGTATATTTCACGAGGAGCGTAATAACGTCCCAGAGAGATCCGTACTGTACTACGACTCGGACACGATTGACCCAGCGCTAGACAGTACGGCCGTATTTATAGGGCTTGGTACACGTGAGCGTGTTTACACGTTTTCGAAGCATTGAAATTACAATAAAAGTACGTAATTATACAACATGTAACATATTTAGCGCACACCCTCAAACACCCCAATTAGACTTTATATATAAACGCTATGTATACACCAAATATTATTTATATGTGCGTTAAATTAGTTATTCCCATTTCGTGGAAATAAAATGGTCACTGATTCACATTCCGCTGCGCACGCACACACAGACACATGTACCTACTCGCCGCGCCCGCACCCCGCTCTCCGAGTGCCACCCGACAAAAATAAGTAGGTAATAATAATAGGTACACGAAATAACTACATTATGATTTATCATAGTAAATATTTATGATTCTTCTTTCCATCACACTTTTCAGGTTTTGGATTGTTGTCATTGAATAATTTTGTTCTATGTGAAGCCAATATTGTGTAATTACTGATTAGTTAAAGTAAATTTGTAAATAAGAATTATTAAACTGCTGATAAAGCGTGATTTGATTAGACGCCACAATACCTACCTACGACAAAGTTCAACAAAGACGGCGTAAAAGATGTGAATAAAAATATTTACAATAATTTAAAGATCATAAACAAACTTACAGTTTAATCTGCACTCACACGGCATTGTCGTTTTAGAACATTTTCAAAATGTCCACCGCCTTGTTCAATGCACTTTAATGACCATTTTCGTAATTGTTGTTTTATTTTAGATAATACTGCAATGTCATTTTTCACTTTTTCAAAGGCGGTTATTATCTTATTCTTTAGTTCTTCGGCACTTATTGTCTGTGTGTTATAAACTAGCGATTTAATTCGCCCCCACAAAAAAAGTCGAGAGGCGTCAAATCAGCTGATCTAGGAGGCCACTGAACAGGCCCTCCGCGCCCGATCCAGCGTTCTCCGTACTCGGCATGAAGATGCTGGCGAACACTCCAGGTGAAATGCGCGGGGGCACCATCGTGTTGGTAAAATACCTCTTGTAAATTAACAAGAGGTACGTCCTCTAATAGAGTAGGTAAAGTTTCTCGTAAAAATAGTAAATATGACTCTCCTGTCAGACGTTGTAAAAATACTGGTCCCAGTATGTGTGTACCGATCATACCCGCCCAGACATTGATTGAAAATCGATGTTGGAAGGAGTCTACTCTGCATACGTGTGGATTTTCATGCATCCATAAATGCGTGTTATGTTGATTGTACATTCCCACACGTGTGAATGTACTTTCGTCAGTCCAAATAATGTTTCGCTGCCAATTTTGTAATAACCAGCGGCAGAACTCTAAGCGTGGTCAGTAGTCACTTGGCGTCAGCTCCTGGCATCGCCTGAGGTGGAATGGATGCTCGCCATCACCACTAAGCGTGCGCCATATGTGCATATGGCTACAGCCAAAACGTGGCGCTACTTCCCGGGTGCTACTGTGCGGATTTTCGTCGAAATAATCGAGAATTTCGTTTTGGAGACGAGTGTGTGTACGCATATTGTCTCCCCTGTCGATAGCCGTGTTTGCACGAAAAGTTCCGTGGTCTCGAAGCCGTTGTGTTGCTGATAACATAGTGCGGCGGTCTACACTAGTACCGTATGTCGCGTTAAATATTCTACACGCTAGTGCCACATTATCATCACACCGTGCCAAAGTTCTCACCATTTCTGTGTATTGAACGTTAGTATACCGAAAAGACATAGCGAAATACGGGAGATATTTTATTTGCACTATCACTTGACCTCTTATCGATAAGGTGGACGCGGCGTGACTGATTTGTCAAAAATATTTTGTTGACTTCGTTGTTTAGATTTTTCTTTGATCACCGCCGACGCAACCCCCCCGAAGAAAGAAAGGGATAGTAATTATTTTTGTGTTACATGGCTTTCTTTTATGTATCGTAGTGTTGCTGTGTGCCGGCGGTCGCTGTTGGTATTGTGTGCATAGGTATTTTATTTTGTAATAGACTATTAGCCTTGAAATAAGTATCAGATTTCTTTAATTAAATAATAATTTTTTTACTAATTAGATATTTCATTTTGAAAAGTCTTAATACCCTGACTTACGTTCCATTTTCGTTTCTATGAACTGTTTATCTAGCTGTGTAGGGTGACTGTAATTTACTTAGTTTTAACTAAATTTTAGAAAAAAAAATTGGTGCATAAAAAACAATCAAAATCGATCCAGATTCCGATTCTGAACAAATTACTTTCAGGGTGTGCGTTAATTATGTTACATGTTGTATAAAGTGCTGTAGTGTGTAAGTCAATAATTCAGTATAATAAAAGTCGTCGTACAGACAATACGTGTTTTAATCAACAACATCTACTCCCCACACCTCATATTCGGGTAGAGGGCCGAACCTCCTACGAGGTCCCCGCGCAAAAGGGGCGCGCGGGGTATGTGAGACTCAACGATCTGCATGGTGTTGTGAGCAGACCGCGGGCCCAAGGATTTTAGAGCCCACCCACTAAACGACTCCTCTGCACTCTTACACCCGACGTCCGATCCCCTCCGAGGTCAGAACCCGGATGAGGTAGGGGGGCTACCGCGGTCAACACTACAACCAGACGGCGCGGCTCACCCCAAGGACGCCCAGCCGACGGAGCCTTCGAGGCGAATCGAAGGCTCTAAAACGTCGGCCGTCTCGGTACGGCAGCCCGTCGGGCCGCCCAGACGGTGCCGCTGGTGTCCCGGAATACCCCGCTGGACCAGAACCAGCCTGCCGGGTCGGGACGCGATACACCGTCGACCGGTCGCTCTATTCACTCCACGGCAGCGTGCTAGAGTGCTGGTAGCGCGCCGCGCGGCCTCACCCCCTCAGGTCGCCCCTTGACCTTCACCGGGGGAGGCCGCCACCTACAGGGGCCGGGACGTACGGGCGTATTCCCGCCTCCGGCCCCCGGCTCGACGGCGACAGATCGGTGCGGAAAGGGAAGAGCTCTCCCTCTCTCGCTCCGCCGCCTCCTTCTGCGAGATGGTGGACTCGCAGAAGTCGAGCATCGCCTTCCAGGACGCGTCGCTGCCGAGCATCGTAGCCAGGACGCGTCGCTGCCGAGCATCGTAGCCACGACGCGCGGCAGCGAGAGGTCCTCTCCAATGACCGCGACGAGGGCGGCGCGTTGCTCGTCGAATCCAGAGCAACGCGCCAGCGTGTGTTCCGCTGTGTCTTCCTCGTCGCGGTCCGCGCAGTGGTGGCACTGCGCCGTCGGTTCCCTTCCGGCTATCTTAAAGAGGTCCTTCCGGCTATCTTAAAGAGGTACCGGCCAAAACACCCATGGCCGGTCAACATCTGCGTCAGCCGGAAGGTGAGGCATCCGCGGTCGCGGCCCACCCAGTCCGCGAGGACCGGACGGACCGCCTCGACGGTACGGAGGCCGGCCGACGGGTCCGCCAAGCGGCGAGACCACGCCTCCAGCACGGACCGCCGAGATTGGAGCCTCCGCGCTCGAACTACTCCTTCGCCGGGGCGCCCTTCCCCCCTAGAGCGGAGGTCGCTACGCCACCGGTAATCGGCAGCGAGCGCCTCCGCCTCCAGGTCCCAGTGTGGCGCCCCGGCGAGCAAGCACGCCGCCTCGAAGGAGACGGTGCGGTATCCTCGGATCGCCCTGACCGCGATCGCGCGCTGCGGACGTCGCAGCGCGGCGACGTTCTGGCGGGTCAGGGCGTGGAAACCTCATAGCGACCCTGCCTTGCGCAATCACCTAGGTGTTTCGCACCAGGCACCGGGCGACGGCGCGACGGACAAATACGCGGGGATCAGCGAATTCCTGTGTGCCTCAGTGCACGAAGTTAATTGTTGTGAATTATAAAAGTTATAAAACAAAGGAGAATAACGCCAACCACTGCACTGAAAACGTCGTTTGAAGACAGAAATTTTTATATTAAAATTATATACAATGGGCAACGGAAACAATAAGCAAGAGATAAAGGAGGTGATTGTTGGAGAAAATACTATGATAGAGTCTCATATCGAGAGGAACAACATCATATTGCTGTCGGCCTTGGGAATAATCATACTTGTGATTGTCGCTGTACTTGTGAAAAAAGTACTGAACAAAGCGAAGAAATGGATAGATAAAAGAGTTAATACTGAGTTTATAAGAAGAATGCGTATGCGGCTGTCCAAAAGGATCCATGGCGAAGGAGAAGGAGTTGAGGATGTGTAGTGTTTTTATTATTATCATTTTTTATTATCTTTTTTTTTTCTGTAAGCTATAAAGCTAAAAGTGTTTTTGTGTGCTACTTACTACGATTCCAGAACAAGGTTCCGTCACGGATTTTTTTTTAATGTACTTTAAGTTTAGTTTATAATTAGTGAGTATATTTTAATCTCAATTAAAATTTATGGAAGAAAATGTAGAACAAATCTTATGAGAGTTAACTGACATACTTTATTTAAGAAAATAGGGCTCTAAGAGAAAGCAATATAAAAAGGTTGTAGATGAAAAAATATTAAAGGCTAAAAAGCTATATTCTTCTTATATAAATATTGTAAGTACTATTTCCGAGCATAAAATTTCGTTAGAATTAGATGAACTTATATTTGAAGTATGAAAGGAAAAAATTGAATTAGTTTACTCAAAAATTCTTACTTATAGTACTGAATCTAACTTAAAATATAATAATTTTGACAAAATGGAAACCTTTGAGATAAGAACGGCAACATCATTAATTCCTATAATGGATGGTTCTGAAGAAACAACAGAAAAAAATATTGACACTACAGAATTATATAGTGATTGCTTAAAAAATAAAGATCAAGTAAAGTTGCTAATATCTTTCGTGTTAAAAACCAGACTTACTAAATGTGCTAGGTTAAAATTAAAAAGTGAATATAATGATATAGAAAGTCTCGTAAAAGACATGAAATCTTATTTGCTTACAAAATCAATGCTTTCTCAAATAAATAACTTAAGTCAAAATAATAAGTCTATCAGCGAATATGGAAATAAATTATCAGAATTATTCATAGGCTTGACTATCGCACAAGCTGGCGGAAATACTAAGACCTATAAATGAAAAACTTGCAATCAAAAGATTTTCTGATGGGTTAAGAAATAGGCGATTAAGTACCATTATTTCAGCATGCAACTATTAGGACCTAAAAGACGCGGTGCGAGCAGCGGAAGACGAGGAGTTGGCTCAACCTTCATCATCTAGCAATATTTTCAACATGAGAGGTAGGTCAAATAACAGATATAATAACAGAGGAGGTCGAACTAATTATTACAAGAACAATTTTAGTCTCACAAAACCATTCGGATATGGTAATTATGCCACAGTTAATAAATATAATAATTTTAAACAAGAACATTTCAATAATAATTCTCGTGGTGGATATTACCGTGGAACAAGTAATAACAGGGGAAATAATTATAATTATTCATCAACAAGATATTGTCGTGGTAGAGGAAATCCTAGAAGTTTACAACATAGAATGTTTCCGGTTCAATTGTGTGGCAATACGGAAACACAAAAAGAAAAATTAGAAAATGAAAATCAGTTTTTTCGGTGTTAAATATTTTAATATTCTGATTTGTAATGAAAATGTTAGATATGTTTAAAAAGGCTTATACTAATTTGGATGACTTAAAAATGTTTAGTCAAAATGTGTATGTGCATATACCGGAAAACCTAAGAAGAAAGTGGGACTCTAAAAGTAAAAAGGGTCGGCTATGATGAAAATGTAAGAGGTTTTAGAATTTATTTCCCCGATTCAGCCACAATAGACATAAAGGGAGATGTTGTTTTTGAGTCACCTAAATTCAGTGAAATAGTAAATGACACTTTTGAAGAAGAAATAAAAGAAAATGTAAATGATGAAGAGGAAGAATATTATACAGATACATCTAGTGATACAGAAGAAAATGAAAAAGAAGTAAAGAAAGAGTTACCAGAAAAGAGAGAAAAAAGAAAACCCATGTAGTTACAAGATTATGAGGTGTCTTTCCTGTCACAGAACCGAACGCTCAAGGGCACTTCGGACGAGCCACAGCAGACACGCATGGTCTCTACGAGACGCTTCCAGCGCCAGCCATCTTCAACTTTCATCCGCGATTGTTTCGAGTTTAGTCGCTTGAGATGAACACGGGTATTTCTGTTGTTAACCCAGTTCTGAGGAACCTGATCCGGGAATCTAAAACAAGCCCAAGTGTTAATCGGCTCGTCAAACTCGTCGTCGAACTCGGCTCTTATGGATCTATAGCACATAACTTTAGCAGCTATTGCTGCTCGCAACGGTAGTCCAGTTCTGGAACCTGCAACTCCAATCACTTCTATGAATTGACGGAATCTGGATGTTGTATGCTCCATGGGCTTCCACGTCACTTGTTGCACCATACTTCCGGCTGTTGTCGTAGGTACCTTGGCTAACTTGTAGCGTTTACACTCTCGAATACGACGCTCAACAAGTTCAAATAACTCCCTATTAAGACAATAACGTGAGATGACAAAGTTATCGTCCTCAAGAACGCCCTGTAGCTCCATTGTCTGGTTAGCGTTAAGGGTCCTGGATGGGCGCCAACCTAAAAGGTTGACTGTAGGGAGAACCTGGTGCTCTGGTCCCTTCGGGTCCGAATGTTCGGGTTCATGACCTCCAACCTCATCCTCGTCCTGGCCGCGCTCCTCCTCTTCTCTGCGCCTGGCACGTTGGATGCGTTCTGGGATCTCAGCGGGACTGGGTTCTGCGAGTGAAATAAAAATTCCTAAAGACAAGACAGTAATAGATAGCAAATGGGTCTATAAAATAAAACAAGACAGTAAAGGTAACAACATAACCCAGTACAAGGCACGTTTGATTGCCAGAGGTTTTCAACAGGAAGACGTATTTGAAGCCTATGATGTGTATGCACCAGTAGCTAAAATTTCTACCTTCAAGATGTTAATGGCTTTGGCCAGTAAAACGAAATTACCAGTCCATCACATGGATGTACGGAGTGCTTTCCTGTATGGAGATATACAGGAAGATGTTTATATGAGACTACCACTTGGATGTGATGACAATGTAAGTGTTGTTAAATTAAACAAAAGTATATATAGACTAAAGAAATCACTCAAGTACTGGAATTTAAAGTTTGATAAAATTATTGCTAAGAAAGGGCTTAGTAGATCTGAAAATGATTTCTGTCTTTATTGTAAAGTAAATTCTGAATATAAAATTTATTTGTTATTGTTTGTCGATGATATATTTATTATGAGAACTAATGATAAGGTGGTACACAGTTTAAAACTTTACTTGAATAATATTTTCTCTATGAAATACTTAGGTCATGTAACTAATTATTTAGGTATTCATGTTGAGCAAGATTTGCAAAATGGTATTATTGAAAAAGTTTAATATGTGTGAGTCAAAACCTATGTCTACTCCAATGGAATTTAAGTTTCAGATGTTTCAGGCAAAGCACTCAGATCCTAAGTTAGAAAATCAATGTAGACAAATTCTTGGATCTTTAATTTATGCTGTTTTGTGTAATAGAGCTGATTTATGTCCTAGCATATTTAAGTTGTTTTCAAAATTGTGCAAATGAAGCATTATTAAAAGCTCTAAAAAGAGTGCTTAGGTATGTAAATGCTACACTTGATCTGAAGTTGACTTTCAATAGTAATGCAAGTATTGATTTGATTGGATATGTTGATTCTGACTAGGGAAGTGATATAAATGACAGAAAGCCAACATCAGGATGATTTAATTGTTATATTTAGGTATGAAACAGCTTACCGATCTAAATTCTCCGTAGCCTTATGAGATGCGGCTCAAATTGTGCCCCATTCATTTCGAGGCAGATTAGAGCTCGGCGTTGCGTCTCCTTATGCAGGCGGGGCATCATCGTGGGGTCTTCGACACAGTCCTCACGTAATTTGTTGAAAACATTCACGATCCTCAACTCATCAAACAACTCGGTGAGGTGCTCACAGGCGAACCTTACCGCGTGTGAAGCTGCACCATCATGCTCAAACCATGTGTGGCGATATTCACCCAATGATAAGTTGTCTAAGATGTTCACCAACTGTTCATATATAAAGATTAAATAACGCTGTCCGTCAAGTCGCTGTGGCAGAGATACTGGCCCTATTATGCAATCCTTAAATAAACTTGCCCATACGTTAACCGACCATCGGGTTTGGTGCCCGGTTTGTAGAACAGCGTGCGGGTTCACCTCGGAATACATGTGTGTATTTCTTCGGTTCCACAGCCCGTTTCTGGTGAATGTTGACTCGTCCGTCCACATCACGTGCTCAATGAGAAACCAGGGACACGTTCTTGCTGGTATAATAACCAACGGCAGAAAAGTCGCCGGCGGTCATGATCGCCAGATACGAAAGCTTGTACTTTGTGCACTTTGTATGGCCGCATTCGGTTACGTTTTAACACCTTGTGAACGGTCCAGTATGACCCACTAATTCCATTCCGACGCCTCAACAATTTAGCGATATTTCGTGTACCTAAGTACGGATACCGGCGAACGACATCTAAAATGCGCTCCTCGAACTGAACAGCCACTTGACTTCCACCTCTTGCCACTACTGGAGCAATGGGCCGATTTTTCAACACTCGCTGAAATGCTGCTGTTATCAGACGAGAGTCAGCCAGATGTCGAGCTGTCGGGAATCTCTCTCGGTAAATTCGCAATGCACACGAAGAATTCCCGCGAGATTCTCTAAGACACATTAACTTGTTACCGTATTTAGTCTAGTCAACAAGTTCAAAAACGTGAAAAATAGAGCTAATGCTATGCCTGTTAGCTAAATATTGATTGAAAAAAAAGTTTTTATCAACACTTTTTTGATTTTTAATTTTTTAATAGTTATAAAAAATCATAATTAACAAATTAATTAACTTTAATGAAAATTAACCGCAAGATCTTATAAAATACATATATCAAAAGGGCTCCACGAAGCTTAAAATTTATAGGCCAATCATTTATACCTTTCATTCCATTGTTTACGCCAATGGAGACTGGGAAAAAAATTGTTAGTTAACAATTGAATAACTTTTTGAAAAATGATGATTAAACTTTTTTTTCTTCAGGGCTCGATTCTTTCAAGTGTTAAGAAGATACTAGAATTTTTTTAAATTTTTAAAATCACATTTTATGTTATAAAAAAAATTTTTTTATTGCTGAACTCTCTTTAGCGGCGGCGCGCGCATGCTGTAACAGCCGCGCGGAGCCCTCTAATTAAAATTATAAATAATGGAGATAGAGTTCCGGGAGTCAGGACTTTTTTATTGGAAATTTCCTCCTCTTTAACGAGCTTTTTTCAAAATTGCTTCAATGTTAATATTTTTCAAGTTATTAACAAAAAACTAAATATCATTTTTTTTTCATCTTATTTTGTTAATAACAATTGCAATTTTTTACCTGCACCAAAATCCTTCAAAAACATTTTTCTAGAGGTGATTCCGAATCGAATAAGACATCGCTCATATTTTTAGGACCTTTATCTCTATTTTTCACGTTTTTGAACGTGTTGACTAGACTAATTCACGAGCACTATAAACGTACGCGTTAGGCATTGTTAAGATAAAACAATATCAAAAAACAACACAAACTTAACAAGAGAGACAAAATGTAAAAATAAAATAATAACAAGAATTTAATTAACAATACGATTAAACGAATATCTGTTGCTCATGCGCACATGAAAGTCTAAATAAAACTGCCTCAAAAATTAAAAATACTAAATAAAAACTCCATAATAATAAATAATCAATCCCACCAAAACAAACCGCTCCTTTTGGGGTGTCGACTTTGAGAACCATATCCCCTCCCTGCTTAAGGAGAAAAGTCCTTAAGGCGTGGACAGCAGCCTCATCACAGCCGCCTCGTGAACTAAAACCTAATTGCACTGGTTGGAAGTATTGTTTTCATAT
The DNA here is from genome assembly GCF_030267445.1 of Bombyx mandarina. Lineage (NCBI taxonomy): Eukaryota > Metazoa > Arthropoda > Insecta > Lepidoptera > Bombycidae > Bombyx > Bombyx mandarina. The sequence goes on along the minus strand of NC_143234.1, from coordinate 12,831,373 downwards.
TTCCATATTTTTCTTGCAACAGATTTTGGCTGCCAGACGGCGATATACGATCATTTATTTAGAGCACATAAATTTACACCATAGAGAATGTCAATGATTTTATCATTGTCTTTGCTCGAAAACATAAAATTAATTAAATCTTTTACGTCTTTTAAAAGCGATTGGCCGACGGCGCCACAGCTGCCACTAGTTAGATCTTTAAGGTGCTGTGGAGTTAGGCTATCAAGTCCGCCAGCAGAACCACTCTGAAAAGACGCAAGAGCATTAGCAACATCCTCTATGGTCGCCTCTATGGCTTGTTCAGAGCTGGGAGGGTAAGGAAAAAATATGTTTGATGACGGATCTGGGTGTTTACTTTCGAGAGCTTGCAAAGTATTGGAGGTATTAGACGCTATTACGTCAGTTGAAAACAAAAGTTTTGCAGCACCCCTTATATCACTATAACCGTGTCTTTTTTTTTTTTTTTTTTTTTCGGGTAGAGGGCCGAACCTCCTACGAGGTCCCCGCGCAAAAGGGGCGCGCGGGGTATGTGAGACTCAACGATCTGCATGGTGTTGTGAGCAGACCGCGGGCCCAAGGATTTTAGAGCCCACCCACTAAACGACTCCCCTGCACTCTTACACCCGACGTCCGATCCCCTCCGAGGTCAGAACCCGGATGAGGTAGGGGGGCTACCGCGGTCAACACTACAACCAGACGGCGCGGCTCACCCCAAGGACGCCCAGCCGACGGAGCCTTCGAGGCGAATCGAAGGCTCTGAAACGTCGGCCGTCTCGGTACGGCAGCCCGTCGGGCCGCCCAGACGGTGCCGCTGGTGTCCCGGAATACCCCGCTGGACCAGAACCAGCCTGCCGGGTCGGGACGCGATACACCGTCGACCGGTCGCTCTATTCACTCCACGGCAGCGCGCTAGAGTGCTAGTAGCGCGCCGCGCGGCCTCACCCCCTCAGGTCGCCCCTTGACCTTCACCGGGGGGAGGCCGCCACCTACAGGGACTATAACCGTGTCTAGTTTTAACTTTTTTTTTAAATGTGGTCTCAGAGTAGGTTTTTTTGGTTGTGAAAATGAATAAATCACTATCGAAATCATTGCTGTGTTATTGCTACAAATATCTTTGATTGTATGTGTTAAAGTCGTTTTAATATTTTTGCTAGGCCTAATTTGTAAAATTCTGTATGGAAAAAGAAGGAGCCGCTCCCAGGCCGGAACAGAATAGTGTATTATAACGTTTTTGATCAAATTTGATAACGATTGTGATGGTGCAATTCTTGCACCACGGGGAATTCGTTTAAGAACTGGAACGTTCTCTTTTAATTCTGAATTTTTTTCCCAAAAAGCTTTATCTTTATCTGGTTGTGACGGAGAAATTATGGGGTGTGAAGGAGGAATTATGGTATGATTTGAGGAAGGGTTACAGGAATGAGATATTAAGTGATCATTTGTTGGGTGTTTTCGATGATATATATTTTGAGACCACGACTTCCTTTAAAAAGCCTCACTTGGGGACAAGTTGGACATTGCAAAAAATTTTCCTGAGATGCAGAAGCACCCGCAAACCCTGACGAAGAAGAGCAGTCGTCTAACTGAGGGCACCTATCCATACAAATCTTTTGACAATAAACATGCTGCACATTTAAAATAGATAAAAAAGTAAACTTATACCAATAGTATATATAGTATGCTATATTTATAGTATAGTAGCTATATCTGCAATGTATATAAATAGTTAGCACAACAGATGTTAGTCCGCCCTCGTAAAAAAATTATATTAATAATAGAAATGTAGGGCTTTCCTTAAAATCTGTTCCTAGTGAGCGTTCATGACTTGAAATGAATAACGATGCTCAGTTTCAATTCGATCGGACATAGAGTTTCGGAGGTCTTGTGATTAACGAGCCAGTGGTACCCCGGTTACATATATACCTCGCCACGTTATCCAGAGTCCTCTTCTCGTCCGGGGGTTATGAGCAGGATCTTGAAGATCTCACTCAAAAAGGTTGCAGAATATGTATGTTGGTTGATGTGTATGCACTTTAACGAAGGTGAAGCTCCTATCTTGTGTCTAATTTACCTATTTATTTATTTCACTTAAATTATTATGACAATATTTATAATATTGCGGATCCGCAAAAATCTACACAAAAATAATATAATATATTGCGAATATTTTATATTTTTTTAAATTTTAACTTGATTTAGGTAAGTGTAATTAGTTTAGATCTGTATTTGTGGTGTTTTCAGTAATATTAACATTAAACACCACGCTGGGCACGTACACTAATAATGTTGAGGTTATACAGTTTACTTTAGTTACAAATTAATATGTATTGCTTCTAGTTAAACTACAATGGCCAGAGCACTAATTATAATTGACGCTTTGGAGGTAGACGAAAATAGGTTGAATATACTCGAATCAGTGCGTCTGCGACGCTGTCTTCGAGATCAAGCTAAACCCCTGAATTTATCGGAAAGTTTGTTCAGAAAACATTATAGAATTTCAAAACATCTATTTTTACAATTGTGCTGTGAATTGAAGCCGTTACTACCTAGTTCACATAGAGGAACGAGAGTCACAGTAGAATGCAAGGTATAATAATAGTATTCAATGTAACATTTCAATGTGTGTAAAACGTGAAGAAAATAAAAGCTTCATAATCATATCTTGTTTGTCTAAAGTAGCATAAATTGTTATTTTGATTTCAGACTTATTTTTAACGAAATGTTTTAAATATTTTTTTATACAGGTTTTAACAGCATTATAATTTTTTGCAACCGGCTCATACCAGAAACCAGTCAGTATGAACTTTTTGCATAGTTTGAGTCAAGCTAGTGTATCCAAAGCCATTAGGGAAGTAACTATGGCATTAAACAATCTTCAAATTTTAAAAAAACATTTGAAGTTTCCACAAACCCAGCAAGAACGTTCACAAGTTATAAATGGGTAAGTCAAATAATTATCTTTTAAAGCATAAAAGTTCCACTGATTTTTCTTTTTGTTCGAGTTAACCCCACATATCAGTTATGTCATTGAACTTAAATAATGTAACAGAATTCTTAGTAATCTGTAAAAATTTGTCTCATTCTGATAGTGCGAAGATATTGGGGATGACTATCTTGTGTGCATTGGCATTGTAATTGTAAAAATATATGTCATACTAAATAAATTTATTTTCATTATAGATTTTACAATAAATTTGGCTTTCCTGGGGTTTTGGGGTGTATATATGGCACTCGTGTTGCACTTGTCAGACCTTTAGAACATGAAGAGAGGTTTTTTAACCGCAAGCATTATCATTCCAGAAATGTGCAAATAGTAAGTGCTTTGTACAATCCTCTCATTAACAATAACATATATTTCTTCCTAGTGCTTATCTGAAGGATTAACTTTTCAGATTTGTGATAGTGACCTTAACATTTTAAATGTGGATGCAACATTTGGAGGAGCTACTCCTGATGCATTTGTCTGGCGTAAGCCTGAACTGAATATGCATGTACTGAATCTGCACCATAATGGTGAAATTTTTGGTTTTTAGGCAAGTAACATATGTTCTGTTTCAGTAACTTAACTACAAAAATGTATTTATGTTACTCAATTTACTATTTTTTTTAAACACTGGGAAGACAGTTAGCCCGAGCCGGTAGGTACAGTACATACTCTGGAAATCAATTTTAGAATAGTACAATAAACTTCAGTAGAATGGAAAGGAAACTTGGTAGTGATTAATGAGACAGTAATTTTTTTTTTATTAAATATAGATATTATTAAAGATAAATATTTCTTCATTTCTTTTTCTAATATTTAATATAGGTTATTTATGTACCAAACTATTTTTTAATTCAAAATATCACTTGCAGGTGACTCAGGCTATATCCACTCAAAAGCTGGCTTCTGACGCCAATTGTTAATGCTCTTCCCGGATCTATGGTAATCTTCATTGCCGTACCAGGAACACTGTTGAACGTTGTATAGGCGTTTTGAAAGCTCGTTGGAGATGCTTGTTAGCACACAGAGTACTGCATTATGATCACCATATGGTGGCCAAGATCATAAATGCTGGCTGTGCATTGCATAACATGGCAAATAGATATGGGCTCCCAGCGCCCCAGCTCCAGCTTCCCGATGAAGATGTTGTAAGGGATGTTTCTCGTCAAATGGATAACAATGTATTTTTTGGTGGAGAAGAGGAAACACAGCACTTGGCAAGTGGGCGTCGTCAACGTTCAATGGTGGTTCAAAGATTATGGAGGAACAGACGCTAAATGTTAGTCCAACCTCTCTGTATTCTAGTATTTTTATGTATGTGTTTAAAGCTGTTGTTCATAGTTGAGTAAACTGAGAAGACAAGAATGAATACAATAGCCTAGTACTCTCTGCTTATAATTATAAAACTCTCGTTAATGACAGTCTACAGATGTTGCATCTGTAAGGTCACATCGCAAGCCACTGTCCCGCCAGGGAGCTCAGACTCGTGACACCGCCTTTTAAGCGACGCGTTGATCTGTGCCCATTCGAACCTCCATCAAGGAACATACATAGTCAACTTTAGTGAGCTTTTAATTTAATTTTAATTCTGGTATTGAATGTTCTTTAATTAAAGAGTGTTGCCTTTTTATCACTTGTTTACCTATAGATTTCTTAGTCTATAGGTAAACAAGTGAATAATGTGATTTCTCTTGTTGGTATTGGCAATATTTGAGATTGTTGCTAAAATATCTGAGGCTTTCGTTTGTTTTAATTGAACGCTGGTGTAAATATATAATATATTTTTCTTTGAGTTAAATAAGAACTCACCTCAGTTGAACGGTTGCCAGTAGTGGCCGAACAAAGACTGTTCTCTGGTTTCATTATTACGGGTTTACACCCGAGGACGTGTATCGGTGCACGAAATACATGATGTATGTAACGCTGCTACAACAATTTACATCGACTCATGAGGATGCCGATAAAAAAGAAGAAAAAGCAGATAATTATGAAGAAGACGAAGCTCAATAAGATCTGATGTAATACTAAAACAGACCGTGGAGTATGCCTACCGGGGAAACCACGTAAAAAAAAATGCGCCTCGTACATTACCTCACAGGTGGCGTGGAAAAGTGTGCATTTTATGAAGAATACAGCTCAGAATACTTTCAGATTTCATTACAATGGTATTCCTTACATACCCGTAAATGTTCAGGTTGTGAATTAATGCAAGGGTACCCTTTTTTTTGGACAAATTTTGTGAGGTCGTATTGAGAAATTATTTTAATCTGTCATGCTCAATTCATGTATTTATCTTTCTGTTTACCTTGTGTGTTGTGTCGTTATATTATTTTACTGTTTTTCATTATAGAGTAGGATGACCAGTAGATTGACTAGAAATTTGTAGTTTTTAATAGACGATCCAACTCCTTGCAACATGAAATCGAAATTTCAAATGAAATGTAATATCGATTGTGTGCCTATGACTTCAATGAAACACATGACTAACTCTGGCAGAAGTAGGTGATAGCTACTTCGTAGACTACTGGCAGAATATGGCAAGAACTGAATAGTATAATGTCAAGCATAATGCTTATTTTGAAATGCTATTGTTTCCGTAGATTATATTTATTAGTTTCCTAAAATTTACTATGGTGCCTGCCTAAAGTAAAACATAATTATAAAATTCTTGAACTATTTTTAAATAACAATTTCTATTTCGTAATTAAGGTAACATACCATTTTGGTATTTGCTAAAAATATACAATCATAAAACAATATTAATTTATTTATTTTTAATAACGGTGCTAATTAATTTTTCCAACATTTTATGCTGAGATGCATTTACTTCAGCTTGAAGTTGTTGAGCGTTGGCTTACGTACGGGCAACCTCTGCCTGCGTGCGGGCAGCTTCTGCTAAAATCAAAACTGCGTCAGCCAGTTTCCCTTCAGCTTCCACTCGCTTTTTCTCCAGCTCTATAACCCAGGACGAGTCTACTCTTGTTTGTTGTCCTATAGATAAAATAATGATTGGTTATTATTCTGATTGTAGTGAGTGAGTGCAAAGAGTGGCTTGGCTATGGAATACAAATAACTTACTAAATTTCGTCCTGGTATTCGCAATGAAGCTTCTTCTAGGGTGACTTCTATTCCTGGTCGACGAGAAACTGGGCTAACTATAAAAACAATATTTATGTACAGTCTTAAAAGATATTAGATATGTTTGTTTAAAAATAAAATAAAATATAAAGCTTATGGTAGACATATCAGTTGTCCGTTAGGAATGCCAGGTGTCGTAGGTAATAATGATATCCGGTGCACAAAAAAGTTTATTAATTAACACATAAGATAGGTCGACGACACGAAGACATACACAAAACCATAGAAAAGAGAAGGAGTGGAAACGAGTAGAATCGTAACACAAAATGTTCACAATAACAGCTGTTGTTAGCGGATAAACGATAGATAGCAATAAGCGTTCGGGAAGCAAGCGACACGGGCTTCGCGGCCGAGGATCTCAAACCGACTGGCGCGGGGCGCTGAGTGATCTGCGCACGCGCGTCGTTCGTGATACGCGCCGAGTCGTATGTTTCCAATGCATGATGTCACACTGATATAGTAAAGTGAATGTCGTGTTATAATTTTAATGTTTTGAGTAATAGCTACAAGCTAATATAGCTGACCTAAAACTTTATTTTGCCAATGTCTTTTCGAATATTTAGCTTGTCAGCTTTTTTATTTTCCTCAAACTGTGAAAGAATGTACTATATTTCCAGAATTAGCTGCTACTGGTGTTAGGACGTCTTGTGAGTCCGCACGGGAAGGTACCACCACCCTTTTTTTTTTTTTTTTTTTTTTTTTTCTCGGGTAGAGGGCCGAACCTCCTACGAGGTCCCCGCGCAAATGGGGCGCGCGGGGTATGTGAGACTCAACGATCTGCATGGTGTTGTGAGCAGACCGCGGGCCCAAGGATTTTAGAGCCCACCCACTAAACGACTCCCCTGCACTCTTACACCCGACGTCCGATCCCCTCCGAGGTCAGAACCCGGATGAGGTAGGGGGGCTACCGCGGTCAACACTACAACCAGACGGCGCGGCTCACCCCAAGGACGCCCAGCCGACGGAGCCTTCGAGGCGAATCGAAGGCTCTGAAACGTCGGCCGTCTCGGTACGGCAGCCCGTCGGGCCGGTGCCGCTGGTGTCCCGGAATACCCCGCTGGACCAGAACCAGCCTGCCGGGTCGGGACGCGATACACCGTCGACCGGTCGCTCTATTCACTCCACGGCAGCGCGCTAGAGTGCTGGTAGCGCGCCGCGCGGCCTCACCCCCTCAGGTCGCCCCTTGACCTTCACCGGGGGGAGGCCGCCACCTACAGGGGCCGGGACGTACGGGCGTATTCCCGCCTCCGGCCCCCGGCTCGACGGCGACGGATCGGTGCGGAAAGGGAAGAGCTCTCCCTCTCTCGCTCCGCCGCCTCCTTCTGCGATATGGTGGACTCGCAGAAGTCGAGCATCGCCTTCCAGGACGCGTCGCTGCCGAGCATCGTAGCCACGACGCGCGGCAGCGAGAGGTCCTCTCCAATGACCGCGACGAGGGCGGCGCGTTGCTCGTCGAATCCAGAGCAACGCGCCAGCGTGTGTTCCGCTGTGTCTTCCTCGTCGCGGTCCGCGCAGTGGTGGCACTGCGCCGTCGGTTCCCTTCCGGCTATCTTAAAGAGGTACCGGCCAAAACACCCATGGTCGGTCAACATCTGCGTCAGCCGGAAGGTGAGGCATCCGCGGTCGCGGCCCACCCAGTCCGCGAGAACCGGCGGACCGCCTCGACGGTTCGGAGGCCGGCCGACGGGTCCGCCAAGCGGCGAGACCACGCCTCCAGCACGGACCGCCGAGAGTGGAGCCTCCGCGCTCGAACTACTCCTTCGCCGGGGCGCCTTTCCCCCCTAGAGCGGAGGTCGCTACGCCACACAATGTTGGCGCATTTATGTTGTAGATGTCTGGGCTCCAGTAACCACTTAACACCAGGTGAGCTGTGAGCTCGTCCACCCATCCAAATAATAATAAAAAAATTAAACTCGGAGCCTACTTTGGCAAAGTCAAGCATCTATTAACCACAACTTTATCAAGTATATCAGCATCTTACCTATAATATCGTTGATTGGCTGTTCAAGCGTTGACGGGCTCATCTCAGCCTGAGCAGGATCTGCTGTACAAATTATTACTAGAAAAACTATACAACTAATTCATTTCATTTGAAATCGAGTCGTGGCCTATGCGGCGTGAATAAGACGCCCGGCGTATTAAAAGCGATGTATCTTAATAAAAGATATTTTATTTAAAATCAAACCTGCGAATATTATTTACGTAATCGTTGACGGTAGGACGGTTAATGATCCAAATCCAGATACAAAATGCAATTGCAAAAATATTAAACTAGCGCAATAATTATGAAAGTTTAAAAATAACTAACAAACAAGTGTTTGTCCTTTCTGGGATGGAGAATTCAGTAAATGCGATAGATTTGGCGTTGAGGCGGGAGGTGGTGAATCTGAAATTTATTTATTGTTAATGTTACAAAAAAAGTTGTTAAGTTACAAAAATAATTAATTCATCAAATGGGATTAATTTTACCTGTTGTTAGAACAACTGTTTCCTGGGCTATACCCTGATCTTCGGAGGCGACAACCAATCCCGACGATAGGGGTTCCTTAGGAACAATAGTGGTCTAAAATAAAGTGACATACGCCTTTGTTTTTAAAGTTAAACTTTCACGCTAATTATAATTAAATGACGTAAATAACTATTATGATTAAACATTAATTACAATAAAAACGTTATTAGTGTTTGGAATTACATAATTATTACTCACAGTTATTGCAGGCATCTTGTGCTGTGTGTCACCAAATATAGCCCCTTCACCTATTATAGCTAGAACTTTTTTTTCGAGTTTGTTCAGCTCGTCGTGGTTCGCAGGTCCACCACCGGTACCATAAGCATTCCTTTTTCGTTCTGCAGCTTTGGTTTTGACCTTGTGCTTAAGGTCAGCCCAGTACTACGAATGTAAAGATTCAAACATAATCATGCATTTAAGTGAATAAAAATGAAAAGTCTACTATCAATTTGTGATATTAAAACTCACCCGCTTCCATCGTTGGTTAGTTTTTGTAGCACCCAATCCGTGGGCATTTAATTTCGAAGCCAAATTATCCCATTCCCGAACAATGGCTTCTTTGGATCTGGCTCCTAAACCGATGCCCTTAACGAGTTGTGGATGCGCAATTAAATAATCTAGTTATTCGTCTAATTGTGCACATGATACGCGATTTTCCATTATGTTTATTTAAACTTTAAAGCTTTAAATACCAGAGAATTAAAATACGTTTATTATTCAATCACCTACTTTTCGTTGCGCTTCACCGAATGGAACAGAATTAACAGCTCTCACTTGGCGGTTCAAAGTGAATTAATTCCACATGAAAATTTGAAATGTTTGCATGTGACGCGCTTTTTTGTACCTACAAGTTTTTTGGTGGTTCGGCCAAAAAAAAAAAGGGATAAACTTTGTACCAATTATTGCTACCCGATTGCGACTGGCGATAGTTGTATGACAAAAAACTGCAGTAAGCGGTAAGCGAACAATCGCGGTACGTGATACGAAATAATTTGACGTTTTGCGATCGGTCGCGACGCGTCTGCACAACATCTGCAAAATTGTGACTGTCGCAAATTTTTACGTGATCAGGGGGCCGAGTATTAGGTATTTTGATGTTTATTATTGACTAAATCAGTGAGTTTGATGGTGCTTAATGGCGAGTAGATCCTCCTCTGTTCCGTATGCACTCTCTTTTTTAAAATCATTGAGACACGTACGATGATAACGCGCTTTTGCTTCTGTTAATGACTGCACACGTAAAATTAAATCTGTGACTTGACTTCCTAAGTAAGTCATTACGCAGTTTTGCAACTTCTAATAACTTTTCTTTTATTTCGTCGGAACTTATAATACATTTTTTACGTATACTTTGAGAATAATCTTTTTGGCAAATTAAACATAATTTTTTTATAATCGAAAGTACTTGAGCAACTACGAGTTGATACTTCGGATGAATTAGAAGACTCTGTAGAGGCTTTATTTGCAAGTAAATAAGCTACTCGACACTTCTCAAGAACTTTAATTTCAGACTGACCTTCCAATAGTTTATATTTATTGTCCCCTATTTTTTTACTATATTCACATATTGTACGTATTCCACGTTCTTTAACTAACGTCCACTCCTGAGAAGAAGTAATGAGTTTTTTTTTCACAAAGAAAACATTTCACTGAGAAGTCCATTGTTATAAAATATTAAACTGTTAACAGAAAAACATCAAACAATCCTTCAGAATAAATTAAACACGTAGCACGTAAACACGTTCAGTTAATAATATTTTATAGAAATCGATTTTACTTCGATGTACTAAAGATTCAATGTCTTTTTGATGGAATGAAAAATTAATTTCAACAAAACTTCATGCAATCACATCAATACTAAGTAAAAAAAAAATTAATACACCACGAGGCTTATACGCTGAACTGTTTTTGGTAACTGTAAGATCACTATGAGCCACGTTTTCAACTGAAGCAGGTATAGACTAGAGATGGCGTTAACGGTTGAATTTATTTATCTGTTAACTGGTAATTGATAAAAAAAATTACCGATATTTTTATTGGTTGAAAATACCGGTAAATCTTTTTGTTGAAAAATTAATTTTGCTAATGTTAAACTTGAATGGTAGAGTTTCTTACATTTATTTTCGATTCAGTGAACTTTAGAAGCTACAGGCTTAGGGCTAACTAGTACGAAATGATTAGTGGGAAAAACTCTTTACAAATTTTCCACCACGGCGGTGCGCTGGTTCAATATTTTTGAAGGAAGTTTTTGCGGAGGCGAGTATCGCTAAAGATGCACAAAAGAGGGAAAGGCCGAGGCTAGGCTATGAGGAGTAGACGTACCTGCCAACCCGTCACTAGCTTCTTCCAGGCTGCAGAATTCGACGCCACTGCTGGACGACGCGTAATGGCGGCGACTTGACACGGCACTCTTCTAAATTATTGTCTATAAAACTTGTATATCACTCGCGCAACGACGAATATGGTCGTCAGTAAGAGTTCGTATAATAGAGATTAATATGAGTCCATGAAAATATTTATGTGAAAAAATAAGCGGCGTGTGCGTGTACAGCGCGTGCGGTGCGGTCGGCGATAGTCTTCTTTTTTATTTTTGACTTTTGCTTCTTATGTTTCTTTTTTATAAGTGGCCATGCGAGAGGTTTTATGTCTACTCTCATTAAAAAAGAACCAATAATAATATCTTATAATAATATTTAATTACACGCTAGTTTTTTTACTATTTTTCTGTTATTGTTATTTAGAACGAAATTACTTATTTACATTTTTATTTACATCAACGTAGTTGTTTTTTTTTTTTATTAACTTATTTAAATATTTCACAGTAAATTAAATTTTATTACAGCTTAGGAACATAATTTGCGCCACTTTTGATGTTGTGAGACGAGTTCTCCGATCGTTTATAATATATCCTGCCTTAGAAAAGGCCCGTTCACAAGAAACTGATGTCACCATAATATTGCATTTGGTTTTAAAAAATTTATATAAAATTGGATATATACATTTGTGTATTCGCCACCAATCTAATGGACAGGCTTTTCTAGAAATTACTTTCTCCTTAATATACATCTCCAGTTCTTCTTCAGCTTTTGTCTGCGCTGTCTTGGGAGCATGCGAAGTTCTTATCTTTAAATCAAATTCCCCCCATATAGACAAATCATCGTCATCAATATTTTGCTGATCTGGAATATCTGCCGCCACTTCTCCACTAGTTTGAATTAATGTTACCATCAGTGCTACAACGAATGCTTTTGTTTCCTCTAATGACTGAGAGTCAGAGAATGCCACGTCTTTGTAACGTGGATCCAATAGTGTGCACATGGTAATGTGTACATAGTTTTTTATATCTCCTAGCCTTTCTGCCAGACCTTGTTTTAGTTTTCCTACCATATCAACCACAGGCGCATAAAAAGTTCTGGATGCCAGACTGTCACAAACAGACATGAGACTCGAGACCAGGACCATAGCGGTACTCGCGGTAAGATAATTTTCTCCGCTCATTATCTTACTGACCTCATAAAATGGTTTTAAAACAACGCACATTTGCTCGATGCACTCCCACTCTTCGTTCGGTATTATAGGCATAGAGATATTTTATAGGCATAGAGATATTCATAGTAGCAACTGTTGCTTGAATTGCTTCCTTTAAGGTATAAAACCTCTCCAGCATTAAATAAATGGAATTCCACCTGGTGGAAATGGCTTTTACAAGGCTCCTGGGCTGTTGGACATTCAAATTGTTAATCTGATATTTCATCAGTTTTTCTTTACCAATACAGCTCTTTTTGAAAAATGATACCGTTCTGGTAACCTTGTCTATACTATCTTTGTTTGTTTTTAAAGCGTCCTGGACTATTAAGTGTAATTTATGCTCAAAACAGCCAAAGTGATTCCAATTTAATATAGAGCTAGCTCGTAACATGTTTGTTGCATTGTCTGACACTAAAAATATAATATTTTGAGTTATACCCCATACGTCTGCTATCGTCTGGAGTTCCTGCGCAATTTTAATAGCTGTATGACTGCCATCGAGTTGATCACATTGTAGTAAAATGGATTTCAATTGTAAGTCTTCAGAAAAAAATGAGCTGTGACACCCATATATTGGTCCAAAGTTCTTGAGGACCAACAGTCGACTGTAATACATACACTCTCTGCATTATGCTTAACATAATTAAGAAAGTATTGCTTACGCTCTTCATAAAAAGCAGGTAGCAAAGACGACGATATTGTTTTTCTGCTCGGCAAATCGTAGGACGGATTTAAGGCATGTACAAATTCCTTAAAACCAATATCCTCAACAATTGAAAAGGGTTGACAATCATATGCTATAAGCTTGATGAGGCATTTGTCTATAATTTTCTTATCACCTGGGCGAAGCTTCTTAGGTAAATAGGACGACATCATGCGTTGCACTTTATTAAGCGGTTCATGAGATGAGGATGCTGCAGTTGTAGCCCTAACGGCTCCACCACCAGCGCCACCATCACCACCACCACCACCACCATCATCACTACCGCCGTCACCACCACGAGCCCCATCACCAGTTGCAACATTCCTCTGACAATGAAATTCACCACTTGCCCCAAGTGTTCCTCGTGTCAAATTTGAATATACGCTGACGTGCTTTAATTTTAAATGAGTTTTCAAATTGTTAGTACTACCTTTATATGATAGATTTTTCTTACAATAATTACACATTGCAATTTTTTCCGCTCCCAAGCACTTTTCGAAATAATCCCATATTTCTGCATTTCGTTTCGGCATTTTAAATTAGATCCACAGATTCGGTAGAATCTGGCGCCAAGTTCCGTTCAAAAATCCTGTTGTAAACGGAGCGCCAGACTACCGACTGTGTTTACTGTAAGCAGAACGGTTTTTTGAGGTTTATACACTTTAAAAATCCACAACAACAAAGTAAGCAAAGTCTCAAACACACAAACACAAAGTACAAATCTCTTAAAATACAAAAACACAACTTTACCAAAATAATAGAAAAGATGCACTGAGCCGCCAAAATGTCAAGTACCAAACAAAATATTACGTTTAAAAAATCAACCAATCACGTCATCTTCGCGTTCGGTAAAAATATCGTTTCATTTCAATTTTTTAACGAAAAAAATTATCATTACCTGTAAAATACACCAACTTAAATATTGTGCTTTATTTTGAGGGGTATAGAGCATACAATGAAATCATAAAATTCAATATTTTTTACATGATAAGTTGAAAACATCTGCAAGGCGAAAATGAATCTTACGTGTTGAAATAAAGTTGAAACTTGCATAAATATAATTTCCAATAATTGCCTATGCCACTACACGCAGTGTGTTTGTTAAACGGTATTTTTAACCGTTTTGGGTAATTTTATTTATCGAATAGAAGTGTTAATTTTTTTTACCGGTAAATTTATTGGTTAATGGTTATATTAGCCACCTCTAGTATAGACTATAAGCCACGTCAGCAAAGAAAGCAGGTAACAGAAGGGACAAGATTCAAAGGTCGGACAGAAAAAATGGCTTCTAAAAGAAGCAGCTGTTCATTGTTAAGTACAGAACTCGAAATAAATGATGAATATTACAAGAAAAATAATAAACTGTGAGAAGCGAGAGAACCGTGAAGTTGTCGTGGCCTAAAGGATAAGACGTCCGGTGCATTCGTATTTAGCGATGCACCGGTGTTCGAATCCCGCAGGCGGGCCCCAATTTTTCTAATGAAATACGTACTCAACGAATGTTCACGATTGACTTCCGCGATGAAGGAATAACATCGTGTAATAAAAATCAAACCCGCAAAATTATAATTTGCGTAATCACTGGTGGTAGGACCTCTTGGGAGTCCACACGGGTAGGTACCACCACCCCGCCTATTTCCGCCGTGAACCAGTAATGCGTTTCGATTTGAAGGGTGTGATAGCCATTGTAACTATACTGAGACCTTAGAACTTATATCTCGAGGTGGGTGGCACATTTACGTTATAGATGTCTATGGGCTCCAGTAACCACTTAACATCAGGTGGACTGTGAGCTCATTCACCCATTAAAGCAATAAAAATAAACAAAACCGTAAAAGAGAAAAAAAAGCCATTAATTAATAAAAAAATGACATGACTTATAAATAAATAACTGCAACGTTTATATATTTTATTACTTGACAGAATTGCCTTGAAGGTCTGTAACCGTATCTGCATTATTTAAAAAGTAGGAGTCACGAAAGTTCGAAAAACATATAAGTTTTTATAAACAAATGCGCATAATAAAAATTAGTAATAACTATTTTTTTTTTAAATAATTCATTTAAAAGATCGTTTAACCATTTATAAAATCGACTAGAATGTTTGTTTTCGTATCTCTAATAGTTTAAAAGTACAGTAAAAAATTGTTTTTTTTTTTTCTATACTTTTGTAAGGTTTGCTGATGTTGAGGGTTTATTGTGCGCTCTCCTCCAGAAACCTCATCAGAGTGGTCAATAAGACACTGACTATAATTGTATGTTTATTACTGACTAACGTATGGTGCTCATTACTATAAATGCATAGTAAGCTAAACGGGGCGGGGTATCATTCCCCTACACTTTGTTATGTATGGTTGTTTTTGTTAATTTTAGAAGTTTTAGAAAAAAAAAGTTAAAAATTTGTTTATAACAAATTGGTAAGTTAATAAACAATAGAATATATAATAGTTGATAAAAAAAGTTGGCCTGAAGTTGGCCATTCTCGGCCGATACTTGCTCGGGGCGGGTGTGCAGCAGGGCCACTTCCTGTAGCGGCCTCCCCCCGGTGAAGGTCAAGGGGCGACCTGAGGGGGTGAGGCCGCGCGGCGCGCTACCAGCACTGCCGTGGAGTGAATAGAGCGACCGGTCGACGGTGTATCGCGTACCGACCCGGCAGGCTGGTTCTGGTCCAGCGGGGTATTCTGGGACACCAGCGGCACCGTCTGGGCGGCCCGACGGGCCGCCGTACCGAGACGGCCGACGTTTCAGAGCCTTCGATTCGCCTCGAAGGCTCCATCGGCTGGGCGTCCTTGGGGTGAGCCGCGCCGTCTGGTTGTAGTGTTGACCGCGGTAGCCCCCCTACCTCATCCGGGTTCTGACCTCGGAGGGGATCAGACGTCGGGTGTAAGAGTGCAGGGGAGTCGTTTAGTGGGTGGGCCCTAAAATCCTTGGGCCCGCGGTCTGCTCACAACACCATGCAGATCGTTGAGTCTCATATACCCCGCGCGCCCCTTTAATAATCCCTTTAATACTAATAATAATAATTTAATCCATAATAATCACAAAACCTTCATCACAAATTCGTGTGTCAGGTAGGTATCTTAAATGTATTTGACGGCGTTAACGATATTTATGTTATATAGCACGTGCAATAGGAGTGACTCACACAAGCCAGGTGCGCCGGCCGTGTCGTTCCACTCGTAAACAACAGCTGCAACAGAAGTGACTCATAAGCCAGCTGCGCCGGCTAGTATAAAAAGGCGGAACGTGCCTTGAAATGAACATTCGTTGGACTGCGCTTGCCTGGTGCACTTACTATATCCTTGTTACGTTGTGTGATTCAGTGACTGTTGTACGTACTGGTTAAAGTTGGACAAGTGTTAAAGTGAATTGCTAAGATAACATATTGTTGATTAAATCAGGAATCAAAAAGTGACATCGTTTTACTTGGTGTTCAACAAGATAATGTCTACCCTCAAGCTTACATATTCAATTAAAGTTTTCATAAACAACCTAATAATCATAACAACCACAATCTGTTTGGTACTTGCTCTTAAGTTCTAATTAAAATCTATTAATCACAGCATTTCACAGTCAAAATGGTAACTTAAAATTATTTGAAAGGTAAATTATCATAAAAAGTATGGCAGTCTTTAGGTATGATATTCTTTAGCTCCTGTAAGTGATCATACTTTATCTTGGTAATTGGTTGCCTGGATTTATAAAGCGAAGGCGGATTGTTAATCAAAGACGTGATCTTCCTTGGTCTTCTAGGCAATGGGACAAAATCATCTGAAAAGTGGAGTTTATATTCTATGGTCCCATTTGGATTATATTTCAGTGCTTTTATATCAATAACACAATTATCACCCGGTCCTCGGCCAGGTTTTATGGATTCATAAATAAGGTGATCTTTAAGACCAAAGTCTTTAAAAAACGTATAATCAGGTGTAATTACTTCAGAAGGACTTGGTACTTTTCTGGCCTCCTTTGTTATTGTGGCGTTTGTTGAGGGTAAAAATATTTCCCGATTTTTCAACTTCCTCTCAATCATCGAGTGGATTGAATCAACTTCCATTTGCGTGTGACCTTTCTCAAAGTACTTCTGAGTTATTATTACGTTTCTAGCCATAGCCGAGTGCAACAATGCATTTGATACAGCATTATTTCTGTTTTGTGCTGTACAACCATCTGTAAATATAACAACATCCTTGCAATCATTATCCAGTAATTTAGTTGCGTAGTCAACGAAAAAAGACGCGTAAGTAGTGGCTTTTAAGTCGCATGCTGTCTCATCGAACCAGTAACACGTGACTCTATTATTGCCAAGATTGTACACGGAAAAGTTATGTACGGCGAGTTTAGTTTTAAAATAAAGTGCACTGGCATTAAGAAAAGGACATAGTTTGACTGCCTGAAGGTCTGCTGTTAATGCATGTATGATTCCTTTTCGTGCTAATTCTTTGTCAGAATGTTTTTCTGCTCTAGCCAAGTCCTTTCGTTCGATATGCTTAGCATACTGTTCGTCTGATAAATTACCCACTTGGTGAGCATAGCACTGGTCGCAAGCATCCTTTTTTGGTTGAAACAGTCCAATATTCTCCTCAAACAAAACGCTTTCAAATACTTTCTTTTTTGAAACCGAGTAGTCGACATAAAGACGATACAATTGTGATTTTGATCGTATGATAGGTTCTAAGTACAACTTTGACGTAGATTGTCTGCAGTAATGGGATGGTAGTTTCGGTAGTACAGTTAAATATTTTTTAGCTGATTCTTTTTTGGATATTTTTTGTATGAATTCTGCTGTTTTAATTTCCTTATTATTTGTCCCATCTCCAAGCCAATAGCGGACCGTCCATTCTTTAATACCCAATGTTTCCAAAAACGTCTTCAGGCAAACTTACTTTTTTATCATTAACTTTTAGATAGTACATTTTAGTATCACTTCGTCTTGAATTAGAGATCTTGGTTTTTCTAGACGTAGGTTTTTTATCCACCATTGAAGAAATATACATTTTTTTTTCTTGCCAAGTCATCTTCCAGTACTCATCAAATATTTCAGATCGAGCGTCTTCTGTTAACTTTGAACAATACATAGCTTTACCACTAAAGCATTTTTTTGACAAACATATTGTACCCGTTATTCTTGCTGGCTTAGAATCGTTCTGGACAAATTTTGTGCCCTCCTTTTTAAATCCAATGTACTCTTTTCCCATCATTCGCTGTCTCTTATTTTTCATTCTCATCCAATTATTTTTATCTCCTTTGCGTTTTTTTATATTTGTTTTATTTTCTTCTATATCCCTTTCGGGAAACCACTCTATACATTCTGGTGATAATGGTTTTAAGTTTGTAATGGCTGATAAGTTGACAAAAGAACGATCATCAGACAGAAAATCAATGTCATTATTGTGATTTTCTGCAACATCGTTAGATTCAATCGGTGTAGGAATATTATAATCTTCATTTCGCATCGATTCTGGAGGGTCCAAGATCGTCGTAAGTGTAGTAAACTCGGATAATAACTTATCAGACAAAGATATCTATGGTTTTAAATTTTGATTCTCAGACAAAGGTGTAGACACTGGTTGTATCACTGCTTGATTTTGATAGTTAAACATATTTAATATTTCTCTTTTCTTTTGTGACAATATTTTTCGCCTTTCAGATAGCTCTCGCAAAGTTACTACGTTTTCACTAATATCTGCATTTTCTAAAATAAAGTAATCTTGGTCCTCCATCATTTGGGTACTTACTTGAAAATGCAAGGATTTTTCTATAACGAAATAAATATATAGTTTTAGTAGATTGCGATACCGCGTAACTTAACAAAACAATTAAATCCGGCGATGTCAAGACCGCGTAAATACTTGTTAGGGATTATTTTAGTTAGAACCATTAAATTGATAAAGAATTTTAAGTAATTTAAATATTCTAGCATGAGCACATTACAAACGAAAAACAATAAACATTTAAAACAAACTTACATGGTGGTTAACCACGGCAAAATAATTATTTTCGGGAGCACACACAAATTGCGTTACATTTTTCTCTTTGGAATCGACCAGCACGATATTTGAATTTTGCGCGTTTTGCTGTTACGCGGTCTTTACAAGTTGCTCTTACGCGGTTTCGCACGCGCAGCGACGAAATGTCGTTCACCCGAAGTATACTATCGAAAGTCCCAAATTCGATTTTGTACGTCGATTAACATTTTTTTTGAAGTATCGAAAGTGACAGTTTCGATATTATTCGCTGATGTTTAATTTCCTTGTGTAATCGAATCTGGTACATTCATTATTATACGCGGGTACATTAGTCAATGAGCCTATCGAAAATACCACTTTCGATGATTTCATTCGGAATTATATTTTTTTTATTTTTATATTCGATATATAGAATATTACTTTTCTTAAAATCAATTTGTATGTTTTATTAATTTATGTTATAACATATCAACAGAACTATATTTTTTACAAATCAATTCCTGTTTTATTAACTTATTTAATACACGGACACTATTATAGTTTCTCCTAATGTGGTACCTAGTGTCGCGTCGCTATAACTGAATCGAACTGAACTGAATGTGAGTCTCCACTTATAACCTTGTTGGAAGGTGACTCGTCATCTACAGTTAAAAAAAAAAACTACTTTTAAAGTTAACCCAAGCAAAAAAAGAAAAGGAGGAAAGGAAAAGGTGCAAAGACCACTGGATAGATGTTAAAAGAAAAATTGTAGTGAATACTGGTCAACAATATATTTACAGGAATGAAAAGGTACATAACAAAAAAGGAATGGGACCGATTTGTAAAGCAACTTGTAAATTAAACTGCTGTGAACATTTTAATGAAACAACTCGTCAGAAAATTCATACAAGTTTTTGGCAATTGGCTGACCATGCTAAAAAATTGAATTTTATTAATAAATTTACCAAAAAGTTAAACAAGCACCGTTTTTCCACTGAAAGTACATCTAGAAGACAGTTTACCACTCAGTATTTCTTACCAGATCCAGTCGAAAATCAAAACTATCCCTGCGAATATAGACGTGTTTGTCTTAAAACTTTTTTGAACATCTTGTCGATTACGGATCAATTCGTCTGTACTGCTCATCAAAAACTAAATCAGGAAGATATTGCTTTACCAGATAACAGATGAAAGCAACCATATAGTTAAGATAGATTCTAATATTATTCAAAGTGTATCTGATCATGTAGCCAGTTTTCAACCAGTTGAATCCCATTACGCCCGAAAACATAGTAGTAAGCTTTATTTAGATAATAACTTATCAATGAGAATAATAAAACTTAAATAATGGGTGGGACAATCTTCATCTTTATAATAACAAAGCGCAAACTTTACGCCAGTATACAGACATAATTAATGAAAATATGAATAGGATATGTGTGACCAATGCCACAGTTTTCCTAACGAAAACTCTCCAACTGAAGAGCAAATTAGCGCCTATGACAAACATAATTATTGAGACTATTTGCTCAAAAGTGGTTTGAAACAGTTGTGCCACATAGGATTTCCAGAAAATTCTGAATTGTCCTGATGGTGACGTGGAATTATTTTATTATAAACGGAAGCTCTGTGTGTACAATTTTACTTTATTTGATACTGGAAAGAAGGAAGAGACGTGCTATATGTAGACAGAGTACACAGGCAAAAGGGGAGCAACTGAAGTAAGCAGTTACTTACTTCATTTTGTTAACAGAAAAGTAAAGTAAGGTGCCTAGGAATTTCTCTTTTGGTCCGATAATTACGCGGGCCAAAACCGTAACCGAATAATATACTCTTCATATATATGTCTGGCAAAAGAATATAAAATTGATATTACTCATCGCTTTTTAGAGCAAGGGCACACGCAGAACGAAGGAGATAGCGTACACGCTCATAAAGAGCAAGAGTCTAAATGAACTGATTAGCTATATTGGATGTTCGCAAGTGGAAAAAAGATATTAGAAACGAAAATATGAAGTGGAATTTATTTTTATTAAAGAAATTAGTGTGCGTAAAGATGATCCAAATTGTTTATATTTTAAATACAACCTTAAAGATAATCCTTCATGCTTAAATACCAAAATAGAAACAAGAAGTCATGGAAGAAGGCAAGTAATTAATATCGAATTAAATAAATTGTATAGTCAAACATTACCATTACCTGAAGCCAAATACATATTAGGATTTAATTCATTTAAGTAACACTGGAGTCCATACCCAAAGAATATTATAGTTATTATAAGAATTTGAAATATAGCAGGAACACATTTGAAGAAGACTGACGATTCAGACTAAATACAATATTACAGTACAGTTATCCTACAGTCTGTATTTACATGAATCTGTTATGTTACCTGCTTTAGTTTAATTTTTAAAACTTCCCTTTGTTCAGTATTTAAAATTTTTATGATTATTTATTGAAGAAATTATAAGAAATGTTTATTTTAATAAGAATACTAAATCATTATTAGTATTATACTCTAAGAAATGCGAATGTTATTGAATTTTAAGTTAATTTAAGCTTTTATTTTGTTTAGTTTTTATTTTGTAGAATTAAGTATGTTCATATTTTATTCAAAGAAGTTTGTTATTTCTATATTTTATTTTTAACTAACTGAAGAATAAAAGTGTATTTCATTTGATATCATTATATTAAACGTAAATCTAATAATAATAGTTATGAATTTTATTGATTTCATTTTATAAATTAAAATGAAATCAATGAAAACCTTAGTAAACTAAATTTGTCTTTGTTTTAATTAAAATCGTTTTACATGCCAAGTATCGAAACGTATAAAATACTTTGACGTACTGTATCGAAAGTGATACCTCCGATAATTTCTTAATTAAAATGTACAACGTAAAATATCGAAAGAGTCACATTCAATAATTTTGATAAAATAGTTCCGAACTAAATAATCGAAACGGACCGTTTCGATTGTTCACACTAATTGATTAACGTAGTAAAGTATCGAAACTAACATTTCTCAAAAACTATGAAGAATTTGGGATAAAATGACATATACATTTAATTGCCAGTAAAAGTTTCCCATATATCTGAAATTATTTGCAGATAGGCCAATAAATGACAATTTGGTACACAAAATTAACTTCAAAGTGCTCTCCTGTAAAGTACCGTTTTTCAATTTCGATATTATACGTAGGGACAGTCGATATTGTAGTGTGTAAACATTCAAGTATGTATACAGCCTTATTTAAAGTGCTTCTTCAGCACTACTGTCTTACTGTCTTGTAACTAAATACATATTTTACACATTAAACCGAACCTTCAAATTGAATAGACGTATTATTTACTCTCTGCTAATCCATCATAACCAGATCACACCACATGGCGACCATGCCAGGATAGCTACTCTATAGCTACATAGCACACCAACCAAGAACGGATCATGGGCACAAAGCAAAGTAAAGAACAAGTGGTCATTGCGCAGTCTGCAGCCGGGAGCAATCACGCACAAGCGACGGCGGAACACCTTCAGACGAACAATATCCTTTTGTCCATAATATGCGCCTGTATGCTGCTGGCAGTGTTGATCGGGTTTTTTTGCCTGTACAAGCGATGCCACATCAACTGGATGCAGAAACAGCTGAGGAGTGACGCTTTGGAACGAGTCCTCGCGCGTGTCAGCTACCGACGTCGTAGGGAAATCAGAGAGCATGAGGAACCAGAAACCAAGGTGTAAGAGTGACCAACAAGTAAGTCGTAATCGGTACCTTCGCGCATCTTAATTTCTTTTATTAAATATATATTTTAGTAAGTAATTTTACCTATATAGTTGTTTTTTTTATTTTTTTTGTAATGTATATTTACTTATTGAATTAGATTATGAGTATAGAATTAAAATTATCAGATATTTATAAGCAATTAAAACATTGTACGGATTCTATTTCTAAGTTAGGTCCTTCAAGAAGAGTAGGTAGTAATTTTGAGAATAAGATTTTAGAAGCTAAGAACTTGTATGTCTCGTTTAAAAATATTTTGAGTATTTTACCTAAAGATGTGTCTAAAGAACGAATATAATATTAAATTTCGGCTTATAATAGAAAAGTGCTATGAATATAACACTCCTACTTTCATGTGTTTTGTGGATTACCAAAAGGCCTTCGACTGCGTTAAGTGGGAGAGACTGTGGAAAGTTCTTTCCGAGACAGGTGTACCGGACCACCTCGTAATGCTGGTTCGCAAGCTGTATGAGTCAGGATATGGCACGGTGACTGTTGGAGATTTAACATCTGGCCGTTTCAAATTCCATAAGGGTGTTCGCCAAGGATGCGTGATATCTCCCATCCTTTTTAATATCTATGGAGAACACATAATGCGATAAACTTTAGATGGTTGGGAAGGTGGCATAAAGATAGGCGGAGTAAAGATATCGAATCTCAGGTACGCGGACGATACCACCCTCTTCGCTTCATCGGAAAATGAAATGGCGGAGCTACTTCACAAACTGGAAACCGTCAGTATGGAAATGATGCTTGCTATTAATAAATCCAAGACCAAGCTAATGATTATTGACCGTTTCAAAGCTATCCAACGCAACAATCTCCTACATGACTACGAAACCGTAACCCAGTTCCCATACCTTGGCTCACTGATTACCAATAAAGGAAGTAGCGAACCGGAAATACGGAGACGGACTGGCAAGGCAAAATCTGCAATGACCCAACTGAGCAAAATCTGGAGAGACCGTAATATTACCCACCGAACTAAAATACATCTGGTCCGCACCCTTGTCTTCTCCATTGCTCTATATAGTGCAGAGACGTGGACACTCAAAGCCGCAGATAGGCAGAGAATCGACGCTTTTGAGATGTGGTGCTGGCGACGTATGCTACGAATACCATAGACGGCCCACCGCACCAACATATCTATTCTCAGGCAGTTAAAAATAGAAACCCCGTCAGTAAGTATCTACAGTCGGCATCGCTGCGCCACTTTGAGAAGGCGGCACGACATGAGAACCCTCTTGTCGTGGCCGCCGGAAACTACATACCCGATCCTGGAGACCGTTTGGTAAACCGTCGACGTCGCCCAAAGCACGTCATCACGGATCCTCCTGATCCACTAACGGTGCTTTTAGGCAATACAAGCACCGGTCACCGTCCTCGCCGAACCCGTCGCTTGCGACGAAGGGCTCGACGAGCGAATTAACCCACAGACACAGCCCACTGAGTTTCTCGCCGGATCTTCTCAGTGGGTCGCGCTTCCGATCCGGTGGTAGATTCTGCGAAGCACTGCTCTTGCTAGGGCGGTGTTAGCAATTCTCCGGTTTGAGCCCCGCGAGCTCACCTACACAAGCTAGGGTAAGCTGAAATAGCCTCTCAAGGCTATCAGCATAGGTAGGAAAAGAAAAAAAAAAAAAAAAAAAAAAAAAAAAATAGAAAAGATTCAACGCGTATAGCTACTTTTCTTGATTTGTTATTAAATGGTGCCCGATATTGGCGAAGAACCGGTAGTGTTTTACTGGTTGATACATATAAAAAAGTTAGAGAGTTTGAAGTTTCCCAAAATCAGACACCGCTACAGTATCAGTTACCCTTTCTTATTACGAGGCTGCCCTTGTAAAATATCATTTCTATAGATATTAAATCAATAACAACCCCTAAAAAGCAAACCATTGAGTATGATTACAATAATGCGTTTTCATCAATGTTAGAAAATGAATTTCATGATTTTGTTCAGATATACACAGACGCCTCAAAGGATAGAGTAAATGCGGGTTGCTCCTTTTTTGATCACAGTAGATCATTTAACGCTAAGTTCAAGATTGATAATAAACATATTCCTATTATGGGACTGGAGTTGCTTGCAATATTGAAGTCAATCTCTTATGCGGAATCATGCGGATATAGAAAATTTGTGATATTTACTGATTCGGCGTCTTCTCTGCACCATTTGTTAAGCTGTGGAAAGGGCACTTTTGGGAGACAGGAGGCTTACTCCATTATAAAATGTATTTGGTGTTTAATAGATAATGGTGTTCAAGTCAGGTTACAATGGGTCCCTTCGCATGTGGGGATCCGCGGCAACGAGGTGGCTGACGCTGCAGCCAGGTCGGCCTTAACCAATGGTGCAGAGCTAAAGATCCAATCATGTCATTTTGATTACTTAGCACAGGTTCGCGAAAGTATATATAAATTGTGGAAAACAGCATTTTGTCAAACCTCAAGAGAGAAGGGTATCTGGTACGGTACTATAGTTAGGGAGCCACCTCGTGTGCCGTGGTTTTCCGCATGTAGGTTGAGTAAAAGAGAGCTGATCCTCTGTATGAGGATTCGTTCTGGACATGTTCCCTTGGGTGCATTTAGGTTTCTAATGCGCTTACAAGACAGTCCCAACTGTGCCACGTGCCACAATGTCAAGGAGGATCTCTACCACCGCCTAATGGAATGTGTCCAGAACGAACCCGAAAGAGCAGAACTGCTGCAAAATACGGGTCTTTCTAGGTATGAATTGTTCTTTTTTTTGCATAATGTTTTTGTATCAGGTTTTAAATGTGATTATAGTGATAGAGTTATGAGTTTTTTATTTTGTTCTTTCTTGAAAGATGTAAATTAAGCGATATAGTTATTTTAAGTGGTTTTGTTTAAGTTATAAGTTTCACTGTGTTTAAATATGTTATTTTTTTGTTTTGTTTATATAATAGCCGACTTAACCTAATAGGTGTATGGCTCTAATAAAGAATAAAAAAAAAAAAGCCGGCTGTAAGCCTATTGCCTAAAATGACCGGTGATGAAGAGGTAACTAGTGACTTAATTTCTGCGATTGAATTGTATGACTCAATGCTTGCTGATTGTGATAAAACCATTTTAATAAATTTTGTTTTAAAGAGTCGATTAACAAGTGGAGCAAAAAATGCGTTTAGCTACTTCTTATAGTTCTGTTGAGTTGCTATTAGAAGATATGCGTAAATATTTACTTACTCGTAAGTCTGATACTGCTTTACAGTCTAGACTACAGAAAGCTAGGCAAGGTGAAAAGTCAGTTACAGAGTTTGCTCAAGAGATAGAAAAGTTATTTGTAGAATTGACTATTTCTCAGACAAATGGTGATGAGAAAGCGTATGAGGTATTACGTCCTCTTAATGAAAGGAACGCTATTAGATGTTTTTCCGAAGGGTTACGAAGTCAAAAGTTAGGTACAATTATTTCAGCACGGAATTTGACCTCCTTAAAGGATGCCATTAGAGTGGCCGAAGATGGAACTAGTTTAACTGCGGAGCGTCAGACCGTTATGTCATATAACCGTCGGTCTACTCGCACTAATAATTTTGGTCATTGTGGATTTCGTGGTCGAAATTCATTTAAATATTTTCGAGGTATTAGACAGCCACATAATGCGCATCAACATTTTGCTGCGTCAAGGAATACGTGGCGAGGCACCCGAGGTGCTCAGGTATAGCGACGAGGAGCGTCAAGTTACGGCGCCAGGTATGTTCGTGGAAATCGTGGCAATTACGCAAACTATTCTAATAATAGAAATTTAAATCATTTTATTGCAAATGAACGACATGTTTTACCGACTTCAGAAAATAGTCGTAATGATCTTTCTTCGGATCAGAATTCGGGAGCATTTTTTCGTTCCTAATCAAGTTCTTACTTGTGATAGTATTAATTGGGTAAACTTAAGTTTAAATAACATTCAGTTAGAATTTTTAGTAGATACAGGGGCCTCTTTATCGTGTGTTAATTATGATATGTTAGATTTAGTTAAGCTAGAGTTACATAGATGCGATTTAAATATCCATGGTATTGGTGGAAGTTTAAAGTCCGTAGGATTTGATTATTTAGCTCTAGAGTTCAGGAATATTATTTTTAAGCATAAGTTTTACGTATTTAGGAATTTACCATGTAAGTCGATAGGTATATTAGGTCAAGATTTTATTAAACGATATAGTGGAATTATAGATTATGACTCAAATACTTTATCTCTCAAAGTCGCAGAGAGTAGAGTTTCATTGCCTTTACATTATTACAATTGTAATTTTATTATTGGACCGAGGTGTGAAGCTATTAAGTTCATACCTACGCGTATTAATTATGACTGTCATTTATCCGAAGGAGATAAGACAGGGTATTTTTTTGGCTAGTGTTGTAGCTAGGCCGAAAAATGGTAGGATTCCTGTAAGACTTAAATACCACTGACAAAGAAGTATCTTTATGTTTGAATAACGTTGAAGTTGATAGGTCAGAAAACTATGAATTTTGTAATTACGAAAGCCCGGACGTTAATGTAGAGAGAATACGGACGTTATTTTCATTACTTAATGTAGGCTCATACTTAAACAAAGAAGAACAGTTGTCGATCGAGCAAATTTGTGCCAAATATTCGGACATATTTCATTTACCAGGTGACAAATTAAGCGTTACGAACGTTTACGAGCAGTCTATTCATTTAAAAGAACATGCTACGCCTGTGTATAGAAAACAGTACAGAATTCCGTTTATGCAGAAGGAAGAACTTAATAGACAGATCGATGATATGTTACGAGAAGGGATTATAGAAAAAACTTGCAGTGAGTGGTCTAGCCCTCTGTTGCTAGTTCCTAAAAAGTTAGATAGAAGCGGTAAGCGTCAATGGAGAGTAGTGGTGGACTACAGACAGTTAAATGAGAGAGTGCAGGACGACAAATTTCCTCTCCCAAATATAACAGATATATTAGAGTCTCTATCAGGTTCTATGTACTTTAGCCATTGCGATTTAAATCGTAGTTATTATCAATGTAATCTTTCAAAAGAATCTAGAAAATATACGGCGTTCACAACAAATAAAGGGCAGTACCAAATGTGTAGATTACCGATAGGGCTAAAAATTAGTCCATCTGCCTTTAGTAGATTAATGACAGTTGCTATGTCGGGTCTAAATTACGAAAAATGTATTATTTATTTAGACGATTTAATAATTTTTGACCGAAATTTGACGGAACATAATAAAAACCTCATGTTTGTTTTTGACAGATTACGACAAGTTAAATTAAAATTAAATCCGTCTAAATGTGAGTTTCTAAAGCGACAAATTCTTTGCTTAGGACATGTAACATCATCCCCGTTATTTGAAAGAAAAAAAAAAATATAACAAATGTATTTTTTTTCCATGTAGTATTCCTATTCCTATTCTATTCAAGAAGATTAGGACATGTAATATCATCCTCAGGTATTTTGCCTGACCCTGAAAAGACCCGAGTAATCGAAAGCTATCCGACACCAACGTGTGCGGATGACGTCAAGCGTTTTGTTGCATTTAGTAACTATTACAGGAAATTTATTCGAAACTTTGCAACTATTGTCGTGCCACTAAACAAATTATGTAGAAAGAAGGCTCAGTTTGAATGGACTACAGAATGTCAGAAAGCCTTTGAAACTCTTAAAAAGTTGCTATCTAGTCCGCCTGTCTTAGATTATCCAAATTTTTCGAAAGAAAATGAATTTATTTTACAAACGGATAGTTCCTTAAGTAATTCTAACGGAAAACCCGTCGCGTATGTTAGTAGGGGTTTAAATAAAGCGGAGTTAAATTATGCGACGATTGAAAAGGAACTTCTGGCAATAGTTTGGTCAATAAAATATTTTAGGCCATATTTATATGAAACAAATTTGTAATAAGAACTAAATCTTTTTAACATGTCAAATCCATCCAGTCGTTTAACAAAATTTCGTCTTTTATTGGAGGAGTACGACTTTAAAGTAGAATATGTCAGAGGAAAAGAAAATGTAGTTGCTGACGCACTATCTAGAGTTATTTTGACTTTAGACTAGTTAAAACAAATGAATAATAAAGTCATAAATGTAATGACTAGGGACAATTCAGAAAAAATCAACAGTCAACTGATTTGACAACTAGTACTGAGACTTCGAATGACAATAGGTCTGATCAGCCTAGAGTTGCCGAAGTACTTAAGAAATGTGATGCGGATGTAGAATTAATTATTTTACCGGAAAGAAATCTGCGCAGATTACTTAGATTACTTAGTTTATAAAAAAATGACGATTCGTTAATTTTTTCAAGGTATAGGACTTTCGTGTATTGTAAAAGTAAAAATAATGTATTTGCAAGCTCATCTTCTTTATCAGTAAACTCGCGAGACGATTTATTGAAAGAAATGGCATTATTTTGCAAAACAATGAATATTGAAGAATTAATAATTATGAAAACGCGTAAAAATAAAGAGCTCATTGAAAGTATAACCAAATATGTTGCTAAAAATAAATCGAGTGAATTTCCTCGAATATGTGTTATAAAAGACGTCCAGAGAATAAAAGATGATGACGATAAAAAAGTAATAATGAACGATTTTCATTTATTACCTAGTAGTGGTCATATAGGAGTTCGGAGAATGATAAGTAAAATTAAGAAATATTATTATTGGCCATCATTAGAAAAAAATGTTAGATGTTATGTAGAAAAATGCAGCAAGTGTCAAGTTTACAAATCAGGTGATACACTATTGTTGAAAAATGAGATAGGAAATAAATTGGATACTTTGTACACTGGCCCATATATTGTGATAGAAGACCTTGCGCCCAATGTTAAAATTAATATTAATGGAAAAAATGTCATAGTTCATAAGAATAGGACAAAATTGTATTCGGAACCATAGTTGTGTATTAATTTTAAGTGTAATAATAATTATATAATAGAAGTACTACATCAAAAAAAAAAACATTTCATCATATATATTTTTTTCAAATAACGGGGATGATGTAGTGTGTAAACATTCAAGTATGTATACAGCCTTATTTAAAGTGCTTCTACAGCACTACTGTCTTACTGTCTTGTAACTAAATACATATTTTACACAATAAACCGAACCTTCAAACTGAATGGACGTATTATTTACTCTCTGCTAATCCATCATAACCAGACCACACCACAATATTACTCTTAATCAATAAACTAGCAATTAACTCCCGGCTCAACTGATCAATCAATAAACCTGGAAAGATTTTTTAACATGTATTACACAGACTTAGACGTGTAGATACAGTAACATCAATGAATTAACTTACATATTAACAAAAGAATCACAGTGTAGACAGTGACTTGCAAATGTGTTCTTAAATATGAAAATTGTTAAGTAAATTATTCCCCTTTAATTTATTTCCCTTTAATTTTCCCTTTAATTTAATTATTTCCCATTTATTCCCCTAGTAAAACAGTGCTTCCGCTGTCTCAGGTATGGTCATCTCGCTAAGTTCTGTGAGAATTCCCAGCGTTGCTCAATTTGTGGTGAAGGACACTCCTTCAAGGAGTGTTTTGTATCAACTGATAAACCTATCTGTGTTCACTGTAATTTAAATCACCTGTCCATTTCAGGACAATGTCAAGTAAAAAAAGAAAAAAATTAAAGAGAATAAAAACAAATTTTACAGCACTCCATATTCTCAGATTCTTTAAAAAAAAGATTTTCCATCTTTAAAAAAAACAGAAAATACACAGGATTTAATAAATATTCTAATTTCAAACAAACAAGTTCTTTCTTTAATATTAGAATCACTAGTAAAAGTAATGACATTAAATAAAAACGACAACACAAACATAAATTTACAAACAATTTTAGATTGCATTAAGGAAACTTTACAAAAAAAGAATGATACACCTCTTAGAAAATCATAATGGATCAAGGATCTTCCACATTAAACATCATGCAGTGGAACGCACAAAGTCTGTTAAGCAATCAATTAGAGTTACAAAAATTTCTGTATGAAAATGTTATACATATTGCTTTAATTTCAGAAACATGGTTAAGACCTCACATAAAATTTAATATTAGAAATTACTCAGTTGTGAGAAATGACTGTGGCAATTCTCACAACGGGTTTTATTCATAAAGCCATTTTAATTCATAATAGTATACAATACAAGAAAATCAGTACGTTTTTTTAATGATTCCCTGCAAAATGTAGCCGTTATAATTAAAGTTTATAATCAATGTACACCTATTTTTGAAAAAAGGAAATTTGATAGTCTGTTGAGTGATATTCCAAAACCATTAATTATTGCTGGCGATTTTAATGCTTTTTAACATTAGGGGCAGATTAATCATGGATTCCATTGACGATAATGATTTAGTGCTTTTAAACGACGGACAACCTACAACAGTATGTTCGCATGTCTTCAGACCAAATGGTCTTAATTTAACAATGGTAACATCTTCATCTTTGGCTTTATCTTGCTTATCCACGTAGGCCCCCATTCGAGAGGCAAATAACTTTTAGAGTTGTTGTAAGTTACTTGAAAGTTGTGTATCCATTGTGAATATGAATAATGTATCTTGGCAGCAATGCCAGGTAACCGGAACAGGATAGGTGATAAAATCAGTGAGCAGGAGAGTTATTTATGCACTATATACACATTTAAAATGTAAAAATACGCAATACTTTGAAAAAAATTAAATAAACACAGAGAGCACACTACGTTTGCGTGTTAACACCGCGACTACCCGCGATCGAAAAAAATTCCATTTGTATTTGTACTATACCTTTAAGAGAGAAAATAAATAAATTATTATTATTATTATGTTTTTTATTTCTTTTTTTTCTCAGCAGACGCTGGTACGTACTTATTATTTACGGGCCTTAGCCAAGTAAATAATAAGGAATAAATAGTTTTAATGTCCGTTGGTTGAGTTGTCTTCTATTTCTAAAAACTTACGAACAGTTCTACATGTATTTAATATAGCAGCTTTTTGTAGTTGCATGAAAGTGTCGGGTTTCAGATCAATTAACTCCAGTCTGTGGTGGAGGTGCTTAGGGACAACGCCTGTGGTGGAAATGACTATTGGGACTATGTAAACTTTTTCCTGTTTCCATATTCTAGTAACTTCCTTCAAGTCTATATATTTGTGATTTTTTTCTGTTATTGTTTTTTGCAGGTTATGGGTGTTGGGAACTGCGATATCGATGAGGTAAGTGGTTTTATTTATTTTGTCTTGTAGGGTTATATCTGGTCGGTTATAATGTATCGTTCTGTCAGTTAGAATAGCACGATCATAATATATTTTGTATGCGTTGGTCTCAAGAATAGGGCTAGGATTGTATTTGTAGTAAGGTATATGTGGAGTATTTTTTAGAATTTAATTTTATTTAAATCTGACAACCCCAATTTGTAGATGGGCTGTCAAAATCAGGAGGTAGTCAGAAAAAAAAGATTAGTGTGGGTGGTGGTGGTAAGATGTAAAAGTGATATGTTGTTGTTTCTTTGTGTAAAAAATAATAAATAAATAAGGTGAGATCCATTTCTCGTTATTCCGCCATCCTACATCTTTTGGGGGCTCGTCCGGGATTGGCTAAAATATTGATTTGAAGTGGATCGAAGATTGAAGACGAAAAACGTTGAATCATTCAAATTTGATAACTTCAGGTGAAGAATTGTTTTACCGACACACTGGTGAAAAATGTTGCCACACTACAAAAAAATACGGAAATTATAGTTTTTAATGATGTGTTGATGTGATAATTTTCGTCCATTTTCTGATGTTGAAGATATAATAAAACTTTAATAAGTTCAGGAAGACCATCGTTTTGCCCTAAGATTAGAAGTAGATCCCTAAAGAAGTTAAGATTAATACAAGCATCACGATGCCGCCGAAAAAAGACTTACAAGACGCTGAAGGTGAGGAACAGGAAGTAGACGTGCATATTTCATTCAAAGACTTGGAGAAGTCGATGAACATATTTACTGGAGATGACACCTACCCGATTGAGACATTTCTTGACGAATTCGAAGACGTGGCACAGATCATGAATTGGACTAAAGTCGAAAAATTGATTTACGCAAAAAGACTCTTAGACGGAACTGCCAAGCTTTTCTTACGATCTATGGGAAAGATAAAAGACTACGCAACCTTGAAGAATGCTCTTAAAAAAGAGTTCGGTCCCAAAATTAACAGCGCAGTTGTACACAAAAAACTTGCTTCGCGTAAAATGAATAATGACGAGACATATCAACAATACTTCTTGTCGATGAAAGAGTTAGCCCTACATGGTAAAGTTGAGGACGCTGCGCTAATAGAATACGTCATAGATGGCATTCGTGACATTGAAGCCAATAAAGCAATTCTGTACGGTGCAGCAGACTAAATGAATTTCGAAAGAAGACCTTCTCATTCTGGCCAGTCGTCTGCAAGTCACATAACCCATAAGAAGACTCATGTGAAAAGGTGTTTCAACTGTGGCGACTTGGACCATCAAGCACTTTTTTTTTTTTTAGCACCTGCCTGTCCAAAAGGAATCAAATGTTTTCAATGTAACGAGCTTGGCCACAAATCTACAGACTGTACAAGTAATAAAATCAAGAAGACTCTGAACATTCTAAATAAAAGTGAAGAAGAGAAAGTTCCCTACAAGAAGATAAAGATTAATGAAACAGAAATGATAGCGCTAATAGACACAGGAAGCGATGTTAATTTGATTAGGATGACTGAAGCTGAAAGGATTACGAAAGACGCATTGAATAATCAAAATAACTCTAAGATATGCTTGACAGGTATAGCTGAAAAGGAGGTATACACAAAAGGAGTCTTTAATGCAAGATTACAAATAGATGATTGTTACGCTGATATAACATTCTATATTGTCCAAGATAATGACATACCTGTAAATGTGATTTTGGGAAACCCTATATTGAGAGAATTTGAAGTTAATTTTACTGCGAATGGGATTTTTGTAGAAAAAATTGTATATCTCACGCTATTAACTGAAGAGAAAAATATCTACAATGAAAATGATACAATTAAATCAGAAAATTCAGAGAAAATTAGAAAAATAATAGAAGAATATAAACCTAACAATGAAAAAAGAGAAAGTAATGTTGAAATGAAGATTATACTTACCGACGACGAACCAATGAACCAATACATTAAAATCCGCGAAGACTGTCACCCCTGGAAATGAAGACGGTTAATGAACAGATAAAAGAATGGATAAAACAAGAGATAATACAACCAAGCAAATCTGACTACGCAAGCTCTGTGGTACTAGCTAATAAGAAAGATGGAACTTACCGACTATGCGTAGACTACCGAAGACTGAATAAGAAAATAATAAAAGACCGGTTCCCATTGCCACTGATCGAAGACCAAATAGACAAACTAAAGGAAGCGAAAGTGTACTCGTCGCTAGATTTAAAAAATGGATTCATGCACGTTAACGTCCATAAAGATAGCAGGAAGTATACGTCGTTTGTTACGCCCCAAGGCCAATACGAATTTCTTAAAATGCCCTTCGGTCTCTGCATAGCGCCATCTGTATTTCAAAGATTTATTAATAATATCTTTCAAAATCTTATCTCAGATGGCATTGTCCTGACATATCTCGATGATCTTATTGTTCCAGCAAAGACAGAAGAAGAAGGACTGATAAAGTTAGAAAATGTATTTAAAAGAGCTGCAGAATTTGGTTTACAATTTAACTACAAGAAATGCCATTTCATGAAAAAAGAAATAGAGTATCTGGGCTATGTCATCAAAGATAATGAGGTTCGGCCATCAAAAGAAAAAATTGCCGCGGTGTCTAAATTTAAAATACCACACAATGTAAAATTACTACAATCATTTCTCGGACTCACTGGATATTTTAGAAAGTTTGTAAGAAACTACTCTTTGATCGCAAAACCATTAACGAATCTTTTGAAGAATGATGCCGAGTTCAATTTTGACGATGAATGTGAAAAGGATGAATGTTTATTGAACTAAAGAAGATACTATGTGGATCGCCAGTTCTCCAAATTTTCAACCCCGATTATGAAACAGAAATTCATACAGACGCAAGCATGGATGGATACGGAGCTGTCCTATTACAGAAATGCCCTAAAGACAATCTAATGCACCCTGTTTATTATATGAGTAAGAAAACGACTCCAGCTGAGAGGAAATACCACAGCTATTATTTAGAAATTTTAGCAATAGTTGCTGCTATTAAGAAGTTCCGAGTTTATGTTTTGGGAATACATTTTAAAATAGTAACCGATTGTTCTGCCCTAACAATGACTTTGCAGAAAAAGGATCTACCACCGAGAGTCGCTCGTTGGGCTCTGCTCCTCGAAGAATACGATTATGAAATTGAACACAGGCCAGGATCCAGAATGAAGCACGCTGACGCTTTGAGTAGACATCCAGTTTGTTTGATTCTCACTGAAACGATGGCTCGTTTGAGGAAAGCACAGAATGAAGATTAACGAATAAGACTAATAAAAACAATTTTAGAGAAAGAAAATTATCAAGATTAATACAGCAAGACATACTTTACAAAGAGAAGGAAGGAAATAGATTGATTGTTATACCTAAGAAAATGCAGTACGAGATCATTCGTAAAAACCATGAGAGAGGACACTTTGGTATTACAAAAACAGAAGAATTAATCAACAGAGAATATTATATTGAGAATTTACAAGATAAGATAAGTTATAGATAATTGCGTTGAATGCATTCTCATATCGCACAAGAGAGGTAAAAGGGAAGGACTATTACACCCGATAGACAAAGGCAATGTTCCATTATCAACATACCACATTGATCATCTCGGACCTTTGACATCTACTCATAAAAATTACAAGTATATCCTCACCGTTGTTGACGCTTATACCAAATTTACCTGGATTTACCCTGTTAAGACTCTTACCGCTCTAGAGACGGTAGAAAAGTTAAGACTGCAACAGCAAACTTTCGGATCACCAGAAAGGATTATTACTGATCGAAACGCCGCATTTACTGCAAATGAATTTCAAGAGTACTGGCGTAATGAAAATATTACACACTATACGATTACTACAGGACAACCCAGAGGAAATGGCCAGGTCGAAAGGCTTCATCAGATTATCATTGCCGTGTTGAGCAAGCTCAGCGCTGATGATCCGACCAAATGCAAATGGTATCGCCGTGTGTCTATAGTACAACGCTGTCTGAATGGTACCTACCAAAGAAGCATAGGAATGACGCCATTTGAATTACTCTTTGGCACTAAAATAAAAGATAAAGACGATGATGAACTTAAGAAGTTAATAGAGGAAGAATAAATACAAATGTTTAAAGAAAAAAGACAAGAGCTGAGAGAAAAAGCTAAAGAATCGCTACTGAAGATACAAGAAGAAAACATAAAAAATTATAACAGAAAGAGAAAAGAAGCGACGTCTTACAAAGTTGGCGATTTAGTTGCAATCAAGAAAACGCAGTTCTCTCAAGGCAGTAAATTATTTCCTAAGTACCTAGGACCTTATGAAGTCTTAAAAAACAAAGGAAATGACCGATATGTTGTGAAGAAAGTTGGAAATACAGAAGGTCCAATCAACACGACTTCTTCTGCTGATTTCATGAAACCATGGGTCACGTCGGAAGAAAATTATTCATCTGGGTCAGATGATTAACCAGGACGGCCGTGTGGAGTATTTTTTAGAATTTAATTTTATTTAAATCTGACAACCCCAATTTGTGGATGGGCTGTCAAAGTCAGGAGGTAGTCAGAAAAAAAAGATTAGTGTGGGTGGTGGTGGTAAGATGTAAAAGTGATATGTTGTTGTTTCTTTGTGTAAAAAATAATAAATAAATAAGGTGAGATCCATTTCTCGTTATTCCGCCATCCTACATATATATATGGCTATTCGGTATGAGTTTATGTTTCACTGCAAGTTTTTATTGTATGATGTTTACTATTTGATTGTGTCTATAGGTGTAGTCTGTTTGTGTGAGTGTAGGGCATGCTCCCGTTATATGTTGAATTATTATTATATGTATTAAACACTGCCTCGCCTGGGAAGACGGCAGGTCACAGAGGTGGGCAACAATCGGCCGGAGCGTTAGGGACTATTGGGAGAGAAACCGGCAAACTATACGGGCATTGTCGAGCAAGACTGCTTTTTGCATTTGGGCCGCGTTCCAGCTCTCGTGCTAGTAGCCAATCTGGTGGTAAAACTAAGAATCCGAATAGGCTATGTTTTTATCACTACCGCTTCAAGGAACGAGCCAATAAGTGCGTGCAGCCATGTGCCCGGAAGGAGCAGAAAAACTAGGCGATGTGCAGGTAAACCAGGCGGGTACCTGTACGATGTTGCCGACACAAAGCCGCTTATGCGTTACAGATGTGTATGTATGTGGATTTCGATTTTTAGTTGACACTGGAGCTAACATTTCCGTTTTACCAGTTACTAAAAAGTGTTCAGTGTTCTGATTATAAAATTTACGCGGCTAATGGTATGAAGATAAGAACATATGCCACAAAATCTATGATTTTAGACTTGCGTTTGCGCAGGCAATATAAATGGACTTTCGTTGTTGCCGACGTAAAGCAACCAATCTTAGGTGCCGATTTTCTTAGTCATTATGGTTTGTTGGTAGATATAAGAGCTAAAAAAGTTATAGATAAAATAACTACGTTAGATATTATGGCGTCAGTTGTAAAATGTAATAAGTTAACCTTATGTAGTACAGATAAAAACCATCCTTATTGGGACGCAATAAGTAAATATCCCGACATAACTAAGCCCGCTTGTTATAAAGAAACACCTTCTGTGTATCAAAAACATTCTGTGTATCACTACATCGAAACGAACGGTCCTCCTGTACACGCACGTGCAAGACGCTTAGTTCCGGATAAGTATATTCAGGTAAAATCTGAATTTTGTACTATGCATGAGCTATGGATCTGCAGACCGTCGCGAGCCTGTGGTCTAGTCCGCTACACGTTTTACCCAAAAAGAATGGGGAAATACGTCCTTGTGGCGATTATAGACGTTTAAACTCTATTACAGTACCAGATCGTTACCCTTTGCCTAGGATACAAGACTTTACTTATATTTTAAATAAAAAAGTTATATTCTTACGGATAGATGTAATATGTGCCTATCATTTTATCCCTGTTTGGCCGGAACAAATAGACAGACAAAACCGCAATAATTACTCCTTTTGGTTTGTGTGTATTTTCTCAAATGAAATTTGGTTTACGCAACGCAGCGCAAACGTACCAAAGATTCATAAATCATACTGTACTAGAAGGACTCGATTTTATTTTTTCCTATTTAGATGACGTCATTATAGGAAGTTCATAAGTGGCAGAGTACAAACAACATCTTGAGATAATTTTTGAAGATTCAATAAATTTGGCATTTCAATTAATGTAGCTAAATGTTGTTTTGGGCAAGAAAAACTGGAATTTTTAGGCCATGAAGTATCGTCTAATGGCATTAGTCTACTAGATACAAAAATAAAAGCGATTCAGCGGCAATGCAGCAAGCTCAAGCAAACTATTCCTAAATTTGTAATGTAGTGTACACATAGGAATATTTTTATTGTGTTTGCCTATATTTTGAGTAGAACTTTATTGTACTGTATCAAAATATGAGTTAATTTTAAGATTTTAAATTTTTTTTTCAAATTTAGAGGGGTGTAGATAGATAGATAGTGTAGGAGAATGATACCCCGCCCCGCTTAGCTTACTATGCAGTGGTTAACGTGATAAAATGATAAAAAATTTCGTGGATCAACATTTTACACACTATTCACTTTTTTGTTTATATATTGAATCGAGTGTTGAGATAATCTCCAAGGCAGTTTCACAATTTTCTATTAATGTAATTTGTTTGTGAAGTCCATGGAAGAAGTTATGATGAACATTGCCATACCGTCACTTTTTAACCAATCTGTAGTCTCTTTGTAGTTTCGGTTTCGAAATATCTATACCTTTAGCTTTTAGAGCACATTTTATCTGAAATTTCCATTGACGAAAATTGTTACCATCAATTTTTTTTATACTCATTAACCGCATGGAATCCATTTTGAAATTATTTTGTTAATGATTTTTCAAACACGATTGTAATTTTTTTTTTGCTGGTTCCTTCTGTACTTCTATTTTCAGAGTTTCCTGGGCCCATAACCTATTGGGTTATTGGTTTTTGGTTGAAAAACAATTCAATTTAAAGCAGTACAAACTTATTTATTCTCTTCAATTACCTACACAGCAAGAACACTCAATTCTAACGCAGTTTTTACTAAAGTCCTGCCACCTAGTGTCTATATAGTTTAATTTCCCTTTTATATATCGAATAATTTATTAGTTTATGTGAGATATCAAACCAATTCCTAAACGCATTCAATACCTGTCATTCTGAAATGTAGCTATCTGGCTCTTTACTCAACTTCCTTCTTGTCTAATTCCTAAGTGTTCGGTTCAGTGTGCGCTCATATTAAATAATACTTATTAATTAATTAAGTGTTTTAATCCATAAATGAAAGTGGCGACGAGGTGTATAACAGAGAAAAGTAAGTGCATATTTCAAGGTCATCACTAAATAATTATAACATTTTCAATAAATAAAAATTTCAACAAGGTGATACGCTTCAGTGTGAACTTAGTTACGAACTGTTATAAGACGGCCCTGTACCCTTTACTGCTGACACATTCCTATTTTCCTGCTCTGTCAGTGTTTTAGTGGCCAGCAGTAAACTACAATTCCCATTAGCCTGAGTCCATTTTCGATCTCCGTCGCGACAACACGTTTGTTGGTTTAAAAGTTTTTTAAAAGTTTTTAAAAAAAGGGAAAATCCAGAACCCTTATAACAGTTTGGTGGCAGCTAAATGGGATTTTAAATATCCCAGGACGTCTCCCAAGTGACTAGTGAACCAAAGTGACACAAAAGTGGAAAAGTGTTTCTTCCCGCGACTGGACTGGACTCACCATCACCAACGGAACAACACCTTCGTAATGTTTTACCAATTATTCATTATATCTCTGTAAGTGTCTTAATATCTTTTTCGTGTAGTGAATCTGAACAATATCAACGCCAAAAATCACAATCAGCAATCAGCCGCTCGCTTAAGTCTCGCGTTATCGGCCGCATTCCATTCAAAGAATGTCGGTGAAGTGTACCCTATCCCTCGAATGACTGAGATACTCGACCAATTAGGAAAGAGTCAATACTTCAGCACCCTCGCGACATTTCTGGATTCCACCAAACTTCTAATAAAACCAGAAGATGCACCCAAAACAGCCTTCTCTGTCCCTCAGGGACATTTCCAGTTCAACCGGATGCCCTTCTGCTTAAAAAATGGCCCGTCCACATTCCAAAAACTGATGAATACATGCCTCACAGGCCTCCAAGGGTCTCGTTGCTTCTCGTATCTCGATGATATTGTCCTTTATGCGTTTGACCTTAAAACGGCTATCCAGAACCTCAGGGTTGTATTCGAAAGACTAAGAAGATTTAATCTAAAACTCCAGCCTGAAAAATGTGAGTTCCTTCGGAAAGAGGTAACTTACTTAGGTCATATAATTACAAGAGACGGCGTTAAGCCTAATCCTGACAAAGTCAAGGCCGTAACTCAATATCCTGTCCCAACATCACAAAATATATCAAATCTTTCTTAGGCCTTGTATCATATTACAGGCGCTTTATTCCCGACTTCTCTAAACTTGCCAAGTCTCTTACTTTACTTTTGAAAAAAGACACCCCATTCAATTGGACTATAATGAACAACAACTTAATTTCGAAAATCTAAAAAATAAATTAGTAGAAGCACCCATCCTTATCTATCCTGACTTCAATTCACCTTTCCTGTTGACCTGTGACGCCTCTAACTACGCAACATCAGCCATCTTATCACAAGGACCTATAGGGCAAGACCGCCCAGTCTCCTATGCATCACGCACCTTAAATAAAGCCGAATGTAATTACAGCGTGACTGAAAAAGAATGTCTAGCAATAGTGTTCGGCACCAAACAAACATTCCGACCATACCTTTATGGCCGTCGCTTTACAATCATAACAGACCACAAACCTTTGCAGTGGCTATTCAATGCAAAGATCCTGGATCTCGTCTTATTCGTTGGAGACTAAAACTTGAAGAATATGACTATGCCTTCTTCAACCAACAGCCACGACCTTTTCTGTTCGCCATCATGATGGGACCAGCATAGTCCACAGCCATATTACTGAAAGGGTAGTCTGCTTGCAATCTTTGTAGACATAGGTTGCCCATGATAGGCTGATAAGTCTTGCCTGCAAATCTGAGGCAGGATATGCAATTTCGAGTAATATTTCTACAAAGATTACGACCATTGGCTACCCAGTATTTGTATCGCAATGTTGATAACAACAGCTGTGGTCCGGCATGTAAAGAATTTTGTGATTGTGTGTGACTAATATTTTAGTTATGTGACGAGATGCGTCTAGTAAGATAGGGTGCTTTGTGTTGTAATCATAGTGAGAGTTTGACAGTCTACCTCCCACTCGTATTACACCTGCATGGTCAATAAAACGGTTTAATTTGAGAAGTTTGTCTTTAGGAGACAGTGGGTCTTTATTAAGTAATTGTGAGTATTGTTTACAGTATGAATCACGTTGTACTTGTTTGCACAATATTTCCAACGAAGTATTTAGTTCTGTGACAGTCAATGGACCTGTTGCGAGAATGTTGAAAGTTGTACATGAATCTTTTTACATAAGCTATGGTACATATGGAAATTGTGACAATGCAAGTCATCAGTTGACAGATGGCACTGATGTTTCATTTCTGGCAAACTAGCAATATTCATATTTTGTGGCTGTGTGGGCCACTGTACATCTGTTTAATGTAAGAAGTGCGGACCTCGCCACCACAAAAGTGAAGATTGAAGTTGCGCTGCGTTAAGACCGCGAAAACCAATGTCGGCCGGGTTCATATCTGTGGGAACGTAATTCCATGAATTAGGATCAGAATTATTAGCGATCTCATTAATTCTATTGTATACAAATTGTTTAGTTTTAACTTGCATGTTTTGATCCAGCCCAGCACAATAGTTGAGTCACACCAAAAAAAACGTTGAGTCAATGTTTAAACGTAATGGATTTACTACCTTTTTTGTTAACCTTGTAGTGAGAAGGGCACTGCAAAGCTCCAATCTTGGCACAGTCAGCCGTTGCCTCAATGGCGCCACTCTGTCTTTTGCAAGTAACAAATGTACTTGTACATTCCCAGTTTCAGATACTGAGCGTAGATAATACAAACTGAATAGGCCTTAATGGAGGTATCAGAAAATGCGTGCAATTCGACCTTAACATACATAACACTCTACAAGAGATTTCTATTTTTGTAATTTCTGGTCAGTCTATTCTCAACCGCCATTTTAATAGGTTATGGGTCTACAAAATCGCAGAAAATCATAAAATCGCGGTATTGAGTCGTTTCAACAAGGATATTGCAGTAAAGCAAGTGTTAAAAGATAGTATTCAGTGCGATTTAGCTGTTAACTGACTGATCGTATTAATTATCGCAGTGTGTATGTGTAGAAACTGTTCGTCAAAATGGCTACCAATTACCATAACAATGTGCCGAAACTACAGGGACGCGATAATTTTTGGAGTGGTGTTTCGCTGCAGAAAATTTCTTAGTTCTCAAAGCCATGAAGTATTGTATCAAGCCAGAACTGGGAAAAGGAATAGCAAGCGCGGATGGTGAAAAAACTTAAGCCAAATTTATTATGACCATTGACCCGTCGTTGTATATATATCCACGTCAAAACCGTTAAATCGTCGAAAGAATTGTGGAATAAACTACAGCAATTATTTGATGATATTCGCCTTACACGAAGAATAAATCCGTTGAGAAATTTGATTTCAATCTGGCGCAATAGGCATGATGACAGTAGTCAAGTATCGCCAAAATATTTAACTGATCTAATGAAACAGGATTCAAGGATTTTAAAAAATGTATTTATTTTCATATTAATAACGTTTGAGCTTACGCGCGATCACTGCAATTTTACAAAAAAAACTATTGTTTTCGCTTTACCTATCGCTAAAATACATTTTATAATCGTAGTTTACCATTTCCACAACAGAAGTTCAACAAAAGCCATCAGCAAGCTCTCTAAATGGGTTATTTAATCTAATTTTCTTTAGACACAGACACTAGTATCTTGTGCAGGAATATTAGTATGTTTTTCTATTAAATCAATTAAGTAATAACAGCTTTTGGGAACTCCAATGCAAGATCGGGGGCTCTTTATAATTTTAAGCAAGGTACATTCCAGAATTTTAGATACCTCCTGTTTTCTATAGTATTGTATCATCTCACTGAAGTCTAATATAAATTTAATTTAGAGAGATATTGTTGATGGTGATGATTGATTGGTGAAGGTTTATGCAATGTGGATGTCCATGGCAACGTGAAATTGCCTCTTGTAACTTTAAATGTAGATGTAGGTGATGTAGAAACAGATTGGGTATGAGGTTTCAAAGGTGATGTCATCTGATTTATTAATTTATTTTCTATTTGAACGGCTTTATTTCTGAACTTGTGAGTAATAAATACTTGAATAAACTTATCAGTCATTCTGGAAGCAATGTTTTCTGTTAAATTTTCTATATGTTGTCATGCAAAACTAAAAAGTAAAAATAGCAAATTATTAGACACAAATAAAATGCAGGACTTAATAACATACCTAGGTAAATACAATCTGCACTTCTTTTGACAAATAATGAATCAAACAAAGTTGACAAAGTATTTAGTAGATATTGTATAATTTACTTTTTCCATAATAAATGCTTAGCGGGTTAATCGAATACCGGTGCATCGCTACATACAAATGCACCGGACGTCTTATTCTTTAGGCAACGACTTCAAAGTATGAAATTTTGTATTGTTTCATTTTCTGGCATGTGACCTAAAGCCAAATATTCCTCAAGAAAATTTGTGTATTTTTCTTTGAACTCTGGGTTGCGTTTAAATTTACGTTCCAAAGATTGAAACCTAATTAGAACTTGTTGTTTGGAATCCCCTAAAAATTCAGGTGATCCTTTTAATGGCATGTTAACAATAAATTTGCCATCTGGGTGGCGCTTTGTTGTTAGTGTAAATATTTGTTCACACTCACTCTCACGTTTAGTATGGATTTGTTGAGTAGAGGGAATTGATTCTAGTTCGAAAAAATTGTCTTACTTCTCATCAAGCTCATTGTTGTTTAGAAAATGGCAATGGACTGTATTGTTGGTGTTAAAGTTTGTGTTTGATTGTATAGAGCCGGTGACAAGCCACCCTAATGTTGTTTCAATCAGAGTTGGCTTGTTCTTTCCCAGGACAATATGATTGTTTTGAAGGACATCCCAAAAGATGTCCACCCTCAGCAAAATCTGCAACTCAGACGGCGTGGAGGTTGGATCCGCGAGGTGGATGCGAGAGGCAATGGAAAAGAAATTGCAATTAATTTGTGAAGTAGGTACCAACTGGGTGATATGTGGCACAACAAAACAATTGACGTCAGTTGTATAACCACTGTTTGTGAGTGACGATATGGTGACGTCACATCTTTAAAGTTCTTAAGTTTCGATTAACTGGATCTATTGCGCTTCTTAAAGCCTTGGAAGATTCTTGAACTATTGGTGGTAT
The DNA here is from genome assembly GCF_030267445.1 of Bombyx mandarina. Classification (NCBI taxonomy): domain Eukaryota; kingdom Metazoa; phylum Arthropoda; class Insecta; order Lepidoptera; family Bombycidae; genus Bombyx; species Bombyx mandarina. The sequence continues at coordinate 12,787,155 of NC_143234.1, read as the reverse complement.
GTTGAATATTGCTTGTTTGTAATTATTGTCCAAAATTCGATCGTTATTGTATCTGTCGCATAGCAGATTCCATGCTATGTCATAATTTTCAGCTGAGAACTCTAGAGATTCAATAATATGTGAAGCGCTCTCTTTTTTCGTAAGTAGTGATGTTAAGTAAGTTTTTCTCTCTTGTATTTCGTAAGTAATGAAACTTATGAATTTCGGGAATGGTTGTGCTGTCGTGTAAAAGGGATTTATAAGTGTCGTGATATTCTAGCCATTCCTGATAGCATCCAGAAAAGATCGGCAAGTTTATAGTAGGTAATTTAATGTTTGGCCTACCAAAAGGTCCAGTGTTAGTATTAGAACCTGTCACCGACCCGGCATCCTGATCCGCAGAGGCAACGCTGAGCATCTTCTGCGCAACAGCCACGCAGCCGAATTAGCTGTTCTCTAAAATCTCTCTTTACTTGTGTTCATTATCTGAAATTTCCACAAGACTTTCTATATCAGTCTGAACTGAATCCAACTCATTGTATAAATCTACAATTTTATCTTTTAATAAAACGAAATAAACACTCACCAAGTTGTTGTTTTTCTTCCTCTGAAACATTTTCGAAGAGGACGACGACAGTATCCTCCCAACCTTTATTTCGTGCGTCTTTAGTTTTGTACAGTGGATGGGATGCATCCCACAAATTCTTTCGCAGGCGTACTTCGTCGATTACTCGACTTGTTTCTACATCGCGATTCGCCATAATTGTACACGCTGACGGCGTCCGGTTGGTTCGACAGTAGAACGCTCACTGAAGTCAGAGGCGCGCGTGCGACGGTCGGCGCCGACGCGCGACGCGCGGCGCGTACGGCCGCTGAGCTGTCAGCGCGCACCACTGTCCGCGCTCATAGCTACGCGTTAGTCTAAAACGCTTCCTAGACGGGCATACAGTCTGGCTGTCAGCGCCGAGCGTCAGCGTGTAGTCAGCGCGACTCTAAAACCAGCCTCAGTATTCTATCCAATGTAAAAATTAATTCCAAATCTAATAATTTAATTTTTAACCAATTTCTTTTTTAAAATAACAATACAATTCATTATACTTCTTATCACTCAAAACATCTAAATAATCAAGATTCAATTAAAAATTATTTCTATAGTTTTTCTCTTTAAAAGCATGAATATTGGATAATAAAGGGGATTGCCCACTCTCCATAGTGTGCTAGGCCCAAGATGGACATCAAATATTACTATAAAAATGTACTGATTCAAATTCTTAAATGTATTGGATATCTAAAAAATATATTGAAATTGACGCCACTATTATAAAAAATATAATAAAAATAAAAACTCGTTTTGAGGTTAATTTTCTATATAAATAAGTGTCGGATTGCGAGATACTTCAAGAACTTTTCTTTTCTTAATGTTTAAGATGCTATATTATATCTAATATAATATAATAATATAATATAAAATCCAATAGGGTATAAAAACACACTTAATTCTTTAAATATCTATATTTTCTTCATCTTCATACACAATTAGTATCATCTAAAAATAGCAAAGGAGAGCATATACACGGTTTTAAATCTCGGTCAGGGTAAAACCACAATTCACACAATGTTTTTTAGTCGTAGTATGAAACGTTATTGATAAAAGTAAAATAAATCGAAGAAAAATCAAAACACATCCATTTTGTACGCAAGCACAACACCACAAGCAGCAAGCGAAGTGTCAGTCAGTCAGATTAAATTCAGTGTTGACAGTATAAAGCAAAATAATGACATGAAATTCAAATATCGATTATTTTTTTAAATAACCGATAATTGATTTATATCTTAATCTTTTTTTTACGAGTACACATTATTTTTTATGTTTTTGTTTTTGTTGTACATATTTAAATAACAATACTAGTAAAGTTTTTTTTATTGCTTAGATGGGTGGACGAGCTCACAGCCATCCTGGTGTTGCTAAGTGGTTACTCGAGCCCACATACATCTACAACGTAAATGCGCCACCCACCTTGAGATATAAGTTCTAAGGTCTCAAGTATAGTTACAAGTTAAAGTCCAATGGGTATGTCTTTGATGTTATTTTATGTGGATAAAATCCATTAAAATCGATTGATTAATGATAATACTTAAAATGATTTATTTATATGTTTTATTTATATACTCAAAATATTTACTTCATACGTAAAAGGTTTTGAAGCTGGCAATATTTTTCCCGCAAAAATAAAAGTCCTTGCTTTTTCAATAGAGTTACTTTTTTTAAGCTACTTATTGTAAACTGTAGTGGCGCTTATTTGCAAGAAAGTAAATGCATATTTATTTATGACAAAATTAATGCACTAAGTATTTTTTCTATAATCTATTGTCCGCTTTGGGCCTAAAATGGGCCATCCCCTTTAAAATGTGAATAATTTTGCATGCATATTGAGAGTGTAATTTTTTTGTATGAAAAGCATGAAATAAAAGGTTTTTTTAATTTTTATTTTATTTATTTATTTAAGATTGAGGCGTAGCTTCCTTGTAGCGGAGCTGCCTTGGGTGTAGGGTTAAGTTTTTTGATGTCGGTTTTTATATTATTTGGTACCGTACGACACCGGGGCGAGACGGTTACTCGTTTTTTGGATTGCTATCGACTGTGTCAATCCCATCACTAGCCTGATTTATGTACTCGTTTTGTTCATTCGCTGGTATCTGGTCAGAGGTAAAATGTACTGGGTGGGGCGTCCGAGTTTGATGGTGGTTAAAGTTGTTGAAGCCGTTGTTGTTAAACTCTCTCTGCCGACATTGTTCGAGGGTGTGCCCCGGGGTTTTGCAGTATCTGCAGAAGGGGGCAATGGGATTTGTGTCGTTAGAGTTACGACCGAAGTAAGTATTAAGTCGGCGTCGATGGGTTGAGATGTCGTATGGGTTGTGTGCCTAGCCTTGCCTTGGTTGCCTAGCTTCGGTTTGTACTGTCGTGGATTTTGGAAGCCGGATGGACAAGCCTGCCTGGATAGGGATTAAGTGTTTTTGCATTTTTACATCTATCGATGTTAGAAATGCGAGATATGATGCCCATTTGGAAATGATGCAGGGCTAATTCTTCCATGGCCGCTGTCCGCCCTACCATTTCCTTACTTTTGTGACCATGAGAGATAGATATCTCGGTAGTATTGCTTAAATGGGCGAACGAGCTCACAGCTCACCTGGTGTTAAGTGGTTACTGACGCCCATAGACATCTACATCGTAAATGCGTCACCCACCTTGAGATATAAGTCCTAAGATCTCAGTATAGTTACAACGGCTGCCCTACCCTTCAGACCGAAACGCATTACTGCTTCACGGCAGAAATAGGCAGGGTGGTGGTACCCACCCGCGCGGACTCACGAAAGGTCCCACCACCAGTTCCGCTTTGCCCTGTAATTGGCAAAGTATGTACTTAAAGAGTATATCTTTTTGTATATCAGACGCTAGCTCGTAAACGTTGTTACAGTTCACAAGAAATGAGTTTAGCGTTTCTCTACAGCCATCGTATGGTTTTATAAATTTGAGCAAAGTTGAGAGATTGATTTCGGGCTTTTGAATCATCACGGCTCTCTTTTTTGCGACAGATCGCGTTTGTGGGGGAAGAAGATGGCCTTGGCGCCCTTGGCCCTCCTCCACCGTGTCTGTTACTGCAAAATCGGTTTTTTCGTATTTTGGACTCTGAGAACTTTCCGCCATTTTCTTATACGATACAAGACGAATTATAAATTCTTATAAATCTATCTATCGGATTATAAAATTAACTAGTGGACACGGTTAATAAACGAAAATACAATACAAAAGTTTGAACTGGTATCTAATATAGCAATAACGAAAACAATGTAATAAATTGATAAAAAGCTCACAGAAATGCAGACAGCACGATAAAGGCGTTTATTCTCGGAACTTGGCGATGAGGCGGTCCGTGAGTTGTATTTCTGTTTCGTCGGATACCGGTCGCGGCACGTAGGAGTAGTTGTCAGTGACAGTGGGTATGATACTGTGATGCCGGCTACAGCAGTCAAGCAGAATGCGCAGCAGTGGGCTTTCAGGGATCGACGAGCACAACACAAATGCACAAATTATTGCGTGTACACAGTAGAAACGGTGGAGTTCACTATCACACGTATCAATTCTATGATTCACTGAGTTTTAGGATCCACTGGATATTGAGACGTACCAAGGACTTTCAAAATCCCTTTACGCTGCCACTAAAATGTTATGAGCCACAGGATATTTAGCTTTTTAAAAAAAATACTTTATATGATTTAGGACGACCGTCTTGGACGAGAAGATGAAGGAGACTGACTCACTGACGTGAGCCCCATATAGGCGTATTATGAAGGGTGTTGAGGTAGCGGGACAGAGTGCATAGTTAGCAAGAAGGAGTGCAACGGGAAGCTATAACAGTACGATGACGATGACACTTAGATGACATTGGGTGCCAAAATGGTATTAATAAAACAACTCAGACTCCATGATGTGCTGTTTATTTCGATAATTATTTCACGACGCTCGATTTGATCTGGTTGGTATCTACGTGAACACCAAGGATTACTGAATCTCGGAACCATACGACAAAATAGACTGAAATGATGCACCAATGGCCTGTTAAGTGACAAGGAACTAAAGAAAAGAGGCAGAGGTTCGTTTAGTTAAGTCGTAGACAACGACAAAAAGATAGTGGTGGCGCTGATTTCCAACTGTTACTTTTTGGTTTCGGAAGATAGCAGCATAATTTGTTTTTTGCAAATCCTGTCCCATCCCTACCGACACTTTGCCTACCGACGCATGGCGACATCGACTTGAGAAGAAAATGTAATGGCTAAACTACCGCGCGCGCTACGTGTCTCTGTTGAATTTGTACGAAAATAAGTGAAATTGTTGGTGTTTCTGGTAGTATATTTATAATGACGTAACTCATGCATTCAATATAACTAACTGTAAGTGAAGGTATCTTTAAAATAAATCAATATTGAACCAATTTGCGTGTGTTTCACTTACATGATGACAGCGGTGCGTAGTTTTTAACATTTATGTAGGATGCGAGAAATGGAACGAATGATTGTATGAAAGAGATAGGAATGTGGTATGAAAGTGTTGTGTGAGAGAGACAGTATGAATGGAAAATTAAGCTTGCTGATTGGTTCACGGGAGGGTTATGTTTTTTTTTGGGGAACGATGGTGGATTCGGTTAAGACGGGAGTTTTTGGCTTATGTTTGAAATAAAACTAAAAGTGGTTTAAGATAAATATTCTTTTTATTTCTGCTGGACACCCCCATCCCACATTTTGGGGGCTCGTCCGGGATGGTGCAGAAATTTATGTGAACCAGCAGATTCTAAAGATACGACGAGGAAGACTAAAGACGACACGTGGGAGCGACCATATTTGAATCATACCGGAGGACGGAAAATTTAATTACGACGACACGACGACTACGACGATATCCGTTTCGACCGACTGATTCATCCGCTTCAAACAATAAGATTACGACGAAAACATGCCTAAAGATCGACAGAGATACGACGAAGACGCACCACTGGTTTCCAATCAGAGTTTGATGTACGTAGAAGAGGCGATTCCGAAGTTTTCCGGTAACGATGCGTCCTACACAGCGACAAACTGGGCACAAGAAGTGGAGGATAACACAGAGATTTTCGATTTAACTCCAATCCAGCAGCTACTTATCGCCAGGCGAACTTTGACTTCTACTGCAGCGGCGTGGCTCCGTACTGAGAAAACCTTTAAGAGCTACGATGATTTGAAAGCGGCATTATTCAAAGAGTTTCCAGATGTTATCAATACTAAAGAAATCCACGAAATGATGAGTGAACGGAAAAAACGCAAGGACGAAAGTTGTTACGATTACATGCTCGAAATGAAGGCACTGGGCAAGCGAGCAAGGTTAGCCGACTATGTGGCTATTCAATATATTATAGAAGGCATATTCGATCGCGAGACTAACAAGATCATGCTATACGGCGTTACGACTTACCCTGAACTGAAAGAAAAACTAAAGTTATACGAAACATTTAAGACTAGCATCAAGAAAGAATATACCAAAACCAGTTCAAGTTCCAGCAGCGGCGAAGCAAGTCGTTATAGAAAGCAAGGTCGTCCAGCGGTGGCGGTGCGTTGTTTTAGCTGTGGGAAAATGAATCATACATCTGCGTAGTGTCCAGATCGTGAAAAAGGACTAAAATGCTTCCGATGTAATGAATTCGGACATATTGCATCACATTGTAAGAAGAGCATTGACAACGTGAAGTCTGCAACAAATCGAGTGTCGGCAAAACAGTACGAGTCTAGTGGCGCCGCGAGTGGAGGATTCGGTAAACCGGCGTCGGCAAAGCAGTTCTGTGCGCAGAGACAATCTGCGGAGTGTTCGTGTCAAGATGGCGGGGGCGACGGCCAATCGCAGAGCGACTACGTGCGGCCATCTTCCAGCAAAGATGTCTTGGCAGCTGTCAAGCCTGTCAATTCCGATTCAGACTCGGACGTAAACAAAAACAATGACGGACAGCAAAACCAGAAGAGATCGTTGAAAAATGTGTTAATTTGCGGTAAAAACGTTACCAGTTTAATTGATAGCGGCAGTGACTTAAATTTAGTGTCCGTAGGACTATTTTTCGAACTGGGAATCGGACAATTTGGAAAAGACGATATGATGTTTACAGGCCTAGGTGGCAAGCAGGTTAAATCACTTGGGAGGTTTGTTACGACTTTTGAACTTGATAAACAATGCTTCGAAACAGTGTTTCATATTGTTCCCTATGAGATTATGCCATACGATATAATATTAGGCCAAGAGTTTTTGTGTAAAGCTATAGTAGTTATCGACAAGGGTTCAGTCACGGTTTTACCTCAATCGCATGATATGTGTTTAAATCATTTGTGTGCTGTAGCGAACGAAGTAGGATGTCCTCAGTATCTGGTTACAGATCCTCGGATACAAGACGAAGTGCAGCAATTGGTGAGTGGTTATGTTCCGAGAAAAGTGAAGAAGTCTCCAATGGAAATGAAGATTATTTTGAACGACGAAATCCCTATAGCGCAACGTCCGAGACGTCTCTCTATGTTTGAGGAAAAAGAAGTTGATAAGCAAATAGGTGAGTGGCTTGATGATGGTATTATTAGACCTAGTTTTTCGGAATATGCCAGTCCACTAGTGCTAGTCAAGAAAAAAGATGGAACTACAAGAATTTGTATAGATTACAGAAAGCTTAATGCAAAGATGGTGAAAGATGAGTTCCCCTTACCTGTCATAGAAGATCATATTGATAAATTGTCTCATTCAAAAGTGTTTAGTAAACTTGATCTAAAGAATGCTTTTTTTCATATAAGTGTAAGTGAAGCAGGGCAATTCGAGTTCTTGAAAGCTCCATTTGGGTTGTCGATTTGTCCCAAGTATTTCACACGATTTATTAATATCGTGTTTAGAGATTTAATAGCAAAGGGTTATTTATTAATTTTTATTGATGATATCCTAATAATGTCAGAAGCCTACACACAGGGAGTGGAAAGGTTGAAAGAGGTGCTTAACGTTGCCAGTGAATATGGGCTAGAAATTAATTGGAAAAAATGTGAATTGTTGACTAAGAGGGTAGATTATTTAGGTCATAAAATTGAAAATGGCACTGTGAGTCCAATATCTGATAAAGTCGACGCAGTCATGAACTTTCCTGTACCTAAAACATTGAAACAATTACATTCTTTTATAGGACTTACTTCTTATTTCAGGAAGTACATCAAAGACTATGCGCTTATCGCTACACCATTAACAAACCTACTAAAGAAGAACCAAACATTTCAGTTCACTGAAGTTGAAAGAGGAGCATTTAACATTTTGAAACAAAGACTTTGTGAAAAACCAGTATTAAAGATTTATCATCCAGACTTACTCACGGAGTTACACACGGATGCATCAAAACATGCCTATTCTGCTATTCTCATGCAAAGAAGCCCTGATGATGGAGAGTTACATCCAGTTTACTACTCAAGTTGCAAGACTACTGAAAGTGAGAAAAAGTATTCCAGTTATGAGCTGGAGGCTCTAGCAGTTATTGAAGGTGTGAAGAAGTTTCGAAAATATTTATTGGGCATTCCATTTAAGATTGTCACAGACTGTGCTGCATTTGAGATGACTCTACGCAAGAAAGATTTAGTCACAAGAGTTGCTCGATGGGCTTTACTTCTACAAGAGTATGACTATACAGTAGAGCACAGGTCAGGATCCAGAATGAGGCACGTAGATGCCTTAAGCCGAAACCCACCTTATGTAGGAACGGTCACAAGACAAATGCATGACCAGATAAGAATGGCCCAAGAAAATGATGAAGGACTGAGGGCTATAATCGAGGTACTTAAGAGTAGAACATACTCAGACTATTTCTATGAAAATGGATTATTGTATAAAACGTCACTAAGGCTACTAGTTGTTCCCAAGGCAATGCAAAACGAAGTGATAAGAAAAGTACATGGCATTGGTCATTTTGGTAAAAAGAAAATGATGGATTTAATAAATAAAGATTATTATATCAAAGATTTAGCAAAGTGTATTGAAGACTTTATTGTAACTTGCATACCATGCATTTTAGCTTCAAGGAAAGAGGGAAAGCAAGAAGGATTTTTACACCCGATAGAGAAAGAAGACTCACCTCTACATACCATTCATATAGATCACGTGGGACCTATGACGGAAACAAAGAAGCAGTATAATTACCTGTTAACTATTGTTGATGCATTTTCTAAGTTTGTCTGGATTTTCCCTACAAAGAGCACCACAAGCAAGGAGGTATTGGACAAACTAAGGATACACCAGCAAAATTTTGGAAATCCATGTAGAATTATCAGTGATCGTGGTACAGCATTTACTAGTCATGAATTTAAACAATACTGTGAGGAAGAAGGTATATAACATGTTAAGATCACCACAGGTATCCCAAGAGGAAATGGTCAAGTTGAAAGGATTCACACAATTATAATATCTGTTCTCACAAAGTTGTGTATTGAACAACCTGATCTATGGTATCGTCATGTGAGTAGAGTTCAACAATGTCTTAATAGTACATTCCAAAGAAGTGTAAACTGTACACCTTTCGAGCTGATGGTAGGAAAAAGAATGAATATTAAAGAAAATGTAGAGATTCACAACCTACTTATGCAAGAAGAGAGAGATTTATTCATAGAAGGAAGAGAGCATTTACGCCAAAAGGCCAAGGAGCAAATTCAACTCATACAGGAGGAAAATAGAAGAAGTTACAACAGGAAGAGAAAAGACAGCACTAAGTACAGCATAGGAGATTTGGTGGCTATAAAGAGGACGCAGTATGGCACAGCCATGAAGCTAAAGCCAAAGTTTTTAGGACCTTATCGTGTCACAGGTGTCAAGGGCAATGACCGCTATGAAGTACAGAAGGTAAGTGCTAATACTGAGGGACCTAATAATACTTTGTCTGCTGCAGATTATATGAAACAGTGGCCTGTACTTACCTGACTGATCTTTTGTCGATGCTTACTTATTGATAGGTTTTGTGTATTAATTTGTTTTATTTACTTAGTGTAATATTTTAATTTTTTTTTATGAAACTGATGTTCTGTGTATTCAGTGTATTTTTTTTTTCTCTCGCATTATACATAAAGTGTAAGGGTAGTACTTAAGTTATCATATCCTACCTACAAGGATGTTTGGTTATATTTAGAGATTAGATTAATCTGATTATATGTAACTCATAACATTATATTTGTGTTCTTTTTACTGGATATTTAATTAGGGTGTAATGTAAGGTGCTCTATATTATGTAATAGACTATTTTGTAATAATGATGTAGTATCAGTAAAAATGATTGATGTATGATTGAGGATATAATGATGTAGTGTCAGAAAAAATTATTGATGTATGACTGAGGACAGTCATTTTGTCAGTATGGCCGAATGTAGGATGCGAGAAATGGAACGAATGATTGTATGAAAGAGATAGGAATGTGGTATGAAAGTGATGTGTGAGAGAGACAGTATGAATGGAAAATTAAGCTTGCTGATTGATTCACGGGAGGGTTATGTTTTTTTTTTGGGGAACGATGGTGGATTCGGTTAAGACGGGAGTTTTTGGCTTATGTTTGAAATAAAACTAAAAGTGGTTTAAGATAAATATTCTTTTTATTTCTGCTGGACACCCCATCCCACATTTAATACGCATTAAATCGAAGTAACCGAACATAAAATACATAAAAATTAATACGTAATATCATTACTACTATTATTTCACAAAATTATGGAACACGCGCGAAAAGGTACCGGCCAAACACCCATGGCCGGTCAACATTGTCAGTCGGAAGGTGAGGCATCCGGGGTCGCGGCCGGCCGACGAGTTCGCCAAACGACGAGACCACGCCTCAGACACGGACCGCCGAGATTGGAGCCTCCGCGCTCTCACTATACCTTTGCCAGGGCGCTCTTCCCCCCTAAAGCGGAGGTCGCTACGCCACCTATAATCAGCACGAGCGAATGCCTCCGCCTCCAGGTCTCAGGGTGGCACCCCGGCCAACCTGAGGGGGTAGAGGCCGCGCGGCGCGCTACCAGCACTCTAGCGCGCTGCCGAGGATTTACGAAAGAGCGACCGGTTGGCGTTGTATCGCGTCTCGACCCGGCAGGCTGGTTCTGGTCCAGCGGGGTATTCCAGGAAACCAGCGGCACCGTCTGGGCGGCCTGACAGGCTGCCGTACCGAGACGGCCGACGTTTCAGAGCCTTCGATTCGCCTCGAAGGCTCCGTCGCGTCGGCTGGGCGTCATCCGGGTTCTGGCTTCGGAGGGGATCGGACGTCGGGTGTAAGAGTGCAGGGGAGTCGTTTAATGGGTGGGCCCTAAAACCCTTGAGCCCGCGGTCTGCTCATAACACCATGCAGATCGTTGAGTCTCACATACCCCGCGCGCCCCTTGTAACGCTGGAAAAAATATTTTAGTTTTTTTTTTTAAATTAACGCCATCTAGCGTATACGTGGCGCAGTGTGGGGAAATAAAATAATTTTAATACACTAATGAGTTCACTCACTCGACGCTGCATGTTGTGACTGTGCAATCTTGTCTATAGTTCGAAGACGAGATTAGCCCAGCACTAACATGCAGAATCTTCGAGAACCGTCAGACTATTACTATAAAAGGACAAGTCACTTTGTCCAAGTCCTTTTTCTATCAACATCTCTCGAGTTGCGGTGAAAGTATTCTTGAGCATTTGCCTAAGTCAATTTAATAGTTCCTTGGTGTCGTGTATTAAAACCATGGTAAGTGTTTTATAATTTATTCTCCACACTGTGTCCACAAACTGTAATTAAATAGAAGCTAACATCACTATGTCTTATCGTATAGGTCCTAGTAACTGGTACATAATATGTACAACAGTTAGGGTGCGGAGAGTGACCTTCAGATCACCTTCAAGATCCCGCAGTACCTTTCTGTGTGGACGCTGCCGGAAGCGAGGTGCTCTGGCAAGGCGATCCAAGAAAGAGTACTTGACTACGGTAGACTAAGAACACATCTGCATTCACAGCCTTGCTCGGATCCAGTAACCCCAGTTGCTGGGAAGCGATCTGGTGAACCCTTTATCGTCTTTTTTAACTAAATCGGTGAAATCTCCATTGTTTCTTGTTATTTAATTTTAAATTAATTTTAGTTGTATAACTTTCTCGTGTTTTCGGTATACCTACCAATACACCTGTAACATTGTACCTGACCACTAATTAGAACTTTGTATTATAATAATCTTAACCGTGTTATTTGTGTAGAATAAACACAACATTGTTATATTATAATTGTTTTTATTTATTGGTGTGAGTCTCCCAGAGCGGTAAGTGGTGGCGCCCTGAGATCCTCCTCACAGAGTCTCCTGTTCACCGGTTGTCTACCGGTAGTGACGTGTCTAGAAGTGGTGCGACTCGGCCCCGTGTCTCTCGACCCATAGACCAACTTTTGGGGAGTGACGCGACTGGGCCTCATGTAACATCAGCATACCAGGGGCACCCTTAGACACAGGCATGTTATACAAATGCGCGGGGACCTCGTAGGAGGTTCGACCTGCGACCAGAAAAAAAAACGATGGCGCCCCTGCGAGCAAGCACGCCGCCTCGAAGGAGACGGTGCGGTATCCTCGGATCGCCCTGACCGCGATCGCGGCGACGTTCTCGCGGGTCAGGCCGTTCCATACGGGAGCGCCGTATAGTGCCATCGACCGCACCACCCCCATGTATAGGCGGTGCGCCACCTAATCGGGACCCCCGACGTTTTTTCATCTACACATTTTTTAAGCAGATTTTTCACACTCCGTACTGTTCTTTCACTTTTACCATTCGACTGTGGGTAATGAGGCGTTGACGTTTGGTTCATCCTACAGCGCTAATTCTGCTTACCAAAATTGGCCCACTTGGCACCGTCATCAGATCTCCGGCTTCATCGTTCGAGTAAGCCGGAGTTCTCACCCATTTAAAGTTTGAGAATAGGTGAGGTCGTTTCGGCCCCAATCATTCGCTTTACCGGATGAGACTGTTTTAAAATTTTATATCGACGCCAGCTATCCTGAGGGAAACTTCGGACGGAACCAGCTACTAGATGGTTCGATTAGTCTTTCGCCCCTATACCCAGTTCCGACGATCGATTTGCACGTCAGAATCGCTACGGTCCTCCATCATGGTTTCCGCTGACCAGGCATAGTTCACCATCTTTCGGGTCCCAGCATTTGTGTTCAGAGCGCGTCTTCATTCACTGATTGGAAACGTGACGCCTCGGGAGTGCGAAAATCACGAACGTGGCTCGATAATTTTTCATCCTCCCTGATTGAATTTCATCCTCGCGTATCGGTACGAGCCTGCAGTAAGGACTACATAAGGTACTGTGCTTCCTTTCTTTACAGCAGAACTGCCGCTTCTTATGGTTTCTGTCCGCAGTCTGTGTCCTATTATTTGCAAAGGTCAAATTTCAAAAATTTTACAATTCTTATGCATATTCTTAGCCAGTTCATGAAATCAAGAGATAGAGTAAAGAACAGAAAACGAAAGTGGGTGTCCCATATCAACAGTTAGTTCGATATTATAATCAACATGTGGGAGGAGTCGACCTGTGCGACATGTTGATAACTCTTTATAGAATATCTTTCAAAAGCCGACGTTGGTACATAAACATTTTTGGCCAAATGTTAGATATAGCAGTTAACAATGCTTGGCTTCTCTATAAAAGGAAATGCAACAAAAAGAGCCTAAAAAATATTAGACAAAGATTGGCGGTTGAATTGACGCAAAAAGGAAGGTCAGTTCAAATAGAACTATAAAGTCAGTTATTGAAAAAGGCGCTAATCCAAAACCCTAACTCTAGCCAAAAAACCGAGGCTCCCAGATTCTGTACGTTACGATGGCTACAACCACTAGCCTGGATATACAACGTACGGACGTTAAATTCTACAAGGACAATAAAACGAACATACTCTGTTTTAAATGCAAGCAGAGGTTGTGATTAATGACGAAAAGAAATTGCTTTTATAATTTCCATCTTAAGTAAATAAGTACACAGATGACCAAAGACATCAGTGAGAATTATTCTAGATTAATTTGTATTGATACTTTTGGGAACCAGAAGACTGATTGTTTTGTATATAATGATTGTTGTGCTAACATGAGTGATAACCAGTCCAGCTCGGAAGATGAAGCCGTAAGACCTTATGTCTGGGGACCAGTTGACTTCATTCCTTGCCGCCTTCACGAAAACTCAGGCGGAAGTGAATCGGCAACTCGTTGCATCCCTTATGACATCGTATGCGAGAGGTGGCTCAGGTGCACCCCCTGAAGGGTCCGGTGCTGCGATAGCATCCTCACAAACACCCACGTCGTTAACAAGTAAGTCCGGCAACATGTCTAAGTGTAATGTTATATATATGTACTGAACCCTAAATGCTGATACCCTCGAACCGCTGACTAGACGGTCCGAGGTAGAGAATTTAGAGGAGACCGGAGAACAGTCAGTAGAGAGCGAACTGTCTTAGAGTACGGGTGTGGCTGCCGGGATTGCTCTAAAAGTTATCATTCCATATTGTATAATTCAAATAAATAGTCCGTATCCTAAAAGTTTCCTTTTTTAAAACGACCAAAAAGAAAAAAAAATCCCATAACAAATTGATGGCAGCGGTGAGATGCGAAAATCGCCAGTTCGCGGATCCTAAAATCATTAAAACTAAAACATTATAAACTGTGCCGTTCCCGGTGAAAAGTGAAGAAGAAGACCATATAATTCATCTGGACATTCAAATTCAAGATGAGTAAATCGTAATGCAGAAATTTTAATATCCACCTTAAAATAAGAAACATTAAAATACCACATCCACGTCTAGACGTCGCCTTATCGCTCCGGAATATATCGAGTTGCAGTTTTGAGCTGCGTTATCTTTTACCTGTAAGTCTTTGGTCATAGCCAATTAATAATTAAGTTAGAGATCCTGGATAGACAACTAAAACCATTTTATATTTGATGTTGAAATTATCTGTGTCCTAATTATATCCTATTAAATTAAAGTAACGTTAATCGTAGTTCTAGATCTTAATGACACTCTTCATTATTATTTTTGAATATCATCGTATCAATTTGTTTCACCGTAATGGTTAAGGGTACCACAACATCAAAATCCGAAGATAACATATTATATATAGACATCCCAGAACTGCCTCCATCTCCCGAACCTGTAAAGTCACCGAGGGTAACAAGATCAACTTCTGTGCAACCAATTACAATGGAGTTAAACACAATATTCAAATTCATCAAAGCATATGACGGTAGCCGTGAAACCTTAAACTCATTTTTGGTAAACTGCGAAAATGAGCGGGGCTTCGGATGCGAGTATGAGAGCTCGCATCCGAAGCCCAGAAATCGATTTTATTCAAATATATCCTCAGTCAATTGAACGGCAAAACGGAAATTGCCTGCTCTATCAAAGAATTTTCAACCTGGGAGCAGTTAAAAGAATTTCTAAAAAATCAGTTCAGTGAGAGAAAGTACTAATCTCATCTTCTAACAGAGCTCCAAGAGATCAGGCAGGATCCGCAAGAAAATGTTAACCAATATGCCTTAAAGGTGGAAACCCACATTTCACAACTACTCACTGAAATCTCCTTAGCTAACGCAAAAAGTAAAGAATTACCCAGACGCACTATGGCTATGGAAGACCTTGTCCTCCATCATTTTCTCATGGGATTACACCCTAGAATATCTAATATTGTGAGGTGCAGGTCCCCCAAGATCCTAAATGAAGCCATTAGAAAAGAATCAGCAGACACTTTATAGACGTCCACAGCCCGAACAGAAATTTGGTAATTTTAATAGAAACAAACCAAATTTTAGTACATCCAGACCGGAGTATAGGGCTAATCCGCAAAAAACATTCATCCCTTCAAATCAAGGACCACCCCAAGCCTTCTGCCGGTACTGTAAGCTGCTAAAATGATAAATAATATGTACAGGCTAGTTACACACAGTGTTCCAGCATACACATCAGCTTCAACAGAGAATGATTTTTATTTATGGCATCAGAGAATGGCACATTTAAATTTTGAAGATTTAAATAAACTATTATAAAGTGCAGGAGTCAAATTAGAAAATACAGACAAAGTGATATGTATCTCATGTTTGGAAGGGAAGCAGACAAGATTTCCATTCCCTTCAGAAGGTTCCAGAGCACAAGCAAAGCTAGAACTTATTCACTCTGATATCTGTGGTCCAATGGAGACACTGTCCCTGGGAGGAGCTCGCTACTTTCTTACATTCATCGATGATTTTACAAGGAAAGTATTTGTATATGTATTAAAAAGAAGATCTGAAGTATTCCAAAAATTTCAAGAATTTAAAGTATTAGTTGAAAATCAACTTGATTTGACAATAAAAACTCTCCGCACAGATAATGGGGCTGAGTACTTGAGCAATGAATTTCAAGGTTTTCTTAAGAAATCTGGGATTATACATCAAACCTCCACTCCGTACTCGCCACAACAAAATCGTTTAGCGGGAAGAATGAACCGCACATTGTTAGAAAGAGCCAGATGTATGCTTTTAAATGCAAAACTTCAGAAGCATTATTGGGCAGAAGCTGTGTCAACTGCAGCTTACATCACCAATAGATGTCCAACAAGAGCTTTAGCCTTTTTAACACCAGAAGAAATGTGGAGTGGTAAAAAGCCAGATATCACACATATGAAACTTTTTGGCTGTGAAGTGATGGTACATGTTCCTAAAGAAAAAGCTAAGAAGTGGGACTCAAAGACAAATAAATTGATATTCATTGGATATAGTGAACAAACCAAAGGATACAGGCTTTTAGATCCCAAAACAAGAAAAATCATTGTAAGCAGAGATGTGATTTTTCTAGAAAGCTCAGTAAAAGGAAATTATGTCGTGAGTAATTACACGACTCTACAAAAAAATTTTCGTTCTTTGTCCTAAAGTTTATACTATTATTTTCCCGTTAGTTATGCACAAAAACGAAAAGAAAATACCTTTTTTCGGTATAAAGTTTGCTTTTGTGATAGTTATAATAATAATACTCATTTTTCAATTTTTTCATAAATTTTAATTGATTTTAATATTTTTAAAAAGACCGCGCGGTGAGAGTGGGGTATTAACGTTTACACTGTGCCGCTAGATGGCACCCGAGTGATAAACAACCATCAGGTGTTATTTACAAGCCCAGAATAACTTAAAATGTCGTCACGAAAGTGCAAATACGATGCTGATGCATTTTGTTTTATATGTGGTCAATTTATTAAAGTTCGAGACGTGAAACTAAAGACATCTCACGTTCTCTGTGAAGCCTATGAAGCATATTTTGACTGTCGTGTACGGAATCAAGATAAGCCATGGGCTCCACATGTTGCTTGTAGTTATTGTAAAAGGTGTTTGGAAGATAAGCAATTTTTATTTAATTAAGCGATGAATCCAAAATAATAGACATATTAATTTTTATTATTATATTTTTAGGTTGGTATCGAGGTGAGAAAAGGTCTATGAAATTTGCAATACCAAGGATTTGGCGAGAACCAAAAGACCATATTACTGACTGCTACTTTTGTATGGTGAATCCGAGTAAAAGACGTAGAGGTAAAAATGCAAAACCTATTGAATATCCTGACCTCGAATTTTCTTCTGCTCCAATTGCTCACGACCTGACACGACCAGTACCTGAGCCACCAAAAAAATTATCGCAGAAAAGTAGCTCATCTTTTAGTTCTTATAAAAGTAATTCCGATAAGGAGTTTTTGACTACACCTGAACAACCAAAACACTATCTCATTACTTCAGAAGATTTTAACGATCTAATTAGAGATTTAAATTTGCCAAAAAATAAAGCAGAGCTTCTAGGCTCTCGGTTAAAACAGTGGAATTTGCTTGATGATGTTAAGATCACGGATCAGCGGACTAGGCATGAAATGTTTGCAACGTTTTTCACGAAGGAAGATGGACTTTGTTTTTGTAATGACATTAAAGGTATGTTTGAAGCAATTGACATACCCTGTGTCCCTAGCGAATGGCGTTTATTCATTGACAGCTCTACAAAAAGTTTAAAAGCAGTTCTATTGCACAACGAAAATAAATTTCCGTCTCTTCCAATTGCTCACTCAGTACATCTTAAAGAAAATTATGAAAGTGTCAAAATTTTGCTTGAATCTGTAAGGTATCGTGAGTATAACTGGGAGCTGATTGGAGATTTTAAAATGGTGGGATTTTTAATGGGGTTACAGGGTGGATATACAAAGTATCCGTGTTATTTGTGCTTGTGGGATAGCAGAGCGGATTCTAAACACTATATTCAACGGTCATGGCCTGTAAGAACAGAATTGTATGTCGGAAAACAGAACGTCAAATTTGAGCCGATTGTTGAAGCGGAAAAAGTGTTAATGCCGCCTTTGCAAATTAAGTTAGGGTTGATGAAACAATTTGTTAAAAAACTGGATGCAACTTCAGAAGCTTTTGGATACTTAAAAAAAATTTTTCCGAAGTTATCGGAAGCAAAGGTTAAAGCTGGGGTTTTTGTTGGTCCGCAAATAAGACAGATTTTCGCCGATGAAAAATTTCCAACGTTGCTGAATCGTACTCAAAAAGCAAGTTGGAACAGTTTTAAAGCAGTAGTTTCTGGATTTTTAGGAAATAATAAAGCTGAAAACTACGAAAAGTTGGTTGAGGATATGCTTACAAATTTTAAGGCCATGGACTGCAGGATGTCATTAAAAGTACATATGCTGCATGCTCATTTGGATAAATTTAAAAACAATATGGGAGCCTATTCCGAAGAGCAAGGAGAACGTTTCCATCAGGACATCATGAATTTTGAACAACGCTATCAAGGCCAATACAATGAAAACACGATGGGCGACTATATTTGGGGTTTATTGAGAGAAAGTAGCTATGAACATAAAAGAAAAATTAAAAGTGTGCACTTTTAAGTTATTTTCCACTTTTCTGTAAGCTAATTTGATAGTAAAACTTAATAAAAATAATAAGTATTTTTATTTCAATAGTTTTATTTTCAATCAAAAATTAAAATCCGAGATTTTTTAAAATTTCGTTCAATCAGTCTTCTAAGCACAAAAGCAAAGTTTTTCATGCCATATTTTTTTTTTCCGTCTTATTACGACCTAAACTACCGAAATTTAATGCTTTGCAATCAAAGTCAAATTTCATGTTGACCCGTGTTATATTATGTAAATATAACATGCAAGATGCGAACTGCAATAATATCTCAGTAAGTCCACACACCATTCTGGAGAAAAGCACTGAGTATGTGGACAAGAATATTCCATACCGAGAGGCAGTTGGATCACTAATGCATCTGGCTGTGGTAAGCAGAATGTATAGCTATGCAAAAAGGTAGGGAATCAAAGATTTTAGGCAAGAATATAATAGACTTGAGGTTGAATGCCACTGAAACAAAGCATATTGTCCTAGCAGGTTATGCTGATGAATCTGGGACTTGCTCAGGTAGCTCTTGGTGATAGACACTGGCAAAATGTGTATGCTACAGTCGAAGTTGTGATTACTCTGCAAGACAACAAGCTACTTACACCGGGAGGTGTTTCGTGCATTTTCTCAGATGGAAGTTGCACAGATGTGGAGCTAGGATTCTTAACATGGGACCACCAGACAAGGAAAAACTGTGATAGAACCTCGTACCATGTTCTGTATACGGTAATCGCATCCAAAGTGATTGTTATAGAAGTCTACTGCAAGTCCAACATATACACTGTACTCTGTGAAGTCTGGAGGATTTCTAGCAACCTTAGTTAAGACTGGCGAGATTGATGTATGCGGTATGAAGATGTCAACAACTGGTCATACTAAATTGATTGTTCAAGAAGTTACAAATGGAGTTCGATACTTCTCAGATGATTTGATACCTGCTAAGGACATGGACCTTTTCCTGTATGTCAATGCTAAGTTCACATATCTTGAGAGGCACACAAGAAGGAAGTTGATAAGTATGTATGTTTCTTTCATGAAAGAACTCTGTGAGGTGAAAAGGCATAGTCTGAAAACTCTCTTGACAATTGCCTCTGTTGACCCTGTAGAGTTTGCATACATTTACATGGGGAAACTAAGATATACAGCTCTGCTGATGGGTGAAGTTGTCAATATAGTCCAGTGTAAACCAGTTTATGTCACAGTTGCCCATGTTGACACATGTTATATGGAACTCCCTATTAATTATACTGGAAAACTGTACTTTATGACCCCCAAGTCCCACATCATTCAGAGAACTGGAACGCCCTTGACATGCACTATGTTTATGCAGCCATCTTATAAGTTAGAGAGTAGGTGGTTTGCTTCATCTAATCAAGTTATACTTGTTAAGGAACCAACAAAGATGTCAGTAGGAATGAAGCCCA
The DNA here is from genome assembly GCF_030267445.1 of Bombyx mandarina. NCBI lineage: Eukaryota > Metazoa > Arthropoda > Insecta > Lepidoptera > Bombycidae > Bombyx > Bombyx mandarina. Next base: position 12,767,260 of record NC_143234.1, on the reverse strand, counting down.
CGTAGACCTATACAGATGCCGGTGATCTAGCAAAAGCGGGGATCTATAGTGAAGAGAACCTAACTCGACTGAGAAGCCAGATAATGTACCCTGCTGAGAGGAAGGCTATCACACAGGTCATATCAGCTGCTATTAACGAAGACTCCGTTGTTACAGATGCAACGATGTTTAGAAATCTAATCACACCTGAGGCTATAAAGGAGTCAGTGAATGATTTCTTTAGTACAACATGGTCACACTTTATCTCAATAGGGTCTTTCTTTTCAGGTGTCTTTGGTATAATGTTGGTATTCAAACTCATAAAGATATTCTTTGACACCATCATCAATGCTCGAGGCCTCTATGAAGTATATGGATTTGGTTGGAGACTGGTAGCAGGCGTATGGGATGCTGCTACTACATATCTTCTATCTCCTACCAGAGTATGGAAACATCAACAAAGGAAAGAAACTGGAAAACCACCAAAATACTCGGAGTTTATTGAGGGAACAACACCAAAACTGGACATAGAGACTCCAGTCTTGAGTGATCCAGCGCCTGTTTTCATGATACAATGATTGACGTACCGTGTGTACATCTAATAGAGGAACAAGGAGCATCGACTTCATCAGAGTCTAATTCAGAGATAAAGAAACATACACGAGTATCTAAAGGAAAATATATTTACTAAAGCTCTGCCTAGAGATAAGTTTCAGTATGTGGCGGGTAGCCATCATACAACGCAAGATAATTGACAGATGCCTGAATCTCGCTTACGACATTTTCAAGATAAAGCACATATATACAAGTTCCGAACAACAACATTCGGACCGTCGGTCTACCGAGCAATATCACCCGCTCGGTGGAAGATCTTCCCTTTGTCGTATATATTCCCAAACTGGTGACCCCGACGGAACAATCGCAACCTTCTGATTCATCATCAGTTTCGACTCACCGCAAACTTCGAGCAGCACTGGCACTTGCAAGCTAATCTCAGCACGGACAACGATAACTAAAAATGAAACGACCTCCAGTCTCGGAGGGGAGTGATGTGGCGGGTAGCCATCATACAACGCAAGATAATTGACAGATGCCTGAATCTCGCTTACGACATTTTCAAGATAAAGCACATATATACAAGTTCCGAACAACAACATTCGGACCGTCGGTCTACCGAGCAATATCACCCGCTCGGTGGAAGATCTTCCCTTTGTCGTATATATTCCCAAAAGTATCTTAGCAGTTAGCTTGGTATTAAGAAATTGAAAGTTTGTTAATACTGTATTAAACTTAATATAAGCTTTGGTCAGTTTGATAACTTAATTGTGTTTTAGTTCAGATTGTTATATATGTTCTAATGATATCTATGTATTTAAGTTAGAGGGTTCAAATTTGGTGAGAGTGTTGAAATTAGAAAGTTGAACCCTACTTTATAGTCTATTGGTGTGATAAGTATATCTCTATTTTATACTTCAATATAATCTATGTAAATCTGTGATTCCGTTTCCGGGTCTTTGATAGAACCCTCGCAAATAAAACTACGTGTTGTAAAACTGCTATACTTTCATTTAATTCAACAACCAGGAGTGGACTGCAATACCGGTGACATCAAGGCTGCTTAACTCATCGGCGGTGATACCCTATATACTCTCATTCCTAACGTCCGAATACACGAACGGATCAGTCAACTACCTGGCGAGAGGTCACACGGTCGATCCGACTAACTGGAAAGACAAGCAGTACAATTGTTCAGAGTGGATAATGCCGAGGTCAAACTGTTGCCACGTGCCGGGCATGAAGTCGGCGGTAGTCGGCGGTTCTAGTTGTAGTGGATGCATCGGAAAACTCACTACCTGACGCATATTGATTCACATCCGGGGCGGTGAAATTGAGTAGGGGAGAGTGGGATAATTGAGAACGGCGGGTAATTGGGAATAGCTAGGTAAGTACTACTTCCCGCTATACTAGATCGTCCCGATATTTTTCAACGCATGCTTCCAGCATCCCTCAGTTCGTAGGCAACAGCGAGAGTGAAAGGCTGCATGCTGTCACGGTAAATCAAATAATTTTCATTACGTTTTTTATGTAAATTTTGTCATGTGTTACAATAGATGCTATCAAATTTTTGAGTTCAAATGGCACCCCATTTAGTTACTATCATGTACGTACTGTATGTATTCAAACCTTACGCGACTTGAAGTTCGCCAAAAATTATATTGAGCATAGCGGCCATTTTACTTTGTATTGACTACTTCGAGCAATTGGGAATGGCATCAGGGGGGTAATTGGGAACATTTCTAATTTCCCCTTGCGTTCTTAATTACCCGCAATGCCTAGAAATTACGTACATAAGACTGAAACAAAATACAAAATTGAAGATCTTGCATTTGAAGAAGGTTTTAGAAAATGAAAATGAAGAGGAGTTGTACTGTATAATGCGTAACGAAATATTAGAGTCACCACCGACAGAGGATTGGATCATGTGCACCATGTACATAAACTTTGGCAGCTTGGCGAGGAATGCAGCGATAATAAGATTAAAAAAATTATTCAAAACGATTTTGTGGTCGATGACTTGCTGACCGGAAGTGATAGCAAACACGAGTTAATGCATATTAAAAAATCAGTTGAAAGTGCTCTCGCTGCCGGGTGTTTTAATTTAAGGAAATACCGTTCAAATTTATCGTCACTTTTGGAAAATAATGAAAATACTCAGAAAAATCTTATTATTAGCTCATCATCTCACACACTGGGTGTAAGTTGGGATCCTAGAAGCGATATAATACATTTTCCTACAAATTATCGCAGCAATGGCAAAATTACTAAGCCATCTATATTATCTGAATCATGTAAAGTTTTTGATCCTCTTGGAATATTAAGTATTTTTACAATCAAACCTAAAATATTAATACAAAAATTATGGATTGAAAAGGTTGACTGGGACGAACCAGCACCCCAAGAAATCAGGCAGTCATGGCTATTGTTCATTGAAAACATGAAGCATCTTCATTTATTACGCATTCCTAGGCATGTTTTATGTAAGGAACCTAGTCATATTGAATTGCATTTGTAGCGGGCTTAGTTTAGACAGTCTGTGTCGAGTCGTCGCACAATAAACAGGTTGCAAACTGTCGTGTCTTATTAATAATTATCACCACATAATACCACACACGCTCTATATAAGCACAGACTCCACATTGGTGACCCCGACGTGATTTGCTGACGACGTGACTGAGGCGTGATTATAGTGGTGATGAACTGTAACAATTTATAGTGAAAGACATTACGTGTTTTAAGGTGAAAAACTGAAACTGTTAGATTGTGCAATATACATTAAAAAAAAAATTATTTCACCATGGCTGAGGAAGGATTTAAGACGGATACGAGCGTGTTAGCAGTGTCAGTGGCAGCTAGAATTCCTGATTTTTGGCAGGATCAGCCCCGATTATGGTTTATACAGGTCGAAGCCGTACTACAGTCCCAACACTTGGCAGATATAGCAAAATATCATATTGTCATTGCTAAGCTGGGGAAGCAAGTGATAGAGCAGGTAACAGATATTTTATTAAAACCCCCAGAAGAAGGAAAATACGAAGCCCTTAAGAGAAGACTTCTCGTAATATACGAGGAGTCAGAAAATCGACAAATACAAAAGTTAATAGGAGAAATGGATTTAGGTGACCAAAGACCATCGCAACTCCTGAGAAGAATGAAGGAGCTGGCACGAGATAAAATCACGGATGAAACGCTTACGGTTTTGTGGCAAAATCATCTGCCAGCCGCTGCACGAGCAGTATTAGCCGTGACGGATACCAAAGATATTTCGACCTTGGCAACGATCGCCGATAAAGTTATGGAGAATATGAAACCGACGAACAGCGTCGCCGAAGTCACCAGCTCCAAACAAGTGGACTCAGCAATGGCTGCCGAGATAGCCAAGATAAATGTCCGGTTAAGCAAGATCGAAGGTGCAGGAAGAGCTTCCAGACCATTCTTTCACCGGAACTATTCCCGAGATGGAAGGTCAGCGTCCCGCGGACGAAGAGGACGTACTCCTCGTCGTACTCCAGCAAGCGAGGATTGGGTATGCTTTTACCATTACAAATATATGGTTGGACGCAGAGGGTCAGGAACGAAACCGTGCTTCAGCGCGTTCATATGTCCCGGAAAATGCTGCCTGCTATCAAAAAGCGCAAGATAGAGTATCTCGGCCACGTGCTCAGGAACGATCGATACATGCTGCTCCAGCTGATAATTATGGGCAAAGTGGACGGAAAGAGACGTGTTGGGCGAAGAAAGAAATCATGGCTCCGGAATATCCGGGAGTGGACCGGTATTGCCTCCGTCGAACAGCTGTTCCGGCTGGCTGCAGATAAAAACGAATATAGAAAGCTAACGGCCAACTTTCAGGATTGAAGAGGCACTGGAAGAAGAAGAATTACAAATATAAGGAAAAAGCACACCGGTGTGTAGAGCCTTGCGCCTGGGAGAAGAAGCAGGGAAACTAACCACCGCGCAGTCATCACTGGCGGAAGTCTGCAGCGGAACAAATTACCGCCTAAGTGTTACGGACCGTTGTAGTGGATTACGTTTTTTAATAGACACTGGTGCGAATATTTCGGTATTGCCACGTAGTAAAGTGCAAAAAAACGTTAGCAGTGAGTGTACAGACTATACATTATATGCGGCCAATGGAACTATGATAAGAACTTATGGACTAAAAACTTTATTACTAGATTTAGGGTTACGTAGAGCATTTCGCTGGACTTTTGTAATAGCTGACGTACGACAGCCGATCATAGGTGCCGATTTTTTAGTACATTTTAAGTTAATCGTAGATTTAAGTACACGTAAGCTTTTTGATGATGTCACAAAGTTGAAAGTTTTTACTGGGATTGTCAACAGTAACGAACAATCAGTAAAAACGGTAGACGTGACACATCCATTCTACCAGTTGTTGGCCGAGTATCCTGATATTACCAAGCCAATATCATTCAAGGAACCGCCCAAACATGCGGTCTACCACGAAATTATTACCACGGGCCCGCCTGTCCACGCTAAGGCGAGGCCGTTGCCACCGCACCGATACGCGAAGGTTAAAGAAGAATTTAAAATTATGCTAGAGCTAGGCATTTGTAAACCGTCGAAAAGTGCATGGGCAAGCCCTCTGCATGTGGTACCTAAAAAGGACGGACAAATTCGCCCATGCGGTGACTATAGAGCACTTAATGCTGTGACGCAACCGGATAGATATCCGATACCGAGGTTGCATGACTTCACTTACTTATTACATAATAAAAAGTACTTTTCACGGATTGATATAAATAGGGCCTATCATTTTATTATGGTAGCGCCTGAGGATGTGGAGAAGACAGCAGTGATCACACCTTTCGGACTTTTTGAGTTTCCGCGTATGCCGTTCGGCTTGCGCAATGCCGCACAAACCTTTCAACGGTTTATGAATCACACAGTGTTAGAAGGTCTAGATTTTTTGTATGGTTATATCGATGACGTCATAATTGCAAGTGAAGATTTAAGCACTCATAAAAAACATTTGCGTGAAGTTTTTGAACGTTTCAACAAGTTTGGTATTACTATAAATTTACACAAGTGCTGTTTCGGTCAGCCTAAGATAGAATTTTTGGGTTTTGAAGTATCAACAGAAGGTATACGACCTTTGAAAGATAAAGTAGACGCAATTGAAAAATTCCCGAAACCTGAAACCGTTCAACAACTTCGTAGATTTTTAGGCATGGTCAATTTTTACAGATTGCATATGCCGCATGCCGTAGAATATCAAGCAGAACTTAATAAATATTTAATAAATTCAAAGAAAAACGATAAGTCTATAATCAAATGGACGGACAATGCAAACAAAGCATTTTTAGAATGCAAAAATAATTTACAGAATGCAGCTACGCTGTCGTATCCGAAACCTGATGCCGCACTTGCACTTATGACCGATGCGTCGAGTACGTGTGTGGGTGCGGTGTTGCAACAGTTCGTTAATAACACGTGGAAACCACTAGGTTATTTTTCCAAGAAAATGACCACAGCGGAGACCAAATACAGTACCTACGATAGGGAACAGTAACTGTTAGCAGTATTTTCAGCTATAAAATATTTTAGAAATATGGTAGAAGGTCATAACTTAATTATATATACGGATCACAAGCCGTTAACATTTGCGTTTTCTAAAATAGGAGGAAACAATGAGCTACCGCGTCGCATCAGACAACTCTTATTTATTAGTGAGTTCACGTCAGATATTAGGTACATAGACGGCGATAAGAATATGGTCGCAGATGCACTATCGCGTGTAGAAACAGTTAGTTGTCCCACGGTCTTGAATTTTACTGACATCGCACTCTCACAAGCTAACGACGAGCAACTTATTGAGTTACGTAGCAGGTCAAGTAACCAGTACAAATTCAAGGAAATATTGTTGTCAGATTGTAATATTCCCATAGTATGTGAAACCTCAACGGACAAAATTAGACCTTATATACCAGAACAGTATAGACGTTTAGCATTCGATTCAGTGCATAATTTGAGTCACCCAGGAATTCGAACCTCTAAAAAATTGGTGAAGGAAAGATTTTTCTGGGTTAATATGAATGTAGACGTCAGTAAATGAGCAAAAAGTTGTATTAAATGCCAACGAGCAAAAGTACATAGGCATACTAAATCTAAAATTAGTCAATTTCCGTTAGCTGAGTCAATTTCCGTTAGCTGAACGATTTACGCACATCCACGTAGATATAGTCGGCCCCTTGCCTATATCCTTGCAAGACTATAGGTATTTAGTTACGATTGTAGATCGTCAAACTGGATGGCCAGAAGCCTTTCCAGTTAAGGATATTACGGCAGAGACGGTTGCAAAAGTAATAGTCGAGGGATGGATTTCGCGATTTGGCCGCCCCGCTAAACTAACCACGGATCAAGGCAGACAATTTGAAAGTAATGTTTTTAAGGAACTAATGAAGTGTCTAGGTATTGTCAAGACACGCACTACTCCCTATCACCCGCAATGCAACGGGTTAGTGGAAAGATGGCACCGTTCACTCAAGGCAGCGCTCATGGCCCGACTAGATTCTAAGACGTGGGTTGAAGAATTACCTATTGTTTTGCTAGGACTTCGTGCAGCACCACGGACCGACTCAGGCGTCAGTGCCGCCGAATTGACCTACGGGCAAACATTACGTTTACCGGGAGATTTTTATAATGATGGTATTATACCTATATTAGATCATTGTCAATACGTAAAGCATTTACGCGCTATGATATATAATTTGAAACCTAAACCGCTACCGCGTAAGGATGCTCATACAGTGTTTGTACATAGCGATTTGAATAACTGTACTCACGTTTTTGTTCGTTCAGATATAATTAAAAAATCGTTAGAACCTCCCTATGAAGGACCTTATAAAGTCCTAAATAGAACAGAGAAAGTATTTTTAGTGCAATTTCCTAACCGAGATGCGTATATATCGGTAGACAGGTTGAAACCCGCTTATATGCATACGGTAGAGGCAGAAAATAATTTGGTTATTAAAAATAACTTATTATCGGATAGACCTAAAATAAGTGACCACAACAAGGAACCTATCAGAGCCTCCGAGAATAGCGATCAAAATCGCTCAGCTAATTACCGTGTTACACGTAGTGGTCGTATTGTGAAACCACCGGTACGTTTTGCTGATTAAGTAGGTGAATAGAAAAACGATATCTTTTGCACAGTACAAAGTATTTCGCAATAAATTGTAATTGTAATAATTTACTAAATTGTCGACATTTTAAATTCATAACGCAAATAAATAACACGTTCTATAAATTAATAAATTAAAATGGGTAACCAGTCATCAAAAGAGGAAGTTTTAGTAAACCAAAGTGGCGTTACTACGACAGACACCACTGCTCTGGTGGGGATAACAGGTATTATCCTTGTAGGAATAATCATGTTCTGTATCCTGTACAGAGGATGCCGGTCGAGTGTAAAAAAATGGTTCACGAAGCAAATTACGGATATCCAGAACCGAGCGCAGAGCGCGAACACGAGATTGAGCTTTCGGCGACCCCGAGAACCAGGCAGCGTTGCAAAACCAGCCACTAAGTTGGAAATTATGTGAAATTGTGCTACGAATGACTAGAAGTTTAGAAATGTTTTTAAATAGGATTACTTTTATTTTATATTTCTTATTTGTTAAGCAATGAATAATGTTACTAAGTTAAGATTTTTATATTTTTACATTTTTTTTACATTATCTTATATACTTTTTTTTACATTTTACTCTTATTTTTTTGTAATAAAATTTTATGTCTTATTTTTAAGGGGGGAGTGATGTAGCGGGCTTAGTTTAGACAGTCTGTGTCGAGTCGTCGCACAATAAACAGGTTGCAAGCTGTCGTGTCTTATTAATAATTATCACCACATAATACCACACACGCTCTATATAAGCACAGACTCCACACATTGTTTTTGTGATGCTTCACAGGCGGCTTATGCTGCTTGCATCTACTTAAAATCTACAAATGCACAAGGTGACGTCACTGTTAGGCTTTTAAGGGCTAAGGCCAGGGTAGCCAGTGTTAAACCCACGACAATCCCACGTTTGGAACTGTGTGCTTGTTTGTTGGGCGCGCAGCTCGCAGACGCTTTGGTACACGCCCTGCGCTGTGTAATCGCTCGTAAGGTATACTGGACTGACTCATCTATAGCTTTAGCATGGTTAGGTGCAAGGTACGACAAATTAAAAACCTTTGTTGCTAATAGAGTCGCAATGATTTTAGAGCTAACAAACGACTCGGAATGGCGTCATGTTCCCACTCACCTCAACCCTGCTGATCTAGCTTCACGCGGCGTAGATACAATCAAAAATGATACTTTAGATATATGGTGGACGGACCCTACCTTTTTAAGTCAGAACGAATCTTTGTGGCCGTCCTACGAGTCGAGAAATGTTAACATAAATGAATTGCCAGAAATTAAAGTTCATGTTAGCACAACAAATAAAGGCGTCGATGAAAATAACAAACCACTAATTATCGATTTTAGCAAATATTCGAAATTGAAATTCTTGCAACGTACATTCGCCTACATGCAGCGATTTGTTTATAATTGTAGAAACACACGCAATAAGAAAGTAGGTATTTTACAGCCTGAAGAACTAGCCCGTTCCTTTAGAAAACTCGTTTATTTGGCTCAAGCTGATAGTTTCTCAAAGGAAATAAACCTTCTACGCTCCATAGGAGTTCTTAACTCAAAAAATTCTTTAATATCACTGAATCCATTTCTGGACAGTGAAGGCATTCTAAGAGTAGGTGGACGTTTAACTTTATCCTCTTATAATTTTGAAAAACGTCACCAAATGCTGCTTCACGCCAAACATTGGCTTACTAAATTACTGTTTCAACAAGAACACTTGCGTCTTCTACATGCTGGGCCACAGCTATTGCTATATACCGTTAGAGAATCCATTTGGCCCATTGCTGGTCGAGATCTAGCTCGCACCACAACGAGACAATGTGTTAAATGTAGGAGAATTAGTGGTAAGACATTTAATCCTATCATGGGTTCATTACCAGAACAGCGAGTTAATCCCGGTTTTCCTTTTGTTAGTGCAGCTGTCGATTTTGCTGGACCATATTTAATTACCGACAGAAAAGGAAGAGGATGTAAAATTACAAAATGTTATCTTTGCTTATTCGTATGCCTTAAGTATAAATGCTTACATTTAGAAGCTGTAAGCGAGCTGTCTAAGGACGCATTCATTTTAGCTTTACGCCGTTTTATCTCTCGCAGAGGAAAGCCCCATGAATTATTTTGCGACAATGGTCGTAATTTTGTCGGAGCCGCAAGAGAGATAGGTGACTTTTTGAATACCGGTGCTGACGAAGTAGAGGCTTTTTCTTCCGGAGAAGGAATAAAATTTAACTTTCAGCCGGCTTACTCCCCACATTTCGGTGGTCTTGTTGAAGCATGCGTTAAATCGGCAAAATATCATCTCAAGCGCATGTTGGGACAGACTCATTTAACTTTCGAAGAGCTGGCTACGCTATTTAGTCAAATTGAGGCGATCTTAAACAGTCGGCCCCTCTGTCCTTTATCCTCAAGTCCAAATGACCTACAGCCTCTTACCCCTGGGCACTTTTTGATAGGCGGACCATTAAATTCATATCCTAATGAAAACTTTGCGGACAGAACCTACAGAACCAGGGACAGATTTCTACGCCTCGAGTTCCTGCGTCGACTGTTTTGGAAGCGGTGGATGTTGGAGTACATAACACAATTGCAAGCCCGACAAAAATGGCGAACTCCTGGCACATCGCTGCAATTAGGGGACTTGGTACTCCTAAAAGAAGAAAACCCTCCTCCCATGCACTGGAAGGTGGGACGAATCACTGCTCTGTTCCCGGGAAAGGACGGAGTTGCTCGGGCGGCGGACGTCCGGACTACTACTGGCACGTACCGGCGTGGCATTCGGTATTTATATCCATTACTGGATCCAGCAGCGTCTTCATTGGAAGTAATAGCTTCCAACGCCCCGATGGATGTTCCGGCACATTGCTAGCCGTCCCTTAGTGGAGAAGCGCGGGGAGGGAGGTTTCGACTCGCGGCTGGGAGCGCGGCCGCCGGCCACTTCTCCAAGGACTAGCTAAGCGTACGCGCATAATTTGCAATTCAAAACACAATTTCGGCCACGGCAATTTGTAATCAATTTTTAATAATCATTATAGTAATTTCACAAGTTTAAACCGTAATTTCATTAAGGGAACCTACACACAAAACATATACTAATGTCACAGGCGGTCGCAATCACGACTAAGACAGTCTCGACTGTGTTCGTTGAGCGCCGGGGTGTCCCACATTGCAGCGCAAGTAATGACGGACATAATTTCGACGAAGCACGTGGATTTAGTGAAGGAGGCGTTGGAAAAAACATCATCCAAGGGGATGGAGAAGATGGAGGAAAACACAAGCAACAACAAAAGAAAGAACGGGAACACCAAATTACGGGCAGTGGGACTCAAGAAGCCCACGAGACAGACGTACAAAGCACGTAAATACGCTTTCCCTGGGCTGCATGAGCACGGCATACCAATTGGAGTACTCGGGTGTTGTGGACAGCAGTTTACTAGGTGAACTGGTGTCACCGAACGAACTGCAGAAACGTCCACAGGGCATCGAGTCGCTCAGGAGGTGTTCCGGCAATGTGCCTAGGAATTGGCCGATACAGCATGATGTGTCATGCTCATATCCACTATACTTTTACTACAAGGGACTTCTGAAGTTAGGACAACGAATCATGGCGCGAGAAGTCTGGTATTTGCTCGGTGTGATCAAGTCCAGATGGAATTATGTTAAATCAAGGTTTGAGGAAAGCTGTATAGACGACTTCTTCAGACAGATGCTGAAGCAAGTTAGTAGATATTGTTTCCCAAGAGTATTCTCACACGGACCGGCGTACCAATTGTTCTGCCACCTTAATGCACTCACGGGGTTGGGGGTTGGAGCTTCCCGCTTCCGTAGGTTTTACCCGCGTTTCCCTACAAGTGACCCCTGGGTGGTGCTAAACGGGAGCCAAGAACAAAACCGGTGGTAGGACGTAGTCCGACTGGCTGGCGATCACCCTCCAACTAGAGTCCGCCGCCAAATAGCCTAGCTGTGTTCCGGAGTGTGGGTTGGAGAGCCAGTTCTATTCCTTCCCTTTCCCCTTCCTTGTTGGGGGTGAGTCTTGGTGATGCCTGGAACATGCGGAATAGAAGTGTGTGCGAGCACGCGGGACGTGACTGGTTGACGGGGGTATAGGGAGACCCAGTGAAACGGTATTCGCCGCCGCCCGCCGGTCAGTAGGGGACCTAAACCCGGGTGTCACTACTAAACTCCGCCCCGGGAAGCTGTCCCGCCAACCGGTGTAAAATCCTGTCGTGCGGTCGCCGTGCCGGAGTCGGAGACCGGAGTGGATCCCGGCGATCGTACGCAGGGTGGACTGGGGGCCCTTCCATGCCCTGCGTCAGTCTCACGCAACCCGTGGTTGAACATACACTGTGTTCCGCGCTTTATTCAGGTATTGCCTTGATTTCGCCTCGAACGTCCTACCTCTCCTAATCCCACTCTCCCAACAAATCAAAATTCATGACAGTCCGAAAAAGAAATAGGGTTTTATCGGCGACTCCCCATTCCACATTTAACGTGGATTTCAACAATGTTAGGGGCCTACATAGTAACCTTGACGCCGTACACCACCACCTTGAGACGGCGCAGCCTGCCCTCCTTTTTCTAACGGAGACGCAGATATCTGCTCCGGATGATACCTCATACCTTGAATACCCCGGCTACGTATTGGAGCACAACTTCCTGCGTAAAGCCGGGGTGTGTGTATTCGTCCGGGCTGATGTCTGTTGTCGCCGTCTTCGTGGCCTCGAACAACGGGACCTGTCCCTCTTGTGGCTGCGCGTAGATCACGGGGGCTGTACCCGAATCTTGCGTGCCTGTACAGGTCCCACAGCAGTGATGCAGGTTCAGCTCTGATAGAGCATGTGCAAGAGAGGACTAACCGCGTGCTTGAGCAGTACCCTTCTGCGAAGGTGGTGGTTCTTGGAGACTTTAACGCTCACCACCAAGAGTGGTTGGGGTCCAGAACCACTGACCTCCCGGGTCGGGTCGAACTTACATCGTCGGAAAACAGACCAGTAGCATTAATTAAGTTAGAGTTTAATTGTAACCACTTTAATTTTTAATAAGCTTTAAATTCATTTTCGGTTTTTTCAAGACTTAGGCTGCGACCTTCGTAATTGGCGCAGGTAGGATCTTGAGAAGCAGTGCGCGCGCGATTCGAGGAGGACCTCTAATATCGAAACCCAGCGATCACGCATTGACGCTGCCCGCACTATTAAGTGTTTTATCTCGAGATTCGAACTTTGGTAGACTCGCGGCCGAAGGCTATCCACTTGAACTTCAGTGGACCGAAGATAATGAAAAATCTGTAAGAACCCGTCACAATTTTCACCCTCACAAGCCCCACCGATTTGTCTCTTGAAGGCAGATCAATCGCAATAGGGAGCTAGCTATTGGAGCTAGAGTTAGATAGAAATATTGACCTTTTTGAATTAGACTCAGGTATAGATAGGTTATTTAGTGGTAGTATAGTAGAAATAATGGACCCTGACACGATTTATAAGGCCTGGCGCCCAGTGCCGGAATTCGACAGGAATCCGAATGTTCTCACGAGTTTCATTCGAATTTGTGATCAAATTGTAATTCAATATCTAAGAGCTGAGCCAGGCGCGGAATTAACTAACTTATGTTAATTGAATGGAATTCTAAATAAAATTACTGGTAATGCGGCAAGGACTATTAATTCAAACGGGATACCCGAAAGCTGACAAGGCATTCGTAATGCTATTTACGCACTATTTTCTGGATTCCAGGAAAAATTCACCATTATGAGTTACCAACGCAAAAACGATAATCGTAATCGTCCACCTCCTCTCCCCTTTCAACAGCAGTCGAATTATCGACAGCCACCCAATCAGCAATGGCGTGATTATGAAGATCAAGGGCCCTCCCAGCAGACCCAGAATCAGCGTCGTTCTCGTCCACCTAGTCAACGGAAACGTGACTCAGCACGGCAGGATAAGTTCCGAGAGAACCACCCGAAGAACGCAATGCTATATGTAATTAACAATTTTTCAGACCAGAGAGACGAAACCGCTTTTTACAATGACCTTTCACTATTAAAACAAGGAAACAGCACACCCATTGAGTTTTTTGACAAATGCCAGAACCTCTTCAGTACCGTAATGACTTACGTCACATTGCATGAAACGATTAGCACCACTATTGAGGCTAAACATGAATTATACAAAAAAATTAACGTTACAATCTTTTGTGAGAGGGCTTAGAGAACCTCTGGTGTCACGTATTCGATATACGAGACCCAATACAATTGAAAAGGCACTGGAATTTGTCCAAGAGGAACATAATTTATTTGCAACAATGTAATGAAAACGCTGACAAACGCCATTCATATACGACGCAACAGCAGACCCGTGGGCCACCTAAAGTTCCCGGGTTCACCGTCTTCACGCCACCTAAACCATTTAACATTATGCCACAGCCGCAATCGTATAGATCGATAATGATGCAACTGCAAGCCGGTTACCAGCCGCCTAACAACTTTTACCAGCCGCGGATGCCCGTCGCACACAGCAGATGTTCCGCGGGTCTCCACCTACCTACAACCCCCAAATGGCATTTAGATTTCCTTCGCGTAATAACCCCCAGTACATTGGACCGAAACCAATGAGCGGAGTTAGTCATTTTGTCACCAAAACGCTTTCGCCTACGATGTTGGGACACGACTGGCATAAATTCGGGAATCCACCACCTTCAAATTATTTCAAAATGCGCGAAATAAATTATAATATTATGACGGACAATGACGACATATATTACCACTCTGACCCGTATACTGAAACGAACGATTATTACTATGTGTTTGGGCTTGGATCTTTTGTATTTATATTTTTGAGCGCAATCGATATGATACTTGGTAGTAGGTAATTTTGTTAGGAACTCACCGAAGTCTGTGTCTTTGTCTTGTGTCTTATAACATATGTAGCACTATCTTCATGGAGTGGCAATACAGACTTAAGTTCAATATCAAATATTATAAGTCAATTCCCTAATCTTGCTGATGAAAAAAAAATCAACAAATTGATACCGAATACAGACAATTAAAAATAGACAAAGCAGTACCTACGTAAGTGATTTATTAGTCTGGTGGTAGCAGTAATTCAAATTGAGCTCTCTTTTGGGATGCTATCGGGAGAATGCTGAATTCCAGTGGGCAGTTACCTAAAATACGTAAATATTGCAAATTTCGCAAAGGCACTGCTATGTTTACCAATGTCTAACGCTACGTGCGAAAGAATATTATTCTCTCAAATAAATTTAATTAAAACGAAAACGCGCAACAGATTTATAAAATTATAAAATAATATAAAAAAAATGTAATAAAATAAAATAAATTTTAGTTAGTTTGTCCTCATATTTACAATCTAGTAAGAAACCAGCTGTCCCCATTTCAGCATGGCTTCATGACGAAGCGGTCCACAAATACGAATTTATTTCAATAGGTACGTAGATGATGTTGCGGTCGTCGATGACAACTCTGGGCAAGTTGACGCAATATATACAGATTTTTCTAAGGCTTTTGATAAAGTTAACCACAGCATTTTACTAGGAAAACTACATCAATTTAGTATCGAGGTTCCTCTGCTTAGATAGTGTTCTTCGTATCTAAGCCAAAGGCCATCACATCAATGTGCAGCCAATGGAGACCACTACGAATAAGCTTTTTATACTTTAAATTGTTTTATATTTATGTATTAAACTAACACACTGTAAAAGTAATAAATGTTATTGCAATAGATTTATTTTTATTTTTAATTGTAACAGTATTTATGACCAGACTAAGTATATACAGTTTAATAAATAAATGAAAAGATTATAATATTTATTTACCTTGATAAATTCCTTCAAAACATGTATTATATTGCATCGCATGTTTCTATAATTATTAAGGAAAGACTTTGTGGAGAAATAGCACTGTGAAACTTTAAATCGTCCAAAGTATATCCAGTCGCTAGATACCGTAATGTTATTGAAAGCCGTTGAAAAGGTGGTATTGCTTCCCTCATGTTTGTATTTTTTTTCTCAATCAATGGCGTGACCAATCCTAGTAGCTTTTGAAACTGTTCAGAGTTCAGTCGTACAAAATTGTTGAAGTCTGCTTCCTCAGTTATCATCAAGTCTTTTAAAAGATTTTCTTGAGTATATATTTCTGCCTTTTCTTGTACCAATCTTTCCACCAGCGACGTGTTCGTTTCCGTTTACGTTTAGCCACAAGCAACAACACTACAGCTGCAGCTAAATCTTGTTCGGACATGTTGCTTCGCACGGTGCACACGGGATCAATACAATTCTCAGACTGAACACGTAAACATTGTGCTGTTCGTATTATTGTGCAATATAATTGCTCGTTTGGATTAGAGCGCCTTTCAATCTTATTGTACAATAAAAGTATTGTACAATGTTATTGTAGGTCTAGGGGCCGCCTTAGACAAGTGGAAAGATAATGATATTGACCGGCGATTTGGCGACTTGTCGACACTGTAGAATACAGCGGACTTAAATGTACATATTTGGAATATTATCAGTTTTTTTTTTTTTTTTTATTGCCTTTGTAGGCAAACTTTGTAGGCCTTTTTTATTAGAATATTATTATAATTTATTAGAATATTATTAATATTAGTTTTTATCGTAGTCGTGATTACATCGTATTCATTCGAATTTGGACCATAATTGACATTACTTTATGTTGTCAACTCAATTTATTTTTAATTTGCACAAACATATACAAGTTAGATTAGATTATTTCATATTTGACACAGACCCCCCTTAACAGGGTCTGGCAAAATATATTATAAAGGGACAACTTTCTCCGACACCCTACACACCGTATTCATACACACTCACACAAAACATGTACTGCACACCCACGACTCTGGCGCTGCTAAAAAGCCCACCACTTCCAGCCCTGTCACCACAACCGTAGCAGCGCAGGGCGTGGCTAGGACTTCTATCAAAAGACCAGACGCAAAGAGGAGATCACTCGATAACATGGACATATATGAAAAACAACAACAGAACTACGCTGCACTATCGAGTGAACAGCTCCTCCGGGAGATAATGAAGACCTTCGAGGATATACCCTCGAAATTCCAGGAGTACTGTTATAATATCCGATTACAACACGATCAATATAAAGTAAACTGCTGACCTAGCCTCAGTTGTTAACTTCGTTTCTAAGTAATGACGCTAATCAAAAGTTCGTCAGCATTTCCGTTACCACAGAAAGGCAGATCGGTTTGAAACCTCGTGGTGGACACTTATCTAAAACGTGACAAACTTGTACTTTCTTATAATAAAATTACTTTTTTTTCAGTTTCTGTAAAAAGTGTTTTTTTAAAAAGTCTCCATCATCCCACCCGTAACATTGGTGTCAGAAGTGGGATGGTGTGGTAGACTCGCGAAATATCAAATTTAAACACGTGTCCACGTCGCCGCATCTCACATAAAAAGTACAAAGTCTTACCATACCAAAGTAAAACCGTGAACTTCTGTATGTGTAAAAACTGTGAACATCTGTGCAAAAACTGAATAACACAAACTATCGATCGGAATCCAGAAATCCACTGTATCGAAAACAGACTCTATCAAAATTGCTCCTGACCACTGTATCCTGCAAATCTTGCCGCTGTATCTAATCCGTGGTAACGTCAGCACGACGTGACCGTCGTTACCGTCGCACCTGCTGTTCCTGGTTTCCTGAGACCTGAGAAAGGTCTACACCGGCTGAACTCTTCGTCCCCTGGCTCACCTGTCTTGCCGTGCTACAGTCATGCTACGCCGATTCCTTATTCTATTGTGAGTAAAATATTTTGATTACTTTTGTTGCCATAACTGTTTGTTGGAGTTTATTACTATTTTACTAAAATAGAGAGTTTTACCATTACTATTTTTACTATTCCTATTACTATCTCTTTATTCTTATTCCTTGCTATTTCTACTATATTAAATACATCAAAATTAAAATGTCTACTTCCGCCAGCGAAAGTATACGCGTTCCAATTATCTCTGAGCAATACCCCATGAAAGTCCTGTGTGACTTCATAGATACTTATAGTGGAGAACGTGATACATTGCCTGCGTTCTTAACTAATTGCAAGAATGCTCTCGACTTAGCTTCGGAGTCGCAAAAAGAGCTCTTATTAAAGTTCATTGTTTCAAAGCTTCGAGGAAAAGCTCAAATTGCATGTTCAAATAGAATATTTGATAATTACGACAGTTTAAAAGACTTTCTGAGACAAAATTTCGGAGAACGTAAACATTATAACCATTTATTATTAGATTTACAGTCATGCAAACAAAACACCAACGAAACTGTCGCCCAATATGCACTTAGAATCGAAACTTGCCTCTCAAATCTTCAAGCGGAAATACATAATTCAGATACATTAAAAAAAGAATTACCTGGCCGCATTGCTATGACCGAAGACCTAGCCTTATACACATTTACAATCGGGTTACATACTAACATAAGTAATATAGTTCGCTGTCGTGACCCAAAAACATTAAGCGCTGCCGTTAATATCGCAATAGAGGAAGAGAAAATTTTGAATACCCAAAAGAACACCACAGTACACATAAAAACTAAATTCAGTAATATTTGTAAGAAAACGGTTCATTTGCAATCGGAATGCTATTTTAATAACAGAGGTAACAACACTCGATTCCAGGAAATAGTGCCGTCTTCATCAAATAAACCTACAAATAATCTGCCTCCTATTATCTGTAGATATTGTAAAAACGTGGCCCATGACATATCAGAGTGTCGAAAGAGACGTTGATACGGGTAGCTCTATTTGCCTAGTAAAAGATACAAGTTTATCAAATATTCCATGTCTCGATTCGAATAAAGTCAAATTTAAAGGTATAAACGACTTTGGCTCACATGCCGAAACAAGGGGTAGGTTTATGTTAACCCTCTATAATAAAAAAAAAGAATTTCCCTTTTATTTTCATGTCGGTGACAAAGTTAACCTTGATTATGACGGTATTATAGGAACGAACTTTCTTTCTAATTACCATGCTTCTATATGTTATTCTACGTCTCAATTACAATTACCAGGAAAAACACCCCCCTTTATTTTGAAATTAACACTGAACCAATGTCATTCCGGGTCGCACAGAAATGATGATTGAATGCCATGTCACAAATCCTGAAATAAAAGAAGGTCTAAGCCTAACGACTAATTTAAGTGACTACCCTAAACTTCTTTTTTCAAAATGTCTCACTCGCGTAAAAACAAATAATAAAATTTATATCTGTTTTAAACACTTCTGAAAGTAAAGTTATTTTAAAGCCAATCAAGTTAGCGTTAGAGCCTGTGTCATATGTATTAGAAAACAACCCTGACGTTTCTCAAAGTATAGCTGAGGAAACTGTCCCTTGCTTTCCAACAACCTTCGCTGACTTAGATACCGATAAGAAGGTCCAAAATGCATTAAGATGTGATCATTTAAATTCAGAAGAAGAGTCTAGCTTACGAAAGTTATGTTCAGGGTTTAATGATCTAGTTTTCTAGAAGATCTGTTAACTGCCACTAAAACTATTCAACATGAAATCCGCACTACATCCGAGACTCCTACACATGTTAAAAGCTATCGTTTTCCTGAATGCCACAAAGATGAAGTGAGTAGACAGATAAAAAACATGTTAGATCACTGGATTCGACGAGCAACGCGCCGCCCTCGTCATGGTCATAGGAG
Source organism: Bombyx mandarina (assembly GCF_030267445.1). Lineage (NCBI taxonomy): Eukaryota > Metazoa > Arthropoda > Insecta > Lepidoptera > Bombycidae > Bombyx > Bombyx mandarina. Next base: position 12,747,882 of record NC_143234.1, on the reverse strand, counting down.
AGGACCTCTCGCTGCCGCGCGTCGTGACTACGATGCTCGGGAAGGCGATGCTCGACTTCTGCGAGTCCACCATCTCGCAGAAGGAGGCGGCAGAGCGAGAGAGGGAGAGCTCTTCCCTTTCCGCACCGATCCGTCGCCGCCGAGCCGGGGGCCGGAGGCGGGAATACGCCCATACGTCCAGGCCCCTGTAGGTAGCGGCCTCCCCCCGGTGAAAGTCAAGGGGCGATCTGAGGGGGTAGAGGCCGCGCGGCGCGCTACCGTAAGCTGATTGAGGAAGATCGACATGTGACATACCGCGAAATTCAGGCAACTTTAGACATTGGCATGAGTCAAATACAAATAATCTTGCATGAACAATTAGGTGTAAAAAAGTTGTTTTCCCGATGAATAGCGCATTCGCTCTGTGAAGAGCAAAAAGCGGCTCGCGTTACTTGGTGCGTCAGAACTCTCGAAAGATTCCACGCAGGATCCTCAAATGCTGTATACAACATTGTATCAGGTGACGAATCCTGGATATACGCGTACGAACCCGAAACAAAAAACCAGTCACGAGTTTGGGTGTTCGAAAATGAGTTAAAGCTAACAAAAATTGTTCGTTCACATAGTGTTGCAAAAAAAATGGTGGCCAGTCTCCAAAACAGGCAATGTTATGACTATTCCTCTTGATGGACAAAGAACGGTTAATGCAGAATGGTATGCTAGCATTTGTTTGCCACAGGTCGTTTCTGAACTCCGTAAAGAGAACTGCAACCGCCGCATCATCCTCCATCACGACATTGCGAGTTCTCACACCGCGCACAGAACAGAGTTTTTTGTTTGTTTGAGAGAAGAGTTTTTTGAGCAAGAAAACATAGAATTATTAGACCATCCGTCGTACAGCCCCGACCTAAGCCCTAATGATTTCTATACTTTCCCTAAAATAAAAAATAAATTGCGTGGACAGAGATTTTCATCACCTGAAGAAGCTGTGGACGCCTACAAAACGGCCATTTTGGAGACCCCAACTTCCGAATGGAATGGTTGCTTCAATGATTGGTTCCATCGTATGGAAAAATGTGTCGAATTTCGCGGAGAATACTTCGAAAAGCAATAAATACATTTTTAAATAGTAATGTTGTGTCACTTCGTTAATTCTCGAAATTTTCAGTGCCGCCCTCGTATGCTTGAAAATTACGATGAAATGAAGTGGAACTAAAGGAAGCAGACAAATATACATACCATTGGCATTCCATCAGGAAACATGTTGAAACAAAAATGAAAATCGAGATGACTTTCGATGGATAACCCAAACCATCAATTACCACGAAGAGTTCAAAAATTTTGACGACGATCCAAAAAACTGGCTCGGATTTTGGGGACAGTTCCGGAAAGTACACGAAGACAAGTCGATCAATCCTGAAGACAAATTTCAGTACCTGTTGCTTGCTTTGAAGAATGGTTTCAGTGCCAGGGCATTGGTGGAGAGTTTCCCGCCTAGTGCAAAAAACTATGAGAACGCGGCGGATCACCTTGCAGCATGGGTTGCTCGGCAGGGTATGTTGATTCAAGTGTACATTAGAGAAATTTTACAGTTAGTTTTGTCTCAAAATAAAAACCAGTTAGATATTAAAATTTTGTATAATAAATTAGCTACATATTTGTTGGCATTAGAGTGATTACTAAATTAAAATATGAAACTATTTTAGTTCCATTGGTAGAATCTGCTATTAATATTTTGATAGCCTGGAATAGGACCCAGATAGGTGACAAAAAACAACTGGCATATTTATTAGACTTAATGAAAAACGAGGTCGAAGCTGAGAAGAGGATAAAACTGGCTAGGAATCGTTTTAACATCCCTTCTACCCACAGCAATATAGCCGATCAAGTTACTCCAACGGCCGGAAAAAATTGATAATGGTTAGGAATGTTGTTTATTTTGCAAAAAATCTAATCATATTGTTTATGAGTGCAGCAGGACCACCAAATTTACATTGGAGCAAAAGAGGGAGGCAGTGAAAAAGGCCGGCTGTTGCTAAATATGTCTGAGGAAAGCTTAGTCTGGCTAACAAATGAATTTTTTTTGTTAAATATTTAATTTGTAGTAAGAAACATCCAGTTATTATGTGTGTTACATTACATACCTTAGTGGTTAATGTTACGCATAATAATAAAATAAAAAAGGTGAGAGCGCTGTTAGACAGCGGATCTCAGAGGTCGTATATAAGCAATTCAATATTTCAGAAAATATTTTTCATATTGTTTTTGGAGTTGCTGATCAACCGGAAAAATAACATTTAATTGCTTTGAAGAACAAATTAGTGACATAGACAATAATTTTTCTATGAAAATAAATGCGTTAGATCAGCAAAAATTATGCGGATACCTTCCAAGTGATAATAGTAAATAACTATTTTCATTGTTAGAAAAAAAAGGTATCAAGGTATCAAGCTTAGTGATCTACAAGTCAAGAAGTCTGAAGTGAAGTCTGAAGTTAAATTTATAACAGATAATTTGGTACAATTAAATGAAAAGGTGGTTGCCACTCGAACCAAATTAGGATGGACGGTTCAAAGACCGATAGTCAGGCTGTTACAGTTCAGTTGTGAATACAGTCAACAGTTTACAATGCTTCACAAAAGTAAACAGATATGTGGAGCATAGAGCTACTCGGTACTCAGGATTCATATGAATAACAGTGTAAGGAGGCTGATAATAAAGAAATCTTAATGAATTTTTACGATAATATTCTGTTGTGGAAAGAGGGGTGCCCGCGCCACTTCGATAAAGCGGCACGACATGAGAACCCTCTCATCATGGCCGCCGGTAACTACATTCCCGATCCTGCGGACAGAATGGAAAGCAGTGGACGTCGCCCCAAACACGTCATTTCGGATCCTCCCGATCCACTAACGGTGCTTTTAGGTACCTCAAGCATTGGTCGTCGTTCTCGTCGAACCCGTCGCTTGCGACGAAGGGCTCGACGAGTAAATTAACCCTCAGACACAGCCCACTGAGTTTCTCGCCGGATCTTTTCAGTGGGTCGCTATTCTGATCCGGTGATAGGTTCTGCGAAGCACGGCTCTTGCTAGGGTTCGTGTTAGCAACGTCGTCAGATTTGAGCCCCGTGAGCTCACCTACTAGTTAAGGTTACGCTGTAATAGCCTCTCAAGGCTCTCAGCTTAGATAGGAAAAAAAGGTGCCCGCCCACAGAAAAACATTATAGAAACGGTTACATATGATAATATAAATTTGGGTCACTATTTACCTCATCATGCGGTGATAAAATTATCTAGCATCGCAACAAGTTCGCGCTGTATTCGATGCCTCTGTTACAGATAATAATGGGAGGTCACTAAATATTTGTGTAAATAAAGGTATTAATATCATAGAAATTATACCAAGGCTGTTACTTAACTTTAGAAAAGGAGACCACGGGGTAACTGGTAATCCTTTCGAACGTTTTAACACAGTTCTGTACATCCCTCTTAAACCGTCTTGTCACAGATCTGTGCCCGCTTCTTTTTAACCCCTTTAAACCTTATTTTAAACGAAATAAGGTTGAAACGCATTTGAAATTATAAGTGAACCATAAACATCAGTCGTCAGTCGATCTTTCAATCTAAAAGTTCATAACCATCATTAAAGTTCGGTCTTGTTAACGGACGTATCGCCGCTCTTGTAATATCGTTTTACGCGAAGAAAATCGAAAAAAGGTAAGTAAAGCTTTATTTTATTTTTATTTACTGTGTATAGATGCTATCTGTAAAGTATACGAATAAATCTGGGGAAGAAAACTCAGCGCGAAAAGTGACCTTGGTACAAACTTTGTTGTTTTGATGTTTTTATTGTTTTACGTTATGTTTTTACGAAGTAATTATGTCAATTTTATGTGAAATTTTATTGGCATTGGGCTGTCGGCTCATTGATCGACGCTCGACTCGCGAACTTCGGGGGTCGACTCCCATCATTACCGCGCCTACGACCATCTTTGGCGGCGGATGCGAGGAGAAGCGATGAGATGGAACCGAACACCACTGGAAAGAAGACGGCTCCAGTGAAGACAAAGAATAAGAGGCGGCTTCGGCCATCGCGTTCGCAGGCTGTAGTCCTAAAACTCGACCGGAAGCCATGGAGCGAGGCCTGACATATCGTGACCTTCTGGCGGAGGCACAATCGAAAATCGACGCATATCTCGGTATCCCCATCCAGCGGACATCGCTGACAGGAGCAAAGATCCTCGTTGTGGCCGGGGATGAAAAAGAGGTAAAGGTGGACCTGCTGGCTGAGAAGCTGCGGGAAATCTTGCCCACGCGAGGAATAACGGTGACAAGACCAGCTGTCACCGCCGCGATTCGCATCAGCGGACTTGATGACTCCGTATCCCGGGAGGAAGCAGCTGCAGAACTCGCCAAGGTTGGAGAGTGCTCCGTGGACGCCACGAAGATCGGCGAAATCAAGCCAGGCCCCGGAAGGATGGGCCAGGTTCTCGTCCGCTGCCCGATCGCAGCGGCGAAGAAGATTGTCGCAGTGACGAAGCTGCGTATCGGGTGGAGCGTTGTTCGCGTCCGCCTGCTGGAGACCCGGAGGCTACAATGCTTCCGCTGCCACGCGCTGGGTCATGTGGGCGCCCTGTGTCCGTCGTCGGTTGACCGCAGTTACGACTGCTACCGACTGCTGTAAGTCTCATCAGCAGACCAATATAATATATAATGCGTGGATAATACGCAATTCAAATGATCGCTATAGTTTTAATTATATTTCCATATTACTTATAAAAAGGCTGTATGGCCATGCCGAAACCTCCGGTTAAAAATCCAGTCCAAGGAATTTTATATTTACCTGTACTTCATATTATATCGGAAAATAGCAAATTCAAAAATAGCAAAAACTCAGAGTAATGCGCCCATCTTTAATACCGCAAAGCCGCTTATGATACCGAATATTCGGCAAGCTGCGAGGCCGGAGCGCCGGATATTCAGCCCTTTCGGAAATATTCGTGCCCATTCAGGTGTCGTTGCACGTGAGGGTAGATCACGACGACTGGGGGCGTTCGAGAGTTCGCGCGTGTCAGTTTGTTTTTGTTTATGCGTGTCGTTGTGGTTTTATGTTTGAATTGAAAAGAAATGTCATCATCAAAAAAACGAACGCCAATTTGGCAATATTTTTATTTAAACAGTGACGATAACAAGTACGCGGTATGTTTATTCTGTCAGGTTCAAATTTCTCGGGGTGGTGAAGGAAAAAAGGCAGGTACGTAAATTTTTGAAGTAATGTTTGAGAGGGTAGTTGGACATCTGTCAGATCACACGCGTTTCGATTATTTTTAGTGTTTTTCCCGTTTTTTCTGTGTTTTTAAGAATTGTGTTGCCCTATTTTTGTTGGTGGTGGATTAGTTTAAGTTTCATTTAACTGGTAAGTGTATTTTTTATGTCAATGTCGTCCTCGGTGGGCGAAAATGTCCCGCCGGACAGAGGGAGGTCTTCTTTAGATTCAGAGATGGACGATCTTTCTCTAATACTTAATTCTCCTGTAAAAGCTTCACAAAAACGCCCTGCGGAAGACGTATTAAGCGTCCCAGAAAAAAGATCAGCTCCACATTTACCGGCAGCTGCCTCTAATCAACATACCTACACCCGGCCAGGTTTTGATAACAATTCAGTTCTTAATTACTCTGAAACTGACTCTGGCCCTTTTGTTGTCCATGTATCTCGTTCAGATGGTGACTTTGCCCCAGTTTCGAACCACACCCGTACCCTTAAAATTGCTCAAATTATTTACAATGGTAAGATCTCAGGGATAGATGAAATTAAAAACATGGGTAGAAATAGGGCTGCTATTATTTTTAAAACATATAACGAAGCGAATTCATTTTTAACAAACCCATTACTTTCATCTAACAAATTGTCAGCAATTATTCCACGCTTTCAAGTTACCAGGATGGGTGTCGTGAGACAAATTCCTGTAGAGTGGTCTCTTGAGGATCTAGTCTCATGGATTGAGTGTCGGTCTGTTTCAACCACCGTCATTAAAGCCAGAAGAATGAATAAGAAAAAGAAAATAGATGGAAAAACAGTATGGGAACCGACGGGTACAGTTGTCCTCTCTTTTCTTGGGCAAGTTCTTCCTAAACATGTATATTGTTGCAGCGTTTCCCTCCCTGTAAACATATATACTCTTCCCACTATTCAGTGTTTAAAGTGTTGTCGTTTTGGGCACATTCGTGATCAATGTCGATCGCAAGCCCGCTGCTCTCGATGCGCAGGCCCCCATGAAGGTAATTCTTGTAGTGTTTCAGAAAATAACATAACCTGCTTGTTCTGCTCTGGTTGTCATCCCGCCTCTGACCCGAAATGCCCCGAACATGCCCGTCAAAGATCAATTAAGATGGTTATGTCTGAAGAAAATATTAGTTATATTGAGGCAGCTCGCAGATTTCCTTCAGTCCGCACCTCCTATGCCGATGTTGCCAATTCTTCTCTTCCCCAAAAACCTATCTTCCTGAGCCGATCAGCTCCATCTTCGAATACCCTCCCGTCTTCCTCCCCCTCATCTTCTCGTCATACTCCGTCAACTTCATACAAAAAAACTGTTTTTATTGAAAAATCGTCTAAACCAATACTTTCCAAGTCTTATGATCGTCATGCTCACAACGATATTATTAGCCCTCCTAACTCTTGTTTACCCAATGGTTGTGCTCTTAGCACTCCCACCCCCTGTGCCCCTGCTACAAATGATAATCTCGCGGAATTAATGTCAATGCTGCTTCTAAATATTTTATCAAAATTCAATGATATACTACCGAACAACGTCTTGATTCAGATTCACGCTTTAATCTCTAGTCTCGTCAACTCTCAACCAAAGCATAATGACGAAGGTCCTACAATGGAACTGTCGTAGTATCAGAAATAAAAAACAAGAAATAATTTATCTATCTAATCAATATAACCCTGTCCTCTTTGCTGTTGCGGAGTCATGGTTGAGACCGGATACTCTGCTTAGGGTGCCCGGGTTCTCGTGTCTCCGCGATGACAGAGACGACGGCTGGGCAGGAACTGCTATCTTGGTCAGAAGAAATATATCTTTTTCTCGCATTACCCTTCCTCCTCATTCCTCAGCAATTAACATTGTGGCAGTTCGCTGCTTTAACATCACAGTGGTCTCAGTGTACATCCCTCACCCTAACAGTAACCTTATTCAAGAATTTTCGACACTCTTAACCTCTCTTCCATGTCCTCTCTTAGTCTTAGGAGATTTTAATATACGCCATACAATGTGGGGTTCTGAGTTATGTGACTCAAATTCCTCATTATTTCTTGATAAACTTGATGAATTAAATTTGTGTCTACTTAATGATGGAACTCCCACCCGTAGAGTATCCCCATCTCAAAGTCCAAGTGCCCCAGACCTGTCCTTGTCCTCTCCCTCTTTAGTTAACTCGATTTCTTGGTCTGTTCTGTCCAACTCCCATGGCAGTGATCATCTTCCAATATTACTAACTTTAGCCGATTCTTCCATCCCATCTTTAATTCCATATGAACCCCTTTTGAAATTCAGACTTAACAAGGCCGACTGGCAAAAGTATTCATCTTTAGTTCAAAATAATCTTGAATCTCTTCCTGATGCAAATGATGAAAATACTCTATTTTTGTACCTACAATTTTGTTCCATTTTATCCTCCGCTGCCGAACTAACCATTCCCTTAAAGAATTCAGCTTCAAATAAAATTCCCTCACCAGCATGGTGGGATGCTGAATGCTCCCAAATAGTCCAAAAACGCAAGGAGGCTGAGTCTGAATTTTCTAAAATTCTCTCTTTAGAGAATTTCCTAGAATTTCAGAAAATTTCGGCATCTCTAAAAGATTTTTGCGACAAAAGAAATCTCTTGCTTGGCGTAATTTTTGCGAGTCTCTCTCCCCAAGAACTCCTGCCTCCTTGATTTGGAAAAAAATAAAAGCATTTCGTAAATCACAATCTGATAATAATATTAATTCTAATTTCTTGTCTTGGCTTCCTGATTTTATCTCCAAACTCTGCCCACCCTTTGTGCCTTTTAAACCTTGTCCCTTAATTCCCTCCTCCGCCTCTAATGACCCCATGAATTCCAGCTTCTCATTTGCAGAACTATGCTGTGTTCTTGACAACCTCCGAGATTCAGCCCCAGGTATAGATGGCTTCCCGTACTCTTTTATAAAAAAATTATCTGACTCTTCTAAAAAAATCTTTCTAAATCTTTTAAATCATATATTTCTCTCCAGTTCTATTCCAGCCTCATGGAAAACTCAATTGATAATCCCAATTCTAAAACCAGGCAAGGATCCAGCTCAATCTTGTTCATATAGACCTATTGCTCTCTCGAGTGTGCTAGCTAAAATTATGGAACATTTGATAAAAAATCGTCTAGAATGGATAGTTGAAAACAGGTCTATTCTCCCTAATAGTCAGTTTGGCTTTAGACGAGGTTACGGAACATTGGACAGCCTGAGCCTCCTCACTTCAGATATTCGTGTTGCATTCTCTCAAAATCGTCATGTTATAGCAGTTTTTCTAGATATCTCCTCTGCATACGACAATGTCGACCTTCATTTACTTAGACAAAAACTTATTAACCTGAATATGCCTCCTAGAATTGTGAATTTTATCTTCAATTTGTTTTATGACAGATCTATTATAGTTCGCATCTTAGGTGAAAATTCTTCTCATCGGACCTGGAAAGGTCTGCCTCAGGGTTCTGTTCTCAGTCCTCTGCTTTATAATATTTACACTGCTATTTTAGATACTACTGTGAACCGTTTTTGCCGTATCCTCCAATATGCTGACGATATTGCCCTCTATACCATATCTAATTCTTTCTCACAAGCTTGTAATTGTCTAAATTCTGCTTTGTTTAACCTGAATTATTGGTTGAATGATCACTGCTTATCCCTGTCCATCCCTAAATGTTCTGCGGTTGCTTTCTCCCGTAAGAGAGTTATCCCTGAAATAAATATTGAAATTTGTAACCAATCTATTCCAGTCTTGAGTAAAGTTAAGTTTTTGGGCATTTTCTTGGATTCTAAACTCTCCGGTGTTCACCATTTAAACTATATCTGCAATAAAGTTGAGAAGAGCATCAATGTTCTACGCGCACTCTCTGGTGTTAAGTGGGGTTCACATCCTTACAGCCAGAAGCTTCTTTATAATGCTTTAATTAGAAGTCACTTTGACTATGGTTGCTTTGTTTTGGAGCCTTGTAATAAAATGGCACTTACAAAACTAAATCGTATTCAATCAAAATGCCTCAGAATCATCTCTGGCGCCATGAAATCTTCCCCTATAAATGCCCTACAAGTTGAATGTTTTGAACCTCCTTTAGCCTTGCGTAGACAGTTTCTAGCTGATAGATTTTTCTACAAAGTAATTTCTCTCTCAAACCACCCCCTTTTAGCTCTACTTTCCCAACTTGCTCAACTGACCGAAACCTCTAGATACTGGCGTCATAAATCTGTACCTCCTCTTGTCAACTCGTATAAGAAACTGCAAAATTTAGCTTCTCCAATTTCTCAATATGATAAATTCCCCCTCTTTCTTTTCTCTTTTGACTGTCTTTTATTTCGTCCCACTACCTTCTTGAATATTGGGATCCATAAAGACTCCCCAGGAGCAAATTTACAATTTCAGAACATAGTACAACTACAATGGCCTAATCATTATTACCTATTCACTGATGCATCTAAACTATCCCAAAATGGTCCTGTAGGTGCTGCGGTATGGATCCCCAAGTTTAAAATCTCCCTAAAATACAAACTCCCTCAGACTTCCTCTGTGTACTCTGGTGAAGCTGTTGCTCTTTTAGAAGCAGCTCTTTTTATTAAAACCCGCGGTCTAAGTAAATCGATAATTTTTTCGGACTCCTTAAGCTGTCTTCAAGACATAACTAAATTTCCATCGCATTCAAAAGTCAATTTTGAAATTATATTAAAAATTAAAGAAACTCTGTTTCAATGTCACTGCTCCGGACTTGATGTCACTCTCGTCTGGATCCCAAGTCATAGCGGAATTTGTGGGAATGAGCTTGCTGACTCCTGTGCCAAGGAGGCTGTTGTTATGGGCTGTAACAAGTATAACAAAATTTTTCCTCGAGATTTACATTCTCGGGCAAAATCTGATATGCTTCAATCTTGGAATGAAAGCTGGCAGATTTCTCGTCAGTCAGTAGGTAAGCATTATGGTAACTTGCAACCGACCCTGCCCTCTAAGCCTTGGTTTTCCTCCCACTGCCATCTTCCTAAAAAAATTGTCTCAGCTATAATCCGTCTTAGACTTGGCCATGTTTGCTCCCCTGTTTTTCTTGCCAAAATTAGAGTCCGTGACCATTCTCTTTGTGAGTGTGGATTAGATGAGGGTACCCTGGATCACATTTTCTTCGACTGCCCCAATATCGTATCCCCTCTTTATGATATCCTTCCCAATGACATTCCCCGACCTATTAATATTAATTGTTTATTAACTTTAGTCTATTCTAAACATGTAAATATTCTGTGTAAATTTTTATCTGCTAATAATATTTATCCCTAAAGTAGTTAGTCTAACATATATTTGTTTGTGCTGTTCTTAAAACCACAGATTCGCGTATGGAAAAACCGACCAAATTTACTTGTATTTAGATTTAGTAATTTTTTCCCTCTCTAAGCACCTGTCATTTTTGTAAATACTTTGACATTGGCAAAATCAATGCCAAAGGCGTTGGAGCCAAATTATCTAAAAGAAGAAGAAGAAGAAGTAATGTTTTTGCTTTTATTAGACGACATAAAAAATATGAATATTCCTATATTCCTAAAATGATTTTGTTCATAAATCACGACCCATACATTTGGTGGCCAGTTAATTTAAATCAGTATCCGCAGTTTTCAAGATTTGCTAGAATTTATCTTTCAGCACCTGGCGTTTACAGCGTTTACAGCGAAAGACTATTTTCAGAAGTCGGTCTGGTATACGAAGCCAAGCGGAGTCATCTGTTACCAACAAATGCCGAAAATTTGGTATTCATTTCCCACAATTTGCCACTTGTTAATTTTGAGCATTAAACAAACTAATTAATAAAACAATATCTTTTGACGTGCGATTATAAAAATAAAAGTTGTGGTATTATTTGCCTTATACAAAAGGCCATGAGATTTTTATAAATTTTACCATCCGAAATTCGGCCGGATACTGAATTACTATCCGGTGAAAACATGGCCGGATAGGCCGGATACCGTATAGTTACCGGATATCCGTTTCATCTCTAGTATAAATCCACGGACACTATAGATGATTATCACAATGAAAAGAATAAAGATAACTACGAGAAATGGCTGGTTAATCAATTAATCCCAAACATACCCAGAGTCTGTTCTAGTTATCGACTACGCACCCTATCTCAATAAATATGTTGAAGGACCCCCAATCCAAACACCATTACACAGGAAATGATCAACTGGTTAAACGGGCATGAAATTCCAGTAGACTCAAAATTGACAAAGCCCCAGATTCATGGTATTATATGTCGGCATGAGGAGAGCTATACAGTTTTCCGTATACTTGCTGAACATGGGCACACTGTATTACGATTGCCACCGTATCATCCGGATTTTAATCCGATTGAAAATGTATGGTCTCAACTGAAAGGTTATGTAGCCTCTAGATTTAATTAACTGACAGATATCAAAGGGTTGAAATAGACAACATATGTCCACTGAGTACAGTACAGTACAAAGCTATCACTCAAATTGGATGAAAATGAAATTCGGTGTACCTCAAGGCAGCGTACTAGGGCCGCTCCTTTTTCTAATTTATATTAATGACTTCCCTAAAGCCATAGAACATCCGATGATTCTCTTTGCCGATGATAGCACCGTCATCTTTACAGAAAAAGAATTAAATTCCTTAGAGTCCGCTATTAACACTACTCTTAAACTAGTTATAGAATGGTTATTAAGAAACAATTTAGTAATTAACCTAAATAAAACAAAAATTGTCACATACCCACAAGAAATACAACACTCTTTGAAAATAGAATATGATGGGACACATATTGTAGAAGTGAATAGTACTAAATTTCTGGGTATTTGGATTGATAATGATATGAAATGGCAAACACACATTGATACAATATGTAAAAAATTAAACCAATATACGTATGCCTTGTATAAGTTAGCGAAAGTAGTAGACCAATCAGCTGTACTGACAGCTTACCATGCATATGTGGCGTCAACCCTTAGATATGCTTTAATATTCTGGTGAAACGCCACTAATACAGAGTACGTATTTAAAGCACAAAAGAAATGTGTGCGTGCTATAGCAAACATTCATGTACCAGACTCATGTAAGCCTTTCTTTCAAAAGTTTAAAATCATGACTTTTACATCGTTATATATTTATGAGGTAGCGATTTTTGTCAAAACGAACAAACATCTGTTTGCAAAACCGCAATCTGTTAGGAATACTTTAAAGATTTCTTCGCTACCTCATAGAACTGCCCTTTAACAAGTTTTTTTAGTATGTCATCAAGAATATTTAATAAACTACCAATAAAAATTTTGAAGACAGTAGATTTACAAGATTTTAAGCAAAAATTGCAAGTATTTTTAATAGATAAGGCTTACTATAGTATGTCAGAATATTTAGACGATAACTTTAGATAATTAAGATGATAAAGTAGAATAATTTAAGTTTTATTTTTTATTTTTATGTAGACTTACACCTAATATTTGTACGCTTTACTAGCAGGACATAGTCATACATTTATTAATATTAGCTTATTAATCTTTGTTAAACTATGACCACAAATAATAATAAAATAAATAAATAGATATGTGGGTATGAATTTAACTACAGTAAAAACATTATTGGCGGGAAAAGTAAACATGATTGGAACTGAAGAATGGAAAAGGTTCGTGATCATGCAATTAAATGTAAGAATGAATTTCGAAGATTTCAACACGGTCTAGATAATTACACTGATAGACTGGTAATAAATACGGCTGATAGCGACAATGATATTGATTCCTTGAGAGCACTGAGAGTGACTCTGAAGGAATTGAGGATTTATAATTATTTGTCAGAATGTATCAGTTTTAAAAATAAATAAATCAATACGTAAACATACATGTTTTTTTTTACTATAATCTAAGGACAACACATAGAAAAAACAATTATTTTATAAAAAATAAATAAATAGAATAATCCAAATAAGCAACTGACAATAATTGTTTTAACAGCTCTTAATAGGTATCGGACTGTTAGTATTTCGTGCGAAAGGGATAACACTCTACAAAACCGAAATTAGCCGAATGTCTCTTTCTAGCGATTGATGTGCATTATCTCTTGCCCAGTACTAACTATACCACATTGACGACTCGGGGTCTCTAATATCAACCAATAAACAACACAAGTACATACTTACTGTAGTCAATGCATTAACGAAGTTTACCAGGACTTATCCTCTCAAGACGCTGACTACCAGAGACGTAAAAAATTTAAATTACAGCATCAGACTTTTGGATCACCTAAAAGAATTATCACAGACAGATACTGTATTTACTACTGGAGATTTCCAAAAGTATTGTAGAAATGAAGGCATTGTCCAATTATGACTGGCCACCAAAGTGCAATGGGTAAGTTCAGAGGTTCTAACAGGTGATTATTCCAGTGTTGAGTAAACTTTCCGTTGATGACTCTAGATAATGGTATTGTCATGAGCCCAATTTACAACGCTGTCTGAACAGAACGTGTCAGTGAAGTATCGGAATGACTCCATTTGAGCTCATGTTTGGAACTAAAATCAAAGGTCAAGATGATGGTTTACTTAAAATGATAGAAAAAAATATATATAAATTTACCGCTGACAAAAACTAAGAAAGAAAGCAAAAGAATCAATATAGAAAATACAAGAAGAAAAATAAGAAACTACAATAAAAAAAGAAAAAAAGCAAACTTAAACAAAATTGGTGACCTATTTATTGGCCATAAAGAAAACACAATTTTCACGAAGTGCCAAATTATACCCAAAAAATGCCGGACCATACGAGCTTATAAAGCGTAAAGGAAATGACCGATACATTGTAAAGGAAATGGTAAATAGTGATGAATCGATAAGCACAACCACCCCTGTAGATTATATGAAACTCGATAGACCACGAAGAAGGATTATCTATATATTTTCCAATAATTACCTATGGATTTATATGTACACGCATGTTCAACTTCATAAAAATACTTCATAAAAAAATAAGACTTCATATCTCAAAACATCACCGGTTGTTATTACTAAATAAGAGTAGTCCCTTCAAAGTAATTATAACAGATTTTGACTATATTTTATATTGTATTGTAACTTACTAGTGTCCTAATTGTCACAAATGTATTGCCAATGCCAAACGGGAAAGCAGAGGAAGAATAAAATGTCTATTTTTGAAAAAAGTAGTTTTGGCAATTCAATCATGGGATTGGGTTTTGCTTTGAATATCAAAACACACTTGCAAGCAAAACTCTATTTATGAGTTTTCTCTAACCAAATTGCGAGACTAAAGTACCACACCTACATCATTGTTTAACCCTGACGGCGATAAATTTTTCACTTTTTCCTTAATTAACTTCTCACAGAAAAGAAAATACACATAAAATGTTCTCCAAATTTCTATCGATGTCATTTAATGCCGGTACACTTTTTTTTTTTTTAAGAGATTTTATGACCTGGTAACTAAGACCTTTAAGTCATGTCTTATTTTACTTTATATTCTTAATTTTATGAAAAATGATAATATGGAGTGAAATGAAATGAAGATGATTAATTTGAGACATTAATCAACTGGGATGAAATTTAATGAAATGAGATGATATGGGATGAAATATAATCGCAGTAAAATGGTGGTCATTTACTGAGATTTTTTCAGTGGACTTTTTGGAGGAACCCGAGAAGTTACGTCCAGCAGCTTTGTTTCATTTTCCCACATTTGTGCACTTTCACAGATATTAAACATTTAATAAACCACCGTTATTACACATTTAAACCTGAAGAAACACTAAATAGACAAAATAAAACAAATCACACAACTTCACTGCTCGCGTTCCCGCCAAAAAGTCAACCGGTACACTTACGTGTTAGGTACATAGATTATACACTTAATATATTAGTTAGGTACGCGTTACATACTCTTTAGTACTTACTCTCAAATATATTAAGTGTATAATCTATGCTGCTTTCTACGGGTGAGGCGTATTTATCGGAACAGTCAAACGGAACAGGTTCGTCTATGAAAAAACTTGGAGCTTGTTGTCTTTAATATAGACCGAAACAACTGTTCCGACTGTTCCACAATATTCCATATGTTGTGCTGTTCCGTTTCACAGCAAACAGCCAGAAACGAAACAGCTTGGAACAAGCTCTTTTCCTTTTTCACGTACAGAAATAGAAAAAGATCCAGTCATCGTCCTCGTCGAACCCGTCGCGTCGCTTGTGACGAAGGGCTCGACGAGCGAATTGACCCACAGACACAGCCCACTGAGCTTCTCGCCGGATCTTCTCAGTGGGTCGCGTTTCCGATCCGGCGGTAGATTCTGCGAAGCATGGCTCTTGCTAGGGCTCGTGTTAAAGGTATAATACACTTGACTTAATTTAGTCGACTGAATTCATTGAAGTGTAATAGCATTAAATAAGTTAGTCTACTGAATTCAGTAACAAGGATGGTTTCTGACTAACTAAATAATTTAGAAGCCTAATTAAAAACGCATTTAGGAAGGTGTAATCGCATTTAGTTACCTAATGGTTTCAGTCGTTCCATAGCTCTCCGTGCGTTTTAGTTTGTTTTTTGCTTCCGAATAAAAAGTATTAATTTCGGTCGCCTTTATTTAATGTGTCAGACGTTTATAAATAGCCCGACATGTTTCGGGGATAGTTTTTGTCATCAGGGGTTGGGATATTGAAGAACTAAATTTTAAATCTTGATACGAATTTCCTGTTGCAAGAAATCTTAATTTTACAACTAATCTTTCTTTTGGACTTATACTATCGTAGAATTAGATATGTAATAGTTATATAATAGATATATAATAGGATAGTATCCTGCTTTTGAATAAACGGTGTCACAAGGTTTAATATTAGGTCAAACGAGATCGAATCCATTTATAGATAATTTCTGAAGTCTGCTGGCTCTAAATCGCTCATAATGTTCATATTTGCTAACATTCCGCACAGCAATAAATATTTCTTCACCGATATTCTTGTTTTTATTTATTTTTTATTTTGAGAAATTGTAACAAAACACAACAAAAACAAAAAAACAAAAATTTTATTGTTGTCTAGACAATACTGGGGCCATCCTTTTACGCACACGACACGTCTTACTTCGTCGCGTTTAAACTGACAATTGATTCAGTTACCGAATATAAAACAGTGTAATCAGAAGCTTCTGAATTTGCTTCTGAATTCAGTCGACTAAATTCAGCCAAGTGTAATAAGCCTTATAGCAACATCGACAGGTTTGAGCCCCGTGAGCTCACCTACTATAGTAGAATTATTTTGTCCGTGCAGTTTGGGTCATAAAACATAGCCCGACTATATAGGGCGGTGAACATGTTGCGCGGGCGTAACGCCATTATCGATAAAAACAAATGAGTCATCGAAGGCAGGTACACGGCGACGGGGTGGTATACGAAGGGTGTTGAGACATTGTTATGTTAAGAGTCATTTGTATTTACCTGCAAATTATAGTACATTATGTCGAAGAGAAATGTGTTTTGATGCATTCGTTCTCTGAATTTCTTTAGTGACACAATGGCTACTCCTTTGTTCTGTATCAAAACGGCAGAATTTATTCAAAATAATATTTGCACGTGTTATTATCAACAATGTGTTAAAAAAAATCCCTGAAATAAGAATAGATCCCGAAAAGTTACAAAGTGTTAATTTCTGCCGTTCTCGTTAACTTGCTGCGGCGATATATGGTGTAAGTGTTCGATTAGTGATTCTTTCTTTCATTTTTATCACTAACCCACAAAATGACAAAACTAAATACATTATCGATAACGCTTATCGACAACAATAATGCGCATCACTATGCCCGTCCATAAGGCTCGTGAGTGGAAGAGAGAGCGAAATACTCGCTATACCAAACTGCACGGACAAAATAATTCTACTATAGTTAAGGTTACGCTGATATGGTCTTTCTAGACAGTCTAGACTCTAGACCATCAGTTTAGGTGGGAAAAAAAAAGATAGCATAAACATCCTGTTTCCAAATAGTTTGTAACATGCTCTTTTCTCCTTTCACTTATTGTAATAGAAAAAGATAGCAATAACATTCATACACATTTTGGCATAACTAGTTTCACATATCATTAATATTAATAAATCAAGTTGCCAGTCCTACATGAAGGATTGTTTTCATTTCAAAAAATATATAAAACCATTACATATCTATAACTATGACTGTTCCTTTATGTGGAACGTATTCTACTTAAAACACTTACTACTACTTTTGTTATTAGACGTTTTGTTATTAGAAAAATACTTAGTATTCAATTAAGCATCTCTGAATTAGTCGTGGTTCTATTTCATCCACTTAACTTATTATAAAGAAGGTAAAAGTACATAAGGAGTAATATCTCAGTATATTAAAGTGTCCGCTGAAAGAGAGCCAATTAAGGTGGCGCCATAGTATCAAGTTGAAGTTGTAGGTACCATAGATTATACACTTAATATATTTGAGAGTAGGTACTGATTAACTCCATGGTTGAAAGATTTAAAAAACAGCGCCATAAACTACCACCCTTCGGCTATGTTCCGATACCTATGCACTGGGAGCGCTGTAAAAGTACTAACACATGCTCGAATTTGGTTCGAACAGACCGCGAATGGGAAAATGAAACAAAGCCGCTAAACGTAACTTCTCGTGTTCCTCCAAAAGTCCACTGAAAAAATCTCAGTAAATGACCACCATTCTACTGAGATTATATTTCATCTCATTTTATTTAATTTCATCCCAGTTGATTCATATCTCAAATTAATCATCTTCATTTCATTTCATTTCACTCCATATTTTCATAAAATTAAGAATATAAATTCAAATAAGACATGACTTAAAGGTCTTAGTTACCATGTCATAAAATCCCATAAAAAAAGTTAAATGTCAAACATCAACAATATTTAGATAAATGGTGAATGGTGTATAAAAAATTAAACGTGTAATATTAAAGGTACATATTCATTAGATTGGTGGTTCCAAAAACTAGCATGTTGTGGCAATGGGTTTTGTAAGTATTTTCATAATTTAAATTAGTAATGTAATTTCTTATTAAGTACATACTTTTTTAATTTATTGGAGCGGTTTGATCTCTTCTCCGATTTTACTAGGTATAGCGACGAACATTTAAAAAAAAAATTGCCTACCTCGTACGTAAGTTACTAATAATTTTGAAAATAAACAAAATCATTTCTTTAACAGAACGCTCATAATTCTACCTACCGTTTTTATAGCGGTGGTAATAGTGAGCACAGTTGTGCTCATACCTCTAGCCGTAATCTCTATGTCATGGTTCATGAGAATTAAAGAACGGAAACTGGAGAGATTGAAACAACATGGACCAAACGTGGCATTCTTCCATCCCTACTGTAATGCTGGAGGTGGGGGTGAAAGAGTACTGTGGGTGGCCATAAAAGCTGTCCTAACCAGGTTTGTATTGAAACAATGCTGTGGTCTTACGAAATAATTTGTTGGAGCAGAATTAACAGTTGCCTCACCATCTCTTCGTTCTCTACCACATTTCCAAAGATAACATCATGAGGTCTAAGGCTATGGTTTAAGCAACTTTTTTGCAACTTACAGGATAGCAACTTCAAGTATAAAATTTGGAAAAAAAAAAATTTTAACAAGAAAACTTCTTCGGCTAATTATCTGAATGGGATAAACATCATTGAAGTTCAATTAAAAACATCTTATTGTTGATACTGATACCAAATAAAAGACATTTAATTATAAAGATAAATGTCGCATATTAATTGAAATGTCGCTTGAAGCAAATAACCTTTGACCCCCTAATACTTTATTATAGTCTACTATACTAGAAACCATGTTATATAATTACTAGCTGACCTGGCAAATGTTGTGTTGCCTTAAATAAATTTCTAGGGAAATTCTAGTCTAATATATAAAATTCTCAAAAACCTCATTCAACCACATAATACCTGATTATAAACAAAAAAAATTATCCAAAAAATAAAAATAAATAATAAATGTTTGGGGTGGACCACCCTTAACATTTAGGGGGATGAAAAATAGATGTTGTTTGATTCTCAACCCTGACCGATATGCACTCTAAGACTCACTAAAATCGGTCGAGCCGTTTCAGAGGAGTTCAATTACGCACACCGTGACACTAGAATTTTATATATTAGATTTATAGAAATCAAATTGCTTCCCTTTGTTTTTTCAATAGTGTATAATTTTTAAGCCATAGTGGAGTTCATCTAATAGTAAGTCTACTCTTTGGTTCTTATTTCATTTCAGTATTGGACATTAGCCAAGTCAGTGAGCTATTAAAACCTTTAAGTAGGATGTGGGTAGTGGAAGGGAATTCTAGAGCTTGAGATGACAATTTCATATCTTCTTCGAATAATACTTAGTTATTCAATGTCCCAATCAAAATTTAGTAATAATACTTTTTTGACAGCAATACTTGAAAAATATCCCTGAACTGTGGATTAATGCAGGGGCTCTTTAAGTAGTAAAGATGAAATATGATTTGGTCACGGATGATGTGATGGTAAAAAGGAGACGATCGGATTATTTCAGGTATCCAGATTCAAATATTTTCATCTATACAGTGGAAACAGAAGAACCTCAAAAAATACTAGATAAAGCACAGAATCACTTCAATGTGAAATTGGACTTGAAGAAGATAACATTTGTACATCTTACTTTGAAAATCTTGATTGAAGCAAAAACATACCCATACTTTACCTTAGTGCTCCAAAGCCTTGGATCTATGGTGCTCGGAATGGAAGCATTTTTGAAACTAAATCCTGGTAATTTTCGTTAATTTGTTTCTCTCTATTGTCCTTTTTAGAGCTATTATAATTCTAGTTCTGCGGGATGTAAAAAACTCTAAAAGAGTTTCTAAAAGAGAAAGAAAAACTCTAAAAGTAAAAAACTCTAAAAGAGTTTTATTTTATTTTATTTTTTATTGCTTTTATGGGTGGACGAGCTCACAGCCCACCTGGTGTTAAGTGGTTACTGAAGCCCATAGACATCCACAACGTTAATGCGCCACCCACTTTGAGATATAAGTTCTAAGGTCTCAAGTATAGTTACAACGGCTGCCCCACCCTTCAAACCGAAACGCATTACTGCTTCACGGCAGAAATAGGCAGGGTAGTGATACCCACCCGCGCGAACTCACAAGAGGTCCTACCACCAGTAATGTACTTGACTCAATCTTCAGCCAAGAATCTACACCCTATTAATAAATTGCAGATGTTTACATAGACACGATGGGATGTGCCTTCACGTTCCCAATATTCCGTTATTTGGCTCAGTCCAGGGTCGGATGTTACGTCCATTATCCCACCATAACGACAGCAATGATGCGCAGGGTCAAACACAGGATAGTTTCATACAACAATTCTGGTATAATTGCCAGGAATCCTTTGTACACTTGGATAAAGTTGCTGTATTATAAGATATTTGGTTGGGTGAGTGTTTTTGGTAAAATATATCTTATACCCTTAAACAATTGTTGTATATAATATATAATCTGAATCTCGGAAACGGCTCCAACGATTGTCATAAAATTTAGTATACAGGAGATTTCGGGGGCGATAAATCGATTTAGCTACGATTTATTTCATTATTCATGTTTTCAATAATCAACTTTATCAGTAGTCAATTTTATGACTCTTCCCGACATCTATTGTCGAATAATAATACTATTTTTACTGCTTTAAAGACACAATAAAATGGCGTTATAAAAAAAAAAAACGAGCAAAGCTCAGTCATCATCTAGTATTTTATTAAATGACAAATTTAAATAATTATTAATTTATTTTTAATTATTATAGCATAAATAGCTTAATGTTTGTCTTAGTATTTATTATAATTGTATACAATTGAGACTGAGATCTTGTTCCAGGGAGACTGGTGATATTTCCATTGTGGTTTCCATAGGCTCCAATAATCTCTCTCAATGAGCAGAAAGTGGAAAAATAATAATTATACATTAAATAAATTTTTAGCTATACGGTATTGTGGGTCGGTGTGCAGACGTTATAATGGTAAATGGAACTTGGACAGAGGAACATATCAATGAACTTTGGAAGGAACCTTACAACACTTACAAAGTCTTCCCACCTTGTGAGGTATGTAATATAAGAATAAATTACCTGTAACTAGAAATCGCCACAACGCTCGTAGAGGCCCCGATAGCTTAGAGAAGCTGATGGTAGTTGGTCAGGTTGACGGGAGAAGATCACGCTGACGTTCACCTACCAGCTGATCTGATCTGGTTAAGACGCTCACCGGCCTGCTATAAAGACCGCCGAGGACAGGAAGACGTGGGGAAGCATTGTGCATCGAGTGTTCCACATTTCAGATTAGACACGACCTTCAATAATGAAGAGACCGACTCAGAAGAGTACTAAAAATTCCAAATTTGCTACTATTTAAATATAGACAGAAATTTAGTTAGATTAAGTTAAAGATAATTAAAAAATTATAAAAATAATAATTAAAAAAAAAAAACAAAGCTAAAACATTTACTGTGATACAGTTGTTAAAAGACATCCGCTCGCCGGATGATTGACCCTCATGTCATCCACTATACATGGATTATACTTATAATTTACGAATAATTATGTTTTTATAAATTGCATGAATAATGTATCATGTAAAAAATAATTTACTTAGGTGAACTTTTTAGGTTACAGAATTGAAACAATTACGTTCTTTAGTGAAAGAGTCAGATCCTATCCGGATCCTGTCGGTCGCCCAGTTCAGACCGGAGAAAGATCATCCGCTGATGCTGCAGGCGATGTACGAGCTGAGGAGCCTGTTGACCAAGAATGAATTCCTTTGGAATAAGGTTAGAGTAAATATTTTGAATGCCAACATTTGCTTAATTAAAAATTTTCTGAGCTTATCCATACATATTCATAGTATTTTGCTGATATAGACAAAATATTTATTATTTATATACCATACCAGTAAACATATTTAACGATTTCAAAATTTGGCGGCACACAAAAAAAAAGAAAAAAATTATTTACTTATAAGGCCGGTTACAGTGCTCCACCGACCGTCTGTGCGTACGTTCCGTCCTGACGGTACGCATTAACCGATCGTCAGGTTGCTTCATTCAGTGCTCTCCTGACCAACAATCTGACCGGATTGGTATAGTCGGTACGCAAAAGGGAAGCGTTTGAAAATAGTTTAATTGCTGCTTATTATTTTCGAAAACGTTTAAAGAACGTTCAAGTTTTTTTAATTATTTCAGAATGACGATCAAGTTTTGATGAATTATCAGCACATACTTCTTGCCAGGCCTTTAACATGGCATCACGATCTTTATATAACACGTGGCCTTTGTCCCAGAGCGGTTCACGAAGACGAACTTCGGTAATTAGGCGCTCGGTATCGATATATTTGGCCACGTTCAATACGAAATCGCTTTTTTTGATGATGATACACACATCCGTACGGTCGGTACACCCATCGGTGCAGCACAGAACGCGTTCATTTGTTTCCATAGCGCGTCGGTTGACCGACGGCACGCATGCGGACGCGCTAGACCGACGGTCCTCGTACGCAATGCGTAGCAATATGCGCGTGCGTACGGTCAGTCCAGCACTGTAATGATTTATGAATTTTCATATAAACGACAAGCGCGACTGACGTACGCACAGACGGTCGGTGGAGCACTGTAACCGGCCTTACTCCAACACACTGCATAAATAGTTTATCAAAAATTTTTAATATACGAAATAAACTAAAATATACTTCTTTTTTTTTTTGTGGATTTAATATATATTCATGTTTAAAATATTTTTCTTTTAAAATGATATAATTTAATAATATTAACATTATTATATATTCGCAAAATTTGGCGGCACACAAAAGTGCCGCGGAACAGTGGTTGAGAATCACTGACCTACACCTAACCTAGGTAAAGTTGTATGAAAAACTATTCGCCAACCAACAGAGGTCAGGAACGCCTAGACGACAAACATTGATTGTTGTTTAAATTTATATACAAATGGTAGCTTAGATGAAACGTTTAGACTTAATGTAGCACCGTCTATCAGATACCTTACCCGGACACTAAAACATGGTGTCGTAATTTAATTTGGAACTTTATAGACCTTAGAACTCATATCTCAAGGTGGGTGGCGGCATTTACATTGTAGATGCCTATGGACTCCAGTAACCACTTAACACCAGGTGAGCTGTGACTTCGTCTTACCCATGTAAGCAATAAAAAAAATTTAAAAAAATTTAAATCGCGAT
The DNA here is from genome assembly GCF_030267445.1 of Bombyx mandarina. Lineage (NCBI taxonomy): Eukaryota > Metazoa > Arthropoda > Insecta > Lepidoptera > Bombycidae > Bombyx > Bombyx mandarina. Next base: position 12,724,387 of record NC_143234.1, on the reverse strand, counting down.
CTGTGTGCTTAATGCGAGTTTTGTGATGTTCTCGATAACGTAAAAGTTAACTCAAATTTGTATGAAGTTGGAACAGTGCCCCTAGCGGCAAACGTAGGTTTGTCTGTGAAGTTGTCGTGTTAAAATACTGGCCAATTGTAACGTAATGTATGCAGGGCTGCCAATAAATTTTAAATTCCATTATTGAAGTCGTCGTGGCCTACAGGATAAGAAGTCCGGTGCATTCGAACGATGCACCGGTGTTCGAATCCCGCAGGCGGATACAAATTTTTCTAATGAAATACGTACTTAACAAATGTTCACCATTGTCTCCCACGGTGAAGGAACAACATCGTGTAATAAAAATCAAACCGGCAAAGTTATAACTTGCGTAATTACTGGTGGTAGGATCTCTTGTGTGTCCGCACGAGTAGGTACCAACCCCCTTCCGATTTCTGCCGTGAAGCAGTAATGCGTTTCGGTTTGAAGGGTGGGGCAGCCGTTGTACTATACTGAGACCTTAGTACTCATATCTCAAGGTGGGTGGCGGCATTGACGTTGTAGATGTCTATGGACTCCGGTTACCACTTAACACTAAGTGGGTCGTGAGTTCGTCCAACCATCTAAGCTATAAAAAAACGGTCAATTTTATTTAAAAAAAAAAGGAATTATATTTTTAAATTCTGTCATTTGTTTATTGATTGGTGTTTTTTGTTCACGACATTTGTATGTTTTTCATCAATATGGTCACGATAAAAATACGAGTAATTATGGAATACGACTTAAGTCGGATAATTAATGCCGTAGTAACGGTTCGCAACATTAATGTGAACAATACCAACAAACGCACGACTCTTTATCGGTTCGATTGAATGCTTGCGACATGGAAATTTTGATCTAAAAATGATCCGCGGTCGCCCGGAAACTAACGTCAACAACGACGAATGAAAGGCGGTAGTGGAAGCTGACGATACTCAATCTGCCGCTGAGTTAGCATCAGCTTGGCTCTGCGCCTGGCATTGCTAGCATTAAGCATCATGCATCATTGCCTAACATCGTATACACTAGAACAGTATGAAGATAGCACCTAGAACCATGTCGCGTATTTTAAAAGATGCCTTAAGACTTACAGCCTATAAGAGACGTACTGCACATTTCTTAACTGATAATTTAAAAGAGAATAGGGTGGTAAAATCGAAACAACTACTGAAGCGGTACGCAAAGGGAGGTCATAGAATTTTTTTGTTTACGGATGAGAAAATTTTTACAATTGAGCAACTTAACAAACAAAATGAACGTATTTATTCTCAAAGCTCTAAGGAAGCATCCCAATTAGTCGACAGAGTGCAACGTGGGCACTATCCGACTTCAGTGATGGTTTGGTGGAGTATTAGCTATGAAGGAGTGACTGAGCCATACTTTTGTGAAAAAGGTATCAAAACATCGGCACAAGTGTATCAAGATACCATTCTTGAGAAGGTAGTGAAGCCCCTTAACAACACCATGTTCAATAATCAAGAATGGTCCTTCCAGCAAGACTCGGCGCCAGGTCATAAAGCTCGGTCTACGCAGTCTTGGTTGGAAATGAACGTTTCGGACTTCATCAGAGCTGAAGACTGGCCGTCGTCTAGTCCCGATCTTAATCCGCTGGATTATGATTTATTGTCAATTTTAGAGAGTACGGCTTGCTCTAAACGCCATCATAATTTGGAGTCCCTAAAACAATCGTACGATTGGCAGTGAAAATTTTTCCCATGGAAAGAGTGCGTGCTTCTATTGATAACTGGCCTCAACGTTTAAAGGACTGTATTGCAGCCAATGGAGACCACTTCGAATAAGCTTTTTATACTTAAATTGTTTTATATCTATGTATTAAACTAACACACTGTAAAAGTAATAAATGTTATTTGCAATAGATACACCAAAATAACATTTTTTACAATTTTTGTCTGTCTGTCTGTCTGTTTGTTCCGGCTGATCTCTGGAACGGCTGGACCGATTTTGATGAGACTTTCACTAATAGGTAGCTGATGATATAAGGAGTAACTTAGGCTACTTTTTTTAGACTAGCTTCGCCCCGCGGCGTCACCCGCAGTTATTGTCGTACCGCGCGCAATATGGCGGGCTTCGCCTATCAATAATAAAATTTAATGTTTCCGAAGCGAAGCGAGGGCGAGTCGGTAGTATTTTAATATTGTACACATTATAGATATTGTTGAATTGGTGTGTTTGACTTTTATATGATCATAGTAAAATATCCCGCGAATGCGAGGGACAAATAACAAACCACACGTTCAACAAGGGTTGCCGGTGACGTCAGCATGAGTTACCTCAGCTTTTTTTATCTCCAGATCCAGTTGGTTCTGGCGGGTTCCTGCCGCAATGCCGAAGACGAGGAGCGCGTGAGACACCTCAAGGACCTGGCCAAGCACTTGTCCCTAGAAAACAACGTGCTGTTTGAGGTGAACGTGACGTACGCTCGACTCTTGCACCTTTACCAGACCAGCCTCATCGGTCTTCACGCCATGTGGAATGAGCACTTCGGAATCAGTCAGTATTTTAAAGTTTTGGTATGCGTTTACGGAGCGTTGTTACGGAGCTCCTAGAGTAAAAAAAGCGTGGGGTACATGGTATAAGTAGTTATAAATATTTTATGAACAGATATAAGTAGAAGGGTTATTTTGATAATATCCTGAAAAGCACCTCGCGCTTTTTTACAATAAAATCATTATCTCTTACACTATTTTTAATCCAAATTTATTAAAATTAATTTTCTATTTTATAATGGGATTTTCTATAAAAGCGTATTTTGTTAGTTTTTTTGAACTATTATTTATTTTTTATTTAGTTGAATTTCAATTTTTTCAATATTTTTTTTAAATATTTAATTGTCATCGGTCCTTAATAAGTAGGTATACCAAATTTCGAGTTAAACCGACGTTTTCAAGGGGGTCAAAATCATGTTCAAAGATTCCGTTACAAACATACATACATACGTCTGAAGCTGATAAAAGCGTATTAAAAATATAAAGCAATATAAAATCCGTTGCGTGCGGTGCGTCCGACGCGGGCCAATGGACGCGTACCTTAACACAGTGTTGTCAGATTGTTAATCGTTAATCTTACTTAAAATCGCATTTTAGATACTTGAACGCAAGCCATGAGAAAAGTCTACGTTCTTCACATAATCGTCTCTTACAATGTCCTATCCATCGCTCAGATTTTTTACATTCTTCTTTCTTTGTACAGTCCATAATATTATGGAATTCGCTTCCCAAAGAAATCAGGATGACCAGCAATCGCTTTACTTTTAAACTCAAAGTTCGCGAATACATCCACAAAAAACTGGAAGAATCATCTCCAAACTAATTTATTTTAGTTTTCAATTATTATTATTATTATAATTACTTTTAGCCATTATTAACTATAATACCAAATTGTGTATTTTCATGTGTATTTATATATTATTACTTTACATGTATATTATATTGTGTGTAATTAATACACCTACCATGCATTATCTCTGCACCACCCTATGGACGACTGGAAGAGAATGCCCATGGCATTAGGTCCGCCTGTGTACAAGTTTTGTTTTGTGCATAAAGTATAAACTAGATGATGACCGAGTTTTGCTCGATTTTTTTTGATAACGAATCTTGTTGTGTCTTTAAAGCGGTTAGTTGCCCTCAATTAAGAAAAATAGTATTATTATTCGCCAATAGATGTCGGGAAGAGTTGATTATTCAAATCACGAATAAAACATTTTCTGAAAATAAATCGTAGCTAGATCGATTTATCGCCCCCGAAATCCCCCCTGTATACTAAATTTTATGAAAATCGTTGGAGCCGTTTCCGAGATTCAGATTATATATTATATATTAATATACAAGAATTGCTCGTTTAAAGGTATAAGATAAATAAAATAAATAAATAATTGGGGCTGGTGTGCGCAGGCGTGGTGGAGAGCATGGCGGCGGGGCTGGTGACGGTGGCGCACCGCTCGGGCGGGCCGCGCGCCGACATCGTGGCGCCGCACGCCGGCTACCTGGCCGCCGAGCCCGAGCAGTACGCCGCCGCGCTGCTGCACGCGCTGTCGCTGTCCACCGCCAGCCGCGCCGACCTCGTGGCCGCCGCGCGGTGCGTGTCCCCACCCAGCAAATGGGCCGTTCCTTCATTAGTTAATCAAGTCGTAGTGGCCTAAAGGATAAGACGTCCGGTGCATTCGTATATAGCGATGCAACGGTGTTCGAATCCCGCAGGCGGGTACCGATTTTTCTAATGAAATACGTACTTAACAAATGTTAACAATTGAGTTTCACGGGAAGGAATAGCATCGTGTAATAAAAATCAAATCCGCAAAAATATAATTTACGTAATTACTGGTGGTAGGACCTCTTGTGAGTCCGCACGGGTAGGTACCACCGCCCCGCTTATTTCTGCCGTGAAGCAGTAATGCGTTTCAGTTTGAAGGGTGAGGCAGCCGTTGTAACTATACTGAGACCTTAGAACTTATATCTCAAGGTATGTGGCGCATTTAGGCTGTCTATGGGTTCCAGTAACCACTTAATACCAGGTGGGCTGTGAGCTCGTCCACACATCTAAGCAAAAGTAGTCACGAAGGCGAAACGTGTGGATTAACTAATGACTAAGAAAACTTTATTTTTTATTGTTATTATACGTATGTCAAGTACGTATTTCATTAGTAAAATGATACCTGTCTGCGGGATTCGAACACCGGTGCATTGCTACATACTAATGCACCGGACGTCTTATCCTTTTGGGCCACAACGACTTTATATAATGACCGATCAATCTGTTAATATAATACCTTTTTATTGTATGCATTAAGTAATTACTAGATATCTTATTTTGTTTGCAGTGCATCCGTGGATCGTTTCTCGGTGAAGGAGTTTGAAAAATCATTCCTTCGAGCGTGCGAACCGTTAATGTCTTTCTAATTAGTGACACAAAATGTTCCATTAGTTCATAAGTGTTAATTAATATAATTATTAACAATTAATAAAATTAAATGTAAATATTAATTGTATATTCTTTTTATTGAATTGATTTTTTATTATTAAACAAATTTTACAAAAGTCAACCAGTCCCGAGCCTGAAATTTCTGTCTGTTCAGATTCACATATTTATGACACCAGCTAATATCACATGGGCCATCGACGTGCTGCTCATAGCTATAGCAATAAAGAATATGACAGCTGTAGAAATAGATTGAAGTCGAAGTCGTCGTGGCCTGAAGGATAAGACGTTTAGACGATTAGGCAGCGGCTTGGCTCTGCCCCTGGCATTGCTGACGTCCATGAGCGACGGTGACCACTTACCATCAGGTGGGCCGTATGCTCGTCTGCCTACAAAGGCAATAAAAAAAAAAAAAAAAAACGTCCGGTGCATTCGTATGTAGCGATGCACCGATGTTCGAATCCCGCAGGCTATACTAACTATACTGAGACCTTAGAACTTATATCTCGAGGTGGGTGGCGCATTTACGTTGTAGATGTCTATGAGCTCCAGTAACCACTTAACACCAGGTGGGCTGTGAGCTCGTCCATCCATCTAAGCAATAAAAAATAAAAATAAAATGTAGTATGACATTTGGTCTAGCCACTTTAAAAATTTTTAAATTATACAAGGAATTTACATGTAGATCTTATTAACAACAGGCTGCATTTCTCTTCAAAGCTGGTCAATCTCTAAACAATATTTCCTATGGAGTCCATCAATCGACTGACGGATTGGATGTAAACAAACAAAGTAGAAAAAAAACATTTAATTACATCAAAACAATACTTATAAAATATATACAAATTATTCTGCTTAATATAACGGAATGATTTAACATATTTATGTACTTAAATGAGAGAGAAGCCGACGCGGTCCCTTGGAATCAATCTTAATTCTGAACCGTGCTTCAGGAATACATTACCTGAAAAAAAAAAAAATATGAAAACATTAATACTGGTGATAGTCTTGTGGGTTTGCACGGCTATTACCATTTGTGAGGTTTACTGGGAGATGAAGGAGGAGGAGGCGTGTGCGTTGGTTGTTTGTTGCGTGTTGTCCTCCATAAACCTCATCGGAGCGGTCAATAAAACACTACGATAATTACATGTTTATTTGCGTCATCGACCGCGGTGGATCGCTGCACGTAAACCACTGACTGACTAACGTATGTTGCTCATTACTATAAATGCATGGTAAGCCGCTAAACGGGGCGGGATATCATTTCCCTACACCCTGTTTATTTCTGCAGCTGCCTACTTATGATAGGGCTAGATTTGTTAGCAAATTCTCTCAGGTTGAGCCTGTTATCTCACCCTAGCTGAAATAAGTAGGGCCAGCAAATAAGTAGGGTAAAAAGAACACTAGAGGAGTTATTAGTGTAATGTGTTCTAGTACAAGCACAAACTATCATCAATTGATGATTATGTTAATTCTTTCATTCAATCCACATCACCATATAATATCTAACCACAGCACACTACACTATGAAAGTGGTTATTTCGAATGTCATATTTAAAATAATTCCATTGGGTACTTATTTTTTTCTGTTTGTTTTAAGTTATTAAATATTCTACTGATATAATAGAAATAGTGTGGTGCATATAACTCACCGGCTGTCTGCTGAGGATTTATGCCGATACCGTCATCAGTAATAATAGCACTGGTGGCCGGGTCCACCCTGAATTCTTCAGCTGCAAACTTCAACACTGCAGTGAATGGAGTCGCTTCCGGCACACTAAGTCTAGTTTAGAAGAATAGAGAAAACCAGTCTTGTACTTTTCTTGGTATTTTGATGAGCAATTAATAGAATTATACATATCTTAGTTTTAGTAGAGAAATTCTCACATGATAATGATTTTAACTCTGTATCGTATTAGTAGAAAAACTTAAGACTCCTTTTAATAAAAAATCAGCACAGGTGTAAAAAATATATATACACATCATTGAACTGACATGTTAATCATGTGCTGAAGCTTTTAATTCAGGAACAACATAGTACACGCAATGGTAATGCGTAACTAACTTCTTATTATGTTTGTTGTGGTTTAGGGATATTGAATTTAGATAATCTAAACTACTAACAATCAATCTCATGCAGGCATATAAAAAAGATGACATGTGGATTGATATAATATAATGAAATAATAAAAAATTAACACCCAATACTGTCCCAATATCCTACATCTAAATTATTTTCATTCATAATAGACAAAAATTGTTCTTTCAAAATATCATTATTCATAATTCTCTTGATTATATCACTTAATTCTGAACGTGGTAAATCTAAATAAAAATATTCCAGAGACATATTGTTTTTTAACAATTTGGCAATATCTATTAATGTTTCAACCATGCACTTAAACAAATCAGTATATGAGATGCATAACTGAATAAAATACTTTTCATCAACATTAAAAAGGCTTTTCCAGAAACTTTTGCAACTTTGGTTTTTCAGAAGCATAACATTTATAAATGCTTCATTGATCCAAACAATTTCTTTATCATGTTTGTGGTTATCACTTAATAAACTTACAACTAAAATTTCCATTAGACTATTGTTGCAGTTTGTTAATAATTGTTCTAAAAACATTTTCGAATCTTTGGTTGTGGAAAGATTGTACAAAAAAATTTGACTTTTTAATTCTAGTAAAAAACAATTTGGTATGTGAGCCGGCAAGTTGTCTAGCAATGTGCGTTTTGATGCTGTTTCTAGCATAATGTCAGATAGACACTCCACTAATTTGTCTTCATTGAATATCTCTATGTAAATGTTAAGAGATATGTCTATTTGATTGATAGAGCAATCGGAAATTATAATTTTTTTTAATACAGCTGTTGTAGAGTCTGCAAAGCAATTTTTTAAAACGTAACATGATTTATCATCATAATTATACAATGTTGAGAGAAATTCATTTAACAGGTTTCTTTTTTGAAGTTTTTCCAAACATTTCTCTATATGTTGCGCTATTTTAAATGCATTTCTTAGTTCTATGTCAGTTGTTGTGTTGTTGGGCCAATTTTCTGCCTGACAGAGATTAACGAAATCTTGAAAAAAGTCGAAAAACTCTCTCAGTACAGTCTCTTCCATTTCGCAGCGATGTAACTTCAACAATAACCCATGAATTCAGCATCTGTTGACAATGAAGTGGATTTAATTTAACCTTTAGTTAAAATGCTAATTTTGTGTCATAGTGGATTTGTGTTGAAGTTACATTGCATCGAGACTCGAGTGCTTGTCGTGACAAATAAACTAAAGCTTACACTTTAAACGGCAGTTTCGGATCAGATGTGAGTGTAATCTTGAAAGTTACTTTCGACCTGAAATAACCAAAATTGTCAATTGAAATTAATCCGATTACAACTGAGATAAATTATTTGCGTGTTATAAAAAGGCTTACATTTTAAACTATACACAAATTTAAAAAATTATGTTCAATTTAGTTTCCCAATTTATTACAAATTACAAAACTGAAGTGACGTACACAGTAGTACAAATATATTAAGTATATAATCTATGGTACACAACTACACACAGTCAAAATAGTATAATATAATCTGTGGTTTATTATGTAGAACAGACAAGGCTGTATGGGCTTAGATTCCCTTGCCTTTCCTGATAAGGAAAAATTGTACCAAAAAATCTATGGTCTACCTACATTTTTTGTAGGGATTTTATGACTTGGTTACCTTTATGTCATGTCTTATTTTAATTTATATTTTTATTTTTATAAAAAGTGATAATATGGGGTGAAATAAAATGAAATGAAATGAAACGAAGATGATTAATTTGAGACATTAATCAACTGGGATGAAATTAAATGAAATGAGATAAGATGTTGGGATGAAATGTAATCTTAGGAAAATGGTGGTCATTTACTGAGATTTTATCAGTGGACTTTTTGGAGGATCCCGAGAAGTTACGTCCAGCGGCTTTGTTTCATTTTCCCACTTTCACAGATTCTAAACAGTTAATAAACCACGGTCATTACATATTTAAACCTGAAGAAACATGAAATAGACAAAATAAAACAAAACACACAACTTCACTCTTAGCGTTCCCGCCAAAAAGCCCTCTGAAGCTCTGAATACTACTACAGGATCAAAAAATTGATAAACCAGATAGTTCGCATAAAACGGTGTCTCGCTCTGATATCACCATATACATATAAATAGGTAGGGTGGTGATACATCCATGCAGGCTCACAGTATGCCCTACCACCGTTTTAGGCAAATTATAATTTTTGCGAGATTGATTTATATTGCACTATGTTAGTCCTTCATCTTGGAATTGTTTCGTGAATATTTGTTAAGTACGTATTTAATTAGAAAGATGTCTCAGTTACAATAAGGAAACTTAAATGGAAGTGGACGGGGCACACTATAAGAGGACGGGAAAAATGGTGTAAAACTATAATGTACTGGTATCCGAGAGACAGAAAAAGAAACCGAGGTAGACCATTTAGGAGATGGGTGGACGACATTAAGGCAGTTGCGGGAAGCACATGGACCAGAACAGCTGAAAATAGAAGCTTATAGAGGCAGTTGGAGGAGGCCTATGTCTATAATAGACAAACAGACAATAACTAATAATAACAGAGGCAAAAAAAAAACTTACTAAAAAAAAAAAAAATTAATTAATATTAATACCACTTGTATATGTAAAAAAAAAAAAAAATGTATTTGTCTGAGTAAAGGCTTTATTATTATTATATATTTTTATCCCATATCATCTCATCTCATTTGATTTAATTTCATACCGGTTGATTAATGTCTCAAATTCATCATCTTCATTTATTTCATTTCACTCCATATTATCATTTTTCATAAAAATAAGAATATAAATTAAAATAAGACATGACCTAAAAGCCTTACTTACCAGGTCATAAAATCCCTTAAAAAAATGAGCTTGCAAGACCATAGATTATATACCTAATTGCAAAACAATCGATTGACGATACCTACAATACCCACCTAATTTAAAAACGATATAATTCTTTTTTGCCCTAGTTAATTAAGTACTCCTTATTATGTGAAAATGTTATTAAGGAGCAATTTATTTGAAAGTGTGAGCCTTGTTTCAACCACTGGAATTGTGGCTTGTATTGTTTTACATGCCCTAACACCTATATCACCGATAGGAAGTGTCTGGCTAGCTTTATATATCGCTTTTTTTGCTATCTCCTCTTTATTTCTTACTATAAAGTTTATACGTTGGTTGTTAAGTCTGAATAGACCTTTAAAATATGATTTGGAACGTTTCAAGACCCAATATCCTTATTTAAATTGTTTATGGCGATTCCTACCTGAGTTGGAGAAATGTCGCGTAAAAGAATCATTCAAAGAGTATGATACTAGTGAACTGAGTATAATATCAACAGTTTTGGAGAAAAAGCTCGTCTCTTCCTGGTACGTTCCGTTTATATCGCAGGAGATCAGCTTCCCATTTGCTTGCAAGCAGATGTTAGATCAGATGATACAGAAAAGTTTTTTGGTAAGTTTAAGGGCTAAACTTTCCTTTATGGTCCGTCGATTTGGAAGTTCACAATTTTTTTGTAGATAGTACTCAGGAATAGAAAGCTTTTTGCAAAATTTCAAGTTGCGGAGACTCACGGTTACGAGATATAAAAAAAATACTATTGTTTTAAATAACAGACTAACTAGATTAGATTAGGAGCTGAACTTTCATTTCATGAAAGTTGCTAGTCTGCACAAGGACAAGAAAATGCAAATAATTGTGATGTTTCAAATATGATGGGTCTGTTGTTAGATGTGTTTTTTTTTCACTAACACACTAGCAAATAATTATTGCTTTCAGCCTTTATTTATTTTAAATCCAGATAATGCTCACGGCCCATCTAATGTTAATGTTAACAGTGTTAATTGGTTACAGGAGCCCATAGACACATCAATGCTAATGCAGTCACATACCTTGCGAAATGAGGTCTAAGTCTGGATTGTATAGTATAGAGATTCACAAGACACTCTTCCACATAAAAGCTTATATTAGTTTAGTAGTTTGTTAGAATTCAAGCTTTGAAATTGCCCTCTTATGAGTTCTAGAAGAAACATACCTCTACATCTTTTCTCACACTTCATTATACTAACTAATTGAATAAATACATTCACAGGTTTGCAATAAAATAGAAACAAGGGATGTTTTCATAGACATCTGTACAATATTTGCTTTACATCTCAAGGAATATAAAAAAGCATTGAAACGCTTGGAAAAATCACCTTCAGAATCTATAGAAAGTTTCTACAAAAAAGCGCATGCAGTTTCTGACCCAATGAAAAACTTAACTAAGACTGATCATTGTACGAACCTGCTACGATTAATAATGAAAGAATTAGTACCATGGGAATTATGGGACACACCCCACTCAGAGCTCATTGTTCGTATACTGTCAAGGAAACTTGATAGCTTCATTGACAGCACCCTAGTAGATCCTATTTGGTTGAATGATAAATTGCTTGCTTATTTAAAAGTTGAGAATAAAGTGGTGCTTTCGGAAAAATCTGAGCCAATCTTGGAAAACATGCCCACACAAGAGTCGGATACAGAATGTACAAAAAAGAAAACTGAAGATGAATGTAAACCTGAAGAAAAGAAAGAACTTAAAGCAGTTCAAATACAGAAGAAAGACGAGACTATAAACAAGAAAGAGGAGTTGACCAGTGACCCAGTTGATTTGAAATGTTCTCCGATATTAAGGCAACGAAGAGGTCGACAGGGTAGGAATGAGGTCAAAATATATGATAGGATTATAGAGGGTAAGTTCTACAGATATAGTGTTACGAGTCACTTTGCTTGATCTTCATTAAAGACCTTTTGGTCTTTCTGACATCAGACGTACTGCACAGTACAATACATGATTTTGCTTCTTGTTAAGTGTAAATAAATATATTAATTGATAAATGAATTGGCAGTAGTTCTTTTGATGCTCAACAAGTATGTACTTTCATTTATGTTGAATAATTTTTTTTTGATTTGATTTGATTACAAAATTTCATTAATCATCAGTCTCTTGATGAGCGTTCTACATATATCCAAAGAGCAATGTCAACAGGTTCCACTCTCCCTTCAATCACAATGCACTTGTGATTATTTGTTAAATTTTTTAATTAGTATTTTTTTTTCCTACCTAAGCTGATAGATAGCCTTGAGTGGCATCTTTTTTTTTTTTTTTTTTCGGGCCGAGAGCCGAACCTCCTACGAGGTCCCCGCGCCTAGGGGGCGCGCGTTGTATGTGAGACTCAACGATCTGCAGGTGTTGAGAGCAGACCGCGGGCCCAAGGAATTTGGGGCCCACCCACTAAACGACTCCCCTGCACTCTTACACCCGGCGTCCGATCTCCGTCCGGGGTCAAAACCCGGTCAGAGTAGGGGGGTTCCCGCGGTCAACACTACAACCAGACACGCGGCGCCACCCCGAGGACGCCCGACCGACGGGTCGTCGAGGCGATAGTCGACGACCAACGACGTCAGTCTCCGCGGTACGGCGGCCCTACCAGGCCGCCCGGGCGATGCCGCTGGTGTTCCGGGTACCCCGCTGGGCCAGAACCAGCCTGCCGGGTCGGAACGCGATACACCGCCGACCGAGTTGCTCTTCCACAGTATGTTCAGGGACGACAGCGACGACGAAAATGCGGACCGCATCGCAACCCGCAGCCGCCGACGCGTCGTCCCGTCCTCCTGGTGCCAGCGCGCTAGAGTGACGGTAGCGTGCGGCGCAGTATCAACCCCCTTAGGTCGCCCCGTGACCATCACCGGGAGGAGACTGCCTCCTCATAGGGGCCGGAGCTGGACAAACGCCCTCCTCCGACCCCCGGCTCGACGGCGGCGGCACGGCGCCGAGAGGGAGGAAGAGTTCTCCCTCTCCCGTTCCGCCGCCTCCTTCTGCGAGATGGTGGACTCGCAGAAGTCGAGCATCGCCTGCCAGGACTCATCGCTGCCGAGCATCGTAGCCACGACGGTCGGAAGCGACAAGTCCGGTCCTATTTTTGCAACGAGGACGCGGCGCTGCTCCGCGAAAGCGGGGCAGTACGCGAGCGTGTGCTCCGCCGTGTCCTCGTTGCAGCCACTGCAGTGGTGGCACTTCGGCGTCGGCTCCCTCCGGGCAACGAGGTGCAGGTAGCGACCGAAACAGCCGTGTCCCGTGAGCACCTGCGTCGCTCGGAAGGTGAGACGTCCTCGGTCGCGATTCACCCAGTCCGAGAGGACCGGGCGGATCGCCTCGACGGTCCGTCGCCCGTAGGCGGGGTCCGCCAGGCACCGAGACCACGCCTCGAGCACGGTACGCCGAGATTGAAGCTTCCGCGCTCGAACTTCCGCCGCGCCGGGACGCGGCTCCCCCCTGGAGCGGAGATCGCATCGCCACGCATAATCCGCAGCGAGCGCCTCCGCTTCCAGGTCCCAGGGGACCTTGAGAGGCTATTTCAGCCTTAACTCACATTGGGTGGGCTCACAGGGCTCGAACCTGACGACGTTGCTAACACGAACCCTAGCAAGAGCCGTGCTTCGCAGAATCTACCACCGGATCGGAAACGCGACCCACTGAGAAGATCTGGAGAGAAACTCAGTGGGCTGTGTCTGAGGGTTTTAATTAGTATCTTGAATGAGCTGTGAGTGAATAAGTGCATCTTCTACAGGCAGTGTCAAAACCTGGGAGACGGACATGGACTTGCAGTGTATCAGCCTTGGTCAGGATTTGCTGGCTAGTTTAGATGGGGAGATAACACTAAGCCGACTCTGGGGACAGGACGGTAGCCCTAACCCGCCCAGGACCAATTCACCACAGCCGCTCTGGTTTGGTATGTTTGCCTATTTAGTCAAATTATATGTTTAATAAGCAATACTTGAAACTTTTTCTTGGATTAAAACAATTAATAATAATGAGATCTATCTTAACTAGTTAAGATCATAATACAATTACACATAGGTACATTAAAATAAATATGTAGAAAACATTAAACTACCACATGACATACACTACACATGCACACACACAACATAAACATATATTGTACTAACAATTACATTCTTGAACATCTTTGTTAGTCAGTACTGAGAGCAACAACAACATTATGTTTGGAATATTGTGCTCAATATGAAGCTTTTTAATGTTTTATTCATAGTGAAGAATAGAATTTGTCCTAACAAAAGTAGCCCTGGTAATTAACAAATTAAAGAGCTAACGGTTTGCGTGGTATGGACATGTGATGCGTAGAGACAAGATGCCTGTGACTAGAAGATGTATGGAAATGGTAGTGCAAGGTAGAGGGGGAAGAGGTCAACTGAAGAAGACATGGATGGAGTGTGTGAATGACGGTATGAGAGAGAGAGGAGTGAGTGTTGAGATGACAGCTGATAGAAGAGAATGGAAGAGAAAAATTATCTGCACCGACCCTACCTAGTGGGGTAAGGTGGAGAAAAACTTGAGATATGAGTTCTAAGGTCTTAGTATAGTTACAACGGCTGCCCCGCCCTTCAAACCGAAACGCATCACTGCTTCACGGCAGAAATAGGCATGGTGGTGGTATCTTCCCTTGCGGACTCACAAGAGGTCCTGCCACCAGTAAAAAAAAGTCTCTTGTAAGTCATGGCATAAATGTAGTTATGTCTGTGGTCCCGGTGACTATTCACTATCAGAATGGCTCGTACATGCTCTTACGAAAAAAGAAGACATGCCAAATAAATGAATAAATCTATAGGGGAAGAAGACAATATAGATGTGGAATTAAGTACGACTCCACCGAAAGATAGAAAAGAGCACAGCCCCAAGTCGGCGGACGCTTTGCTCAAAGACATCCAGAGCACCGTCAGCCAGGCCAAGACCAAGATCGGTGATCTCCAGGTCCGAGATAACTTAGACTACAAGCGCTCAGTATGTGTTTGCATGTTTATGTACCGCTTTAGCATGTCACCATTTAGTTTCCAGGGGCCGTCGTCAAGGCACGACAATAAGGATGTTTATTTTTAACATGAACCAAAAAGCTGTACATATAATAAGAATGTTATTAATAAAAACAGTCGAATTATCAACCACCTTTTTAAATCTTTGGTTAATAAACACCCATATTGTATCATCAGGCCTTACAGCGTGGGCCTTAGCCTGGTCCAGTATGTCTCTCCAGACTGCTCTGTTCAGTAGTGTTTAGGGGTTTCTCCTTCCAATTCCTGACACCGATAACTTTGAGGTCCCATGGAGGACCCATATTGTATAGAAGGGATATATTATGTATGTAGGTAGCGATATCTCTGTGCACGAGTCCGTGTGGTGACCGGACCGCGACGTGTCGGCTCCGTGCTTCATGTGTAGCTATGAGTGAAGTCGACGCACTGAATCCATGTTTAGCGAACTCCGACTTGTTCTCCATTACTGTGTATTACTTATTGTCTGTCTAGTTTGAGTAGAAATTAACTCTTTGACAGCCACGCGGGTCAAAGTTGCCCTACGCGGCGCACTCAAATAATTATGTCGATTCCTCTCTTCGATCTTCTTACTAAGGCTTCGGAATGTCGAGTACATTATATGGAGGAACGTCACATGTGGCCGAGATCCTCAGCAGTGAGGGAACGATATAGAAGAATTACATTCTAGGAAAGAAATCCGAGAATACTAAGAATGAGTCTATTTCTAAGAGAGCTAAAAGTCTAAAAGATGCATTAAAAATAAAAGAAGGCAAAGTTGGGTAATCCAGGTGATTTAGTAACAGAAATCGACATAATTACTTCACTGCGCTACGTCACCTCTGACCTGCCTACATGGCACTCAACGGGTTAATGGGAAGCGCATGTTCAAAGCAATCTACGAAGCTTATTCTGAAACTAAAATAATTAGAGTAGGAAACTGATTCATTCCTTTGGGTAAGATGCCGGAGTCAAGTTCAGCGAGTCCTCTTGACAACTAGACATCAGACATCAGGGTGCGCGTAACGAGAGACTGACTAGAATGTGGAATAGGCTGGTTACTGTCAAATCTCATACGACGAGAGAAAAACACTTTATTACCAAATATCCTTAAATCTCAAACGACATGAGAATTATTACTAAGGTTTCCTTAGAGTAAAATCTTTGAACGAGAGCATTACAAATGTTACCCATTGAAGGGAACACTTACCATAACCACTTAGCTCGTGAGGTCGTTGTGTACCAGGATGAAGCGGCAGGGATGATGGAAGGGCTACTGGACTTCGGGATAGCAGGTCTGAAGAAGGGACTCCGCTTTACTGGACTTAGTGATGACTCGCAGGTAAAAGAAACCGCCTCTGTACTAAACTTTTGAAGTCGTCGTGGCCTAAAGGATAAGACGTCCGGTGCATTCGTGTTGAAGCGATGCACCGGTGTTCGAATCTCAGGCGTGTACCAATTTTTGTAATGAAATACGTACTCATCAAATGTTCACGATTGACTTACACGGTGAAGGAATAACATCGTGTAATAAAAATGAAACCCGCAAAATTATAATTTGCGTAATTACTGGTGGTAGGACCTGTTGTGAGTCCGCGCGGGTAGGTACTACCACCCTGTCTGTTTCTGCCGTGAAGCAGTAATGCGTTTCGGTTTGAAGGGTAGGGCAGCCGTTGTAACTATACTTGAGTCCTTAGAACTTATATCTCAAGGTGGGTGGCGCATTTACATTGTAGATGTATATGGGCTCTAGTAACCACTTAACACGCAGGTGGGCTGTGAGCTCGTCCACCCATCTAAGGAACAAAAAAAAACTTCACGCCAGTAGTTGCAGCATAAGCGAAGAGGGATATAAAAACAAAAAATGGTGCGCGTGCAACTTGGTGCACGTGAAAGAAGTGAAACTTCTTTTGTGGTGTGTGGTATTGTGATTTTCTTCATCTTTCATCCCTAAATCACATTCCTCTTGTAATAGAGAATGCTGTGTATAAGAGAAACGACCCAGTTCGCTTTGTCTTTTCCCTCTCTCCACGGCCGTGTGGTTCGCGAGACGCTGTCTATTTTCTCACTCAGAGTTTAGGGAGAGCGACCCTAAATTCTTTTCTCTCTAGCCGTAACGAATCTGTCGCGAGTAAAATTTTACTCTCAACGCGCCTAAAGAAGTTTCACTTCAAAAATGAATAATGTGATCAACAAGTGATACACATTCATACTTGTAGTCTGCTGTTGCTTTAGGACAAGTCTCCATCCCATCAGAAATCTAAACAGAGTCCCGAGAAGCTTGGAGATAAAGTTCCGGCTGACTTCAAAAGCAGAGACGTTTCGGAGTGTAGAGAAGCCCCGCCATTTTCGCAGAACAAAGGTGATTTCATAAAGGATGCTTTTGTGTTCACCTAATTATTCTGAGTGTTGATGGAGTCGTTTACTTGTATTTCAGAGGACAACAGTTCAATGCCCGTACTGTTGAAACAACACAGAGTGACGTCACAAGACAGTATGGTTAGTATTTAACATTTCGACGCTTGAAAGGCAAACGTGACTAAGCGACAATGCGTGAACTTTACAGTAGAGTAACTTAAAGTTGAAATACCTGGAAAAAAAAAATATTTTGACGAATCTAGCTGTAGTAGAATCTAGCTAGTAGCTGTAGGATGGAAATGATTTTAATAGGACTAAAAATAATTTTTTTTTTGCGCCTCGAATATGGTTATTGCTTATCATTTATCTACAAAGCAGTTATTGTCGCTTAGTCACGTTTGCCTTTCAAGCGTCGATTTATATTAAATTTAATTGGTGGTAGGACCTCTTGTGAGTCCGCACGGGTAGGTACCACCACCCCGCATGTTTCTGCCGTGAAGCAGTAATGCGTTTCGGTTTGAAGGGTGAGGCAGCCGTTGTAACTATACTGAGACCTTAGAACTTGTATCTCAAGGTGGGTGGCGCATTTACGTTGTAGATGTCTATGGGCTCCAGTAACCATTTAACACCAGGTGGGCTGTGAGCTCGTCCATCCATATAAGCAATAAAAAAAAAGGTTTTCTTAGTGTTGGCTTAGCCAGTCCTCAATTATCATTTTTCAGCCGAGCCTTCCCCGGCCGCCTCCCGACTCCCCGGAGCCGCAGTACGAGGAGGTGGCTGACCTGTCCACCAGCATCGCTAAGTTGAGGAGTTTGCTCCAACAGCGGGAACAAACTCAGAGGTTACAAATAAATTAATTACCTACCACTCACTCATTCAAGTAATTTAAACGATAATTGCGTGCATCGTTAAACCGGTTTTCACTTAAAAACTTGCAATGATTTTTAGGGTAGAATTAATATTAAACAACCTAGCTCCCCCAGCCTCCAACGAGCTTTCGGCGGCGCGCGGCTGACGATAAATAAACCAGCTCATATTTCGTCATTTCCATGTACAGGGGGGAGGAAGTGTGGTGGGAGGGCGCGGAGGAGACCCGCGGGAGGACGCAGGCGCACCACTCCTCGCGCCCGGTGGACGCCGCCAACATTGCGGGTAAGCCACCAGCGAAACCGCGCTAGCCGTCGCCCACGCGCTGTACTGATGAAACCTTTTTTTTTCTACCTAAGCTGATAGCCTTGAGAGGTTATTTCAGCGTAACCTTAACTAGTAGGTGAGCTCACGGGCTCAAACCTGACGACGTTGTTAACACGAACCCTAGCAAAAGCTGTGTTTCGCAGAATCTAACACCGGATGGGAAACGCGACCCACTCGCGAGAAACTCAGTGGGCTGTATCTGTGGGTTAATTTACTCGTCGAGCCCTTCGTCGCAACCGACGGGTTCGACGAGAACGATAACTGGTGCTTGGGGTACCTAAAAGCACCGTTAATGGATCGGGAGGATCCGGGATGACGTGATGAAACCTTCACGTCATCCCGGATCTTCCCGATCCATTAAAAACCTTCAGGAATGTTCTCGCTTATAAAGCATGGGCGGGGGAGGGGCGGGGAGGGGATGGGGGCGCTTGTACCCTGAACGTCATAGACTTTGCTTTAGTCTTGAATGTAAGCAGACGTCTGACGACGGCGTCCGTGTGCCCTGTCCGCTTCGGGGATCTATGTTTTACCAGCATCGTCTTCACCAGCAAGTCTGCCGGCCGCCACGTGACCCCGTGGCCCCTGCACACTGCGGCAGATGAGATGTCTTGTTTCAGATGAATACGACATGAATTTAGACAGAAACTCATCCCCGGGACAGACTTCTAACAACATGCAGAGACTTGACAAGTGAGTTGCTGTATACAGGGTGCTCCACAAGCGGTCTGTCAGGCCGACAGCTGTAGATAGTGTTCTGTTAGACTGATCGATTTGAACGAAAAAAGATGTGTGGTGTCGTGGGACATCGGATAGGAACGAAGTTCCTTATTAAAAAAATATTAATTTTAAGTTCTATTCGAGGTATAAAGAAAATAAAACTGGAGGTTTCGCAACAACCCACGGTCATTCGGTAACGTGCGAACTTATTGTGGTACACTTCATTCACGGCTGTTTGCATAAGAGTTGTTAGTGTATTGCGCAAACGAAGGCTCTGAGATCGTGGTTAATGAATGAAAAAAAAAGTTATTTTTTGTACTTTATTACAAAGTTAAGTCGTACACTGTGTGCATTACTAATAAAAATCTTACGTTACGGACGTTTTTTCCCGGTTAGGTTACCCCTCCGCATCGTCCCATAAGGAACTTCGTTCCAACAAATGTTCCCAAGTAACATCTTTGGAATAATGAGTACCAGAACATAACGAACAAAGTATTATACTGCCAACCCTTCAATGTAATATGCGATTTCGAAAAGGGCACATCTCTGAAAATATAAAATGTACAGGCAATGAAAAAAAAAACTGATTATTTTCTAAAGCAGTGTAAAATTTAAAATATTAACTTTTGAGATATATTTTAGTGTTAATTTGCAATTGAAAATTACTGGAATTATTATAAAATGGGTGTAGGTAAGCCTCAAAACAACCTGTATATGAAAAAAACGTATTTGACAAAATATGCGACATGTGCCCTTTTCGAAACTGCATATTCAATTGTATTTTACGTAAGGTACCGTAATAGGAGTCGTAGTGGAAAATAAGGCAAATTATTTATTTATATTTTAATGGCTTAGAAGGATGCACGAGCTCACAGATCACATGGTGTTAAGTGGTTATCGGATAGCCCATAGACATCAACGACCTAAATGCCGGCACCCAACATGAGAAATGAGTACTAAGTCTGAGTTTTAACAGTACAACGGCTGCCCCACCCTTCAAACCGAAACGCATTACTGCTTCACAGCAGAAATAGGCAGGGTGGTGGTACCTACCCATTTGGACTCACAAGTCGTCCTACCACCAGTCAGTACCACCCAGAAGTAATCGTATTAATACAAGTCGTAGGAATCTAGTACTGAATATGTTTTCCTCCACTAAACTGGTACTATATCTGTGGTATCGCTTTTATTAACCCCTCTATGGCACGTGATCAACAATCTGTATCTTTTAGGTCGAGTTAACGTATGTTCGATACCTTGAATCACTTTAATCAGCGCCCGAAAAACATTATTTTTTTTGTAAAAATGTAATGCAATGTAAAAAATATTGTAAAAATTCCAATAACTTCCTATTGCTTTCGGAAGTCGGAAGTTGTCTAAAAACGCAGCAAAGGCGATGATAATACGGCATATCTAATCAAGCGGGTACTCAGAACTCAAAAAGCTACACTTTAGATATTTTTTGACATTTCTAACGAGATCTACATTGTTGATAGTACTGCTATGTTTCGACTGGATATACCCCATTGTGGGACATCCTGTATATATGTATATCTGTATTATTTATGGTTGTCAGTTGACCATTGGGTTACTGGTCGTTTGGACGAGCTAAGGGTTCATGCAATGCAAAGCGGTTCCCAAGCCCATCTACGTGAATAGCACCATGTCCAGCTGTCCCTCCTTGAGAACGGAACACGTGACCGCAGGATGGTGGTGCTCACCCCTGTGGTCACAGCGCGCTGGTATAACTCCACAGCACTGCCATCCTCCAAGGAATCGCACGGTCGCCTCACGACTAACGGGAAGGGATGACGGTGGTGATAATCTAAACTGACACCGCACAGCCAATGGCACACTTGAACATTGACGTCATTGTGCAGATATTGCTTTCTCTATAATGCCTTGAACTTGTGTATTGGTGATAGGAAATTCATTTCGTTTTCGTTGATTTTGTTATGGACGTGCTTCAAATTTTCACTACACTTTCTCCTCCAATCAATCGTAACTGGTGTAGGTTGTTCCAACGAACGGTGACGGGAGTGTTCAACTCTATAAAGACGGCGGTCGGGGCCGAGGGGGAGGCTCCTGTCGCGATGCGACCTCAACACGACTGGGTCTACGTCTGCACCTCGCTGGAGAACAGCGTGAGTACTGAGGGCGCGACCTGAACGCACTGCAGCTGCGAGGGTGCTTTTTTTTTCCTACCTAAGCTGATGGCCTTGAGAGGCTATATCAGCGTAGCCTTAATTAGTAGGTGAGCTCACGGGGCTCAAACCTGACGACGTTGCTAACACGAACCCTGGCAAGAGCCGTGTTTCGCAGAATCTACCACCGGATCGGAAACGCGACTCACTGAGAATATCCGGCGAGAAACTGAGTGGGCTGTGTCTGAGGGTTAATTTACTCGACGAGCCCTTTGTCGCAAGCGACGGGCTCGACGAGAACGATGACCGGTGCTTGAGGTACCTAAAAGCACCGTTAGTGGACCGGGAGGATCCGAAATGACGTGTTTGGGGCGACGTCAACTGCTTTCCATTCTGACCGCAGGATCGGGAATGTAGTTACCGTCGGCCACGATGAGAGGGTTCTCGTGTCGTGCCGCTTTATCGAAGTGGAGCGAGGGTCCGGCGTGGCGGCGCCGACCATCATGTGGTCACGGGTTGGTACCATTGCTCTGCCTATTTCTGGGGCCAAGATGCGTTCCGGTCTGAAGAGTGGGGGACGTATGTGTCGAAGCGGGCGCCCCCTCCCCACCCCCCCAGCTAAGAGTGACGGCGCCCCCGGGCTGTAGGTGGGCGGCGCGGTGGCGCGGCTGGTGGGCGCGCGGAGAGCCTTCACGCACGTGGACGCGGCGCTGGACTCGCTGGAGCAGCTCGCCGTCGCCAAGCAGGAACAACTCGTGCCCGACGACTTTGGTGAGTAAGATTAAATTTGTACTTACTGTCGACTTCATTGAATCAAATTGGAAAAAAAAATGTACCTATTTTGGTAGGGGCTGTTCTAGATTCACCGAGCTAGTAGGTGAGCGCACGGGGCTGAAACCGAGAGTGCTGCTAACACTAGCTCTAGCAAAAGCAGTGCTTCGCAGAATCTACCACCGGATCGGAAACGCGACCCACTGAGAAGATCCGGCGAGAAACTCAGTGGGTTGCGTCTGAGGGTTAATTTACTCGTCGAGCCCTTCGTCTCAAGCGACGGGTTCGGTGAAGACGGTAACCGGTGCTTGAGGTACCTAAAAGCACCGTTAATGGATTAGGGTGTAATTATAAAACAAATAAACGGGGTCTTAGCACGTGTCCTCATCTGGTCCCAAACCAGTATTGCCTGTATTATGGAAACCAGAGACTAATATACACACAGATGTGCAGCCAAGGGCGTGGCCATTGCCTCCACCGCGCTGTCGATGGTCGATGAGGGTCGGTGACGTCATCGAGTACCAAAATAGTTGTTAGACACCAATATATCAACGAGTGTAAGGAATTTTTGGTATAAGCGAGATTTTTGCAGCTTTATAGATGAAATTTATAAAGTTTAAAGTTTGGAAAAAAATAAAAAAAACTTCTTCAGCTATTTCAAAAGAGCAAATTTAATTGAAGTTCAATTAAAAACATCGAACTGTTGATGCTAATATCAAATAAAACTTACCTTTGATTACAAAGATATACAGTAGATTGGGGGGAATAGAGACTAGTTAGAATAGGGACAAATCTGAGATGTCACAATACTTTTGTTGAGCTGTTAGATTTAACTGAAAATTCCTTTTATTTAGTGTTTAAGAATATTAAATAGTTTAATTTAGTCATCAAAGTTTTTTAACTCATTAAAGATATTGAAAAGTTAATTACCTAAAGCTAGTTACCTACCTAACAACTAAATAGTGCCGGCCCTATCAAAAAACTATTATCCCCATACGTAACCTGATTCACCACAAAGCCAACGTGAATCGGGTTAAGCTTTTTTTTCAGTTTTTATGTATATTTTGTAATGAACTATGTATAATAACGCATCGTATATTAAAATTTATGCTTCCGGAACCATTTTAACCTCAATTTTCTTGGTATTACACTAAGAAAGACCATTGAAAATTTGTGTTGGATTTGGAAAGGGTCCCGATTCCCCTCAATCTACGGTATGTCGCGTATTAAGCGAAATGTCGCTTAATCCAAATAACCAGTCACTCCCTCGATATGATACCCCACACCCCGTGTGACCAGACATACCGCGACATATTGGATGCGTTGAACGTTCGCAGAGGAGTGGTGTGTTGAGTGCGGCGCGGCGTGGAGCGCGGCGAGCGCGGCGACCGGCGCGGGGAGCCCCGCCGCCCCTCCCGCCTCCCCGCCCGCGCACCTCGCGCGCCGCCTAGCCGCCGTACTGGCCGCCGGTACTGTCCCAAAACCAGTCCGGGCTACTTTGTGGAGAGACCTCTTGTTAGGCCAATCTTTCTTTTTTTACCTTGAGATGGGTTTTAAGGTCTCAGTATAGTTACAACGGTCGCCCCGCCCTTCAAACCGAAACGCATTACTGCTTCACGGCAGGAATAGGCAGGGCGGTAGTACTTACCCGTGCGGACTCACAACAGGTCCTACCACCAGTAATTACGCAAATTATAATTTTGCGGATTTGATTTTTATTACACGATGTTATTCCTTCACCGTGGAAGTCAATTGTGAAGATTAGGTACATTTTTCATTAGAAAAATTGGAACCCGCCTCCGGGATTCGAACACCGTTGCATCGCTAGATACGAATGTACCAGACGTCTTATCCTTAATCCTTCTTAACCTTAACTAATCCCGACTAGGTGGAATAGTCAACGTCGTGCTGCACAGTACCAATGCACAGTTATTCAATAAATTTTGGAATTATCTCCCAACTAGTTGTACCCGTCCGCTTCGCTGGGCATTTAAAATTAACATTATTATTTCTCACCCCCACAAAGATTCTCAACATGAACGCCCCCACAAAAAACCACTGTAGATTTATATACCTAGTCAGGTCATAAATTTTGTCACATGTTTAATGTAAAATAATTGAAACAAGTTTATTCATTATGTAACCATTCATATACCAAAATGAACTTAACAAAACATAGATTCTTATGACACTAAAGTTTATTCAAAATGACCTCCGTGATTTTGAATACAGGCCTTCAATCTGCGCGGCCAGTCGTCTATCGCAGCACGAACGAGGTCCATGTCAATATCGGCGGCTGCCTTAATCAAGGATGTCTTGAGTGACTCCAAATTGGGATGAGGCTTTGAGCACGCTTTTTCCTCCAAGTGTTGCCATATCTTGTAATCTAACGGATTTAAATCTGGACTGGAGGAGGGCCAGTCTTCGTGCCGGATGAAGTCGATTTCACACGCCGCCAGCCAGTCTTGTGTGCTCTTCGCTCTATGAGCTGGCGCCGAATCTTGTTGGAATACCCAGTGCCTGTTATTGAACATGGTATGAGAAACAGGTTCCACAAGGTTCGTCAGGACTGTATTTTGATACACAACTGCATTCGTGTTTACACCTTTCTCACAAAAATGTACCTCTGTTAAGCCCCAATAAGAAACTCCCAACCATACCATGAGCGAGGATGGAAAATGACCTCGTTGGACACGCGGAATACGGTTGCTCGCTTCTTCACTACTGTGTGCGTACACCTTATCATTTTGTTTGTTGTAGCTCTCTTCTACGGTAAAATTTTTTTCATCCGAAAAAAGAATTTCCCGATATTTTTTTCCCGCGTACCGCTTCAACAAAGCGCGGCATCTCTTCAGTCTCAGGTCCATTAGACGAGCATTCAAACGATGTCCTGTTTTTCTTCGATATGCCCGAAGCCCTAAGTCTTCATTTAACACCCTTTTCACCGTGGTTCTGCTCAACCCCATCTGAAGGGCCAACAGTTTCTGCTTACGTTTGGGATTTCTTTGAATTCGCGCCTTCACAGCTTTTATCACTGCTGGAGTCCTAACAGACCGAGGGCGACCACTTCTTGACCCGTCATCTACACAAGAGTCTTCATTGTTTCGTTTGATGGTACGATAAACGAATCTTTTGGTTATATTCAAATTTTTCAGTATGTTAAAAATTTGAATTGGCGCGTAACCGCAACGATGCAACGCAATAACTGCAACACGGCCATCTTTAAGCGTCCACTCTATATTTAAAAATGAGTAAAATTCTAAAAGTATACATTTTTATTTTCATGAACAATTCGAAATTCGAATTCAATAAACTTTTTTGTGGCCAGCATTCTAAAGGAAAAGTTTTTACTGTGTGACAATACTTATGACCTGACTAGTTATTAGTATAGATAGTGCAATTTTACATAACCAACATAATCCCGAAATGCATGTCTCCAGATATCTTCGAATCAATGATCACGGTGTGGCTGGATGAGCTGACCGCGTGGCTGAAGCGGCAGATCTTCCTCTACTTCGAGGGTTTGTCTTCGACCGAGGACACGTCGGCCAGACCCAAAGAGCTGCGGAACTTCGACCCTGAGCAGACTTGTGAAGTGCTGTTGCAGAACGCGGGACGTAAGAGATTTATGTATTCGACTACATCGGGGCGAGGGGAGCGACTCAGCTGCAGGTGCTCTATACTGGTGGTAGGACCTCTTGTGAGTCCGCACGGGTAGGTACCACCGTCCTGCCTATTTCTGCCGTGAAGCAATAATGCGTTTCGGTTTGAAGGGTGGGGCAGCCGTTGTAACTATACTGAGACCTTAGAACTGATTTCTCAAGATGGGTGGCACATTTACGTGTTAGATGTCTATAGCTGCAGTAACCACTTAACACTAGGTGGGCTGTGAGCTCCTCCACCCACCTTTGCGATAAAAAAAAAAAAAAGCATGAAACAATTATTATACATCGACGATTCTCATATTTGCATCTTGTCATCCTCTACTGCGCAATAGATATATTCTAAACATCTCTATTGCGCAGCAGCAGTTATTTTTCTTTAAACCTAAACGTTTAATAATTTTGATTGCTTCATCTTCGTCCGCAGTGCTGCAGCTCCTCGGCGAAGAGACCCTGAAGTCATCCATAAAGCTATACGTGAGCAGTTTGAGTCACAAGGAATTGAATCGTGACCTCATGTTCAGAATGCTGGACCTGTTCGTTTTGCACTTCAAGAAGTCAGCCTCGATACGGAATCCTTCTTTTGACTCGAACTGACGGCGCCCGCCGCGCTTACACTGCGAGCAGCGTGACGCGTGCGGGCGGCGCTGCGGGGCGTGCGAGGAGCAGGGAGTGCGGGGCGTGCGAGGGGTAGCGAGTGCGGGCTGTGTGCGAGGGGCAGGGAGTGCGAGCTGCGTGCTGCGTGACGTCCGCTGCTCTTCTTCAATAAAAATATAAGGAAAAAATAAAAAATGATCTCTGTAATTTATTAATCATGTATTGTAACTAGCGATGTTATTAAATAAAATCTATTTTATTATGTCTGACGGCGCCAGGGAGGGCTGAGCGGCAGTTCCGTCATCATTCGTATTCGGTGGAACTGAGTTTATTGCAATAAAAGTCATAAAACCTTTTGAATAATAATTATTGAAACTCTCAGCAAATGATTTTCACAATGACAGGGTAAACTGACAGTTTCGTTCCAACTGACCGACTACGAGTAGAAAGGCTTCGTCAAACAGAACACGTAATTAGCGCGCGTCAGAGCGCTAAACTAACGCCGCGCTATAGCGTTTATAGCGCTGGGGCTCTGTGTGACGGTATGTTACCATAGTAGTACAACACATCTCGGCGTCATAGCGCGGCGTTAGTTTAGCGCTCTGACGGGCGCTAAGTACGCGTTCTGTTTGACGAAGGCTTTACATTTAAACAACCGACCGTCTTAATATTACCTAAGTCATTATCCACGACTTAAGTTTTATTTGCGTTGGATCATTTCATAAAAAAACAGCACGGTAGTGACGCTTGTTATTTTGACATTGACAGATAAACGTCAGCTTTTTCGTCGACATCGGAGTTTTTTTATTCGCCTAATTGTTGCCATTGATGTGAATGGCGATAAATTCATACGCTACCTGTCCGTGAACGCATGTGACAAGAAACTTAATTTTGAAAAAAAAGCAACTGTTCATTGAATGAGAAATAAAAGATATTTTATCCGTAAACCATTTTAATTCATTCAATAATTAAAATTAAAAAAATAATATTTTATAAAACATATCACAGAGATCGCGTACCGCTTATGAGCATAAAGAAATCTTAAAAGTCGTAAACCTCAATTTAAATACAATCATTTCCTTAGTCTTACCATGTCAATAATATTATTTCAGTGCTGCCATTACAGAACAGTACTTACAAAATTTAACTTAAAAAAGTAGATGATTTGCAATCTGAAAACAATACAATATTAGGTACTAAATCAAATATTAATGTTTATCTATATATTAATACGTGAAGGAAAAACTTTGTATCCCTTTTTACGAAAATTGCGCGAACGGAGGAGTATGAAATTTCCCACAGTGATAGAGAATATAGAGAAGGAGTGCCGAATGCTAATATATTTTTAAATTATGCCTAAAAAATACATTAAATCAATAAAAAAAACATTACACACACTACCATGTATTTGACGCACACACGCATGCATACTATTTATTTATTGTCAAACTTTTGTTCTTGACGTCTGTTGTCAAATTGAGAATAGATTAAATATTGTTTGTCTTTATTAATATTTTTCTATAATATAGTCTTGGCGAAATTTGTGATTACAGAATGTGGCGGTAGCCATCACAGAACACAAGATATTTAACAGATGCCTGAATCTCGCTTACGACATTTTCAAGATAAAGCGCATATATACAAGTTCCGAACAACAACATACGGACCGTCGGTCTACCGAGCAATATCACCCGCTCGGTAGAAGATCTTCCCTTTGTCGTATATCTCTACATAGAAGTATAACAGTCTTTAGAAATAGAATCATAATAGTGTACGAACTTATAATTTCAATTAATTATAGTCGAAATTCGACTACCGGGCGACCACTAGTAAACGTTAAAACACATTCTATTTTACAATCATAGGTAATCATTTCTTCGTCGTCTACTCAAAGGTCTTATCACTCCTGTCTCAGGAGTCTTTCAACATTAATTAAACTAAAATCACAATTAATTTACATATAATTTGAGCAATTTATAATTTGTGCTTTATTTAAAAACGAACTTAGTAATAATGTGGGCACTGGCGGCGTCTATCCGTCATGGCTTGAAACCTGAATCGCTCTAACAATCCGCAAGTGAATCTCATAATATCGGGTCAGTGTGCTTAGTGCGAGCTTTTTAACGTTCTCGATAGCGTAAAAGTTAAAATAAATTTGTATGGAGTTGAAAAGTATTTTTATTTTTTTATTGCTTAGATGTGTGGACGAGCTCACAGCCCACCTGGTGTTAAGTGGTTACTGGAGCTCATAGACATCTACAACGTAAATGCGCCACCCATCTTGAAATATAAATTGTTAGGTCTCAGTATAGTTGCAACGGCTGCCCTGTCCTTCAAACCGAAACGCATTACTGCTTCACGGCAGAAATAGGCAGGCCGGTGGTGGTACCTACCCGTGCGGACTCACAAGAGGTCCTACCACCAGTAATTACGCAAACAATAATTTTGCGGGTTTGATTTTTATTACACGATGTTATTCCTTCACTGTGGAAGTCACGAAGTTTCCGTACGTTTGCCGTTAGGGGCGCTGTTCCAACTGCGAATTTGAGTTAATTTTTACGCTATCGAGAACGTTAAAAACTCGCTCTAAGCGTACAGAGTAGAGACGCCGCTCGGTAGAAGATTCTTGTCTTCGTCATAGGAACATCAACTAGCACATCTCCTGAAGGCACTGTTCTGAGCAAATACGTAAAGTCTTCATTTACAGACAGGTGATGCTGTCATATTCTTCTTCACTCTTGATAAATTCGGGCGTTGGCAAAGGTTCCATCTCGATGGGACCCGTTTCTACATCCGTCTGGTCCGTGAAGCTTAGGAACATCTGGGAAGAGTAGTTCAGATCGTTAGTCAGAGAAATCTAACTGTCCACCGAATTGTTTTGCTTAGCTAGTTTAGGGGGCTATTCCAGCTGCTCTCGAACTAGAGAGATACATTTCAGTAAAAATATGTGTAGGGACAATTTTGATTCTTTGCTGAATGACAGTTTATCTATTTCAGCGACTATTATGTTTCCCTCGTATCCGGGGTTTTATCTTCTCCGCCTATTTTTTTTATTTTAATTTTATTGATTCACAAAAAAACTAATTACAATAATTACAGTACAAGTCATTAGCTTTGGCTAGTGAAAACAAAATTACAAAATTACAAATTACAAATAAAATTTAAAAATTACAAATAAAAATAAAATTACGTGTCCAAAAAAAAAAAAAACAAAAAAAAAACGGTATCCACATAAGTAGACAACAATACAATCAACACAGACAATATATTGATAAGTAGCCATTGTTAAATAGGATATCCTTTACACATCTGACAAATCCTATTGGGTCATGTTCGAGTGTAAACTATTTTTGAAATTGAAATAAATACATTAATAAAGTTTCAATAAACTGTCAAAGGCCTACCAACCGTGGGTCTTAACCAGTCTTGACCCGTTTCTCGTTATGTCTGACGTAATTTCTCGGGATCCTCCAAAAAGTCCACTGAAAAAATCTCAGTAAATGACCATCATTTACTAAGATTAAATTCCTTCCCATATCAACTCATTTCATTTAATTTCATCCCAGTTGATTAATATCTCAAATTAATCATCTTCATTTCATTTCACTCCATATTATAAATTTTCATAAAAACAAGAATATAAATAGAAATAAGACATGACTTAAAGACCTTAGATACCAGGTCATAAAATCCCTTAAAAAAATTAAATTTCACTGTCAATATTGAGTGTAAGCCTCTATGGTGTAAGCCATGTGTAGGCGTTTTTGTGTCAGTTTGCGCGTCTCGCTATATTTCTTCCTCAAGAAGTTATTTTTTTTGTAATTACCTGTTCCAGCGAGCTCTGGTTCACTGTGTAGTCCTCAATTTCACCGGCAGTCTGCAGTTCGTTCATCAAACGGAATATATCGCTGAGTCGTATCGCTGTCTCTTTCTCGTTAACTGCAAACGAGAGGGATGGCCGGAAATAATCTACTTTTGTTCAATAGCATATTATACTGGTAGATATTTACATTTACTTTGACAAACAAAATCGTAACTTTTTTTTTCCTTCCTATACTGATAGCCTTGAGAGGCTATTTCAGCTTCACCCTAACGTGTAGGTGAGCTCATGGCGCTCAAACAGGAGTGTTTCTAACACTGGCCCTAGCAAGAGCCGTGCTTCGCAGAATCTACCACCGGATCGGAAACGCGACCCACTGAGAAGATCCGCCGAGAAACTCAGTGGGCTGTGTCCGAGGGTTAATTCGCTCGTCGAGCCCTTCGTTGCAAGCGACGTGTTCGACGAGGGCGGTGACCGGTGCTTGTGGTACCTAATAGCACCGCTAATGGATCGGGAGAATCTGTAATAACGTGTTTTGGGCGACGTCGACTGCTTACCGTTCGGTCTACAGGATCGGGTATGGCATGAAAAATCGTAACAATATCTCGATTAAGTTTGTTTGACTTCAAGTTATGTATATTACAACAAGGTTTCGTTGATTAACAACTTTGTCTTCCGTGAGCACTGGCACCGGCGAAGTGATATAAAGACAACGAAAAACGATGGATTAAATCGTAAAATTACGTTTAATTCTGTTTTGTGCATCTGCGGACAATTGAACGACCGTGTGATACCTAAACCGTTTTTAAGCAGGTCACGATGCGATTTAGATTATAGGAGATATTCAACTCATTGTATTTTATAAAAAAACCGCTTTTTCGTCAATGTGCGTAAATATTACAATAATAATGCTTTCCGTGTTCAAGGGTAGAACACCCGCTATGCAATACAATTGAGACATCGACCTCATGATTTTTTAACGTTCACTTCATTAACGTTCTGATGCTAAAGAGTCCCGGTAATTCCTTGACAACAGCAAGCACGTCTGTCCGTCTAGGGCAGAGGTTCCCAAATTTATTTTTCTACTGCCCACTTTGAGAATAAATTATTTTTTAGTGCTCTCATTTTTTTACTTACTTAAAAATCACTATAATGAGAGCTTAGTCGGTATGTAAGAGTCCTCCTAGATGAAATTACAAATCGCCTCCCAAGCCTCTATACAAGCCCCCATTTTTTGTGGGTCTCTTACCGCCCCCCTTTAGGTCTGCAGCGCCCACAAGGGGGCGTTATCGCCCACTTTGGGAAAAGCTGGTCTAGGGTGAGGTAAAAAAGTCTCGAGGCGTAGAAAATTACCTGTAACGTAGTTGGGTAGCAGGAACTGCAGCGTGTGTGCGTGCAGCACGCGCAGCACGGCGTGGGGGGCGCGCGCACGCACGGCCCCCCACGCGACCCCCGCCGCCCCCGGCGCGCGGCACTCCACCACGTGCCCGCCGCCGAATCTGCGCGTAACACGCCAGTCAGTAGCTGCCATGGCTCGTCGCATCGATGCCACAACAACCCGAGTGATACGGCACTTGTGCGATATCATATCATAGGAGATTTCGTGAAAAGACTTTAATTAGACTAATAAGACTTATTAGACTCAAGCGATTGAAGTTTTTGTCAGATTTCTACTTACCATTAAACTCAAACATCAAACTGCGGTTTTTAACCATAACATTTGGGTAAATAATCGGGCTTTTCCCGGCTACTTTAGGAAATTGTAGTACCAGAATCAATCGGAATATTGAAGTAACTAATTACAACAACTCTCAATTGACCGAAATTGGCTAGGTACCTCTGTAGGCAGTCGTGTAGCGGCGCTAGAGCCACGAGGCGTCCCTTCCGCAGGAGCGCGATGCGCGCGGCCAGACGTCGCGCGTCCCGCAGCGCGTGTGTGGCCACGAGCACGGCGCGGCCCTCGCCCGCGCACTCGCGCGCCCGCTCGCACACCGCCGCGCCCGACGACGCGTCCATACCGCTGCACGTTATACATTACTGTGTGCTTAGTGCGAGCAAGAGCAAGAAGGGTCGTCGTACCCCCTTACAGGGGCACAAAATGCGCCTCGGGGCGAACCCCACCGGGGGAAAAACTCCCTGCCACGCAGAGCAGGGGTGAAGTGGATGCAGGATGAGATGGCTTAGTGCGAGTTTTTACGTTCTCGATAGCGTAAAAGTTAACTCAAATTTGTATTGATAAAATTTTACTGGTGGTAGGACCTCTTGTGAGTCCGCACGGGTAGGTACCACCACCCCGCCAATTTCTGCCGTGAAGCAGAAATGCGTTTCGGTTTGAAGGGTGGGGTAGCCGTTGTAACTATACTGAGACCTTAGAACTTATATCTCAAGGTGGGTGGCGCATTTACATTGTAGATGTCTATGGGCTCCGGTAACCACTTAACACCAGGTGGGCTGTGAGCTCGTTCACCCATCCAAGCAATAAAAAAAAAAAGTATATAGTTGGAGCAGCGCGGTACAAGCGGTAAACGTAAGCAAACGTTCCAACTCCACAACTCGGCCTCACAAGAGGTCCTACCACCAGTAAAGCTTGTAAACATTATATCATGATCCACAGCTTACCTTGGAAATCCCTAATGAATATCTCAATTACATTCTTATATCGCTGTTCTGATCTTCAAAGCAAAGCACGTGATTGGAATGTCAAGCTGTGTGCTTAGTGCAAGTTTTTTAACGTTCTCGATAACGTAGAAATTGGCTCATATTTGTATGGATTGGGATCGTTTGCGTCCGTTTGCCGCTAGGGGCGCTGTTCCAACTGCATACAAAATTGGCTTAACTTTTACGCTATCGAGAACGTTAAGAAACTCGCACTAAGCACGCTGGTCATAAAAATGCCTTAGGTACCTGGTGGGCTCATCGAGTAGGACAAGCGGATTTCTTCCCATGAATGCAATAGCGGTGCACAACTTCCTTTTGTTTCCGCCACTAAGATTTCCACTCAGCACGTCACTGTACGAATTCAATTCAAACATCGCTAATGTTCTTTTTATTACCTGCGAACAAAAATAAATCTTGATTTTATGCTAGATTAGGTGAAAAAGTATTACGGTTTTACATAACAATAAAACCGATATTATGTGCCGAGAAGGAAAACATACAGCATTGTATTATGAAGAAGCAGTGTGTACTTAGCTTAAATTCCTTGTCTATGTCCAACCATAGACAGTCAATTTAGTTCCATCTTTAGCCGCTAGGTGCTGCCAGCAAGTATAAAGGAAGCGCAGCCATCTTTGATCTTCATAGTCTTCACCAGGAAGAACTTCCTGCAATGCTGTATGTTTTCCTTCTCGGCACATAATATCGGTTTTATTGTTATGTAAAACCGTAATATTGATGTGCCTTTGGAAAACATACAGCATTGTATTATGAAGACGTGTTTGTTATCTGCTGGTGAAATTATTAAGCACAACGCTATGATGAAATAGGTAAGCTATAATAAAATTATGAAGCGCAATGATAATGTTCATAATTTATATAATTATGAAATCGAAAAAACACAGTTGTTAACTTCCATGTTAATTCAATAATTAAAAAATATTTATAAGTTTGTAATAAACATTTTATCTTGTATATACAAGAAAATGTATAAATTGTATAAATGATGTATATACATCATGTAGGTGTAAATGTTTTGAAAAAAAGAATCGTGAGGATCTTTAGGAAGTTCTATTATTCGGAAATAATTATTGTAAACGTTTGGATGATTTGCATTTGCCTCTAGAAAGTATTTCGTCTATTGGTTCATTACCAATCCATCTCAGAGGCTACTGCTGATCTACAACTTCTTAGATATGGGTTGATGCCACTACCTCGTAAGGTTGAACGAAGACCAGTTTCCAATTACAGTACGGTATGCCGCTTTTGTGACAACACACATAGTTAGAAAAAAGTCCTTACGAATCTTACTGGGCATGTCTTTAGTTTCATGTTTAGAAAGCACTTATGCAGATTATTGACGAAAATGGATTTTAATTTTAGACCCAATGACTGGTATCAGAAAGATGTTTTTCTCTGTTAAATGTTGAGCAAAGTAAGATCATTAACTCTGCGTCCAGTAGCCAGCAACATGGTTGTTGGTGTCCTTCAAGCTACCTTGAGGCGTGATCTGGTGGTGGCTGGGTTTGAAGAAAACCAATTTAGAACTATTCTCGGATCTCATGTGAATGGGACTATACTTAGTAAAGTTGTAATAAGTAGTTGAATTTTGTTTAGTTATTCCGATGGCTTTTTTAGAATAGCAATTTTTATTAGAGAGCTTGAGAATGTTCGCTGTCCTACATGTATGTTGCCCACAGAAAGTCGACAGCGCTGCTTTATGCAGAAGGATTGTTTTATAGGCAAAATTTTCTTTTTGGAAAAGAAAAAAGAATTTGGCAACATCTGCAGACTTAGGATCAATTTTAAATCTGTAGCACCATATGCACCATCTTCTAGTCGCTGGTAAGTATGCTGGCAAAGTGGATTGACACCAGCTAATTTTAAATAAATCTTCTCCTGTGTAGACCAGTCTATTATTTGTACAACCTCCCCCCCCCCCTTTCTAAGCTTTCAGGGTTAATGTTTACCCTGTGGAGGAGGCAGGTTTTGGATTTCGTGCGCGTTATCTAGCGTTCGGGATCTGAGGGCTTGGAACCCAAATGCTTTCGCTCAGTCTGGGAACTCTACCAGGTAGGTTCCCTAGACACTTGAAGTGAGTCAGTACTCTGGGGAGAAGGTTGAGAGGAGGAATTCTCCATGCTAGTTGCATCCTCTACGGTCTGCTGAAGGTATCCAATCTTGGTCGGCGAATGGGTTTATATCCGGATGACCCCACTTTCGAAAAACTTTTGTGGTCACTTGTGGTAAAAAGTGCCATTTCGCAGGTTGATTTCCTCGTGATAGCCTGTCGGTTACGATGTTGTATCTCCCCGAGAGATTATAAGCTGACAGTTATCTTGAACTTATCGCTTAGGTTTAAAGATCGAAAGGTCAACGCTAGTGAAATACTTTCAGATTCATTTTGATTGTCACTACCATTGCAAATAGCTCTTTTGTGGCTGAGCCGTTTCAGTTGTTGAGCTGACCATAGACAGGACGTTAATATTTTGTCTAATTGTAACCCCTACCCATGTCCGAAGCTTCCGTTGCCAGGAAATGGTTGGTTTTGTGTCTCGGCAATGTTTGACATGTGACTCCGTGTCAGCACTGCATTTGTAACCCCTACACATGTCCGAAGCTTCCGTTGCCAGGAAATGGTTGGTTTTGTGTATCGGCAATGTCTGAGATGGGGCTCCGCGTCAGCGCTGCATTTAATTGTTAACACATGTAGGATGGCCCGTTTTTACGGGGGTGTTTTTTCTTGAAACTTCGCAAGAATTTTCAAGTTCGCAATTTGCAAGTTAGCATAGATTGATGTGATTCCGTCAGAGTTTGAGCTAGGATGATGAGGATGAGCTAGTTGTTGAGTGGCCACTTTATTTTCTCGCAATTTTCCATCGAATCCCTAAACATGTCATCTCTTGAACCAGTGTACTAATTGATTTTTTGTAAGGCTGACTTGGCAGCCCAAATAATCCAAGAGCTTTACAGCTTATGTGGCCTGAAGACTCAACTTGGACTTCTTTTGATGGACCAGGTGGAATTTGCGTAGGTGGGATAACACTCAACATCCCTTTGCACGCAATGTCTCCGCGACAGAGCATGCTATGCAAGCAAAAAAGGTGTATTTGTCTTCATGGACCAAAAAAGTCGCGTAGGTAGGTTAACATTTGACTTCCCTATGTACGTAAGGTCTTCGCGACCGAGCATGGTATGGGAGCAAAAACGTTTATTTGTTTTGGTGAAACAAGATCAAGTCGTGTAGGTAAGCTAGCACTTTCGATTTTGCACGCAATGCCTCCGCGACCGAGCATGCTACGGAAGCAAAAAGGTTTATTTGTCTTGAAGGACCAAAAACGTCGCGTAGGTACGTTAACATTTGACTTCCCTATGTACGCAAGGTCTCCGCGACCGAGCATGCTATGGGAACAAAAACGTTTATTTGTCTTGGTGAAACAAGATTAAGTCGTGTAGGTAAGCTAGCACTCGACTTTGCACGCAATATCTCCGCGACCGAGCGACCGAGCACCCTATATAATGGAAATTGACATGCCAGCCCAGATAATCCAAAAGCTTCACAGCTTCTGCAGCCTGAAGTTTCAACTTGGATTTGTTTTGGTCGACCAAAAGGAAGTCGTCTAGGTAGACTAGCACTCGAGTTCCTTTTGCACGCAAGGTCTCTGCGACCCAGCATGTTATGGAAGCAAAAAAGGTTAATCCAAAAGCTTCACAGCTTCTGCAGCCTGAAGTTTCAACTTGGATTTGTCTTGGTCGACCAAAAGGAAGTCGTCTAGGTAGACACTAGCACTCGAGTTCCCTTTGCACGCAAGGTCTCTGCGACCCGCATGTTATAGAAGCAAAAAAGGTGTGGCTCTGAAGCCAGACCGAAGGGTAGGCATGTCATTTCATACTAACTCATAAGAAGGTACCGATTCCTTCCTGAAGGTACTGATACTGGTACCTTGGTACTGATCCTCAAGAAGTATCGACGAAATTTTGCGACTGATACTAGAAAAATATTCCTGAGAAATGTTTAATTCTATCATCCAGTCCCCTGGGTGGAGAAAGTTTGGTACCGAGGTGTCCGAAAACAGTTACGTGTTTTATCTTTACGACCTTGTTCAACTCTCGAAGATCGAAAATTGGACGCATTGATCCGTCGCTTTTCTTAAGCAGAATTTTTTTTTTTTTTTTTGTTTTTGTTTTTTTTTTTTTTTTGGTATTTGGTAACCATACATGGTTTACAAATTATTACAATTTTGGTGGCACTCAGTGCCTCCCGTCGGTGTCTTCAATTGCCCCCCTCTGGATTGTGCCAGATGTTACGGACTATGATTGTTTATAATGTTTGGCTTGCCTTTTGTACGAGGTCGTGACAAATAGGATTGTAGCCCTCCGAGGGACTGAATAGATTTCAATTTAGTATTATCAAACAAAAGATTCCTCAATGAGTAGTGCGTTGGCAACAGGATACTTTGTTAGAGACCACGGAAATTAAACTTTGACGTCTTATTTCTATCCATACAGCCCTTTTTTCCGTATACAATTTAAAACGCTTTTACGGGTAACTTGTACGACGGAGACGATTTGCCAAAGTTTTCAGTAATTATGTTACAAAGATTATTAGTTTAAATCTGTTGTGTTTTTGTCAAAATTTCCGTATTGACGAGATCAATTTGTTTACAACAATTTTCGTTACATTCAATTGTTACACACAGTTGATGCATTATTAGATTTACAACGTCACTGACCTGGTGGGATAACGAGCCGATTCGAAGATCGACCGTTACCTTTGAATCCCGTCGTTTCTTACGCAGAGACTCCTTTTGTTCTTTTTCGCTTGACGAGCTGTTCGAACGCAAGGCGTCTCCATCGCGTCTCGCCTGGACATCTTCCCTCTCGGAAATTATGGAGCTTGACTCAACATCACCTCCAACAGATGACGCGTGATTCATGGCGTCCGATGATAGGATTGGTAAATAATACTCGTAATGATTGCAAAATAACACTCATAGAAACACAAAATAAATATTTTTTGCAATTAATAAGAAGTCGAATAAATATTTGTGGATTTGCGACTTCACAGTACGAAAGTACACAACGCTATGAAGATCAAAGATGGCTGCGCTTCCTTTATACTTGCTGGCAGCACCTAGCGGCTAAAGATGGAACTAAATTGACTGTCTATGGTTGGACATAGACAAGGAATTTAAGCTAAGTACACACTGCTTCTTCATAATACAATGCTGTATGTTTTCCAAAGGCACATCAATGATTTATTTTATAACTAGCAGCCCGGTCCGGCTCCGCTCGGGTCTTTAACAAAAATTTCAACGTTATTTGACGTTGTTTTATTATTTTAAATAAAAGAACACTTATTGCGGCATAACTATAATAGTTAGACATATCCTGTCGCGACACTTTTTGTAAATACTAATGTGTTCTACAAAGTCGTAGTACATTATTTTATTCTATCATCAATAGTTTTCGCAGGGCACGCGATGTAAAGAATATTTTAGGTAATTTTTTTACACCTTGGGTTACATTATTGGAATTTTGGTAACGATCCCTAATTTTTTTCAAAAAAGATTATAGCCTTTGTCACTCGGGAATAGAGTAGCTTCCAAACAATGAAAGAATTTTTCAAATCGGTTCAGTAGTTTCGGAGCCTATTCAATACAAATAAACAAACAAATCTTTCTATCCTCTTTATAATATTATTATATTATATTTTATAATAACTGTTATCACTAGTGGACAGTGGTTTTTAGTAGATTTTAATAATCTGTCCGATATTTTCTGCGGCGATGGAACTCACTTTGAATATTAAAATATTGCGAGATTCAAATATTTCACTCACATCGTCCTGGTCATTTATTCCTCTTAACTGGCAGTAGAAGGACAGGATCTCTCTGACCGTCAGCAGGGGGTCTATAGCGTCGCTTTGTGGACAGTAACCTGCAATAATGGTATAATTGCGAGAAAGAGAGAGAGAGAGAGAGTATTCTTTATTGAGTTTATTTTACACCAAAAAACAAATAAACAGTAGGTACAATACATTAAGTATAAAAAAGTACAATTGGCGGTCTTATCGCTAAGAGCGATCTCTTCCAGACAACTATCATACATATATGTACACATACATATACACATACATACATACACATACACACATACATACACATAAACATAGGTACATACATATATCCGTAAATATATATACAATTAACACAATGTAATATAAAAATAATTATAAAAAAATTTGCTTCTTTACACATAAGCAATTTACATATAAAATATATAAAAGTATACAGAATTAAGACGAAAGGAAGTTAATATCGGTTAGAGCAGTAATGCTAATATTTCATTTAATGCTTCTGTCTAAAAGATTGGCTGAATGAACGAAACTTACTTATAAGTCCTTGACAGAGCTTCCTAGGGGTCATCTTCTGTTCATTGAGGTACACTTCACCGGCAGTAGGTCGGATCTCCCCGGTCAGTATCGAGAAGGTCGTGGATTTACCAGCGCCGTTCTCTCCGAGTAACGCTGTGCACTAGGGATGGCATAAATTTAAAGTGGCGATGACTTTAAGTAGAAACGCAGTCATAGATACTATTGAAATTAATAATTATTAACATTTACATTAAGAATCGTTAATTTAATCAGAAAAGCATAAAAACTTTATTAATCCAAAGATTCATCTCTTTATTGTCCAAAATTCTGAGTACTCTTTATCTATTCCTAATAATTTAAATATTGCAACTAGCGCCATCTCTATACCAGAACCGAAATTAGTGTCGATTAGTTGCTCATGTTTCATGTGTTTTTTACAGCACGTGACGTGTGTTTTTTTCACATCGAACGTGAATCCACACCAGTATTTAACGCGTTCTTCCTACGGCTTTCTATATAAGTTCCTGATAATGAAATGTGACTAATGAAATAAGTGGTAAGGGCCCGTTAAATAATAGTGGGTGTAATGCATATAACCGTGATAGCTGAAAACAATTGTAACATGAAATTAAGGACTGTCTGACTGTCTGACTGACAAGTCTGTATACTTGTGATTATCATTCTGCATACTTCTGCTGCAATGGATGCATTCTTTTGGAGCGTGCAGCATTTGAGACTTCTTATTTTTTTTGCTATCCTTGAGAGGCTATTTCAGTTTCTCCTTGACCTGTAGGTGAGCTTACGGGGCTCAAATCGGAACTGTTGCTACCACTGGCCCTAGCAAGAGCAGTGCTTCGCAGAAACTACCGCCGGATCGGAAACGCGACCCACTGAGAAGATCCGACGAGAAACTCAGGGGGCTGTGTCTATAGAAGCGGAGATTTCAACTACATGTCTAAGAATCGGTATATTTACGTATTTTATGTGATATACGTAAAAATACCGGTGGTCGGATCTCCTCGCCGACACGTCGTAATGTGTTAGGTATAGTAAGTGCGGTACCTGTCCCTCAGGCAGCGAGAGCGTGAGGTCCACGAGCGCGGGGCGGCGGTACATCTTGCCGAGCCGCACACATTGCGCCACGCCGGCGCCGCCGCCACGCGCCGCCCGCCGCACTCGCTTGCCGTCGCACTCCGTATGCACGTAGCCTGTTTATAATCACCGATCTTCATAACCAACACGTTATATTTAGTATAGACGAGGTTACGACGCCACCTATGTGCTTAGTGCGAGTTTTTTAGCGTTCTCGATAGCGTCAAAGTTAGCTCATATTTGTATGGAATGGGATCGTTTGCCTACGGGGAACCCTCAGACACAGCCCACTGAGTTTCTCGTCGAATCTTCTCAGTGGGTCGCGTTTCCGATCTGGTGGTAGATTCTGCGAAGCACGGCTCTTGCTAGGGTTCGTGTTAGCAACATCATCAGGTTTGATCCCCGTGAGCTCACCTTCTAGTTAAGGTTACCCTGATATAGCCTCTCAAGGCTCTCAGCTTAGGAGGGAAAAAAAATCCCTACGTTTGCTGCTAGGGGCGCTATTCCAACTGCATACAAAATTGGGCTAACTTTGGGCTAAAACTCGCACTAAGCATACCTTAAGAGGTGAGCTTTAAATCTAAATCGCCATGCTCCTCACCTCCAGTTACGTGCATGTTTATCTGTGTACTTTTGTAATGTTTTTGTATTATAGTATTTTTTGTGTGTTTTGTTTATATTATCTTATTTAACTGCTTGTGGAGAACAAACGTTTTACGATAGTATTCATTATTTATTGTAGACTGTTAAGGCTCGTACAGATATAAAGACATGTTTTAATATGCTTGCATTGTCCTCAACACTCTCCTTGTGTGTTCCACTCCGGTGATTCCCCTAGTGCGCGTCGAGTCGGTCGACTGTGATGGCTAAATCGGCATGTATATGAGATTATCGATTTCAAATGATTCGACAATTTTTTTTTTATTTTTTTTATTGCCCTTGTAGGCAGACGAGCATACGGCCCACCTGATGGTGAGTGGTTACCGTTGCCCATGGACTTCAACAATGCCAGGGGCAGAGCCAAGCTGCTGCCTACCGCTAAAACCGGACATTTGCTACTAGAACTTTTTTTATTCTTCGTCGCTTTCTTCATTACTGAAGGTCGTGTCCCTGAAACTTGACCGTGGCCTGTCTCGTGAGTTTTTTCCATCTCGTCCGGTCCTCAGCTTCTCGAATGGCGGTTGCGACTGGCAGCCCAGTTAGGGCATAACTAACATAATATAATATAACCGCTACTAGAACATACCCCTATTAATATTGCCGATGGTGTTGACCCGGATGTGTCCCTGAGCGGAGTGCAACAGTGCTGCTCGCACCTTCTTCCTCTCCTCAGCGACTTCCACGGGCTCCAATTCTTCGTAGTTCGTCTGCGGCATCTTCTCGCGTCTCAACCTTCATAACATGTGAATGAACAGAATTTCTGCATTGTTTTTCAATTGCTTTTCATTTGGCGTGGAAGAACGAACGAGTTCATGATTTATAGTTTATGTTTAAAGAGTAGGGTCATAAATACAAATGTTGCAATGACTTTATGCCTCATGATGACAGCGGTATTCATGTCGTGATGTCTCTGAGCTCCAATCACATAATCGATTGATACCTTTATTCGTCTGCTTATCTTGTCATTACGGATCCTCCAGATCCATTAACGGTGCTTTTAGGTACCACAAGCACCGGTCATCGTTCTCGTCGAACCCGTTGCTTGCGACGAAGGGCTCGACGAGCGAATTAACCCACAAACACAGCCCACTGAGTTTCTCGCCGGATCTTCTCAGTGGGACGCGTTTCCGATCCGGTGGTAGATTTTGCGAAGCACTGCTCTTGCTAGGGTAAGTGTTAGCAACACTGCGGTTTGAGCCCCGTGAGCTCACCTACTAGTTAAGGTTACGCTGAAATAGCCTCTCAAGACTATCAGCTTAGGTAGGAAAAAAAACTACTTATCTAGGCCACTAAGTTTGGTAGTTTTATGCCTCACGCCAGGAGTACAGGAGTAGGCTTATGGAGTAACGCACCTGCCAAGAAATATTTCGAAGCAATCGTACTCGATGGCCAGGTTGAGTAGGAAGAGGGCTCCGCCTACCACT
The DNA here is from genome assembly GCF_030267445.1 of Bombyx mandarina. Classification (NCBI taxonomy): domain Eukaryota; kingdom Metazoa; phylum Arthropoda; class Insecta; order Lepidoptera; family Bombycidae; genus Bombyx; species Bombyx mandarina. The sequence goes on along the minus strand of NC_143234.1, from coordinate 12,682,009 downwards.
ACCAGCGCCAACACGTGGAGTCTCAGCAAACTGGACCTGAACGGATCTTGATACGTGTCCATACCGAAACGGCTTAACACCTAAAAATATAAACAGTGTAAATCGTTATTAACGAATATTCTGTGACCTATTGACCTATGTATGTCTTCTTGTTTGAGTGCCAAGAGGATATTTAGCGACTAGTTTCTACTCATATCGCTTCCGGTGTCCTCATGCGATTTATCACGCGCGCCACGATTGAAGTATTGGAAACGTCGGAGTTATAAATCAAATAAACTTGAGCAGTCTAATTTATCGTATCGTATCATATCTATACCGTAAAATATCGTGTTTAAAATATTCGTATTAATAAATTAAAATTTATCTTATCGTATATTTATGTTATTATTCGCAAATTATTGCTTATTAAATTATCGCTTATTATTGTAGAGAGATGATACTTTCCACTTTAAAAATGTAGCCATTGTTTAAATTAAATGTTTTATGGGGGTCTTAACGTGAACATAGTACATATTTTTAGCTTACGAGGCGAGGTGATGTTCTCACGGTTAACAAGGAGTATAATGGCTAATAGAATTGTTAGACATCATAACGTGAATGCCGCCAGTCGCTTTGAGACATGAGGCAGCATTGTCAATAGTAATATTGTAATGGAACCATCGCCGGGTCGTGTCCTTCACATAGAATTGCGGTCATATTTAGCAGCAAGGCAAGCAGCAGGGCTACAATACATTCTACTCTTTACTCCTTAATTATTGAATTAAGGACAGAAATAATTTGCAACAAATATGGTAATTGCCAATGCCACATCCGTATTGGCAATTACCAATATTTTAAGGTCAATAAAACAATAGTAGCAGTAGCTAGCCACTGGCTGGCTGACCATTCCCCGTGTTTATTTTATTATATTTGTGTTAATAGATCGATGTAGTACATTATACACACCTCCGACTGGATAGTGTTCTTGGCTATTTCCAGTAATCCGTCACCCAGCGCGAACTGTGGAGCTATCAAGAATATCTTGTGTAAGATCCACCGAGCGTTGTCTGTTGCCTGCAGGAATTAACATTTTCTTAGAAATATGTTATTGATTATTTATGACGTCACAATGATTAAAAAAACACTAAGGTAGCTTATAAGTTATAAGAAAATACGATTGCGATGTTGTGCAAACAAATGTTGAAAGTTAAAATCATGAATAATAATAAAACTTTGTTTTAATTCGGCAGTGGGCAAGCAATAGTTTAGTTTAGTTTAGCAATTAGTTCGAGCTTATAATTTTCAGAGGTTCCAATTTGATCCTAAGGGTATACTCTATAGCAGGATAATGATCTTATACTGTTAATAAGGTTCTAAAAATATGTATATCATCACCAAATTTATGAACTTTCGTGATTTGTAAATGACATTAAAGTATTCCGTGTATTAACAAGCGTGTTAGGGGAAGCATACATTTAGCTTGATGGAAGTCAAACATGTTTAATTTAATTTGAACTTTGAAACACATACTATAGTAAATTATATAATAATTTACTTTCAATTTATTTAATTTTAATTTACTATACTTCTACTCAACTATAATATTAGAAGGGTCGGTACTTGGAGCTAGGAATTATCGGGAACTCATGAAATATGACGATCGTTGTAAGAACCCGTCAAATAATAGTGTGTATAATGTTAAAAAGAATCGCCATAGTTGTTCATTTTTGTCACAGTAAAATGTGATTAAAAAATTAGGCGTATTTCATATATTTAGCGATAGTAATGCCAGTAAAGCCGAGTTAAGCCTGAAAACTAGAACCTCATCGATAGATGGCGCCACAATACACTTACGTCGGAATCCGATATGATGTCGAGTATGAGAAGTATCGTCATCCCGGCGAGCCCCAGCAAGGAATTCGCGCAGAACAACACCATGTTCGCTAGGCTGGCTTCGGTAAACAGCTTCTCCAACAGATGGACGAGGTTACCGCATGCAAATCTGAGAGATATTAAAATTTGTATGTTTAGGCTATTTGGTTTAAGCGACATTTCGCTTAATACGTGACATTTATCTCTGTAATTAAAGGTGCGTTTTCTTTGGTATTAGCATCAACAGTTCGTTGTTTTTTAATTGAACTTCAATTAAGCTTACTCTATTCAAATAGCTGAAAAAGTTTTTTTTTGTGATTATATTTTTTCCAACTTTTAAAACTTAAAATAAAAAAAAATTTAATGGCTGTTAGTCCCTGTAAAGTTTCAAAAATGTCGCTTAAGCCAAATAGTCTTTCACCCCTCGATAGGTTGAATAGTTTATATAAGATTCACAGTGCTTCAGATCGTCAATGTCGCTACCCACCCGGAGTCCTTATTGTATAACGATTGACATCAAACCGGGATGCGTCATTGGTTCGTAGCAGCAACAGGCTCACCTATATGTGTTTACGACACGCCTTACCGACAGTAACACTGATTGATTATCGCTTTTTTTTCCTACCTATGCTGATAGCCTTGAGAGGCTATTTCATTTCACCCTAACGTGTGTAGGTGAGCTCACGGGGCTCTAACTGGAATGTTGTTAACACTGACCCTAGCGAGAGCAGTGCTTCGCAGAATCTACCACCGGATCGGAAACGCGACCCACTGAGAAGATCCGGCGAGAAACTCAGTGGGCTGTGTTTGAGGGTTAATTTACTCGGCGAGCCCTTCGTCGCAAGCGACGGGTTCGACGATGATGGTGACCGGTGCTTGTGGTGCCTAAAAGCACCGTTAATGGATCAGGAGGATCCGCAATGACGTGCTTTGGGCGACGTCGACGGCTTACCATTCGGTCTACAGGATCGGGTATTTAGTTTCCAGCGGCCACGACAAGAGGGTTCTCATGTCGTGCCGCCTTCTCAAAGTGGCGCATGACTATCGCAGTGCGTTGGTATTGTACTCAGAGAAAGAACAAGCTGGCCACCTCGCTCTGAGAATCCTTTAGCCACCTTTCGAGACTGATGCGAAGGTACGGGCTTGTGCTCTTATTTATTGGTTGGTAATTTCTTGAGAGAGCGAGAGAGAGAGAGTATTCTTTATTGTACAGCAAAGAAATAAATAAACAACGCGACGCATCAAATACAAAAAAAAGTACAATTGGTGGTCATATCGCTAAGAGCGATCTCTTCTAGACAACAATCAGGTGGACAATAATCATTTGGAAACGAATTAAGCGCGGTGTACCAATCCAGTGAATATTATATATATAATTATACAACAAATACACAATGTAATATAATAATAATTATTAATAATTTTGCTTCTTTACACATAAATAAGCGTATTTTATTTAATAAATTTATTTTACTTGAGCGTATTTTACTGCGCGCTATTTGGCTACATCCATCACGAGGGATGTTTGCTTCGCTTAATGGGTTGGTTGAGAAATAATCAAAACTCACCCATATAACATAATGAGTACGCATATCGCCGGCAAGTTGTTCTTCGCCACAAACACGGGGAAGCCGAACGCCAACATTACCATCGCCGTTATTATCATATTTATGAAGATGATCTGAAATATTATTAGGTTATAGTATGTATTTTGAAGTCGTCGTGGACTAAAGGATAAGACGTCCGGTTCATTCGTATCTAGCGATGCAACGGTGTTCGAATCCCGTAGGCGGGTACCAATTTTTCTAATGAAATACGTACATAACAAATATTCACGATTGACTTCCAAGGTGAAGGAATAAAAATCAAACGAGCAAAATTATAATTTGCGTAATTATTGGTTTGTGGTAGGACCTCTTGTGAGTCCGTACGGGTAAGTACCATCGCCCTGTCTATTTCTGCCGTGAAGCAGTAATGCGTTTCGTTTTGAAGGGCGGGGCAGCCGTTGTAACTATACTGAGACCTTAGAACTGATATCTCAAGGTGGGTGGAGGCATTGACGTTGTAGATGTCCATAGGCTCCAGTAACCACTTAACGCCAGGTGGGCTTTGAACTCGTCCACCCATCTAAGCAATAAAAGAAAATGTATTTTGGTAGATGAAAAATAAAACAATTCAAAAGAATATCGATCGAAAAATTTACTTTTATGCAATACGCACTCTATCAGATAATAATATTCATATACGTTAAACAAATGTTATATTAACACGGGGCGGCCGTGCTCTTGGTATTGCCAATGAGCAACGGTGACTACTCACTGTTACTCACCAGCCTACTCTCGTCTGCCAATCAATCTATATCTTAATACGTGAAGTAAAATCTTTGTACTGCTTTTTACGAAAATTGCGCGGACGGAGGACTATAAAATTTCTCACAGTTATAGAGAATATAGAGAAGGAGTGCAGAATGCTAATTTTTTTTCAATTATGCATTAATAATAAATTAGATCAATAAAAGAAACGTGACACAAACTACCATGTATTTGACACACACACACACACACGCGCATGTAAACTTTTTGTTTGTTGTCAAACTTTTGTTATTGTTTAAAGTCTGTGGTCAAATTGAGAATAGATTAAGTCATACTGTTTGTCTTTAATATTATTTGTCTCTAGTGCAGCCTTGGCGAAATCTGTGATTATAGAAGTATAATAATAGTATTTGGCAATAGAACCATAATAATGTTCAAACCTATAATTTCAATTAATTATAGTCTACTGGGGGCAACTATAATTATAAACATTTGCGTCTAAAAACTTAAATTATTTCTTTGAAGAAACTAATTGTTGACATTTGTTGAAATTTTATTATTTAGAGGCTTAATATTAACTCACAATCAATCACATTAGTCGGTACTGTTGTAGATATTGTAAAGAATATTCTAAAGATTGATTATATTGAATGTGATTATTATTAGGGTCGTATTCGGATTTCATGTGCAAAATCCCTAAATTTAAACCGCAGACGACACGTCGATGATTCGATGGATGGTTCCTCCTAATACAAAGCGAAATAGCGGAGAGGGCTCATCCCATGGCACTTTCTGTTTTCGAGCGTGTGACTCACAATGACATCCCAAGTGAGTGCAGCGGTCCAGTACATGAGTGGGCTGACTCCGCAGAGCAGCTGGAGTCGCTTCTGCTGCGAGGTGCGCGCCGCCACCAGCCACACGCCCGCGCCCGCGCTCACCAGCCCGTACGCCACCAACACCAGGCTCGATATGCCGGCGTCTGCTATGTGCTGATACCTGCGAGGTAGTATATTGTGTAGAAGCAATGCTATGCTCTAAGTTCTAAGTTATAAATATATGAATAAATATAATATGAATATGTTAGAGGAATTCTGAAAGTGTCACAACAGAGATGTTGAGAAGTACGCGTTTGGGATGGTATGGACAATGTGATGAGACGAAATGAAAATCAGTGTTAACTGTGAATGTGGAAGGATATAGAGGAAGAGGTAGACTTAAGAAGAAATGGATGGATTGCGTGAAAGACGATGAGTGTAAGAGGGGAGTGAGCGAAGAAATGGTATATGATAGAGGAGTATGGAAAGAGAAAACATGTTACACCGACCCCAGGTGACTGGGAAAAGGGAAGGAGGATGATGAGAAGCAATGCTATGCGGGCTACAGTAGACTCTATGTGTTACACAACTAAAGTTAACATCCATTACTTGAATTAGAATGCAAAATGCCATAGAAAGAAGAAAAAAAACATCAGTTTTCTGAAAGTAATAGTGTCTTGATCAACGCCCTGAGAGTGGGTGTACGCTATGAGAACGACACGTCAGAATTGGTCAGCAATAAACAGTTTGAAAACTTACAAAGTGGCTTTGTTAATCTTTTCACTGGATATTTTCAACGGATGTGTGTATACTGTGATGTTTGCACGACGGTTTCCGCTCACCGTCCGATAGATGGCGTTGTTCATGACGTTGAGATATGACGGTAGCGCGTGATGACCCTTGTTGTTGTACCACGTTATGAAGTTTGTCTTGTTGTCTCTGACTGTCGACGAGAAGCCGCCGTATCTGTTTAGATTTAACGCGATATCATTTTGATTGAATTTATATGAAAACATTAGTTGTTCGTGTCGAAAAATAAACTATTTTCTATGAAATATTGTTTTAGCTCCGAATACATGAAAGTAGCATACGGCAGTGGTGATAAGGCTACGTTCCATATAAGTATCGGATTCATATTTGAAGGTGGTTAGCGGCCTCAATATTGTATGGTCTATAGTTTCTAGTAACTATTTTAGATCATGTGAGCGAATATAACAAGTAAATGTAACACAGGAAGACAAAGACAAGAAATTTTTTAAACTCTTTTTTTTATAAGTATAGTAAATAGTCAGCAAAGCTAACCTAAGCTTAACCTACCTGGTATTAAGCGGTGCTCAGTGCCCATAGAAACTATAACGGATAGGTCAAAGAAGAATGTACAGTAGATTGGGGGGAATAGAGACTAGAGTTGAATAAGGACAAATCTGGGATGTCACGATACTTTTGTTGAGTTGTTAGGTTTAACTTTGTTGTACTGAAAATTACTTTTATACTAAATAACATATTTAAGAATATTGAATAGCTTAATTATCAAAGTTTTGTAACTCATTAAAGATATTACAAAGTTAATTACCTAAAGTTAGGTACCTACCTAACAACTAAATAGTGCCAGCCCTATCGAAATACTAATATTGTCCCGATACGTAACCTAATTCACTCCAAAGCCAAGGTGAATCGGGTTAAGCTAGTTTTATTCATTTTTTGTGTATATTTTGTAATGAACTATTTATAATAACGCATCGTATATAAAAATTTAAGCCTCCGGAACCTTACTTTAATCTCAATTTTATTGGTATTACCCTAAGAAAAACCACAGAAAATTTGTGTTTGATTTGGAAAGGGTCCCGATTCTCTCCAATCTGCGGTATCTATAGTTATGCACTTGGCAACCGTGACAAACCAACCTCTTCTCAATGTATATTTCGTGTGAAGTCAGCAGCCATTCGTTGAGTGTGTCCACATCAGGTAGCGCCATCATGGCCGGCGTGCTGACCGCAGCCGGGTCTACGTCGCAGATCTGCCGCGTGATGTTGCACGTGCACGAAGGATTGTCCTGCAAATAGAGTTTGAGGGGTACAAAAATCGATTAAAAAAACTAGGAATCGGTAGGATTTTAACTGTGGCCGCATCACTCGAGACGGCGGCAGTAGGCAGCGGTTTGGCTCTGCCCCTGGTATTGCTGAAGTCCATGGGCGACCGCAACCACTCACCATCATGTGGGCCGTATGCTCGTCTGCCTACAAGGGAAAAAAAATGTGTGGTGTCGTGGGACACCGGATAGGAACGAAGTTCCTTATTATAAAAATATTAATTTTAAGTTCTATTCGAGGTATAAAGAAAATATTTATTCGGGTACACATTTTTTATTATGATTTTTTTATTGATAAAAAAAGAACTACTTTACAAAGTTATCAACTTTATTTTATTCACAACGACTTATAAAAAATATATAATGACAATATACAAAGAAACAGCTATTTATATGAATAATAATAACCGTCATCACGTAGACTAAACATTAGACTCTGTATAGCCATCATACTATGACTAAACATAAATAATAAAAATCTTACGTTACGGACGTTGAAAGAAAGAAAGAAAGACGTTTTTTCCCGGTAAGGGGTACTCCTCCGTATCGTCCCGTTAAAAACATCCTTCCAAAAAAACGAGCACACCGGAGGCCTTATGCTATAACGCAAGAGATATGTCTATTAGTTGTTATCCGCTTACCTTACTAATCCACGTGGTCGCGTTGTTACCGCCAGCTATGTTCTGGAGGACGTCAACGCCAAACCCTACGTACTTTTCGTCGTTGTTCTCATACGTAGACGGCTGCAGCCTTGATAGGAAAGAAACGAAGACAAATAATTAATTTTAAATCGTAAAACTTAAAAACAGCTGTGCCACAATGATCTCTCAATCCCCTTATACTGTTTTAACGATGTTTAGGCCAAACAAAAATTGCTCTATTTAGTTTTATTTATATTTATAATGAAACAATTAATACAATATTCATTTTCAATTCATCCATTCTATCGTTATCAATAACATTAAATGTTTTGTTTAATATAATCTAATTAAGATCACCTTTGAGAATGAAATAATGAAATTCAATATTATAAATAATATATACAAATTCAGTCAAGTTACGAATTAGTTTGATAATTTTAATCAAACAAAATATCAGTGATAGCAATAGGGCCTATTTTGGGTTACTTAAAAATGCAGCTTTTGAGTTATGATGATTAAGAAACAACACTTACACAATATACTGCGTAGATCCTTCGTACAGGTCTGCATTTAATTTTAGAGCTATTTCTTTGACAGCCGGCGGTCTTAAAGTCGAGAATCCCATAGCTACTGTTACGAAAACCGACGGCAGGAGTAGTAACATGAACATTAACCATCTGGAATTGAAAATGAGCTTTAATGCTTACATAATAAGCATAGTATATACTTACTTTAGCGACGTTTTTAGTATACATAGGGAGAGATTGTTTTTTATCTTACCTATGCTGATAGCCTTGAGGCTATTTCAGCTACGCCCTAACAGGTAGATGAGCTCACGGGGCTCAAACTGGAGTGTTGCTAACACTGACCCTAGCAAGAGCAGTGCTTCGCAGAAACTACCACCGGATCGGAAACGCGACCCACTGAGAAGATCCGGCGAGAAACTCAGTGGGCTGTGTCTATGGGTTAATTCGCTCGTCGAGCCCTTCGTCGCAAGCGACGGGTTCGACGAGGACGGTGACTGGTGCTTGTGGTACCTGAAAGCACCGTTTTAATGGATCGGGAGGATCCGTAATGACGTGTTTTGGGCGACGTCGACAGAGGATATTATAACTCTTTTGACTCAGTAAGTAAGTGGTGGTTTCCACCTTGAAACATAAGGCTAATATTTTGAATAATGAATTGTGTGCTTTATACTCGTGCCGGGTGACCTCCATGGTAAAAGAGCATCACCATAAAATGAATTGTGCCGCCATACTTGAGACACGAAATTATGTCTCAATAGCATTTTAAAATAGCCATCACATCCTACAGATCGGGACGTATATGAGCTTATGCGGGATAGAAATCGTTAAGACATTGCAATTTACCCGTGTGGGCTTAAAATATGTATTATTAAGTAAAGGCGAGGTTTGGGGAAGCGCATGTCCAGCAGTGGGCGTCGTTGGGCTGAAACTAGAAGGGGGATGAAAAGAACACCAAAAAAGTTTGAGACGAAAATGCAGTTGAGGAGTGGGCATTACGGATGAGTTACAGAGAAGTTATGAAGTCGTCGTGGCTTAAACGATGCAACGATGTTCGAAACTTCGAATCCCGCGGGCGGGTACCAATTTTTCTAATGAAATACGTACTTAACAAAATGTTCACAATTGACTTCCACGGTGAAGGAATAACATCGTGTAATAAATATCAAACCCGCAAAATTATAATTTGCGTAATTACTGGTGGTAGGGCCTCTTGTCCGCACGGGTAGGTACCACCACCTTGCCTATTTCTGCCGTGAAGGAGTAATGCGTTTCGGTTTGAAGGGCGGGGCAGCCGGTGTAACTATACTTGAGACCTTAGAACTTATATCTCAAGGTGGGTGGCACATTTACGCTGTAGATGTCTATGGGCTCCAGTAACCACTAAACACCAGGTGGGCTGTGAGCTCGTCCACCCATCTAGGCTATAAAAAAAAAAGAGAACAATGAAAACGTTACCTATTCCGAACGTGATGCAAGTACCGCGCGTACATGAGGGCCGCGAACATCTCCCGGCACGAGGCTCGCAGGGCGCCCTCCCCGCGCACCGCCCCCCGCACCACGCCCCCCGCCCGCCCCCCACGGGACCTCGTGCTGGCGGACGCCTCGGACGGAGACGCTATGGATACTTTAATACACAAATAAAACAAAGATTAGTAAAAATAAAAATAGTTAAAAAAAAAAACTAACAAAATACGCTTTTATAGAAAATCCAACTAAAAAAATAGAAAATAAATTTTAATAAATTTGAGTTAATGTAATAGTGTAAGAGAAAATGATTTTATTGTAAAAAAGCGTGGGGTGCTTTGCAGGATATTAATAAAATATTTATAACTACTGATACCATACACCCCCAGGTTTTTTTTTACAATAAAATCCTTATTTTTTACACTATTAGATTAATTCAAATTTATTAAAATTTATTTTCTACTTTTTGGTTGGATTTTCTATAAAAGCGTATTTTGCTATGAATAGACTTAAGAAGAATATTTATTCGTAGGTATTATGTTAGTTTTTTTAAACTATAATTTATTTTTAATTTTTTAGTTGAATTTCAATTTTTTCAATGTTTTTTCAATTTGATTTTATTAACATTGAATTGTCATCGGTCCTTAATAAGTATACCAAATTTCAAGTTAATCCGACGTTTTGAAGGGGATCAAAATCATGTTCAAAGATTCCGTTACAAACATACATACGTCTGAAGCTAATAAAAGCGTATTAAAAACAATCATAATGATAAGCCGAGTTACAGATTATTGCCAAGGGTATAAGATCTCTAGCCTGTCTCATTTCCCACCAAGAACAACTCTTGTTTACCGATAGACCATTATTTTTTAAGGCAATTTTGTAATTTGATTCTAGCTTTTTACTGGTGGTAGGACCTCATGTGAGTCCGCACGGGCAGGTACCACCACCCTGCCTATTTCTGCCGTGAAGCAGTAATGCGTTTCGGTTTGAAGGGCGGGGCAGCCGGTGTAACTATACTTGAGACCTTAGAACTTATATCTCAAGGTGGGTGGCGCATTTACGTTGTAGATGCCTATGGGCTCCAGTAACCACTTAACACCAGGCGGGCTGAGAGCTCGTCCACCCATCTAAGCAATAAAAAATAAATAAATAAAAGCTTACCGTATTTCGACTCGTCAGTCTGAGATGCTCCTAGGTCGGCTTGAGTGCAGATGTCACAGAACACCTGCTCGAGACTGCTGCAGTCCATGGCGTAGGTCTTATAGCCGAGGACTGGCTGCTGGGACTCCAAGTTCAAGCATAGGCGATGTAGGCTATGACACATACAAGCATTATTTCACGCATGATGAAGCTAACACTCAGACATTTTTGGGCATCTAAGAATATAGGAGCTGGTGCGGCTTGTGAAGCGGTGGAAAAAGCGAAAGCATGCAAATACAGGGGTCTAGGCTCGGAATATGATTTTGTCCCATTCGGTGTCGAGACCCTTGGTCCGTGGGGTCCTAGCGCTATAAGGTTTTTTAAGGAAATAGCAAAAAGGTTAGTCACACACGTAGACACACAGGTAGACACCACACGAGACCGAAGAGCTGGCTGCTACCTTGGACAAAGAATTAGTTTAGCTATTAAAAGGGGGAACGCTGCCAGTATCTTCGGAACTTTGCCTAAAGGGACTCCTTTTAATAATATATTTTAGTTATTAAATTATTATTATTATTATTTATTACTTAATATTATTAATATTATCTTTAATTATCGGAATTCAAGAAATACGGAAACTTTTCCATGGGTCCTACGTAAGTGTGTGTGAGTGTAAAAACATAATCTGACAGGGCAGGAGTTAAGGTTTATAATGCAAAAAAGAAACACACTATGTTAACATGGAAATCCATTAGGCAGAGTGTTAGTATTTTTTGACATTGTTAGTGACATGAACAACGGTAAAATTTATGTTTGTTTGATAACGTAAGCTGATAAAAATCGTACTCATTGCTAAGTCCGTCAGCGTCGTAGAAAGGCAGTAGAATCTCCACATCAGTGTCGTTAACATCGACGATGTTGGCGTTCTTGACGTCGTCCCTGACGGTAGAGAGCAGCTGTTTGGTCTTCTCATCCAGGTCTTCAGGGCGATCTTCGCAGGTCGTCTCGGGGAAGACCACGGTTAGCTTGTACCCGTTGCCCAGGGTGCGTTTTATCTCCACCGGAGAGCCTATTGTGTGGACTTGGCCCTTCATTCGAGAATAGAAATGGATTCTGTAGTATTTTTGTCATTGTATTTAATTCGATTGTCGAGGTGCTTCGAAATAGTTATATTACTTTTTTGAACTGAAACTTGTTCAGGCGCGTTGAAAGTAAAATTTAACTCTCGACAGATTCGTTACGGCTAGAGAGAAAAAATACAATTTAGCAAGAGCAAGAGTGAGAAAATAGACAGAACGTCTCGCGAATCACTCGACCGTGGAGAGAGGAAAAGGACAAAGCGAGCTGGGTCGTTTTTCTTAAACACAGCATTCTCATATTACTCTCTAATATTTAAGGATAAAAAAATTAAGACAACCACAATACTATACACTGTGCACCAAGTTGCACGTGCACCATTTTTTTTATTAATAATAAGTGAACATGAAATTATTAAATTTGTCAACACATGAAAAAGGATTTAAATTTAATCAGACAAAAATGTGTATTCCTAGAGTACGAGCAAACAATGAACATTAGAACATCGCTCCAAGATGAAAATAGATGGATGCTGGTAATTTTGATTGCTACCAACAAAGTCGTTCCTGAACACTCGTGTTTGTATGATAGCGCGCAATTTATATTTATATTTATCTATATCTATACTAATACTAATTATTATTATATTATATTATAATATTATAAAGAGGAAAGATTTGTTTGTTTGTTTGTTTCGAATAGGCACCGAAACTACTGGACCGATTTGAAAAATTCTTTTTCCATTAGAAGCCGACATTGTCCCTGATGAACATAGGCTACTTTTATTTTTTTATTTTTTTGGTTTCATGTGTGTTTTAATGTTTCCGAAGCGAAGCGAGCGCGGGTCGCTAGTATCTATATATATTTGCTGTTCGTTAGTCTCGCTAAAACTCGAGAACGGCTGGACCGATTTGGCTAATTTTGGTCTTGAATTATTCGTGGAAGTCTAGAGAAGGCTTAAAAAGTAGATAAATATGAAAATACTAGGAATTCGTTTCAGTTGTGTATTATGTATATTTGGTTCTTTTGGTTGACAAGGTTGCCGATCACCGGTTAAGTGTATCACTACTGTGTTTAGTTAACGTTCACTTTATTTGTTGTTGTTTTGAGTTCGGGAACGGATCGCGATGTCCGGTTTGTATTTCATTTACAATGTAGGCTTAGATAATTATTACCTTATGCATGATGACGATTTGGTCGCTCAGCAACTCCGCTTCGTCGAGATGATGCGTCGTGAGGAGAATCGTCCGGTCTTCTTTCAATTTCACGATCATTGACCAGATTTCTCTATGAAATAGCATATACATATATTCACGATGGGCCGAAAGCGGTAGGCAGCGGCTTGGCTCTGCCCCTGGCATTGCTGAAGTCCATGGGCGACGGTAACCACTCACCATCAGGTGGGCCGTATGCTCGTCTGCCTACAAGGGCAATAAAAAAAAAAAAAATATATATAGCTGTCAAATATTTTTAAGAATTTCTTGATTTGTAAACGATTCTTTTGCAGAGGTCGTCTGTTGTAAATAATATACCATTTCATAATGTTTTACTGTGCAATAAATACTCTAAAAATACAGCACGTATAGTCCCCGGCACGTAACTTGGCAAGAGTCGTAATGCTGGAACCACACTGCGTTATGCGCTATTCGTTATGTGACTACGCCGTATTCGCCAAAATATATGTTAAGCGCGCAAGCAACAAACATGCCATCCACACTTCGAACTTGTGCGCTGAATTATGCCAAATAAGGCAAATATGTGTCTTGTTTGCGTGGAGCGATGGACGTGTCGAGAGTTGCCGCAATTTATCATTTCCTAAATGTTTCTTACCAATACTTGTTGTACAAAGTTACTAAAAGATCTAAAAGACCGAAAAGAAAACGCTGGTGGATGATTACAAGTCATAAGACACGTCGATATACGACCGTCACAAGCGAGCGAATGACTCACCGAAGTGTGGGCAGTCGATGCGCATATTCGCCTTATTCGTGTCCTTTGAAGTATGTCAAAAAACCGACAAGTCGACGGATACGCATATTTGCTATTCGTCCTTATATGTTATGCGTACGAATAAAGCGAATATTGGCGAATATACTCTCCACACTTCGCCGTATGCGCGTGAATAGCTCGCATCACGAATAGCGAATAGCGCAGTGTGGTTCCGGCATTAGATGCGCAGAAGTCGTTTTTTAGGTCTCTTTGGTTGTCAAGAGGGACGCGGGGAAAGACGTAGCACCGTCCCGAGCGCACGATTGGTGAGTCAGTCGACCCTCCCCTCCCGCACCGCGTTCACGTTCCGTTCGCTCCATGATTACACATGCGCCTACTAAATTGTAGGAGCCCTTTGTTTATATTGAGTTTTTGTTACAAGTGTTATTCTTTTAAATTTGTTTGCAATGCCAGGACCAAATACCAATGACCATATAGTCGATTCAGTCACTGAGCGTTTTATTATTTACGCCAGTGACGACAGCGACTCTTCGTTATGTCAACGATGAGGAGCCAACTCCTTCCACCAGCTCAGGTGCTACCATAAATTTAATCCAAGGGTAGCACTATTAGAAAATGATATTACTGCTTACTATACCTAGAAGGATACAAGGTTATTTCTTGCACGCACATAAACCAAAAATTACGGAATTGTATCACTACATAGTATAATACAAAGTCGCTTTCTCTGTCCCTATACCCCTATGTATGCTTAAATCTTTAAAACTACGCAATGGATTTTGATGTGGTTTTTTTTAATATATAGAGTAATTGAAGAGGAAGGTTTATATGTATAATAACATCCATTAAATAGAGGAGAAATTAATAATAAATTACAGTTTCCGAAGCGAAGCGAGGGTGAGTCGCTAGTTACCAATATAATAAGGATAATGCATAATATGAGTGAGCTCACGGGGCTTAAACTTGATGACATTGCTAACACTAGCCCTAGCAAGAGGAGTGCTTGGCAGAATCTACCACCGGATCGGAAACGCGACCCACTGAGAAGATGCAGCGAGAAACTCGGTGGGCTGTGTCTGCGGGTCAATTTATTCGCCGAGCTCTTCGTCGCTAGCGACGGGTTCAACGAGAACGATGACCGGAAGCCATCCACCTTGAGATATGAGTTCTAAGATCTAAGTGTTTACAGTACAGTATAATTTCATGCATAGCTTTTATTTGATAGTTAAAAGTGTACTTTATGTATCAGACCACACAGTGCATTGTTGTGTGTAAGATGTGTACCTTCTCGCGGCCGGGTCGACCCCGCTGGTGGGCTCGTCGAGCGATACGAGGCGCGGGTCCCCGAGGAAGGCCAGCGCCACGCACAGACGCCGCCGCGCGCCGCCCGACCACCGCGACACCGCCTGGCGGACCTGGCTATCCAGGGAGAGCGCCCGGATCATCCTGTAGGACGATCTTCGTATTAAGGACTAGCTGTACCCGTCCGCTTCGCTGGCTATTTAAAATTAACATTATTGTTTCTCACCCCCACAAAGAATCATCATTAACGCCCCCGCAACCGGTGTAGGGAGTCCAACACTCATATAAATATTAGCTTATCCATTAAGTACATGTATTTTCTACACGGATACCAAGTTTCAAGTCAATCGGATGCATGGTTCAGTAGTTCAAATTCAAATTCAAATTAAAAATCATTTATTTAAACTTTGATGTCAGTATGACACACTTGTTGAATGTCAAAATATAAATAACAATGATAACTCTACCACTGGTTCCAAAAAAAGCCACGGAACATCGGTTTATAACGGAACATCCGTAAAAATCACTGTAGATTTATATATTAGTATAGAAGTACATCAAGTACAAGTTACATCATGAGATCGAAGCGTGCGATCTTGGGGTCCTCGAGCTACTTCTACTGCTCTCTTAAAATCTGTCTTATCTTCATATACCCAAGTTTTTTTTTCTCCTACCTATGCTGATAGCCTTGAGAGGCTATTTTGCCCTAACATGTTGGTGAGCTCACGGGGCTCAAACCGGAGTGTTGCTAACACTGGCCTTATCAAGAGCAGTGCTTCGCAGAATCTACGACCGGATCGGAAACGCGTCCCACTGAGAAGATCCGGCGAGAAACTCAGTGGGCTGTGTCTGTGGGTTAATTCGCTCGTAGAGTCCTTCGTCGCAAGCGACGGGTTCGACGAGAACTGTGACCGGTTCTTGTGGTACCTAACAGCACCTTTAATGAATCGGGAGGATCCGTAATGACGTGTTATACCCAAGCTATCACCAAAGTGAGTATTAACAAGTTTTCTCCTTCTACACATTTCTTATTAATTATTGTGAGAGCCGTGCTGATATTCATTAAGTTCCATTTGTTTGTCTGTTGATGTTCCAAAACTACTTATTATATTTCTGTTTTGTGTATTCTTGTTATAAGTTCATTTGTTCAACCCAACAAATTGGTATAAAACCTTTTTTATTGTTGTGGTTGTTATTTTGACATTACTTTTGAATTTTGAAATGTCTTAATATTTGTCATTCTCTTTTTTCCGTGCGAATTATAAAATTTCCAAAAATAAAAATTTTATACAATCCTCGCGAGTTTATTTATTAAGTTCCTTGCCCATCCTAATCCTACAGTCAACTACAATAAGAGGAAAATAAAATAATAATTTTAGGGGCACCAGAAAATGTAACTTGGCTTGTTGATCATCAGCTATTAAAACGTGGGGCTGACCTGTCGACCTCATCCTGGACCTCCCGCGGCCCGAGGCCTGTCTTGAGCTGCGCGTACAGCTGGATGTGCTCCTCCGCGGTCATGTACTCAAACAGCACGTCCTTCTGCGGACACACGCCCAGTTCCGTGCCGCCGCCGCGGTCCGAGCGCACTATGATGTGGCCCTTAGTCGGCTTCAGCATTCCCATTAAGATTTTACTGCAAGATACACTGTTCTTAGTTTCAGCGGGGGTATCAATTTTTCTAATGAAATACGTACTCAATAAATGTTCACGATTGACTTCCACGGTGAAGGAATAACATCGTGTAATAGAAATGAAACCCGCAAAATTATAATTTGCGTAATTACTGGTGGTAGGACCTCTTGTGAGTCCGCGCGGATAGGTACCACAACCCTGCCTATTTCTGCCGTGAAGCAGTAATGCGTCTCGGTTTGAAGGGTGGGGCAGCCGTTGTAACTATACTGAGGCCTTCGAAATTATATCTCAAGGTGGGTGGCGCATTTACGTTGTAGATGTCTATGGGCTCCAGTAACCACTCAACACCAGGTGGGCTGTGAGCTCGTCAACCCAGCTAAGCAATAAAAAAAATCGTCAAAGGAAAGAACTCGTAGAATGTCGTGTCGAAATAACATTTACTAATTTACAAATTGTATTTTAATAAATCAGGTTTTGGAACATACTAGTATTGGAAGGCAAAGGAGCCTGGTACTTCTGGCTCTTATGATATAAACCAGTAACAATCCGTTTGTAGAACCAGTATTTATAGTGCCTTACATATTTGCCTATTTAGATCTCGAGTTCTTAGTCTCTAGTTCTCAGACATTGTTGGAAGTTCGTTCACTATGCTCCGAAAGAACCATGCGTTTTGGTTGAAATGGTTAGACGGCCGTTCTGCTGCTATGCAGTTGAGACTTTAGTCGCAAGTTGGATGGCGATAATGAGTTGAGACCTTAGTCGCAAGTTGGATGGTGATGATGAGTTGAGATCTTAGTCGCAAGTTGGGTAGCGATGATGAGTTGAGACCTTAGTCGCAAGTTGGATGGCGATTATGAGTTAAGACCTTGGTCGCAAGTTGGATGGCGATGATTAGTTGAGACCTTAGTCGCAAGTTGGATGGCGATGATGAGTTGAGACCTTAGTCGCAATTTGGATGGCGATGATGAGTTGAGACTTTAGTCGCAAGTTAGATGGCGATGATGAGTTGAGACCTTAGTCGCAAGTCGAATGGCGATGATGAGTTGAAACCTTAGTCGCAAGTTGGATGGCGATGGTGAGTTGAGACCTTAGTCGCAAGTTGGATGGCGATGATGAGTTGAGACCTTAGTCGCAAGTCGGATGGCGATGATGAGTTGAGACCTTAGTCGCAAGTTGGATGGCGCTGATGAGCTGAGACCTTAGTCGCAAATGGCGATGGTGGTTTGTGATGATGTCCATACCTCCGCCAAGCGATCCACACGACGGTCACCATAATATTGTTTGATGCTCATGGAACAACAATATAAACAGTAAAGATGTTAAAAGAGGCTCACATCAAAGTTGTTTTCCCAGCGCCATTGTGTCCCAGTAATGTGGTGATCTGGCCTTTTTGTAGTTCAATGGAGACATTGTCCAGAGCCAGCTTGGGGCGACGGCTTCCCTCACCATATATCTTGGTAACGTTCAGTATACTAACGCCGGCCTTCTCGTCTGTGGTATGGCAATTGGTGATGTTGCTCTGTAAGGTCTGCATACCTGGTTGTGGAGGATTTTTGTTTTATTAATTATTTTAATACATTTAAGGTAGAAATAACAATGCGCGGCTGCAGTGTAGATAGAACCTTTACCGGATATCTGGTTAACTTCTGAAGATTGCGGAGATGAATCGGATGTCGTGGCCAAAGTTTTTGAATGACCCTTATCTCACAGCGCCCCTGTGGGCTGATAATATTAAACTATATTTGTCTATACCTAGGCGGCACTGAAAATTTCGGGAATTAACGAAGTGACACAACATTACTATTTAAAAATGTATTTATTGCTTTTCGAAGTATTCTCCGCGAAATTTGACACATTTTTCCATAGGATGGAACCAATCATTGAAGCAACCATTCCATTCGGAAGTTGGGGTCTCCAAAATGGCCGTTTTGTAGGCGTCCACAGCTTCTTCAGGTGATGAAAATCTCTGTCCACGCAATTTATTCTTTATTTTAGGGAAAGTATAGAAATCATTAGGGCTTAGGTCGGGGCTGTATGGCGGATGGTCTAACAATTCTATGTTTTCTTGCTCTAAAAACCCTTTTGTTCTGTGCGCGGTGTGAGAACTCGCATTGTCGTGATGGAGGATGATGCGGCGGTTGCAGTTCTCTTTACGGAGTTAAGAAACGACCTGTGGCAAACAAATGCTAGCATACCATTCTGCATTAACCGTTCTTTGTCCCTCAAGAGGAATAGTTGTAACATGGCCGGTTTTGGAGAAACGTGGCCACCATTTTTTTTGCAACACTCCGTGAACGAACAATTTTTGTTGGCTTTAACTCATTTTCGAACACCCAAACTCGTGACTGGTTTTTTGTTTCGGGTTTGTGCGCGTATATCCAGGATTCGTCACCTGATACAATGTTGTATATAGCATTTGAGGATCCTGCGTGGAATCTTTCGAGAGTTCTGACGCACCAAGTAACGCGAGCCGCTTTTTGCTCTTCACAGAGCGAATGCGGTATCCATCGGGAAAACAACTTTTTTACACCTAATTGTTCATGCAAGATTATTTGACTCATGCCAATGTCTAAAGTTGCCTGAATTTGGCGGTATGTTACATGTCGATCATCCTCAATCAGCTTACGCACAGCATCAACGTTTTCTTGGGTGATTGCAGTTTTTGGACGACCATGACGGGGATCATCACTGAGCTTGACACGTCCACGTTGAAACTCAGCAAACCAGCGATAAATTGTGGTTTTGGATGGGGCTTCATCACCAAATGCAGAAATCATCCGCTCAACACACTGTTTTTGTGTTAAACCACTTCGAAAGTCATAATAAATCATCGCTCTTGAATTTTCTCGAGTCAATTCCATTTTCTCAACGACTAAACAAGTTTGACAAAACCTCGTGACAAGACCGAGAATCTTTTTTTAAATAAATAAATGGTATTCGATTTTTAAAACCAAGGAGTTTTCAATTAAAAATATTTTAATATGACAGGAACAGTGGAAATATTCCATTCCCGATACTTTTAGTGCAGCCCTCGTACTATAGTTGTACTCTATTATATAATATGTACTATATTGTACCTATAACTCCTGCAAAGAGATCACCAACTCGACTTACACTATTTATCCACGTTCGCATTTTTAAGGTATATGATCATAGGAGACGTGGGCGTTCCAGATTTGGATGTTGATGGCATCTTTGACCAGTTAGGAGACTTAAAGGTAAGAGATGAACTATTCTGGTGGTATATCATGGTAGGACCACTTGTGAGTCCGCACGGGTATACCACCCTGTCTATTTCTGCCGTGAAGCAGTGATGCGTTTTGGTTTGAAGGGTGGGGCAGCCGTTGTGACTATACTGAGACCTTAGAACTCATATCTCAAGGTGGGTGGTGGCATTTACGTTGTAGATGTATATGGGCTAAAGTAACCACTTGACACCTAGTGGGCTGTGAGCACGTTCAACTTAGATGAACTTAGAACTTAGAACTTAGATGAAGCAATAAAAAAATTAAAAAATAAAAGTAGGGTAACACATTCAGAGCTGATGTAATAGAGTGGATTCCACGGTGATAACGACTCAAGCAATGGCATTGTTGTTGCACTGCAGCCCCATTAAACGTGAAATACCTTACCGAAATATTTATCTATGAGCCATCCAATGAACAGATAAAGGCACGTGTCGAAGATCATCATGAGCGCCGCGAGGCCGATGCTCATGTCCCCCTCCCCCGGCGCCTCCCACACGTGCCCCCACTCCGCGCCGCCCCCCGCCGCCTCCCGCCGCGTCACCAGCAGGAACGCGTAGCAGAGCGACGAGGACATCGAGAGACACTGAAAACACATAGTATTATTTTTAGATTCATTATTAAATACCCGATATTATTAATTTCTACGGTGCTAATACTTTGACAAAAAGGATACAAAAAATATTTCATAACTATTAAAGTGATACTGATGAGACGAAATGAAAATGAGGTTGGTAAGAGAGTGTTAACTATGAATGTGGAAGGATATAGAGGAAGAGGTAGACTTAAGAAGAAATGGATGGATTGCGTGAAAGACGATATGAGTAAGAGGGGAGTGAGCGAAGAAATGGTATATGATAGAAGAGTATGGAAGGAGAAAACATGTTGCGCCGACCTCAGATGACTGGGAGAAGGGCAGGATAATGATGATGATGATGACTGATTACAAGGCTGAAGGAACATATTCCGGCTTAGGAAACGCAAAGTCTTTCGTTATTGCTTGGGAAAGCTGACGAACTCGCAGCCCATCTGTTTTTAAGTGGTTACAGGAGACCCTAAGACGTCTACAACGTAAATGCCGCCACCCATCTTGAGATATGAGTGCTGTGATCTCGGTTTTTACAGTACAACGGCTGCCCCACCCTTCAAACTGAAACGCATTACTGCTTCACGACAGAAATGGGCGGGGTGGTTATTATCTATCCGTGCGGACTCATAAGACGTCCTACGACCAGCTATCGGACTCGATCACCAGATATAAGACAGATTAGTAATGAATAAGGTTCGGACAAGAGTGACGTTGACTTTCTATGGGAAATAAATGCCAAAGAGAGAACTACAATTGTGAAGCGCTTGCTCCCGGCGATTATAATACCTTTATTTTGTACATTTACTTTTGATCCGTGATTGTGGCTCTTTTTGACAACATACCATCCAATTCAGTATAGAGGTTTTTGACGTGCGTCATAAAGCAAAAGAGTAGATACCGATGTATCGTTTACTGGTGGAAAGGCGTTTCGTTAGGCTGCTGGGGAGGAACCACGTAGACACTATCCAGCCGCCAAGCGCTTTTTCGTTATTGCTTTAAGAGCAAGGCTATAATTATAATACTAATTGATGGGTCGAATTCACATCGCAATGAGTGTATATTGGTTCCGGCTATCACTTTACACCAAGTTACGCCGTGAGCTGGTTCATATATCTCTAATAAAATAAAATCAAAGTAGGTATATTTTTGTGCCTACGTGTACACTGTTCGCTAATGATTTGCCTTGTGTCCTGGACAATTTAATATTTCACCTATAGTGTGCTTAGTACGAGTTTTCTAACGTTCTCGATAGCGTAAAAGTTAGCTCATATTTGTATGGAGTGGGATCGTTTGCCTACGTTTGCAGCTAGGGGCGTTGTTCCAACTGCATAAAAATTGGGCTAACATTTACGCTATTGAGAACGTTAAAAAACTCACACTAAGCACAGCTTGTTCAATTCATAAACCGTTTTCGATCGAAGGTACTGGGGCGGTATTGAGTCTTGTTTTCAAGGAACTGTGGGGGGTCGCAGTGTTTGCGCGTTCTACTGCACCAACGACTCACCACTAACATCTTCAACTGGCTGTTCATGACAGCCTCCAGGGACAAGATGAGAACGAAGGGCATGAAAGTGATCATGTAGGTCAGCGCAGTGCACACCGCCGCTAGACTCGCCGAGGAGAACAGCTTGGACATCATGTAGCTGTAAGAGAGAAGAGATACCTGAGCTTATTCAATTACCAGAATTATTGTTGAAGAAATACTTTTATTCTTATTGTTATATTTGCAGACGAGCATACGGCGCACCTGATGGTGAGTGGTTACCGTCGCCCATGGACTTCAGCAATGTCATGGACAGCTAAGCCACTGCCTACCTTAAAGTACTCTTCACAAGCCTCGTTTGAAGAAGGACATGTCATAGCCCTCGGGAAACTCCGTGGAGGGGGGTTCATTTCAAAACCGGAGGGTACGTGGCAAAAAGGTGTCTAGAAACGCACTGTGGATGACCGAAGTGGCTCCAGGTAGTATGGATGAACTCTACTCTGGTAGCGGGCGGTGCGATGGTAAAAACGAGATGATTGCCGAGATCGTTACGGCTATATTGGTCCAGTACACACTTTAGAGTCAAGGCTGCAAATTGAAAACGGTTTTAGCTTGAGACTGACCAGAAACTGAGCACGGAGACGACGAATATGAGCAACAGCACCAGCAGCAGGGTGGGGTCTGAGTGCGGCAGAACGCGGCCGAAGTGCAGAACTGCCGCCGCGCCGCACGCGCTCACCGCCAGCTCCGCCGCCGTGCACGCCGCCCACGACAGCGACTGCCACCGCACCTCCACGCCCATCACGTACATCAACTGTCAGCACAACAACAACACAATAAGCCAGACGATCGAATGTGCGAAGCATTATCTGCATGAAGTTTTCTGATTGTTCGTAATCTGTGCGTCCGCATGGGTAGGTACCACCACAATTTTTTTTACGGACCGGGTGCCGAACCTCCTACGAGGTCCCCGCGCCTAGGGGACGCGCGGGGTATGTGGTAATCAATGATCTACAAGGTGTTGGGAGCAGACCGCGGGCCCAAGGAATTTTAGGGCCCACTCACCAAACGACTCCCCTGCACTCTTACACCCGACGTCCGATCCCCTCCGAGGCCAGAACCCAGATGAGGTAGGGGGGTTACCGCGGTCAACACTACAACCAGACAGCGCGGCTCACCCCAAGGACGCCCAGCCGACGGAAACGTCGGCCGTCTCGGTACGGCAGCCCGTCGGGCCGCCCGGACGGTGCCGCTGGTGTCACGGAATACCTCGCTGGACCAGAACCAGAATGCCGGGTCGTGACGCGATACACCGTCAACCGCTTGCTCTTTCGAATCTCCTTGGCAGCGCGCTAGAATGCTGGTAGCGCGGCCTCTACCCTCTCAGAAGCCGCTACCGCAAGGGCCGGGACGTACGGGCGTATTCCCTCCTCTGGCCCCCGGCTCTGGAACGGCGACGGATCGGTGCGGAAAGGCATGACCGCGACGAGGGAGGCAGGTACCACCACCCTGCCTATTTCTACCGTGAAGTAGTAATGCGTTTCGGTTTGAAGGGTGGGGTAGCCGTTGTACTGTAAAAACTGAGACTTACAACTCATGTCTCAAGGTGGGTGGCGGCATTTACGTTGTAGATGTCTATGGGCTCCAGTAACCAATTAACATCAGGTGGGCTGTAAGCTCGTTCAACCATCTAAGCAATAAAAAAAGTCTTTTATTTATTTATTTTTTATTGCTTTCATGGATGGACGAGCTCATGGTCCACTTGGTGTTGAGTGGTTACCGGAGCCCATAGACATCTACAACGTAAATGCCGCCACCCACCTTGAGACATGAGTTGTAAGTCTCAGTTTTTACAGTACAACGGCTGTCCCGCCCTTCAAACCGAAACGAATTACTGCTTCACGGCAGAAATAGGCGGGGTGGTGGTACCTACCCGTGCGGACTACTCCGCTTGCCAGAGTCAGTGCTAGCAATTCTCTCAGGTTGAGCCTGTGAGCTCACCTGCCCATCCGAGCGTTGTTGGAATTCGAAGTTTTGGATCGATCCTGATTCATGGCATAAGGATAGCGACCAGAGACGCGCGCGGTACATCCTCAGGTGGACCCACAGAAATATAAATCTAATAACAAAATAATTCGCAACAACAAATCCAAAACAGTTTGGCAAACATTAGTTCACTAATTATAGTTTCAGATTACATTGTATAACTCAGCGTTTTAGACATTTTAATAAACTAATCATTTCGATAATATTTTGCTGTAATTATGTATAATGATTGTGACTAGAAATGTGTTACGACTTTGATTTGCACTCACCATAGTGTTGCCGGACTCTTTGTCGGAAACTATGAACCTTATGGCTGAAGCGACGGTGAACACGAGCGAGAAGAAGAAGGCCACGATCAGCGCCTGCGACTCGTAGAGGGACGTTTGGAACCTGAAAAATGAAATACATCTCCGTATTCGAGATCAAGAGCACTTAATTTATTTAATCTTAATTTATTTAGTTTATTGGTCTTGTATCTTCGGAAATAGTAAATAAATAAATTAAAATATAAACTTTTTTTAATTTTTTTATTGCTTAGATGCGTGGACGAGCTCACAGCCCACCTGATGTTAAGTGGTTACTGGAGCCCATAGACATCCACAACGTAAATGCGCCACCCACCTTGAGATATAAGTGCTAAGGTCTCTAGTATGGTACAACGGCTGCCCCACCCTACAAAACGAAACGCATTACTGCTTCACGGCAGAAATAAGCAGGGTGATGGTACCTACCCGTGCGGACTCCCAAGAGGTCCTAACACCAGTAAAAATTAATTTATTTCTTAATATAATCTTATCTTATCTTAATTTATTTATTATTTAATATTCTAATCAATTTATTTCGGTTGCACACAGCAGAATAATGCAAATGAATCTATATCTATCTATCAGCCCACAGAATGAATACACAATATAATGACAGTAAATAAACACGATATTACAACAAAACCAACATACCCAGTTTTAATTAACAATTTTGACGTTTTTGAACTTAAGTCAAAAGAAAGTCCACGTCGACAATAGTCTCCGGTAACCACATAATATCATAATGAGACCTGTGTCAGCTTGTATAGACATCCAGTGCATTAAAAAAACAATGAATCAATTACAATGTGGTCGGTACCTATGTTCATATTCTCCTATCTTCAATCGTTATTATTTTGGTGAACAGTAATGCTCTACTCGACTCTACTCTACTCTACTACAATTTACTCTTCTCTATTCCGTTACAACAATGTTTTTATTTATCATAAACGGATAAATGAGTTTACGGCCAACTTGGTATTCAAATGTTCCCAGAATTCACAAACTTCACATAATGCATGAAGTCTGAGTTTTGATTGTATAGTGTAGGCTTAAGATTACGTTTTGAAACTAGAGCGTATTACTACTTAGCGGCATGAATAGGACGTGCGGGCTCAGATAAGACCCCCTCTTAGTATTTATGTTGTATTCGGGTAAGAAATTTTCTTTTTTTGTTTAATTGAGAGATAAACCAATATATTTAAACGTACAAATCTTTCCTGTAACACGGGTATGGCTCCTGTTGCGTGTACATCGCCCAGTCCACTTCATCCTCAGCGTCCCGTTTGTGCCTCTTCCTCGAGAGCTGGATGACGGCGCGGTCGATCATATCCTGGATCTGAACGAAGCCGCGGAAGTAACGCATTTCCTCTACGAAGCTGGACTCGGGTCCCGGGATCCAGAGGCTGGGGACAGGAGGAGATCGGTGCTGATATATAAACGTGCTTTATTCGTTATACTTCTATTGACGACTTCACAGCCTGGCGAGGATTGGCTCGCAAAGCTTGATGATGATTCATCCGACCGATTTCGGCCATGGCGACCACTTTGACTCCTATCCGTCGATTTGGCGCTCGTACGCTCGAAGATGGCTTATATAGCCTACCTTCGCGGCAAAACTCCTTGCGCATTGAGGGCACGTAAGCACGCCGTTCTCATAATTATAGGTTATGGCAGCAGGTGGGCGGGCCTTCAACTGGTCGCGTTTGTAATCAAGGTCAGCTTTACGCTGATCCTCGAACTCGCGTACTTTGCTTACAAAGCTTACAAATATCACAAAGTGTATATCGCAACTTAACTTGA
Organism: Bombyx mandarina; assembly: GCF_030267445.1. Classification (NCBI taxonomy): domain Eukaryota; kingdom Metazoa; phylum Arthropoda; class Insecta; order Lepidoptera; family Bombycidae; genus Bombyx; species Bombyx mandarina. The sequence goes on along the minus strand of NC_143234.1, from coordinate 12,655,735 downwards.
CACAGAGATTGAAGTTTCACTGAGTTCTATATTAGACTGTTCTTATCTCGACCTTCGAATCAGAACGCATACTTAGTGACAGAAATAGGTAAGACGGTGGCATTTATAAATATGATGTGGGAATGAATTGCCCGCTCCGGGTATTTCAATATTGCAATAATTGTTACATTATAATACCTCTTGTAAAAATGAGTATTTAAAAATAATCTAATATTAAAAAAAAAAGACATGCCCTCTGAGTTTCTTGCCAGTTCTTCTCAGGACGGAGGCTAGTTTTTGTGAACTGGCGGTAGTTCTTTTTGACGTTCAACAAGTATGTACTTTCATTTATGTTGAATTTTTTTTTTATTTGATTTGAAACTTTTAATTTACCAAAAAATAAAAGTAATCTTCGCCAACGCTGTGCGGTTTTTAATATGATCTCCCTGACTAATAATATACTTGATCGGATATGTAATATATACGTAATCGATATATTCGTTTGCAACTCTTCTCTAGCTTCACTTGAAATAAATCTCGCAGAGAAAATATTCAAATCAAATAATATTGTTTAAACGTCAAGACGGTCTGAATAACATCCATAATCCATCAATAGCATGATCTCTGTCAGCTTAAATTATATAGATCAGAACCTCCTCTCGGAGTGGATCAATAAGCGAAGAGGCATGAACATTAACCAACTTTTATTATTATTATTAATTTTATTTTATTATTTTTTTTTATGGTAGGCAGCGGCTTGGCTCTGCCCCTGGCATTGCTGACGTCCATGAGCGACGGTGACCACTTACCATCAGGTGGGCCGTATGCTCGTCTGCCTACAAAGGCAATAAAAAATAATAAAAAAAAACTTACTAATTCTTCGTCCATCGCGTTGCGGGAACATTTTCATAATCCATTCTAATCTTATACTCCACATTCGAGAGAGAACCATTTTGTTGTTTCGTGTTCATGAACACGATACCTGTTGAAGAAATGTAATGTATAATGAATGGAAAGTAATCCAAGGAGTCAGTCTGGTTTATTATCTTTTCGAATCAAAATCTAGTGAACAGTGTGCTTAGTGCGAGTTTTCTAACGTTCTCGATAGCGTAGAAGTTAGCTCATATTTGTATGGAGTGGGATCGTTTGCGTACGTTTGCCGCTAGGGGCGCTGTTCCAACTGCATACAAAATTGGGTTAACTTTTACGCTATCGAGAACGTTAAAGAACTCTCACTAAGCACACAGAGCGTACAATATCATTCGTCAGGACATTGCAATGATTTCCTCAAGGGACGTATTTCGTGGGGTGGGCTTTATCAAGTTTTTCTTCTTATGCATGGATGGATAAGATGAAGTATCTTGTGTTAGGTAATCGCCGGAGTCAATAGAAATAACAATGTGAAAATCGTTGCGACTAGAGATGCGTCTGCGATGCAATTGCGTCTAAAAATGTTAGCCGACGTCTCAATTGAGATATTGTATACCAGAATCCACGAGTATTCCGCGGCAGAAATAAGTGAAATGGTACTAATATCTGGGCGGACCTACAATATTCCCTGTTACTAGTAAAGGGAGTGCCAACGGGTGCTTGAAAGGACATTGCAATAACAAATGCGTTATTTTTGCTTAGATAGGTGAACAAATTCACGGTTCACCTGGTGTTAAGTGCTCAACGGAGCCCATAAACATCAACCATGTTTTAATGTCGTCGCCAATCTTGAGATATAATTATCGGTTTTTACAATCCCACTCCTGCCCACCTATCAACGGACCGACCAGTGCGGACGCACAAGATCACCCCCCATCACCAGGTTCCCAATGAGAACGATCCTAGTTAATTTCTACTGACCAGCTGAAAATTCATCGAGTTGCGACAGTCTGGCGGCTTCGATTGTCATCCCTTCTTCGTCCGTTGAGGGCTTGAATCGGTTCATGTTGAAGCAGTGGAGCAGGTCCGATGCTTTGGACAGTAGACTACCGATACCCTGGAGAAACAACTAATGTAATTTGAACGGATCCAACGCAGGTTTTGAAGTTACAGCCTAGGCTATCACCGCGATAAAGACACATACTCAGCTTTTCTCATTGAGGATAGAGTTAAGCATATTAGCGCAACACCGCTATTTACTTATAGTCTAGTCGACAAGTTGAAAATGGTACAAAATAGAGATACTGCTCTTAAAGTTATGTGCGATAGCTCATTGGATCCGGAATGACACCTAGAAAAATGTGCCAAAAGCGTGTAATTAGCACATAAAAAATTGCAAAAGCTATAAATAATTAAAGATGAAAAAAAAAATGGTATTTCGTTTTTTGCCAATATTTCATAAACTATTAATAAATAAGAAATTTTAAAAAAAGACTCTAAAAGAGGAGGAAATTTGCAATAAAAAACCCCTAACTCCCGGAACTCTATCTTAGTAAAATATTAGTCATCATGACTTTGAACTAAAACATTTATTGATCAAAGGTTTTGTTTTTATTTTATTTTTTAATGCTTAAATTAGTAGCTCACAGCCCACCTGATGTTAAGTGATTACAGGAGCCCATAGACATCTACAACGTAAATGCGCCACCCACATTGAGATATAAGTTCTAAGGCTCATTATAGTTACAACGGCTGCCCCACCCTTCAAACTGAAACGCACTACTGCTTCACGGCAGAAATAGGCAGAGTAGTGGTACCTATCTGTGCGGACTCGCAAAAGGTCCTACCACCAGAATAGTTCATCTCTTACCTTTAAGTCTCCTAACTGGTCAAAGATGCCATCAACATCCAAATCTGGAACGCCCACGTCTCCTATGATCATATTTCTAAGTCCTTCAAACTTGGGATCGGTGACCAGCGTTTTGAGGACTAATAGTCCGTGTCTGTGGTCCAGCATTGTCTCCAGGGAGGGGAAGGTGGCGGCGAACGAATGAACTAAGTTCATCATTTTTATCATTGTTTCGAAGGTCGCGTTCGCCTACGGAGTAGAGATGCTTAAGTAACGTATTCTAGATTTTTTTCTTCCAATTGAACAACCTTGCGGCCTATCTGATGTTAAGTGATTACGGAAGCCCGTAGACGTGAACAGTATTAATACCGCCAACAACCTTGAGGCAAGTGCTCTAAGCTTTAGTTCTATTGTACAACAGCTGCCCTAAACTTCAATCCAAAACGCATTACAGCTTTGTGACAGAAATGGGCAGGGTTGTGGTACCTAGTCTAGGTTCACAAGTCGTCCTACCACCGGTAATTTTATAAATGATTCTTCTTTACTGGACATAAGGAATCATGCTACTACGTCATCGATAGGCACCGGTGTTGCCAGCAATATTCCACCTAAATTGTGCTTAAATGGATTTTTCTATTTAGTTATTTTTTGTATTTTTATAGTTATTTAAAAGAATAATAAATATTATTATGTTTTATTATAATTACAACGTGGTTATTTCTTCACAAGTAATCATTGCATTCGATTCTACTTATCAGCTTTCGATTTTTAGGGTAACATCCCTAGCGTTTAAAAAGAAAAAATGTTAACTGATTAATTTCATAAATCTCAATATTATCTAATTATATCAGATTATTTCTACTCACCTTTCCAATAATCATATTTACTGTCGGATTAGCCGGAGTGTACAATATCTTTCCCATTATGAGCGGCTTTATAAAACTCCACACAATTTTCCCTCCCTCGACTTTCGTGATGTCAGTATACAGACTCCTGCAGAAATCGGCTGTAAATAAACTTGATTTTACTATTCATTTCAACAGTATGTTGCTGATGTCGACAATGTCGTTATTTATAGCACGAATCTGTATTGAAAGAGGTATATTTTTTCACAGAGTGCTTCGAGGCTCTGCTGTTTCCATGTACCCACCATCCAGCCCTGGAATCAGCTCCACTCTACGGTCTTTCTAGAGCACTGATAAGTCCTTCATAAAAGAAAGTTTAAAAAGTGTCTTCTTCCATCTATCTCGATGTAGCTTGGCTATATCCTAGCATTGTTAAATGCTATAAAAAATATGTTTTTTTTAATGTTTTTATTTTTTATTTTATATTTATTGCATAAATGGGGGGATGAGCTCACAGCCCACCTGGTGTTAAGTGGTTACCAGAGCCCATAGACATCTACAACGTAAATGCCACCACCCACCTTGAGATATGAGTTCCAAGGTCTTAGTATAGTTTTAACGGCTCTCTCACCCTTCAAGCCGAAACGCATTATTGTTTCACGGCAGAAATAGGCAGGGTGGTGGTACCTACCCGTGCGGACTCATAAGAGGTCCTACCACCAGTAGGATGACAATTTACAGGGGGGGGGAGTCGTACTGCTCTACTGTCAGTGGCTAATAATGTATTAATCCATTCGTCTAACGAGCAAAGCACCTGCGCGGTGAGCATCCTGTTGTATTATAGTTTCCTAATGGTCAGTTAGCGATATATATCTATACAGTTCCCTCATTGCTGAGGATCGCGACCACCTGTGACGTTCATCCACAGTGTTCGGTCATTGGTGGTATGGAGTGCATGTACAGACTACCATCTAGTGCTTCCCTTATTAGATCTGACCATCTGGCTAGTGTTCTGCCCACGGCGCGCTTGCCCTCTATGCGACCTGTAGTTATGACCTGTAGTTATTCATGTCTGGGAAACCGCATGATGTGTCCGAAAAAGCTTATAACACGTTTCCGGTAGATTGAAGAGAGCCTTAGCGATTAGAGAGAGTTAGCGAGAAGAGAGAGCTAGCGATAGAGCATCTGATATAGCACCTTTCAAATTAGAATATCGCATCATCAATTAAAGATCTCTCACTTGGTAGAACGTCGAGTTGTGCTTGACTGGGCCCGTTAGAGTGATCTTCATTATTCAGGAAACCTTTCAGTAGACGAGGTACACTAGCTTGAAACGGTTTCCCGCAGAGCATTCTACCGGCGTCCGCCATGAAATCAGATCCTGGAGGAATTACAATAAATGTGGTGTAAACTGCCATTGGGAATATCCCATGCCATTGGGAATACAAAAGTCGACCATTTTAAATAGTACTTACAACATTGAGCAGATTTTTACTAGAGCAAGATTAAGCAAATCTGGTTGCAAGCTTTAAGCCTCATATTAATTAAAATGATCAATTTACAAAATTATGATCAATAATAAATTCAACTCACCAGCAAGCAAGTTACCAATTGAACTGAAATTCTGCAAACTATGGAACAAAGGTTCGTTAGCGAAAGTGCTGCTCAAGTCGGCCATGTTACTTTGTATGACAGGCAACAGTGCTGCCATCTCTGGGTATTTGGTGAAAACATCGTTTCCATTCTCTTGTGTTAGGTTCGAGGCGGTGTATAGTTTTGACAGCAAAGTGTCCATTAGCTGAAAAAATGAATCTTTTGTATTAGCATATCGCGGTGTTTCTAATTCTACTAAATGGTAATTGTCCATTCATGTCTCCTCCTATTCATCTTTTATAGTATTGTATTGCATTTCTAACTGCAATAGATGATTTCATAGAGGCAGAAAAAATATCCTCTGGTCCTCCTTTATGTGTCCATCAATGGCGCATCATGGCTATTGTCGATTGTAATATGGCTAGCGAGGCCAAACTTTGTCGGGAAGACTCTGTTACTGGGCGCACAGAAATAAGCTAATAGTTAATCAACAAAATGCGAGAACGATTGCAACCTTAAAAAATTGCTCGACCAAAGCCTGTTTTAAAGTATGATTTCAAAGGTACTTTATAACTGACACCGCTAAGTATAAAATGCCTTGTCTTCTGTTTTCTGCTTTAATCTATAGAAACTAACTAACCTTTCCAATTACCACACTGAAGTTAAAATTCTCTAATAGCACAGGAACAATCCTCTTGGCTCTCTGGTCCGGTACTCCGCAGAATTGTTCCACCACCGCTCCCATCACATCCTCTGATGAAACCAGGTCTAGGTTGGATGGCACGATCACTTGAGACATTGCGTCAATTTGGCAAACAAAATCGGCAACGTGAGAGACTTGTTGTGTGAAGATCTGTGGGCATTTTATAATTCATTAGATTTTGAGTGCTGACGCTTTTATATCAAGCGTACAATACTTAGAAATCTATATATATATAAATGAATTACGGTTCGTTAGTCTCGCTAAAACTCGAGAATGGCTGGACCGATTGGGCTAATTTTGGTCTTGAATTATTTGTGGAAGTCCATACAAGGTTTAAAAGGTAGATAAATATGAAAATGCTCGGAATGAAATAAAAATAACAATTTTGTTTTTCCTTTGATGTGTCCCCCGTCGGACGGATTCCTTTTGTTTGTTTTAAGCTTATTTTAAACAAAAGTTTAGGTCTTTTATTTATCGATTGAGGCTCTACGAAGTCTGCCGGGTCAGCTAGTTTATAATAAAACTAGTATGAGCCCCGCCACATAAATTACAACTGCAGATATGAGAAACATTAGCGAAAGTGTACTTTCTAAAGAATTATGCACACGTAACATCAATTACGGTACACAAAATGCTAATATCATCTTCTGAATTCAGCTACAAATTACAAACCGGTTTCAGTTCAAGATATCCATCCTGGATCCTCGGCGCCGCCAGAGACCAGAAGTTTGTGTTGTTGATGCCAACCGCAGACAGACTAGTTTCCATGGCCTCAGAATCCGGAAAGTATTTTAATACTTGTACTGTAATATAAAACACAGCTTGAAAACGTAGAGCCCATAGACTGCTTGTAAATTAGACCCTTAGATTCTTGGCTGAGCTCATGTTAGTCCATCAATCTTCACGAAATTGAGAAGTTTTCGGGCCACTAGATATCCTTCTATGATAAAAACAGGTGTCTAGATAAGCGAATTGGCAAATCAAATTCCGAAGTACTTCTGATCGAAGTATTGAAATTGAAACTGTCATCTGCCCATTGTAAGAATATCGGCTAATTCTTAGGACCGCACGGTTATACCGTCTGTAGCAAGCAGGGTAGATTATTAACCGTCTATGTATATTTATCCAGCTTTATTATTAAAACAAATGTCATTATTCTAGTTGTTAGTGAGTCTACCTTTCTCAGATACCAAAATATATGGTACGCGAATGTAAGTTACAAAATATGTAAGTCCGGATACAAAAAACCATTAGGAAAGACTATTGTTTCATAATATACACATACATTTGAGATTCTCCTCTTCTAATAAATAGTTTTTGAAGTCGCTCATTATCTTCAATCCAACAGAAAGAGATTCCAGATCATTTTCCAGAGCGGTACCGGCCAGTAAAGGATGTACTTCTTGTATAATGCCCTGAAGACTGAGAAAGAGATAGAGATTAAAATTTGATAATTTCTATCCCGGACTACGTAGATTTGGCTTCTACAGTATTTTTAATGCATGATTACATCAGCGATTAGACACTTGAATGAAGATTTATATAAAAACTGTCCCAAGAGGTGCGTTCTGCATATTATGAGACGGACGCTTCCATACGAGCGATACATCACTCTTAACCCACAGACACAGCCCACTGAGTTTTCGCCGGATCTTCTCAGTGGGTCGCGTTTCCGATCCGGTGGTAGATTCTTCGAAGCACTGCTCTTGCTAGGGCCAGTGTTAGCAACACCTCCGGTTTGAGCTCCGAGAGCTCACCTACACGATAGGGTAACGTTGATATAGCCTCTCAAGGCTATCAGAATAGTTAGGAAAAAAAAGTTTATTGTTTCATGGTCATTTGCTGAGTCGTTGTGCTTTTTAAATCAACTATTTAATTATAACAAATCTTCGTTATTATATCGAATGTACCCCAAGGCTGCCCGTTATTAAAGAATATAACTATGAATAACAATTCTATTCTTATCTTAATTCTATTCTATGAATAAGAATATAAAATGACTTTTATAGCATTGATGGGTGGACGAGCTCACGGCCCACCTGGCGTTAAGTGGTTACCGGAGCCCATGGACATCTACAACGTAAATGCCGCCACCCACCTCGAGACATGAGTTGTAAAGTCTTTTAACAGTACAATATAACGGCTGTCCCGCCCTTCAAACCGAAACGCATTACTGCTTCACGGCAGAAATAGGCAGGGTGGTGGTACCTATCTGCACGGACTCATAAGACGTCCTACCACCAGTAATGTAATGACTTTCGAATCACATATGTAGTGCTTTCAAGCATTTTAGACCTATTTCAATTTACCAAATTACTTTTTCTGCCAGCATAAAATCAAGTAGACTTCCTTACCTATATAGCACACTGTGAACTATATCATCACTTAAAATGGTAACCACCACATCGACTATCGATTCAAGTTTTCCTTCCATCGCTCCCTTAATGTCGAGATCGCTGGCCACACCCAGCAGCCGAGCTGCATGGGACAGCACGCCCTCAATATGCCGAATTATATTTGACATGAACGAAAACTTCCAAAATTCCTTGCTTTGAAGTTTCGGTAGCTGAAAATCGGAAAGCATTTCTAGAAATCATTATAGTCGTGACTAGGAGACTTATGGTAGTGCAAGATAGAGAGGGAAGAGGTCGACCGAAGAAGACATGGATGGAGAGAGTGAATGACGATATGAGAGACAGAGGAGGGAGTGTTGAGATGACGGCTGATAAAAGAGAATGGAATGGAAAAATTCGTTGTGCGATCCCATCTAGTGGGAAAGGTGGAGAAAAAGAAGAAGATCTTCTTTAGAAAAAGAAGAAGATCTTCTTTTTCTAGAAGAAGAGATAGTCGCGATTCGACCAGTTCTGTAATGGATTCTGCTCGCCGAAGTTATTCTAATGATATAAATATTTATGTCTTTAAACCAAAAACGAATAAGATTCTTCAAGATATCAGTAAGATTATTATGATTCATTAAGAACCAATATAGATACATTGTACATATTTTTTCCATACTTACATCAGTTAGAACGAGTGTTTCATTCAAATTGTTTTTGATTATCATCGCTATGACGGTGCAGTTATGTTTACTGCAAACATGTCTCCATTTCATTGTATTCAATTTGATATTCTCGTCTGAAGGCATTGTAATTTCACGTATCTGATAACATTACATATTTATCAATCACACTAATTACATTAGAATAAGTCGATAAAAATCTTGAAAATGGGGCATTATCGATCTGCGATACCCAGATAATATTCCAATCAGATGGGTCGTGAGCTCATTCAAATATCCATGTAAAAAAAATTGATTCCTTAGTGTAGGCCGTGTGAAGTCGTTGTGGCCTAAAGGATAAGACGTCCGGTGCTTTCGTGTTGAGCGATGCACCGATGTTCGAATCCCGCAGGCGGGTACCAATTTTTCTAATGAAATACGTACTCAACAAATGTTCACGATTGACTTCCACGGTGAAGGAATAACATCGTGTTATAAAAATCAAATCCGCAAAATTATAATTTTCGTAATTATTGGTGGAAGGATCTCTTGTGAGTCGCGCGGGCAGGTACCACAGCCTTACCTATTTCTGCTGTGAAGCAGTAATTTATTTCGGTCTGAAGGGTAGGGCAGCCATTGTAACTATACTGAGATCTTAGAACTTAAATATCAAGGTGGGTGGCGCATTTACGCTGTATATGTCTATGGGCTCCGGTAATCACTTAACACCAGGTGGGCTGTGAGCTCTTCCACCCATCTAAGCAATAAAAAAAAGCCCCAACCGACAATCATAGGTAATTATTTTTAAATCACTCACCGATCTAAGATTTACATCCGAAGCTTCTATTTCATCAATAAAATCCAAATCACTAATAACTTTATTAAGCTGCTCGTGAATATCACTATTAGCTTTGACATATTTGTTTAATGGTCTCATAACATTTAATTTATGACCAATTTTATCGTGTAACTGGTTTAGATATTGAATGTCTTTTATTCCCTCTATTTCGTGTATATGTGGTAATATAGACCGTAGAAGATGAGCAATTTTTGACACGACTGATATTGATCTGAGGGTAAAAATCTGAGATTATTTTGGTTTATTAGCTGACTTTAAAAAAGGAGGAGGTTCAATGTCACAAATAAATATTGTTTTATATGTGTTAACCGAGTTCTCAGTGATTTGTAAAAAATAAAAAATAAAATCAACAGGATCAACTCTACAGGTGAAGCATTTTGATTCATTAAATTGATTTTATAATAATTTTAAATTTAAACTTTGATTCATTGAATTGATTGTATAATCAGTTTCAATTAAAATAACTGACGTGTAATTTCTTAGGGCACGATAAAAGTAAAACCACTAAATTAGATTTACTTTAAAAGAAAAACTTTCGTGATTAACTTAATAAGGGGAAGTTTTTTGTATTGTAAAATACAATAGAGCCTTCGATCTATTTGTTTCAATGTGAGTGGCAGCATCCAGGTAGTGAGGTCTATAGTTTCAGTAGCCACTAAACAGCAGGAGGTCTTTGAACTTGGTCAAATTCATATGCAAGCAAAAAATGTTTCGGGCACAAATTACACATGCGAACTTTTTTTGCTTTAAGAGGCTATTTCAGCTTCGTCCTAACAAGTAGGTGAGCTCACGGGGCTCAAACCGGAGTGTTGCTAACACTGACCCTAGTAAGAGCAGTGCTTCGCAGAATCTACCGCTGGATCGGAAACGCGACTCACTGAGAAGATCCGGCGAGAAACTCAGTGGGCTGTGTCTGTGGGTCATTCGCTCGTCGAGCCCTTCGTCGCAAGCGACGGGTTCGACGAGGACGGTGACCGGTGTTTAAGGTACCTAAAAGCACCGTTAATGGATCGGGAGGATTCGTAATGACGTGCGCGAACATAATATTAGACAATCATTATAAAACGTATTTTTTAGCTTAACATTGAATAGCTAATTTATAGGGTGGTATAACCCTTGAGGTACTCACAACGCAGCATCACCGAATACATTTTTAGTGACATTACTGGCGAGACATTCGCCGAGCTTGGTCGTGGTCGCGGTGATGTCCACTAGCAGATGTAGTTTTACCAGCTCCAAAAACTCATTCATAGATTTATTCAGTTCGTATTTCGTGTAATTTCTTGTTAGTATTAACTGTGAATAAAAGTTATACTAAGTCTACTAATTCCTCGGTTTCCCTTTTCAATTTATTGAGCATTTTTATTAAACTATCTTCATCATCATCGTCATCATTATTATCTCAGCCTATAGCTGTCCACTGCTGAACATAGGTCTCTCCAATATATCTCTAGTACGGCCGGTCCGTTGCCAACAGCATCCAATGTGACCCGGCAATTTTCCCTAAACCAATTTTGTTATTCTATAATTATTTTTCATTGCTTAGATGAGTGGACGAACTCACAGCCCACCTGATTTTAAGTGGTTCCTGGAGCCCATAGACATCTACAACGTAAATGCGCCACCCACCTAGATATACCTATATAAGTTCTAAGGTATCAGTATAGTTATAACGGCTGCCCCACCTTTCAAACCGAAACGCATTATTGCTTTACGGCAGAAATAGGCCGAGCAGCGGTACCTACCCGCGCGGACTCACAAGAGGTCCTACCACCAGTAAAAATGTAAGTAACAGTGTTAGTAACAATGAAACTTAAAAACGATATTAATTTAAGCACTAAGTTAAAGAAGACTTAATTTTGTTTCACTGGTTGGAAGATGTTTAGTATAAGCTGTTTATGTGGGTGACAACAATTAGATTGCAACATCTATAGGTTTCCGTACAGCTTGATTTGAAGTAGGACTTGTCAATATGCTGCTGGGACTCTCCGCGTACCAAGGATATGCTTTGATTTATGCAAGGGTATCAAGCGTAGCAGTTTGAAGGGTAGGGTTACTGTCAATCCAATATATGGTTATTAAATTCAAGGCTCAAAATGGTGTTTAGGGGCCGCGCGTTTGCCTGTGTTACTTTTTCCCTACCTATAGCTGATAGCCTGAGGGGCTATTCCAGTTACTAGTGAGCAGGGGTACTATACTAATGAGGTCCTACTACTTTCTGGTGGTAGGACCTCTTGTGAGTCCGCACGGGTAGGTACCACCACCTCGTCAATTTCTGCCGTGAAGCAGTAATGCGTTTCGGTTTGAAGGGTAGGGCAGTAGTTGTAACCTTACAACTCATGTCTCATGGTGGGTGGCGGCATTTACGTAGATGTCTATGGGCTCCGGTAACCACTTAATACCAGGTGGGCTGTGAGCTCGTCCACCCATCGATGCAATAAATAAAAAATAAATAAAAACCAACGTACCTCCTTAATTGCCATGTCCCAATGGAAATTGTTCTTCAGGGTGTTGTATATCTCAGGCATGGTCATCGACTGCATTTGACATAACAATATATCGTATTCCTCCTTCTTGAAGAGCTGGAGGTTCAGTTGTTTGAACCACGACGTCAATTGAGAACAAAGAGTGCATTGGCTGTTGGTTGTATTTCGTTAAAAGTTAACTAAGATACATAGGTGAAGAAATAGCGGGACGAAGTAAAGCCATGAGCCCATATGAGCGCCAAATAATATTGAACCTTCGAGTTTAGTATCGGTGTCGACAAACAGGATCCAATCCCTTAGCCTGATGTCGCCAAACGCGACTTAAAGATTCACAGGAGAACGGGCCAATTTCTCAAAGTAGTGTATCATAGAGATTAGAGTGTATCACTAAAATACTGAGATTATAAACTGGCATATAATGGCAGAACGGCGTATTGCGGATTCACTCTTTTTGATATCGGATCGAAGGTCATGTCTAATACGGTTCAATTGAGATTTTGATGTCTCAAGATGGACAGCAATTTTCATGTCTACTCCTGCATGTATATCGCAATGATCAAGTCAAATAAATAAAGTCAGCAGACGCAAATTCAATCACGATTTGTAAACCAGGCGAGATTGTAAAAAAATATCAGTATCAGTCTCAGACTTACCTATTGTTCAGAAATAGTGTACCGGCATCAACGAAATTACTTAAAACGCCAAAGGACATCTTAGTCAATGATTCCTTGGACAGCATGCTCACTGCGACATTCCTCAGATTGTTAATCTTGTCATCAGTAGCCCACGATGGCCTTTGAGGTGATTCGGGTATGTCCTTGATAAGGTCAAGTTTGGACTCTACCGTGGTCAGGTCAGAGCTCAGTTTACCATAGTCTATAGTCTTCGATACTTTAAGAGAGTTGTCGTAACCCTGTTAAAGAAAAAAAATATCTAAAATCAGGCTATAGCCAAAACCTTTCCGAACAAAAGCTATTAGAATGTATACACGATGTCCAAAGCGTTAAAATCTCTTTTGAAGAAGTCCATTTCTGCTATGATCATCTGTAAAGACCTTGCTAAAGTTAAGAATGTGCATGAATAATGCCGTGATCGCGTTCAGTGAACAGATCAGTGATAGTTAGATGTTATCAATACTACTGCTGTGGCTATCCAAAGTAATGCTTTAATAAGATTTAAGTGGCAGTAGTTAAAATACTTTTACTGAACGAAATTTTTACCATAATTTAAAATTTTATTGAGTTCTAAATGTACTGGCGCTGTTACAAGCTCCAAAGCTAATGGTTGATAGTCAGTGTTCAGGAAGAACCGAAATGAGGATCTGTAATGATGTAATAAAATAAAATAACAACAGTAAATAAAACTGTAATTTGGCAGTTCGTTGATCATAAGTCGTAAAGATTGAGGATAGTTGATAATTGAAACCTGTGCGGCGAAGAGTAATGGTGGTATCTCTTTAAATATTTCATTGGCATTCTTCGTACAGAGCTGTTGCTTCATGGCGGAGAGTGCACCGGTGCTGTCTGGTATGTAGTCGGATAGATTGATACTGGACTGGCAAAACGCGTCAGTTTCGTTCACGTTTATATCACGAAGAAGGCGAACTAGCTGTTGGAAAAGAAAAAACAATTTTGTTTTTTAATTTAATTTAAATATACAAATCATCATCATCATAATCGGTTACTCTTGGCAGAGCAGTCGTGGTTATGTAGAATCCATGTTTATTAAGGCCTTGACAGCTGTTCTCCATAGTTCGCGAACTGAGGCTTGGCGCGCGCACTCGTGAAGTGGGCTTTTGGTAAGGATTTTCATTTGATCAGTCCAGTGCATGGGGCTTCGTCCACGAGATCTTTTATCATTGACCCTACTCTGAACAATAAGTTTCTCGATAGACTCTGCTGGCCGTGGCGATAGGTGTCCAAAATATCGGAGAATCCTGGATTGCATTGTTGACGAAAACCTTTGAGATACGGATACAATTCGAAAAAATCAAAATGAATAGTCGTCCAGACTGAGGCCTAAGTATATCGGGTAAGCTTGCAACACACAACTGATTGGGTGAAATAATAGGTAGGATGTTATTCTGGGCGTCGTTCGTGGATATGTGTTAAGTTCGTATTGACTTAGAGATTTAAGTACCTTGCAGAGGTATTGGAATCCGGTTATATACGGTTTGAATACGAGTATGACGGGTATTCTTACTTAAATGATGGTGATGCTGTGTACTGTTTATTATAATCCTAAAAATATATATTTACTAGCTGACCCGGCAGACTTCGTAGTGCCTCAATCGACAAATAAAAGACCTAAATTTTTGTATAAAATAAAGTTAAAACAAACAAAAGGAATCATTTTATTCATTTTCATATTTATCTATCTTTCAAACCTTCTCTGGACAAAATTAGCCAAATCGGTCCAGCCGTTCTCAAGTTTTAGCGAGACTTACGAACAGCGATTCATTTTTATATATATAGAAGAAGAAGATAGAATATATTAAAATTAATATCAACAAATAGAAGCTATCACAACTCACATGAATCCGATCAATGTTAATGAGAACATCACTGGCCACATCCAAGCTCTTCTCGACGTAATCGAAGAATGCGGAAGTGTACGGACCATTGAATATGTTCTTAGCCTCATTCCACCAGTCACCTCCCGAGAGGAAGGACGTTATCACATTGTAGCTCTGGATGTTTGACTGAAGGTATTTTAAGTATACAGGTAAGCCTAAGTCGTACGAGTACTTTACGTTGTGCTTTATAGAAGAGAGTAGTTGTTTTCTGCAATGTTTGTAAAGCATTAACTATCGCACACTTCAGTTATGATTTATGTACATGACAGTGGATATTGACCGGTTGTTAATTAGAATCTTGCTTTTGTATGCGTGTGCGACCTCCTCGAGCTAATAATCTTATTACCAGGGTTTCTGGTAATCTAATCATCACCACACGCCATCCGACTTGAAGGACGATATTGCCAATATTCTAAAGGAACTACGACTCCAATTTATTAACTGAAGGCGCGTGGCGGCATCCACATTGTCCATGGGTTCCAGTAATCGATAACGGTAAAGGTCACTCCAGATCGTTAGACAGGTTTAAACCGCCTGTAGTCTGTCTGTCTTTAGTAATAGAATCAAATAACAAATGCACACTTCTCGATAAGACTAACCTATCATTGAAGAATTTGTAAATGTCCGTTATATTCTTCTTATCATCATCCTGAAGAATATTAATTAGATTTTCCAAGCTCAACCTCGCTGCTTCGTAATCGCCATCAACGACAGTTTGTATTTTATCAAAAATGATCTTATAGTCTTGTGCACAGAACTGTATTTTTGTTCTTCTTTGACCCCCCAAAATTATTTTACTTTCATTTTTCAAATTGTCACACATTGCTTCGAATGATTCGACTAAATTGTAACTTTTATTGTTAGCCCACAGTAAATTCGTTATTACATCATAGTGAAATGAAATCGTATCCACAGGCTTTCTTTTATACATATTGTTAATATATTTCAGTTCTTCTTTTGTTTTATTCTTGTCAATGTTATTATCTGGTAGCTCATCTACATTAAATCTCTGTAGTTCTGCGTCCATTTTATTGACCATACTAACGATTCTAGCTAAATAAATCATGGCGGAAATTTGTTTTTTATTTATATCGTTAAATAGAATATACTGGGGATTAGATTTTTCAATTTTAAAATTTAATATTGTATCGACGAAATTTTCTAGTTTTCCTTGTAGGCTGTTCATTTTTATTTCGTCTTCGTTTATGAATGTTTTGTTTTGCTTGGCAATGTTTAATATGAAATTTGCTAGTTCTGCAGCCTTTGTAAAAGCACTTTCGTATTGACTTGTAGCATTTCGAGCGTCGCTCGTGTAGAAGTAGTATTGCTGGAAGAAATAAAATGTATTCGTGATGTTAGTTTTGTTGAATAACATTAGGATGTCTTTCGGTGTTTTAAGTAGATGTAGTATGGTTTCCAAAAAGTTTTGTTCTAATCATACCAATATTGGAATTGAGGCATTACCTACAACTACAGTGTGATTTTCATTAAAAATAGCGACACCGTTAAAACTATATTCATTAGTTGATAATTTAATAAAAACTGTATCTAATATATTATAGTGCTTTGGTTAAAAAATACATGATCACCGATTTACAATACACTCAAATCTTAAATGAGTTTTAACATTTTTGTCGTTTTTTCCTAGCTATTGTAGTGACCTCGAGGGATTATAAATACTAGATTCACAGAATGAGTAGGTGAGCTCACGGAGCTCTAACCAAAGGACGTTGCTAACACTGGCCCTAGCAAGAGCAGTGCTTTGCGGAATCTACCACCTGATCGGAATCGTGACCCACTGAGAAGATCTGGCGAGAAACTCAGTGGGCTGATATCACGATGTTTGTCATCAAGGTATATTGGTGAATATTAATAAAAATTAATTAAGCGATGTGGTTGTGATGGTGGATTCGATGCTCACATGAATATGATTAGATGAGATTAGACTCACTGAGGCTTAGTCTAATTAAATGAGATGAGACTTACCGGCTTAGCTACGATGTCAAGGAATTTATTATCCCCTCGAGGCAAAGACAGCCAGTAGATGAAGGACGGGCAGATATAGGGCTGAACTTTGAGTAAAATGGTGGCATCAATTGTACTCCCAGCAGGAGGAACCAAGGCTGACACCACGGCCTCGCAGTCCCAAAATTGAGAAAGAGATGCTCGACGAACCTGGATGGAATTCATATTTCATAGCATGTGGATCGATTAAGAGATCGATAAGAGAGATTTTTTTTTTATTGCTTAGATGGGTGGACGAGCTCACAGCCCACCTGGTGTTAAATGGTTACTGGAGCCCATAGACATCCACAACGTAAATGCGCCACCCACCTTGAGATACAAGTTCTAAGGTCTCAAGTATAGTTACAACGGCTGCCCCACCCTTCAAACCGAAACGCATTACTGCTTCACGGCAGAAATAGGCGGGGTGGTGGTACCCACCCGCGCGGACTCACAAGAGGTCCTACCACCAGTAATTACGCAAATTATAATTTTGCGGGTTTCATTTTTATTACACGATGTTATTCCTTCACCGTGGAAGTCAATCGTGAACATTTGTTGAGTACGTATTTCATTAGAAAAGTTGGTACCCGCCTGCGGGATTCGAACACCGGTGCATCGCTTAAACACGAATGCACTGGACGTCTTATCCGTTAGGCCACGACGACTACGATGTGTAGTATATCCGAATATGTGTAGTATATCCGTAATTTGGCACCCATAACACAAGCATTAAGCTTAGCTTGGGGCTAGAGAATGTTATGTAAAAATGTCAGTTTATAAAAAAAAAGTAACACAACACAACATTCAATGTCAATTACAAACCAACATTGAATGGAATTTTAGAGTATTTAAGCTGTACTGAAATAATCGAACCTGACTCATAAATCCGTAATCCCAGTAGGAATTCAACAGGACCGTGACGAAATCGCCTATCTTATCGTATAGAATGTAAAGCCCGGTGCTCTTCGTGAAGCCCATCACTTGTAACAAATTTGAATCTGGATCTGAAAGAACGAAATATGAAGATAAAAAAATATTTTCTCAGAATTCCATTTTTTTTTCGAAAAATTGATATTAAATGATACACCTGATGGTAGAACGTGCTGTCTTACTGTAAGGACCGTGTCTATGATGCTTCAGACCCCCTGATGCTAAATTGTTATCCAGTTCATAACGGTAATACACCATTTCAGCGCTCCGCCTTTGAAACATGAGGACAAATCTTCAATTGTATTCCCATTCTTCCATTCTTCTATATTCTTTAGAGACATGACTACATCCCTAAGATTAATGAGACCTTCTCGTGAGGACTTATAATAAGCCCTACCTCTAGTAAATAGAAAACGGAATGGCCTTACCATTAACTTCCTTAAAATAGGTCAACAGATCATCAGCGATGTTACTGAAGATAACTGACAGAGTTCTTATCGTGTACATCCACGCAGTTCTGCCTGTGTCCTTGCAAGACGCGTCTATGATCCTGTTGTTACTGCACTTGATGTAATCTTCCAAGATGACGTTTAATGGAACTAAACGATCTACAGACGATGTCTTGATAGAGTTCAGGACTGTGTCTAATTTGTTGAAGAATTTCCTGTTAAATTAAGTCAATTGAAGTCGTAAAGTATTAAATATTAATACGACAAGGAACATGTTGGAGTAATAAACAATTAGGGTTTTATTAAGAAACGTCCAGTAACTGCATCTAAATTGAGTTGCCTTTTTATTTTTTACTAGCTGACCCGACAGACTTCGTAGTGCCTCAATCGATAAATAGAAGACCTAAACTTTTGTATAAAATAAACATAAAATAAACAAAAGGAATCCGTCCGACGGGGGACATATCAAAGGAAAAACAAAATTGTTATTTTTATTGAATTCCGAGCATTTTCATATTTATCTACCTTTTAAACATTCTCCGGACTTCCATAAGTAATTCAAGACCAAAAACAGCCAAATCGGTCCAGCCGTTCTCGAGTTTTAGCAAGACTAACGAACAGCAATTCATTTTATCTGCTTGAGAACCTTCTTACTTTTTATGATCGATTAATACTCACCGAAGTATGTCATCCCTTTCTGTAGTGTTCAGAGAATCTAGAGCGTATCTTAAAGAAGACATCAAACTTAAGTGTTCTGTTCCTTCATCATTGATAATATACTGGAACATGTCTTTGAACTTCATGACGTCATCAATCAATGAATCAAAGGTTCTGGAGAAGTTCAAGAAGATGTTTCTTTCGTAGCGGCTGCTGTTGTAGTTGTCAAGTTTCTGGGAATTGAAATACGAGGTCTAACTCTATTGCATAAGAATAGAAGTCACCCCACCCTTCAAGGCGGGAAGTATGACTGCTTTGCGGCAGAAATAATCAGAATTGTTAAGGTTGTAGATGAAGAGATCGACTTAAAATTTGCTAAAAGCAAAATCATTTCATTGTACATAGTATTAGTTTTAACTTACTTGTATTTTACCCTGTTTTGTTTCCAAATACTGAACCCATTCAGCTTGTAGCTCTTCATCCAAGCATAACAGTCTTTCTAGACTCTTCGTCGCAGCCTGAGACTCGATGCTAATAGGTAATAAGTCCGCCAAACTTGTGTTGGAGCATGGCCAAGTTGGTGCGCCGTTCATTATATTTATTATTGGTTCTACCTGTTTGAAGTTAAGGTATCGTTAGAATTTTTAGTGACAATGAAGACAGCCGAATATCTGCCCTTATGTGGTATGTGGTTATCCCGTCACTAATGCCGCACAAAGTCGCAATTTTTTTTTTTTATTGCCCTTGTAGGCAGACGTGCATACGGCCCACCTGATGGTGAGTGGTTACCGTCGCCCATGGACTTCAGCAATGCCAGGGCAGAGCCAAGCCGCTGCCTACTGCAAAACCTACCTAACTCAGTATGTATTTTAATTGCTGTTGTTTATTGTTATGATGCTTTTTCTTCTTTGTGTCCACATTATTCCACTAGGTGGGGTCGGCCCAGCCAAATTTTTTATTCCATTCTCTTCTATTAGCCGTCATCTCAACACTGACTCCTTTCTCTCTCATACGTCATTCACACCCTCCATCCATGTCTTTTTCGACCTCTTCCCCCTCTACCTTGGACTACCATTTCCATACATCTCCTAGTCACATGCATCTTCTCTCTACGCATCACATGTCCATAACACGCTAACCGTCCGCTCTTTAATTTGTCAATCACCGGGGCTGCTTTCACACTTCCTCCGATATACTCATTCCTTGTCTTGTCCATTCTTGTCACTCCACACATCCATCTCAACACTCGCATATCTGCCGCGTGTACTCCTCTTTCATGCTTATTATAATTAATCGATATATATTATAGATAAGTCTACATTGATTGAATTTTTAATCTTTAATTAATATAATAAAAGTACTTTTGACTTTTAACATCGTTGAAAAGGGTTCTGTCGAAGACGATCTCAAAGCCCACTTAGTGATAAATATTAGCAGACTCCATAGTTAAGATCAAGCTTATACAATTTCTCCTTTGAACATTTTGAACACAGAGTACTACCTTGTATTGTTTTGTAAAACTGACCTATAGATACCGCTTCGTTGTAATAACAGTAGTTAGTATTTTATAGGCAAAAATCGAAGGTATGGAATTATATTACTCACATCTGTTTCGTCGTGTACAACGAGTTTGACGGCGTCAACAATCAACTGTGGCACTTTAGGTATGATGATTCCAAGAGCTTCGACTGTGATCGGCGGCAAGCTTGTTGCGTAAGCTTTGCCCATGATAATAGCTGTTTATAACAAATAATCATAAGTGAATTGAGATTATGAATGAGCTACTGTCCTTTGCTTTGGTTAAGTTCTGTCCTTTTGTGTTGAGGTATACTACTGGCGACTGTCAATTTAAGTGGCTTTGATGTCGATATGTCTAAAGCAAAACTTCATATGGTGTGGAGCGTAGGGATAGCTACCGATTTGAAATCGATTACATGTGTACCAAATCTATGGACACAGGAGTTAGCTAACGTCAACTAGACATCAGTTACTGGTGGTAGGACCTCTTGTGAGTCCGCACGGGTAGGTACCAACGCCCTGCCTATTTCTGCCGTGAAGCAGTAATGCGTTTCGGTTTGAAGGGTGAGGCAGCCGTTATAACTATATTCAGACCTTAGAACTCATATCGCATCTCATATCGGATGGCGGCATTTACGTTGTAGACGTCTATGGACTCCGGTAACCACTTAGCACCAGGTGGGCTGTGAGCTCGTCCACCCATATATGCAATAAAAAAAAACTTAAGAATCTACTAGAGTTTATACGCATTTCAATGTGTGTGGCGAGGTCCACATTCAAACACAAGGTTTTACTAATTGCAGTGCAGTAATGGCTACCCCAATTCAAACCGGTATTAGCTTTTATAAACACTGCGCACTTAGGCTGTTTTTCAATTCTTATTTTTAAGTTTCATATGATTAAGCGAACTCACAGTACACTTGATGTTAAGTTGTAATAATGTGAAACAATGTAGCGTTAGCGTTAGATGCAATTAGCTCACGGATACCTTTACTATTTAAATCAAAGCAAAAGATTGTGATTTATATCAAAGCTTACCCGAGACCACGTCAATTGTCTCATGAAATACATTCAGAGGACCGTTCACGTTTTTCAGAGTATGTTTAATTTTCAACCAAGTTACGTCAGTGATGTCGAATACGCCATAATCTAAAACGTCCAAGAATCGCAGGCCGAGTTTCACACTGAAAACGGAAACAATGACGTAGTTTTTAATTTTGTTTGATAGATCCCCTTGCGTATGACGGTTACATGTGTCTGTGGCGGGTAGCCATAATACAACGCAAGATATTTGACAGTTGCCTGAATTTCGCTTACATACATATACAAGTTCCGGACAACAACATTCGGACCATCGGTCTACCTAGCAATATCACCCGCACGGTGGAAGATCTTCCCTTCGTCGTTATTCCCAAATGTCTATGGCATCCCAGAGCGTATTAATGAGTGGAATAAATCTACATTAGTGTTCCTCACCAGCAATGCACTGTAAATTAGTGCTATAGTTGCAATAGTAGCAATTGAGATGGACCGGTGGTAGAGATAAAATGAGTCTTCCCATACAACGTCTGCCATAGCGAGAATTAAATACCCTATATAGACCCAGATGTTTCTCGGGGCCAAATATTTAATTCCAGAGCCAGATCCCATGGTATTCCATAGATTATCCTCTCCATACTGATTCTCGAGTGCTACATATGCTTTTTCAAGGTTAGAGCTGTCCTTAGCATTGCTGAATTCCATGACCCAATTACCACATGGAAGGTTTGGTGCATTATTTTTGGAATCTCTGCTCGCGTTCACAAGCTATGTTCACGAGTGCTCATGTGCAATTTATTTAGTTAATATAAAAGGTTGGCTGTCTTAAAACTACTGTTCTATAAGATTATGCTACTGCCCTTACGCAGAGCTGTTTGACAAAACCCTCGTAAATTCATACCTCAAACGCAAGCTCCTCTGTAAGTTTCTAACTCCAAACCAGTAAGCTTCGGCTTCATCATGAAGCTCCTTCACAGTTTTCCGCGTACCTTCGTCCATTCCGTAGCTCGAGAAATCGAATAAATACGTGTAATCATTGTTAATGTTCACGTACAGCTTTTTAATGCCGTTTATTAGTTTGGTCCAGTTTATGGCATCGAGCGCACCGGGGGGCGAGCTTCGTATTTTGTTTATCTATAAAAGTTCAAGTTTTATAAAATTTTAAGTTAATTTAAAGTGTCCTAGAATAGGCACTGCAGGCGAGGCGATGGGGCGATTCTGGAATCTGAATATCAATCATCGTAATATCTTTTATTTGGGGCAGAGCGGTTTGTGCATAGGCTAAGTCACAACATAAAGCATATCTTTCCACTCTTATTAGTTGCAGATGCATACTGTCGATGCATTATTATAGATCATTATTATAGATGCTGTATACTTATTGCTCTGTTAACGTAAATGGATAAATTGCGAAGAATTAGGAATTCTTACGGTTTTAGCTATGATTGATGTGTTCTTCAAACCATTTTCGATAGCCAGTGTGGCGTCACACAGGGTTGTCACTAGTCTTGCTCTGTCGATGTTGTCAGGGAATTCCAAGTAATCCCTCGCAGTTTCGACTCCGTTACATAAAATATCTTTGCTGGCTGTCGATAGAGAGCTGTACGTCTAGAAAAGCACAGTAAGTACAGTAAAGTGATGTGAGAATTGTGTTATATAAAGTTACGCGGGAAAACTGGTATTTCTAATGCAAAGAAGTTTGAGAGGTGAGGCTGTTATGCAAAATAATTGAGGCTTCGATCTCACGTGGGACAAGGTGAGTGGCGGCATTGATGTTGTGATGTCTACCTAGCCACTTAACACGGGGTGGGCTGTGAGTTCGCTCACCCATCTTTGTCTTTTTTTTTTATTGCCCTTGTAGGCAGACGAGCATACGGCTTGATGGTGAGTGGATACCGTCGCCCATGGACTTCAGTAATGCCAGGGGCAGAGCCAAGCCGCTGCCTACTGCTAGTCTCCTTACTTAGTCGGGCTCTTTATTGCTGAAGGTCGTGTCTAGCTTGAAGTGCTGATCAGTCGATGCACTATGTTTCTCCAAGTCTTCCTGCCCTCTAAGCAATTAAAAATAAATCTGCGACGAATAATTTTACGTAACTGTTGCAGTGCTATGAGTTTGCACAGGTGGATACCACTATTAAGTCAAATTTTACTAAGAGAAATCACGTGTTCTCATTTTTATGACAGGGACAGCTGTTATTCAAAAGCAGTTGTTTTAAACATCCACAAAATTCAAGGTGTTTGGTAAAATTATTAAATCAATGCTTCTCGAGCGATCAAGTTCGCACTGCTATTTGTGCATTAGCACAATTTAATTAGCAAAAAATCACCTTTTCTTCATTTAAAGCAGTCTTCATAACGGTGACAACAATGTCACCGTACAAGCTCTTCAAGGCTGCGACAACTTGGGCTGGAGCGCTACCAATCTGTTCGTTAAGTGCTTCGACCACTGCGGTCATGTCTATTAATATTGGAGCTATTTTGAGTTCAAGTATTGGATTCTGTTTGACCACTTCTTTGGCTAAAGCACCGTGGGTGGTTATTCTGCGAATTTTAATGTTATTTGTTGAAAATAGAATTTCAGTGTTATCTTTTTGAACTACGAGGTTTCTAGTAAAATGAAAAGATATAATGTAGAAATGAAAGGGATGGTGGTTTAAATTTGAGTTTTCGGTAATAATGAAAGTAAAAATTTGTAAGTTTTAATTTTATAACTAATTATGGCAAAAAAATATACCCAAAATGGGTGAACGTTATAAATATTTCTCAACGCAACGTCCGCCTTGAGACATGAGGTCGTAATTTGAAAACAACAATTGTAATTTGATGAAGGTACTAACAAGATCTGGTTTCCGAGATGACTTTTCTGTTTGACCACGGTCATGAACTCCGAATCATCGGGCAAATTAAAAATCTTGTTCCATTGTATTTCCATCTTCTTTTCTTCGTCGAAGCGTATCAGAGTATTCGTGAAATTCTTCAAAATTTCAAAGTCTTTCTCTATCGAATACAATTTAGAACTTGTGTCTTGCCCCAGAGTTTCTTGAATTATTAAGGAAGCTAAGTTATTGATCTGGAATTAAAAAGCATAATTAAGATACCAATTTTAACTAGATGACGCCAAATGACCTAAAATAGCATCCATCACTACCAGTGGGTGTCGTGAAAGGCAATAAGGAATTCAGCGGAGGCCATTATGAAAAGCTTCTTATCATTACCCATGTAGTAAGTACAGTATCCTGCAAAAGTCCACCGTAATTTCTTTTTAGACGTAGGACGGGTTACGCACGTGTAGGTACCGTCATCTACCAATTTCTGCCGCGAAACAATGATGGGGTTCGGCTTGAAGGGTGGAACAACCATTATTGAACACAGGCAGGATTGGATACTTGGATCTCAAATCTTAAGATAAGTGGTGGCGTGGTACCTGGAGTTTATACTCCAGGAAGCATTAAATGCCAAGAGGAACTCATAACCGATACTAATAAAAATCTACACAAAATATCTTAGTTTTCTTTTTGTATAGTATAGCGCTAATATCTTATAATCTAGTGGTATCAAAATATGTTAGCGCGGACTTATTAGAGCTACCAAACAGCTTCATCGCTCTTTAGCTTAAGCATCCGATTCGTGTGGCTTGATGCAAATTTATCTACCACCAGCACAGCAAGCCGGACCTGCGGTAGACGCTTTCATGATAGGCAGAACGCGCTCAGTAGCTATAATAGTAAAATAAATTTAGTTGAGTATTTATAATAAAAATACTTCTGTTGCTCACATTGTTTTTAACCTCGAAAATACCAAAAGATTTGATTAAATCCGATACATAGTTCTTCCAAGCGTTGCTGCAAAGTTGTTTCTTTATTGTGCTGGCTTCGTTCTTCGAGATCACAAAGAATTCAGCTATTTTATCTGTGTCGCAGAACATTTGACCCGGGAAATTAATTTTCGATGTGAGAATCTGGAACAGGATTACTTTAAAACCGATACATTTACAAGCAAGCGTTGTAAACAAAGTTTTTTTATAATTGAAGACTAAGTTTATTGTCATTCTAATCAAAATTGTCATGAATTTTTACTATATACGCTAGAAATGATTTTACCTGTATTCTGTTTGCATCCGAGAGAGCCTCAAAAGCTTTGCCAACAATATAGGGCGGCAATGATAGGAGGATTTTCACACTCTCTGGATGTCTAAGAGTGACGTCATACGTGATTTTCTCCAAGTGCATATTGATGTCAATAACCTTGTGCGTGCCTTCAATTAATTTTGACATTAATGTTGAATAGAACAGTATGTCGTGCTTCTGTTTCGCCGGTAGAAATTTTTGAACGAATGATAGTAGTTGAGAAATTCTGCGAAAGAGACCAATAGGAAGGTAGGTAAATATAAGTATTCTTCTTTGATTGTCACAGTTGTTTTCATTACGCATTCAAAGATAGATGTAGGCTTATGGTAAGACGGTTGAAAGTTGTTTGTTCTAGATTCAGCTGGTACGTAGCAAAAATTGGTTCTAGAGACAAAATGTCGGTGAAATCAGTGCTTAATAAATAATCATTGGATCATAATCAAAATGTTTCATTAAAAAATTGAAAATTGTTAATAGAAAAAAAATATTAATAATTGGAAACTATAAAAAATACTGAATGCGTTTTTTATCGTTGTCAATTTATTATAATTATCGTTATCATTGCTTATTCACTAAAACGATAACTGCCGTGGTATTTTCTATTGATGATCACTGTGGATGCAGGACCCAGAACTTTCATAGTCAATTTGTACAGAGTTAGAAGTTGAACGCTTTCTGATAAAGGGTTCCCAAAAAGGGTTCCCTATTGTCGAAAGTTTACTGGAATTTAATATAAATAAAATTTAGAAATTACACTCACACATTAAATGGGTCTATTGTTTTATTCTGCTTCATATCATCTTCGAATATACTAACAGCCCCATCCAGAATGTTGGAGACTTTCCTCAAACCACTGGCGGTCTCGTTATCAATGCTTGTGATATCAGTGCTGAATTGTTTCGAAATTATTTTATCCAAATATTTGATGCTGGTTATGGCTGTATCCGCGAATTCTTTTATAGACTTAAACGATTGAGTTTCACCGAATGTTGATTCGAATAGATTTACTAGTTTTGTTATTCTGAAACAAAGAGTAACTTTGTTTGGATGTACGTATTGAGTCAATGCACGTTAGTAAAAAGTCAATGATTACGTCGGACAATGAAATATTTAAGCTAAATTATCAGTTGTCGTCAACATTCTCATCGTCCCTTTGTTTGTATTCACCATATTTTTAACGTAATTCTCGATTCCTCCCACTAGTTCCCTTCCAATTTATTTTAAAGGAATAATGGCACGAAGAAATAGAAATTTAATATAATCTAAATTTGCAAACTCTTAGATTAGGCGGAAGTAACTTTTATTAAAATTTCTTACAAGCCTAGATCAAAATAGCTGAAGTCTCCATCTCCATAGGCGATGTTTATGATCTCCTGGGGTAAGAAGTTCTTCAGGTTGATCATACGGACTACTGATGTGAGCATGTCTCCAAGCTGCGTGATGCTTTTGTCTCCTGACAGTTTGTAGTACATTCCACCAAACTAGAAGTTGTCGAAATGCAAACTATTACATTCAAATTAATATGAAAAACAAGAAAACGAATTGAGAGACTTAGATCCTTTCCGATGATGGTATAAGTAGTTATAAATATTTTATGAACAGGTATGAGTAGAAGGGTTATTTTGATAATATTCTGAAAAGCACCCCACTCTTTTTTACAATAAAATCATCTTTTCTTACACTATTTTTAATTCAAATTTATTAAAATGTATTTTATATATTTTAGTTGGATTTTCTATAAAAGCGTATTTTGTTAGTTTTTTTTATACTATTATTTATTTTTAATTTTTTAGTTGAATTTAAATTTTTTCAATTTTCTTAGATATTGAATTGTCATCGGTCCTTAATAAGTATACCAAATTTCAAGTTAATCCGACGTTTTGAAGGGGGACAAAATCATGTTCAAAGATTCCGTTACAAATACATGCATACGTCTGAAGCTAATAAAAGCGTATTAAAAACATTAAATCCAATTACCATTTTAATGTATTTGCCAAAATTAATCTCCATTATTAAATCCATGAATATTTTATACATTTCGTCGTCGGATAAAGAGCACAAGCCTTTAGCGATCGCTTTTAATTGAGTTTTATTTCCCACTAAAAGTACTTTTTCTATTGTTTCTTCACTGCATCCTCTCAGATTCCCTTTAAGAATCTGGAAAATAAGTTATTATAATTTTATCAGGCTAATATGTTGTTAGGTATGAGATCGAGTTGAGATTAGGTTGAATATGCGAAGCGGGATATCATTCGAGAGCATGTTTTAAGTACGTTTTTCTTTACAAAATCGGTTGCCTGACCGCGAGATTTGAACATCAGCTGGTTGAACAACAGTTGCTTGGTCGATACGAGCGTGCTGGACATCGTACGCTATAGTCCACGACGAGTTCCTTTCTATGATTTTGAGATCCGCCCGAACATGCCCCTAGCAAACTCTATTCCATCTTGTGGGCTGTATGCTCTAAATGCATTCGACAACCAAAATGAAGGAACAATTGAAAACTTACACCTTCAAATTTAATTTGAGCATTCATGAGGCTCTGTGCGACGTCAGCGTCGATGCCTAAGTGACTGACTGCGTACCTCTTCATTCTCGCTGTGTTTGTGAATAAATCTTGCACTGTTAATCCGTTTTCTGGTGAAAAGAAAACAATGATAAGTGGAGTTATTTTTATTGGAGTTGAATCTTAAAGTGGGCATATTGTAGTTTAATTTTAAATACAGATGCTTGGATACAAATGCTGGGTTCTTTCGTCTACAGCAGTAGTGGCTATATAGTGCGCCTTCTAGTGAAGATGCGTCGTAAGTGGAAATAAAAAAAGAGTAGATACGTATGACAGAAGTATGACGAAGGAATTCAAGGGCTGTTTAAAGAAAGTTAATAATTTGCACTGGTGATGTAAGAGATTATTTATATCAGAACTAGCTGACCCGGCAGACTTCGTAGTGCCTCAGTCAATAAATAAAAGACCTAAACTATTATATAAAATAAACTTAAAACAAACAAAAGGAATCCGTCCGACGGGGGACACATCAAAGGGAAAACAAAATTGTTATTTTTATTTAATTCCAGGAATTTTCATATTTATCTAACTTTTAAACCTTTTCTGGACTTCCACAAATAATTCAAGACCAAAATTAGACAAATCGATCCAGCCGTTATCGAGTTTTAGCGAGACTAACAGCAATTCATTTTTATATATATATTATATTATATAGATAAAATGAGGGAGAAGACTACTAATGTGACAGATGATGTGACAGGACAATTGATAACTTATTTTGGTCTTAATTAATAGTTCAAAATCGAGTTGAGTTAATTACAATTCAATTTTAAAGTAGTAGAATCAAACGTACGCTTCTGATATCGATATGAAGAATTATGACTATTATTTTCGAAAAACTTAAAAGTATATAACACCCACAGATATAATTGTACTTATGATTTTTTTACACTGAAACTCACTGGTGAAATTGACGAAAGTGGGTTCATCAGCCACGTCTGCCAGGGTCGAAAGCAGTTTTAAAGCGTCCGGTACTGATGAGACAACGTCCAGAACAGTTTCATTCATAATCGGAGCCAACTTCTTTCTTATTTGACTTAACCTGCAGAAATAAATATACAAAGTATCGTTTAAAAATAGGATGATGATAATGGAACTTATCATCCGTGATAAAAAAAAATATTGCCTTTGTAGGCAGACGAGCATACGGCCCACCTGATGGTAAGTGGTCACCGTCACTCATGGACGTCAGCAATGCCAGGGGCAGAGCCAAGCCGCTGCCTACCATGAAATACTCTCCGCAAGCCTCGTTTAAAGAAGGACATGTCATAGCGCTCGGAAAACACCGTAGAGGGGAGTTCATTCCAATGCCGGATGGTATGTGGCAAAAAAGATCTTAATTATTTTATATTGGCTGTGCAATGGCATCCTAGAATAGGACAAGTCCATCCTTTCCCATGGCTGTTTTTAATAGTGACGTAAGGACCTAAGTGACCTAAGGACAGAAAAATGGAAAAAATTCGATGCATCGTGCTATTCTGTATTATAACATATTATATCGTGCAGCAATCGCCAAGACATTTTCTGGTGGTAGGTCGTAATTTAAACCCGAATGGGTAGATAGTCCTATTATATATCATGCGTTTCGGTTTGAAGGATAGGACTATCGTTATATTCACTATGCTCACTGCAATGGGCATCCCGGGCAATTGCATTGTTATATTCATGGACCCAGCAACAACTTAAAAAAAAGATGGGCGTTAAGAACTTACACCCCGCTACGCAAAAAAAAAAACTTAAAGACAGTAAAATGCGTACTGATTTCAGTATGCAGTAGTACTTAATGCGTTTTTTTTACTCCCTATGCTGATAGCCTTGAGAGGTTATTTCAGCTTCCTTGACGTGTAGGTGAGCTGACGGGGCTCAAACCGGGTGTGTTGCTAACACTGGCCCTAGCAAGAGCAGTGGTTCGCAGAATCTACCACCGGATCGGAAACGCGACCCACTGAGAAGATCCGGTGAGAAACTCTGTGGGCTGTGTCTATGGGTTAATTCACTCGTCGAGCCCTTCGTCGCAAGCGACGGGTTCGACGAGGACGGTGACCGGTGCTTGTGGTACCTAAAAGCACCGTTAATGGATCGGGAGGACCCGTAATGGGATGTTTAAGGCTCTCCCTATTGCTATTGCCTGTCCGTTTAATTATTATTCAGAAGTGTGCCAATCACAATGCCGATAGTCGGATTCTCGCAGACGATAACTGGCACGGATCGTCTGGAAGCTGCGATCTACTAGGGCCTGGCAGACTTGTGCTCTTTTTATTTTGAACCGTATGGTCTATGGTCAGAGCTCTGGTTTTGGTTGGTATGGTATTGGCTCAGGTATTTTTTGAAAATATCCTATAAAATTCTTTAAAATTCAAACTTACCTTGAATTTTCATACGCAGGTATTTCCTCGTAGTCATCCATGGGTGAGCACTCGTTGTTGACGCTGCATATGAACGACTGAAGGAACGTGATTGTTCCAGCACTTGGTAGGGCTCTGGCGGGGAATGTACCTACAACGCCCATGACATAGTGTGTACTTAAATATATTTTTTTTTGCTTAGATGGGTGGACGAGCTCACAGCCTACCTGGTGTTAAGTGGTTACTGGAGCCCATGGACATCCACAACGTAAATGCGCCACCCACCTTGAGATATAAGTTCTAAGGTTTCAAGTTTAGTTACAACGGCTGCCCCACCCTTCAGACCGAAACGCATTACTGCTTCACGACAGAAATAGGCGGGGTGGTGGTACCTACCCGTGCGGACTCACAAGAAGTCCTACCACCAGTACATATTTAAGGACGTAATGTTTTGGTATGGGTAGTGTTGAAGCGAGCGGTTTGGCACCTTTGATCATTCAGGTATTTTGGTTCCGAGAGCACCTTAACAGCTTTGGATCCATTGCAATTGATTTGAATTTGATTACTTCTCAAAATAGCCCCATCATTATTAGACTAGTTTCTTTTTACTTAATCAATAAATAGATACACAGATACATAAAGAGTCTTAAGATAATCCACGACTTATTGGACGAATTGGAGTAGCCAAGCGGTTAACGATGCTTGCATACACTAAAAAGTAAATATCATCGCTAACCTTGAAACATGAGATCTAAGCCTCAAATGGATTCGGATATTATATTATCTTGACTTGAACAAGTGACTGTTTTGTTGCGGAAATGGCGACGTGCATATGGTGCGAACTTACATGACGGAAAATCCTGATTATCCACGTTGATCCTGACTACATAAAGCATCATCATGATGCTCAAGGTCCATACTATGCCTCCTAGTGTCACCTGGAAGTAGAAAAGGGGTTTATTGTAGGCATGGTCGTTGCGCAACGTAAATGGTTATTGAAACTATCTATAGACAAAATAGCGGTTAGCTAGTTTCGCCGTACTGCAATAACCTGCTAACATCTACTACTCAATCACGTCACCGATCACGAACACAAATCACACAACGTTCGGCAATATTCGTTTTACTTCGTACCGCTCGGTCGGCAGCTATCGCGACACGCAGCGCAAACATCGGTTCGATCGAAATAGACAATCATCATTTTGTCTCTTTCACGCACACGACTGAGATGCATTTGACCTTTGACTTTAGCTCTTAAAGCCCTTAAAATAAGATTTATAAAATTAAATTATGAGTGCAAGTTGAAGTCAAATTTTGTGGCCTTGAACCAGCTATTCACGAATCGCGTGTTTAGCGACAAAATGTATTAAAGACTCGGCGCTTAGTTTTAAGTTTAATTGCCAAATTGAATAGTTAAAAATATAAAGTGTATAGTTGTTTAATATAGAGATATAGAGAGATATAGATATAGAGTTGTTTAATATATCCTTAAAGATAAATTACAAATAAAGTCGTAATTACTGAAATATTAATCGCGACGCTAGCTCATTCGTGTGCACATTAGTTTACTGCTAAACAAAACCCGCTATTGCTCGCTAATGAAATAGCGCGTTTCAAAAGCCGCTATTGACATTCGATAGCTAGTTTCGTTTCGCTAACCGAAAATGCCGCTACAACCCACCGCTAGTTTATTGTGTGCGCCTGAGAAACTTCACTATACTAGCAGTGTAGGGTACTTCCTGGAAATAGAAAGTGATTAAGGAATGTTTACTTTATTTTTTTATTTTATTGCATCTGTAGATGTCCGAGCTCACAACCCCCTGGCGCTAAGTGGTTACGGGAGCCCATAGACATCTACAACGTAAATGCCGCCACCTACCTTGAGATATGAGTTCTAAGGTCTCAGTATAGTTGCAACGGCTGCGCCACCCTTCAAACCGAAATGCATTACTGCTTCACGGCAGAATTAGGCAGGGTGGTGGTGCCTACTCATGCGGACTTACAAGAGGTCCTAGCACCAATAATAAGACTTATATCTAGTTCGTTGGAAATACTTTTTATTATTATTGCTATATAGCCAGACGAGCATACGGCCCACCTGATGGTGAGTGTTTACCGTTGCTCATGGACGTCAGCAATGCCAGGGGCAGACCCAAGCCGCTGCCTACCGAACCGATACTTTAGCACCTGCTGTTATTTCGTTGGTTCGCTTTTATCTGATGAGGAGATTTGTCATTCGAATTAAAGTCATTACAATATTTTCAATATTTAAATTTACATTGCTGTATATCCAGTTGAAATAAATCATTAGTTGCTGACAAAAGCATCAATGTTTGTTGAAGTTATCTTTTTAATAGTATTTAACGTACAATTTTCCGTTTCCTTATGAGGTAGTCCTTCCAGAGCAGCAGTCGTAGCTGCCGTCTTCCTGCCATGTTGCCTGCTAGTGCTGGACATCACTGTAACAAATTATAATAATTCATCTTTTGATTTTAGCAGTCGGAAAGCGCATTGTCGGATCTAATAAATTAACTAGCGACCGCCCTCGCTTCTCTTTGGAAACTGTAATTCATTATTAATTTCTCCACTATTTAATGGATGTTATTATACATATAAACCTTCCTCTTCAATCACTCTATCTGATTCTATTAAAAAATACCGCATCAAAATCCGTTACGTAGTTTTAAAGATTTAAGCATACATAGGGATATAGGGACAGAGAATGCGCCTTTTTTTATACTCTGTAGTGATAGTTAAATTATTATAAAAAAATAATATATATCATACTATAACCCTATGGTAAGAATGGTCAGGCAGTATAATGATTTGGATAAATGTCACGGTGACCTTGATATCTTTGAACCTAGACTCAGGGAAGTTGTCAGATGTGTGAAGGATATCCTAATTAGTATATGCCTAGTTATAAATATTTGTAATTTTGTTTTCAATAGCCAAAGCTTAACATTAATATGGATTTGCTGAGTGCACATAACATTTAGATTGCAATCCAGATTGGATCTAGGTACGATTTAGCTAATATGTACTGTAATGATTGTAACTTGTTTTGTGCATCATAAAAAAAAATAAAAAAAAAACAGATTTTGTGTGTTTTCTTATCTGTGGATGTTTTAACTTCAATTATCACCCCCCACACATATCCGGACGTCTGAATAAAATCAAATTATAGTTTTTTTTTTAATTCTGTATTCATTAATGGAAAGTATTTTTGTTGATTATTTTTGTTGAGTTGATGCTATTATACAGGAAACCTTCTCCTTTGTATTACGGTAAGCATATGCACAGAGTTTCGGGACAACGACAAAGTGATGATCTTCTGACGAGCGGATGATATTGCTCGGTAGACCGACGCTCCAAATGTTGTTGTTCGGGATTGGTATACAATATGTAACTCGTGTACTGTAAATTTTGTTAGCGCGTTTCAGGCTTAAGCTGGATTCCTTCCATTCGCTGCGAAGAGGGACCCGTTTGTCATGCCCATTGCCCATTTGTCGAAATTCCAAGGAGTATCCTTGCAGCCTTCCAAGAGTATTGGGATACTTGGGGTATAAATTTCGGACGATGTCCAATTTTGGAGTCATTTGGAGGGTAAAGCAAAGCTGCCGTCCAAAATGCTGGGAGACCTCAACAGAGCGAAGCGGTACTTCACGCTTGAACAAAGACATTTGCTTTACAAAGCACGAGTCCGGCGTCACGTGGAGTACTACTCCCATCTCTGGGCCGGGGCTCTCAAATACCAGCTACTTCCATTTGACTTCATACAGAAGAGGGCCGTTCGGATTATCGATAATCCCATTCTCACGGATCGTTTGGAACCTCTGGGTCTGCGGAGGGACTTCGGTTCCCTCTGTATTTTGTACCGTATGTTCCATGGGGAGTGCTCTGATGAATTATTTGAGATGATACCATCAACTCGTTTTTACCATCGCACCACCCGCCACCGGAGTAGAGTTCATCCATACTACCTCGAACTAATGTGTTCGGATGTGGAACACGTGGTACGTTTTCAGAGATATTTTTGCCACGTACCATCCGGCTTTGGAATGTGCTCCCCTCTAAAACAAGCACGCACAGAATACGCGTAAACAATCAAAGTCACACTCATTAATTTTTATTGATTCTAAATAAGATGTTGTTATGTATGGTATGTAGTTCTCCAAGTTTTTGTGATTTCGCATGCAAAATAAACAGATTACTGCATGAAATATTTTAGTTATTTTTATTTATAGCTTCGCCTTTTAAGTCAAACAACTTTTTGTTTCATAGATTAGTTTATATTTTTTGCAATGCCATTGAGTTATGAGCGTCATAGCAGGAAAACAACATAACGTAGTAATTATCGTAGCTCTTAAATTACCTTGCGGTCGGGCTCAGCGTAATCCATTACCGTGTAACAAAACGACAGTGCGGCGGTGTGTATTCAACGTTTTTAAACCACACTCTTTTGTGTCATAAATATGGGCTGCGAGTTCAGGGCTGCGAGTTAATTAATAACAGTAAAGAAACAAAGTTAAATTAAATAATATATACTTCGAACAGAACGGAAATAATAAAGCAAGGAATGATTTTTTTCCTACCTATTCTAGTAACCTTGAGGGGTTATTCTAGATTCGCCAAATTAGCGGGAGAGCTCACGGGGCTCAAACCTGATGATGTTGCTAACACGAACCCTAGCAGGAGCCGTGCTTCGCAGAATCTACCACCGGATCGGAAAGGAGGAACGATTTAAGGGACAGCTGGTATAAATAAGTCAAGCCCTATTTTTGGTGCCCAGAGCACTTATGATCTTAGGCGCTATTACAATACAATATTAACTTTCTAACCGAAATGTAAAAAGGAAGGCTTTCGTCAATCTACCTTTCAGCACACAGACGTCCATTGCTAGATTTATGTCTTCCCCATGCCTCGCCATAACGACCAGTCCTGGGCTGCTTACATCCGGCGGTTCCCTACGAACCTCAATAGGTCGTCGGTCCATCTTGTGGGAGGACTACCCATGCTACGTCTTCCGGTACGGGGTCGTCACTTGAGAACTTTTCAGCCCCAACGGCTAGCCGTTCTACGAGCAATGTGCCCTACCCACTGCCGCTTCAACGTCGCAATCCTTTGGGCTATATCGGTTACCAAGGTTTTCCTGCGAATCTCTTCATTTTTGATTTAATCTCGTGGGGCATAGCCCTCTCCTTTGCTTTTTGGGGAAATGCAGATACAACATACATATGTATATATGTAATAAACAGCTAACCCATAACACGGTACATACGTTTCTACAAAGTCTCGTGTTGTGCGAAACCGTGTTATATGAGACCAGTCAATATGAAATCGCCGTGGCCTAAAGGATAAGACGTCCGGTGCATTCGTATGTAGCGATGCACCGATGTTCGAATCCCGGAGACGGGTACCTACCAATTTTTCTAATGAAATACAAACTTAACAAAATGTTCTCGATTTAGTTCCACGGTGAA
This sequence comes from Bombyx mandarina, assembly GCF_030267445.1. Taxonomy (NCBI): domain Eukaryota; kingdom Metazoa; phylum Arthropoda; class Insecta; order Lepidoptera; family Bombycidae; genus Bombyx; species Bombyx mandarina. The sequence continues at coordinate 12,619,858 of NC_143234.1, read as the reverse complement.
GGAATAACATCGTGTTATAAAAATCAAACGCGCAAAATTATAATTTGCGTAATTACTGGTGGTAGGACCACTTGTGAGTCCGCAGGGGTAAGTACCACCACTCTGCCTATTTCAGCCGTGAAGCAGTAATGCGTTTCGATTTGAAGGGCGGGGCAGCCGTTGTAACTATATTGATACCTTAGAACTCATATCTCAAGGTGGGTGGTGGCATTTACGTTGTAGATGTCTATGGGCTCTGGTAACCAGATAACACTAGGTTGACTGTGAGTTCGTAAAAAAACGATATGTAAAAGTACGTAGTTTTAGTTCTTATAGGAATTTACTTACAGCACGGCCCTGTATTTTCATATAGCCAGTCACACGAAGTGACAATCCCATTCCATCCAAACGGTTATCGGGCCCCATAGTTACAATTAACATGAATGCTTAAGTCTACTAAGAAATCGGGTCAAAGTAACAGTAGCAAAGGAAAATGCTAACAAAATGATTTCCGTCTCTCTGCCAGCCCTGTTCGGTCTGAAGTTGACGCGCCAAAGTTGGCTAATGTGTAAACAATTGATTTGACACGATCCGATGTGTTACGATTTCATTGAGGCTGTTTTGATTGTCGAATGATAACATCATGCGTCTCCCGTGTTTTGATTTGCGTATCCGAAATATTTAGAGCAAAGTGTTCGTTGGCGATATTTACGTTGCTGATGTCTATGGGCTCAGCTAATCACTTAAGGTGAGATGTGAGCTCGTGTATCGATCCATATTATTATAAGCAATATTTTACGGTCGCCTATAAATGACTAAAAACGTTATATCTAGAAAAAGCTTGATCTATTCCCGTAATTTTTATTTATGGCACTGTTAGTAAACAATATTAGGAGCTCGCATTTACCACCCTAGCTATTTCTACAGTGAAGCAGGCATGGTCTGCATTGAAAGGCATAAGAATTACCGTATTAACGACGCTCAGATTACTCATGTCTCAAGATGCTGGTAGCCCTTTAAAGTATAAGTGTCTGGGATTTTCTCTGCGCCACATTCTATTCTTAGAACGAAATGGTCACTTTCTTCGATTGACTGTGCTATAGTGCCTTAGATCATCCCTGAATTGAGAAGACCACACTAAGCTTTAACTCAATCGCATCAACGAACCATCAACACGAATCAACAAGGAAATAAGAAGTCAAAGCTCCAAGTATTTTTTTGTAATAAGTAGAACTTAAAGAATGGTAAGATAGACAAATGCTGGACAGACGGCTTGCAGACTATCTACCTCTATCGTTACTAGCCGAACCTATGAGATAACAGTCCGAAGTTTCAGTTGGAGTTTTTGTGTATTGTCTTTGAAAACCGGCCCAACATAATGATGGGCGCTACCCGCCGCTCATCCGCAAGAGGATTCATTTCGGGCCTCATTTGGAGTAGAACATGTCCTAATACCCAAATTCGTTCGTGGGCCAGTTGTAAAATTATTTCTGTTAAGGTATTGTGGAACAGTAACCTACAGCAGTGCCTTCAGGTGGTGGAGATGAGCTCTGCTCCCGTAGACGATGGTACGATTGCAAGACAAATCCATGAGGGGATCCACCTTGATGAGACTCTCAACATGTGCCAGAAGATACGGAGCCAATCGGTGTTTTAGTGGACAAGGCTTACGTTTAACAACGGACTTCTTGCCGCGATAAATTATAACGCAAGATTGTATCACACACGCAAGATTGTATCAGACATGGTGTTTATGTATAATAATCTGTGTGCAGCCGTCCATCCGTGTCGCGTCACATCCTGTCACTGAACCTGCCATCCGCCGTCACAGACTGTCAATCTGTCTCTAATGATCAGCTCTATTTATCTTATATCTACCAATATAGATATGCATGTTAGTATGCTTGTACTGTATGCGTTTCTAAGCCATTTATCCGATTGAGATGAAACTTAGTACATCTGTTGATGGCAAATCAGGGAAGGTTTCTGTAACAGCATCAGCAATGCCCGATAGATGGCGCGTGTGTAGTTTAAAGGAAACTTTGTTTTTCATACAATTAGCGAAGCGTGATCGGGCTTCAGTTATTGCTAAATAATTTAATGTAAGGCTATCACCGTGCGTCTACCGTATTGAAGAGGCTGGTTTGATGGAACGATACGGTTTCTTGAGACATGAGGCTAGTCTCAATTGTAGCCTGGTGGACCTGGATAAGTGGCATAACGAGGGGGGGGGGGCAAAGGCATCATGCCACGTCACCAAAACAAAAATTGGCTGGATAATATTATGTGGCTTTCGAATGGGGGGAGGGGGGTCGGGGGGGGGTGTTAAGATCGCTCCGTCACTGTGGCGGTAGCCATCACAGAACGCAAGATATCTGACAGATGCCTGAATCTCGCTTAGGACATTTTTAAAATAAGCTTCCATTTAAACAAGCTCCGAACAACAACATTCGGACCGTCGGTCTACCGAGCAAATATCACCCCCCCGGTGGAAGATCTTCACTTTCTCGTTAAGCATCTCCACAGTCACTGACCTAGGTTACAAACTAACAAAAGGGGATAGTTTGTTTTAACATAACATAACATATAACAATTTAAAAACGTGCTATTACACTTCAACATATTTATCTGCCATACAAATATGTATAATAATCAGTATAACGTTATTAGTGAAACGTGCCTTCGTACCGTCTCTTCGAAAACGAGTCTCTGTTTTTGCTAACCGAACTAAAAATAAATGCAAGATATGCTGAGTTTCTTGTTATATTTTTTCATTATTCATTTATATATATTTAATATTAGTATGTACGTGTATGTATGTATGTTTTCGGTAGGCAGTGGCTTGGCTCTGCCCCTGGCATTACTGATGTCCATGAGCGACGGTCAACACTCACCATCAGGTGGGCCGTATGCTCGACTGCCTACAAGAACAATAAAACTATATGTTACTAGCTGATCCGGCAGACTTCGTAGTGCCTCAATCGATAAATAAAAGACCTAAACTTATACATAAAATAAACTTAAAACAAACAAAAGGAATCCGTCCGACGGGGGACATATCAAAGGAAAAACAAAATTGTTATTTTTATTTAATTCCGAGCTTTTTCATATTTATCTACCTTTTAAACCTTCTCTGAACTTCCACAAATAATTCAAGATCGATCCAGCCGTTCTCGAGTTTTAGCGAGACTAACGAACAGCAATTCATTTTTATATTATAGAGATATATAGATTATTGGTTAATTGTTTATTTTAATTACTTAAATGACACATCTTCGAACAGTATTTGAATACAAAAGTCAGTGGATTCGAATTGAACTGCCCTTATTAATTTTTTTTTATTGCTTAGATGGATGGACGAACTCACAGCCCACCTGGTGTGAAGTGGTTACTGGAGCCCATAGACATCTACAACGTAAATGCGCCACCCACCTCGAGATATAAGTTCTAAGATCTCAGTATAGTTACAACGGCTACCCCACCCTTCGAACCGAAACGCATTACTGCTTCACGGCGGAAATAGGCAGGGTGGTGGTACCTACCCGTGCGGTCTCCCAAGAGGTCCTACCACCAGTGAATTATTATATACCTTATTAAATAATGCTGTGTTCTGTCTTTCAATCACGTTTCAAGGTGAATGCCAGTGAGAAAGACAACGCTATATAACTACTCTTATATACATTTATTTATTATAGCTTGTAGATATGAAAGTCGTTTTGGGCATTAATGTATAATAGTAAGTACATTTAACAACAGACTTTCCGATCCATTAACGGTGCTTTTAGGTACCACAAGCACCGGTCACTGTCATCGTCGAAGTCGTCGAAGTTGTCGACGAAGGGCTCGACGAGTGAATTAACTCATTGACACAGCCCGCTGAGTTTCTCGCCGAATCTTGTCAGTGGGTCGCGTTTTCGATCCGGTGGTAGATTCTGCGAAACACTGCTCTTGCTAGGGCCAGTGTTAGCAACACTCTGGTTTGAGCCCCGTGAGCTAACCTACATGTTAGGGCGAAGCTGAAGTAGCCTCTCAAGGCTATCAGCATAGATAGGGAAAAAAAACAAACTTTTTTCGATGAGCATTTTTTTGTTTATATGGGTGAATGAGCTCACGGCCCATCTGGTGTTAAGTGGTCACCGGAGCCCATAGATATCAACGACGTAAATGCCCACCACCCATCTTGAGAAATGAGTTCTAAGTCTCAGTTTTTCAATACAACGGCTACAGGACTCTTCAAACCGAAACGCATTACTGCTTCACGGCATAAATAGCCAGGATTGTGGTATCTACTCGTGCGGACTCACAAGACGTCCTACCACCAGTAATTACGCAAATTATAATTTTTTGATTTTTATTACACGATGGTATTCCTTCATACTGGAAGTCAATCCTGAATTAAGTACGTATTTCATTAGAAAAATTGGTACTCGCCTGCGGGGCTCAAATACCTTCACAGTCGCATTATCTAGATATGGATGCACCAGGCGTCTTACTAGGCAGGTTTTAATGCCCGTCGTCGTGGGGAGAGGCACTATATCGACAGGCACTTAAATCCAGATTTCAAGTGTTGTCTGCCTTGGACAATTCTTCCCCAGATTGGTCCTGCGTTATTCTTCTATCGTTTTACGAGTTATTATCCATTATTTCTTTTACCTTCCATGGAATAGCAATAGGTACCAATTTGCAATTGCCCAGCTCAACTGCCCTTTTTTTTCCGCATCATATCACCTGACTATCTCCATTTTTGTTGGTGGATTTGTTACAAATGTCCGAGATTTTTGGTTGAGACCGGAATTCCATTTTCGGGTAAATTGTTTACGCTTACAACCGACCTACCTAGTGCCTCATGACCCTAAATATCGAGGAGACAATGATTAATGTACAATATTCTACAATACAATATTCTAACAGTAATAAATAAATATAAAAAATTCATAGGTCTAAGTTTTTTCTCGACAAGTCTTTATTCCTGCATCTTTTCAGAATATCTGTAAATAAAACGGTTGTCTGGAAAATATCGTTTTTAACGATAAGAACGCCTATTGCACAACTATATCTGCTTGTTGACTGTTTTTTTTAAATTGTGTTTTTTTTTTCCTACTTAAGCTGGTAGCCTTGAGAGGCTATTCCAGCGTAACCTTAACTAGTAGGTGAGCTCACGGGGCTCAAACCTGACAACGTTGCTAACACGAACCCTAGCAAGAGCCGTGCTTCGCAGAATCTACCACCGGATCGGAAACGCGACTCACTGAGAAGATCCGGCGAGAAAGTGGGGAAAACTCAGCGGGCTGTGTCTGAGGGTTAATTTACTCGTCGAGCCCTTCGGACGGGTTCGACGAGAACAGTGACCGGTGTTTGAGGTCCCTAAAAGCACCGTAATGGATCGGGAGGATCCGAGATGACGTGGTTATATGTGTTTCGGTGAGCAATAACGTATATTCTCTCTCTCTCTCTCTCTCTCTCTCTCTCTCTCTCTCTCTCTCTCTCTGTGTCTCTCTCTCTCTCTCGCTTTCCAGGAAAAGTAGCATGTTTCTTTCTCTGTGAGCTAAAACGTACAGCGAAAAAGACTGCCAGACACGCTAGTAGTTACTTAAAAATCATGTTTATTAAAAGCATGCCTATCCAATTACGATTAACAAAGTACTATCAGACTCTTTAAAGTAGCCTTCTAAATGTTTCCCAACATGTTCTTCTCCAATCTAAGTGTGAAATTAAGCAGGACATTGACATTGTTAATACGCATGCTCGCTGGAATACATTTACTATTTTTTGGGATCTAGACTCATTGATGGCAATGTATGAATGGAAAAAAAATGTTTGTGATAAAAAACGGTATTGGAGACTGTAATGCTGGGAATAAAGCTGGACCAAGATCACATTACCATTACCACTAACAAACGGTCGTGAAGCGAGATGTATGATGACATAGTATACTAACAATGGCAGCTAATAAATAATCGTGGGAAATGTATTTGGCTGGTAAAATGACATAGCATCCGTTTGTCATTCAAATTAAATTAGCTACTTTTGTATTTAAGCGTTATACGTTACAGAGATGGTAGTTAAATATCATATTCTTAATATTGGAAGTCGTCGTGGCCTAAAGGATAAGACGTCCGGTGCATTCGTGTTGAAGCGATGCACCAGTGTTCGAATCTCAGGTGAGTACAAATTTTTCTAATGAAATACGTACTCAACAGATGTGCACGATTGACTTCCACGGTGAAGGAATAACATCGTGTAATAAAAATCAAACTCGCAAAATTATAATTTACGTAATTACTGGTGGTAGGACCTCTTGGGAGTCCGCACGGGTAGGTACCACCACCCTGCCTATTTCTGTCGTGAAGCAGTAATGCGTTTCGGTTTGAAGGGTAGGGCAGCCGTTATAACTATACTTGAGACCTTAGAACTTATATCTCAAGATGGGTGGCGCATTTACGTTGCAGATGTCTATGGGCTCCAGTAACCACTTAACACCAGGTGGGCTGTGAGCTCGTCCACCCTTCTAAGCAATAAAAAAAAAAAAACTAAAACAAAATATTCAAAACTATCGTTTAAAAAATACGCTAATCTAACACGATGTTGAAACGACAACATAGACGTTACTTAGTTAATGTGTATTCGTGCCGTGATAAAACATCTTCGTGTCGAGCCTCAAGGTTTGATCTGCGACCTCAATCGCTCAGAATGACGTGCCTTTATGACGGTCTCGTTTTAAAAATAATCCTAAATCAGCTTAATTTTTTTGATATTAATTTTGAGAGACGAAATGACAATGAGGAGTTTTGACTATGAACGTGGAACGGCTTAGAGGAACACGAAGACTTAAGAAGAAATGGATGGATTGCGTGAAAGACGATATGTGTAAGAGGGGAGTGAGCGAAGTAATGGTATATGATAGAGGAGTATGGAAGGAGAAAATATGTTGCTCCGACCCCAGGTGACTGGGAGAAGGGGCAGGAGAATGAGATGTTTATATTAATTTTGTCATTAGTTGATTTAAAAAAACCGAATCAGGATTTTAATTTGTGTTTGATAGCAATCGAAAGACGTTTATATGTAAAATTGTTAACATTTGGCAATAAATAAAACAGTAAATATTTTCCACATCGAACCCGAACCCCATGGTCAGCAAGACTGAGTAACGAACAAGGCGATTGGATCGCAACTAAACATTGACATCCGGCATGATGAAGCCAAATTAATAATTAATAACAATTACTTCACAATTGGATAATCCGAGTGATTGTTGTTTACGTGAAAAATATTATCAAGTTCGACGGATACGTGTGTATTTTTTGCATATTATGTTTTAAATTAGTCAGTTTTTGTTATCTTTTATTTTTTTTTGTCGTTAAACCGCGCTGAGTATATATAGGCTATCAACAATCGACATTGAGTTTATTTTGACAAATGTTTATATTTTTGCTCGGCTTAAAAAAAAAGGAAGATTATAACAATTAAATACCGGTGATACATTGCGTAGTTGGCTGAATAAAATTAATATTTAAAAAAAAAGGTAATATAAAAAAAAAGACAATATGCCCGCTGAGTTTCTTGCCAGTTCTTCTCAGGACGGAGGCTAGTTTTTGTGAATTGGCGGTAGTTCTTTTTGACGCTCAACAGATATGTATTTTCATTTATGTTGAATAAAAAAATTTTTTTTTGATTTGAACTCACTCAAGGTCCACCTAGTGTGGTTGTATATTTACTGCACACCAATTTCTCGATGTCATCCGCTCCCCAAATTAGGATTCCCTGTGTTATAGGTACAATAAAGAATACTCTCTCTCTCTCTTTCTCTCTCTCTCTATAGATAATAAACATTCAGACAATAAGCAAACAAACCTGTTCATCACAAGAATGTTTGCCAGATGTGGGCATCGAACCCACGACCCTCAGCGCAACAGTCAGAGTAACTACTACACCACCGAGTCAGTCTAATATGTAATGTCTAGTTCTGCCGCGGAGCAATTATGCGTTTTGATTAGATGAGCAGAATATCATATATTATAGTGCAATTGATTGATTGCGGCTTTGAGCTCAGAGTGTGTTTGATTGAGCACCTATAAATACCTTTTTTTTATTGCTTAGTTGGGTGAACGAGCTCACAGCCCACCTGGTGTTAAGTGGTTACTGGACTCATAAGACATCTACGACGTAAATGCGCCACCCACCTTGAGATATAAGTTCTAAGGTCTCAAGTATAGTTACAACGCCTACCCCATTCTTCAAACCGAAACGCATTACTGCTTCACGGCAGAAATAGGCAGGTTGGTGGTACTTGCCCGCGCTGACTCACAAGTGGTCCTATCACCAGTAATTAAGCAAATTATAATTTTGCAGGTTTGATTTTTATTACACGATTCCTTCACCGTGGAAGTCAATGGTGAACATTTGTTGAGTACGTATTTCATTAGAAAAATTGATACCCCTCTGCGGGATTCGAATACCGGTGCATCGCTCAACACGAATGCACCGGACGTCTTATCCTTTAGGACACGACGACTTCTTAATAACAAACTTATTACAACAACACTTAATAACAGATGGGCGGTGAGATCATTTGCATCTCTAAGTTAATACAAAACTCAGCGATGTCACACAATCTTTACGAAGAGCCTTTGACCAATCGAATCCTTGACCCAAACGGTTTGACTTATCAATCTTGAATAACATAAATAATAAATCGGATCCACGCGTCTAATGATACGAAATGTATTTAATTTATTTAAATTAAACCGGAAATGCTTTGACCCAGTTTTTGGCTAAGGGAGACGGGTACTGCTGCATTGAACCGAATCGAACCAAGGCGAACGGGTCCAACTAATAAAATTGATAAAAATAACATAAATTTAGTAACATTATTTTAATAGATATAAAAAAAAAGCGTAAGCGGATCGATTCGAGGTGTGTGACCGTGGTACCGATAAGCGCGTGCCATACCGCTCTATTATCAGTACTCATTATATGGATTAGAAGGAGTCGCTGAGTCTAGATAGGAAAGAAGTTGAGGCTACTGTTTTTTTGTTTTAGGATTGAAGGATTACTGGTGGCCCGGTGGCCTTTCCAGTTTCACCAGGACAGATGGGCGAGCAAAGGCTCAGCCAGGAGGAGTGGGATTTGCTAACAGCTGCCCGAGTGCCTCCGAAGGAGACCTAACAACTCAAGAGCAGCTGCTTCGCGAATGAATCTACTACCGGATCGGAATGGCGACCCGCTGAGAAGATCCGGCGAGAAACTCAGCGAGCTGATTCATGGGTTAGGTTGCACGGCGAACTCTTTGTCGAATTCGACGAGTACGGTTACCGAGGTCCCTAAGCCTGCTCCTAGTGTTAGAGCTGAAGGCGTCTAATGCAAAGGCTATTGGATCTGATGGATCCGTAAGGACGTGAGGCTACTGTTAAGAAGGATCGATTATTATTCACTGTACACCGGCGCTATGATTTTATATCATAGGCTTGGCCCGGAGGCCTATTCAGTTTCACCAGGACAGGTGGGCGAACCCGGACTTTTCTAATTTATTGATTAGTTGGGTGGACGAGCTCACGATCCACCTGGTGTTAAGTGGTAACCGGAGCCCATAGATTACTACAAAGTAAATGCTGCCACCTACCTTGAGATATGGGTTCTAAGGTCTCAGTTTTTACAATACAACGGCCGTACCACCCTTCAAACTGAAATGCATTACTCCTTCACGGCAGGGTGGTGGTACACTACCCGTGCGGACTCACAAGGCGTCCTACCACCATTAATTACGCAAATTATAATTTTCGATATTAATTTCCGAGGAAGACAAAAAACGTATACAGTAAGACGACGCATCTAGTATTCACAGACAAAGTTCAAATAGTGACAGAGAGCTGGTACAATCCGGTTAGCCTTCTACGAATTGAGTTTGTTACCTAAAAAGCTTATATGTATACACACATAAGGTTGTTCAACTAATAATTGTGTTTCTCGTCGCTGTTCTGAGTTTCCGAGTGTAAGTACATTATTGATGAGTTCCCAACCATGAGTTCTCGTGAACACGTTCGCAATACGTACATAGGAAGAAGAAAATACTGTAATAACTTGCAGGTTCCATTCAGTTTTCTAATTAAGTAGATACTTAGCAAATATTCACCAATGACTTCGACGGTGAATAAGTAGCATGTACTAAAAATCAAAACTCGCCAAAATTATAATTTGCATAATAATTGGTGGTAGGGGGCGTTCTGAGCCCACTCAGGTAGCTACCACCAGCTTACTTATTTATGCCGTACATCAGTAATGCGTGGGATAATGGAGCTTGTTCACTCATTAACAGCAAAACTGACGACATGCTCTCGTCTACCCTTGAACCTTTTAGAGCCCGTAGGGAAAATAGAATCGACAAACTCACGCCACAAGAGAGGTATTTGATATACAACGGTATTGGATGCTTAAAGCTCAACAATATTACAACGTTAATTCGACGTATCTAAATACGAGTAAACAACAAGGAAATTGTCCTGCAGAGTCATCTATGTTACTGCAATGAAGAACCATAAATATAGCCACAAGCGGACGTTGTGTTAAGTCGACGGTAAAAAACTTCAGCATTGACGATGTTATATGAAAGATTTAATTCAATTCAATCTTTGGTAAATGGACCTTTTGGCAGTAACACCACAATTCTGTCAATGTCAACTTGACTCGGGACACCGTGTATCGGAACCATAGACCTAGGTTTCATACTTCAGTGATCGGAACGCGCTAGAACTTGACATCTGTCAAAAGCCCTGCGTTTTTTTGGTTTTTCCTGCTGCGTCGTTACATTCATCTGTCGTGTACATAATTAATTTTGCAATAAAGCAGTTTTGTGCGTACCATGTAGTTTGATTCGTTAACAGACGATGTTCATTAAATTAGTTGAAAGCTGTAGCCGTAATGTTAGACAGTCGTTCTTCCAAAGAAGTGGTGGAATTGGCAGACTGCATGCACCTGAGCTCTGTTGCGTATCTTCCGCGTGCCTGAACTGAAAGTAGAACCAACCCGCAAACGACCGACGCTGTGTGGGAAAAGAATCGGCACGTCACGCGGAACCGCTAAATCTATACTTTAATATTATAAAGCTGAAGAGTTTGTTTGTTGAACGCGCTAATCTCAGAAACTACTGGTCCGATTTGATAAATACTTTCAGTGTTATATAGCCCATCTATTGAGAAAGGCTATAGGCTATATAGCCAAGCAGCAAGAGTCAGCAAGCTGAGGTGGCAGTGGGCTGGCCATATATGCCGTAGGACTGACGATCGCTGGGCAGACGGGTTCTCGAGTGGAGACCGCGCAGCGGAAGACGTAACGTGGGACGCCCCCTGGCTAGATGGTGCGATGACCTCCGCACGGTGGCCGGCAAGAAGTGGATGAGGAGAGCAGCAGACCGGGCTCAGTGGTGTAGATTGGGAGAGGCCTACGTCCAGCAGTGGACGACTGTGGGATGTTGATGATGATGATGATGATAGGCTATATAACATCACGGTAAGGCCAAAATACAAGCGGAGCACCAATAAAGGATGTTTCAAAATAGGGGTTTAAATAGCTCCTTAACATTCTATAATTCAAAAATATTTTCCCTTTCTACGCAAATGAAGTGGGGGTAAAATTTAGCGTTATGCCAAAGTAACTAGTTATTCATAAACTTGATTCAATTATACTGGAAATCTTAAGGTCGCTAGAGACATCGTGCCGGCAACGGTGAGCTCTAGACAAAAACAAAAGACGTAAATTCTCGCGAGCAACCTTCGGAAGTCAAAGACCTTCCGCGATGTATCACAGGATATTTAATAGCAAACTATATTAAAATGTAAACGTTACCATTAGTTCCGAGTAAACTAATTAGTTTTGTTTATTGTTTTAGAAGACAACCTTAAAGGTATTTGAACAGGCCATGCCTTAATGGTGATTTTGTATCAATAAGTCGAGGTTCAAATCCGAAGGTAGATCAATACGGCCGTCTGGTGTAGTGGTAAGTGACATGGTCACTACACAAGGGGGTCGCGGGTTCGAATCCCGCCAAGGGAAGATATTTGTATGATAAATATAAATGTCTTTCCAGGGTTATGGGTGTATATTAAATATACGTATGTGTCTATCTGTGGTATGTGTATAATAAAAATATTATATTTATTTCCGTTATCTGGTACCTGTAACACAAGTTCTTTACGAACTTAGCACGGGACCAGTTAACGTGGCGTGATTGTTAGTAAATATTTATATTTATATTTTATTATTTATATCCTGAAACCAGATCAAACCACAGTTAATCTCTAAATAGCAATTGCTAATTAGCGTCTCTGCTTATGTAGCCACGAAATAATGATGGGTTCTGTGGCGAGACAGCTTTTGTCTTTGACATCATGCCACAATGCGAGTGACGGAATTGTCAATCCAACTCCGATAAAAATCTGAATCGCGCTAATGACATTCCCAAGACAAGTTTGCATTTATTATTATATTAGCGGCCCACTCCGGTTCCGCTCGGGTCAACAAAAATTTCAATGATATTTGACGTTGTTTTATTTTTTAAATAAAAGAACACTTATTGCGACATAACTACAATAGTTAGCTTGTGCTGTCGCGACACTTTTTGTAAATAATAATGTTCTACAAAGTCGTAGTATATTCTTTTATTCTATCATCAATCGTTTTCGCAGGGCACGCGATGTAAAGAATATTTTAGGTAATTTTTTACACCTTGGGTTACATTATTGAAGTTTTAGTAAGGCTCCCTAATTTTTTTCAAAAAAGATTATGGCCTATGTCACTCGGGAATAGTGTAGCTTCCAAACATTGAAAGAGTTTTCAAATCGGTTCAGTAGTTTTGGAGCCTATATAGACCCTTATGACTGTAGGTACTTGAACCATTGTACCATGGTTCACTTGCGGACTAAATGATAATAATAATAATAATAATAGCGGTGGTTGGTTCGAAGTAAGTATCAGTTGAATGGAATATTTCAAATGTATTCAACTGATAATTATTTTTAATAAATGTATCTTTTTTATTTGATTGGTTTTGTTAATTTTAATTGTGTTTCAATAATACTATGTACACATATGGACTTGTTGTTGTCTGAAATAAAATAAATCGTTTATTCATTCATTCAATACAAACAAATAAACAAATCTTTCCTCTTTATAATATTAGTATAGACAAGATCCGGACATAATCGAGACCGTTGTACCGAGTATCATTATCCACTTATTGAAAGACCTTCGCCTTCATGATCAAGTCTTTCAAGGATATTCGTCTAAAGCGATAAACACGGGATGCGAAAACTGCAGTCTATGGTGTTTGGATGATATCAATTAGGATAATATCAAGCAAACAAGCCTACAAGGATATTATCAATATTGAGGCTTGTGTGCTTGATATTTGCTTGTTGTAGATGGTGTGCAAGTCAAAGAGATACGTAATTCAGGGCGTGTGTAGCAACAGCTCTTTTAACTTTACCTAGGTACCACCACCCCGCCTATTTCTGCCGTGAAGCAGTCATGCGTTTCGGTTTAAATTGTGGGGCAGCCGTTGCACTGTAAAAAGTGAGACTTACCCCCGTAATTTAGTCGTTCACACGAGCTTAACTCGACTCGACTCAACCTCCAACGCGCTTTTTGGTATGCTTGGTCGTAAAAATAAGCTCCACTCAAAAGTTCAAAAGTCCTTGGAAATTTTCCTCACCGGAGTGGAGTAAATGAACTGTCAAGTCATTTGGCTGGAACGTTCATCAAGGCTGGTTTTCTATCAATGGCTAAATAGTATGTGGACCGCAAATGGAAATACATGATATTGTTGTGCAATGGCCTGGACCTGTGCATTATTCGCGCATATTTTGATAATTTAATTGTGATGAATTTTTATTACTAAAGAAAATAGTTCGAGGTTGGACTCTTGTTTAGATTCGTGGTTAGACACTTGAAACTCCTTATTTTACTTACCTACGTAAGAATCATATTTTGCTTACTACCTAATAAATAAAGTCAATGCGATTATAAGTTTTATTTAAATAATAATAAACTGGTGGTTGTGGAAAAGCATTTCAACAACACGATGCAATCAAAATCACACAAAAACGGCGATTAAAAATACAAAGCCGGGTCCGAAATCCAAAATAATAATGGGTTAGAAAATAAATAATACACTTTCAAATTTACCGCATGCACACATATTTACGAATAACTCAGCAACTAAAACATCAAACAAGTTCAATGCTTCTAGTATCAAACAGACAGTGGCAGCTTGATTTTGATATTAAACAATGACCATAGACCACAGAACTTTATGGGTTTGATGCTAGCTTGATCAAATTTTCCTCAAACTGATGACGTCATGGTGATGCAATACCATGGCCCTAGCTCACTCGAGTAGAGTCGAGGAATAATGTAATGGTCGACTAAAAATACCAAACTCGAGTAAGTTTGAGAGGAATGCTCGAGTGTCATCGGATGAGTTAAGAGTGGAGGAATATTTGACGAAACGTCTAAAGATACGGGCATTAGAGCTCTAGGCGGGTGACGGCATTAGCACGGTCGATGTCGGTGTCTGTAACACAAGATGGGCCGTGAGCTCGTCCGTATATATTAGCAATAAATTTTAAAAACTTAGAGTTCATGGGTTGAGGAAGCTGACGGTATTTCACATTGTGATATCTATAGCGTTAAACGCAGTTGTAACGCGCAAAGGTCGCGGCTGGAATGTGCAAAAGGAGTTGTTGTATTATCAGTATATGTATATCAGTTTTACTTTATTTGTCTATTATGACAGAAAATATTAAAACAAAAAAAGAAAAATGTACAATTATGATTCTTGATTTGAATTCTTAATTGCTCCGTGGTGGTTCGCGATTCAAAGTCATTACGTTTATATAACAATTAACTGTCGGATAATATGTTACGCAATATTTCCTATGTACATAGGAAACTATTATATTTAAATACGCAATTAATTATATAATTAAATTATTATTTATATTTAAGTTATGAATCCTGACTTGGTTTCAGAATAAATGTAATGATATTTTTATTTTTGCTTAGATGGGTGGACGAGCTCACAGTCCATCTGGTGTTATGTCGTTATTGGAGCCAATAGACATCTACGACGTAAATACGCCACCCGCCTTGAGATATAAGTTCTAAGGTCTCATGTCTTTGAACATTTTGCGTTGCCAAAAATATCTTTGGACCGTCTAAATTTAATATGATATTATTTGCATTCAAAACAATAAAGTGTTTTCCACGTTATGACGTAATACAATGTAATAAAAGCGATTGGCGAGGCGTTTGGCTCAAGTATTAACGTAATTACACTTAATTCAAGTTGATATGTGTCTTGTGATGTACAGACGTGCACAGAAATACAGAAATAGAATTTTATACTGGTGGTAGGACCACTTGGGAGTCCGCACGGGTAGGTACCACCGCCCTGCCTATTTCTGCCGTGAAGCAGTAATGCGTTTCGAATTAAAGGGTGGGGCAGCCGTTGTAACTATACTTGAGACCTTAGAACTTATATCTCAAGGTGGGTGGCGCATTTACGTCGTAAATGTCTATGGGCTCCAGTAACCATTTAACACCAGGTGGGCTGTGAGCTCGTCCACTCATCTAGCAATAAAAAAAAAATGAAACGTATAAATGATTCGGTCAAGAAAACGTCTGCGTCACATCACATTTAGCGATCTGAACGAAGCTAACATTTTATCTTGTGTTAGGAATACCAGAAGCACGTATACGTGACAAGAATGAGTATAACGAGAATAAACTAAATATCACTGGTGGTAGGACCACTTGTGAGCCCGCGCGGGTAGGTACCACCGCCCTGCCTATTTCAGCCGTGAAGCAGTAATGCGTTTCGGTTTGAAGGGTGGGGCAGCCCTTGTAACTATACTGAGATTAATTATACTAACTTATATCTCAAGGTGGATGGCGCATTTACGTCGTAGATGTCTATGGGCTCCAGTAACCACTTAACACCGGGTGGGCTCTGAGCTCGTCCACACATCTTTCAGCCGTGAAGCAGTAATGCGTTTCGGTTTGAAGGGTGGGGCAGCCCTTGTAACTATACTGAGACCTTAGAACTTATATCTCAAGGTGGGTGGCGCATTTACGTCGTAAATGTCTGTGGGCTCCAGTAACCACTTAACACCGGGTGGGCTGTGAGCTCGTCCACAAATCTAAGCAATAAAAAAAGAGCATCAAAAATGTATGACAGAGTAATTAGTAGGGTTAGCATGTAGCAACTGGCGTATTTCATTACTTTTCCCGGAGATCGCAGCGTGGGTTCGCTAGGTAATTAAATACACATCATTGTCAATTGGTTTGATTAGTTCTTCTTCAGTCGCTGGACTTTTATTACGCTTGGAACAAATAATAAATCAGTTTGTGGAAGATATTTATTTCAATTTTAGTCCGACAATAATTTGACAGAAAAAATTTAAAAAAAAAGGCGCCAATGTCGTGGTTTTTTTTTAAAAGGGCTTTTATGACCTGGTAACTAAGACCTTTAAGTCATGTCTTATTTTAATTTATATTCTTATTTTTATGAAAAATGATGAAATGAAATGAAACGAAATAAAGATAATTCATTAGAGACACTAATCAACTGGGATGAAATCAAATGTAATGAGATGAGATGATATGGGATGAAATATAATCTCAGTAAAATGGTGGTGATTTACTGAGATTTTTTAGTGGACTTTTTGGAGGATCCCGAGAAGTTACATCCAGCGGCTTTGTTTCATTTTCCCACATTTGTGCACTTTCACAGATATTAAATATTTAATAAATCACCGTTATTACACATTTAAACCTGAAAAAACACTAAATAGACAAAATAAAACAAATCACACAACTTCACTCCTCGCGTTCCCGCCAAAAAGTCCTCCTGTCGTGTTTGTGTGAAAAATGCACAGATAATATAAGAAAATTATCATAATTGTTTCGTTTCACGCTTTGGATCTTGAACAATCACTATGTTCATAGATTATATACTTAATATATGTTCAAGACGTCCTACGTTGCCTGTTCGCGATTGTACATAAAAACAGACAGTTCATGTTGATTCTAAGTAAGCACGTCAATACTTGTAGTGCATGAGACTGACCTTTGGTTGAGTAATAATTTAATACAAAGAGCACGCTGCTTGCTCCTCGAATATATTTTGTAACTAAAATTCATTTTTTGTGTTACCTCTAAGGTCGAGTTAGTGTTCTTTAAGAAGCTATATAAAAATAGCCAAGCTGTGATAATAATGTTAAGTATATATATGTATATAATTTTTTATTTCTATCACTAAAAAATTTGCACTCATGGTATCGACGTCAGCGCATTGGTAATTTTTCAATGCTCTTCATTGCTAGAAGAAAACCCTAATCAATAAATAAACGACTGAAGTTGCAAGTATTATTCTTTTTTCAGTTTTCAAATAAATCAATTTCGATTTTTCAAATAAAATTCATTGTAATTTAGAATTTATTGGCAGCCTTACAATACTGGCTAGTTAAATTATTATTTATTACAAAAACGGCAACATCATAGGCAAGGACATTATTTGCTTCATCGAATTTCACTTCTTCCTTGGCGGCATGAGGTTAACCCAATTTTTGTTAAGTGAGATGAAAACAGATTGAAAAAAAATCCGATTACATATTTGGTTTTAAAGCGCCGTATAATGCGCCGCGTCTAGACCATGAATTAGACACTCACTATAAACCTGTTTATATTACGTAAATGCTAACCTGTCTGTAATATTAACTAAGGCGCATAATATCCGTTCACGTCTGTCCGGTAAGTTTCCGTCTGTTCCTTGCACTAGAACCAGAACCCGACCGGACGGCATCTCTTGACGAATTCGAACCTACAAACATTATCTTGTCTTCGTTGGCAGACGAGCATATCTGATGGGTTACCATCTCTTGAGGAAATCAGTGATATCAACGGCACAGCTGAGTAGCTGACTTCAGCGCAGGACTCTTTTAAGCTTTAGCTTGAAGAAGAACACGTCATAGCGCACAGGAAACATGATGGTTGTTTATTCTGGATTTTAGGACCAGATCATGTATGGGAACTCAGCTCTGATGGTAATACTTAAACCTTTGCATCAGACGCACATCGTCCGCTGCGATCTATTTATCATTTGTACATTTAATATGGCGAATAACAAGGATACACTTTTCGAATTATACGACTTAAGGTGTAGTTTTATCGTTTTCTTACTCTAATTACTTAGATAAATGTTAGCTTTAAAAATGGTTACATTATTAATACATAGAAAACCAGTTACGAAATGTTTTATCAGTTTTGTTCATGGATCTACACAGACTCTAATATAACCATTAGATTAAGACAGAGAAGATGACAGTGGTCACACGCCAGTGGCTTTTTCCCTATCATTCATTGATAGGTAAGGGGCTATTCCAGCCTCGTCCGGGTGGGTAAGCTCACGGGCTCAGCCTGAGAGAATTTGCTAACACTAGCCCTAGCAAGAGCAGTGCTTCGCAGAATCTACCTCACGGGCTGAACCTGAGAAAATATGCCAACACTAGCCCTATCAAGAGCAGTGCTTCGCAGAATCTACCTCACGGGCTCAACCTGAGAGAGTTTGCCAACACTAGCCCTATCAAGAGCAGTGCTTCGTAGAATCTATCACCGGATCGGAATCGCGACCCACTGAGAAGATCCGACGAGAAACTAAGTGGGCTTCACGGAAGTGGCTGTCTGACATACATAAGTGTATGGTGTATTAGAACGCTCCGTGTAAAAAGACCGAAAAAAATCAGTGTTTTATTAAAATAAGCATTGCCATTTTAGTTAGATTATTTTTGGTGAACTATAATCCTACCGCTTTTCTTGGTAACCGTTGACCCTGCGCGTCAGTTGATGATTGTTTGTGTTCCATTGCGTGCGATCCGAAAATTGTGGCAAAATTACAAAAGCGTACAGTGTATAAATGTAGCTGATACAATAAATTCACTTTCGAGAATCATTTAGAATACACTTTACAAGCAAATGCCCCCCTTTAATCATTTTGTTATTGTTTGTATAGGTATATATTTGTTCTGTGCGTGTGTTTGTCACTGTACTCCGTCTAAACGGCAGGACCGATTTTAATGACATTTTCGTGTACCTTCAGATGGATTCGAGAATGGTTTAGATTTACAAATCAGTCCGGAAAATGGCGCTGCAATCGGTATCTAGGTTATTTATCTTTCCTAGAAATAATTTGTATGGCAAAACAACGTCTGCCGGGTCAGCTAGTTTTGTTTATAAATTTTAAAAACTGCACAGAAAATCTTAGATAAATTGAGAACGAAATTCAAGAGAAATCAAACATATATCTAAGTTGATTTAGGACAGTTCCGCTTGCATTGACGTACTTATTCTACTTGTATCGATTCAGCATGTACATAAAAATAGTATCGAATGGAAAAGTACAATTGACGATTTCATCGTCTATAGCGATTACTACCAGACAACTATATATTATTATTATTTTTTGCTTAGATGTGTGGACGAGCTCACAGTCCACCTGATATTAAGTGGTTACTGGAGCCCATAGACGTCTACAACGTAAATGCGCTACACACCTTGAGATATAAGTTCTGAAATCTGGGATTACAACGGTTGCCCCACCCTTCAAACCGAAACGCATTCTGCTTCACGGCAGAAATAGGCAGGGTGGTGGTACCCACCCGCGAGAACTCACAAGAGGTCCTACCACCAGTAAAACTATACTATATTATAAACTAATAATATAATAATAATATGGAGAGACACTTAAATAATAAACGTATAGGGCCGCTTCCCGGGGGTGAGCGCCGGGGCACGTCTGGAGCTGGCGCTGGACGTGACAGCATACGGACCGTCAGCGGCTCTCTGCTGAACAGGCGGGCGAGAGTCGGGGTCTCGAAGGTACTACAGCCGATCAACGGGGCGGGGAGGGGGTGGATGACACTTTGCAGAGTAGGGCTTTGCCCACACGCTCTGTCGGTTCATCTACAACGACCACAAATACCAGTGTTAGCGATGACAGAAGACGAAAGTGGTCAACGGAAGAAATAAGGGAATTAATGTTTTGTTATTTTAAAGTCAGAAAACCAACAATAACACATTCCTAATTGATATTACTGTACCATCCGATTACAACATAGGTGCTAAAGAAATTGAAAAACTGAGCAAATACCATCTTTTGAAAACTGAAGTCAGTCGTTTGTGGAATACACAAACGTCTGTCATCCCAATAGTCGTTGGCACTACCGGGATAGTAGCTAAAAGTATTACAAGATACCTAAATAAATTGGACAGCAACATTAACGTTGGTATCCTACAGAAACAGGCAGCTATTCACACATCAATTATACTTAGTAAGGTGCTTGGAGACACAGTATTCGTACATAACACACAAGAACACTACACACAAAACACGCCACGACCGCCAGACATACAACAGCCACTCGACACACAACATTCATCAAACACACAAAATCCAACAGACGCCACTCATACAACGGCAACACAACAGCCAATAACGCAGCGAGGAGGACGACGAGGAGGACGACGAGGAAGAAGAAGAAGAGGCACTACTCACGCACAGTAACACACGCTGGGGTTCTCTACATCATTTAGTCATTTTCTATTCTTTTTGTTTTTTCACATAAAATATCATTAAAATTTTGGGGTATAGATATCTTTTTTCCTGTGGGAAACGGGACGGGATATTTATCAAAGCCGGCACAAGTCGAGGAAGAACATCATAAATTAATATAATACCATATATATATAAAAATGAATTGCTGTTCGTTAGTCTCGCTAAAACTCGAGAAAGGCTGGACTGATTTGGCTAATTTTGGTCTTGAAATATTTGTGAAAATCCAGAGAAGGTTTAAAAATTAGATAGATACGAAGTTGCTCGGAATTAAATAAAAATAACAATTTTGTTTTTCCTTTTTTTTTTTGTTTTAGGTTATTATATTTTATACAAATTTTTAGGTCTTTTATTTATCGATTGAGGCACTACGAAGTCTGCCGCGTCAGCTAGTCTTAGATAAATTATTAGGGTAATATTTATACATTATAGAAAAAGGACATTAACAAAATGATTTTGCTTCTAGAGTAACTATATTCGTAAAAGATTTAAATATATAATAAGTGGAAATAATCACAAACATTATGGCTCGTTTCGATTGATTTAGTTATTAGTTAACATAGAATTAATTTATAAGACGTTCTCGTATGAGATTCGGGTCAAGATTGCAGCCGTGACCGATGGGTGTTGCATAATTATATTTTTGTGACTTATCAAGATTTATGTGGCTCTCTGTTATTTTGTTCGAGTGGTATTTCGCGAGATTGACCCTCATGGATTATTGTCGAAGGCTTTTTTATAATACTCATTGTCGGTAGTGTGACGATGTCAGAAGATTCTCACTTCAGTAATAAATTGTTGTGAAGTCGTCGTGGCCTAAAGGATAAGACGTCCGGTGCATTCATATCAAGCGATGCACCGGTCTTCGAATCCCGCAGGAGGGTACCAATTTTTATAATGAAATATGTACTTAACAAATGTTCACGATCGGCTTCCTCGGTGAAGGAATAACATCGTGTAATAAAAATCAAACCCGCAAAGTTATAATTTGCGTAATTACTGCTGGTAGGACCTCTTGTGAGTCCGCACGGGTCTGCCTATTTCTGCCGTGAAGCAGTAATGCGTTTCGGTTTGAAGGGTGGGGCAGCCGTTGTAACTATATTTGAGACCTTAGAACTTATATCTCAAGGTGGTTTTTTTTTCCACAGGAGAAAATCGCTGGATCCCACAACTTAGTTCAACTCACTAAAAACTCCTGCCGCTCACAGCCGGCGCCCTACCCCGGACCGGGTGGGAACCCAGTCGGAGCTATTGAGACGGCGGGTCAGGGTTTACGCAGAGCATATTACATCCATCCCGCCGTCATATCTCAAGGTGGGTGGCGCATTTACGTTGTAGATGTCTATGGGCTCCAGTAACTACTTAACTCTAGGTGGGCTGTGAACTCGTCCTGCCATCTAAGTAATAAAAAATAAAAAATAGAAACGGGAGCTCGCCGTTGACTCATTTAGTGTACTAAAAATATATTCCCATTAAATATTAAATAAATGTTCGCTGGCTATGTAAGGCAATGTCAAGAAGCACTTTATTTATTTACAAGACCTTCTTTTACCTGTTAAATTTGATTATTGGCACCAAAACATAATTAACGTTTGTTTGGTTAAGATTAAAAAAGATCCGAGAGCATTCAAACCTTATTTATTGGTTATGGCGGGGCCATTGTCCACTTTACATTAGTACGAACCTCTTGAACTTAATTTTGTTTGCATTTAACAATCAAGACTTATTTTGAGTTTTATTTACATATTCTTTTGAAAACATTTCAAAGTTAATAATGTCAATGCTCTTGCAATTTTATATTGTTATATTGGTAGAGGAATCATATTATATACATTTTTTTTATGTACTGGTATATCAGCGGCTTATGTTTAATGTGCCCCTAATTTTAATAAGATAGAGCAAACGTATTCAGTGCTCTTATTGCGAGTTTTTTAACGTTCTCGATAGCGTAAAAGTTAACTCTATGCAGTTTGGAACAGCGCCCCTAGCGGCTAACTTAGGCAAACGTTCCATACAAATTTGAGTTAACTTTTACGCTGTCGAAAACGTTAAAAACTCGCAATAAGCACACTGATGCGGAGATGATGTATCTACTGGTGGCGGTGGTGGTGTGCGGGCTGTGGGATCGGTACGTAACACTATTGCTTGATAAACATTTTATAGTATCGCTCCTGGCCTTTTCATTTTCATTTCCATTTTTCATTATTATTATTTTTTTAATTGTTTTTTCGTTTAATGTAAATATTTCTAAACATTAAAAAAAAAATTTTTTTGAGAAAAAAACAGAAAATAAAGCCCGCTGAGTTTGTTTCGCCGGTTCTGCTCAGGACTGTGGCTTTTTTCGGAACCGGTGGTAGAGTTAACATTTTCATTTATATTTTGATATTCAACAAGTGTGCTATGCTGACATCCAAGTTTAAATAAATGATTTTGAATTTGAATTTGAAGGAACTTATAACAGATAGCTGTTAGTCATAATTCTGATAGTAATTATAATTATAAAAACATGACGTCTGTCGTCATTTTTTCTGATTGTTTTTTTCCTGTAAGTACCGGCTTCAGCTGGTTTATATCCGCATATAATTTCCAACTTACACGTTTGTTTTAATTTTGTTATATACGTAATCTTGCGTGATCATTGCAACAAGCAAAGTGATGAATGAAATTTATTGGCGGTGTTGTGCGTATGTTGTCACTGATATTACCCACGTCATTAAGACTTCATCCACCATTCAGAAGCTTATATGAAGAACAATGAAGACATTTAAATTCTGTACAATTAATGAGGAATACGGAAGTATATGTACGGAAATGTGATTCAATAAGAATTGCATTAATGAAATATTTTCGAAGCTTACATTAGTGTCTGATATCTCTAAAACATTTATACAAGAATACACTTCACAAATGATGTAATGGTAGGTTTATATTATAGACTAGTGAACCGCTCTCGCTTCCCTTAGGGAACTGTAATTTATTGACTTATTAATATTAACTGTAATTTATTGACTGTAATTTATTGTTGATGAGTTACCCGCGGTTGTTGTCGTACCGCGGGTAACGCCGCGGGGTGAAGCTAGTCTAATAAAAGTAGCCTAGTTACTCATTATATCATAAGCTACCTATCAGTGAAAGTCCCGCCAAAATCGGTCCAGCCGTTCCAGAGATTAGCCCGAACAAACAGACAGGCAGACAGACAAAAATTGTAAAAAATGTTATTTTGGTGGTATTTACATACCATTTGGTGTATATAAATTCATATGCATGTAGTAGAAAACGGTTATTTCAATATTACAAACAGACACTCCAATTTTATTTATAATATGTATAGATTTGGCACCAAAAAATCAACTAATGTTTTTAATGTAAACTGTGTTATAATTATACTTAACCTTTGCTGGACTTGTAGGACATTCAACCTTTTACACTTTGTTGGCAATAATTGAAAATTAAATGAGATAAAAATAAACTTTAACTAAAATTGTATTATATAAGTATTTATGTTTCATATGGGGCTGGACGGAAAACGAAAGCTGTGAATGCGGATGCCCAGAGCAAACTATACGCCACATTGTCATGGAATGCCCACTAACGAGATTCGCAGGCCAAGTGGAAGATCTCAAAAATGTAACAGAAGAAGCTATCGATTATTTCACAAACTGTAAATTTAAATTATAACCACGCAGTGTAAACGAATGCCATACGATAAATAAATAAATAGGTATTTATGTAAATTGTTTGTTCTTTGTGTAAAATTATTATTATAATAATAATAATAAATAAATAAATATTTACTAACAATCACGCCACGTTAACTGGTCCCTTGATAAGTTCGTAAAGAACTTGTGTTACAGGTACCAGATAACGGATATAAATGTAAGATTTTTATTATACACATACATATATTTAATATACATTCATAACCCTGGAAAAGACATTTATATTTATCATACAAATATCTTCCCTTGGCGGGATTCGAACCCGCGACCCCCTTGTGTAGTGACCATGTCACTTACCACTACACCAGACGGCCGTTATATATTATATTGTTTATATTTATATATATCAATCGATGGGTAAGCCGAGAATAATTTATTTCCTGAAGTGATTCTTGTTCACCTGGTGGTCGTCTGGAAGAGATCGCTCTTAGCGATTAGACCGCCCATTGTACTTTTTTGAATTCAATGTTTTGATTTATTTTTATTTATTTTAATCTCTCCCACGTTTACGTATTTGACAGGTTTTTATGGTCACGGACGAATGTCTATAGTGAATGTAATTTTAATTCCTAGGTACATACTATTATATCGAGGGCGGAAAGGCTAATTGGTTTAAGTTACATTTTGCTTAATACACGACGACACGAGGTGCGTTTTATTGGGTATCTATATATTAATACGTGAAGCAAAAACTTTGTACCCCTTTTTACGAAAATTGCGCGGACGGAGGAGCATGAAATTTCTCACACTTATAGAGAATATAGAGAAAGAGTGCACAATGCTAATATATTTTTTTAAATAATCCATAAAATATACATTAAATCAATAAAGAAAACATTACACACACTACCATGTATTTGACACAACACATACATAAAAATATATTCTTTGTTTACTGTCAATTGGGAAACTTGTTATTGTTTAAAGTCTGTGGTCGAATTGAAAATAGATTAATATTGTTTGTCTTTAATATTATTGATCTATAGTGCAGTTTTGGCGAAACTGTGATTATATTATCGAATTATAATAGTGTTTGACAATAGAACCATAATAATGTTCAAACTTATAATTTCAATTAATTATAGTCGAATCTCGACTACTGCGGGGCCACTAGTTAGCATTAACATTTCAATCTATTCAACTGAAGTTCAATTAAGTTTACTCCATTCGAATAACTGAAGAAGTATTTTGTGATGATAATTTTTTCCAAAATTTTCATCTTTAAATGGGTCTCCTGTAAAGCCTTTTACTCCTCGATGTGTACTATACATATCTTTTCTTTCATTTTTTTTTTCATTTTTTTTTATTGCTTTGATGGGTGGACGAGCTCGCAGCCCACCTGGTGTTAAGTGGTTATCGGATCCCATAGACATCTACAACGTAAATGCGCCACCCACCTTGAGATATAAGTTCTAAGGTCCCAGTATAGTTACAACAGCTGCCCCACCCCGCCAAACCGAAACGCGTTACTGCTTCACGGCAGAAATAGGCAAGGTGGTGGTACCTATTCGTGCGGATTCACAACAGGTCCTACCACCAGTAATTACGCAAATTATAATTATCCGGGTTTGATTTTTATTACACGATGTTATTCCTTCACCGTAGAAGTCAATCGTGGACATTTGTTAAGTACGTATTTCATTAGAAGAATTGGTACCCGCCTGCGGGATTCGAACACCATTGCATCGCTCGATACGAATGCACCGGACGTCTTATCCTTTAAGCCACGACGACTTCTAGACATTTCTCTATATACTTAGATCAGCGCATGACATACTTCTATTACCTCTATACTTAGCACCGCTTATGGACGTTGGTTTTTTTTATTGCCCTTGTAGGCAGACGAGCATACGGCCCACCTGATGGTGAGTGGTTACCGTCGCCCATGGACTTCAGCAATGCCAGGGGCAGAGCCAAGCCGCTGCCTATCGCTTAATACTCTCCACAAGCCTCGTTTGAAGAAGGACATGTCATAGCATAGACACGACATGACATTGGGTATACTAGCCAATAGCTACTGTTCGTATTAAGAGGTAAAATCGATTCAATCTCGAATATACAGCTTGCGAGAACTATACAGAATGAGACAATGTGTTCGTATACAGCATGGGAGCTGCGCCATTGACGGGTGCTCCTGTCACAGTTCTCGTGGGAAATAATTGCGAAATGTCCCAGATCGGAGGCAATCGTTGCGACAGGGATTGTACCGAATGCTATCCGAATTACGTTTGTAGTGTACAGTTTTAGATAAAAACTTATAATGTTGCTAAACATACTATATTAGAGACATGTTTTTCGGTTTAATATTTTATCTATCTTCTATTTATATACTTATATATAAAAATGAATTGCTGTTCGTTAGTCTCGCTAAAACTCGAGAACGGCTGGACCGATTTGGCTAATTTTGGTCTTGAATTATTTGTGGAAGTCCAGAGAAGGTTTGAAAGTTAGATAAATATGAAAATGCTCGGAATTCAATAAAAATACCAATTTTGTTTTTCCTTTGATGTGTCCCCTCTCGGACGGATTCCTTTTGTTTGTTTTAAGTTTATTTTATACAAAAGTTTAGGTCTTTTATTTATCGATTGAGGCACTACGAAGTCTGCCGAGTCAGCTAGTACTAATATATAAATCTACAGTGGTTTTTACGGATGTTCCGTTATAACTACTGAACCATGCATCCGATTGACTTGAAACTTGGTGTCCATGTAGAAAATACATGTACTTAATGGATAGGCTAATATTTATATGAGTGTTGGACTCTCTAATAATAATGACAATAAATAATAATGGTAAATTTTAAATGCCCAGCGAAACGGGCGAGTGTGGCTTACATTATAAGTACCAACAGCATTCATCATCTTATTAGATTGTATAAAAAAAAAAAACTTAGCCAATTACACAAAAGTGAAACTTTTTTCAAAGTTGTAAGATTTATTATAAACTATGACCAAAAAACAAGAACTTGTTTCTCATCTTAATTGCAAAAACCTACTGTTTAGTTTTTGCTTCGACAACAGAACTTGAATTTTTTTTTACGTATTTTTTACTATTTAGGAGAACAGAGCTTATTGCTCGCTTAGCTGTAGGCTACGTGGCGCACTGAAGTAATTATGTCGATTTCTTTATTCGATCTTCTTAAGGCACCAGAATATCTAGTAGACTCCGTAAATAGGTGGGGTGGTGGTACTTACCCGTGCGGACTCACAAGAGGTCCTACCAGCAGTAATTACGCAAATTATAATTTTGCGGGTTTGATTTTTATTACACGATGTTATTCCTTCAACGTGGAAGTCAATCGTGAACATTTGTTGAATACGTATTTCATTAGAAAAATTGGTACCCGCCCTAGATTCGAACACTGGTGCATCGCTTCAATACGAATGCACCGGAGGTCTTATCCTTTAGGCCACGACGACTTTTAAGAGTGCGGCGCGTAGAGCACCGGTGACCTACATAGCAGGCAAAGGGTTAATATCAAGCTGTTACAGAAATCCTTAGGCTAGTACTACATTTATCGTAATAAGCGCTGACCGGTTTGGAGAACGAGGTTTGAAATCTCGATTCACACGCGTTCGTGAACTTCAAAAGAAAAGAAAAAAACTGTTATCCTTATATTTTTCCGTACCAAAATTTATATGATGTATTTTTTAATTAACTATAAATCTAATAAAGATACTTCGCACGTATATTCGATACATTAGATGGTTTTTGCTCATAAAAATTGAAAAAAAATAAAACATTTATATTAATGATGGTAGGGTGTCGTGTGAGCCAGCATAGGTATGTACCACTGTTCTGCCTATTTTTACAGCAAAGCATAAATGCGTACCTCTTGAAAGTAGGAGCAGCTTGATGCCTTGAGTCTCACACCCGTATCTTTAGTCGTTTACACGAGCTTAACTCGACTCGACTCAACCTCCAACGCGCGTTTTGGTATGATTAGTCGTAAAAATAAACTCCACTCAAACGTCCTTGGAAAATTTTCCTAACCGGAGTGAAGTAAGCGAACTGTCAAGTCAAGGTACGTCGCGAAGTACCTTGAACGTTCCTCAAGGCTGGTTTTCTATCAATGGCTAAATAGTATGTGGACCGCAAATGGAAATATATGATATTGTTGTGCAATGGCCTGGATCTGTGCATGATTCCCGCATATTTTGATAATTTAAGTTTGATAATATTTATTAATAAAGTAAATATAGTTCGAGGTTAGACGTTTGAAACTCTTTATTTTATTTACCTACATAAGAGACATATTTTGCTTACTACCTGATATATAAAGTCAATGCGATTATAAGTTTTATTTATATAATAATAAACTGGTGGTTGTGGAAAAGCACTTCAACAACACGATGCAACCAAAATCACACAAAAGCGGCGAATAAAAATACAAAGCCGGATCCGAAATCTAAAATAATAATAGGTTAGAAAATAAATAATACACTTTCAGATTTACCGCACGCACACATATTTACGAATAACTCAGCAACCAAAACATCAAACAAGTTCATCTAGTGTCAAACAGACAGCGGCAGCTTGACTTTGACATTAAACAATGACCATAGACTACAGAACTCTATGGGTTTGACGCTAGCTTGATCAAATTTTCATCATTATTACCTCACTCGAGGACAGTTGAGGAATATTGTAATGGTCGACTAAAAATACCAAACTCGAGTAAGTTTGGAGGGAATTCTCGAGCATCATCGGATGAGTTAAGAGTGGAGGACTGTTTTACGAAACGTCTAAAGATACGGGCATCAGACCTCATGTCTCAAGGTGGCAGCGTTAAGGTCTAAACGCTTCCGTAACCACTAAGTATCAGATGAGATCAGGAACAGTCTACGTAATATATAAATAGATTGCTATATCTCATCTATAAGATTGACCTTAACAATAACGTGTAATTTAATAACTGCCTGGGAATAAAGATTTCAGTCAGTGCATGTCAAAGTATTATTACTATTGTGATATCTTAGAATAATCAATTGTTAATTTGGTGTCTGTGTGTTTAGTGCGAGTTTTTTAATGTTCCAAATCGCGTAAAAGTTAAATAAGATTTGTATAAAGTTGGACCGTTTGTCTACGTTTGCCGCTAGGGGCGCTGTACCCAACTGCATACAAATTTGAGTTAACTTTTACGCTATCGAGAACGTTAAGGAACTCGCACTAAGCACACTGAGGACGTACGGCAGAGTTAACGTACTCAACAATTTGAAGCTAACATTCTTTGATTAGTATTTAATTGAATATTAAACAAGATTATGCCCCTGAATTATGTATATTGTATACACAAATATATCCTTGCACTAAAATTTACATTAGTACCTAATATTGCGTAAGTAGGTATATTTTAAGATAAAATTCACCTACTTTACGCTACACATTCGAACCAATTTCATTTACAAACTAGCGACCCGCCCTCGCTTCGCTTCGGAAGCATTAAATTTTATTATTGAATGGTTGAGTCACGCGATGTTACCCGCGGTTCTTGTCGTATCGCGGGTGACGCTGCGGGGCGAAGCTGGTCTAAAAAAAGTAGCCTAAGTATATCTTCCGCTACCTATCAGTGAAAGTCCCGCCAAATTCAGTCCAGCCGTTCCAAAGTTTAGCCGGAACAAATAGACAGACAGACAGACAGACAAACAAAAATTGTAAAAAATGTTATTTTGGTGTATGAACCGTATATATATTCATATGGATGTAGTAAAAAGCGATTATTTCAATATTGCAAACAGACACTTTAATTTTATTTATATTTATAGATAATCAGAATCAATACATGAATTCGCAAAAACCCTCCCAAACAGACCGAAATAGCTTTGGAGTGGAAAAAAAAATTAACATTCTGATAAGTGGTCGCTAAAATTTAAGTTGCAAAAACTGTTTTGCGTCAGTACGGGTCAGTTTACATAACGATTTTGATACATTGCGTATTATACTATTGACATTAACGGGTTTGTTAGAGTTGCTTCTGGCCTAGATACCCGCCTCTGATCCGCTTTTACGAGTATCCTTGGAGTAAAAACATTCTATAAGACATTAGTCAATAAGTCTTCACCTTCTTTACATTTATCCCAATATCAGGGTGTAAGTTAAATGTTTACTTGCTTCGGCTACTTTTGTTTATTGCTTAGATAGGTAAAAGAGCTCACAGCCCACCTGGTGTTAAGTGGTTACTGGAGCCCATAGACATTTACAACGTAAATGCGCCACCCACCTTGAGATATAAGTCCTAAGGTCTCAGTATAGTTACAACGGCTGCCCCAGCCTTCAAGTCGAAACGCATTACTGTTTCACGGCAGAAATACGCCGGGTGGTGGTACCTACCCGTGCGGACTCACATGAGGTCCTACCACACAATGCAATATTTTTGATTTGACGTCCCCTCACCGTTTTAACATTCTTAATAAATTCATATCTCTTCCGCTTTTTTTATCTTTTCTCCCAATATGTCGAACTCAGCATAGTCTAACTTTATCGGCCATGGAGCTTTTTCACCTAGCTTCAGACATGCATCTTAGTATTGGTATATGTCATTCCAGATAATGGAACAGTATTACAAGTCATAATGGAGTGGGGTGTGGTACTAATATTCCTCTTAATCCGTCGCGTAGTATGTCTTCAACATTTTTGCCTATTTGAAGTTTGATTCTTTCTTACATCTGTAATTCTTTTAACAGGAAATAAGGGTTTGTGTGTGCAAACTATAGAGTAATAAAGTGGATTTCATATCTATATTGTACTAGCTGACCCGGCAGACTTTGTAGTGCCTCAATCGATAAATAAAATACATAAAATTTTGTATAAAATAAACTTAAAACAAACAAAAGGAATCCGTCAGACGAGGGGATACATGAAAGGAAAAACAAAATCGTTATTTTTATTTAATTCCGAGCATTTTCATATTTTTCTACCTTTTAAACCTTCTCTGGACTTCCACAAATAATTTAAGACCAAAATTAGCCAAATCGGTCCAGCCGTTCTCGAGTTTTAGCGAGTCTAACGAACAGCAATTCATTTATATATATATAGATATATAGATTATACACAAAAGTTTTATCTGATCATGACGTCAGAATAGAGTGGGAGAAACAGACAGAACCCATGGAAGCTTACAAAACTAGTTTTACCCATAAAGGTCATTATCCTCGAATTTTTGTTCATACATGTCGGAATTCAAATTCGGTTTATTATTAAAATTTTAGCAATATCTTACACAACTTTATACATGTATCAACCTTGGTAGAAGATTACTATTTTTTGTTCGTACCGAATTAAATTTGATTCTGATTTTATTTGATGACTGCAAAAATACTAGTCGTAGGACCTCTTGTAAGTCCGCACGGGTAGGTACCACCGCCCTGCCTATTTCTGCCGTGAAGCAGTAATGCGTTTCGGTTTGAAGGGTGGGGCAGCCGTTGTACTGAGACCTTAGAACTCATTTCTCAAGGTGGGTGGCGGCATTTACGTTGTAGATGTCTATGGGCTCCGTTAACCACTTAACCTCAGGTGGGCTATGAGCTCATCAAGCCAATTATGCAATAAATAAATAAAACAGGTCAAACTCTGCCAGCGACTTTGAGGGGCTATTCTGGCTTAACTGTGACTGGCCTGTAAGAGCTTCCTAACAAATCTCCTAGCAAGAGTAGTGCATCGTAATCCACTGCTAATACCCAGCGAGAAACTCCGTTAGTTTCAGGGGTCCGACAACCGCCCCTACCCCGGTACGGGAGGTGGCTACTTTAAAATGATGATGATAGTGTACTCCCAATGAGAATATTTT
Organism: Bombyx mandarina; assembly: GCF_030267445.1. NCBI lineage: Eukaryota > Metazoa > Arthropoda > Insecta > Lepidoptera > Bombycidae > Bombyx > Bombyx mandarina. The sequence goes on along the minus strand of NC_143234.1, from coordinate 12,587,715 downwards.
CATAGAAATTTGAAGGGTGGGCAAATCTTACATAATTAAAGAAAGTCTTCGAACTAATAACCCCAAGAAAAGCTGTTTCAATAAAAATTGACGCACAATTTAAAGAAGCACCAGTGCGATGAAGGGTTGGGATGTAACTCTTACAGTTAATTGCTGTATTTCTTTTCAACTGGAACCGGATTCGCTGGGAACTCATGCGGACGTATGTAACTTGAGTTTGCTGTATCAAAAACCCAAACCCAAAAACAATAACTGTGACAACTCAAACAGCTTCACAAACAAACATACGGAACGCAGTAATATTATATACAGGGCTTAGAATTAGCTACCGTAAAATAAAGTAGATAGGACAAAAATCTGAATAACGAAAATGACAGTCGATGATTTTGCACATCTACAGGCTGCAAATCGTGTATTTTTTTCAGGACGAAAGGATTATCAGTTGCCCGAAAGGTCTGTCCAGTTTCTTTCAGAAGTAATCTGGGTAGGGTGGGATTTGTTAATAGCTGTACAGGCTCGAGGGAAGCTGCTGTTAAATGCGCTATGCATACTATCGGATCGGAATCGCAACCCACTACGAAGATCCGGCCACAAACTCAGCGAGCTGATGTTATGCATTAGGTTTCACGTCCAACTCTTGACGGGTTCGACAAGTCCGGATATCAGGGTCCCTATGCCTGCTCCTAGTGCTAAAGCTGCAGGCGTCTAATAATTCTGTTTATAGATCCGTCAGGACGTGTCAAGCCGCGTAATACCACCTTTTTCGTAAACTGTCATTTTCTGTGGCTATTTTTTAGATGCCTTATTAGTGGATACTTGTGACGCCAAATGAGTACGCTTTGATGAGATTTAAGTTGATATAACTGATTTGAATTTGATTGAAGCAGCTCCGTGTTTATTATAGTCGTAGTGACAACAACAATGCGCAAGATAGACACCCGACTGTGTCGCAACCAGTGGCGGCGTTCACTCGGTTTTGTAAGCCAAACTCAATTAGCCGAGTTTGAAGAGCGATGCTTATAGTTTTTTTTTATTGAACTGATAACACACAGTTGTATGTTTATCGCTAAATATTTTATTCCAACAATGTTTATAATGCTGTAAATTAGCAATAGAGCTCACGAGCCGCCTGACGTTGAATGGTCACCGGAGCTCATAGAAATCAAATGCCAACCCGTCCTTTTTTTTTTGTCAGGAGGAAATCGCCGGACTTCTGCCCTTCACTGGGGATAGAGGGTGGGGCATGTCGGAGACGAACCGACTAAAACCTCCTGTCTCTCAACAACCAATGTCCAAACCTTGCATGAGACAAAACTCATGAAAAGGCAAAGGGGGGAAAGTGAAGCGTTTAGTGCGGAGCACATCTCTCCCATTACCCTCCCCCTCGGGACGCCGGACTGGCGGTCGTCGGCGCCACGACCACCAGCCCTCTCGGTCGGCAGGCCGGTTAGAATGGTCTATCCTACGGAATACCCCGCTGGGTCAGAATCAGCGTGGGTTGAGGATAGCCGTTCTGCAGCTGGCCATTCTGCAGTGAATCTCTTAGTATAATTTGTAAATATCTATACTAATATATAAATCTACAGTGGTTTTTACGGATGTTCCGTTATAACTACTGAACCATGCATCCGATTGACTTGAAGCTTGGTATCCATGTAGAAAATACATGTACTTAATGGATAGGCTAATATTTATATGAGTGTTGGACTCCCTACACCAGTTGCGGGGGCGTTAATGATGAGAATCTTTATGGGGTGAGAAATAATAATGTTAATTTTAAATGCCCAGCGAAGCGGACGTGTACAGCTAGTATATGTATAAAGTTTTAAATTAGTTGTATGAATAGTTCATGTGTGCACAGCCTAAGTGACAAATACTCATTTTTGTAAACACTTTTCTTGCCTTTGAAGCCAGACGAACCTACCGCCCACCTAATGGTAAATGGAGAGTTGGCGCTGAGATAGGCGGACGACCCAGCTGTTGTTAACTCTCCACCCTTCATACCGAAACGCATTTATGCTCTTTAGGTACCTCAAGCATGGGTCAAAGAACTATCCTTATAGCATAATGCTAACATAATACACACAAATATCGAACCAACGACTTTAAACACATTCTGTGGAACAGTACGACTTATGTTCATTGACGCTGTGAGCACATCCAACACATAATTCTCAGAAGGTCAAACACTATGTATCACAAAATTTACCACTGCCCGTCACTTGGGACAATTTGCTTGTCTGCCTTCGAATTAAATAAAAAGAATTGAGCTGTATTTTAAATTTAATCGTTGATCATGACGATAACAGGTTGACTGTCAAGTCTGCGTGTGCATTTGTCAACATACCGTAAAATGGGGAGAATCGGGAGACTTTTTAAGTTCGACATTGATTTAAATCGTTTTTTTTGTAGGTATAGTAATAAAACAGAGATCATAATAGTTCCGGTAGTTAAAATTTTCATTTACAATGAATTAAGATATAGTTTATTAAAGAATAATCATAGAAAGTTACAAAAACTCACTTGTTCCTATTTACGTATGCGTTGGGGTGAATCGGGTCGGTTGAGTGGTTAATAGAGTTTTTCGTTAGGGATGGCACTATTTAGTTATAAGGTAGGTACCTAAACTTTAGGTCATTAATTTTATAATATCTTTAATGAGTTACAAAACTTTGATGACTAAATGTTTCATTTAATATTCTTAAACACAAAATAAAATTAATTTTCAGTTCAACAAAGCTAAATCTAACAACTCAGCAAAAGTATTGTGACATCCCAGATTTGTCCCTATTCTACCTCTAGTCCCTATTCACCCTAATCTACTGTACGTTATGTTACGGATATTTTTAATATAAGGTTCAATTTGTGTAAGTTTGCAAACAAAAAAACTCGTTATGTATCAATTCTCGACTGTATGACATCCAGAAGTATTTATATCAAGATACTCCTTCTTCAAACGAGGCTTGTGATGAGTATTTATCGGTAGGAAGCGGCTTGGCTCTGCTCCTAGCATTGCGACGTCCATGAGCGACGACAACCACTTAACATCAGGTGGCCCGAATGCTTGTCAACCTACAAGGCTAATAAAAAATGCTTGCTGTCGCTGATCTAAGAGAAATTGTTTATTTGCACTAATCAGTACATACACAAGTCACATTTCACACAGTAAAAATACATATAGTAAACTTTTTCAATATAAGTATTTCATAAAGATATAGAGTTGAATTAAAATAATTTGCCAAATTAAATATATAGTTAATAAAAAAAAAAACAATTTTTCTCTATACGGTCTCATCTCTGGATTCGACAATAAATTAATGATTAGTTTGAACTTTATCAGTAAAAAATTCTGTTTGTAAACTGAAAATAGCTGAACCTATTTTGATTCTATTGAAAACGTATTGCATTAGTCCGAACAAGATTTTGAGGGATGCCAAAATTGATAAGGTTGCCGGGAAATTTGAAAAATTCATGAATCCGTAAATCAACCAAGTTTTAGTGGTATATCTCTTATCTAGGAGAAGATAGGAGACCCAGTACGTCCGCATGCGAAATCACATTCAACTAAAAAATTAAGCTGTACTTACAACAAGAAAAAACGTTTTAAAAATTTCTCCGTCACACTTCACAGAACACCATGCGTTTTTGTTATTTCGACGCGTTTACAGTGAATTTGTGAACGGAAGCACACGTCTGTCACCCGCGGACAGCAATAAGGTACTGAAGCGAAGGTTGCTTCACTGTTACGAAGCGCTCGCGACTGACGAAGGCTGTGTTCAAGCACTAGCTCCTCGGTATTCCGGACATAAGGTCGGATATTCACGGTTTTCATTTTTCAAATTTGTATTTTTAAAATCTAATTGATTATATTTATTATTAGCTGACCCGGCAGACTTCGTAGTGCCTCAATCGATAAATAAAAGATCTAAGCTTTTGTATAAAATAAACTTAAAACAAACAAAAGGAATCCGTCCGACGGGGGACACATCAAAGGATAAACAGCTTTTTGTTATTTTTATTTAATTCGGAGCATTTTCATATTTATCTATCTTTTAAACATTCACTGGACCTCCACAAATAATTCATGACCAAAATTAGCCAAATCGGTCCAGCCGTTCTCGAGTTTTAGCGAGACTAACGAACAGCAATTCATTTTTATATATATAGATTTGTAAATACAGATATGATTATTTTTAAGTAAAGCCTCGCTCGCAAGCCCTCTTATCTAGTGTTTTTTATTGCTTAGATGGGTGGATAAGCGCATGGCCGTGGTGTGAAGTGGTTACTGGAACCCTAAACATCTACAACGTATATATCGCCATCCACCTCGAAACATAAGTTCTAAGTCTCCGTTTTTACAATATATCGGCTGCCCCACTCTTCAAACCGAAACGCATTACTGCTTCACGGTAGAAATAGACACGGTGGTGGTACCTACCCGTGCGGACTCACAAGACGTCCTACCACCAGTAATTACGCAAATTATAATTTTGCGGGTTGGATTTTTATTACACGATGTTATTCCTTCACCGTGGTAGTCAATCGTGGACATTTGTTCGTATTGACGTATGACATATTATTATGACGTATTTCACTAGAAAAATTGGTACCCACCTGCGGGATTCGAACACCGTTGCATCGCTTGATACGAATGCACCGGGCGTCTTATTCTTTAGGCCACGAGGACTCAGAACTTAGGCGACTTAGTGTGAAATTTTCAACAGAGTCTGGTTTGGGAGACCTGTTGCATGTTTTAGATTTGCAATGCTATTTACGTTTATATAAATATGTAGAAAAAAAAACAATCGACTTAAGTACCATTTTCTATGCTATTTTCCAACCAAGTTTCAATTCTTTATCTCTTTTGACCAGCATGTGTTTGTTTTTATTTTTATGTCAATAGCTATACAAAGAGAGGTTATAACATAAAATGAATCGAATTCTTGAGATGTCACTGGCTATTGTCGAATTTAGACAATTGGGCGAAAACTATGATTTTACATCTTTGCTCTAATAGCCCTTGTAATATAAATTATATATCCTTGTGTGAACATTGTATCCTAATGTGAACTTCCATAATTAGATGCTAAGCTGTTAATGCCCGCAAATAGAAGGTCACGTCCTAAACAGTTTGCGGCAACAACTGATAGATTGATAGCACCTGATAGATGCTTCTAGATTAAAAAAATGCAAAAAACTTCGTTTTTATGTATGTGATATTCGCTTTTTGATTTCTTTTTGAATGATAGCGTTCTTTTAAATATGCGAAGTCTTCGTTTTTCGGTTCCGAACATAAAATCATAATTGTTTTTTTTTCCTACCTATTCAACTGACCTCGGTGGGTCATACTAGTTTCCCCGGCGAGTAGGTGAACTCACGGGGCAATTAACCCATAGACACAGCCCACTGAGTTTCTCGCCGCATCTTCTCACTGGGTCGCATTTCCGATCCGATGGTAGATTCTGTGAAGCATTGCTCTTGCTAGGGCCAGTGTTAGACCCGGTTTGAGCCCCGTGAGCTCATCTACACGTCAAGGAGAAGCTGATATAGCCTTCAAGGCTATCGGCATAAGTAGGAAAAAAAAACGATGGTCTAACCAGAGGACCATAATTGTAATTTTGTCGTTAGCACGTTCGTTTTTTTATTACATTTATTCTGTGAGATTATTCTGCGGTAGATTCCAATAAAAATTTTATAAATCAAATACCTTTTTCATAGTTTTTTTGACTGCACGGGGTTTTGTTATTTTTATCACTTTGGATTTCGTCGTATTGCTGACTTGTTGATGAAGGTTCTAAAACTGTAGACTTTTGGTATGTAAATAAAAAACCACACATGTCATATCCATCGTCGCCTTGATTAAGTTTTATTGATTTTTGAAGATGTTTCTGTGAATCTGATCACAAAGCTTGTCTGCAATTCCTCAGTGTTATTTATGTTTGACATCAGATTTTATCGGTTCCCATTTCTCATTTTAAGATTCTTTAAATGTTTTATTTGCGATAATAGTTCGATTTATATAGATACTAGCTTGTGCCCGGGGATTCGCTCGCGTGGTCAAGGAAAAGTATCAGTGCAGTCTTCCGTGGAATAAAAGGTAGCCTACATAATTGTCCAGACCTAAAAAATTCACATAAACTATAATGAAATATCACTAAAACAACCTCCTATCCTAACCTCCGGTGTTGTCCAATCTGGACAAACTCTTTTACAGGATTTGGACAACATAGTGAGAGATACACTCGTCGCGGTTTTGAACGTAGACATGGACGACCGAATATGGTCCCTAGCTTCTCTCCCGATAAAACTTGGGGGCCTAGGCATCCGCAAAATTTCATGTGTAGCATTACCAGCATTTCTTGGTTCAGTCCACAGTACTTACGAACTCGTTTCTAAAATTTTGTCTTCGCCTTTATTGGATCCAAAAATCACTTATATGACTGAAGCAAGAAATGAGTGGTTACTAACCTGCCCTAATACTGATCTGCCCACGGTCCCGACTTCTTAGCGATTGTGGGATGAGCCGCTCTGTGAATTGATACGTAAAAATTTACTTGACTCATGTAGAGATTCAACAGAGCGTGTTCGCCTCCTCGCAGTTGCAGAATGGGAATCGGGGCTATGGTTGCAGGCCCATCCATCACTTCACACCGGCACTCTAATGTCAGACAATAGCTTTCGTTTAGCAAACTGTCTTTGCCTGGGGGCACCTTGCTGTGTTCAGCATCACTGCCAGTGTGGCAACATTGTCGACCGCTTTGGTTACCACGGGCTCTCATGCGTGAAAAGCGCTGGCAGAATATCCCGCCACGCCAGCATAAATGACATCATCCGTCGGGCCCTTGTCAGCGCCGGCGTGCCAGCCATTCTAGAACCGAATGGTTTGGTGCGAAGCGATGGTAAGAGACCAGACGGTATGTCAATAATTCCCTGGAAGATGGGTCGGTCGCTCGTTTGGGATGCGACTTGTGTAGATACCATGGCACCGACACATCTTCCTGGGACTAATTCTAACGCTGGCAGCGCTGCTTCAACGGCTGAAGGCCTCAAACGACGGAAATATGAAAATCTCTCTAAAGATTTCATTTTTGTTCCGTTTGGGGTGGAAACTTTGGGCCCCTGGGGCCCATCTGCTAAAAGCTTTTTTAAGGACCTTAAAAAAAACTTTTTGAGGCCTCGGGAGACCAGAAGGCCGGTACGTATTTTGCACAAAGAATTAGCATTGCTATCCAGCGTGGAAATGCTGCCAGCCTTCTAGGAACTCTGCCGACCGGCGGTGAGCTAACGCAGATTTTCTATTTATAAGTAGCTTTACCTAAATAATTATTATTACTAAAACTAAAATTAAATACGTACTTTTAACTCTGCCAATGCTGGTCCCAAGCCCGGATCAGAAAAGGGGAGGGTTGAGTTAGAGTTCGATCTTTCCACCGTAAAACAGTCAACGTCGAATGTCTGGTGGCGGCTAATTAACCGGACCCAAGGCTTCAGCGGCCTTGAAGAACTAAATCTCTTCCAAAAGCACTGCCGTGGAAGGAAGCGGGTTTTCATCACGCGTATTTTCCCAAGAAAGCCCAATGAGGACACGACCCTCAGGATTAAGGATTATTGACGCCAGGAGGAGGAGGAATTAATGTTCACGAGTGATTTCCATGGTGAACGAATAGTAATCAAACAATGGTGTAAATCAATTCCGCAAAAATTACAATTTATGTGATTACTGGTGCGTCTTAAACCAGTAGAAGGCGGACGTTCTCGATTCGATATTTTTGTTTCCCTGTTTTTTTTTTAAAGAATCCAATTAAGTTTTAAGTTTCTTTTTTTGTGTCGTCTTTTCTTGTTAAAGGCTGTACAAAGTTGGCAGTTATGACTTGTCTGTAAATCTAAATTTTCTGTTAAGTGTAAGCATATTGTTGCGAGTAGTATAATTACGTTAAGTGCTGTAGTCAGCGCTTCCTCCGTTTGCCTCATCGGCCGCTAATAAAAATATGACCTTGTTACATATTGGATGTTGTGTTATAAATTATTTATAAATGAATTATCGGGCCCCAATCTAGGCCTTGTATTTCAGGAGACAGTGAATATTTTTATATATTTAAATAATAGGTCGCACAATGTTTTTCCCAGATTGACTAAGCAAATTATTATTTTTTGTATTCTTTACTTTTGACTATTCAATTATATTATAATTTGCCATTTTGTAGGTACTAACATAATTCCATTGGTGTAGAGATTTTGGGAATTCTGCTCCAAAAATGCGACAAGCAGTTTTGAAGGTTCCTCCAGTTACCTGAGAAATTCCTAAAGAATTCTGAGGAAACTAAAACATGCTCTAAGCCGCATTCACAGTTTCCGATAAAGCTCTCTTAATAATTATGGAGCGGCTAATTTGTGTGATCTGGTGATGGCACGATGAAAAACCTGATCATTTCTGTTGAATAAAAGTTTTTCGCCATTTCTTTTTTTTTTTTATTGCCCTTGTACTTACTCCAGTCTCATCAGCTGTAGGCAGCAAATCTTCGAATCGATGGTTCTACCCGATGGTAAAAGCTCAGCACCCAGCATCATTTCATCGCAAATTAATCCGGATTTCGTTATAATCAGTAGAGCTTGAATACCTTTTGTTTTTACTTGTGTTTCCTAGTATGATTCTTGTAAACAAAACGCTTCGATTTATAACGTATCTTTAATCTTCTCCCTGCTCTATAACTCTCTATTTCTAACTCTCTATTCTCTTGCCCTATTTCTATTTTAAATCGATTAATAAAGCTTTAAGCTTAAACTTTTCCAGTCAGTACAGGTAGAAACTGTTGCAGCAAAAAAGTTATTTGCCGTTTGATATTGATATTACATCTCTGTCTACTCTATAAACAGTACGCATGTCGTCGTAAAGATGAGAAATGTAACTTACGAAAGCTGCAACAAAAAAGCACAATTGTCTAGCGCAAGTTTATGTAATACGTCACCCGGCGTCACATTAGCGAACTTCACAGTGTAATTAATTTGCATTTACTAAACTTGCTTAAAACCACAGATTCGCGTATGAAAAAACTGTTCTTTATTTGTATTTTTATACAGTTCATCATCATCACATATTTATCAGTTTCTATAAATTCAATCTAAATTTTAGACTTTTTTGTCTCTAAGCACCTGTAATTTTTGTGTCTACTGTGCCATCAGCAAAATCAATGCCTAAGGCTTTCGAGTAATTTTTTTTTATAAAAAAAAAAACACTGAACTTGCTCATCTTTTGAAAAGTTTAATGGTATTTGGAAATGATTGAAAAATAACTTTTGACATGATAATACAATATACCATTGAAATCGGGGTGAATGGTATAAAATAATTTCCGTCTTTTTTTTCCTTCTTTTTTTTATGAAGGAAGAATTGCTGGTAGCCCGGTGGCCTTTCCAGTTTTACCAGGACAGGTGAGTGAGCAAATGCTCAGCCAGGAGGGGTGGGGTTTGCTAACAGCTGCCCGAGCGCCTCCAAAAGAGACCTAACAGCCCAAGAGTAGCTAGCCGCTTCGCATCTACAACCGGATCGGAATCGCGACCCGCTGAGAAGATCCGGCAAGAAACTCCTTGGGCTGATGTGTAGATTAGGTTGCATGACGAACCAATTCGTCTTATTGTCAAAGTCGCTTTATGGCACACTCGAAGCCGTGGCCTAACGGATAAGACGTCCGGCGCAGTCATGTTAAGCGATGCATCAGTGTTCGAATCCCGCAGGCGGGTACCAATTTTTCTGATGAAATACGTACTTAACAAATTTGCCGGTCAGGACTAAGCTCGGCATTTATAAGACGTATGTTCGCTCCCGTATCACGTACGCAGCTGCGGCCTGGTATCACCTCATCCCGCAGTATATGCGGGTGAAGTGGCAGGCCCAGAAAAATCTGGTTCTTCATGCGATAGTAGGAGCAGGCCTGGTGGTAGAACCTCTTGGGAGTCCGCACGGGTAGGTACCACCACTCCGTCTATTTCCGCCGTGAAGCAGTAATGCGTTTCGGTTCGAGGGGTGGGGTAGCCGTTGTAACTATACTGAGACCTCAGAACTTATATCTCAAGGTGGGTGGCGCGTTTACGTTGTAGATGTCTATGGGCTCCAGTAACCACTTAAAATCAGGTGGGCTGTGAGCTCGTCCATCCATCTAAGTAATAAAAAAAGGCCGTTACGTCAGAAATGACGTAATAGCCCGGGATCTAGATGAGGAGTCGAGGAGTTCATACAGAGGCTAGCTCGTAATCTCTACGAGCGGGCTGACTGACGGTGGACCCCACGAGCATCTCCACAATTTAGCTCCCTTGCACGCCAGGCCACCTGATGGTTGGGCGCTACCAAGGGAGCTACTGGAACCCCCCGCTATGGCAAAATAGTCGGCTTAATCGGAGTGATATGGAAGTGCTCATAATGAGTGCCCCCATGGGACTGAGCTGTCCACACTCGTCATTCCCCCCACATCGTTGGGGAGCCCCCCTATGGGGACCCGAGGGTGGACCACTCCCCCGTCTGGGCCGGTGGTGGGCCCTTCGTCTGCTGACTGCTGTCTATCTGTTTGTAAATAGTAGTCCTAGTTAGTTTTAGTTAGTTTAGTCGTTAATAGTATTTGGCGTAAGGGAAAAAAAATACCAGATGACAACAGTCGGCGCCGGGTTGTGCCCTTCTCTGCGTCCATCCTGCCGCTGACTCACGCCCAGCATAGTATTATGTATATGTATATATTTTTGTCCATGTGGAGTGCGCCGAACGCGAATACGAACCATCCCTCTCATTCCTCCCTGCATCAGTTCACCCCTGCCCTACGTGGCAGGGAGCTTCTGCCCGGGCAGTGGGGTTCGCCTCGAGGCCCGTTCCGTGCCCCCATAAGGGGGTACGACGACCCCTCTTGCTTGCACGAAGGCAGTTAGTAATCGGAACTACGCGAAGCGAAACATCGAACGGATCACCTGAAGCGAAGCGGAAGAAGCGAATTGAGAAATTTAAAGTATTCGTTAAGTGATCTAAGTGTTAATACTGTATTAATTTGTACTTCGGTAGAATTTTTATTTATCCGAACCCCAGTGCGTAACAATATAATGCAATACAATACTAAACACTTTACTTAGCTACACGAAAATAACGACAATGCTTTGAATAAGTAAATGAGAAAAAACATGCAAACTTATAATTTAAATACAACAGGTGAAATTATCTCTCTGAAAACGATCTCTTCCGGTCAACCTTCGGATGGAGATGATTTCCGAATAGGAGAGGTTGGCGTATTCTAAGAATAAAAATGCTACATAGAAACAAATCCTATAAAAGACATATAAAACAAAAATAGATCTACAATATAATTACATCAAAAAATAACAATCCTTCGCTTCGAATCTAGTTTTTATTGAAGCTAGCACCAAAATACAGTCCACGCTCTAAACACCATATGTATTTAGGATATAATAATTGTTACTGGTGGTAGGACCTCTTAGTCTATGAGTCTGCACGAAAAGGTACCACCACTCTGCCTATTTCTGCCGTGAACCGGTAATGCGTTTCGGTTTGAATGGTGGGGCAGCCGTTGTAACTATATTTGAGACCTTAGAACTTAAGTCCCAAGATGGGTGGCGCGTTTACGTTGTAGATGTCTATGGGCTCCAGTAACTGCGTAACACCAGGTGGGCTGTGAGCTCGTCCATCCGTCTAAGCAATAAAAAATAAAGTGTGCATATAACCTAAATATTATTATATTTTTGATCTATGTCAACTTTGTGACACTGTGTGCGACAATTACTAAGCCGGTCAAGAGCAAGCTGTCAAAGAAAAGTTCGAGTTGCATAACCGATATTTAATATTAGCTGTGTTCAAATCGCTAATGTATGCAAATATATCAGATGACCTTTAAATTTGAAATAGTCAAAAAATATTGTTGGAATATTACTATTACAACTGACATAGAGATTTAGATGAGCTAAAATGCCCATCACTCTGTTTTAGTAATCGGGTTAGATTGATAGACGGGCACGCGGTTCTACTGATGTTGAGTGGTCACAAGCGCTCATATAAATCGTTTCGTCACACACTTTGGAAACGAGAGTCTGTCAAGCAAAATCCCATTTTTTTTTTTATTTCCCTTGTAGGCAGACGAGCATACGGCCCACCTGATGGTGAGTGGTTACCGTCGCCCATGGACTTCAGCAATGCCAGGGGTAGAGCCAAGCCGCTGCCTACCGGCTAATACTCTCCACAAGCCTCGTTTGAAGTAGGATATGTCATAGCGCTCGGGAAACACCGTGGAGGGGAGCTCACTCCATAGCCGGATGGTACGTGGCAAAAAATACCTCTGGAAACGCACTGTGGATGACCGCAGTGGCTCTAGGTAGTATGGATGAACTCTACTCCGGTGGCGGGCGGTGCGATGATAAAAACGAGATGCCGGTATCATCTCGAACATCTCCTCAGAGCACTCGGCGCAAGATATTCTAAATTATGTCTTCACTGGCTAATCCCGCAAAAAATTAGGTTCACCTTGACCCATTTGAAGCGAAAATACTAGATTCACAATTGATACGGAGTATTTACGTATCTGTTATCACGAAAACGCCCAATATCAGTTTACCGTACAGATAACAGCCGTGAATCATTTTGTAACAAAGGATATAACGGTGTTGACATGTTTCAGTGAGAATATCTTTAAATAGTTTAATAAACTCGTTATTGTTTCGCTATTGATGCTCTAATTGAGGACAACGTTCAATCTTCGGTTACGGATAACGCGCGTCTTATTTTAAGTGTGATAGTTAATCGAAATATGGAGGAATTTTCTTGAGATTAAACAAGCCTTTATACAATTAAAAAAACCTATAATCGGTGCCCACTTAAAACACTGCAGACCGTGAGTTCGTTTAGATACTGCAACAAAGAGTATACTGTCTATTAAATTTTCATCCATATTAGTGAAACCATTGCGTCGTATCCTTTATTTATTGAATCCAAGCTCTCAAGTTCACCCGATGTTAAGTGCATTTAGTGAAAAGCCTTGTGAAGGAAAATTGCACTAAAAAAATTACGATTTTTTTTTATTAAAAAACCCGTACACAGTTTTTTTATGATGAGTCTTTGAATACATCATTCAGTGGAACTATGCGAAAATGAGTTTAAATAGGATTATCGCAAATGGAGTCGGCGCGTCGGGAAATAAGAAAAATCTTAACGAAAGTCCCTGCTACTTCTGTAATGAACTCTTCGAAATGGGTCAGCTGCAGGTAAATACAATTAACTGTTGTTATAAACGTTAATTTAATAAATTTAATTAAGTTATTAAATTAATGTAATAAATTGAATAAATTTAATTTATGAAAATGAGGTGGGTAAGAGAGTGTTAACTATGAATGTGATAGGATAACGTCCAAACCTCACATAAGACAGAACTCATGAAGAGGCAGAGGGGGGAAAGTGAAGCGTTTAGTGCGGAGCACATCTCTCCCATCACCCTCCCCCTCGGGACGCCGGACCAGCGGTCGTCGGCGCCACGACCACCAGCCCTCTCGATCGGCAGGCTATCCGAAGCCCGCCTAGATGGCGCCGGTTAGAGTGAGCTATCCTACGGAATACCCCGCCGGACCAGAACCAGCGTGAGTCGAGGATAGCCGGCCTTCCATCACCCGGATGCTCTTGCGTAAAACGCGTGCAGAGCAGCTTGCACGTCGTCTTCTTAGGCCCCCTTCGCCGGTCCCCAGACCGACATGTGAGGGGGACCCGAAACACTTAGAGGGCCAGGGCTTGGGCGAGATCCGCCTCCCTGGCCCCCGCTCAACGGCGGCGGGATTGTGCGTCTCTCACGCGCCCCGCCGCCTCCTTCTGCGAGATGGTGCACTCGCAGAAGTCGAGCATCGCCTTCCACGACTCGTCGTCGCCGAGCATCGATGCCACAACATTCGGCAACGACAAGTCGTTTCCTGTTTTTGCGACTTGGACACGGCGCCACCCCTCCCATGCGGGGCAGGCAACGAGCGTGTGCTCCGCCGTGTCCAAGTCGCAACCACAATGGTGGCACTCTGCCGTCGGCTCGGCTCCGATCCGGTGCAGGAACTCACCGAAGCAACCGTGCCCAGTGAGCACCTGCGTGAGCCGGAAAGTGAGGCGTCCTCTGTCACGATTCACCCAATCAACAAGGACCGGGCGAATCGCCTCGACGGTCCTACGACCGGCCGAAGGATCAGCCAGCCGTCTGGACCATGACTCCAGCTGATAATTAGCCTATTCTCATATTGGATGCAGATATTGCAGCCGAAAACGTAGTACGTATTGCGTATTAAAGACGAAAATAACTAGTCAGGTCATAAGTACTGTCACACAGTAAAAACTTTTCTTTTAGAATGCTGGCCACAAAAAAGTTTATTGAATTCGAATTTCGAATTGTTCATGAAAATAAAAATGTATACTTTTTAGAATTTTACTCATTTTTTAATATGGAGTGGACGCTTAAAGAAGACCGTGTTGCAGTTATTGCGTTGCATCGTTGCGGTTACGCGCCAATTCAAATTTTTAACATACTGAAAAATTTTAAAATAACCAAAAGATTCGTTTATCCTACCATCAAACGATACAATGAAGACTCTAGTGTAGATGACAGGTCAAGAAGTGGTCGCCCTCGGTCTGTTAGGACTCCAGCAGTGATAAAAGCTGTGAAGGCGCGAATTCAAAGAAATCCCAAACGTAAGCAGAAACTGCTGGCCCTTCAGATGGGGTTAAGCAGAACCACGGTGAAAAGGGTGTTAAATGAAGACTTAGGGCTTCGGACATATCGAAGAAAAACAGGACATCGTTTGAATGCTCGTCTAATGGACCTGAGACTGAAGAGATGCCGCGCTTTGTTGAAGCGGTACGCGGGAAAAAAATCTCGGGAAATTCTTTTTTCGGATGAAAACATTTTTACCGTAGAAGAGAGCTACAACAAAATGATAAGGTGTACGCACACAGTAGTGAAGAAGCGAGCAACCGTATTCCGCGTGTCCAACGAGGTCATTTTCCATCCTCGCTCATGGTGTGGTTGGGAGTTTCTTATTGGGGCTTAACAGAGGTACATTTTTGTGAGAAAGGTGTAAAAACGAATGCAGTTGTGTATCAAAATACAGTCCTGACGAACCTTGTGGAACCTGTATCTCATACCATGTTCAATAACAGGCACTGGGTATTCCAACAAGATTCGGCGCCAGCTCATAGAGCGAAGAGCACACAAGGCTGGCTGGCGGCGCGTGAAATTGACTTCATCCGGCACGAAGACTGGCCCTCCTCCAGTCCAGATTTGAATCCGTTAGATTACAAGATATGGCAACACTTGGAGGAAAAGGCGTGCTCAAAGCCTCATCCCAATTTGGAGTCACTCAAGACATCCTTGATTAAGGCAGCCGCCGATATTGACATGGACCTCGTTCGTGCTGCGATAGACGACTGGCCGCGCAGATTGAAGGCCTGTATTCAAAATCACGGGGGTCATTTTGAATAAACTTTATTGTCTGTATATGAATGGTTACATAATGAATAAACTTGTTTCAATTATTTTACATTAAACATGTGACAGAATTTATGACCTGACTAGGTAAATATCGTCTTTGTCCGTAAGACTAGTTTTTATTTATCCAACAACTCTCTAAAACTGATGAAAATACTATAGTAATTTTCTATTTCGGTTATGTTAATGCTATGTGATATCTAGATACACCAGTACTGGCATTTAACCCTCAGACACAGCCCACTGAGTTTCTCGCCGGTTCTTCTCAGTGGGTCGCGTTTCTGATCCGGTGGTAGATTCTGCGAAGCACGGCTCTTGTTAGGGTCTGTGTTAGCAACGTCGTCAGGTTTGAGCCCCGTGAGCTCACCTACTAGTTATGGTTACGCTGAAATAGCCTCTCAAGGCTCTCAGCTTAGGTAGGAAAAAAAACTGCCACCTGTCTCGCTTTCAGGATCGAGCTCACACTCAGCTTATTAAGACAATAAGTAAAATGCATGGAATGAATTCATTATAAGTCAATATCAGTTGTTGTTGTCGATAGCGCTCCGTTGTATCGATTGATAACAAAATGTTGCGAAATGTTATCTTTCATCGAAGGACGGATTGCGCGTGTGCTCGATGATGGGTAGGGCCCTTCGCTTAGCTATGATCATGGGCTCCTATACTTAACAACGCGTTAAGTATAAGTATATGGGTTTAGAGGTCAAGTTCCCAACTTAGCACGTGTAAATTAAAATATTAGCATAGTTTTGTAACGTAATGTTTTTTTATTTATTGGTTAGATGGGTGGACGAGCTGACGGGCGGACGAGTGATCTGGTGTTAAGTGGTTACCGGAGCCCAGAGGCATCCACAACGTAAATGCGCCACCCGCCTTGAGATATAAGTTCTAAAGTCTCAAGTATAGCTACAACGGCTGCCCCACCCTTCAAACCGAAACGCATTACTGCTTCACGGCAGAAATAGGCAGGGTGGTGGTACCTATCCGCGTGGACTCACAAGAGGTCCTGCCACCAGTAAATCGCAAGAGGTTCTACCATCAGTAACACTGACAGGCGATCTGGTGTTAAATGGTTACCGGGGCCCAAAGGAATCTTACAACGTAATGCCGCCACCCACCTTGAGACATGAGTTCTAAGGTCTTAGTTTAGTATAATGTTTTAATGTCCTAAAGATCTGTCAGAATCACTCGTATCAGCAAAACCGACACCGTGAAAAGCGTCGATGGTGACATTTAGAGTTGTGGTTTTCTCCGGGAAACGTATTGTGTGG
Source organism: Bombyx mandarina (assembly GCF_030267445.1). Taxonomy (NCBI): domain Eukaryota; kingdom Metazoa; phylum Arthropoda; class Insecta; order Lepidoptera; family Bombycidae; genus Bombyx; species Bombyx mandarina. The sequence continues at coordinate 12,570,951 of NC_143234.1, read as the reverse complement.
GTTCAGAGTACGAATTGAGCAGGAAATAATTTACTCTGATAACTATACTTTAGTAGCGGACCCGACAGACGTTGTCCTGTGAATGCATACACAAAAATTCACTCAAGTCGATCCACTCGTTTAGTTGCAGTATAGATGAATAGTCTAGATACCGACTGCAGCGCCATCTGTCGGGCCGATTTGTGAAACCGATTTTTTCAGGGCGCTACCCAAACGAATACAAAAAAATTCATTCAAATCGGTCCAGCCGTTTAGGAGTAGTTCAGTGACATACGCACAGTAGAATTATAAATATGTACTTACTAGCTGACCCGGCGAACTTTGTTCCGCCTTAATGTCAATAAATAAGCAGATTTTTTTTTTATTGGAAAAAATACAAAAAAAATTAAATTTCTACATCAATCATTCATAATTATTTCTGTATTTTAGTACATAGGTTGCTCTTCATTTAAGTACCTTGTGATACACGACATTTTTTGTTTTATTATCAGGCGCAAAAACAAACAACGCAGATGGTCTTCCGACCCGTGAACATGCCACGTATAATTGACCATGGGAAAAACATGATTGTTCTAGATTTAAACCACAAACTTTTAAGGATTGGCCTTGTGATTTGTTGATGGTCATGGCAAATGCAAGACGTATCGGAAATTGAAGTCTTTTAAATTCAAACGGCATATCGGTTGGGATCATCGGTATCCTCGGAATGAGAACTTCCTCACCTTTGAATTTTCCTATCATTATCGTAGCGTAAATTACATTGTTCATCAATTTTCTAACCACCAAACGCGTACCGTTGCACAGTTTTGGTTGGTTTATGTTTCGAAGCATGATTACTACGGAGCCAACCTTTAGGCGTAAATTGTGCGGTGGTAAGCCAGGCACGTCCAAAGAGTTTAAAAATTCAATTGGATAGTTGGTGGCTTCATCTTCATTTGTGACGCAGTCAATAGATTTGAATGAATGCATTGTTCCAATGATCTTATTTTGAATTATGTAGTTTAGGTCATCTACATCTTTATTCTTAGCCGCTAAAATTGCTCGCTCACTCATCCATTCATAATTTTTGTAGTTAGAAATAATTTCTGGAAATACATTGTTGATAAGTTCGTCTTTTGATGAGACAAAATTACAGAAATTATTTGGAAATGATATTAATCCGCTCGATTCATCGACAGGTACTTGACCATTACCGATAGTCAGCAATTGCTCCGAGAAATCTTCAGCAGATGTATCATTAAGCAATGTAACTCTCATGTTTGTTGTCAGTTGCAGTTTCTTCACATGGCGCCATAGATTTGACGATTTGAGGCAAGCGTTTATTTCGTCGGCAGCCGTAGATCTTGGAATTACTGGCAGTATTTGGCGGAAATCGCCAGAAAGTAAAATCATTGCTCCTCCAAAACATCTCGAGTCATTGCGTAAATCTTTTAATGTTCGGTTAAGTGCTTCTAATGCACGTTTATGCGCCATTGTGCATTCGTCCCAGATGATGATTTTCGATACCGCTAAAACTTTGGCCATTGCTGAGTGTTTTGCAATATTACACGTTGGTTCTTCAATAGTTTGAAGATTTAACGGTAATTTGAATGCTGAATGAGCCGTACGGCATCCTTCTAACAATGTGGCTGCTATTCCAGAAGAAGCAACTGCAACCGCTATGTTAAATCTCGCCCGAACAGTTGCTAAAACTAATGACATGAGGAATATATATATATAAATATGTAGAATAGGGATCGCAGCGCACAAAATAAAAGTTATACTATTCCAAAATCTTCTATTATAATAGTAATTAATAATTAACACTGATTTTATTACGTCTTACTCATTTTTCAACTGTCTTCGCCATCTTCCAATTCTCTGTCATTCTATCTGTCATTCTCTTCTCCCTTTCTTTCCGTTTTCTCTCACTCACATCTTAACGCTCCGTTCCACACTCTATTCGTACGTTCCGTTCTTACCAATCCTACAAATATATATATAAATATCTGCCCCAAATGACGTCATCTGGAAACAACCATTGTATTTTTGAGTATTTGCAAGAAAGTGGCGTGATTCTTGTGTTTCGCCACAAAGCAATGAATACAATGGCTCAGGTGGCGGAGTCAACAATGGCAATTTCACTTTACCATTAAGGCAGCATAATCCAGGCGTTTCTCCGGAAAACTTTAATGCACCACAATACTCGCAAACTACGTCCATTTGCCCAATGCAAACGCTAGGATGCAAGCTGTAATCATTGCTGCAATCGTATTGAAACGCTGCTCGATTCAAATCAGCACTTGATAAATATCTTGTTCTGCGTCGCAAATTATCTATTTGTTGACCTCTGTTGTTCGCTCGACGATTCTGCATTGCCAACCGAGCTGTTTCACGGGCTGCTTCACTTTGCTCTCGTGATTGAGAAGCACGAAGTCGAGCCATACTATCGCGGCGCTGTTCACGTGCAATTTCTTGTTCTTCTTCAGTCCTTTCATTTGCAGTATTTCGTATTCTTCTTGCATCACGGCTTTGTCGGGAAAATTCGATCGTCTTGGTCGCGGCATTATTAATTAAACTTCACTTCACCTAAAAACTTAAATTTTCAACCATACCGAGTTTTATAGTTCACTTCACTGTTTATACGAATGGGCAATTGGGCAATAATGTGAATTATTTATTTAATAGAAATAGTTTTATTATTGATTTCTTACAAATATCAAATTGTCATCCATACGTCATTACATAGCTGTCATTATACGTCAATTTTGTTATTCCAAGTCTGATTCTTTTTTGTTATACCACGTTTTATAGTGACTGACGTTAAATGTCAAGTCACACGGGAATGATGTCGAACGGGATAAAAAGTATTCTATGTCCTTCTCCTGGCTCTAAACTACCTCCCTGCCAATTTTCAGCTAAATCGGTTCAGCCGTTCTTGAGTTATAAGTGAAGTAACTAACACGACTTTCTTTTATATATATAGATATATACTTAGTCTGGCCATAAATACTGTTAGAATTAAAAAAAATATCTATTCACAGGAGGACAGGATTTCTTCGAATTCTTTCCCTTACTGCTTTGACCACCTTTTTCGTACGAACACTACGTGGACGGCCAGATCTTTTTCTGTCACAAACAGAGGAGGTCTCATTGCACCTATTAATAGCCCGGTACACAAATATTTTACTAATACCAAGCGTATGGAGAGTTTTAAAATCGCATTTGGCTCCATACCTACTTTGTGTAATGCAATCACATCGATTCGGTTCTCTTTATCACCCCACTCCATTTTAATATCGCAAAATATTTTACAATGTATTGGCGTTAAAATGAGAAAACTCAATGAGCAATCATATAAAAATGACAGATTCCAAATTCAAATGTAATATTTTGTTTATTTTTAATTGTAACAGTATTTATGGCCAGACTAAGTATATATTACGCTGGGGTTCGGAATAAATAAAATTCCACCGAAGTATAAATTAAAATTGTATTTAACTCTTTAAACACATATAACACTTCACAAACTCTTTAAAATTCTCAGTTCGCTTTTTCCGCTTTGCTTCAGGTGATCCGTTCGCAGTTTTGCTTCGAGTAGTTCCGATTACTAACTGACTGCGTGCCATCTCTACAACGCTTTTATAGCCGATACCACATCCCTAGAATTATCGAGAATATTCCACACATTTCGAGTATTGTGTTTTTCCGATATCTGACAATAGATGTCGTTGTACTCCGCGAGCGTTCTAGGTGTTACTAGATTCTTCGATATCCGTTCCGCTATTCGGCGATAGATGGCGTTACTCTTACTGGCGTAACAATATAAAGATTTTTCGATTAAAATTTTAATAAAACGAGTTCTAAGACAGCTCTGGGGTAGCGTTTCGTGCGATAGCTTATTGAGAAGCCTCCTCGATCTATTGAGGTGGTCGTCGTGGCCTAACGGATAAGACGTCCGGTGCATTCGTGTTGAAGCGATGCACCGGTGTTCGAATCCCGCAGGCGGGTACCAATTTTTCTAATGAAATACGTAGTCAACAAATGTTCACGATTGACTTCCACGGTGAAGGAATAACATCGTGTAATAAAAATGAAACCCGCAAAATTATAATTTGCGTAATTACTGGTGGTGAGCTCGTTCACACAGCTAAGCAATAAAAAAAAAATAAAAAAAAATTAAGAATCTTTTACACTCAGCTCGGACGTACATCAGCCGGACTCTACCGAAGCGATAAAGTCACCGAAGGTTGCGTCTAGTTAACAATTCAGCGTCTTTTTTTTATGATTGAATGATTACTGGTGGCCCGGAGGCCTTTCCAGTTTCACCAGGACAGGTGGGCGAGCAAAGGCTCAGGCAGGAGGGGTGGGATTTGCTAACAGCTACCCGAGCGCCTCCGAAGGAGACCTAACAGCCCAAGAGTAGCTAGCCGCTTCGCGAATGAATCTACTACCGGATCGAAATCGCGACCCGCTGAGAAGATCCGACGAGAAACTTAGCGAGCTGATTCATGAGTTAGGTTGCACGGCGAACTCTTTGTCGAGTTCGACGAGTACGGTTACCGGGGTCCCTAAGCCTACTCCTAGTGTTAGAGCTGAAGGCGTCTAATGCAAAGGTTATTGGATCTGATGGATCCGTAAGGACGTGTCTAGGGCGTCGACGGTAACTGGCTCCTGCATGATCGGGATTCGGGGAGTAGTTAGCGGCGGCTACGATAAGGCGATTATCATGACGCATAGCCTTATCGAAGTACCGTTCCGACGCTGACTTCATGTATTTCTGGATAGATTCGAGGCCCAGGTCGTCGTGTAGGTCAACGTTCCTCACGAACCACGGAGCTCCGACGGCTAGCCTGCAAAAGCGGGATTGTAGAGATTGGAGGGTGTCTATGTGTGTGCGGGCCGCGTGAGCGAACACCACACTCGCGTAAGTCATGACGGGCCTTATGCAAGTTTTGTAAAGTGTCACCTTGTTCCGAAAGGACATTTTACTCCGCTTACAGATCATGGGGTAGAGTCTACCGAGAATAAACGCGGCACGGTCACGGACTGATTTTATATGCGGGCGGAATGTCATCTTGCATCCGGGCGGCATCTTGGGCGGATGCATCCAGGGTAACGCCCAGGTACTTGACCTTCCTGGCCCAGGGTATGGGTTGTCTAAAGAGAGTAATCGGGGGTGTGAGATTCCTCCTCCTAATCCGGGAGAAAATCCGTGTGGAGCTTCCCTTCTGAAATAGCACCGCAGTACTTTTCGCTGGGTTGATGTCTATGCGCCATTTTCGGAACCACTGTCCTAGGGCTAGGGCCGCGCTCTGAAGCTTCTTCGCGATTAGGGACTTGTTTCTACTGGAATAGTAAACAGTCGTGTCGTCGGCGAATAAAGCTAAATGGGTCGGCGGCGACCGGGGAATATTGTTAACGAATAAGCTAAATAGGAGGGGTGAGAGGACAGAGCCTTGCGGGACTCCAGCTGTGAGAGGTCGTGGGGAGAAGCGGGTTCCCTCGACTCGATATCAAAAAGAGCGGTTCGATAAGAAGTCCCGTATGATGAGCACGAGACTATCCGGCACGCCCATGTTGAATAGTTTGAAAATCAAACCGTTAATTCAGCGTCTATAGACATCTCCGATACATATAATAAACCTTGAGAGTAATCTTTGTTAAGAGCTAAGGTAGATTAATTGCATCAGCAGGGAAGCATTTTTGTTAATCAAGCTTAAGTGTTTAATTTTTTGAGATCAGTGGGATTAGATGGGCTTAAATAGGCTTAATTGAGGTGTTGCTCTGATCAGCGACTCGATCCAGTACACCTCGCCAAGTGACGCGCGGCTCCTGACCTCGGCTCTGAGTCCGTCTCTGTTGGTACCTCACTAGAGCGACCAGGAGACAGCTTGCTGATCTGATTGTAGTCCTTTGCTGCATCGATTCCATTAGTCAAACTTTAAATATTTATTTTACACCAATTCAATGATCCTTTATTCATAAAAAAGAATATTCATGTGAGTCGTATGATTTATTATGCACAAAAAAAAAGTATTAGGTGGGCAGGTAATAAATAAGGAAACTGACCAATTAAATTAATTAAATTTCGGCAAAAAACTCCGGCTTTGCTTAGTTTTTGAAATGATCCACGATTATTTTGAGAGAAGAAAAAGCGGTTTGACGTGCAAGGTAGTACACCCGCCTATTTCTGCCGTGAATCAGTCATGCGTTTCGGATTGAAGGGTGGGGCAGCCGTTGTAACCATACTGAGACCTTAGAACTTATATCTCAAAATGGGTGGCGGATTTACTATGGTCTATGGTCTATGGGCTCCAGTAACCACATAACACTAGGTGGGCTGTGAGCTCGTTCACCCATCTAAGGAATAAAAAAAAAACATTTCAACTACACAACATATGTCTGTCTACATTAGGGTGCGCTGATTATTCTATTCTATCAGTCCACAGACGTCCACTGGTAGACATTTGACTTTTTTTTGTTTTTTTTTTTATAAAAATCAAACCCGCAAAATTATAATTTGCGTAATTACTGGTAGTAGGACCAACCTTCGCCACAAAGATCGGTCCTGGGCTGCTTGCATCCAGCGGATCCCTGCGTCGTCCCAATAGGTCGTCCAATAGGAGCTCCATCTTGTGACGGAGCGCTGACAACAGAACTAATTTATTTGTATTTTTCCAGAATCACTTGAAACAATGCGGCAGTATCCTGGAACAGTGTCCTCTGCGCTGTGGCGCGTGGATACAGAGGAAGCACAAGGACACGCATGTCAGAGAATGCCCGCAAATGGAGAAGGTACATAACGCTTATTGATATTTTTTTATTGCTTAGATTGGTGGACGAACTCACAGCCCACCTAGTGTTAAGTGGCCACTGGAGCCCATAGACATGTACGACGTAAATACGCCACCCATCTTGAGATATAAGTTATAAGGTCTCAGAATAGTTACAACGGCTGCCCCACACTTCAAACCGAAACACATTACTGATTCACGGCAGAAATAGGCGGGTGGTGGTACCTTTCCATGCGGACTCACAAGAGGTCGTACCATCAGTAATTATGCAAATTATAATTTTGCGGGTTCAATGTATCGAATAAAAAACTGAATAAGCAACGTATTCATTTCTGAAAGTAAACGTTTTAATTTCCAAACATCGGTCATGTGATAAAAGAATCGATCAACTTCTCGACACGATACCTATAACCATGTCATCGATTTCACGATATTTAGTGTAATTTACATTAATGTCTATGGGCTACAACAACCAGATCGAATGGACAGTCTACTCTTTAAGGCAATTAAAAAGAAAAATCATTGTTTTGGGTTTAAATTTTGTCTTTTTGCCGCTAGGCTCGCAACTCTACATCTCCGAGTCACGCCAGCATGCCAGCCCCTGCCCCACCTGTACCACCAGCCTCCGTCCACACCTGGTCTCCGAGATCTGTACCTCTGGAAGACTGCGTCTCGTACCTTGAAAAAGAAGTCGCTAACATCAAGTCAGTATCATGATAATTATAATTAGCATTTGAATAGTATAGATTTGTAAGAAGCATTGAGATCTCGCTCAGGCAATCCTGTGTTCTAATTTAGGACTATAATACCCGTTATTCGAAACGACTCATATTTCGACCTCATGTCTCAAGGAGAGTAGCGGTAATAGCGACTTAACCTAACCTAATCTATCCTAAGAACCTTTCTTTTTTGTCTTTGAACCTAGTACATACATACTGTTAGCATTTGAAAGAGCTGACTCTTTCTAATGCTAACCAAATCTATACTAATATTATAAAGAGGAAAGATTTGTTTGTTTGTTTGTTTAGAATAGGCTCCGAAACTACTGGACCGATTTGAAAAATTCTTTTTCCATTAGAAGCCGACATTGTCCCTGATGAACATAGGCTACTTTTTTTAATTTTTTTTTTTTTTTTTGTTTCATGTGTGTTTTAATGTTTCCGAAGCGAAGCAAGGGCGGGTAGCTAATAAATTATAAGGTTGATCTATACTGTATTTGTACTATACCTTCAAGAGAGAAATAAATAAATAATAATTATTATTAATGGCTCGTAGCTTTCACAGGTTGTATAGGCTTCGGTAATACCTAGTGTATAGCCAGACCACCGTTGAAGCGCATGTTCAAACATGGTTTAAGTTGTCATTGCTCTGAGATCACATCGCGCTGTGTTCTCTCCTGTATTTAGATCGAATTCTCCACAGGTTCGATTTGAGGCATGTTATAAAATTTGCTTAACTACTGGTAGGGAGTATTATGTGAAATCGACCACATTTACCAACGTGGATGATGGTATTGAAGAAGCAAGAACTCCAGTGGTTACTTAACTGCTGAAAGCTCGTAAGATTGTTCACAAATCAATGCGATAAAATCTTGAACGAGAGACGGTAAGACGTACTACCAATTGTTCTGCATGCTGATGTGCTAGTATCGAGAATATAAATAATACGTTTTTTTTTGGGTTTTTCTTTTGCTTAGATGGGTGGAAGAGCTCACAGCCCACCTGGTGTTAAGTGTTTACTGGAGCCCATATACATTGCGCAAATGCGCCACCCACCTTGAGATATAAGTTTTAAGGTTTCAAGTATAGTCACAACGGCTGCCCCACCCTTCAAACCGAAACGCATTACTGCTTCACGGCAGAAATAGGCACTGTGATGGTACTCATCCGCGCAGACTCACAAGAGGTACTACCACCAGTAAAGTAAGTAATCTCTCCTTTAGGTTAGTGATAACAGAAGAGAGTAGTCACCGCGACATCCAGTCTACAGAGATGGAGACGATTCGCTCTAAGTTAGTGCTGGTCGAGGAACGGACTCAGCATTTCCTGTCGACCCTGGTATCTTTGAGAGCGGCCGTGGATGATGAGGCCAGTCGTTCCGCTAACTGGGCTGCACAGTTCAAACATGACTTAGCCAACGTCCAGATAGCTTTACAGGTAATAATGATTGAATGTTGCGCTAAGGGTAGTTGGTTTTTTTTTTCCTTATATGGTTGGACGAGCTCCAACCCACCTGGTGTTACAGGAGCCCATATACATCTACAACGTAAATGCGCCACCCACCTTGAGATATAAGTTCTTAGGTCTCAAGTATTATTACAACGGCTGCCCCACCCTTCAAACTGAAACGCATTACTGCATCACGGCAGAAATAGGTAGGGTGGTGGTACCTACCCGTGCGGACTCACAAGAGGTCCTACCACCAATAATAAAGGTTCGTTTCCTACATCAAGCAAACCTTCATGCGATGAATTAGGTAGGTAGTTATGTCATATACTTATCAAAAAAATAAAATTTATTTTCTATTATTTAGTAGGATTTTCTATAAAAGCGTATTTTGTTAGTTTTTTTAAACTATTATTTATTTTTCATTTTTTTAGTTGAATTTCAATTTTTTCAATATATTTTTTAATATTGAATTGTCATCGGTCCTTAATAAGTATACCAAATTTCGAGTTAATACGACGTTTTGAAGGGGGTCAAAATCATGTTCAAAGATTCCGTTACAAACATACATACGTCTGAAGCTAATAAAAGCGTATTAAAAATGAGAAGTTTATTTTTTATTAAACTTCACAGGAGCTTCAAAGTCAACAGCTATCAACTGCGATGCGGTTGGAGAGCGCAGTCAGCAGTCTGGTCCACGAGCAGAACGAGAGGGAACTCCTCGAGCAGGCCCTCACGCAGCACGACAGCAGGATACGGGCCGTTTATAAGCTTGGTACGCTCTAAGCACATTGTCATCATCATCATCCTGCCCTTCTCTCAGTTACCTGTGGTCGGCGCAACATGTTTTCTCCTTCCACACTCTTCTATCATATACCATTTCTTCGCTCACTCCCCTCTTACCCATATCGTCTTTCATGCAATCCATCCATTTCTTCTTAAGTCTACCTCTTCCTCTATATCCTTCCACATTCATAGTTAACACTCTCTTACCAGTCACATCACATTTCGTCTCATCACATGTCCATACCATCCCAAACGCGCACTTCTCAGCTTCTCTGTCACAGGTGCCACTTTTAGACTTCCTCTAACATATTCATTCCGTATTCTATCCATTCTCGTTACTCCACACATCCATTGCAACATTCGCATCTCTGCTGCATGCAATCGCCTTTCATCCGCCACTTTAGTACGCTCTAAGCACGTCCTTACGAATCCATCAGATCCAATAACCTTTGCATTAGACGTCTTCAGCTCTAACACTAGGAGCAGGCTTAGGGACCCCGGTAACCTTATTCGTCGAACTCGACAAAGAGTTCGCCGTGCAACCTAACCCATGAATTAGCTCGCTGAGTTTCTCGCCGGATCTTCTCAGCGGGTCGCGAGTCCGGTCCAGTAGTAGATTCATTCGCGAAGCAGCTGTTCTTGAGTTGTTAGGCCTCCTTCGGAGGCGCTCGGGCAGTTGTTAGCAAATCCCACCCCTCCTGGCTGAGCTTTTGCTCGCCCACCCATCCTGGTGAAACTGGAAAGGCCTCAAGGCCACCAGTAAGCTCTCAATCATAAAAAAAAAACGCTCTGAGCAGCCCAGATGGGGCTATTTACTCGGGTGCATCAACCCGTCAAAGTGTTTGCAAACTGTGTTTGTTTAATTAATTAACTTCAATTTCACTAGCCCGCGATCTACTTTAAAGGGTGTTAGAAGAGGTCGTTGAACACGTCATTGCTCGTCAAATTAAATATAAACATTTTGGTATAATTCTAATATCATCGCGGAACGCGCCATAATTATGTAGAATAACAAAAAAAAAAACAATAAAAGAAAAACCATCTAAATGAGTGAGGTCTCATTAACTATGGCCAAATTTTGAGCATTGAGTGAACATGAATAATATTTCTTTTAGTACTTTTTTGGGATTCGCTGGTGGTAGACACATTACGTATAATAACCAAAACAAAAATTAAAATACACATAATGACAATAAGATACGAGAAATGAAACCGTTAAGTAGTTTTATTTAATATTCAAGATGCTTACATAAATATACACATAAAATCGTTCGCTGCAAATAGATTTGCAAATAAACGTGATTTAAAACAACTTTTTTGTCCATTTGAAATACAGACTTCCTTGATCAATCGGTGAAACATTCGAAATAGGAATTATAAAATTGATAAAACCAGCATGAGCTGATCTCGTGCCTAGAACGTGCCTGATACGCCAACATATAAGATAATGACACGACTAATTTTAATATGTGACAATTACGTATTCAGTGATCAAATTTCTCAAATCAAATCAAATCAAATCAAAAAAGTTTTATTCAACATAAATGAAAGTACATACTTGTTGAACGTCAAAAGAACTACCGCCAATTCACAAGAACTAGCCTCCGTCCTGAGAAGAATTGGCAAGAAACTCAGCGGGCATGTCTTTTTTTTTTTTTTTGAAATATTAGATTTTTTTTTTTTAATGTTAGATTTTTTAAATATTCATTTTTACAATAAGTAATTATAACATAACAATTATTACAATATTGAAATGCCCGGAGCGAGCAACTCATTCCCACTTTGTGCAATCTTCTAGATAATCATTGACTTTATAGTAAGCTTTATTGCACAGATGTTCTTTGATAGTTTTCTTAAACCTATGTATATGTAGGTTCTGAACATCTTGTGGGATTTTGTTGTACAGGCGCACAGACAAACACCCGAATGAATTTCGTATCTTATGTAACCTACTCTTCGGCACAACAAGCTTGTGTTTGTGTATCAACCTTCAACCAAAATGCTGGGAGTCCTCAATAGAGCGAAGCGGTACTTCACGCCTGGACAAAGACTTTTGCTTTACAAAGCACAGGTCCGGCCTCGCGTGGAGGACTGCTCCCACCTCTGGGCTGGGGCTCCCAAATACCAGCTACTTCCATTTGACTCCATACAGAAAAGAGCCGTTCGGATTGTCGATAATCCCATTCTTACGGATCGTTTGGAACCTCTAGGTCTGCGGAGGGACTTCAGTTCTCTCTGTATTCTGTACCGTATGTTCCATGGGGAGTACTCTGAGGAATTGTTTGAGATGATACCGACATCTCGCTTTTACCATCGCACCGCCCGCCACCGGAGTAGAGTTCATCCATACTACCTGGAGCCACTGCGGTCATCCACAGTGCGTTTCCAGAGATCTTTTTTGCCACGTACCATCCGGCTATGGAATGACCTCCCCTCCACGGTGCTTCCCGAGCGCTATGACATGTCCTTCTTCAAACGGGGCTTGTGGAGAGTATTAAACGGTAGGCAGCGGCTTGGTTCTGCCCCTGGCATTGCTGACGTCCATGAGCAACGGTAACCACTCACCATCAGGTGGGCCGTATGCTCGTCTGCATATACGGCAATAAAAAAAAAACCTTGATGTTACAGATCAACTTGCTTATTTAAACGCATTTTAAAGTGAAATAATATTATGCATGATGAGAAATAATCCACATAATAAATTCCCTGCACATAAATCTAGTTGAATAACAAACAGGAATACCTTTTAGTATTAGAAGCAGAATAGAGGTAAAGCAAATAATAAAACGAATTTATGAAAATCTTGATGATTAGGACGATCCTGATGATCCTTGCCCAAAAGACGTTATTACGGATCCTCCTGATCCATTAACGCTGCTTTTAGGTACCACAAGCACCGGTCACCGTCCTCGTCGAACTCGTCGCTTGCGACGAAGGGCTCGGCGAGCGAATTAACCCACAGCCCACTGAGTTTCTCGCCGGTTCTCAGTGGGTCGCGTTTCCAATCCGGTGGTAAATTCTGCGAAGCACTGCTCTTGCTAGGGCCAGTGTTAGCACCACTCCGGGTTGAGCCCCGTGAGCTCACCTACATGGTTGGGCGAAGCTCATATAGCTTCTCAAGGCTATCAGCATAGGCAGGAAAAAATAATAATGATCCTATTAGATCAAAAATCCGTTTGTTTCTAAACTTGCAGAGGATGTCATTGAATACTTGAAGCAAACAGTGGAAGAGGAGAGGGAACGCAACGCTGAGAATCGTGCGGCATTAGAGACGGAACTGCTGGAGGCGCGCAGGTCTTCGGAACAGCTGGCCCAGCTGTCCGCTTTGAGAAGCCAGCTGCAAAACAGTGGCCCCGATAGACCGGTGAATTAAGTGACTTTAACTAGGTTTTTAGGAGTGGATAAGTAATTGAACAGTAACTAACTGTAACAAACAATATTTTTATTCCATCGGCCGAGTTATTCTACATAATTGTAATTGCAATATATAGCAATATAACATTAGTGGTTATTTTGATTATATATTTTTTTTATTGCTTAGATGAGTGGACGAGCTCACAGCCCACCTGATGTTATGATGAACCTGATGGTTACTGGAGCCCATAGACATCTACAACGTAATTGCGCCAACCACCTTGAGATATAAGTTCTAAGGTCTCAGTATAGTTACAACGGCTGCCCCACACTTCAAACCGAAACGCATTACTGCTTCACGGCAGAAATAGGCAGGGCGGTGGTACCTACCCGTGCGGACAAGAGGTCCACCAGCCACCACCAGTAATTATGCAAATTATAATTTTTGCGGGTTTGATTTTTATTACACGATGTTATTCCTTCACTGTGGAAGTCAATCGTGAACATTCGAGTACGTATTTCATTAGAAAAATTGGTACCCGCCTGCGGGATACGAGCACCGTTCCATCGCTAGATACGAATGCACCGGACGTCTTATCCTTTAGGCCACGACGACTTCAAAAGAAGCAATAATAAATAGATCACAAAATTCATGAAAATATTTTCAGCTCGATTCTGGATTCTTATAACACAGTTCTAATTAAAAAAATAATTTGTAGTTTTATAATTGCTCAGAGTATAGATAGGCTGGCGGTGTTAGAAGTGGCCACAGCCGATGCCAGGGCAGAGGCGGCGGAGCATGCAGCGAAGATGGACATCGTCTCCAGAGACCTCCGGGCGCTGACTAAATCCTACCACAAGCTGAGAACGGAACTAGCAGACTTCCAAGCAAAAATCTGTTTTAACCATCACGAGATGGGCAGTGATGACGGTTCGTACTGATTTAACACGTGTATTGCATAAATAATACGACTCACTGTTGAAACTATTCTTCTTAGGGCCTCAATATATTGTTACGCGCTGGGGTTTGGGATAAATAAAATTCCACCAAAGTACAACTAAAAACTGTATTCAACATTTAAAACACTTAAAACACTCAACAAACACTTTAAAACTCTCAATTCGCTTTTTACTGGTGGTAGGACGGCGATAGATGACGTTATTCTTACCGGCGTAACAATATTCTTCGAAGCTCAACTCTGCCAGTGTCATGTACTTAATCTCGTCGAAGAGTTCGACGTGCGAACTAGCCCATAGACACAACCCACTGAGTTTCTCGCCGGATCTACTCTGTAGTTCGCAATTCCGATCTGGTGGTAGATTCTGCGAAGTACTGCTCTTGCTAGGGTCAATCCGCGAGACCCGCATTATAGAAATAGCACCTTAGGCTGCCGACGATTTGGTAAAAAAAACGAAAGATCATCTTTCTCGAATACAGCTTGGCGGATTATATATGATTTTTTCTAATGTATTACATATTCTAATCACGAATTTATTTCGTACAGGGCATTTCATTTGGAGAATCGAGAACTACACAGCACGAATGAAAGACGCCAGAGAAAACGACACAGTTCTGAGTAGTCCTATATTCCGGACTCACAAATATGGATACACGCTTAAGGTAGGAGGAGAGGCACTCATTGCAGGGGAGTCGTTTAGTGGGTGGGCCCTAAAATTCCTTGGGCCCGCGGTCTGCTCCCAATACCTTGCAGATCGTCAAGCCCCACATACCCCGCGCGCCCCCTAGGCACGGGGACCTCGTAGGAGGTTCGGCCCCGGGCCCGGAAAAAAAAGAAAAAAAAAGGAGGAGAGGCACTCATAAGTTAAGCTAGAAGTCAGGAGACCTTAGTCCAGATAAGACCGAAGGATATTTCAGCTCATACCTGCGCTATTGCGTGAACGAGTTAATGATACAGCACCGGTTAACTAGTTTTTGAAGCTCATAGACATCACGAAGTGAAAGCCGCCATCCTATTTGAGGTAGAAGTTTCAATTATTGTATTATGACTAATTATTTTACTTTTACTTTACTTTTTTTTTGACGTGACAACGTCTTATAGTTCGACAGAGCCGGCTGCACGCACGAAAAAATATAACTCATGCGGCGTTAACTCGCTCTGAGGCGTATTTTCTCATGACGTTGTCACGTTCAACTATCATCAGTAAACCGACTTTACAGACAAACGATTTTTCTTTTTTTTTTTACTAACAATCACGCCACGTTGACTGGTCCCGTGCTAAGTTCGTAAAGAACTTGTGTTACAGATATATTATATATAATATACATCCATAGCCCTGGAAAAGACATTTTATATTTATCATACAAATATCTTCCCTTGGCGGGATTCGAACCCGTGACCCCCTTGTGTAGTGACCATGTCACTTACCACTACACCAGACGGCCGTTATATGTTTGATCTTTCAAACCGGAATACCGCGACGAAGTTAGGCATTGTGATGGTACCCATAATGGTGTCTTCACTATCATCCAGCTATGGCAACATCATCTTAATAATGCTTTTACCTAATTATCGTTATTCTTGGTTCTAAGTACCGTTCCCAAGGTATGTTACAAGTCCAAAGGGGTACCATGTTTCTATGTTAATTTATTTATAAACGATTTCTCAGTTTAAAAAACGGCCTTTGTGACAACGTCATTAAGACTTCACAGATGTCCAATAAAAAGAAAGAACTTAAAAGCCAAAAAATACTTCCTTGAAATAATTAAATTTCTAATCATATTACATTCTTCGGTGAGCCGGCGTCTCACTAAAAATTACCCCTTTGTTTTTCAGGCGGAATTGAACCTTAATGGCATAGGGAAATGGAAGGGCCGCCACATCACCTGCACGGTGAGGCTGGTCGGAGGGCCGTACGATCCTCTGCTGGAGTGGCCCTGTGACCTCAACATCAACATCGTACTTAAAGACCAGCCTGCTAACAGGAAGCAGGTAGTTACTTGTTTTGAAATTATAGCTAGTAACGTATATTATAACGGCCATTAGGAGAAAATACTTCTCATCATTGATAGACAGGATTACTAGAAGTATTCTGTGTTCACGCGGATACCCTATCCTATTTCTGCAGCAAAGCAGTCATGTTCTTTTACAAAACAATTTTGGACCTCGAGTATTGGTGGCATTTACGTTGAGGGGTCTGAACTACTGGTGGTAGGACCTCTTGTGAGTCCGCGCGGGTAGGTACCACCACCCTGCCTATTTCTGCCGTGAAGCAGAAATGCGTTTTGGTTTGAAGGGTGGGGCAGCCGTTGTAACTATACTTGAGACCTTAGAACTTATATCTCAATATAGCTCCTCCACCCATCTAAGCAATAAAAAAAAACCTCCCCTCAACACAAGCTGGGTCGTGAGCTACGCCGTGGTGCAGTAAAAATAAACATACCCTCCCTTCCAGGCTATGGACATTGTCAAGTCCTTACAACTGCGTCGTAAGTCGTCATCGAAACGTCACGACTACGACCACGCAGACGAGGAGGCGAAGACCAAGTCGAACGAGGCGCTGGACAAATCGGTTCTTCAAATGAAGAGGCAGTACATATTCATACCGCACGCCAGCTTAGACAAGTTCGATTACATCAAAAACGATGTTATGTTCCTTGAGTTTTTAGCCAATCAGTAATTTCTTTTAAAGGTATATATATAGTGTATTTTACGGGCAACTGTCTCTCTTCTAAATGTAATAATAATTCTCTTATTTTATTATAATACTAGCGACCCACCCGCCCTCGCTTCGCTTTGGAGACATTAAATTGTGTATTGACAGCTGAGTCCCGCGATGTTACCCGCGGTTATTGTAGTACCGCGGGTGACGCCGCAGGCCGAAGCTAGTCTAAAAAAAGTAGCCTAAGTTACTCCTTATATCATCAGCTACCTATCAGTGAAAGTCTCGTGAAAATCGGTCCAGCCGTTCCAGATATTAGCCGGAACAAACAGACAGACACAAAAATTGTAAAAAATGTTATTTCGGAGTATATAGCGTATATATATTCATATTATTATGCATGTAATAAAAAGCGGTTATTTCAAAATTACAAACAGACACTCCAATTTTATTTATATGTATAGATGAGATGTAATTATTTACGGAAAACATTTGATTACAAAATGAAAACTACTTTTATGATTTAGTCTTGCATTTTTTATTGTAATTTCATTAAGATCTTCGAAGTTTCGCACACCATAGATTTCGTCATCACAGACGATTTATATTTATATTATAACCGGATATTCCGGTTACAAGTGTGAGCCTGTGTTTCTTTGTTAAGGCTTTATGAGCCAACGGACCACATGCTGTCGACTAATTATATCCACAAACACAGCCCATTATGTTTCTCGCCGGATATTTACTGGTGGAATTTTACTGGTGGTAGGACCGCTTGAGTCCGCGCGGGTAGGTACCACCACCCCGCCTATTTATGCCGTGAAGCAGTGGTGCGTTTCAGTGTGAAGGGTGGGGCGGCCGTTGCAACTATACTGAGACCTTAGAACTTATATCTCAAGGTGGGGCGCGCATTTACGTTGTAGATGTCTATGGGCTCCAGTAACCATTTAACACCAGGTGGGCCGTGAGCTCGTCCATCCATCTAAAGAAAAAGATCGACTGCAACCGTGGTCCGTGTTGCATTTAGTTACTTCAGCAGGAAACAAAAATAAAACACATCTTATTAGTTCACATTTGTATTGTTCTAATACACCATAATATATTAATTATTCTTATACAAAATCGATTACACGTTAATTTTGTATTTAAATCACACGATATTAATAGGATAATGTCCGTTTATTTAAAAAGATTAGTTAGAAAATGATTCAAACATAATTCACACACCGAGTTATGCAATAACTAGAAAGTATCGCGAGCCCGCACGGCTGGTTGCCGCCACCCTGCCTGATACTGTTGCCAAGAATACACACAATTGCTGATGTTCACGGACTACAGTTTGCCTACATTTCGTAACCGTTCTTTTTTAAAACTTTTAATTAAATAATAGTACATTGTGCACCGCGGGAGAAAAGTTGGATATTTCCTCCCGCGTGTAAAATGTCCAACTTTTCTACCGCCGTGCACATACTATTTTTTCTCCTACCAGGCCGAAAGTTCGTGGAGTACCGAGCCGGGGTCCAGGGGCTAAGGCCTGGCCGGGGGGGGGGGGGGGGCACCCTTAATCATAAAAAAAACAACAATTTAACTATTTTTTAATTTTTAAATGAGTAAATGAATAAGAACTTTCTGATGAACTCATCTTTGTTTAATACTTCATTATTAAATTTTATTGCTTTTTGTTTATTTAACTTTTACACTAAACACAATATTGCAAATTACCCGAGCACAACAATGGCGCAGAATTTTAGGTGAGAGCAGACGTAGACACTAACGCGCATGCGCACTTGTACCCAGGGAGAAAAACTTACACTTTCTTCCCTGTATAGCGGGACGAAAACCGAACTTTCGGCGTAGGTAGGAGAAAAAAATAAATCTACTTTTTTTAAGAGATTTTATGACCTGGTAACTAAGAACTTTAAGTCATGTCTTATTAATTTATATTCTTAATTTTATGAAAAATGATAATATGGAGAGAAATGAAACGAAGATGATTAATTTGAGACATTAATCAACTGGGATGTAATTTAATGAAATGAGATGATATGGGATGTAATTTAATGAAATGAGATGATATGGGATGAAATATAATCGCAGTAAAATGGTGGTCATTTACTGAGACTTTTTTTAGTGGACTTTTTGGAGGAACCCGGGAAGTTACGTCCAGCAGCTTTGTTTCATTTTCCCACATTTGTGCACTTTCACAGATACTAAACAGTTAATAAACCACCGTTATTACACGTTTAAACCTGAAGAAACACTAATTAGACAAAATAAAACAAATCACACAACTTCACTCCTCGCGTTCCCGCCAAAAAGTCAAATAAATCTACAAATACATAAACTGCATCTACCCACAATTTATACGAAACACTACTTACAGCTAGATACGTTTTCTGCCGGCTAATACACAAATATTTTTTGTATGGAAACTAGCGACATCTTGTAGCGAATGCCCCTAAGCTTGTATGTTAAACACAGAAAATAAATAAAAAACAAAATGTGTGCAATTCACACGTGGTAGAAGTGAAACCTTCCAAAATTAAAATACAATTATCCTAAACGTCTTAAGTATATGTAAAATTTTGTCATTAGTAAATAATTGTAAGGTAGCGCTCTCTGTGAATTGATATTTTAATTTCACGTATAATCCTAAATTAAAATTCACTACAAGAGCTTTCATACACACGTTAGTATTAAACAATCTCACAGATGTCGCTGTATTAAATAGTATGTATATTTCTGTCTCATTCTTTGCTGGCTTCATCCTACACATTTTTGTATTTGTGTCTCTTACCTGTCGTTTTTTCCGTTGCATCTGGTTTGAAATCACAACGATTCTAAAGAAGTTTTCACTTCAAAAATAAAAAATCATACAAGTCTTTATTTGTTATAGACAAATTGATTAAATTTAATCGATTTGTGGTTTCTAAAAATTCACAAAATCCTTCATTAAAAATAAAATATAGGATGGGTAATATGTTACTGCCATCTACAGGAGCAATGAGAAATTAATCAAAGCGAAGCCATCTAGTGGACGACACCCGTAAACATTTTGAGTGCTTGAGTTGCTTATCTATAACTGATTTAAGAATGTTATCTATGGGTTAATACTCCCCTAGTCAGGTTTGACTATGTCAATAACATATCCTACAAATCTCTACTGACTAATAACACAATAAAAGTTACTCTACAAGCTACGATATGAAATTCGATCGATTTTCCAGAACACTTCCCCAATTCGAAGGAGGGGGGGGGGGTGGGGGGTGTGAGGCATGGCCCCTAACCCGTTGACTCAACGCTTTTGTAATAGTTTAGCCCCGAGTGTGTTTGTCGTCGGTTACAGTGGCACTACCTCTCTTCTAGTATTGAATCAATACGTGTGTACTTTCCTACCTTCCTTCGTTCAAGTTCCACGATGCCTTTCACGAAGTATCGCAGCAGGAAATCGTTCCTGAGTAAATTATGCAGCGGGGGAGTCACGACCCTCAGCAATGAGGAAAGGGACGCGAGGGGGAGGATTCACTGGTAGTCTAAGGGGCTATTCCATTGGCGCGGACGGGGGCTGGCGTCGTGGGTCAATGACCGCGCGCGCTCGTGACGTCACAATATTCATGGCTTAGAGCAAGGATTTGTATTTAGCGAGGAATTCCTCTTCATCCACCAGGCTGGTGTCCAGGTAGTCGTCGTCTTCCGTCTTCACCGACGTCTTGAGACGCTTCAGAGCCGAGTCGCGCTCTTGTCGGCTGTAAGGGCGCGAGCACATTAGTAATACCCAGGGCAGTTTTTTTTTTATTGTGGTTACCGGAGCTCATAGACATCCATAACGTAAATGCCACCACCTACCTTGAGATATGAGTTCTAAGTTCTCATCAGTATAGTTACAACGGCTGCCCCACCCTTCAAATCGAAACGCATTACTGTTTCACGGCAGAAATAGGCAGGTTGGTGGTATCCACCCGTGCGGACTCACAAGAGGTCCTACCACCAGTAAAACCCAACTTGGTCGCGCTCCTCGCCTGGCTGATGTCCTCGGACGACCGGGATGATAGCAAATCATTTGTACAATAACGTGCAGCTGAAGATATCATTTTATTTCGGTAAATTGGCCAGAGATACTTAAACTAAAAAGACGGGTAGTCCGATTTAAGCAAGACTCCTATATACAGGGCGTGTGAAAATGCCAAACAAATTTAAGAGTATTTTGAAATAAAATCTCTCCCGTGTCGCGGATCGTGTCTCATTTTAGGGTTTCCACAAACAATTCCTTGATAAACCGAACCTCAAGCTCTTTTATTACTAGTCCCAGTGTGGCAATCGGGGGCAAGGATCGGTATTCATTCATTTATACAAAGTAATCAGGTTGTATTTATCAAAGTAATCTGTAATCGGTTGGAGTCAGCGACCCTCGCGAGGGGACATCGTGAAGGCTGAAAATGATAAGCTGATACTGCGAGCTTGTTGTGTCGGGACTCAGGACAGATTTCGATAGTAAAAAGCTTCAGCCAACGCTTTGAGAAGCTTTCACTCTCCAGCTCCTGTTTAGGGTCTCATATTGTGAGGTCCCTCACGGTGGACATCACCACTATTGTTGTATTTAATTTGTTTCCAATATGAATATATCACTGATAAGATCTATAACAGATTTTTTGTACCATAATAATGATTTTACGATACATCAGACTGGATTAGAAGGTTGAGTTTAAAAGATGACCCTGTGTCCGAGGTGAGCTGTAGCCCGCGGACCGCACGCTCTGGAGACTAAATCCGAATGTTTTCTTTTTAGGCAGACGAGCACACGGCCCCCCTGATGGTGAGTGGCTACCGTCGCCCATGGACTTCAGCAATGCCAGGGGCCGAGCCAAGCCGCTGACTACCGCTTAATACTCTCCACAAGCCTCGTTTGAAGAAGGACATGTCATAGCTCTCGGGAAACGCCGGGCAGTTACCGCTTCTCTCTCTTCTCTCGCTTTAGTTTCCGGAGTCTCTTCTTGCTGGCGGCTGCCGAGCTGGTGGACGGGTCGCCGACATCTGCGGTGGAAAGGAACTGCGTGCATACTGGTGGCGCTTAGTACTCTCTACCTGCAGGGAAGCAGTCACTCGAGCTTGTAACATAGTGACATCACTGTTTACTATTCTCCTTTATTTCGTGCGTGTTATATGAAAACGTCAGCATTTTAAATGTTTTTTTTTTTAGAATATTATCTATACTATCTATACTAATATTATAAAGATGAAGAGTTTGTTTGTTTGAACGCGCTAATCTCAGGAACTACTGATCCGATTTGAAAAATTATTTCAGTGTTTGAACAGAATTGTTCCCCTTTAAAAGATCTAAAAAAAAGTCCGCGACAGCATATGTCTATATGTTAAGGTTGGCTCACTATAACCAAATTTGTTCTAAAATAAAGCATTATTTGTGAACTATTCCACGCGGACGAAGTCGCGGGCTAAAGCTAGTTAATAAATATTTTGGGGAAAGCCTTCTGTAACTTAAATCTGGTCAAAATCATGCATATTTCCTGGGGTATCCATGATAATTGTGTCAAATTTGAAATCGCTGTTTTTGTGTGAATTCGACAGTCGACGAGCACACGGTGGTGAATGGTCACCGTCGCACCAAGCGTTGATGCAACTTCAATTTACTCACCGCGCAGCTGTCCCCCGAGCAGGATGTCCAGCGCCCCGCCCAGCTGGTTCCGCGACAGCTTCAGGGCGATCCTGGCGTCGTCCAGGTTGTAGCCCATCGCCTCCAGCTGGAAACGAGACGATTAAACTGTCGTATGAATTATGTTACCGACGATCGAATTTGGTCCTTATTTCTTAGTCGTACTATTATTATTATTAAAGAAAGAAAAAAGAAACTATTAAAATAAACTCTTTTTTATTTTTTATTGCTGAGATGGGTGGACGAGCTCACAGCCCACCTGACATAGACATAGCCCATAGACATCTACAACGTAAATGCGCCACCCACCTTGAAACATAAGTTCTAAGGTCTCAGTATAGTTACAACGGCTGCCCCACCCTTCAAACCGAAACGCATTATTGCTTCACGGCAGAAATAGGCAGGGTTGTAGTACCTACCCGCGCGGACTCACAAGACATCCTACCACCAGTTAATTTGAATACTGGACCACATTTGGATTTTGCGATTTGCTCGTACTGTAGGTTTCGACGGGGTCATTATACCAAGTGTGTGACGTCACGTAACTGACCTCCGCCGCGAGCTTGTTGTCGGGCTCCAGCGTGGAGTCGTCGGAGCTCGGGGTCTCCGGGTCGCTGGAAGACGCGTCACTGTCTTGAAGCTTTAAAAAAACAAAAACAAAAAAAGTTGCATGACGTGACGTTTGATATCCACCAGCTGTCGATCACCGCTGAAGCCTTCAAAAGCTCAATTCCATTCCCATTCACATTCCCATACCTTGCTTTTTACCATCCGTCTATGGAATGAGCTCCCCTCCGCGGTGTTTCCCGAGAGCTATGACATGTCCTTCTTCAAACAAGGCTTGTGGAGAGTATTAAGCGGTAGGCAGCGGCTTGGGTCTGCCCCTGGCATTGCCGAAGTCCATGGGCGACGGTAACCACTCACCATCAGGTGGGCCGTGTGCTCGTCCGCCTACAAGGGCAAAAAAAAAACCTGCCCCCCCCCCCTTATTTTTTTATAGTGGAGCGCTTGACGCGGCGCCACTCGCTCCAGGCTGAAGGATGGCTGGCGTTTACAAAATGAATGGGGACTTGATAAAGTGCGTGCTCGTTACTCGTTTTTTACTGGTGGTAGGACCTCTTGTGAGTCCGTGCTGGTAGGCACCAACACTCCGCCTATTTCTGCCGTGAAGCAGTAATGCGTTACTGTCTGAGGGCTCCAGGAACCACTTAACACCAGGTGGGCTGTAAGCTCGTCCACCAATCTAAGCAATAAAAAAAGGATTGTGTGGTTTTATGAAGCCACGGTAAAAGTTAATGAAGAATTTTATGAAGTCGTCGTGGCCTAACGGATAAGACGTCCGGTGCATTCGTGTTGAGCGATGCACCGGCGTTCGAATCCCGCAGGCGGGTACCAATTTTTCTAATGAAATACGTACTCAACAAATGTTCACGATTGACTTCCACGGTGAAGGAATAACATCGTGTAATAAAAATGAAACCCGCAAAATTATAATTTGCGTAATTACTGGTGGTAGGACCTCTTGTGAGTCCGCGCGGGTGGGTACCACCACCCTGCCTATTTCTGCCGTGAAGCAGTAATGCGTTTCGGTTTGAAGGGTGGGGCAGCCGTTGTAACTATACTTGAGACCTTAGAACTTGTATCTCAAGGTGGGTGGCGCATTTACGTTGTGGATGTCTATGGGCTCCAGTAACCACTTAACACCAGGTGGGCTGTGAGCTCGTCCAACCATCAAAGCAATAAAAAAAAAAAAAAAAATAATAGACATTTAACTCTGACAAACAACATTTACAAACAAACAAAATAGCGTGGAGCACTGGCACAAACGAGTAATAGCCTACACACTACACGGTCAGCTGCTGCGAACTATAGGCGCCGCCATATTGTCCTTGGCTGCTCTGACGAGCGCCTTTCACTTTATCCCTACTCCGCGGCCGACCGTCACGCAACATGCAACACACAGACGAAAAAGTTTGAGACGACTTTTTGGCGGGAACGCGAGGAGTGAAGTTGTGTGATTTGTTTTATTTTGTCTATTTAATGTTTCTTTAGGTTTAAATGTGTAATAACGGTGGTTTATTAACTGTTTAATATCTGTGAAAGTGCACAAATGTGGGAAATAGAAAGAAAGCCGCTGGACGTAACTTCTCGAGATCCTCCAAAAAGACCAATAAAAAAAAATCTTATTAAATGACCACCATTCTACTGAGATTATATCTCATCTCATTTCATTTAATTTCACTCCATATTATCATGTTTTCATAAAAATAAGAATATAAATTAGAATAAGACATGACTTAAAGGTCTTAGTTACCAGGTCATAAAATGCATTTAAAAAAAAAGTTTGAGGCGATGTAATAAGTACCAGTTCCCTCCTCTCCTGCATGAGGTACAGGGCTTCGGCCACGTTGTTGTTGGAGTTCTTGAGGGCCAGCAGGGCGAGGCGGCGCGCGCAGCCCATGTCCAGCAGCCCCGCCAGCAGCGCCGCGCTCACCGGGCTGCCGTCCGCGCACCGACCCAGGGCCCGCTCCTCTCTGCGACAACACAACACATTTTTTTTATTGCTTAAACGGGTAGATGAGCTCACCGCCCACTTGGTGTTAAGTGATTACTGGAGTACATAGACATCTACAACGTAAATGCGCCACCCACTTTGAGATATAAGTTCTAAGGTCTCAGTATAGTTACAACGGTTGCCCCACCCTTCAAACCGAAACGCATTACTGCTTCACGGCAGAATAGGCAATACAAATTATAATTTTGCGGGTTCGATTTTTATTACACGATGTTATTCCTTCACCGTGGAAGTCAATCGTGAACATTTGTTAAGTACGTATTTCGCATCGCTTTCCTTTGGGCCGGGCTACAGGCGAGGCTACTCACCTCTCCTGTCTGTGTCTCTCCCTCTCCCTCTCACGCTCCTCGCTCCTCTCCTCCATGAGCTGATGCGCCCTGTCCACGTGTCCTGCGGCGGCGCGGAGGCCGGTCCTGGCCTGGCTGCGCGTCCAACCGAGCTCCATCAGCGCCGCTACCGAGCCGTCGTCCACCTGGACCAACCAGTGTATGACGATCCATAAATTCTACTGGTGGTAGGACCTCATGTGAGTCCGCACGGGTAGGTACCACCACCCCACCTATTTCTGCCGTGAAGCAGTAATGCGTTTCGGTTTGAAGGGTGGGGCAGCCGTTGTAACTATACTGAGACCTTAGAACTTATATCTCAAGGTGGATGGCGCATTTACGTTGTAGATGTCTATGGGCTCCAGTAATCACTTAACACCAGGTGGGCTGTGAACTCGTCCACTCATATAAGCAATAAAAAAAAACAGTGTACGACGATCCATAATTTCCAAATAAATATTGGGTTCCGTAGACTTCGACTAACGAGTCCATTCTAAGGCAACTAAGCATCCGAAAAAGGCTCTCTTCCATCTGCCGGGAACGTGTTACGAGCTTCTTCGGACACATCATGCGGTCTCCCGGACATGAATTAGAGAGGCTCATAACTACGAGTCGCATAGAGGGAAGCGCGCCGTGGGCAGAACACCAACCAGATGGTCAGATCTAGCAAGAGAAGCACTCGGTGGTAGTCTGTACCATGCGGTCCATGCCACCCATGATCGAGCACATTGGAAGTACGTCGCGTGTGGTCGCGATCGTCAGTAGTGAGGGAACGATATAGAAGAAGAAGAAGACTTCGATCAAGGTAGTGTGAGGTTTTTGGTGTCGGAGCGTGTGTGTTGGTTGAGTATCCGTTTTGCCTTATCCTCTGGAAACCTCAGAGCGGTCAATAAAACATTACGTATTTATTTGCATCGACCGCGGTGGACGCGCTGCACGTTAACCACTGACTGACTAACGTATGTTGCTCATTACTATAAATGCATAGTAAACTAAACGGGGCGGGGTATCATTCCCCTACAGTAGCTCTCGATTTGAGACCGTCCCCCGTTAGAACGTTGGCGGGGTCGAGGGTCGGGGGTCGGGGGGCGAGGGCGGGGGCTGCGGCGGGCAACATCACCGGCTTGTGGATGATTACAGGAGCCATTGGCAACTTCAACATTTTAGTATGGAAAATAACATTATATGACTGGCAACATTGTTGATGTCGGTCTCTTCCTTTTCCACTTTTCACCGCAAGCGGACGTGTTTATTATACTCATAAAATATCCGTACAAATAAACCGTATATCTAAATATCAAACAAATAAACATCGTAATAAATATTATACAAATAAACCGTATTGCAGCACAAAGCACAAGTTTTCTTTATTTCGCCAACGCGAAATACAGCCTGCACCAAAACAGGAGCTCTGTCTCTTTTGTTTAATTACTTATTGGTCCCGCACATGGGTGGCGTCACCCATGGACGTCAACAATATAAGAGGCATGGCTGAATCGCTGCGGGAGGGTCGCATACCGTCAGGCGGGTGAGGCCGGCTCACGACCAACTGCCTAGAATGAGCTATGATAGTCCAGGACAACCCCGAGACAATAGAACTTACTCTCAGAAAATTCATCTCATTTTCAGCTTTGTCGAAGAGTTGCCGTGCCTCCTCCCTCTTGTTCTGGTGGTAAGCCACGATGCCCTGCAGCAGATACAGCCGCATGAACAGAACGCGTTCGTTTGCTGGAAACGCGACAAGTAGGGTAGGATTAAAAAAAATATTAGTTAAAAAAAAACTAACTACACCGGACCTAATAAATAGGCTTAAAAGGCGACAAATCCTAAGTCTTGATAGACACGGTTGACAGAGTGGAGCAGTCTCGATGGAGATTTTGCTCTGACCGCCTAACAGATCTCAACACATCTACTCATAGTCTAGCTGATTGATTGCAAGATAAAAAAAATAGTTATAAAAATGGCCTTTTTGGCGGGAACGCGAGGAGTGAAGATGTGTGATTTGTTTTATTTTGTCTATTTAGTGTTTCTTCAGGTTTAAATGTGGATCCTCCAAAAAGTCCACTAAAAATTAAAATAAGACATGACTTAAAGGTCTTAGTTACCAGGTCATAAAACCCCTTAAAAAAATTAAAAATATACCTGGAAATAAAAAATATAAAACACACACACACACACCTTAGTACCATTCATTCTACCACCATCATGTGTAATAACAATACCGCGCCGGTCTCACTGTCATCACTCACTGACCTCATCAGCAATACTGAGGTCATCATTTTTAAACCACCATGGAACCAGTTTCTCCGTCATATACCGCCCCCGGGGGCCAACCACAACTGTACAGGTAATCGACTCATTATTTCAATAAACAAGGGGACGCGCGGCACACGAACAAACTAACCAAACAAATTTCAGTTTTACGTGATACAATTAGAAAACTTTAACCGCTGTGAAAAAGACGCAGCCTTAGAATAGGGCGTGTTATACTGGACGTTAGGAGACCGCTTCCGAAAACGGAGACAGACGATAGTACTAATAGCACCTTTGATGATGGAGTTATTTAGACAAATGTTGTAAAGAAGTATTTGTACGATCGCGTGAATTCGTTGATCCGAGCATCAGCTGTTTTTGATTTTGTGTTTCATTGCTGGTTTTTTTTTTAAGTAGAGTAATGTGTTTTGTACGAAACTATCGTTTCATTTAGCTGTACTGACATGGTGGAGTGTAAATAATGCTAACTAGATGCTTTTTTTTTATAACGCCATCTTGTTGTGTCTTTAAAGCAGTAAAAATAGTATTATTATTCGCCAATAGATGGCGGGAAGAGTCGTAAAGTTGATTATCGACAAAGTTGATTATTGAAAACACGAATAAAACAACATATTCTGAAAATAAATCGTAGCTAGATCGATTTATCGCCCCCGAAATCCCCTGTATACAAAATTTTATGAAAATCGTTGGAGCCGTTTCCGAGATTCAGATTATATGTACAAGAATTACTCGTTTAAAAGTTTATACTATAGATAAAACGTTATTAAAATATGATTTTTTTTTAATCAGGGTCGATTTTTTTTTCCGTCCCATCATCAAAGGTGTCATTAGTACTATCGTCTGTCTTCGTTTTCGGAAGCGGTCTCCTAACACCCAGTATATAAATCTCCAACGGACCGGCGTTTCCTTTCAGAGCGATGAGCCTCTCGTGGTTCTCGCCGTAGGTGTCCTTGAAGGACGCCTCGGCCCTCTGTAGTCTGGAGGCTACATCAGTGGCCGAGGCGAGGTTCTGGAGATGAAGGTAGCACCAGGATATGTCCAGCTGAAGGACGGCAATGTTGTCCACCGATTTCAGGAGATTCGAACTGCATTCACTAGAAATAACAAGGGTCAACATGACGATGACATGGTGGTGCATCCGTCGTGAGAAGGTGACCGCGATGATGTCCCTATTTTCATAAAAACTTTAGAAGCACATACAAATTATAATATAAAAATATGAGTGGTTCAATGGAATGGTTCAGGAAACATGAAAAACAAGTCAGCCTAGCACACAACAAGTCTTCTTCTTCAACAAGTTCTCTCCGTGTTATATATGTATGCTCCATATATATGTTCGAGATTATCTCATTATCTCATTTTTACTGCCCCCTAAATATAAATATGGATTTTATTCTTTGGGTAACAGGGTTGGAACGAGGTGACAGCTTAGAAGGCCCGCATAAATATCGAGTTTATTCTTTGGGTCCCAGGGTTCCTACGAGATACCTACAAGGTGACAGGTCGGAGGGCTCATAACCCGCTAAGACCCACCTGCACTCTTCGCCGAGCGTCCGTATACTGATGATCCGGGTTTTGTAACTCTTTAATCATGGAGCTTCCAAGGACCCGGTCCGGACCACACTTTGGTACCTGAACTGCCTGTCGGCTTCGAGCAGGAGCACCAGGGCTAGCGTGTAGTCCTTTTGCTGGACAGCGGCCCGACCGCGCTCGTGCAGTGCCAGTCCAACAGTCAAGGATCTTCGCTCGGCTGCCGGTAGTTGGAGTGCTTTTCCTGATTGGTCTTCCAGCTGAAATTAATGCACACGGCATTAATTGCAGTAGGAGAACCATTAGTAACCGAAAAAACATGACACAATCGGTGCATTTAACAATTAGTGATAAATATTCGATTTCAAGAGTACGCGTTATCGTTACAAAAAATATGAAATTTGATGATCTTGTTTACATATATACATATTATCTATACTAATATTATAAAGCTGTAGAGTTTGTTTGTTTGAACGCAATAATCTCAGGAACTACTGGTCCGATTTGAAAAATTATTTTAGTGTTAGATGGCCCATTTATTGAGGAAGGCTATATAATATCACGCTAAGACCAATACAAGCGGAGCACCAATAAAGAACGTTTCAAAATCGGCTTTTTTTCCTTTTGAAAGCTTCCGCTGCGTGCGCTGCAGAAACGGTTAAAGTTTCGCTAAAATAATGTATCACAGAATTGTTGCCCTTTAAAAGATGTAAAAAAAAGTCTGCGACAGCATATGTCTATATGTTAAGGTTGGCTCACTATAACGTTTTTTTATGCTAACCAAATTTGTTCTAAAATAAAGCATTATTTGTGAACTATTCCACGCGGACGAAGTCGCGGGCAAAAGCTAGTGTTATTATATAAAACAAACAAAAAAGTTTAGATCCGACGTCAAAACGTTGGGAAAGACAGTTCTAGTGTTAATAAATAAAACGTTACCTTTAAATACTCATCGTCGCCAGTCAACTCTTCGGCGCAATCGGTCAGCAGCAGAGCATCGTCACGTGTGGATTTCATCTCCATGTACATATCGTTTTCTTTCTTAACGTTCTCTGGGGCTTCTATATTATAGGGCATTCTAAGGTTACTAACATTTTTTTTAAGTTCAGAAAATTATATTTTTAGTTAAATCCGCTTGACCGTTTGTACTGTGACCATCGCTAAATACAATTCTTATTCAATGATTTACACTCTTTCTTCAGTGAATTGAAACGTCAACAACAAATCGGATACATAATACACACACAAAATGATACAAGTCCCATTTCAGTGTATTTTGTAGGTGAGCTCACGGGGCTCAAACCGGGGTGGTTGCTAACACTGGCGCTAGCAAGAGCAGTGCTTTGCAGAATCTACCACCGGATCGGAAACGTGACCCACTGAGAAGTTCCAGCGAGAAACTCAGTGGACTGTGTCTATGGGTTAATTTACTCGTCACAGTGTCATATATTACTTCATATATACTTTACATATTGACTTATCATTGTGTAAATTCACGAGTAGTGAACAGTTTGAAAAATAGGGCTTTTCATTTTTCAAATGTAACACACGTCAACAATAAGAGTACACTATTCAAGGCCCACTGTGTTTCTCGCTGGATCTTCTCAGTGGGTCGGGTTTTCGATTCGGGGGTAGATTCTGCGAAACACTGCTCTTGGTAGGGCTAGTGTTAGTCAACTTTGTCAGGTTTGAGCCCCGTGAGCGATTCTACTTGTTAGGTTACGCTTAGATAGCCTCACAAGGCTATCAGCTTAGGTAGGAAAAGGTTGAGTGTTTCTTCCTTGTGTAAACGTCGACTGTGTAATTTGCTAGGGGTCCCTCTGACAGGTCCACAAAAGAATGTTTTATCATTATGCCATTACAAAAAGGAGAAAATCATGTAGAGACTCTTTGGGATTAATTACAAGAACATTATAAAATAGTCCTTATGACGTCAACTGGGTAACTTAGATTTGGATGATAGGTGATTTCAGCAAGACAGATCCACCCTCCACTTCACACATGGGACAGCATGAACAGTAAACATTTTCAGACCATATGATCATACCAACTTCAGACATCAACTGGCCACCAAATCAATATATTTTCAACTGTTTTACGCCATACCTAATCAGAATGTGTCTACTTTACAATATGATATACAATCACAATTTACTCAAAAGATGTGTTAAAAAAATCATGATCTCTTTAAAGAGACATCCTAAACAAACTTTACAGAACATAACTATTAATATAGTTTTTTTCTATTGTCTTTGTAGGCAGTCAAACAAATCATCGACCTGAAGGTAGGCATACTCATAGGCATAAGCCATCTCTTTTTCTTTTTTAGGATGGAAGGATTACTGGTGGCCCAAAAGCCTTTCCAGTTTTACAGGACAGCTGGGAGAACTCAGACTCAGCTGGAAACCAGAAATGCTACTGGTAAAGCCAAGCTTCTGCCTAAAATGTAATGTTTAACTCTTAATATTATATCAGTTGCAAAGCTGTCATAAATCCTGGATTGAAGGTTGGCATAGATGTTTTACCAATGTAGTGAAAACACGAATGGGCAGAGGTAATTGCGTTTTGATGTCAAAGATCGGCTGTAAGCCCTGATAAGTATAAAGGACAAAATTTTAGTAATTACCTCCCATAATAAGTGCCATTATTTGTACTCCATTTTTAACATTCTGTTCATTGAGACTCATTGTCGGTTTTATAATTTTACCATTGCATATTAATTTTATTCTGAAACAAAGATAAATATACCAAGCTTTGAAGCTGATCCCTATTTAATCATACAGTAATGGGGTTGGAATGCCTTAAATGGAATATTTTGGAATATCACCGTTCGTTGGAACAACCTACACCAGTTTTTTTTTTATTGCTTAGATGCATGGACAAGCTCACCTGGCGTTAAGTGGTTACTGGAGCCCATAGACATCTACAACGTAAATGCGCCACCCACCTTGAGATATAAGTTCTAACGTCTCAAGTATAGTTACAACGGCTGCCCCACCCTTCAAACCAAAACCCATTACTGCTTCGCGGCAGATATAGGCAGGGTGGCGGTATCTACCCACGCGGACTCACAAGAGGTCCTACCACCAGTAATTACACAAATTATAATTTTGCGGGTTTGTTTTTTATTACACAATGTTATTCCTTCACCGTGGAAGTCAATCGTGAACATTGGTTAACTATGTATTTCATTAGAAAAAGTGGTACCTACATGAGATTTGAACACCGGTGCATCGCTTAATACGAATGCACCGGATGTCTTATCCTTTAGGCCAGGACGAATTCCGAAACGACTATATTCTGAGGAGCTATTCTTTGAGAAAATTCTCAGAGAGCATCAATTACCTGTCAGTTCCAACACTAATCTCCTTAGCCACTGTTTCAATGAGATCACTGCCTGGCACTTCCAATTTCTTTTGAATTTTTAAGACTACAGGTTTTTGTCCTGATACATTCGCTTTCACCCTGAATGTAGCCAGTCCTGTCTCCTTGTACTCCGCATTTGCTTTGGATCGGTCAAGTGAATGCAGTTGTAATTCACGCAATGCAGAAAACACCGTTTCATCGTCTTGTAATAGCTGTGATGAGTATTTTAATGCTAGATCCTGTTAATTATAATAATAAAATATTAAATAGAGAATATAACTTTTTTATTATGGTTCTTTTCAGTCTATGAAATTAACTCAGTATTTCCACTGTGATGTTTTTGTAGCTCTGCTATGAACACTGGTAACCAGTCTTTTTAGTTAAAAAATACTAATCTCACTCGAGTTGTGTTCTATAACATTTTTCTTGTCTTGCCTGAAGACTAAGTCAAATCAACACACAGTATTGAAATAATTTATCAAGTGATATAGGCCGTTTTGTAAACTAAGTAAAATGTATTAAATCGAAAACAGTTCAGTATTAAAATACATACAAATATAAATTAGTTTTAATTTATTAAAAACAACATACGGCACGTTTAAAGCCACATTTAAATTATAGAAAAAAATAAAAAATTAAAACGCACCCGCAAATTTTGAGAGCGATCGTTGTCAGCCTGATAATAAGGTGGTTCCCATAATTTAATCTTTTCTTCGTTCAGCTTAGCTCTTAATTTAATCAATAAATCTTCATGTTGAAGATTTAATTCCATTGTTTTGATATTTAAATAAGTATGCAAAAAATGAGATTGCAAAAATCAACACTTTGTCTTACATATCAATTGTCAATATGACATTGACAGCTGACTTTTAGGGTTGAAAAACATCAACATGTTTGAGCAAACATTCTTAAAATATTCTGACTGCTAGCAATCGAGCTCCCCACCTACCTAACATTAAGCGCTTACTAAAGTCCCTAAAGATGAAAATATGTTGATTAACTGTATTGCATCCGCCGTCCACATCACGTTTACGTTCAATGCAGAATGGCGGTAACTATCTGTACAAGCACAGAACACACTTTATCGTTCATAATACATAATAATATGACTTATAGTAAATAGCGGTGGCTACAAATAATTTAGTTCTAGTTTAAAATTAGCAAGATTACTTTTCTAATTTGGGCAACACAAGTAACATTTCAATTGATGATATTGTGACTTAGCTTAACTAACGTATGTGATATTTTTATTTAAGGGAAAGTATATATAAAAGTTTGAGTATTTCAATTAGAATCACATTCAATAAACAAACTGTATATGTATATCTATAAATTTGTAGGTACAAACATAATAATATTTCTAATTACCCAAGTACTGCATTTCACACTACATTAAAATTTGAATTTAATGACATTTTCTATTAATACCAACCGTTTAATGCCACTTTCGTTACATATTTTCCAGTTTTGGACGAAGCACCATGATTATTCCTATGTTTTGTATATTTTGTGAGTCCTTTAATTTGTATTTTTGATATCCTCGGTATTCTTCCATTTTCCCGAGCTACAGATAAAAATAAAACTATTTTTATGGTATAATCTCGCGTTTATCACGACGTTTTGGACGAGCTCATGGCCCAGCTGTTGTTAATTGGCTACCTGAACCCGTAGACATCTACAACCTAAATGCTCCCGCTCAACTGGAGAAATAGGTTTATTGGGAAATTGTTTGATCATAGCCTACTAGATAGAATCCATTTGTGGTGGAGCATTTCATTTTTTAAATGTTAATTGTTAGTTTGTTATATGTTTTCCCTCCAGCCCTTCTCATTAGGACAGAGTCGTACATCCTAATAACAGCTAATGTAGACGACGTGCAAGCTTTGGCTAAGCAGATCGTAGCTTCTCCTGTGGCTGGACAGTTGAGTAAGATGATGCGCAGAGCAGCCAGTATCTTCAATAGGGAGTTCGGAAGGTACCCTAATGATCATCCTGGATACGATATTCAAGGTAATTTATTTTTAGTGCTCTCATGGGGAGGTTTACGTGGGACTCCCCTCATGGTACGTGGTCACAATCAGTTATGGACTACAACATTAGTGCTCTCAAAAATGTACCATTGGGTTTAAAATGAACTTCCTTTTTTTATTGCTTAGATGGGTGGACGAGCTCACAGTCTAACTGGTGCTTAGTGGTTACTGGAGCCCATAGACATGTACCACGTAAATGCGCCACCCACCTTTAGATATAATTTCTAAGGTCTCAGTATAGTCACAACAGCTGTCCCACCCTTCAAACCGAAACTCATTACTGCTTCACGGCAGAAATAGGCAGGGTGTTTGTACCTACCCGTCCGGACTCACAAGAGGTCCTACCACCAGTAATTACGGTTATCACACGGTGTTCCTTCCTCGGTCCAGAGTGCTATAAATTAACTTTCTAAAAACGAGGTTCGAGAAAAGTCCTCCGCGTTAGGTAGCGGCTTGACTGTGCTACTGACTCTACTGGCTGGTGTCCATGAGCGCCGCTGACCAGTAACCACCATAAGTTCCAGCAATCACCCAATATACCACAGTGTATCTACTACACATTATATTACGATGACGTTTAGTGTCTATGGACAGATTTTATGATTACGTCTATTTAAAATCCACAGATGCTAAACGACGCTCTTCAAAACTGATTGTTGAGGACATTCCCCGTGATCCCGTTCAGGGTAGCAAGAACAACAGTACATATGAGGCCGAAAAACTGGGTCATGACAACGAACCAGTTACACGACTTACTCGTAGAGACGATACAACGGAACATTCCAATAGATAAATTTCCAAACCATATTTATGTTTTTATTTCGTTTTGCGAAGCTGTCATGTTTTACCGTTTGAAAGATGGGGAAGTCGTCGTACATGTGCATTGAGCCCATAAATATGGTAGCGTTATCTATATTGGCTCCAGTAACCTCTTGATGCTAGGTAGGCTGCGAAGTAACTCAGCCATATGTGAAATAAAAGCCTGTAAATCAGTAGTGGCATATAAAAGATTCCTTTTTATCTCTCCTTACCACCTCTGGGGTTTTTTTAGTGTTTTTTTTTTAATTGCTTAGATGTGCCTTCACGATCCACCTAGTGTTTTACCATAAAACATCAATGACGTAAATGCCGTCACCCACCTTCAGACATGAGTTCCAAGTCTCGAGTTTAATAGTATTGTTACGCAGGTAAGAGTAACGCCATCTATCACCGAATAGTCGAATGGATATCGAAGGATCTAGTACAGTGATTCTCAACCTTTTATTTGTTGCGGCACATATTTAACGATTTTAAAATTTGGCGGCACACATTAAACGATTTTAAAATTTGGCGGCACACAAAGAAAAAGATTTAAACTATTTACTTTCTAAAACACTGCATAAAACGTTTATAAAAAACCATTAAAATACGAAATAAACTAATATATGCTTTAATAATATTTAAACGTATAAAAAGGGATTAATTACAAGCTAATAATAAAAAAAAAATATTTGATATAATTTAATAATATTAACATCATTATATATTGGCAAAATTTGGCGGCACACTTTTGAAATTTCGCGGCACACAAAAGTGCCGCGGAACAGTGGTTGAGAATCACTGATCTAGTAGTATATAGAGCGCTCGAGAAATATAACGCCATCTATTGTCAGATAGCGGAAACACACAATACTAGACTTTTGTGGAATATTCTCGGCGATTCAAGGGATTTTGTCTCGACTATAAAAGCGTTGCAGAGATGGCGCGTAGTCAGTTAGTTATCGGAACTACCCGAAGCGGAACAGGGAACGGATCACCTGAAGCGAAGCGGAAGAAACGCACTGAGAATTTTTAAAGTGATTGTGAAGTGTTTTAAGTGTTCAAAGTGGTGTATACAGTTTTAAGTTGAACTTTGGCGGACAATTTTTTTTATTCCGAACCCCAGGGCTTAACAATATAAAAGCTATTGTAATCATATCCGTGCTACAAATTGTATAACAGTTCTTTGAGTCCTACTTTCTTCTCAACTAGCTCCATAATTCGCTGCTACGCCATGTGTAGTGATAGTGAAACACAACAAAGTATTGATAGATATTTATTAATGAATATTTAAGACAACACCAGAAAATATATCATAAATTACATTAAAGCTAAAAGAGACGACATAATATATCTTACAAGCTACGAATTATTAAGAGCCTACAATTTCAACTTTGTACATAAAATAATTTATTTATACATTTTCAACTATTGTTCATTGCCAACGAGTGGTTCTGTTATTAGTTCACTTTTCTACTTCGTGGTAGAAATAGGCGACAGTAATAGAAATAGGCGCCCATTTCTACCGCGTAATAGTAATCAGGCTCTGATTCAAAGGATAGGAGGCTATTACGGGAAAAGAGGTGGGATAACGTGTGCCCATCTAAACAAATCCAATAATCATGTGATTCACTTGTGGTACAGCATAGAATAGAAAAAAAAAATGTTTTATATAGTTCATTGATCTGCAATAGGCATATGCCTATGGGGCAACATACAATAAAATTTAAAGTGTAAAATACTAAAAAAAATCTTTAATTTTCGCTTAACTCCAGACTAGCGTTACACCGAAAATTATTTTTATGCAAATACTACTCGATAAATTTTTTGTTCCTTTCAACGGAACTATCGCCATAATTTTTCATAACGTACCTACTTATTTTAATGTAGACATATTTATGTTTAGAAGTTTATTAATATAGAAATACCATTGAGTAGCCGGTTTCTACTGTGGCGGGTAGTCAACATACAACACAAGATAAGTTGGCAGATGCCTGAATCTCGCTTACGACATTTTCAAGATAACCTTACATATACACAAGTTCCGAACAACAACATTCGCGATGCAGTTACTCTTGAGTTGTTAGGTCTCCTTCGGGGGCGCTCGGACAGCTGTTAGCAAACCCCACCCTTCCTGGCTGAGCCTTTGCTCGCCCACCTGTCCTGGTGAAACTGGAAAGGCCTCCGGGCCACCAGTAATCCTTCAACCATAAAAAAAAAAACATTCGGACCGTCGGTCTACCGAGCAATATCACCGGCTCAGTGGAAAATCTTCCCTTTGTCGTATACCTCCAAACTGCATTGTAACAAACGCGCCAATTCGATTTATTGACATGTACATTCAGTTGTAAGAATTCATTACTGGTGGTAGGACCTCTTGTGAGTCCGCACGGGTAGGTACCACCGCCCCGCCTATTTCTGTCGTGAAGCAGTAATGCGTTTCGGTTTGAAGGGTGGGGCAGCCGTTGTGACTATACTGAGACCTTATAACTATATCTCAAGGTGTGTGGCGCATTTACGTTGTAGATGTCTATGGGCTCCAGTAACCACTTAACACCAGGTGGGCTGTGAGCTCGTCCATACATCTAAGCAATAAAAAAAAAATTCATTCGGTTCAAAACATGAATAAGCACGGTGTCTATAAAATTAGGTTCCTGAATTCAGACCAGACCCTCTAGTATACAAGTGCCAGTCTGGAAACTTTGTTACCATATTAAATAGATACTAGTTAAAATACTATGTAATAAATTATATTTGCCGTAAACCCGTTTGATTAAAGCATTCATATGAGAGATCTTGTGAGTCCGCACGGGTAAGTACCACCACCCCGCCTATTTCTGCCGTGAAGTAGTAATGCGTTTCGGTTTGAAGGGTGGGGTAGCCGTTCTAACTTTTTTTTTTATTGCCCTTGTAGACATACGAGCATACGGCCCACCTGATGGTGAGAGGTTACCGTCGCTCATGGACTTCAGCAATGCCAGGGGCAGAGCCAAGCCGCTGCCTACCGCTTAATACTCTCCACAAGCCTCGTTTGAAGAAGGACATGTCATATCGCTCGGGAAACACCGTGGAGGGGAGCTCATTCCATAGCCGGATGGTACGTGGCAAAAAAGATCTCTGGAAACGCACTGTGGATGACCGCAGTGGCTCCAGGTAGTATGGATGAACTCTACTCCGGTGGCGGGCGGTGCGATGGTAAAAACGAGATGCCGGTATCATCTCGAACAATTCCTCAGAGCACTCCCCATGGAACATACGGTACAAAATACAGAGGGATCCGAAGTCCCTCCGCAGACCCAGAGGTTCCAAACGCATTTACGTCATAGATGTCTATGGGCTCCAGTAACCACTTAACACCAGGTGGGCTGTGAGCTCGTCCACTCATCTAAGCAATAATTTTTTTTATCCCCTTTAGATCTACGGCTACACATAGTCATTTTGTATTTAGAAGTTTATGATCTCTTCATACGAGCGTTGAGAAAACTGCGATCTGAATGCATTGTAGTAAAACAATCATGAATTAAGAACTCAAATAGTGTTAAAATTTATTATTTTTCGACGAACTCAACTCAGCATCTTCGGACCTAAAGTAATATTTAAATAAATAAATAAATATTAACTTGTGGCGGGTAGCCATCATACAACGCAAGATAATTGACAGATGCCTGAATCTCGCTTACGACATTTTCAAGATAAAGCGCATATATACAAGTTCCGAACAACAACATTCGGACCGTCGGTCTACCGAGCAATATCACCCGCTCGGTAGAAGATCTTCCCTTTCGTCGCTTATCCCCAAAACTAACAATCACGCCACGTTAGCTGGTCCCGTGCTAAGTTCGTAAAGAACTTGTGTTACAGGTACCAGATATCGGAAATAAATGTAAGATTTTTATTATACACATAAATATATTTAATATATATCCATAACCCTGAAAAGACATTTTATATTTATCATACAAATATCTTCTCTTGGCGGGATTCGAACCCGCGACCCCCTTGTGTAGTAACCAATATTTTTTTAAGATCGCAACCCTACACTGGTGACATTAATCTTACTTCCCTCCCCAAAATAATATTTAAGTGTCATCGTTCTCCTCTCCAGGCAAATAACCAAACATGAGTTGACTAGCTTCATTTTCACTGCACAATTCCGAGCCGGACCTTTCCTTGTACAAAACATGCATCTTCTTCTGTTGGTAGAAGTCTTTCTTCCACTCGCTGCAAAGACTGGTTTCGGTGACGTAATAGCTGCAGTTTTTCCTCTCATTCCGGTATTTCGATCTGGTCCTCCTACCGTTGTGCACCACTGTCTCCCTGGTACTGGACTGTTCGATGTATTTGCTCCTTATCCGAGTTGCTTTCTTGCAGAAGAGAGTCTCTTTGAAGGCTATTCGGTATCTGAAACAGAGGGGTGATGTTCAGTAATGGGCTTTTTGAATTCACTGTGCATTACTGGTGGTAGGACCTCTTATGAGTCCACACGGGTAAGTACGGCCTATTTCTGCGGTGAAACAGCAATGCGTTTCGGTTAGAAGGGTGGGGCAGCCGTTGTAACTATACTTGAGACCTTATATCTCAAGATGGGTGGCGTATTTACGTTGTAGTTGTCTGTGGGCTCCAGTAATCACTTAACACCAGGTGGGCTGTGAGCTCGTCCACTCATCTAAGCAATAAGAAAAAAAAAAAAAAATTAGGTTATGTGCCAATGGAACAGACGTGGAAATCTGCAAAAAAAAACACATTGAAACTCACATGTGAAATACAGATACGAAATGATTTAAACAAATTCACATAGCAAAACTAATAGAATATTCAACGATACCTACATAAATAAACAATTCCTTGAAAATGTGCGGATTGTGAACCAGTAACTATATCAAATATTTATTTCAGTTGGGCTTTTCTTTGGAATCACAGTGATTTATTGACACGACTCTAAAAAAGTTAATGTGTCTGTGGCGCAGGCATCATATAATAGCGTATAGTATATAGCTCATAGCACAACAATATCGCGCACCATACATTATTATGGACCCGTTATGCGTATGGTTTGAAGGGTAGGGCAGCCGTTATAACTATACTGAGATCTTAGAACTTATATCTCAAGGTGGGTGGCGCATTTACATTGTAGATGTCTATGGGCTCCAGTAACCACTTAACACCAGGTGGGCTGTGAGCTTGTCCGACAATTTAAGCAATAAAAAAATTTAGCAAACACAACTTCCCGTAAACTCACCTATGGCTCATCACGTTGTATAAGATCGGATTGACGGTAGCAGAGACGTAATAAAAAGCACCGGCCACGTAAAACAGGTATTCGTTGATGATGTGGTAATGAGAAGCGCCGGTACCGTAGATGTAGAACAGCCTCTGGAAATGGAACGGAGCCCAGCAGACGAAGAATGCGATCACCACTGCCGCTAGGGAAATGAAGAGGGCTTAATTAGTGATGATTTGTATAAGTCTTAAACAGCTGTTTCTATTGGGCCGGATCGGAATCCAACTATTCCACACGCCAGGTTGGATGACGATCCTTACTAAGTAATTGTTGGGCCTGCAGTGAGCTAGCACAGGCGAATACCTTGCCTATTTTAAGTTTTATGTATTCACTTTGGGCAATATTTTTTTTCGTTTATTACAGATTTTGCATTCATATTACAATTATTAACATTTCATATACTTTAACAGAATTATATAAAAACAAAACTACAATCTCGGAATAAAACAAAAACTTAATATTAACATCAAAACTACCTTAACCTAAAAGGTTTGGATCCAGAGTGCTCAACATGCACACGTTTTTTTTAATTTTTTTTATTCCATAGATGAGTGGACGAGCTCACAGCCCACCTGGTGTTAAGTGGTTACTGGAGCCCATAGACATCTACAACGTAAATGCGCCACACACCTTGAGATATAAGTTCTAAGATCTCAGTATAGTTACAACGGCTGCCCTGCCCTTCAAACCGAAACGCATTACTGCTTCACGGCAGAAATAGGCGGAACGATGGTACCTACCCGTGCGGACTCACGAGGGGTCCTACCACCAGTAAACACGTATCCAGTTATTATCCATCCATTATTGGGCAGTCCAGATCCATCCGCGAGGCAAACAGGCGCAGGTAACTATTGCGACTGACCCGCACGCGGCGAACCAGGGAAGCAATTCGTTAACGAATGATTGCTGCGAAGCTATCTATTCGCGCATTCGCAAACATCCCCGACGCACGAATTTGTCGAGACTTGAGTTGACAAAGCTAGTGGCCTTTCATAAGTTTGCTGAGTAGAGTGGTTTAAATTTGTTGACATCATAGCGATATCTATGGAAATTGACGGTATGGAAATTTATATCACCAAGCTTAGAACACAGAAATCACAATATGATATCGCCAGTCACCTAGAGATATGGGGTTGTAGTCTTAATTATATAATATAGCGGTTGTCTCATTCTCTAAGCCGGAAAGCGTGACTTTTTCGTGACAGATATAGGTTCTTCTTCTTTTTCTCCACCTCATCCCGCTAGGTGGGGTCGGTACAGCTGATTTTTCTCTTCCATTCTCTTCTATCAGCCGTCATCTCAACACTCACCCCTCTCTCTCTCATATCGTCATTCACACACTCCATCCATTTCTTCTTCGGTCGACCTCATCCTCCTCTACCTTGCACTACCATTTCCATACATCTCCTAGTCACGTGCATCTTCTCTCTACGCATGACATGTCCATACCACGCTAACCGTCCGCTCTTTAATTTGTTGCTTACCGGGGCTACTTTCACACTTCCTCTAATATACGGTTATAGATTAGGATTGAAATACGCATAAATTTGCGACTGCGATTTGAATTATTAGGCCCGTTGAGTTTCTCGCCGGACCTTCTCAGTGGATCACGATTCCGATCCGGCGAGATTCTGTGAAGCACTGGTCTTGCTAGGGCTAGAGTTAGCAAATTCGTCAGGTTAGAGCCCCGTGAGCTCACTTACTTGCACAGGGAATCTAGTATTTCATTAAATCGAACTTTGATAATTCTTCTTTTAATAATAATATAATATAGATAAGTTAAGATAGATAAGTCGTTAATTTATTAATCTTGTTTCTGATGCTAATAGCGATCTCTAAAGCTATAGACAATTAGGCCCACCAGATGAGAGCTTTCTGAGAGAACATACAAAGAGATTGTTTACAATGCCTTATCTCGGCAACACAAAATATATAATTTGACCCTTCCGCCATATGACCGCGATGTTATTCCACAAATGGATAATCCTTGTGGGGGGTGGTATTCGTATTGTCAAGTTGGGGTGTGTTTCGGAATCAGAGACATCAAACAGCCCTCTTAATTAAGAGGATTCTAGGGTTGCTACTTGTGCCTTTTTATGTACTAAAGAGATAAGATTTATGTTTGTCTTTTTTTGTCTACTTAGAATTAAGGCGCAGTGTAATCTCGATTTAAAATTAGGTTTATCCCCGCTCACCGCAGTATGAAGTTGGAAGTCGCTTCTGATATTTAACGCTGCGTGGTGGTAAGAATAATAATTGAAAGATTAAGGAATATTAATTTAAAATAATAAATAGAAATTTTATTTAAAAAAAAGTTGTCATTCAAATTTCGGAATAGATATTTTAATTAATGTGAAATAGGAAATGACATAGGGAAGACTGCTCAGTGGATCGACAGTTCGAATTGTCTAATTCGGAACTTAATCTATGTATTCGGGACAATTTCGGGACTTTATTTATGTATTCGGGACAATATAATCAAGATTATCTTGAGTGTTCTTTTGTACGATTCCAGTTTTTGACAGATTCCTCATCCTATGATAATTAACATAGCATGGTTTTTATTTAACAAAAGCATAACCCTGCCGATTTTGGTTCATTTTAGTATTTATTAGTTACCTATTCTATGTATAGTATTTTTTGTATTTGATATCTTAATCAAAACCAGGCAGCACAGTTCCTGTGTGGTAGAATTTGTATGGATGAGTTACTTTTTGGGTTTGACAGTTTAGGTAAGGTAATCATCAATTACTCTGAGGGTACTCCTTGCCCTTTCCAAGTTCTGTCTCTGGGAGGATCAGGTATACACAACTCCACAGGTCCAGCACTCGGTAATATATGAGTGGCTATTCATTCTGGGTTGGTACTTCCGGAGAGACGTGCCTCGGTTCCATCTGTATTTTGTGCCGCGTAAAGCTTCCTTCGACTCTCGATGTCAAACATCTTCACTACATTCTACCTGATATCTTACGGCTTCAATTTTTTTATTCTGTTTGTGTACAACTGTCACGTGTTCGAAACGCCAGAAGTATATATTATATCTTTTTTTATTGCTTAGATGGGTGGACGAGCTCACAGCTCTCCTGGAATTAAGTGGTTACTAGAGCCCGTAGACATCCACAACGTAAATGCGCAACCCACCTTGAGATATAAGTTCTAAGGTCTCAAGTAAAGTTACAATATATATATCTATATATATTTTTATTGCCCTTGTAGGCAGACGAACATACGGCCCACCTGATGGTGAGTGGTTACCGTCGCCCATGGACTTCAGCAATGCTAGGGGCAGAGCCAAGCCGCTGGCTACCGCTTATAATGGCATTAAATACGAGAAATTCAATCCTAAAAGTAGTTTCAATTGTGGCACATAAAAATTCAATGCTGATTATTGTAAACGAACCAATTAAGAAGCGCTGCTTTAGCATTGTTCTTAAATCTTCTGAATAGTCTGAATAGAATAGTCAGGTAATTGCCCGGGAAAGAAACACTTGTATTCGCAAACGAATTCATTGAAATTTGGGCAAATAAACGTTTTTTTGTTCTGTAAAAGATCTATTCAACTGTTTAAGAATAATAGAGCGAATTTTTTTGCTTACCCAACATTCTGATGATGGTTTTTTTGGACTGCGCTTGTCTTGCTTCTCCATGGACACTGCCGTTGACACCGTTCAAAGTGCCTGGGCTGCCCGGCTTACTGGTATGCGTGGACCTGGGAACAATTTCGCATCATTGACCAAGGACAAGAGCCGATCGTTATTATGAAGAATAAGTAGGTCTCGCTCTACTCGATGCTAAAAAATGTTACACCGGTAAGAGGAACGCCATCTATCGCCGAATAGCCAAAACGAATATCAAATGATCTAGTAACATCTAGAATTCTCGAGATGTACAACGCTATCTATTGTCAGATAGCGGAAACACACATTGAAAATACTCGACTTGTGAGGAATATTCTCGATGGTTCTAGGGATGTCGTATCGACTGTAAAAGCGTTGCAGAGATGACACGCAGTCAGTTAGTAATCGGGACTACTCGAAGCGAATCAGCGAACGGGTCACCTGAAGCGAAGCGGAAGAAGTGAATTAAGAATTTAAAGTGTTTGTGAGTGTTCTAAGTGCTAATACAGTTCTAATTTATACTTCGGTAGAATTTTATTTATCCCGAACCCCAGCGTGTAACAATAATAACCACAGCGTATAAGTAGCCCCAATTAAAAATCAAACCCGCAAAAATATAATTTGCGTAATTACTTGTGTTAGGTTGTCTTGTGAGTCCGCACGGGTAGTTACCACCATCCTGCCTATTTCTGCCGTGAAGCAGTAATGCGTTTCGGTTCGAAGGGTGGGACAACCATTGTAACTATACTGAGACCTTAGAACTCATGTCTCAAGGTCAGTGG
This sequence comes from Bombyx mandarina, assembly GCF_030267445.1. Taxonomy (NCBI): domain Eukaryota; kingdom Metazoa; phylum Arthropoda; class Insecta; order Lepidoptera; family Bombycidae; genus Bombyx; species Bombyx mandarina. Next base: position 12,526,002 of record NC_143234.1, on the reverse strand, counting down.
CGGCATTTACGTTGTGTATGGACTCCAATAACCACTAGGCGGGCCGTGAGCACTTCCACCCATCTAAGCAATAAAAAAAGTAGATAGACTTTAAGCGTTCGTGGCTTAACTGGGAACACACACCATATTATAGCTTTAAGTTATTCGACCACGCCGATATTTAAACTCTACGTCAAGTACCAATCATTTCTAAGTAAATACGAACTACTACTTCTACAACGAAGGAGTCGTATAAGAAGAAAGTATAAATTTATATTCGTCGTGGCCTAAAGGATAAGACGTCCGGTGCATTCGTATGTAGCGATGCACCGGTGTTCGAATCCAACAAGCGGGTACCAATTTTTCTAATGAAATACGTACATACTTAAGAGATCTTCACGATTGATTTCCACGATGAAGGAATAACATCGTGTAATAAAAAAACAAAATGTGTGCAATTCACACGTGGTAGAAGTGAAACCTTCCAAAATTAAAATACAATTATCCTAAACGTCTTAAGTATATGTAAAATTTTGTCATTAGTAAATAATTGTAAGGTAGCGCCCTCTGTGAATTGATATTTTAATTTCACGTATAATCCTAAATTAAAATTCACTACAAGAGCTTTCATACACACGTTAGTATTAAAAAATCTCACAGATGGCGCTGTATTAAATAGTATGTATATTTCTGTCTCATTCTTTGTATTTGTGTCTCTTACCTGTCGTTTTTTTCCGTTGCATCCGGTTTGAAATCACAACGATTCTAAAGAAGTTTTCACTTCAAAATCAGACCCGTAAAATTATAATTTGCCCCTGGCATTGATGAAGTCCATGGGCGACGGTAACCACTCACAATAAAAAATAAAAAAAAGAAATGTCCGAAGAAAGCTACCATCCGGTAGACGGTACTGTTCAAAACAGACGCTGCTTGAAGTGTTCATTCAAAACCCAGTCCACGAGACCCGGAGCATTCTTCTCCGGCACCACATCTCTAGAGCGAAACTAGCGAATGCCATCTCTTCGCAGTAGTTAAGGACCGCATCGTCCGAGATTGTGCCCACCTCGGAACACTCCGAATTCGAAATCCGCTGTCGCTTTTAAACTAGACGCCGTTTCGCCGATCGCGAAGGATTTTTAAAACTAATCCCTTTGCAGAAACATTCCTTTCTCATGCAGAGGCACGTCCGTTTGGATCGATTTAAAATAGGCCGTATTTTTTTCCATGTTTTAATGAATGCGAATACGTAATCGGAGTCATCAAATAAGATTCGTTCAGACAAAATTCTCTTCTAAAAGAATGAGATTAAATGAAACTGTTGAAGCTATAAATTTAAAATTCTAAAGGAGATTTTTTATGATTTTATAGATTCTAATATTTTTACTTACTACGTCTGCAATTTACTACGTACAACTTTATATGGAGTCATCATTTCGACGTATTTTATATAGCAGCACATCAGAGATCCCTTACATCGTTCCGGAAGACAAATACAACTGATGGTATTCATAATATATTTTTTGAAGTCGCGACTACAAAATAGGAAATTTTTAGTTTAATTCTCTTTATAGAATTTTGATTCTCAATTGTTTTTGGTTGATTGATCGGTCGCATAGATATTTAGTGGTGGTCAAGTGTCATGTGAGCCCACACGGGTAGGTGCCAACACCCTACTTATTTTTACCGTAATGCATTACGGGTTGAAGAGTGAGGGAGCCGTTGTTTTGTAAAAATCAGACTTAGAGATCATGTTTTAAGGTGGTGGGCATTTACGTTATCGACGTCTATGGTTTCCAGTAACCACTTAAGACCGGAAGGGCCGTGAGCTCGTTCAACCATCTAAGATTAGAAGTAGAAAGTTTTAATTTGGGACGATTATAAGCGTCGCGATTTTTAGTAATTACTAGCTGACCCGGTAGACTTCGTAGTACTTCAATCGATAAATAAAAGATCTAAACTTTTAAATAAAACAAACAAAAGAAACCCGTCCGACGGGGGACACATCAAAGGAAAAACAAAATCGTTATTTTTATTTAATTACGAGCATTTTCATATTTTTCTACCTTTTAAACCTTCTCTGGACTTCGACAAGTAATTCAAGACCAAAATTAACCAAATCGGTCCAGCCGTTCTCGAGTTTTAGCGAGACTAACGAACAGCAATTCATTTTTATATACAGAGAAGAAGAAGATTATTTTTCATTTTAACATTAAAAAAGACAGCGATTTTAATACAATAATTTAAAAATCGATTGAATTAAGTTCGGTCAATGAACAGTACTAGTACTAAGTAGTACTACGCTATAGTACTTTGTAATTTTTATTGCTTAGATCGGTGGACGAGCTCACAGCCCACCTGGTGTTAAGTGGTTACTGGAGCCCATAGACATCTACAACGTAAATGCGCCACCCACCTTGAGATATAAGTTGTAAGGTCTCAGTATAGTTACAACGGCTGCGCCACCCTTCAAACCGAAACGCATTACTGCTTCACGGCAGAAATAGGCAGGGCGGTGGTACCTACCCGCGCGGACTCACAACAGGTCCTACCACCAGTAAATTAATAATAAAAATAAAATTAATTGTACACAAAGAACTCTCAGAAATCAGAATATGAATCCAATAATGTGTACATACACGAGTTACAACTTGCGAAGTCATTCGTTCGTGACAAACATATTTCGTCGGTACGTACTAGTTCTTTAGTACCTAACAACTCAATATAATAATATGTATGTTTGCAATATGTAATCTTACGTTTATTGGGGATATCTAATATATAAAATTCTCGTGTCACAATGTTCGTTCCTATACTCCTCTGAAACCGCTTGACTGATTCTCATGAAATTTTTTATGCATATTCAGTAAGCCTGAGAATCGGCTACTATCTATTTTTCATACCCCTAAGTGATTAGGGTTGTCCACCCCTAACATATTTTTTTTATTTGGACTTTTTTTTTTGTTATAATGAGGTATTATGTGGTTGAATGAGGTTTTGTTATTTTTATTATATATTCCTTCATCTTTCACTCATTTACCACATCCTTACACACTTACAATAAGTTATTTTTTTTTTCTACACTAGAAATTCCCTAGAAATCTTATATATGGCAAAACAACGTTTGCCGGGTCAGCTAGTAATGTATCTAAAATGATAGATTTTCACCTACGAGACTAAATAATTGTCTTTAAAGCCAGACCTCTATCCAAAATAGAAATATGAAAGTAAGATAAGACTCGCACTGCAATTTACTGGACTTTACTGGTGGCAGGACGTCTTTTTTTTTTTATTGCTTAGATGGGTGGACGAGCTCACAGCCCACCTGATATTAAGTGGTTACTGGAGCCCATAGACATCTAGAACGTAAATGCGCCACCCACCTTGAGATATAAGTTCTAAGGTCTCAGTATAGTTGCAACGGCTGCCCCACCCTTCAAACCGAAACGCATTACTGCTTCACGGCAGAAATAGGCAGGGTGGTGGTACCTACTCGCGCGGACTCACAAGAGGTCCTACCACCAGTAAACGGGGTACCTGCATTGAATGCCACTTGAGCCGATATCCTCAAAAAGTGTTGCTTACATTTGTTTCAGTTTGTTTGTGAGTCCGCACGGGTAGGTCCCACCACCCTGCCTATTTCGGCTGTGAAGCAGTAATGCATTTCGGTTTGAAAGGTAAGGCAGCCGTTGTACTGTTAAAACTGAGCCTTAAGTACTCATGTCGGCATGACGAGAGCCCGCTCCGGACAGATGGTCGGTCATAATACCACCAGACAAATTATTTTTAATTGTATTTACTGCACAGACAAAAAATAAATCTTGTATTTACAGCAGGCCAGCGACTTTGCGACGGATTTAAACCCGCTTACTCATTATATCTCTCTCAATCATCTCTTATGATTGTATAGTTTAATGTCATCTAATTATTCGAATCGAAACGCATGACTGCTTCGTGACAGAAGCAGGCAGGATCCCGGGACTCAGCCGGGCAGGCCCGCAACAAACCCTTCAACCAGATATTACGCTGACTTCGAACTTTTGCGGTTTCAACTTTGATTAAACGAGGTTAAATAATTGAACAACCTACGTGAAACTGCCGGAAATAAGCAAGCTTTTTAGCTTTTTAATTAACGTGATGAAGGTATTTTACCCTGAACAAAGTATTTTACACCCAAAAATTATACTTAATTACGAACAGGGCTCACATTGAAGAAATTAAGGGATTAGAGAAAAAGTTCCTTGGAAGTAAGTACTAGTTTGTAAAAAAAAAAATTTTATGCTTTTTTTTTATTGCTTTGCTGGGTGGACGAGCTCACAGCCCACCTGGTGTTAAGTGGTTACTGGAGCCCACGGACATCTACAACGTAAATGCGCCACCCACCTTGAGATATAAGTTCTAAGATCACAGTATAGTTACAACGGCTGTCCCACCCTCGAAAACCGAAACGCATTACTGCTTCACGGCAGAAATAGGCAGGGCGGTGATACCTACCCACGCGGACTCACAAGAGGTCCTAACACCAGTAATTACGCAAATTATAATTTTGCGGGTTTCACTTTTATTACACGATGTTATTCCTTCACCGTGGAAGTCAATCGTAAACATTTGTTGAGTACGTATTTCATTAGAAAAATTGGTACCCGCCTGGGATTCGAATACAGGTGCATCGCTCAACACGAATGCACCGGACGTCTTATCCGTTAGGCCACGACGACTTCAAATGTCAAAATAAACTGAAAAAAGTTAAACTGTAAAACGCCCAAGATAGCAGATTTCCGCGTAAGCTTACATTACGTCCTACTGTACATAAAATTATGAGGTAATCTGATTCAGAAAGTTGGAATAGTTTGAGCAGGAGATATCAAAGGGAGCATAGTGTAACTATGATTGAGTTAGCGGATAGTTCGAAGCAGCTTGAAATTGTTGGAGTGGCGTGTCCGGACCCTTTGATGCTAGATCTTACTACTTACTAATATTACTGGTGGTAGGACCTTTTGTGAGTCCGCGCGGGTAGGTACCACCGCCCTGCCTATTTCTGCCGTGAAGCAGTAATGCGTTTCGGTCTGAAAGGTAGGGCAGCCGTTGTAACTATACTGAGATTTTAGAACTTATATCTCAAGGTGGGTGGCGCATTTACGTTGTAGATGTCTATGGGCTCCAGTAACAACTTAACACCAGGTGTGCTGTGAGCTCGTCTAACCATCTAAGCAACAAAAAAAAAAAAGATCTAGGCTAGATCCAAGCTAGATTTTTTTACTAACCGGAAGGTAGGCTATGTCTATATCCATAAATATTTAAAATTCAAATGACAATAATTATTGATTTATGTTTATGTGTTTGTGGGTGGGTTAGCACTTATACAATGGAATTGAGACTTCAATTTTATGTCTCAATGTGGTTGTTCTCGTGATGTGGGTGCGACACAAATGATATGAAAAAAACTAGATGTACTGCTATATTTGTCTACTTGATGTGTCCGTTGTATTGTGTAACAGTTATCATTTTGTCGCAGGATTAGTTTCGAGTGGTGGTACCTATGCTAGCGGGCTCATTCTAGTAATACATCATACAGTACAATAGTACTGGTGGTAGGACGTATTATGAGTTCGCACTGATAGGTACTACCGTCCTGCCTATTTCTGCCGTGAAGCAGTAATGCGTTTCGGTTTGAAGGGTGGGGCAGCCGTTGTAACTATACTGAGACCTAAGAACACATATCTCAAGGTGGGTGGCGCATTTATGGTGTAGATGTCTATGGGCTCCGGTAACCATTTAACACCAGGTGGGCTGTGAGCTCGTCCACCCATCTTACCAATAAAAAAAAATACATTGTAGATGTCTATGGGGTTCTATAACCACTTAACACCAGGTGGGCCGTGAACTCGTCCATCTATCTAAGCAATATAAAAAAAAACTAGTCTTTGGGTGATGTTGCATTTTTTTATTTTTTTCGCTTGCTTTAATATATTAAGAACATAAAAACAGAAAAAAAACAAATGATAAATAAAACAAATGGTACAGCAATAAAGAAAAATACAGAATTATTATAAGAACAATATTTAACTAAACAGAAGATTAAACTTTGAAAATATTAACAACAAAAAAATTACGGCGTAAGCCCTCCTTTCTAGTTTTTTGTATATCTTTTATTCATTTCTAGATGTTAAATTGACTGTTAAAGTGATGTTTTCTTTTCGACTTGTTTTTTCTTATCAAATTTTTTGTTATGAGCTCACTCGTGCAGTCTTCAAGTCATCAATCATCTATCAAAACTACAAGATATGTACAGCTATTTCACAATGTGTACAATTTACAAGACATGTATAAGAAATTGAGGCTATTGAATGAGCTCCCCTCCACGGTGTTTCCCGAGCGCTATGACATGTCCTTCTTCAAACGAGACTTGTGGAGAGTATTGAGCGGTAGGCAGCGGCTTGGCTCTGCCCCTGGCATTGCTGAAGTCCATGGGCGACGGTAACCACTCACCATCAGGTGGGCCGTATGCTCGTATGACTACAAGGGCAATAAAAAAATAATAAAAAAAAACATTGAAAAGTTTATCAACGCTTCGTCTGTGCGACTGCGGTGAAGCTATTATAAATACACACAATTGCTATTGACACTTCAGGATTGATATCTATAATCTATACGTATAAATAAAATTGGAGTGTCCGTTTGTAATATTGAGATAACCGCTTTTTACTACATGCATATGAATATATATATACGGTTCATACACCAAAATTATTACCTTGTGCACCAAGGGAGAAAAGTAGGACATTTCCTCCCGCGTGCAAAATTGCCACCCTCGCCTTCGGCTCAACACGCGGGATGCGATGTCCTACTTTTTTCCCGCGATGCACATACTATTTTTTCTCCTATCAGGCCGACAGTTCGTGGAGTACCGAGCCGAGGTCCAAGGGCGCAGTCCTGGCGGGGGGGAGCAGGGCGGCAGGAAATTTTATTGCCTTTGGTTTATTTCACTTTTACGCTAAACACAATATTGCAAATTACTTGAGCACAACAATGGCGGAGAATTTTAGGTGCGTGAGAGCAGACGTAGACACTAACGCGCATGCGTAGGTACTTGTCAGTACCCAGGGAGAAAAAGTTTCACTTTCTTCCCTGTACAGCGGGAGAAAAACCGAACTTTCGGCGTAGGTAGGGGAAAAAACATTTTGTACAATTTTTGTCCGTCTGTCTGTCTGTCAGTTTGTTTCGGCTAATCTCTGGAAAGGCTGGACCGATTTTAACGGGACTTTCACTAATAGGTAGCTGATGATATAAGGAGTAACTTAAGCTACTTTTTTAGACTAGCTTCACCCCGCGGCATCACCCGCGGTACGACAATAACCGCGGGTAGCATCGCGGGACTCAGCTAGTTATTAATGTAAATATAAATAGTTGGAAACAAATCACGCACGGTCATTGGATCCCGAATTAGGGTTCCCGTTGTCCTATGGATACCAGAGATTAACATACATACTTATGTACGTTTATATAAACGGCCCACCTGATGTTAAGTGGTTACCGGAGCCCATAGACATCTACAACGTAAATGCCGCCACCCACGTCGAGACATGAGTTTTTAAGGTCTCAGTTTTTACAGTACAACGGCTGCTTCAACCTTCAAACCGAAACGCATTACTGCCTTACGGATAAAATTGGCAGGATGGTGGGACCTACCCGTGCGGACTCACAAGACGTCCTACCACCAGTAAAAGGCTAAAGACTTATAATAATATAGCGACCCGCCCTCGCTTCGCTTCGGAAACATTAAAACACAAATGAAACCAAAAAAAATAATAAAAAAATAAATAAAAAAGTAGCCTATGTTCATCAGGGACAATGTCGGCTTCTAATGGAAAAAGAATTTTTCAAATCGGTCCAGTAGTTTCGGAGCCTATTCGAAACAAACAAACAAACAAATCTTTCCTCTTTATAATATTAGTATAGATTGGCATTGATAACGTATTTTAATGGTAGATATTCTATATGTTATCTGATAATAAGCTTAACTTAACCTCTCCCCAGTGCGGAGTCCTCTGAGCGGACTCCACAGATACGTGAAATGTCAAATCACATTTATCTATCAACAGTGACCCGTCCGCTCAAAGGACTTCAAAGACGCGGCCAGTGGCGGCAACAGTGCCGCGTCCGCTCAGCGGACTTCCTATATTAAGGGCTATTACATTATTTTACTAGAGTTCTCGTTCTAAAGTACTTTCAAAATCGACTAAGCATGAATAGGTTCGCCTTATTACATAAAATTTGTTTGGTCTGTGGTACAAAAATTTTTCAAGATCGTTGATTTAGTTGGTGGCAATTTCAAACAGTGTTTCACAACATGTGCAGTATAAAAAAAATGTATTGGAACTTAAGCCATTTGGTTTTTATTTTATCAAACACTTAGTATTGTACAAAAAATATATAATTTTACATCCAGCAAGGTCTTTATTTTTTAATAAATGGAAAACAAAAGATAAGATTTAGGTAACCGATTATATTTCTCATAGAACAGTTGCAATATAATTCAAGGTCAAGTGTAGTCTAACAAATTACATAAAGAAATCTTATTGGAATTATAAATCTAGTTGGAATTTTGAATAATTCCAATTAAATTTTGAGAAAATCACGTTTTTCTAAACCTAGACCGAAAAAACCTAGCCAGCGCAAAGTCCGCTCAGCGGACTCAACACATCATAGACAAAATTAATTGACATGCACATATGCGCATTACGTGGAAAGTCCGCTGAGCGGACTTTGGACTGGTGGTGCCATAATAAATTTTGATGCGCACTGGGGAGAGGTTAAGTGATGAAACCACGAAAACACAGAATCCTCAAATAAATTAGTTTTAAAAGTAAAAGCTGGTAAGTGTGTGTTGCGTTTTTAAGAATGTCATTTAAAATTTTATAACGGCGCCGAAACAACAAAATCCCACAAAAGCTCCCACACGTTTCGCGCGTTTTAAACTTTGATTAACTTTTCATAAGCGAATAGTTCGTAAACAATTTTATAACAATTAGATAATTACGTTTATTTTAAATGAAAAATGATATTTTGTTCGCTTAAATTACAAGTGTCTAGTGCACACTCAAATTAAAATCTAAAAGTTTCAATAAGTCTCTATAGTGCTTCAGAGGATTTTTAATCATTCTCTTTGTTTTTAACTATAGATGCCTAACTATAAAATCGTAGTCCCAACTAATTTAAGCGGTAGGCAGCGGCTTGGTTCTGCCCTTGGCATTGCTGAAGTCCATGGGCGACGGTAACCACTCACCATCAGGTGGGCCGTAGGCCCGTCTGCCTACAAAGGCAATAAAAAAAAATTGTTAGTAAAATTAATAAAAAAATATACTTGTCTCATTTAACACATCAATGAATCATTAGTTGCTCGGGTCTTGTGACTTACCATTATAAAGAAGTATCCTATATTGAGCAAGTCTATTAAATATGCTTGTTTTTTTGTTTTTTTTTTTATTGCCCTTGTAGGCAAACGAGCATACGGCCCACCCGATGGTGAGTGGTTACTGTCGCCCATGGACTTCAGTAATGCCAGGAGCAGAGCCAAGCCGCTGCCTACCGCTTAATACTCTCCACAAGCCTCATTTAAAGAAAGACATGTCATAGCGCTCGGGAAGCACCGTGAAAGGGAGCTCATTCCATAGCCGGATGGTACGTGGCAAAAAAGACCTCTGGAAACGCACTGTGGATGGATTGTATGAAACTTCATTAAAATCCTTTGCTTGTTTAAGTAACACGAAATGTCGCTACCCACTGCGCAGAGAACAGGAAACAGTGGAGGAACATAGTCTGAATAAAAGGTCAAGACCCTCAGGACTGAGGAACACGATGCTATTGACGTGAATTTGACGTTCAACAAGGATGTACTTTCATTTATGTTGAATAATTTTTTTTTAATTGATTTGATTCAATGAGGAGGAAGACAAAAAGACATTCAAACATACACGTTTTTATACATATTATTATAAATTTACATAGGCACAGTAAAAGCTCCTTATTTTTTTTATTGCCCTTATAGGCAGACGAGCATACGGCCGACCTGATGATAAGTGGTTACCGTCGCCCATGGACGTCAGCAATCTCAGGGGCAGAGCCAAGCCGCTGCCTACCGTTAAGTACTTACCTCATACCTTATTTGCATTTCCTACATTCGCGTTTCCACTAATCGCGGATTAAAAAAATGCAACCGAATTCCTATATTCGCGGCTAAAGATTTAATTACTCGCGAATCTAATCGGAAAATCGGTACATATAAATTGATAAAAACGATTCACATAGTGGAATCTGGAATCTGGAAAATCTGGAATGGAATCAAGTATCCAACTTTTTTTTATTTTTTATTGCTTAGATGGATGGCGAGCTCACAGCCCACCTGGTGTTAAGTGGTTGCTGGAGCCCATAGACATCTACAACGTAAATGCTCCACTCACCTCGAGATATAAGTTCTAAGATCTCAGTATAGTTACAACGGCTACCCCACCCTTCGAACCGAAACGCATTACTGCTTCACGGCTGAAATAGGCGGGGTGGTGGTACCTACCCGTGCGGACTCCCAAGAGGTCCTACCACCAGTGACTGAATATCCTTTGTAAACGCGATTTTCCATATGCTCCTGTATTCGCGGCATATTTACGGAACATCTAGCCCGTGAATAAACCGCTGTTACTGTAATTATAAACTAGAAACAAAGAATTATTACCCATTAAGGTAGAAATAGGTAGAGAAGTAGAGGTAGGTAGAAGATAGATACGTACCCCATAACATACCTGATCCGGAGTCCCATCCTGACGTAAAGACAGAGTATTATCAGCCCAGGGAGGATGAAGAACAGGAGGCTGCTCAGTTCGTAGAGGTACCACGAGGGTACTTCCAGCATCGCGCAGAATGCTGACTCTAGAGAAGCGTTTCCGGAACCTGTACAAAAATAATCTTTTGATAACTCTTACACGGGCTTAGTGACCACCTGATGATAAACTGTTATGTGTACCCCAGCATGAACCTGATGCAAAGATGTGCTCTGTTTTGAGAAAAGGGGATATTTTATTAGTATTTTAGCTTTGGAGGCAGACGAGCGTACAGCTCGGATGGTAAGTGGTCACTGTCGTTCACGGCCATCAGCGCTCATAAAAGAACTCCCTTCAATCTGAGTCCACGATGCTCTTACGGCTAAATGTTGCGTTTTTAATTGTTATTATATTATGGTGATGATGCCGGCCTGATCTGCAGCGATGTTAAGGAGCAAACGCAAGATAAGGTGAAGGGGAGACAACTTGTGAGGGACCTGTATACCTGTGGCACCCTAGGACGACTACTATACTGCTACTATATTATTTCCAACTTTTAGAATACTTTACAGTGTTCGTTCTCGCTTAGATACGACTTAAGATACTAGATTTGCAATAAAAAAGACAGTGCGTATCACAATATTCAAGCGTCGAATAACACCGAAAAAGAGGCGAGATTAAATTGTAAAAGAACTAGTTTTGATTATGTCTATGACTTTCCAATGCCGTGCAGAGGATTATCGCTATGTAAAATTTCGACTTCAGTCTCATTTCTCAAAGTAATGATGTCTATTGGGCCTCGTGTCTAGAGATATTAGATGGGCCGTGATCCCGCCCATCTCGACAAAACTTCTTATTAAGGAAAACTTCTTATTTAATGTTGGCTTAGCTCGACAAGCTCCGCGGATTTCTTCGACAGCTGAAGGGATATACCTACATTAAAATTAACTAAGGGCTTTATTGAAACTCCGCATTTAAAGTGGTCCAAAATATCACAATTAAAGTGGCTGGTTGTACTATTTATTGCTTAGATGGGTGGACGAGCTCACAACCCACCTGGTGTTAAGTGGTTACTGGAGCCTATAGACATCTACAACGTAAATACGCCACATACCTTGAGATAAGTTCGAAGGTCTCAGTATAGTTACAACGGCTGCCCCACCCTTCAAACCCGAAACGCATTACTGCTTCACGGCAGAAATAGGCAGGGTGGTGGACTCACAAGAGGTCCTACAACCAGTAACTAGCGTTCAGCCACTTGCAATTCGGGCGGAAGATCAACATTGGCGAGGTTTTATTTTCTTGTATTAATCAGGGTCAATTTTACAAAGCACACTGAATGAATATAAACACAACGCAATAACTAATTGACAATAATACGGGCTGGTACGAAACGTCAAGTTTTTGATTATGAAGAAAGGATTACTGGTAGCTCGAAGGCCTTTCCAGTTTTACCAGGACAGGTGGGCGAGCAAAGACTCAGCCCAAAGGGGTGGGACTTGCTAACAGCTGCCCGAGCGCCTCGAAAGGACACCTAACAGCTCAAGAGCAGCTGTTTCGCGAATGAATCTGAAACGTCAGGTGAGATGATGTAGGTGGCACATGATGTAGAGCTGCGTTTAATTGTGTGGGAGTACTTGTCTACTCGCTACAAAATATTATTATATTTTACAAAAAAAAACGAGGCCAAGTGTCAGCCTATTAATTTTTTGTTAGTTTTGGATGAAAAGTTCGATGGAGATAGAGCTAATAGTAACGTTAATTATTTTGGAACAAAGTTCCTTATGGGACGATGCGGAGGGGTACTCTAACCGGGAAAAAACGTCCGTAACGTAAGATTTTTATTGAAGTGAAACTTCTTTAGGCGCATGAGGGTAAGATTTTTACAGAACGTCACGCAGGTATGCAACGGAAGTGACATCAAACTACTTTTGAAATTAAGTACTTGTCAAATGTCAGTAGTAGTAGTTGTTGTATTTTTCCAACTGGAAAGGCAAATGCATCATACCATACAGCCTAATATTTTATATTTTTTTTGTGAAAAATGTTAATAGGAATTGAAATGAAATGAAAAGAATTTGGAACATTAATCAAATAGCATGAAATTAAATTAGTCAATTCAATTGGCAAAATATTAGTCATTTACAATTTAGAAATCTAAACATAATGTGACTGTCAACACTAAGGTTTGAGATTGACATTTGACAGACTTTTGGCGGGAACATATCTTCCTTTTTCCCTTCCTCTAAGTCTCGGAAATCTAAAGTTTTAGATTTGTATAAATATAAGCAAGACTTAGGAATTAGTTCGCCAAAAAAGTTTCACTTCTGACATGTCTACTTTGTACGCACGCACTTTTTTTAGTAATGTACACAGTGTACGACTTAACTTTGTAATAACGTACAAAAAATAACATATTTTTTTATCATTCATTGACCACGATCTCAGAGCGTTCGTTTGCGCAATACACTAACTCTTATGCAAACAAGCGTGAATGAAGTGTACCACAATAAGTTCGCACGTTACCGAATGACCGTGGGTTTATTGCGAAACCTCCAGTTTTATTTTCTTTATACCTCGAATAGAACTTAAAATTAACATTTTTATAATAAGGAACTTCGTTCCTATCCGGTGCCCCACGACACCACACATCTTTTTTGATTATGACACAATTTTCAACGCTCGTTGTAATTAGTTTTCGTTTTCTCGTACCTGGAGGGTAATCGTGGTAGCTGACTGTGGTATAAGACGCGAACGGAGCTGCCGCGACAAAGGACAGCAGCCACAGGGCGGCCACCACCCTGAGGGCGCGGCGCAGTCCAGCCATCGCGTACAAGTGGAGCGGGTGGCAGATAGCTAGGTAGCGCTCCAGGGAGAACGCGACGATGGTCAGCACCGAACCGTACGAGGCTCTGCAATAAATATTTCACTTACAATGTTTCTATATTGTTGTGAAGGTCGAACCAGAAGGAAGGTCCGCTCTCAACACTTCAGTCTAAGTTGTTATCGTTACAGCCGAGGATAGGCAGGAGTGGCGCATAATAATCCAGTAGTAGTCGTCGTGGCCCAAAGGATAAGACGTCCGGTGCATTTGTATCTAGCGATGCAACGATGTTCGAATCCCCCAGGCGGGTACCAATTTTTCTAATGTAATACGTAAATAACAAATGTTCACGATTGACTTCCACGGTGAAGGAATAACATCGTGTAATAAAAATCAAACCCGCAAAAGTATAATTTGCGTAATTACTGGTTGTAGGACCTCGGGTGAGTCCGCACGGGTAGGTACCACCACCGCGTCTATTTCTGCCGTGAAGCAGTAATACGTTTCGGCTTGAAGGGTGGGGCAGTCGTTGTAACTATACTGAGACCTTAGAACTTATATCTTAAGGTGGGGGGCGCATTTACGTTGTAGATATCTATGGGTTCCGGTAACCACTTTACACCAGGTGGGCTGTGAGCTCGTCCACACATCTAAACAACAAAAAAATCAAGAGAAAGTTATCAGAGGAGACCATGACCCTCAGCATTGAGGATTATCGATGCAAGGAGAAGTGAATGAGCATTATAATCCATCAAAATTTTAATAAAATATACGAAAAATATGTTTCCTTTATTGCGCAGCAGGATTTACGAGCCGCCTCTAGTTACAGAAATCGCGCGCCCCCACCTCCAAACGAAGGACGAGCTCTCGACTCCATCGTACGATGTCTATCAATGCTGACGGGCAACCCGTGCTGTTAAAATCCTCGAAGGCTTTTTAGCGAGGGAATACTGTTAGCTGCAACGAATCATGCCACGGTTCAAGTCACGCAAGGCATCCTTATTCCTTCTTGTAATATGTACCCTAACCACGTAGACATAAAATCGTGCTATAAAAACTAAACCAACCAATTTTGACTGACTCGGTGGTGGAGAAATTAGAGGTCCCGACTTTTGCCCCAAGGGTCATGGGTTCGATTCCCGCGTCGAGCAAAACATACTTGTGATGAACAGGTCTGTTTGCTCTTTGTCTGGTTGTTTATTATCTACTAGAGGTCCCGTAGTAGTCGAAATTCGACTATAATTAATTGCAATTGTAAGTTTGTACACATACTATAATCACAAATTTCGCAAGGCTACACTATAAAAAAAATTCAATAAAGACAAACAATATTTAATCTTTTCTCAGTTTGACCACAGACGTCAAGAACAAAAGTTTGACAATAAAGAAATAGTATGTATGCGTGTGTGCGTCAATACACGGTATGTGGTGTGTAATGTTTTCTTTATTGATTTAATGTATTTTTTATGCATTATTTAAAAAAAATATTAGCATTGTGCACTTCTTCTCTATATTCTCTATAAGTGTGGTAAATTTCATACTCCTCCGTCCGCCCAATTTTCGTAAAAAGGGATACAAAGTTTTTGATTCACGTATTAATATATAGATGTACGTAAGTCTCTGGTACTCACATCACAAGAAATTTTACTTTGGAGCCGAATGACAGTGTGTGATACCGTGACACGTGTTCCGGTTTGAAGAGTGGGATTTTCCTTTTTTTTTGCACAGGAGAAAATCGCCAGATCCCCACCCGCACGGCGGGCGGGGTATGTGGGACTTGAACCTCACTAAGAACTACTGCCGCTCACAACCGGTGCTCTACCCCGGACCGGGCCGAAGCCCAATCGGAGCTACTGAGACGGCGAGACAGGGCTTACGCAGAGCATATTACATCCATCCCGCCGTCCCACAGACGCCGGACCGGACGCCGGACCGCCAGTTCCCTCGGTCGACGGACCAGGAGCCCGCTTGAAGAGTGGGATAACTGATTTGCAATAAATAATAATAAATAATAAATAAAAATCTATTATTTCGAGACATCATAGTCTCATAGCGTGTTAGCATTACAAATAACTATGTTAGTATTTAAGTAAATAATATATCAACTTCATTCAATCCTGCTAATATCCTCAAGACGTGGTTGGTGCTTCGTCCTACTCTACGCATAATGGATGCCACTTTTTGCGCATTATCGCGATATAGTCATCAGGATGTGCATCGGCGAACATGCCTGATTCACTACAATAGGTTGGAAGTGTCATCAACGCCCTAAAGGTAGAAGGTATATAAAGACTGAGACTTCCACAGTATGAGGGTCGACAATCTGGTGGTAGGACCTCTTGTGAGTCCGCACGGGTAAGTACCACCACCCTGCCTATTTCTGCCGTAAAGCAGTAATGCGTTTCGGTCTGAAGGGCGGGGCAGCCGTTGTAACTATACTGAGACCTTACAACTCATGTCTCAAGGTGGGTGGCGCATTTACGTTGTAGTTGTGTATGGGCTCCAGTGACCCTTTAACACCAGGTGGGCTGTGAGCTCGTCCACCCATCTAAACAAAAAAAAAGCTGCAAGTTGGGTGAAGCATAACGGTCGCATTCCGAAATAAATTCCAATGAAACATTTCTCATATAAGAGAATGTAGACAAAACAAAAACACGTATAGACTATATTGTTCGCTTTTTTTTAGCTTTCGGCGTTAGAATATCCATAATAATGTAGAACCCCAAAGGATTTTCGAACGCCTTAAACGCAATGCTAAGGAGTACAAAACAAGGGTTATATATCAGAACAATATACGATCACTTGGGAACGCACGAATTCGGTGGGTTTCGCCCGCTGAAATACCTCACATAACTAACGGCACGAATTCGTGTGAGACTGTACTGCGATTTTTAATTCTATCAGAGATTGTGAAACCGAATATGTCTTTGATGTGTATACTACTATATTCTTATTACCTATTCGCGTGAATGGGAACGTTTTTAATTATTAAGGAACAAAAACAATGCGTCTTAGTATTGGTAGGGTGTATTTTGAGCCCACGCGGACACGTAACATGATCCTGCCTATGTTTGGGGCCAAGCAGTCACGCTTTTTTTTTTATAGCCCTTGTAGGCAGACGAGCATACGGCCTACCTGATGGCGAGTGGTTACCGTCGCCCATGGACTTCGGCAATGCCAGGGGCGGGGCCAAGCCGCTGCCTACCGTTAAGTACTCTCCACAAGTCTCGTTTGAAAAAGGATATGTCATAGTGTTTCGTTTGATAGTCGCAATTTAATGAAGTTACAAGTTGACCTTGTTTCTAATGGAGGGTGGTGGCATTCACATTGCGCCATATACAAGTTAACGTATAAAAGTTATAAGGTTACAAGAAACGAGCAATATCTTAGTTGTATAAAAATAAATGACTGTATAATCTGCGCGTGCTACAAATACAGTAACTATTCAGCTTACTACACTGTAAAAATTATCGGAGTTAATGAAAAGGGCATTTTTTTTTTTATTGCTTAGATGGGTGGGCGAGCTCACAGCCCACCTGGTGTTAAGTGGTTACTGGACCATAGACATTTACAACATAAATGCGCCACCCACCTTGAGATACAAGTTCTAAGGTCTTAAGTATAGTTACAACGGCATTGAGTATTGAGTGAAAATGGAGTGAATGTGGAATGAAAATGTAGTGGATGATGTACAAATACTGATTTAGTCCTTCGATTTAATCGCTTTAATCCCTCCACTATGCAATCAATGGAAGCTCGTTAACATTCAAAACGTCAGTGAATTATCTTCGACCGCCCTGCGACCACTAGTCTGAATAAAAGAATAATAATAAAAAAAAGTATTTACTGGATATAATAAATAGCTAAAGCTTAATTGGGAGCCCAGTCTTCGAGTTTAATGCAATACTGAAAATTTATTTGTAATTATAATTGAAAATTTGGGATAAACAGATATTTCTTAATTTAGATCTTAACTAATATTATAAAGCTGAAGAGTTTGTTTGTTTGAACGCACTAATCTCAGGAACTACTGGTCCGATTTGAAAAATTCGTTCATGTTAGATAGCCCATTTATCGAGGAAGGCTATAGGCTATATACGATCACGCTAAGACCAATGCAAGCGGAGCACCAATAAATAATGTTTCAAAATGGTTTGAGAGCTTCCGCTGCGTGCGCTGCAGAAACGGTTAAAGTTTCGCTAAAATAATCTATGACAGAATTGTTCCCCTTTAAAATATCTATTGTTCCCCTTTTAAAGATTTAATTTTAATTATACATAAAAAAAAGTCCGCGACATCATATGTCTATATGTTAAGGTTGGCTCACTATAACGTTTTTTATGCTAACCAAGTTTGTTCTAAAATAAACCATTATTTGTGAACTATTCCACGCGGACGAAGTCGCGGCCAAAAGCTAGTTTATAATAAAACTGTTAGTACGAAATAACTAATATAATTTTATTTCTTATCCCAGAAACCTTACCCGAACTGCTAATATGAAAAATTTACATTATATTGTTTGGGCATCGGTCGAATGTATAGCAGACGAACAAATATTGCTGTTGCCCATGTGAGACAGTGAATACTTAACAGATGCGACCTACAATTCCAATTAAAATATACATATCTATATATTAATACGTGAAGCAAAAACCTTGTACCCCTTTTTACGAAAATTGCGCGGACGGGGACTATGAAATTTTCCAAATTTAAAGAGATTATAGAGAAGGAGCGCAGAATACAACTTTTTTTTTGTATTATACATAAAAAAATAGATTAAATCAATTAAAAAAACATTACACATACTACCATGTATTTGACACACACACTCATACGATTATATACTCTTTGTTTTTGATTAAACTTTTGTTAATGTTTAAGGTCTGTGGTCAAATTGAGGATAGATTAATATTTTTTATTTTTCATATTATTCGTCTATAGTGTACCCTTGGCGAAATCTGTGATTATATAATAGAAGTATAATAAATAGTCTTTGACAGTAGAACCATAATAATGTTCAAACTTATACTTGTAATTTCAATTAATTATAGTCGAATATCGACTACCGGGGGACCATTAGTATTTGTTAGTTTTGTGTAGAGTTCATTCATAAACTGAAAACGTCATATGCCTCTATATTATTATAAATTGGTTAGCCATTTAGATTGGAATTACACTTTAAATTTTAATGTTTCTGCAAACTGATAGATAACTGAGCAGAGGCATTCTTGTCCTCATCGAATAGCGCCGCAGTATATCCTCTTGTGGCGGGTAGCCATCATAAAACGCAAGATATTTGACACATGCCTGAGTCTCGCTTACCACATTTTCAAGACAAGCTTGCATATATACCAGTTGCGAACAACAACATAAGGACCGTCGGTCTACCGAGCAAATATCACCCACTCGGTGGAAGATCTTACCCTCCGTCGTTTAAGCCTTCCCACACTCTTATCACGCTGCCTAGGGATTTCGCATAAGTTTTACTACCGGCCTACATCAGCCCTCCTTGAGTTATATCTTCGGTATAGATTTTCAGTCACTTTTTTATTTTATTTTTATTGCATGTTCATTTTGACGAGCTCACAGCCCACCCGGTGTAAAGCGGTTACCGAAGTCCATAGACATCAATGTAAATGCCGCCACCCACCTCGAGATATGAGTTCTAACGCCTCAGTATAGTTACAACGGCTGCCTTTCAAAGCGAAACGCATTACTGCTTTACGGCTGAAATAGGCAGGGTAGTCGTACCTACCCGTGCGGACTCACAAGAGGTCCTACCACCAGTAATTACACAATTTATAATTATGCGGGTTTAATTATGAACGGGTTTATTACTCGTACACGATGTTATTCCTTCGCCGTGGAAGTCAATCGAGAACATTTGTTAAGTACGTATTTAATTAGAAAAATGGGTACCCGCCTGCGGGATTCGAACATTGTTGCATCGTTCGATACGAATGCATCGGACGTCTTATCCTTTAGGCCACGACGACTTCAAAACTCTCCAATTTACATGTTTATTTTTATTTTTTCCCTACCTAAGCTGATAGCCCTAGCGGCCATGTCAGCGTAACCCTAACTTTAGTAGGTGAGCTCACGGGGCTCTAACCTGACGATGTTGCTAACACGAACCCTAGCAAGAGCCGTGCTTCGCAGAATCTACCACCAGATCGGAAACGCGACCCACTGAGAAGATCCGGCGAGAAACTCAGTGGGCTGTGTCTGAGAGTTAATTTACTCGTCGAGCCCTTCATCGCAAGCGACGGGTTCGACGAGAACGGTGACCGGTGCTTGAAGTACCTAAAAGCACCGTTAGTGGATCGGGAGGATCCGAGATGACGTGTTTTGGGCGACGTCGACTGCTTTCCATTCTGTCCGCAGGATCGGGAATGTACATGTTTAAACAGCAAAAGATAAAAATATCAATTTTTAAGCTATTGCATAGATTTTATCGCGGGCCTTGAGCGCGGCTTGAGAGCGGAATTGTGAAATTCCGTAACGAAAAAAACCTTCCACCCCTCACTACGCCTACTATGTAGCTCGCGTTCAACACATTCACACGTTGCGCTTGTGTAGTGTTTAACGTAAGAAGTCTAATCACCGATTTATGTACTATCAAAATTATCACGTATTTAATTTCGTGGGTAACACAACGATAGCGCGATTCAGCTATTGCGTCAAGCGCCATCTATCGGCGACAAACGGAATTGTAAAATAGAAAATTATATCACATTACAAAGCGTTGGGCGCGCCATTTTCTATCGCTTAGTCGAAGAATTTTATTACTACTCCTACTACTCATTCAGTGATTGGAGTGGCATTAAAAATAAACTAGCTAAACCGTTGATTCTGGGCGAATGAGAGTTAGAACTAGCATCCAAAGGTGTGTCTCTATCCCATGTAGCGCCCTCTAGTCAGTGCGCGGTCAAAATAGAATACTCACAATGTAGCAGATTCATTGAAAGTTAGCCCACTAAGTTTCTCGCCGGATCTTATTTTATTGTTGTTTTAATATTAAATTATTATTGTCGATTTATAATTGGATAAGTTGATAAAAAATGCTATGCAATAGCTTTACCGCGGTATTCTCCGAATGCCACACGTCTTTTATTTATTTATTTCTGTATTTCCTGAAGTTTTCTGATTAACGTATGATAAAAACATTCGAGCACACTTTCTTAAGTGTAGGTAAGGTACTTCGTTTCAAAACAATCTGCTATTCAATGAGATTTCTAAAAGTCCCTGTCTAATTCGTCAAGTATTGGTTAGAAAGCTGTGAATTAAGCTGATGATACATCCCATAAGAAACTTTCAACGAGTTTTTGTTGGAGCTTTATCGTTATAACTCAAATAGTATTTCTTTGTCGGTTATCTCAGGGAAGGGAGTAAGTAACCGTAAATAGTCCGCCTCTCCGGAGCGGCTATCAATTCTTGTTCAAGCCCATTTTCGTTCAAAATTGATTAGGTTATAATATATATATCGGACTTTGGTTAAAAGTTGGATAGACACAATAACATGAATTTTTAAACTACAATTAAATTTACTTTTTCATTTATTGCTTATTTATGAACGAAGTCACGTGCCAGCTGATGTTAAGTGTTTTTTTTTTCTATTGCCCTTGTAGGCAGACGAGCATACGGCCCACCTGATGGTGAGTGGTTACCGTCGCCCATGGACTTCAGCAATGCCAGGGGCAGAGCCAAGCCGCTGCCTACCGCTTAATACTCTCCACAAGCCTCGTTTGAAGAAGGACATGTCATAGCGCTCGGGAAGCACCGTGGAGGGGAGCTCATTCCATAGCCGGATGGTACGTAGCAAAAAAGATCTCTGGAAACGCACTGTGGATGACCGCAGTGGCTCCAGGTAGTATGGATGAACTCTACTCCGATGGCGGGCGGTGCGATGGTAAAAAAGAGATGCCGGTATCATCTCGAACAATTAACATCGTTATTGATGTATGTTTGAATCTGAAGGTCTACAGAGGGACTTCGGTTCGCTTAGTGTTTGTACGGTATGTTCAATAGGGAGTGCTCTAGGAGTTGTTCCTTCTGTGTCTTTTTTAACATCACACATCTGGCCAACAGAGATCGGTGTTGCCACGTACCATCCAGCTCTGGAATAAACTCCTCTTCACGTGGATTTCCGAAGGCTATGTGCTTCTTTAAGTGTGGATTGCGGCCGTCCGCAATTCAGTAAAAGTTTTCGGCTAAAGGTCCATGAGGCTCACTTTCATACGCGTTCTGTTTGATAGCTGCAATCTGTGGCTTGTAGGAAGCGCTTACGTTGGATCCTGTACGCGGATCACGGGTGACCCTCATGGCCCAAACGGTTCAGTAAGGTAAGGAGCACTGTGACCTTTTTTTATTTCCTAGATGGGTGGACAAGCTCACAGCCCATCTGATGTTAAGTGGTTACTGGAGCCCATAGACATCTACGACGTAAACATGCCACCCACCTTGAGATATAAGTTCTAAGGCTTGAATGAAAATACTCGATTTTTATGTGACGTTCAACGCGTTAAGCAACAATATTCCTGGATGTAACTATCAATACCAATAAAGAATTTTCGTATAATTGAGCATTTTTAGGAAAAGTCAGAGGAGCAAGCACGAATGACTATCGAAAAAGTATTCGTATCTTTCTTTCTTTTTCTCCACCTTATCCCACTAGTTTGGGTCGGCACAGCTAATTTTTCTCTTCCATTCTCTTCTATCAGCCGTCATCTCAACACTCACCCCTCTCTCTCTCTCATATCGTCATTCATACACTCCATCCATGTCTTCTACGGTCGACCTCTTCCCCACTACCTTTATCGAGAAAAAATTTATAGGATTTAAACAGCGCGCCTACCGTCCGCAAAAAGAATTAATTTCAGTAGCACGAATGAATTTACTTACTTTAGTTTCGCAATCGAATAGTTTTTTTCCCCTATATACCTGTACTGATAGCCTTGAGGCTATTACAGCTTCTCCTTAACGTGTAGGTGAGCTCACGGGGCTCACACCAGAAGTGTTGCTAACACTGGCCCAAATTTTTTCCCTACCAATACTGATAGACTTGAGAGGCTATTTCAGCTTCTCCTTAACGTGTAGGTGAGCTCACGGGGCTCATACCGGAAGTGTTGCTAATACTGGCCCCAGCAAGAGCAGTGCTTCGCAGAATCTAGCGCCGGATCGGAAATGGGACCCACTGAGAAGATCCGGCGAGAAGGCGAGAAGCTCAGTGGGCTGTGTCGATGGATTAATTTACTCTTCGAGCCCTTCGTCGCAAGCGATGGGTTCGGCGAGGACGGTGACCTCTGCTTGAGGTCCGTTAGCCGTTAGTCCGAAAAGCCCCGTTAATGGATCGGGAGGATCCGTAATGACATGTTTAGGGCGCAATGGAATCGTCACGTTATCGAAACCCAAAAATTATACTCATAATCGAGAGCACGACAGTTGTTTTTACGTACGGTAACGTAAATCTCGAAGGCTGGCGACCGAGTACCTACTACCATCTAATGTAATGATCCGTTTTCGTATCGAGGACTCGATACATTTACATTACATTTTGCCTATCTCTGCCGTGAAGCAGTAATGCGTTTCGGTTTGAAGGGTGGGGTAGCCGTTGTAACTATACTTGAGACCTTAGAACTTATATCTCAAGGTGGGTGGCGCATTTACGTTGTAGATGTCTATGGCCTCCAGTAACCACTTAACACCAGGTTGGCTGTGAGTCGTCCACCCATATAAGCAATAAAAAAAAAATATTTTTTTTTACGTATTTGATAGATTTTCGTTTATGACGTACAGATTACGTCCGGACCGTATTGAACAATTAGACTGAAGCTCAGAAGAATATGTGTTTCAACGAACGGAAATAATTCTGCCAGTTTTGTGTACCCAGCTTCTATCTATCGTTTCCAGACCTTAAGTGTCATAAGCTATCATCAATTTTTATTTTGTACACGGAATTTTTAATCAAGGTCCCTTCGCAAGGAGTCTTCGCTTGATATGAAATGAGGCTCTTAATTATTGTGCGTCATTACAACGTCTTAGCCGTCCGGGACCGTTACAACTGATTCATAACGTCACCTATAATAAAATTAACTTAATAAACCCGAGATCAAAGCGTAAAAGTACTTTTCATTACGTTTATTAGTCAGGAATATTCCATAGAAATTACATACCTGGTCCAATTATATTTTTTTATTAACAACGGTTTTTAGAATGGCCTTCGATTCATTCAGCACGATCTAAGCGAATCAGCGACAGACAGAAATAAAAATAATTTCATATGGCACTGAAAAATTTACAAACATTTGTTATTCAGTTAACTCGAGTCTGCTTCTACGAGATGGACGGCTCTATAACAAATAGTGCATTTAAAATTATATAGCTCGTTAGATTCATGGGCAGTTAGTTTTGTTAGCAGTTAGTCTGCTTTTTTATTTTTGAGCCCGATTAATTAATTAGATAGTCATACCTATGTAAGAGTAATAAAAACACACACATAGATGCAGATACACACACATACAAAATACAACATGCATGCGCGCACACACTCACACACGCAATGACCTACTTAAATGATAACACCTAATGATCTCTCAACACTTGTCCGCAGCATCTGTTCACGACTTAGCCTAACCTAATCTATTTCTTAAGAAGGAGGGAGCCTGGAAATCACTAATACAGGTCTTTGAACCTACCCATAGGTCATTTTAATAGGTAAAATTTGACAATTCATCAAAATTCAACAACGTAACCTTGTAACGGCGTGCAAAATAGTATATTTTCATGGTTTATGGATTTAAAATATCACTCAAAGTAAGATATCAAGATTGTTCTCTAGATAGCAGGGCATGTGAGGCTCGCTCCTGCCCGGATATGACACAATGAAAATTAGATTTCCATCAGCTAAGACGGTCGATGTGATCATGATCTGACTTCGGGACATTAGATCACCATCGCTGTTCGCATCGCCTCAAAAAGACCGGAGACTGACAACAATTCGCGTACGTACCACATGTGAATGCCTTATGTGAACTAAATTTTACAGTTTACATTCGGATTTAACTACCACTAAAATAATTCAAAGAATGAACCCATTTGCCTTGCGCGTAGGCTTAAAACCACGATAGTAAATCAGAATGTACACACTCCTAAATTTATGTTGTCTGTTTCTGTCGTAAAGCGGTCGCCTTTCTGATTTGAAGAGCGGAATAGTTATCTTTATTATAATTGAAACTTCGATATAATGGCTCAAGGCTAGTATTAGCATCCACGCTGTTAGGGACTCTAATTAGATTCATAGCTGTTCTCGGAACTTTGGAAAGCGCCCTGCAGTCGGGATGAACTTCACGCCAGCGTCGAAGCTCTCGATGAGTAGGTAAATATTCGTGCGTTGAATTAACTAAGCTATTATATCTCAATTGTTATAGTCCGAAAACAAACAGCAAATTCAAATTGTTTACCAATGCGGGAGCCGTCTGACCTCCATTCGTAATAAACAGTTTACTTAACGAAGCTTAATCTATTCTTATCTCTAGACATAATATAATACATACCGTTTCAGCATTTAAATAAGAACCTTATTTATATCCTTCCTAAAAAGTAAGCAGGTTTTAAAAACGAAGGTCCCATTTTACCAGCGGTCTGCTATAGAGCGGAACTAAAATATATTGTTACGCCGGTAAGAGTAACGTCATCTATCGCCGAATAGCCGAACGAATATAGAAGGATCTAGAATGCTCGAGAATTATAACGCCATCTATTGTCAGATAGCGGAAACGACTACTAGAGAAGTGTGGAATATTCTCGATAATTCTAGGGATGAGATATCGGCTATAAAAGCGTTGTAGGGATGGCACGCAGTCAGTCAGTAATCGGAACTACTCGAAGCGAAACAGCGAACGGATCACCTGAAGCGAAGCGGAACAAGTGAATTGAGAGTTTTAAAGTGTTTGTTAAGTGTTGAATACAGTTTTTAAGTTGTACTTTCGTGAAATTTTGTTTATCCCGAACCCCAGCGCGTAACAAAATCATCGCATAAGAAAAACCTTACTAAAAGCCCCTTCCCTGTGATTCTCTTTCTATATATTTTTTTTTAACTAATATAGGAATTATGGGCTATGAGATACACCTACCAAGGTTCATCTCTGCACTCCCCTAAGGTAGACTGTTAGAGAACGCCTATGGTATTAAGTCCGCCTTTATACTTTCTAGTATATGAAGTTATAAATAAATAAATAAACATATGGGAACTATTGGCATCATGTTGAAAGACAAAGAAGCATACTGCCCATTTATGATGGGAGGATAATGTTGCTTCTTCTCTGAGCGTAATGACATGTCTTTCCTCAAACGAGGTCCGTCTTCAATACAGTCCTCGACTATAGACTGCTGCTTGCTTTTGACTTTGAGCTGCCTGATTGATACCCATGGGTGACAAAAACAACCCACCATCAAGTCGATCGTGAGATGATCTGCCTACCAATGCGGTTAAGAAAAAGAAAAAAATGCATCTAAAAATAGCTGGTCTATTACGTTAATAATTACTCTTAAGGATTCGTCTAATCAATTTGTAAGTACTTAGGGAAGCAGAATTAACATTGATATTTCAGAACATGCGGAGCGTTGTTTAGTTTAATCCCCGTATAGTTCCCCCAGAGATTGTGCCCTTTAGAAGATCAGTTTAATTGGGTGTAATTGAAACTTCCTATGCTCTGAAAATTATGATGCGTTCGAAGCCCAGCTGTGTCATCCCACCGCCTTGGTCAAGAGTCACGGGGTCTATAGTCTATACTGAGTTCAAAATTTTCATGTTTTCATGTTCCATCATGTTTCAATTTGTGAAGTTTCTCAAAAATCGGCCGATTCTTTTTTTATTTATTGCTTTGGTGGGTGAATGAGCTCATAGCCCACCTGGTGTTAAGTGGTATATGGAGCCCATAGACATCATATGAGCTAACTTTTACGCTATCGAGAACGTTAAAAAACTCGCACTAAGCACAATGGTCAGTCCAACGTGTTGGGCTTCTGCTTTGTGGTCTTCTTCCGTCCACCTTGCCAATCACCATTACCTATCTACAGCAATATCAAAACAAGAGTGATATCGCGTCCCGTGGATTCTTCTATTTGCGTTAGGAATCGATATATTTCACATTTCTTACACGAATGTTTCACAAATAAAGAGATATTTTAGAGAGATTTTACTGGTGGCAGGACCTCTTGTGAGTCCGCACAAATAGGTGCCTATTTCTGCCGTGAAGCAGTAATGCGTTTCGGTTAGAAAGGTGGGGCAGCCGTTGTAACTATACTGAGACTTTAGAACTTATATCTCAAGGTGGATGGCGCATTTGCGTTTTAGATGTCTATGGGTTCCAGTAAGCACTTAACACCCGGTGGGCTGTGAGCTCGTCCACCAATCTAAGCAATAAAAAATAAAACATATAAGCAGAGTTGAAAGTGTTATGGCGTGTGTCAGGACTGCTATATTTTTTTTAAGCTAGAGCTTACACTGAATATTTTAACATTCAACGAGATGACAGCGCTACGTTTGTAACGTTGTCATCTCAGTTGTAAAAGATCTGATATCATTACTGAAATTCTCGATTCAAGTAATGAAATTTGCAAAATTATTATGCGTATAAATTATTTTGCATGTAGGTTTTTCGATATGTAATCTTTTGACCGCCCTTAATGACCACTTTTGGAACATTTGTACCATGAAGTTTTCCGTTCATGCGAATACATATAATGATACACTCATGTATGGATACATAAACAGAAACTTTTAACAAGTCTTATGTTTATATTCAAAATTAATTGGTAGGTAAATATAAATCCCAAATGAAAAATAAAAATGGACTATTTTAAAATCTACATTTTAAATTATAGAGCGCTTTGTGACGATTAAAAAGAGCTGACAAGAACTTTTGTCGGTTAAAGCTCATCAAAAAAGATAAAAAAAGTGATGATATCACAATCATTGTAACCGCAACTAAGGGCCTTTTGTTCAAAGGGACGAAGCCCACGCAAAGCTACGATTCAATTATACGATTTCGGATAGCGTATTGTTGCGTATTAATGTAATGTGGTCCATATTATAACGGGGACGGGAGCGGGAGCGTTTAGCGATTATGTCAAATGCGATTATATTAATTTTTAATTGCATATTTCGGAGTAGATGGTGATATTAAATAACAGAGAGAGATTTTAATTCAACAATTAATCCAAAGTTTTAATACATCGTTCGTAGAGATATACGACAAAGGGAAGATCTTCCACCGAGCGGGTGATATTGCTCAGTAGACCGACGGTCCGAATGTTGTTGTTCGGAACTTGTTTATATGCGCTTTATCTTAAAAATGTCGTAAGGGAGATTCAGGCATCAATTATCTTGCGTTGTATGATGGCTACCCACCACACGTTTTTGGGAGTAAAGACAAAGAAAAGATAATATTTCTTCCACCGAGGCGGTGAAATTGCTGGGTAGACCGACGGTCCAAGTATGTTGATCGGAACATGCCTATTCATTAATTCCTATTACAATTTATTAGTTAAGGCCAATTAATTCTGTGCTTTTTATTGTCTTTGTAGGTAGACGACTATACGGCCCCCCTGGTGGTGAATTTACACTATCGCTTATGGACATCAACAATATCAGAGGTACCGCCAAGCAGCTGCCCACTGCTAGTTTAATAACGTAAACTGTTCTTAAATAATGTACAAATTATCAACTTAAATGACAAGTTATTTGACGAGCACGCTACAAGTAGGGCTCCACCCTCGGCCCGCAAACAAAGGCGTCACAGTCATTACTGTGGTTAGTGCAACTCCCGGAATTGCCGATAATTGTTCAACATTCCGTCACTGCTATATTCCAATAAAGTAACATATTCTGTCTAGTTCGATTGCAAGAACAGACAAAGGATTCAATTTTGAAAACAGATTGACAAAATCCACTGCTCCTTACATCATATCTGATGTCTTCAGTTTACTACATTGGTGTAGGACCTCTTATAAGTCCGCACGGGCAGGTACCACCGTCCCTGCCGATTTCTGCCGTGAAGCAGTAATGCCTTTCGGTTTGAAGGGTGGGACAGTCGTTGTAACTATACTGAGACCTTAGAACTTATATCTCAAGGTAGGTGGCGGCATTTGCGTTGTCTATGGGTCCCAGTGACCACTTAACACCGGGTGGGCTGTGAGCCCGTCCGCCCATGTAAGCAATAAAAAAAGCCCAGTAGCGTGTCAACCAACGGCGCTAAAATAAATGTATGCTCGCACGTGGTCGAAGCGAAACCTTCAAAAGTTTTAGCTTCAAGATAATGAGATGAATGTAAAATTTCGGGAAGACGATAATTGTAGGTTTTAGTGATAGTGACACAAAGTTTGATTATTATTTTACATTTTATTCGTATACATTCTTCTTCTTCTCAGGCGTGTCACTCTTGACAGAGTGGTCGTGATCGTCATGTAGTGTTGGAAGGGGCAGACTTGATGCGTTTCACGATGTCGCGCCATCTCTCCCTGATCGAGGCCATTCTACTGCACTCATTTAGGGGACCTCCCACTGCAGTTTTAATTTGGTCGGTCCACCGCATTGGTGTATATTATATAGAATTATTCAGAATGTATTAAGTACGAATATTAGGTATGAAGCAGAGCACAAATGGAACAACGAATATAAGAAACACTGTATAATGCTTCCTATCTCATTTTCTCCCACGTAAAATCTTATGAATTTATGTGTCTGTCTCTTTTTACTGTCGCTTTTTCGTTTCATCAACTTTCGAATCACAACGATGCTAAAGAAGTTTTCACTTCAAAAATCTTTTTATTTTATTTTCGACGGGCATCTGTTACAGAATCAACTCTGATGCTCTGCCAAGGAAAGAAACTGTTAATCTAATTGCTCACGAATAAGGTTTCAGAATTCTCCAAGCCAACGTGGCCACAAAAAACGAATAACGCTTAACGAACCAATAGTTCTTATTTATTACCGCAATAAAGGCTAATATTTTTCTAGAAATTGCCTATTCGATTATGTCACGTAACTCTGGTCGTTGAGAAAGTTTACCTTCTGTCTGACAATCGTTAGCTGGTCGATAAAAAATTTTGCTAATACATATTTTCTTTTAGCCCTTTTAGCGATGTGAAACATGTTTGTTGTTAAGATAAAATATTCAATATTGAGGTCCAAGTAAAGCCAGAAGAACGTCTTATTTACAATATGACATTCATTAAAATCATACATATTTAAAAAAAAATTTTGGACCTGATTATTATCATTAAAACTTCATCTTCTTTACTTTATCCCACATTTTACGGGGGCAGTGTAGTATTTTTTATTTATTTATTTGGGAAACAAACAGTAAAATACAAAAATATAGTATTTTTAAAAATATATCTAAAACAATAACCAAATATGTTTCCACAATCAAATGACCTCTTGATTCTCCTCTTCCTCCAAATATGACCTCTTATCACAGGGATTAGTCATGAGTCTTCTCTGATCCGGATAGCCATAAGTTCATGAATATTTCTTCTCTAATCCGGATCTTACTCTTATCCCAAACGCATTATAGTTGCACGTCATATATAAGTAAATTATTTCACGTCCCCCTCGGTGTTAGAGACAATACAGCGAGGTGGCACTCCTCATCTTCGAGTATAAGGTTAAAAATCCCTCGGTTGTTTAGCAGTAAAACTAAGAATACAAAATCAATTCGTAGCAATAATTGGTAGGGCGGTGATATCTGCGCGTGTCACTCTTAACGCATACCTTGTATTAAAGATAACGTGAAAATATTCTTTAAATATGTGGAGCTTGTCCGTGATTGCCTGATCTCAAAGCACTACACATTCCTTTCAATATTACATAAGTATTTAGGTCATATGTAAATAACAGTACAAAGGAATGAAACAAATGAATTCTAATATATACACTTCGTGTAGTGGACTGCGAGCGTATTCTATACATGCGAATTTATAGCATTTCTAGCTTATTGGTAAAGCGATTTATGAGCCTAGCCGGATAGTACCTTATTATTGGCTTAAAGCAAACAAACGTTCTGATTTGAAAGTTTATTTGAATTGAGAATTCGAACTTATGTCTTGATATGGGACAGTCGCTAGGACGGTGATGATTAAATGTTGAAAGAGCTAAACTGGTGGCTAAACTGGTTTTTTACTGGTGGTAGGACCTTATGTGAGTCCGCGCGGGTAGGTACCACCACCCTGCCTGTTTCTGGCGTGAAGCAATAATGCGTTTCGGTTTGAAGGGTGGGGCAGCCGTTGTAACTATACTTGAGACCTTAGAACTTATATCTCAAGGTGGGTGGCGCATTTACGTTGTAGATGTCTATGGGCTCCAGTAACCACTTAACACCAGGTGGGCTGTGAGCTCGTCCACCCATCTAAGCAATAAATAAAAAAAAACAATTTTACTGGTCGGGTGTTTTTCACCCTACCTATTCGTTGAGAATCTAAGAGGTTATTCCAGCAACCGGTAGGTGAGCTCACGGGGCTCAACTTGAGAGAATGCGTTAACACTGGCCCTAGCAAGAGCAGTGCTTCACAGAGTTTCTCGCCGGATCTTCTCAGTGGGTCGCGGTTCCGATTCGGTGCTAGATTCTCCAAAGCATTGCTCTTGTTAGGGCTAGTGTTAGCAACGTTCTCAGATTAGAACCCTGTGAATTCACCTACTCGCCCGACTACGCTGGTATAGCCCCTAGATTACCGTAAGGTATATAAAAAAGTACTCTTCGTCGTTTTGAACGAGTTAGATGAGGACGTTGACCGGTGCTTGAAGAGCCTAAAAGCACAGAGAGTGGACCTGGGGGATTCGACAAGCGATGGCGGCTTTGCTTTTCCCCGTCGCCTGGGTAGGGTTAAGCTCTGCACTGGTAGGTATTACTGTACCATATTTCTGTACCGATATCTAGTAGGTTTAAGGATGGGACAACAGTTAAATAAGGCAATTGACACCTGAAAAATGTATGGCAATTTAATCAGTTGCTTAAAAAAAAAAAAAGAACCAGCCTTAATAAAAATCCATGCTCGCTCCAACTAACCACGAGGTTTTTTTTCATCGAAGCTTAAAGTTTAAACACACCATTTTTAATTCAAGTTATGTTTTTTAAAACACTCCATTCGGTGTAGTTTCCAATAATTTTTCCGTACAACGAACAATTTTAACTTTTCAAAGTAACTTTTTAGCAATGCTTTTGTAAATGAAAATTTTAATAATTTGGTCGTAGTGGAATAAAAATTGGGAAACATGTTGACTTTATGATGATGAGAGAATCCGAGGGTCGTGCTCAGAGCTGTGCAATTGGAAAAGCTTATGTCCAGCAGTGGACTGCTATAGGCTGATGACGATGATGATGATTTATGTTTTTATGATTTATGACTTAATGTTTTTAAGCTATTGCATAGCTTCTATCGCGGGCCTTGAGGGCGGCGACTGAATCAAGAAATTCCGTAACGAAAATAACCTGACGCCCCCACTATGCCTATTATGTAGCTCGTGTTCAACACATTCACACGTTGCGCTGGTGTAGTGTTTGTGAATAAGCGCGCGGCGTGACGTCGCACTGCATGAGCATCATGAAAAGTCTGCCCATCTCTCTTTCACGCGGTCTAGTTTATGAATGTGAAGGGGACAGTTAATGTTTTGCTTTTGTTAATGTTTATAAATATAGCGTGGTCTTATTTTTATTATTGTTTTAATATTAAAATATTATTGTCTAATTGTAATTGCATAAGTTGATAAAAAATGCTTTGCAATAGCTTTACCGCGGCAGTCCCGAAGTGCCAAGAGTCTTTTTTTTATCGTAGTTTGGCAGTTGCGTTCGCCATCCACTTAGTTGCATGTAGTATAGGTCTTAGTTTCATTACAACAATCGATTTTACTTTAAACTAGAAGGGTTCGCAGCTGAAAGAGGCAGAATGGTGGAACAAACCCGCGCGGTCGCACTTTCCACTCTGCTATCACTCAATGTATGTACAATCAAACTTGGGTCATCTTATATTCGACGCAGCTTCTTGTATAAAAAAATATTTATTAATTATATATTATTCAGTCGCCGCCCTCAAGGCCCGCGATAGAAGCTATGCAATAGCTTAAAAACATTAAGTCATAAATCATAAAAACATAAATCATCATCATCGTCATCAGCCTATAGCAGTCCACTGCTGGACATAAGCTTTTCCAATTGCACAGCTCTGAGCACGACCCTCGGATTCTCTCATCATCATAAAGTCAACATGTTTCCCAATTTTTATTCCACTACGACCAAATTATTAAAATTTTCATTTACAAAAGCATTGCTAAAAAGTTACTTTGAAAAGTTAAAATTGTTCGTTGTACGGAAAAATTATTGGAAACTACACCGAATGGAGTGTTTTAAAAAACATAACTTGAATTAAAAATGGTGTGTTTAAACTTTAAGCTTCGATGAAAAAAAACCTCGTGGTTAGTTGGAGCGAGCATGGATTTTTATTAAGGCTGGTTCTTTTTTTTTTTTTAAGCAACTGATTAAATTGCCATACATTTTTCAGGTGTCAATTGCCTTATTTAACTGTTGTCCCATCCTTAAACCTACTAGATATCGGTACAGAAATATGGTACAGTAATACCTACCAGTGCAGAGCTTAACCCTACCCAGGCGACGGGGAAAAGCAAAGCCGCCATCGCTTGTCGAATCCCCCAGGTCCACTCTCTGTGCTTTTAGGCTCTTCAAGCACCGGTCAACGTCCTCATCTAACTCGTTCAAAACGACGAAGAGTACTTTTTTATATACCTTACGGTAATCTAGGGGGCTATACCAGCGTAGTCGGGCGAGTAGGTGAATTCACAGGGTTCTAATCTGAGAACGTTGCTAACACTAGCCCTAACAAGAGCAATGCTTTGGAGAATCTAGCACCGAATCGGAACCGCGACCCACTGAGAAGATCCGGCGAGAAACTCTGTGAAGCACTGCTCTTGCTAGGGCCAGTGTTAACGCATTCTCTCAAGTTGAGCCCCGTGAGCTCACCTACCGGTTGCTGGAATAACCTCTTAGATTCTCAACGAATAGGTAGGGTGAAAAACACCCGACCAGTAAAATTGTTTTTTTTTATTTATTGCTTAGATGGGTGGACGAGCTCACAGCCCACCTGGTGTTAAGTGGTTACTGGAGCCCATAGACATCTACAACGTAAATGCGCCACCCACCTTGAGATATAAGTTCTAAGGTCTCAAGTATAGTTACAACGGCTGCCCCACCCTTCAAACCGAAACGCATTATTGCTTCACGCCAGAAACAGGCAGGGTGGTGGTACCTACCCGCGCGGACTCACATAAGGTCCTACCACCAGTAAAAAACCAGTTTAGCCACCAGTTTAGCTCTTTCAACATTTAATCATCACCGTCCTAGCGACTGTCCCATATCAAGACATAAGTTCGAATTCTCAATTCAAATAAACTTTCAAATCAGAACGTTTGTTTGCTTTAAGCCAATAATAAGGTACTATCCGGCTAGGCTCATAAATCGCTTTACCAATAAGCTAGAAATGCTATAAATTCGCATGTATAGAATACGCTCGCAGTCCACTACACGAAGTGTATATATTAGAATTCATTTGTTTCATTCCTTTGTACTGTTATTTACATATGACCTAAATACTTATGTAATATTGAAAGGAATGTGTAGTGCTTTGAGATCAGGCAATCACGGACAAGCTCCACATATTTAAAGAATATTTTCACGTTATCTTTAATACAAGGTATGCGTTAAGAGTGACACGCGCAGATATCACCGCCCTACCAATTATTGCTACGAATTGATTTTGTATTCTTAGTTTTACTGCTAAACAACCGAGGGATTTTTAACCTTATACTCGAAGATGAGGAGTGCCACCTCGCTGTATTGTCTCTAACACCGAGGGGGACGTGAAATAATTTACTTATATATGACGTGCAACTATAATGCGTTTGGGATAAGAGTAAGATCCGGATTAGAGAAGAAATATTCATGAACTTATGGCTATCCGGATGATAGAATAAAATAATGTACTACGGCTTTGTAGAACACATTATTATTTACAAAAAGTGTCGTGACAGCATTTGTCTAACTATTATAGTTATGCCGTAATAAGTGTTCTTATATTTAAAAAAAAAAAACGTCGTCAAATACCGTTGAAATTTTTGTTAAAGACCTGAGCGGGCCACTTGTTTTTAATAAAGCTAACATAATTTTTGTAATTACGATTTCTCTACGAAAATATACTCAACCCGGTTGATGGGTTCTCCAACTACGAGTAACCGGGAAAAGAGTTACTTTGAGCGGTGCTCAAACAAGAAAAAAAAGGTTAAGAAAAAAATATAATAAATGCGGATGCCGTTATTAGATTGATAACAAAGATCCTTATTATTATTTTCATTAAAATCTGCGATAATTTTTTACAGTTATACCAGATTTATTAAAAATATAAAATCAAATATGCAAATTATGTACTTACGCTTCAGATATGAGGGCACGAAGCTTACAAAACACAATGCCAAGACTGTACGGGTATTGATGCCAGGAGACGGAAAGATCATTGGGCAAACCTGTCGAAAAAAGAAACAAATCCATTAATTATATTATGTTAAAGTTAGTTTATAGGGTACTTCGTCGGCGTGGAATAGATTTATTTATTTATTGCTTAGATAGATCGACGAGATCACAGCCCACCTGGTGTTAAGTGGTTACTGGAGCCCATAGACATCTACAACGTAAACGCGCCACCCACCTTGAGATATGAGTTCTAAGGTCTCAGTATAGTTATAACGGATGCCCCACCCTTCAAACCGAAACGCATTACTGCTTCAAGACAGAAATAGGCGGGGTGGTGGTACCTACCTGCGCGGGCTCACAAGAGGTCCTACCACCAGCAAATATATAATTAGTATTGATGTGTGAGGTGGGCAAACAGTTTGTCGCGGCTATCTCATGTGTAACGTGTATTACCACGTGGGACCTACTCTGTGTTCACGATCCGTTCTGACTGAGCTTTTACTAACTCCATTTCTGTTGTTAGCGAAAGCTCATTTTAGGCCTTAATTTTCTGAAGCTTTTAGGGGCTCGCTATCTACAATTGTAGCCTCTCTAATGTATTGTGACTAAGTTCGTTACAGGGTTAAAGAGACATTAGCGAAATATTAGTTCGCCAGTAAGAATCTCAATGCTCAAAGCAATATAGCGCGCAGGCCGCCATAATTCTTATATGATCAGGGATTAGAGTATTGGAAGAGGTTACATTAGTAAAAAAAAGTACCTATGAATATACTCGTAATATTTCATCATTGTCTGGAAAGAATGGATTTTTAATTTTACAAGTACTGAATACTATTTTTAAATCTTTATTTCTAACGCCATTATTATAAATCATTATTATAATCATCATTATTACCTATAAGTTTTTTATTAGATTCTGTAAATAGCGCATCGGAGTTTCACTTTTGCAAATGCTTAATTAAAGTTCAGATTTGTCTAAATCGTTTAAGCTTAAATCAATAGCCAGGGGAATAATGTATTATCATCACGTGAGAACTTCCATCACCCAATCTCTGTGGCAAGCAGCGGTAAGGAGCATCGTCTCAAAAATATTATAGTTAGTTTTTTTTTAGATTATCCAGTACGAAAATTACGTAGAGGCTATGAAATTAAATATATTTTTTTTAGGACTGAAGGATTACTGGTGGCCCGGAGGCCTTTCCAGTTTTACTAGGACAGGTGGGCCAGCAAAGGCTCAGCCAGGAGGGGTGGGACTTACTAACAGCCACCCGAGCGTCTTCGAAGGAGACAAACAACTCAAGAGCAGCTGCTTCGCGAATGAATCTGCTACCGGATCAGAATCGCGACCCGCTGAGAAGATCCGGCGAGAAACTCAGCGAGCAATTAAATATATCATACATTAAAAACTTCGTAAACTCGACTTAGGCCCCAAAATATGATATAGCTTCACGAATTTCTACCAACAAAGTTCCCAGGCAACGTGTTCAGCCGAAACTGTGAGCTAACTCCCCCGCTATACGACTGCTATTGCCATGAGACTCAAATGCCGTTACAGGGCAAGTTTAGCTTCACACGACTGTGTAATTTAATTACGTAGAGATCGGGGGATGCACTCAGCGGACCGCTGTTCTGAAAACGAGAAATTAATAACCTAAATACATTTTTAATTTATATTAGTACTTAATTTTTGAATGAAACCTTTTCAAAAACATATTCTTATATATATTTAACTATTGAACAGTATTTAAAAGAAACGATGAGAATCCATAATAAGACCCCGGAAGTATCTATGAGCTTAAAGCTAAAGGGAGCATAAAATTTTAAGTTTTCCTCCATTTTCATTTCAACTTAGTTTCGCGTTTTAGAGTTCTGGGCGGTTAGGAGGGCATTCGAGTCTGACTCTGGAATCAAACGTAGCTCAGAAAACGGAGTTAATACTTTTAACCACTCTGTAATCCTCTTGCGCACAGTTCTGTGACATCTCCCTTGAATGGATATAAAAATGCCTAATGAAACATAATCTATCTATATATCTATATATATATAAATGAATTGCTGTTCGTTAGTCTCGCTAAAACTTGACAACGGCTAAACCGATTTGGCTAATTTTGGTCTTGAATTATTTGTGGAAGTCCAGAGAAGGTTTAAAAGGTAGATAAATATGAGAATGCTCGGAATTAAATAAAAATAACTAAAAGCTGTTTATCCTTTGATGTGTCCCCCGTCGGACGGATTCCTTTTATTTGTTTTGAGTTTATTTTATACAAAAGTTTAGGTATTTTATTAATCGATTGAGGTACCAAGAAGTCTGCCGGGTCAGCTAGTTCAATATAAATAACGTAGATATATTGTATCATTAGTCAAATTTACAGCTTTGTCTTTTTACAAGAGCTTATCGTTACGCAAAATTCCAAACGTAACTTATTACGGAGTGTATTAAGAACGACTTCAGTATTCTGCTTGTTTTTAGTATAAAGATATAAAATACTAGCCGTACGCGCCCGCTTCGCTGGGCATTTAAAGTTAACATTATTATTTATTGTCATTATTAAGGGAGTCCAACACTCATATAAATATTAGCCCATCCATTAATTACATGTAATTTCTACATTAATACCAAGTTTCAAGTCAATCGGATGCATGGTTCAGTAGTTATAACGGAACATCCGTAAAAATCACTGTAGATTTATATATTAGTATAGATTCAAAACACTGGAGGGTCCTATTTAATTTATCAAGCAAAGCCGTCCGCTGCTTGTATCGTTTGCATCATCATCAGTCTGTATCTCTCCATTGCTGGATGTAGGCGTTTCTCATAGTCCGCCACAATGAGTGATTTTCCGCCTTCCGCATCCAATCTTTTCCGGCATATCGCCGCAAGTCATCTACACCGGGCAGAGGGACACCCAACGCTGGGCTTACGCTCGCTTGCATCGTCGATGTAATATTGCAAATAGAACATACTTAGCCTCAATAGAACATAATGGTAGGACATCTTGTGAGTCCGCACGGGTAGGTACCACCACCCCGCCTATTTCTGCCGTAAAGCAGTAATGCGTTTCGGTTTGAAGGGTGGGGCAGCCGTTGTAACTATACTGAGACCTTAGAACTTATATCTCAAGGTGGGTGGCGCATTTACATTGTAGATGTCTATGGGCTCCAGTAACCACTTAACGCCAGGTGGACTGTGAGTCCACCCATCTAAGCAATAAAAAAAAGCTTATAATAATTTTAAATTAATTTAGAAATACGCCCCTGTAGTATCATCGCGACATTTTTCTACGGAATTTCTGAAAATCGTGACGGGAGAATATTTTTTCATCTTTAAGCCCACAGACTTCCACCGCTGGATATATCGTCTTCTCGCATTAAAAATGTATAATCTCAAAACTTACTAATTTTACAGGAGAGTGTTTTAAAGGTTTAACATGTAATCTTTTTAATATTAATCATAATATTTGCAACATTTATTTTTTATTTTTTACCGGTTACATTATCTGTATTTTAAAGTAAGATAAAATTATGTATTAATTTTATTAATAGTAGTCAAAATATAGGTAAACTAAACAAAAAACCAATACTAAACTTCGCTCTTTCGATAGTTTTTATGAGAAAAATACTGGTGATACCAAATGATTCCGCATATTATCTCAATTTCGAATATATTTGGAAATTGTACACTTTTAATGCGAAAAGACGATATATCTCCCCAAGCATCGCCACAACGACCGGTCCTACGCTGCCTGCTTACAGCACATTCCCGCGAACCTCAATAAGTCTTCGGTCCATCTTGTGGGAGACCTCCGATCGCGATCCCCGCTCAAGAACTTTTCGGCCTGCTAAGACCCAAAACTACGTAGCGGAAATTAAAAAAAAAGTATTTTAAGTAAAAAATTAAGATCGGTACATTTTTAAAAGTATCGATACTAAGTAAAACTTATTCCTACAGAGTTGAGGTGAAATTGATTTTGTTTCAGACTAAATTTTTATTCTGAAAACATCAATTGCTTCTGGTAGGACCTCTTGTGAGTCCGCACGGGTAGCTACTACCATCCTGCCTATGTCAACCGTAAAGCAATAATGTGTTTCGGTTGGAAGGGTGGGGCAGCCGTTGTGACTATACTGGGATTTTAGAAGGTACCTTGAGATATTATTATTGATGGCATTTACGTTATATATGTCTATAGGCTCCGGTAACTACTTAACACCAGGTGGGCTGGGAGTTCGTCTACCTATAGCAATTTAAAAAAATGTGCACACTGCTCTGTCAAGAAAAGACCGAGAAAAGATCACTAATACACAAAATGTTAGTTATTCATCCAAATTTATTTAATAATCTCAAAGTGTGCTCCTTCAGAAACGATACACTTTCGCCAACGAATAATCTAATCATCAAAACATTTCTTAAACGCTTTCTCGAATTGAGTTAAGTTGTCGCCGTGAATTTTCTATTGTCTTCTACCGAATGAAAAGGAGTGCCGCGAAGTGGTAATTTGAGATAAAAAAAAAAGAAAGAAGTCGACTGGAAACATATCTGGTGAACACGGTGCTAGCCCGATCGTATTTGTTGAGTTTTTGGTCAAAAATTCGTTCACAATGACGACCATACAATCCCGATCCTGCGGACAGAATGGAAAGCAGTCGACGTCGCCCCAAAACGTCATTTCGGATTCTCCCGATCCACTAACGGTGCTTTTAGGTACCCCAAGCACCGGTCATCGTTCTCGTCGAACCCGTTGTTTGCGACGAAGGGCTCGACGAGTAAATTAACTCTCAGACACAGCCCACTGAGTTTCTCGCCGGATCTTCTCAGTGGGTCGCGTTTTCGATCCGGTGGTAGATTCTGCGAAGCACGGCTCTTGCTAGGGTTCGTGTTAGCAACGTCGTCAGGTTTGAGTCCGGTGAGCTCACCTACTAGTTAAGATTACGCTGAAATAGCCTCTCAAGGCTCTCAGCTAGGTAGAAATAAAATTGGTTGTCTGTAAAGTCGGCTTACTGACGATAGGTGAACGTGACAACGTCATAAGAAAATACTGATGGAATGGTTTCATTTTTTAAAGGAAAATTTTAATTTTCCTTGTTTGATAGATATTTTGTATGGACAATTGACACCACATTCACTTTTCACTGAACTTCATACTTGACGAAAACATGTAAATGTATTATTGTATAGCAGCTGTCCACGCGGATGCATCGCTAACTCAAGTTCGCGCATCGCGCTCTCGCTTGCACTTCAAGCCTTAAATGGAACGCTTCAGAGCGTGGTAACGCCGTATGAGTCATGTTTTTTCGTGCGTGCAGCCGGCTCCATCGAATTATAAGACACTAGCGACCCGCCCTCGCTTCGCTTCGGAAACATTAAAACACACATGAAACAAAAAAAAAAAAATAAAAAATAAAATAAAAAAAAGTAGCCTATGTTCATCAGGGACAATGTCGGCTTCTAATGGAAAAAGAATTTTTCAAATCGGTCCAGTAGTTTCGGAGCCTATTCGAAACAAACAAACAAACAAATCTTTCCTCTTTATAATATTAGTATAGATTGTCACGTCAAAAAAAGACTACCTTGTGCGGAGGCGCATTATCGTGGTGCAAAATGCAGAAAATTTATTTCCACAACTTTGGGAGTTTTCATTGGATTTGCTCTATTAAACGCCGCGTAACAACTCAACTAATATTATTTATTTACCATTTGACCTTCCGACAATAATAAAATTCCTAATGCACACAACGCGATAGTCAAACGAAACACTTTGACATTGGCTTTTATATCTGAATCCCTGACTTCGAACACGAAATTCGATTAGTGATGCAAAATTTAAGCCAATCTAATTGTCGATGTTTTTGTAATGAAGATGAAAAACCTTGAAATGATTTTATAGAAAAATATAAGGTAGCACAATATTCAAGTGTCGACATACACACCTTAGTTACTTGAAGTCGTCGTGACGTAGTCGTCCGGTGCATTTGTGTCGAGCGATGCACCGGTGTTCGAATCCCAGGCGGGTATCAATTTTTCTAATGAATTACGTACTCAACAAATGTTCACGATTGACTTCCACGGTGAAGGAATGACATCGTGTAATAAAAATGAAACCCGCAAAATTATAATTTGCGTAATTACTGGTGGTAGGACCTCTTTTGAGTCCGCGCGGGTAGGTACCACCATCCTGCCTATTTCTGCAGTAATGCGTTTCGGTTTGAAGGGTGGGGTAGCCGTTGT
This sequence comes from Bombyx mandarina, assembly GCF_030267445.1. Lineage (NCBI taxonomy): Eukaryota > Metazoa > Arthropoda > Insecta > Lepidoptera > Bombycidae > Bombyx > Bombyx mandarina. Next base: position 12,484,632 of record NC_143234.1, on the reverse strand, counting down.
AACTATACTGAGATCTTAGAACTTATATCTCAAGATGGGTGGCGCATTTTACGTAGTAGATGTCTATGGGCTCCAGTAACCACTTAACACCAGGTGGAATGTGAGCTCATCCATCCATCTAAGCAATAAAAAAAAATCGTCACCTGAAAAACTGTACAGTATTCGGAACGTCGGAAATGACAATTATGATCCCGGATCCTGATCACGCAGGGGCCGGTCACCGTCCTCGCCCTAGACACGCCCTTACGGATCCATCAATCCAATAACCCTTGCATTAGACGCCTTCCGCTCTAACACTAGGAGTAGGGACCCCGGTAACCGTACTCGTCGAAGTCGGCAAAGAGTTCAACGTGCAACCTAACCTAAACATCAGCCTGCTGAGTTTCTCGCCGGGCCTTCTCAGCGGGTCGCGATTCCGATCCGGTAGTAGTTTCATTCGCGAAGCAGCTGCTCTTGAGTTGTTAGGTCTCCTTCGGAGGCGCTCGGGTAGATGTTAGCAAATCCCACCACTTCTGGCTGAGCCCTTGCTCGCCCACCTGTCCTTGTGAAACTGGAAAGGTCTCCGAGCTACTAGTATGCGCTTAATCTTAAAAAAATAAAATAAAGAAACAGTTATGATGACCATAAAAAGTTCATGATTCAACCTTAGAATTAGTTTATGTCTACGTCTCGTGAAAACACAAAATGCGCATTAAAATATAATGTAAAAACCACTCAACACTACAATATATTAACCACAACAGTAAAATATCATAGTCACAAGCTGAGAACAAGATAACGCAAGATGTTCAATAGAATTACTTTTCAATTCGTTCCACGATATTGCACGGGTCATGGTGGCACTTTTATGACATCCCGCTAAATTGATATTCAATTATAGGTTACTGTGAGGAGACCCTGAATTAATTGTAGTCTGCGCGTAAGCCTTCAAAGAAAAGGCCATATTGAATTATGTTTGGTGCTATCGACCGTAATTTTTCACTAAGTGGTTGTGTGAGAGCTGTGATTTGTGAACTTTTGCGGCTTTATTTAGTGTTTATTTAATCATTAAGGCGCTGTATCAAAAGATTAAGCTTTCATCTAATTTTAAGGTTAAAGAAATTTTGAGAAATAAATTCAATTTAAAATAAACGTTGTTTTGATTGAACTCTGTGATTTTATTTTATTTAGAAAATTTCTATAGTGAAATCGAAAGCATCCAATTACATCTCAATTTTCCACATTAAGCATTTTTATTTTATTTTATGAATTAGGTTCTTATGTCTGCGTTCCCAAATTTCACAAAATTCTTTACAAAAAACAGGCTATTCGTCAAGCTGACACACTGAAATTACTTTGAAAGCGGTATTTTTCATGCTTTAGGCTTAATGATGGAATCACTTAGCGCCGATTCTATAGTTCGAAGAATCACTGATTTAATTCGGTACTGCCACAAATAAACCGTAAAATATTTAAGAAAACGTAAAAGAATACGAAGAACCATGTCTCCATGTATCATTATATCATTCACCGCCATAGTAGAGTTTACCATATTTATTAGGGTTCTCTTACCTCAATTATCCTTCAGACCACCAAATAATGGTGATGATAATAAAAAAATATATTTAAAGCTAGCAGACTCGGCAGACCTCGTAGTGCCTCAATCGATAAACGAAAGACCTAAACTTTTGTATAAAATAAACTTAAAACAAACAAAAGGAATCCGTCCGACGGGGGGGACATCAAAGGGAAAACAAATTTGTTATTTTTATTTAATTCCGAGCATTTTTATATTTATCTACTTTTTAAACCTTCTCTGGACTTCCACGAATAATTCAAGATCAAAAGTAGCCAAATCGGTGCAGCCGTTCTTGAGTTTTAGCGAGACTAACGAACAGCAATTAATTTTTTATATATATAGATTATTGTTGTAAGATCATACGTGACAATTGTGTAATGAATAATTTCGGCAGGCACTTTCATGGCGTTACTGTTTCTTTTTTCCCCTACCTTTTCACTGGTAGCCTAAGGAGCTATTTCAACTACGCCCGGACGGGAGGTGGGTTCACGGGCTCAACCTGAGAGAATTTGCTAACACTAGCCCTAGCAAGAGCACTGTTTCGCTGTATCTACCACCGGATCGGAATCGCGACCTAATAAGAAGATCCGGCGAGAAACTCGATGGGCCTACTGGTTTTTTTTTCTAACGAGAATATTGTACGGTACGCAATGGCATTGTTGGGGTGCTCACATTTCAGTGGGGCCACTTGCTGATACGAATACCAAGGCAACATTTTGATGTGTTCACTTAAAAAATCCCACTAGAACTCAAGTCGATGCTATAGATCAGTTGCAATTCTCGAAATACCGAACACAAATGAGTTGAGTCCTGTAATTAAATTGAAGTTTAATGTGACGAATCGCATTAGGCAATACCTAGATATTAAATTTTCATCTGTTCTCGTTCGTGGACGGAATTGGTGGGATCGGTTTGTTTTATTAGCTAAGCTAAACAAATGATCTCATGTTGATAGGTGACTCGTCTGGTCTTAATCGGATGCTAAAACTAGAAAAGCTCGAATTATTCTTATTGATTATTACATCCGTTTGATCAAGGTGATAAGCTTTGATGATATTTCGGCAGAGTTTACGCTTATCATCACACAACAGCTTCATTTAAAAGTATGCTTTTGCCACATACCCTACGACTCTGTCATGAATTCTCCCCCACGATTTTCAGGAGTGCTATGACTGTTCCTCTTCAATCGACGCTTACAAAAAATATTCAGTAGACAGTCCCCCAGTTGGTTATGTTTAGAAAGTCGAATATCCTTTCTACCTCGAATTTAAAACTCGTAAATATTAATAATCGACCGAAAAGCTTTGGTGATTTGACTGTCTGAGAGCTTTTGTGCAGAGTTCAACGAATTAGTTAGTGACGACTTTAAGCATACTCGCATGCATATTCTTTTTCTAAAAAATACAAGGCCCTCAGTGGACGAGCTTCTCTTTATGGTTCCCCATAGTGAAATATATAATATATAGAGTGATGATATCATAGTCACCGCTGTTAAAGAATGTATGAAACGAACTAAGGACTATGAAAGAATAAGCTGGAGGAGGCCTGTATTCAAATAGGGGTTCCTATCGAAGAAAAAGTTTGATGTAGGCAAATCAATCAACAACACTAAAGAAAAAATCTAATATATAAAAAGGTGTAAAATTATAAATACATCCAAATGTAAAAGTCATGTTTAAGAACATTTACATATAATACTTAGGTGATGGGAAATAAAATGCGAAATTTATTATTATTATCCTGCACGAAGTTTTTATTCTCGAACTTTTATGAATTTCGCTAAACACTAAAAAACCACAGACCTACTACGCCAAGTGCAGTTCATTTTCAGTTTTGATTTCGTCTGACGTTTCGTCCTGCAAAAACTTCCGAACAATCCGGCACGTATTTTAAATTGTGGCTCTTTGCATGGTAAAAAATATATTTATGAGTAAATCTAATAGCTTGATGGAGTGGTGCAGGTGCTTTGGTATGACTTCAGAGCTGGAAAGCACCAGCGGCGCACTATAAAATATACTTTACTCATTTTCCAAACTCTAGTGATTTCCTCCTTTAATTCTATATATTTATGTATTTGTTCAGTTATTGTTTTCTGTATACTATGGGTGTTAGGAGCTGCTATGTCTATTAAATGCACTACTTTATTTATTTTATCAATTAGAGTTATATCTGGCCTATTTATTTGTATAGTTTTGTCAGTTAGTATGGCTCTGTCGAAGTACATCTTGTGCGTGGCGTCCTCCATTATTATTATTATTATGTTACAAAAAGGACAACTATACACATACAAATTAACGAATATTGTTTATTGTCATTCTACGTATAATCATCGTATCTAGTAAGTTCAAAATTATATAAAATAACACCTTAATAAAATTTGAAAGGAAAATTAAGCCTACACAGTCAGTAAGCCGTGGAATATTAGGCAATTGCTTTTTCGCGAGCTAACTATACCATAATTTTTTTTTTGCTTCGCTCGCTCCCGGACCCTGCGTATTCTCGAGTTTTTCATTTATCTTTTGAATAGCCTTAAGTAAGATCTGGGAGATCTTCAAAAGGCAGTAATTAAGGAAATTGTGATTCAAGATTTTTTTATTATAAAATTAGAGGGTAAATGTTGTATTAGTATTGTAGATTTGTTGTGGTGTAAACAGACGTATGGAGCTCACCTCACTGATAAATATTGGAGCTTAAACTATGACGAAAATACTAGTCGCATTAGCGATGCGTGCGTGTTTAATATTTATGGTTATGGTTATGGTTTAATATTTAACAGAAGGTTGTGTGTTCAAATCACGTCGGGGTCACCAGTTTGGGGGTATACGACAAAGGGAAGATCTTCCAACGAGCGGGTGATATTTGCTCGGTAGACCGACGGTCCGAATGTTGTTGTTCGGAACTTGTTTATATGCGCTTTATCTTGAAAATGTCGTAAGCGAGATTCAGGCATCTGTCAATTATCTTGCGTTGTATGATGGCTACCCGCAACATGTACATCACATATGCTTACCAATTTTTTTTAAGAGTTTTTATAACCTTGTAACTAAGACCTTTAAGTCATGTCTTAGTTTGATTTATATTCTTATTTTTATGAAAAATGATAATATGGAGTGCATGAAATGAAATGATATGAAGATGATTAATTTGAGACATTAATCAACTGGGATGAAATTAAATGAAATGAGATGATATGATATGGGATGATACGAGATGATATGGGATGAAATGAGATGATATGATATGGAATGATACGAGATGATATGGGATGAAATATAGTAAGATTTTTTCAGTGGACTTTTTGGAGGATCTCAAGAAGTTACGTCCAGTAGCTTTTCATTTTCCCACGTTTGTGCAATTTCACAGATACTAAACAGTTAATAAGCCACCTTTATTACACATTTAAACCTGAAGAAACACTAAATAGACAAAATAAAACAAATCACAGAACTTCACTCCTCGCGTTCCCGCCAAAAATCTATGTTTGCTAAGCTGCCACAGAAATAATTTTCATATGTGTATTGAATATTTATGACTTATAACATTTTTTTCTGTTTCTACGACTCCCTCAACGTTCACACCCTTGAGCAGCTGATCGTGACGGGCAGGATAGAGGGTAAACGTCCCAGAAGACGCAGTCTCACGAGACGGTCGGATCAAATTCGGTCTTGTCTGGACATCAACGATGCCCTCCACGAGGCCCAGGATCGCAGCAGATGGAGAACAATCGTACAAGAGAGATTGATGCAGCGGGGCAGTCACGACCCTCAGTGATGAGGAGGAGACAACGCCCTTAAACCTGCCATGAGATGTGAATCTTAAATAAATTACATTTGGAAAAAAAAAGGTTAACTCTATCCTCAAAACTGAATAGAAGGGAAAGATGAATAGGAACATTTGGCATATGTTTACCATTGGCATATGAAAAACCAGGGTCGTATGTGTGTGTCTGATGAATTACTGGTTAAACTATAGGAGTTCACGATTTTCTAACATATAGAACATATATAGTTTCCGGGTCCCTCCTTTTTTTATTACCCTTGTAGGCAGACGAGCACACGTCCCACCTGATGGTGAGTGGTTACCGTCGCCCATGGACTACAGCAATGCCAGAGGCAGAGCCAGGCCGCTGCCTACCGCTTGCATCCTGCATCGTGTTCAATGTCCAGTGCACATTGCAGTGCAGTATTGTAGCACAGTGATCTCACACTTCAAACCATAATGCGTAACTGTTTGGTGTTGAGAAGTTATTTGAGATGATCATCTCGTTTTTACCATCTTACTGCCCGCCACTGGAATAGAGTTCATCGACACTACCTAGAACCACTGCATTCATCCACAGCGCGTTTCCAGAGACCTTTTTTAACCACGTAATATCCTGCTTTTGAATGAACTCTCCTCTACGGTGTTTTCCGAACGTTATGAAATGTCCTTCTTCAAACGAAGCTTGTGGAGAGTACTTAACGGCAGGCAGTGCCTTAGCTCAGCTCTTGGCATTGCTGATGTCCATGAGCGGCGGTAACCACTCCACACCAGGTCGGCCATATGCTCATCTGCAAACAAGGGCAATATAATGAAAAATTGTATAAAAGGATTGTGTGGTTTTATGAAACAACAGTAAAAGTGAATAGACATTGAACTTTGACAAACAACATTTACATTAAACACAGACAAAAACAAACAAAATAGCGTGGAGCACTAGCACAAATGAGTAATAGCCAATATACTACACGGTCAGCTGCTGCGAACTATAGGCGCCGCCATATTGGCCTTAGCTGCTCTGACGAGCGTCACGCGACATGCAACACACAGACGAAAAAGTTTGAGAAGATGTAATAAAAGTTTCACTTTAAATACAGAAATAACCATAGTACCAATGCCTACCCGAGAGATTTTACAAATCACTCAGCCAGAAAAATCCCATTTCATTCAAAAAAAGACAATACAGCTTGACTTCTCAGTACGCCGAATACGGTCCCTAGGTCTCACAGATACTTGGAAACTTTTAACTAATTACATTTTCAGAAATGTTGCAAATGGTCGACTTATTTTTTTTTAATTTAGTGCAATAAAAGATTCTCACCACAGGCACCGGTCACCGTCCTCGTCGAACCCGTCGCTTGCGACGAAGGGCTCGGCGAGTAAATTAACCCATAGACACAGCCCACTGAGTTTCTCGCCGGATCTTCTCAGTCAGTGGGTTGCGTTTCCGATCCGGTGGTAGAATCTGCGAAGCACTGCTCTTGCTAGGGTCAGTGTTAGCTTCACTCCGGTTTGAGCCCCGTGAGCTCACCTACTAATTAAGGTTACGCTGAAATAGCCTCTCAAGGCTCTCAGCTTAGGTAGGAAAAACGGTTGCAGATGATTGAGCTTAACGATAGTCTTTCGCCGTCTGTTTGGGAGCAAACTTATAAAGAGTCCCAAAGGTTCCCTTTGTTAAAATACGATTCACGAAGATAGGTTCGGTTCTTAGACAATATCAATATATTATGATATAACATAGAATAGAATAGAAGTGACCATTTATATTCGAACTGACTTTTTTATTTTGTTTTTTTTTTTATTGCATGGTGGTTACTGGAGCCCATACATATCTACAACGTAAATGCCGTCACCCACCTTGATATATGAGTTCTAAGGTCTCAGTATAGTTACAACAGCTGTCCTAGTGTACCCGCTGGTACATAGGGCTCTCAAAAGTTGTCTCCACTTGATCCAGTATTGCGCTTACTCCTGGTCCAGATCATGCCGGCAGTCCTCATCTCGCTCGTACAGGGTAACCAGGTCTTCTCTTACCACGCGGCTGTCATTTAAAAACTTGCCCATTACCAATTTCAATATAAATCGACGTATCTAGACAAAACCACTGCTTTAATGGTCTGCCTAAATAATCCAATTATCATTTCCAAGCTTAGCGAATCATAATTTGAAGCGGCTCTAATCGCGTGGGTCACGTTATTTAAATTTATAGCATTCTCACTCCTTTGTCTATGTTACCGCGACCGCTACAAAGGTCTCGAAAGTTATTTAATATCATCAATAATAATCGTGAAAGCCTAAGACGGCTGATACTGTTAATAAGCGTGCCTCTTGATAATTGTATTTCAGTTTACAATAATGATCGTGTTTTAATCATTCATTCATTTATTTTTGGTATAATATAACTTTAATTTTATAATATAACAAATCAAAATAATTTAACATAAATCAACTCACACAATAGAACAAATCTTCCAATGCGCTTGAAGGAGGCACAGTTTTTTTTTTTTTTGTTGCTTATGTTGGTGGACGAGCTCACAGCCCACCTGGTGTTAAGTGGTTACTGGAGGCCATAGATATCCACAACGTAAATGCGCCACCCACCTTGAGATAGAAGTTCTAAGATCTCAGTATAGTTACAACGGCTGCCCCACCCTTCAAACCGAAACGCATTACTGCTTCACGGCAGAAATAGGCAGGGCGGTGGTACCCACCCGCGCGGACTCACAAGAGGTCCTACCACCAGTAAAACCACCACAGTTCCCAAGATACTGGCTACGTTACCTCGTTGGACAGCCAGACTCACTCTCTGTGCAAAGTACCAGCCAGCCTTAGCATCACGTGTAACCTCCTTCAAGCGTTTGGAGATTTCTGACAAAAATTTCTTTGCTTCAGGGCCCCAAGGGCCCATCGTCTCAACCGCGAAAGGCAAAAAAGAATAAGAAGACCCCAAACCCAAATACTTCCGCTTTTTTGAAATTTCTGCTGAAGCTGCAGCTGAACCGGGGCGGGAGGAAGTACCATCTAAATGACAGGGAGCCATAGTATCCACACAAGTAGCATCCCATACCAGGCACCTACCAACTGACCATGGAATTAGCGTGACTCCATCGGGCCTTTTCCCATCTGACCTCAAAATTCCGATGGGTTCCAAGACAGCCAGAACATTGACTGTAGTGAGCGTCCTTCTTACCATATCATTTAAAGACGCGTATCTTGGAATACGCCCAGTGTTTTAATTGATATATTCAGTTCGAAATGAACGTCCTTTAAGTTTAAAATGTCACAAATAACATTCATAATAATTCAACTCATACACGTGATGTCAAAAACGTACTATAATGCATAATAACGTCACTACTCAATGAACAACGTCACTATTCATTTACCATACAAATCCTATTGGTATAAAATTTTGATAATCGGATTTGGTAATCTGGTCTTGAGAGATTATTTATTTATTAGAGTCACTATTTACTGTTGTTGTTTTGTTATAATACTAGTTACTGATGTTACACCATATTTTATCCTATGGGTAGGTACCACCAAATCTATTATTGCCTTCCAGTAGCAGTAGTGTAGTAGAAATATATTCTCTAAACAAGTCATGGATAAAATCAATACATGTCAAAGTGGTTTAGAGATCAATACATGTTGAATATATTATAAGGAATATGGACAAAATAAGACACGCAAAGTTAAGAGACATCACTAAAGTTAAAAACGCTGTGGCTTTGCTCTAAAACTGAAATGACATTGGGCTGGATATGTAGCGAGAATGTCTGACAGAAGGTGGACCACACGAGTGACCAAGTGGGAAGGACCACAAGGCAAGAGAGAGAAAGGGAGTGCCTTAGCTCGCTGGGAAGAGGATCTGAAAAGACCAGCCGGCATAAAGTGGCACTTTGTATTATGGCACAAGACAGACAAAAAAGGGGCATCTTTGGAGGAGGCCTGTACCCAAACAGGGATTTCCTGTTTATCTTTATGTAGGCAGCGGCTTGGCTCTGCCCCGGCATTGCTGAAGTCCATGGGCGACGGTAACCACTCACCATCAGGTGGGCCGTAAAGCCGTCTGCCTACAAAGGCAATAAAAAAAAAAAAAGATTATAATTATTATTTTAATACACGTACTTATATTACTAACATAACTTATCGGTAGGCAGCGGCTTGGCTCTGCCCCTGGCATTGCTGAAGTCCATGGGTGACGGTAACCACTCACAATCAGGTGGGCCGTATTCTCGTCTGCCTACAAGGAATATAAAAAATAATAATAACTTAAGCTTACTAATAAAATTCAAATTTGTTGTTTGATGTAATATAGTACATCCACCTAAGACTGTAAAACAAGAAATAAAAAAGGCTTATTATTATTATATTTCCTTGGAAATTAAACCCTAAGCCAGCATTTACTTCGATCTCACTGTAATAAACACGATAGCTTGTGTTCGGAAACTTTTATGGTTAGACACTGTTAATGTCACCTCTGACATTGACAAATAAGACAATCATAAAGCAAGTTCTTTACTGCTGTTATTAGACGAAGAAACCAACCTTGTAGTAGTCACTGAAGCCAATATAAATCACAAGGTTTACGCCAGTACAAATCTCGAGGCGTGGGGTTTGATGTGTCACTTGTTTAGTGTTCCCACCCCACCCCACAACCTGGAACGCAGAACTGCTCACCGCCAAAAATAAATAGGGTGGTAAAATTTATTCGTGTGCGGCCAGAAGACGATCCATCAGCAATAAAACTATCTCCAGTACTATGTGCCCATTAGTTTTGACTTTGAACATAATATACCGCA